>NW_027361697.1:34210000-35614166 GCF_039654945.1 Dendrobates tinctorius
GAGAAAGCTGAACATGCACAAGAAGCACGGCCGATACCAAACGTGTGGTTACAGTGCTACGTTTTTGTACCAAAGATGTTTTGAGAATCGAGACCTTTTTAAACAGTACATTACCCTGTTCCAAATTATTATGCAAAAAATATTTCCTCATATTTTCTCAATTACCTATATGAATTGCAGTCATTGTTATTTTCCAGTCATCTAATATTCTGCAATGTTTTTGAACAAACTGCCTATGAAAACAGTATATTTTTAAAAATAAACACTCAAAATGCATGTTCCAAATTATTATGCACAGCAGAGTTTTCAACCTTTTTATTTTGAACAAAAAAATGGTCAATTGTGAAATTATAAGCATTATCAGCTTATTACAAAATGAAATCAAACAGTTTTCAAGTCAAAACTTTATTCTAGGTGATGTTACATTTGCACATAGGACCCCTTGTTCGAAAGAAGCTTCTGAACTCTCTCGTCCATTGAATTTGTCAGTTTTTGGATGGGTTGTGCTTCAATTGTTTTGCATGTGGACAGAATACCCTCCCAGAGCTGTTGCTTAGATGTGAACTGCCTCCCGCCATCATAGACACTCCTTTTGATGATGCTCCAGAGGTTCTCAATGGGGTTGAGGTCAGGGGAAGATGGTGGCCACACCATAAGTTTGTCCTCTTTTATGCCCATAGCAGCCAGAGATGCAGATGTGTTATTTGCAGCATGAGACGGTGCATTATCATGCATGAAAATGATGTTGCTGTGCAAAGCACGGTTCTTCCTCTTGAACCATGGCAGTAAGTGCTGTTTTAGAAACTCCACATAGAATATGGAGTTCATCTTAACCCCTTCAGGGATCCTAAAGGGGCCGACAATCTCTCTCCCCATGATTCCAGCCCAAAACATTGCTCCACCTCCTCCTTGTTGGCGCCTTAGCCTTGTTTTCATGGGGTGTCCATCAACCAGCCATCCTCCACTCCATCCATCTAGACCATCGAGCATTGCACGGCACTCATCGGTGAACAAAACAGTTTGGAAGTCAGTCTTCATGTATCGTTTGGCCCACTGGAGCAGTTTCTGCTTGTGTGCAGTGGATAGAGGTGGTCGACAGGATGGCTTACGCACAGCTGCAAACCTCTGAAGGACCCTGTATCTTGTTGTTCGGGGGACGTTGGAGGCACCAGCAGCTTCAAAAACTAGTCTGCTGCTATGACAAGGCATTTTTGCAGCTGCTCTTTTAACCTGACGCAATTGCCTGTTGGAAAGAGTCCTTAATTCTTCCTTATCAGCATGCACACGTGTGTGCTGGGAATCAGCTACATACTTCTTGATTGTGCGATGATCACGATGAAGTGTCTTGGCAATGTTGATTGTAGTCATGCCTTGACCTAAATACTCCACAATTTGTTGCTTCTCAGCAGCCGACACATCCTTTTTCTTTCCCATTTTGGCAAAAAATGTAGGCTGCTTAATAATGTGGAACAGCCTTCTTAAGTAGTCTTGCCTTTATTTGGACACACCTGCCAAACTAATTTGCACAGGTATCTGCAATTGCTTTCAGTGATATAAAGAGCCCTGACACACATCACCATCAATGAGTTTAAATGACAAACAAAAAAAATTCTAACCTTATCACTCCTAAACTCTTTTTGCATAATAATTTGGAACACAGTTTAATCATCAATATCACTTTGTATGAGAACTTTTGGCACAATATTATGGAATAATAGTGCAATACGGCCGCATTATTAGCGCATTAAAAATATTGTCTGCATTTACTACAACTGCAGCTTTGGGAAAACATCTTTTTTTGGAAAGTGGATTCAAGGTTTTGCATTTAAAAGCACAATCTAAAAGGGCAATGCTGTTTTATTTTTTTTTAAATTTCATATTGTTAAGATATTTTATTTGGTAAGCGTATATAATAAAAACATGGAAGATCTTTCAATGGTGGAGTCAGCAGGGTTGTGATTCAGTACCATGTAAGGCCATGTTCGCACGTTGTGTTTTTGGCGAATTTTTTTCCCCCCACACGCAAAACCCCTCTTTGGCAGTAAAGACGCTGCTTACAATAAGCAGGCTTTGCTGTGTTTTTGCGGTGTTCTTCTTGCAGCGTCTTGGTAGTCTCTTGTGCAAGTTGGTAAAATTAGTGACCACAAAAACATTATGATATAACGTGCTTAGATTTCTGCAACAAAAATGCAGCAAAAACTGATACCTTCGTTTTTGCACTTATCCATCAATTCCTAAATGGATTGCAGTTTGCTGCTCTCAAATTAGGTGGCAAAAACCTGGCAACAAATTCCTTTTAAAGGGCTGTTCGCACAGAATGACTGATCAACCGAAGTACTGCTGCTCGGTGCTTCACAGCGGGGCCAATCATTTATATACACCTTCCCACTGGCTGGTTTTCCCTCTATCTTCACCTCCTCTTCTTTGATTGACAGCTCTGGCTTCATAGGTGAAGAGAAGGGTTGATATAGGTGGAAACCAAGCAGGTGGGAAGATGTATATAAATGTTTGGTCATGCCGTGATGCAGAGCGCCTCTGTGCTTGGTTTGAACAGTCAGTCAATCTGTGCTGACCGAGTCCCTTTAATTAGCAGCAAAAGACTTCAGAAAGGTAAAAGGAAAAAAAAAAAAAAAAAAAGAATGACTGATTAATACAGACCTAATAAAGTTGAACTTAATAAGAATAATAGATCTAAGCAGCAACCAGAGCAGCTACCAAAAAGAAAGTGTGAGCAAAGTAGGTCTTATTGAAATGAGTGCATAATACCCATTGCTTTACCGTCCTTACATGGGATGTAGCTGTGAGGGGCATAGTTTACATCTTAACAGTAAAGCCCCCGTTACACACTGCGATATCGCTAGCAATATCGCTGTAACGTCACAGATTTTGTGACGTTACAGCGATATTACTAGCGATATCGCTGCATATGATACTTACCTCCGACCGGCTCCCCCGCTGCTCATCGCTGATCGCGCGAGAAGCTGCTGGACCATTCCTCGTCGGCCACTTCCTGCGGCGCCGACGAGCGACGCGTGGAGCCAGGCGGGAGGACGCAGGATCGCCGCGTCTGACAGGTAAGTAGCGATCCCCGTCCCCTGCGATGTCGCTAGTGAGATCTGCCTGTGTGGCAGCTCACTAGCGACCACCCAGCGATTCACCAGCGATCCTGACCGTGTCATATCGCTGGTCGGGATCGCTGGTGAGTCGCTAGGTGTAACGGTACCCTTATGGTGATGATACGTCCAATCACAAGGTTTAAAAGGTGTTGTCTGTTGAAAACAAGTTATCACCTATCCACAGGATAGGCGATAACCTATTGATCGCTGTGGGCCCAACCACAGTGACCTGCACCGTTGGCGGAATCAGGAATTATTATCCCTGACCAGTCACATTATCCCCATTAGAGCGGAGCAGTGTGCACGCTCCATTTGTTCCTTATTCGGCTGCCAAATGCGATAATTTCTTATTTCCAGTAGCCTCAGAGCCACATGAATGGAGACTACGTTGAACATGCGCATGGCCGCTCCATTCTAACAGATATAGAAATTCCCCATTCCGATGATCAATCTGGATCACAGTGGTTGATCACCACCAATTAACAAGTTATCACCTATCCTGTCACCACAAAAACTAAAAGGGCGTTAACCAGATTTGTCAAATATTTATGGCCAAGAAACTCAGCGTGAATGTTAGGCTATGTGCACACGCTGCGGTTTTGGCCGCAGCAGAACTGCAGCAGTTCTGAAGACAGTGTACAGTAGCATGTTATCCTATAGGATTTACATTCTGCTGTGCACATGCTGCGGATTTTTAACTGCGGAAAAGCTGCGGTTTTGAATCCGCAGAAAGAATTGACATGTCAATTCTTTTCTGCGGATTCTGCTACGGTTTACCATCTCCTCCATTGTAGAGATGATAAACCGCAGGCCAATCCGCAGGTCATTTTACCTGAGGTTCCGCAGATAAAAAATCCGCAGACCAATCCGCAGCGTGTGCACTTAGCCTAACATTGTGGCTCTTTCCTTGCCCTTCAATCATGAAATATATGAAACGTTCATGTAATCTCTATACTAACCTCTTCGCACAAACACCCAATTAACATTTTTTTTCATCATTTCTAATTACAGCATAAGTCTATGTGCACACGATGCAGATTTGCTGCGAATCCGCAGCGGATTTTTCCGCGAAGAAAAGCTGCAGATCTGCACTGTGATTTACAGTACAATGTAAATCAATGGAAAAAAAAAAAAAGCTGTGCAGATGGTGCAGAAAAATCAGTGCGGAATTGCTGCGGATTTAAAAGAAGTGCATGTCACTTCTTTTGTGCGGATCTGCAGCGTTTCTGGACCCCTCCATGATAGAAATCTGCAGTGGCAAAAGCTGCAGAAAATCCGCACAAAATCTGCATCAATTCCGCGGCAAATCCGCATAAAAACAGCGGCAAATCCGCGGCTGCGGATTCTGTCAGGAGATGCGGATTTTGTGCGGAAAATTCTGCACCACTTTTCCTACGTGTGCACATAGCCTAAAGGTTTCATTTCACGTCACGTAAAATCTTCCCACTCAGTGGGGAATCCTAAAATATCCTAAGATGCTCTTCACATCAGAACAGCCTTTATGAGCGAATGCCCATATACCCAAGGCCCAATGGAAAAGTAGATTCCCTGTAAAACTGTAGGGTTTGTTCGGAGTTTCTTCTGATTTATGCTGTGCCTCTTTTTCGCACCACACTGAGCCCATTACATTTTCAGAGGTAAAAGATGATGTTCACCCTTCCTCTAAACCACCATATGCTAGATAAGATCATTACTTTAACTAATGTTTAGACTTTTAAAGGGAAGCTATCAGCAGGTTTTTTCTATTTAATCTGAGTGCAGCATGATGTAGAGGCAGAGAGCTAAATTCCAGCATTGTATCACTTACTGGTCTGCTTGTAGTTTAAACAAGTCTTATCAGCAGATCATCACTAGAGGACTAGTTGTCTTGTGCCATGTAGTCCTTCCACTCCATGTAACCACGCCCTCACAAATGATTGGAAGAAAGCAGCCAATCAGTAGTGTGGGCGGGGTTATACAGAGCTCTGCTTGATTGGCAGCACATAAAACAGTGATCTTCTCAAAATTGCAGCAAGAAGCCTAGTAAGTGATACATTGTTGGAATCAGGGCATCTACCGCTACGTCACGCAGCTCTAACACCTGTTGACAGATTTCCTTTAGATTAGCTGAAATGAATGACAACTTCCTGGAGAATGAACCAGTTCCATCATAACGCTGTGGGATTACATGATTACTACTTTGAAGTGGTAGCCAACTGTATTTTACATAACTTTTGATTGAGAATTAAAACATGGAGCTGGGATCTGTCATAGTTGACAATGTCTGGTTTAAGGTGTAGTATTAAGAGATCAGAGAATATTCAATCCATATGTTGTTCAAGTCACAAAGCAAAACTCAGGGGATAACATTTGAAAATTAAGAAAAACCATATTTTAATTCAAAGTACAAAAAGGGATAAATACATACAGTTAAACACACAACTACATCAAATGTAACTTCACTATGGATACATAGATCAATCATAAGCAAAAAAGAGGGTAGATTACCAGCTCTCTTTTTCTTTCTGACAAGGAGATTGCTCATCGTCATCACTGAAGTTCAGCTGCTCCGTATAATCGACTTCACTTTGTGCCCCTGCAAATGAGAAGCAAACGTGCGTCAAACTGGAATCTTAAGAATCAGAGCACGGACATATCACTGTGCGAGACTCAGCCCCAAGGGCCCAGCAACAAGTTGCGGGGTCAAAGCTTTGCCTACTGCGGGCAGGTGAATAGCTGCAGAACTGCTTACACCTAAAGAACATCTCTAGAATCCGCCCTTTTCTCACTATGGAAACAACAAAAACCCTCACTGTTGCATTGATCCACTCTCGCCTGGATTACTGCAACGCTCTATTAATTGGCCTCCCCGTCACTCGACTATCCCCTCTCCAGTCCATACTCAATGCAGCAGCCAGGATCGTCCATCTGGGTAATCGGTACTCGGACGCGTCCGCTCTTCGCCAGTCCTTACATTGGCTGCCCATTCATTGTAGGATCCAATTCAAAGTACTTGTTCTCACCCACAAAGCTCTCCACAGTGCGGCACCCCCTTACATCTCTTCTCTCATTTCTGTCTATCGGCCTAGCCGATCGCTGCGCTCTGCAAACGACTTTCGACTAACCTCTGCACTAATCCGTACCTCCCACTCCCGACTCCAAGACTTCTCCCGTGCTGCTCCTATCCTCTGGAATGCTCTACCCCAAGAAATCAGGACTATCCACAATTTGCATAGTTTTAGGCGCTCCCTCAAAACACACCTGTTCAGAGCGGCCTATCACATTCACTAATCAAAGTCATTCTCTGTGTAAGTGTGCGTGCGTAGCCCATTCACTATCTCCATCCATCCTTCACTCCTGCAAGATGGCTGGACCTTCATTGTAAATACACCATTGTAAATACACACCTGTACTCTGTATCTCCCTCACCTCATTGTAGATTGTACGCTCTCACGAGCAGGGTCGTCTTATTTCGTCTTATTTTGCTTTAATTATTGTATTGTTAGCGTTGTTACTTATGACTTGTGTTTTGAAACTGTTAAACTGTAAAGCGCTGCGGAATATGTTGGCGCTATATAAATATTATTATTATTATTAGAACTGCAAAACAAAATGATGCGGCAATTGGCGATCACAGTAAACAGAGTTTTGGTTACATGCGGCGAATCATAGCGTATAGTCTCACACATACACAGTCTGAGCATGATATTAATAGCCTAGGAAGGGGTCATGAATATTGGCCACCTCCCAGACTAAAAAAAAAAAATCAGCTCTCAGCCGCCCCACAAATGGCGCATCTTATAGATGCACCAATTCTGGCACTTAGCCCGCTCTTCCCACTTGCCCTGTAGCGGAAGCAAGTGGGGTTTATATTTGTGGGGTTGAAGTCACCATTGTATTGTCAGGTGACATCAAGCCCACAGTTTAGTAATGGAAAGGCGTCTACAAGAACATCTATCCATTACTAACCCCATAGTGATATTGTATAAAACACAGACACTCAGAATAAAGTCCTTTATTTGAAATAATCACAGACTCCTTTCTTGAATCTAAATTTACCATACTTACTGAACACCCAATCTGTGACACCCTCATCTCCTGCAAACAAAAAAGATGGATTTTTGGTTCTTACCGTAAAATCTCTTTCTTGGAGCCTTCATTGGGGGACACAGAATACCATGGGTGTATGCTGCTGCTGCTAGGAGGCTGACTATGCAAAACAAGAAAAATTAGCTCCTCCCAGGCAGTATACACCCACCGACAGGCACCAAGCACCTCAGTTGGTGAAAAAGCAGTAGGAAAAATCGTGTAACTCTGAACATATGTACCAACTCAACAAGGGACTCAAAGACCCAACATGGTACAACTTAAACAGGGAGAGAGCTGTGGCCCCCAATGAAGTCTCCAAGAAAGAGATTTTACGGTAAGAACCAAAAATCCATCTTTCTTTATCGCCTTATTGGGGGACACAGAATACCATGGGACGTTCCAAAGCAGTCCCAAGGGCAGGAACAGCAATAAGGAACGAAAGAACAGGAAAGGCTTAGGTCGGCCGGTGCGCCACCGCCGCCTGCAGAACCTTCCTACCAACAACTGCATCAGACGAGGCCTGGGTATGAACCCTGTAGAACCTTGCAAATGTGTGCAAGGACGACCAGGTAGCGGCCCTGCAAATTTGCAGAGCCGAAGCCTGGTGTCGAACGGTCCACGAAGCTGCCACAGCCCGGGTGGAGTGAGCTCTCACTCCCGGAGGGGGTCGTTTTTCCTGAAGTCGGTATGCTTCCTGAATGGTAGAACGAATAAAGCGAGCGATCGTGGATTTGGATGCCGGAAGCCCTTTCCGGTGACCTTCAGAGATGACCAGCAATGAATCGGATTGACAAGTGAAGCGGTCCTAGCGAGGTAGACACGCAAGGCTCTAACATCATCCAGTTTGTGGAGTGACTTCTCAAGAGGGTGAGAAGGAGCAGGATAAAACGATGGAAGAACGATATCCTCGTTGATGTGAAAGGAGGAAACCACCTTTGGAAGAAAGGAAGAAATGGGCCTGAGGACGACTTTATCCTGATGGAGCACCAGATAAGGAGAAAGACGTGACAAGGCCGCTAACTCAGAAACTCTTCTGATGGATGTAATGGCGATCAAAAAGGTTACGTTCCATGACAGAAGTGACAAAGGAATGTCCTGGATGGGCTCAAACAGCGCCTTTTGGAGAACGCTAAGAACGAGATTGAGATCCCACGGTTCTATTGGTGAATGATGAGGAGGAGCCACATGAGCGACTCCTTGGAGGAACGTCTTAACCTGCGGTAAGGAAGCGAGCTCTCTTTGAAAGAGGATAGACAAGGCAGAAACCTGGCCCTTGAGGGTACTGAGACAGACCCGAATCTAAGCCAGACTAGAGAAAAACCAGTATGGACGGAATGGAAAAGGACATGGGAAAAACTTTATCGTCGCACCAACGGAAAAAAAGCCTTCCAATGCCTATGGTAAATGCGGGAGGAGGCTGGCTTCCTGGCTTTGATCATCGTCTGAATCACCTGGTTGGAAAAACCTGATTCTCTTAGGATTGCGGCCTCAACGGCCATGCCGTTAAATTCAGAGACCGAGAATTCTCGTGGTAAAGGGGGCCTTGCGAGAGAAGATCCAGACGGTCTGGAAGCCTCCAGGGAACGTCCGCGAGCATGTTCACCAGTTCCGCATACCAAGGCCTTCTTGGCCAGTCTGGAGCCACAAGAATTACTGGAACGCCTTCCGATTTTATCTTTACCACTCTTGGGATCAAGGCAAGAGGTGGAATGAAGCTTTTGACTGGGTTTAAGGCAAGGTCAGATCAGGGGGGTGGGGGGCTGATCATGGCTAATGAAATGAATGTTTTTTTCAACAGATTCAACAATAAATGTGCCATGTCAACAGAGGAGAGGGCCGGGGAGAGACGAGCAATATCAACTGGGGGGAGGAAGTCGGAGTCTTTCTTGATCTCCGAAAATGATGTGAGGGAACAGTTTAGTAAGCTGGTCATGGGTAAAGCAGCAGGGCCTGATGGTATCTGTCCACGTGTCCTCAGAGTGTGTGCGAATCAGTTGTGCACTGTCTTCCAGCACCTGTTTAACTGGAGCTTACAATCACAGAGAGTACCAGTTCTATGGAAGACTTCTTGCCTGGTGCCGGTTCCCAAGACTACCTTCCCGAGCTCCCATAATGACTATAGACCGGTGGCCTTAACATCGCATGTGATGAAGTCCTTGGAGAGAATTGTACTTGCCTACTTGTGTCCGAGGGTGTCTGCTTTTACGGACCCCCTTCAGTTTGCGTATCGGCAGAGTCTGGGGGTGGACGATGCTGTAGCGTATCTACTACAAACAGTACATTCCTTTTTGGACAATGATAGAACCACTGTGCGTGCCATGTTCTTCGATTTCTCCAGTGCATTCAACACCTTACAGCCACTATTATTACGTAAAAAGCTGGTTGAAATGGCGGTTGATGAGGGACTAGTGAATTGGATCATTGATTATCTGTCGGACAGGCCACAGTTTGTGAGGTTGGGGGCGGCCGTATCGGATAGTGTGCGGAGTAGTGTTGGAGCCCCTCAGGGAACGGTGCTGTCGCCATTCCTTTTTACGTTATACACAGCTGATTTTCAGTATAAATCAGACCTTTGTCACCTTCAGAAGTACTCTGATGACTCAGTGATAGTCGGAGGTATTGAGAGAGACCGGGGGGAGGAGGAATACAGAAGGGTGGTTTTGGACTTTGTTGACTGGTGCCAGGCTAACCATTTAGAACTCAACGTAAAGAAAACCAGGGAGCTGGTGTTGAGTTATGGAAGGTGCATGAAGGATTGCTTACCTATCACTATTGATGGTCAGGATGTGGAGATGGTGGAGAATTTCAAATATTTGGGGGTTCACCTGGACAGCAAGCTTGATTGGAGGTGCCATATGGAGAAGGTTTGCAAGAAAGGGATGAGTAGACTTTACTTCCTAAGGAAGTTAAGGTCGTTTAATGTGTGTAGCAAAATGCTTGAAATGTTCTACCAATCCATTGTGGCGAGTGCAATCTTTGATGCAATTATATGCTGGGGTAGTAGTGTGCGCACAGCTGACGCGAATAAGCTGAATAAACTTATCAAGAAGGCTAGTGCGGCGGTGGGTCTACAACTCAGGACTTTCGAGGAGGTATTAGAGGATAGAATTACTAAGAAATGCAAGGCTATAATGAGCAACAATACACACCCGCTCTATGAACTGTTTGCGAAGCAAAAGAGCACATTCAGCAAGCGTCTACTCCAACTAATGTGTAAAAAGGAAAGATATAGAAAATCGTTTGTTCCGACAGCTGTGGGGATGTTTAACAAATGTATAAGTGTAAAGCATCCCAAGACTAAATGAAGTTCAAAGTGTATGGGGGGGAATTGGTGAGTTACAAGTACCAGTCTATCCGCATCTGCTGTCCATATAGACTTATTTTGTAAAGTGTGTATTGTTCTTGTAATGTTCTTGATCTTTGTTCTGCTGCTGTAATACTGTAATTTCCTCCGGGATCAATAAAGTTTATCTAATCTAAATCTAATCTAATCTAATCTAAAAAGATAAGGGAGTTGGAACTGGGACCACGGAATTACTAGGGCATCGCAAGCGACGGCTAGAGGGTCCCTGGACCTAGCTACGAAGCGCGGAACTTTGTGGTTCATCCGAGATGCCATGAGGTCGACACCCGGATAACCCCAGCGCTGGCATATCTGATCGAAGACTGAGGGATGGAGAGACCATTCGCCTGATGCTAGGCCTTGACGACTCAGAAAGTCGGCTGCCCAGTTTTCCACCCCTGGAATGTGAACGGCGGAGATTGCTGGGACGTAACGTTCCGCCCAGCGCAGAATCCTGGCCACTTCTGACATGACTTGGTGGCTGCGCGTGCCGCCCTGATGGTTTATATACACCACAGCTGTGGCGTTGTCCGACTGAATGCGGATCGGCTTGCCGACGAGAAGGGGTTGCCAGCGAAGAAGGGCCAGAAAGATTGCTCAGATCTCGAGCAGATTGATAGGGAGAAGAGCTTCCTGTGGGTTCCAGTGTCCTTGGGCCGTCCTCTGATGGAAAACCGCTCCCCCACCCAGGAGGCTGGCATCGGTGGTGATCACTTGCCACTGAAGCGGAAGGACCTCCCTTGATGGACTGATGTAGACATTGTCCACCAAGTGAGGGATTGCCTCACTTTGAGAGGGAGGAGCATGGGCCGGCCTAAGGACAACGTCGTTTTATCCCAGACTGAAAGGAGGGACAGCTGAAGAGGGCAAAGGTGAAACTGTGCAAAGGGCACTGCTTCCAAGGAAGCCACCATCTTCCCCAGAACTTTCATGCAAAATCGAAGGGGAATGGGCGTTGGCCGTTTGAGGGCTCGAATCCCTTTGAACAGAGACGCAAATTTTTCCCTCGGAAGAAACACCCGGGCCAGATTCGTGTCGAATTCCACACCTAAAAAGGTCAAACGTTGAGTGGGGCTGAGAATGGACTTTTCTTTGTTGACTAACCATCCGAGACGGCCGAGAGTATCCAGGGTTATCTGAAGACTTAGGAGACAGTCTTGACGGGACAAGCCCTTGATTAAGAGATCGTCCAGATAAGGAATGATGAGAATCCCTCTGGATCGAAGGATGGCCATGACCGTCGCCATCACTTTCGTGAAAACACGGGGGGCGGAGGCTAGGCCGAAGGGAAGAGCCGTGAACTGGTAATGACTTTCCTGAATCGCAAACCTGAGATATTTCTGATGCTGCAAGCAAACAGGGATGTGAAGATAGGCATCCCGTATGTCCACAGAGCAGAGAAATTCTCCAGGCTCCATTGAGGCTATCACCGATCGAAGAGACTCTATTTTGAAGTGAAGAATCTTCACATGGCGACTGAGCAATTTGAGGTCCAGGATTGGCCGCAGGGAGCCGTCTTTCTTCGGGACTACGAAGAGATTTGAGTAGAACCCTGAAAACAGTTAGTCTGAGGGAATGGGAATAATCACTCCGGCGGAAAGAAGGGAGGAGACGGCCTGAAAGAATCCTGGAATGTGGGACTGTTGTCTTGGAGGTCGAGACAGGAAAAAAAGTCTGTCTGGCGGGGAAGAAAATTCGATCTTGTAACCGGATGCGATGATTTCCCTGACCCAAGCGTCGTCGACAACCGACAGCCAAGCGTCCACGAAAAAGGAAAGTCTGCCTCCCACCCTGGAAAAACTTCCAGGTGGGGGTGCCCCGTCACTTGGAGGCAAACCTACCGGAATGGGCACTTGAGGACCTGAAGTATTGTCCTCTAGATCTCCAGCGGGGAGCGGGCTTGTAAGATGGTTTCTTCTGCTCTCGCTCCCTAGATGCGGAAGGACGCTCTTGCTGGACAGATCTCTCTGTGGACTAGAACGGACGAAAGGGCCTAAAGGGCCGAAAACCCTGTTAAAAAGGCGTCTTGGTCAAGACTGGGGGAGGGAAGAGCTTTTACCCCCAGTGGCAACGGAAATTATTTGATCCAGCTTGGCCCCAAAGAGCCTAGAACCATGGAAGGGCAGATTGGTGAGCGACTTTTTAGAGGTGGTATCCGCATTCCATGACTTTAACCGAAGAACTCAGCGTACAGCCACTATATTGCTATTAGCCCTTGCTACGCAACCGGCCGCATCTAAGGAGGCGGCTAAAAGGTATTTACCCGCATGATTAATTTGATCTGCTAGATCTGCCAGCTCGTCCTCGGGAGCTGCCGCTAAGATGCCCCTGCGAAGAGTTTTTGCCCAAGCCAAAATGACTTTAGCCACCCAGGAGGAGGCGAAAATAGGGCAGAGGGAGGCGCCGGAGGCCTCAAAGATAGACTTTGCCAGAGATTCTAACTGCCTGTCTGTTGGATCCTTAAGCGATGCCCCGTCTGGAAGGGACAGAACCGTCTTAGAGGCTATGCGAGAAACGGGAGGGTCCACTTCAGGGGCTTTGGTCCATTTTGAAAGCAATTCAGCCTCAAAGGGGTACAGAATATCTAAATACCTGCGGCCCAAAAAACGTTGCTCAGGGTGCTCCCAATGTTTGGCTAGAGTAGTATCGAACTCCTTGTGGTTTGGAAAAGTTTGGGATGGAGGCCTTGATCGTTTAAATGGAACAGAACATTCCTGAGGAAGGGGCTTGTCCTGCTTAATCTCCAGGGTTTGGAAGATAGCCGAAAGGAGACTATCGACCATATTTCGTGTTTTAAGGGGGTTTTACACTAAGCGATATCTCTAGCAATATCGCTAAAACGTCACTGGTTTTGTGACGTTATAGCGATATTGCTAGCGATATCGCTAGCGATATCGCTATGTGTGATACTTACCTCCGACCGGCTCCCCCGCTGTCCATCGCTGATCGCGCGAGAATGTCCGGCTCCATTTCTCGTCGGGCGCTTCCTGCTGAGACTTCCTGCTGTGACGACGAGCGCCGCGTGGAGGCGGGCGGGAGGACGTCTTCATCGCTGTGTGTGAAAGGTGAGTATCGTGCGCTGCGTCGCTGCTGCATCGCTGTGAGATCTTTCTGTATGAAAGCTCACTAGCGATCATTTAGCGATGCACCAGCGATCCTGACCGGGTCGTATCGCTGGTTGGATCGCTGGTGCATCGCTAAATGTAAAAGGGCCTTTAGACATGTCATCTGCTTCTGAACTAGATCCTGATTGTGGGTCGTCGTCTGACCTAAGGTCGTCCTCTGAAGGAGACGGACACCTGGGTGAAGCAGACGGGCCTAGCGAACTGGAAGACGAGCCCAATAGGAGACGCTTCCTAGACATCCTACTAGGCCTGCCCCTCTGAAGGTCGCGGTCAGGTGCGGATGACTCACTTTGAGAGGCGGTCAGTGCAGAGGTGGCTGTAGATAGCTGAGGCAAACGTTCTAGGACCTGGACCAGGGACTGAGACATAGCAACGGCCCATTCTGGGAGAGGGGAAGTGCCCTCATCACAGGAATCTGTGTGCTCCTGAGAGGCCGACATAGCTGAAGGACTGCAGGACGGGCAGAAAGGAGATGGCTGACCCGAAGCCCACTTCTTTTTACAGCGCACACAGGCGTAATGAGTAGCAGTGGGCCTGAAACAGAGCTCCCTTGCAGAGTTGGGCATAAGGAAACTGCGCTGAATGGCCGCGGGAATTGGGGAAGAACTGCGGAGGAGAGCTAATATTTCTGCCTAGAGCAGAGCCTACCTAGTTCCGGCGAGCAGCAGAACCGCTGAAGTGTCCCCCAAGCAGCGCAGAAAGCCAGGACAGAAAAAGCAGGAAATGCCTGATGAGGGGAGTGGTGGGCGGAGCTTAGCGGCTGAGCCGCAATTGGAGCTGACATACAAAAAGAGAAAAGGAGCCCTGTGATGGGCTAAAAAAGGCGCGAGGACAGCGCGCTCAGAAGGAGGAGGAGGCGCTCTGAGAGCGGGAGCTGAAACGAAAGCGAAAGTGAAAGAGCCGGCACCGCAGCCCCGTGATGGAATCGCTCAGGAAGGAGAAGAGAAGGCCTGTAAGGCGGTACTGTGCGCGCAGAAAAGCTTTTGAAACCCCTGCCCAGCTGTGACAACGGGGGGAGAAAACCCTGTATTTAGACCTCTTGAATATATGTGGAGAGGAGCTGAGAGCGGCACCCGTCAGGCAGGGAGAGGGGCGGGAGATTCAAACAGCCTGATGTTACCAATGGTTCCGCTGGTAATGCTGCGAGCTGGAGGAATCGTACAGGCACTTACCTGACGTCCCTGAAGAGGATGATCACAGGGGCCTCACAAGGTTAGTGGCAAGCCGCTGGCA
This sequence comes from Dendrobates tinctorius, assembly GCF_039654945.1. Taxonomy (NCBI): domain Eukaryota; kingdom Metazoa; phylum Chordata; class Amphibia; order Anura; family Dendrobatidae; genus Dendrobates; species Dendrobates tinctorius. The sequence continues at coordinate 34,224,886 of NW_027361697.1, forward strand.
ACTGTCCTCTGTACCCGCATCCTGCAGAAGACGGCATTAACCTCTTGTTGGCAAGGAGAATCTTGCGATTGCTGTCTTCCTCTCAGCCCTGTCCCGAGAGAGGGGTGAGGAGGGGGATTTGGCAAGGACCAGCCACCTGTCCACATCCCATACCACCAGAAGGTGATATGGAAAAAGTCCTGCCAGCGTACTGAGAGTTGCGATGTGGGATCAGCCACACTGCTCGCTCAGCCACCTGATATGGGAAAGCAGGGTGAAACTTCCACCCTGTTTCCCAACTTGAATCTGCAAAACAAAAAACAAAAAAATTAAAAAGTTCCACTAGAACACCTAAAGGAAAGAAAGGTTAATTGCGGATCTGGGAAGATCCCGGTCCGCCTCCTACAGACACTAAGCACAAACTGAGGTGCTTGGTGCCTGTCGGTGGGTGTATACTGCCAGGGAGGAGCTAATTTTTCTTGTTTTGCATAGTGTCAGCCTCCTAGCAGCAGCAGCATACACCCATGGTATTCTGTGTCCCCCCAATAAGGCGATAAAGAAATAATAAACATATACTATCCTGTCCGGCGTAGTGCATTTAATACAGAGTGTCCCATGGCGATCTCAAGTGTAGAACAGTCACATCGGGAGATGCGACTGCTCTACTCAGCCTCCGACGATATACTGACAGGAGGTAATTGCTCCCGCAATGTATCACTACGCTGCCGTGAGTTCACCGAAGTTCATCAGCTCCGGTGCTCTCACTCCTACCGCTGTGCGAGCAGCGGAGCTTATGGACTCGCACGGCAGCTCAGTGATACACTGCGGGAGCGATTAAGTCCTGACAGTATTGCCAGCGGCCGGGCGAGATCACTGTGGGACACTCCGTATTAAACGGACTACGGCGGAAATGAGTATATATTGGTTTATTAATTTTGATTGCTTGCAGGAGACATAGGCATCAGGCATTCAGCGAGTATGTATTTTGTATGTGAATATGTATGTAATTATGTAAATGTTTGGAATTTTTTTTTACAATTGAACACAGGCGCCGGATGATGAGACTATTCTCCCATCATCAGCTCATGCGGTCTCTGTTATATGTGACAAAAGACGTAGCTGGATGGGAGTAGTAGTCCCATCAGACGATGCCTGGGTACACACGTCACATGAGTACACACACGCACATATTCTCCGCCCACACACACTTCCTCCTTCAGACATTTCCTTTGACAAATCGCAGCATTTTTGCAGCAAATAAGCAGCAGGTATACAAACCTTTTTGCATCTGCGTTTTTGCTGCAGATTTGACTGACTCAATTGAAGTCAATGAGTCAAACACTGCAGAAATGCAAAAAGAATGGACATGATGCAGAAAATAAAAGCTATGAATATGGATGGAAATTTACTGATCATGTGCACAACACTTCAGGGTTGTCATTACATTACCTTGCATAAATATTCCTGTGTGTTTTTGGACCATTTACATGTGTAAAAAACGCATCATATGTACATAGCCTTAGACTGTCTAATCTAAGGGCACATGCAGACTGACAGATTCTCTCTTCCAACAGAATCGGGAAGATTATGCAAATGACACTGATCAGTGTGGGAGCATAGTGATCTGATTCTCTCGGATGGGGAGAAAATGGAGAAAATAATTTCTTCAACATTTCAATTTTGTCAGGCTATGCAAGTGGAACTGCACACGTCATCTGAGTGCGGTCCAATGGTTTCCACGGACTCATTGACTTGCATGGCCGAGTGTGATTCGAATATCAGATCAAGATCGGGCATGTAGCGAGTCGTTCCCAGGACAGACCGCCTGAGGGAAAATATCTGACATGTGCAATCCAATGTTTTGTCGGATCGCACTCAAACTGATAATATGGTCATGTACACGAACCCCAAGTCTGCACTGTAAAAAAAATTTAAGAGATAAATTGGCCACAATGACTATACTGTGGAGCTCTGGCAGTTTCTCTCCTTTCCAAGTCCATCACAGGAGTTATAGGCAGGTGCTTCTGTCTTTGAGCCATAACCACACACACGTACACCTCTCACAAATTTAGACAAATGATAGGCACTTTGCAAATTATGCCATGGTTACAGTCATTTGCAAGAAACGCCTAGTCCTCTGGACACAAGCTAGCATGCTTTGCAGATACACATCATGCAATATCTTCGCTTGCTGTCATTTATTAGGAATCTGTAGTTTTCTTTCAATGGACAAATATCAGTCCTGGTCAAATAATGATCAGTGAGGTACAATTATTAGAGACATGTCTTGTAATCTGAGGAGTTTAGAGTGTCCATCACATGACAGGGCAATTTTTTTTTTTTTACAATGGGAGAACACAATGAAGATTCCTATTGAATGATACAAGCAGAGATCTCAAAGTTCATAAGGAATGGATTCAAAAATTATGTAAAAAAAAAAAAATTATAATTTCCTGTAGTTGAAACTAAACTATACATTTAAGATACAAAGTATTTCATCATCTAAAGCTTAATACTGTTTTCCTCAAAAAGCAAGCGAGAATTACCTGCCCAGCCTTCATCTGCTTCAGTGTCCAGATTGTCCAGCTCTTTCAGTTCAGTAGCACTAATGATGGAGGGACGATCGATGCCCTCAGCAGCCCAAGCTTGTGGTCGTCGAGGCGGTCTGAAATTGAGGAAGCACTGATGAAAACCATCCTTGAAATCCTCAATGATATATCATATCTCATCTATAAAGTAAGGTGTACCTAAGTAATTACAGGGGGTTTACCATGATGGTTAATGCCTTCTGTGAACTTTGAAAAACAAACTTTCCAAACATCGTTTACAGAATAGCATTTTTTCAAATTAAAACATAGCTCAGCCATTACTAGGCTTCTGGTGCGGTTCAGCGTGCACAGATAGGTTTTCAATAAGGCTAGGTTCACATAACGTTTTAGCAGCCCGTTCAATGAATAGTGTTGATGGGCTGCTAACGGTATAGCATAACGCGATCGCGTTATGCTATACCCGCTAGCACAGATGATTCATCTGCACTAGCGCTGACGGAGCCTCAGACGCTGCAGGCCGCGTCCAAGGCTCCGACAGCGAATGACGGCACATCGTGAACGCGTGACACTTTACGGCATGCGTCGCGATGCGCCCGACAATGGGGCTCAATAGCGGCGTTAACGGACTGCCTAAAACGCAGTGCGACCCGACCTAACAAATGGGTTGTGTGGGTGCAAAGACCAAATCTCACACAACCCACTGTGGATCTCACTCTCAGCACTGCTCAGACAGGAAATCTGCATGCTCAGATGAGCCAGCGCTGTTATAGGCGGATGTCTAGGTAGGGGTAAGCAGCATCAGATATTGCATATAACTTATAATATTCAAGATTAAAATAGGGGCAGCCAGTACCTCGCCATGACATATACAGATACAGATATTAAAGTGATAAGTGAACCAGTGCTTAATTAAACAAATTGTTGGATATTACCACTAGAGGTTTTCAATCAGCAAAAATGTCATGCAGTGGGGAGAAAAGAGAAAAAGACAGGTAAAACTACATTCCCTGTCATGCCCAGTGCCATATTTCCTATCCTGACAAGGACAGTACCCAAATGTGACCTATCCCTCTAAAAATGTCCTTGTACAAACGCGAATGTTAAGATACAACCATTTTTTAATTGAGCATTGGTTCACTTCATCACTTAATGTCTGTATATGTCATTGCGAGGTATTAGCTATTTAATCTTGAATATTAAAACAGGGATTTTTGTGTGTACTCATGGTAAAATCCTTTTCTCCGAGCCAATCATTGGGGGACAAAGGACCATGGGTGTTATGCTGCTGCCACTAGTAGGACACTAAGCAAATACACAAAGAAATCAACTCCTCCGCAGTATACGCCCTCTGCTGGCTCTATCCTGAACCAGTTCGGTATCAAAGCAGTAGGAGCTCACAGATAGCAAACAAAAAAATGCAACATGTCAAAAACAAAGAACAACCACAAGCCAAGATGCTAACAGGGTGGGTCCTGTGTACCCCAATGATTGGCTCGGAGAATAGATTTTACGGTGAGTACACAAAAATCCCTTTTCTCCTTTGCCTCCCTGGGGGACACAGGACCACGGAACGTCTTAAAGCAGTCCCTGGGTGGGAAATAGCACAAACCTCATGTACCAAACAATTAAATCTGGCTTACAGATGTGATATTGCCGATTGCAGAATCCATCTGCCAAGGTCCGCATCTGAAGAAGCTTGAGAATGAATGTTGTAACGCTTAACAAACGTGTGAAGACTGGACCAAGTCACAGCCTTGCAAACCTGCAGTGCGGACACCTGATGCTGAATGGCCCAGGAAGCCCCCACTGACCGAGTGTGCCTTAATCTCTGCCGGGATAGGCTGACCTCTGACACAGTAAGCCTCTTGGATCGCAGAGCGGATCCATCTGGCTATTGTAGCTTTAGAAGCAGGTAGGCCCTTTCTGTGTCCCTCCAGAAGCACAAAAAGAGAATCCAAGATGCGGAAAAATACTGTTCTGGAAATGTATTTCCTGAGTGCCCTCACCAAATCCAAAGTGTGGAGAGCTTTCTCAGTACGATGGACCGGAAGCTGGGCAGAACGAGGGCAAAACTATGTCCTCATTCAGATGAAAAGAGGAAACTACTTTAGGCAAGAAGGATGGAGACGTCCTGAACACCACCTTGTCCAGGTGGAAAACCAGAAATGGAGATTTGCAAGACAAAGCAGCCAATTCCAAAACCCACCTGATGGATGTTACTGTCACAAGAAAAGCAACTTTCCAAAAAAGAAGAGTGAGTGATGCATCCTGCAACGGTTCGAAAGGGCCTCTTGCAAGGCACCTAGGACCAAATTAAGGTCACAAGACTCCAAAGGCATTTTGTAGGGAGGGGCAAGGTGCGACACTCCCTGTTTGAAGGTCTTAACCTGCAATTTGAAAGCTATCCTTCAATGGAACAGGATGGATAGGGCTGAAATTTGGCATTTGAGAGACGCCAGAGCCAGGCCTGAGTTTAATCCTGCTTGGAGAAACTCCAAAATGGAAGGGATAGAAAAACACAAGTGGGGAACACCCGCGGGTTTAGCACCAAGAGAAAAAGGTCTTCCAGATGCGATGGTAAATGCGCATGGATGTAGGTTTCCAAGCTTTAATCATGGTGGAAGCTATTTGCTGCAAGAAACCGGCCTGGGCTAGGATCCAGGATTCAATGGCCAGGCCGTTAATCTCAGAACTTTTGAGTTCTGGCGGTAAATCGGCCCCTGAGAGAGAAGGTCTGGGTGGTCTGGTAACTGCCAGGGAACGTCAGCGACTAGTTGCACCAGTTCCGTGTACCGCGCTCGGCGTGGCCAGTCTGGTGCGACGAGAATCACCTGGATTCCCCTGCTTTGATCTTCCGGATGACCCTGAGAATTAACGGAATAGGATTGAGTAAAACCCCTTGAACCTTTCTGTGTGTGGGACCGGGACGATGACTCAGTTGTTGCGGAGTGCATATATAAAATGGGGATGCATGCGCCTTCGTCTTTGGAAGACGTGACCGAAAGAAGCGTGTTGGCGGGGGAGATGCGAATTATATTTTGTATCCGTAGGACACCAGATCTCTGACCCATTGGTCGTGAACGACCGCCAGCCAGACCTGATGAATGAGTAGACGGCCACCTACCCTGTCTGTGTCCTCCGAATTCTGCAACGAGTCATTGAACAGAGAATTTGCGGGACGAGGTGAAGGTCTGTTTTCCCAGGAATGAGAGGGCTTGAATGAAGGTTGTGAATCCCTGTCCCTGCGCGGAGGACGGGCCGAGCTAGAGGAAGCGGCTACGGATGACCAGCTTGCGGTACTGCGAAGAAGCGAACCTGGTGATGGTTCCGAAAAGGCCGACTTATAGTGATGAGCGAGTATACTCGTTACTCGGGTTTCCCCAAACATGCTCGGCTGATCTCAGAGTATTTTGGTGTGCTCGGAGATTTCGTTTTCATCGCCTCAGCTGCATGATTTACGGCTGCTGGACAGCCTGAATACACGTAGGAAATTCCTAACAGGCATTCCTCACATGTATTCAGCCTGTCCAGCAGCCACAAATCATGCAGCTGCATCGACAGAAACTAAACCTCCGAGCACGCCAAAATACTCGGAGACCACCCGAGCAACGAGTATACTCACTCATCATTACCGACTGGGTCTTTGCTGAGGGAGGACTTTGCTCTTTCCTCCAGTAGCATCCGAGGTAATTTGGTCAAGTTTGTCTCCAAACGCCCACTCTGGTAAGGCAGGGAGGTTAAAGATTTCTTGGAAGCGGAGTCTGCCCGCCACTCTCGGAGCCACAGGGCTCTCCTGATGGTAACCGCGTTTGCGGCTGCAAGCGCGGCACAGTTAGCCACATCTAGGGAGACATACACAATGTAATCCCCGGCCCGGGCAATCTGGTAAGCGAGACTGACCACCTCGGGAGGTAGGTTATTGTCTCAACTGGTCTTAGCTAGAGCCTCTTGCCCAGGCCACCATAGCTCTGGCCACCCAGGTGGCGGCGAAGGAAGGGACGAGTGCTGCTCCGGCAGCCTCAAAGACTGACCGAGCAAGATTGTCAATCAATGGGGTTTTTGATGGACGAGCCATCAGAGAGAGGAGTTTTGGAAGTGAGCTCTGATATGGGTGGATCTACTGCAGGGGACTTAGTCCACTCCTTTCTTAGAGTAGATACAAAGGGGCACCGTGCTTCCAGCGTTTTTTGCCCTGTGAATCGCTTGTCCGGGCGACTTCCGTAAACTCAGGGTGGTTAGCGAAAACAGTGTGAGGACGTTTGGTCCTTTTGAAGGACACAGTGTGATCCGGACTAGTTCCGGGTTCTTCGTTTACTCTCAGAGCCTTATTGACCGCTTCAATGAGAGAAATCTAGAGACTCCTAACGAGTCCGGATCTACGGCCACATCTGACTCGTATTCGGACTAGTGTTCGCTGCAAATCCCTTTTGAGGGGGAGCGGGAAGCAGAGCTTGCGGACGCCGAGACCCCAGAGTGCCTGAGGGGACGAGTCATGGGGACGTTTTATAGAAGATTGTATATCTTCTGCCGCAGTCCTTCCCCTGTCTGAGGAAGACTCTCGTGTGGCTGAAGGGCCTTCTACAGGGGGGGGGGGGGGGGTAAAGTGATGCCCTGGCTTGAGGAGGATTCTATAGCTTTAGCCTCATAGGCCATGGACTGTGCCAGGGACGTGGCCCACTCGGGTGGACTAGGCTCGCTAGGGTCGGCATTAGCGGGGGGGCTCCTATGTGCATGAGGGGTCGCAGGCCACACAGATTGCAGTATGGTGTCTCCGTGGTAGTGGGGCATTACATGCGGTACATGAGGCATACACCACTGTATGTGTCTTATCCGCCTTAATAGATGCCTTTGATTGAGACATATTGCATATAGATGCTGCTTAGAGGGGGAAGGGGTTAGTGCTTGTGTACCAGCTTACCCAGGTCCTGTGTCCATGCCCCAAGAGAAGGTAGTCTGCGCTGCGGTGTAAATGCCTGAAGTTACACATGCGGTGATGCAGGAAGTGATGGCGTCCCCAGCCTGTAAATTAGTCACGCGGTGACAGGAAGTGGAGTCCGAGAACAAGTGAGCGCTTTTCATGAGGAACGACAAGTGCCAGAAAGAAAGAAAGGGGCGGAGTCAGGGCCAGTGAGCCGGGATGCGGCCGCAGCGTTTCTCGCTCAGAGTGAGAAGCGCCTAAAAAGTGGGTGGAGCTAGGCCTATCCCAGCCAGAAGCCGGGGACTAAATTTGCGGCAGGTCGGCAGGAGCGCCGTATATGGGGCGGTTATCCCCGTGGGGGCCCGGACATCTATACAGGATTGTAGAGAAGGAGCCCCCCTGCTGACCACGTACGCTGCGCTTACATCCAGATGAAGCAGTGTCGAGTGCACAGTGAATGGGCCACAGCTGGTAATTTTGGCCGCGCAAATCATCCTCAATCCACCATCCCTTTGATAAGGAGGTGGAGAGGGCTCGTTTGCCTCCTGACACCAGCCGCTTTCTAACAGTGGTGGTGCAGTGGGGCTGCACGGACACTGATAGGAGCCTCTGCAGAGTACCTCAGGTAAACTTTTGGGAAGGGCAGGGCAAATTGTCCGGCTGAAGGCATGGTTCCGGAAGCGGGTACGTGGGTGTGACACCCCATGTTCCCGTCCGTTGTCGGTGTGGGGATAACGGGCCCATTAAAGGGATCCATCGCCCCTAAGGAGAGCCCAGGCATGGCATTGAGGTGGTGCAAGAGGGGGTATGGAGAAACGACACTCCGCGTTCCCGCCTGTTGACGAATTTGGGTGAGCGGGACCTTGAAAGGCCCCATCACCCACTCAATCCATAGGAAAAAAGTAAAAAAAATAAAATAAAGTCAGGGTCTGAAGCCAGACCCTAGTGCCTCCTAGACACTAAGCAAGAACTGGTTCAGGATAGAGCCAGCAGAGGGTGTATACTGCGGAGGAGGAGCTAATATCTGTGTATTTGCTTAGAGTCCTCCTTGTGGTAGCAGAATAACACCCATGGTCCTGTGTCCCCCCCCAATGAGGTGAAGGAGAAAGTTATATTTTATCTATGATATCTTATCCTGCTTACCCCCAGATTGATGGATTCTTGTACTCCTGGTGGGCTTTGCTTATCTTATATGCAGCTGTTTGCCTGTACACTCACCGAGAATCGATGATGAGTGCTTCATCCATGACTTCTGGCCTGTGCTGAGCATGCACCAGTCAAGTAGTGTTGCTCTTTGGGTTCGCTCACACTGGTGTAGTTTACGGAGGAGTGCAATGAGACAAAATCTCACATTGCACTCTGACCAGTGTTATTCAATGAGGCAGAGCAGGTCTGCGATTTTTTTTTTCTATGCTGACTCAGCATGAGAAAAATAAAAAAATAGCAGCACGGTGTGATTGGCTGCGTATTTAACACGGTGTCCACCCATTCAAGCCAACGGGTGCATGCAAAACATTGTACTGCACTCGGATGTCATCCAAGTACCGTCCGATATATGCAGATGCAGGCAATGGAGAAAATAGGAGAGATCATTAACCTTCTCACCTGTGATGAGATTCTTGTAGCACTAACACTCCGCTCACAGCAGAGTTTGAGCAGAGTGTCATTAGCATATTGCATCCAATGCTATACGCTAATGTGACCCCGACCTAAATAGCAATCTGGACGAACAGTACAAAAGTCAGCAGTCATAGATGTGCTCGTCATCAGTATTCGGCGACAGCGCTGGCAGACTGAGGCAACAACGCTGTCTGTTCAGAAAGCAAAATTGGACCCTTCATGTGAGGCAGACAGCACTGTGGTATGCAGTGGATAACCATCACCGATTAAAGCAGTTCATCTGCCCCAAGCACATGGCGTTGTGCTACCTCGCTGTCTGGGGTATGCACAGCACAGAATGGCTCATTATCGGTTCTCGGTGATTGGGAAGGCAGGCATCTGCAAAGACAGTGCTGCCTGCCTTATAGGAACACGCTACGAGTGCTACGCACAGTGGATGATGTGCTGCTCAGTCTCCACACACATAACCCATTTACTACAGAAAAACCATCTGCGCATGTTGGACCAGACCAAAGGAACCCTACTACTGGCCTTGATACAACTATTGCAGCCTGTGATACGTAAAGGATGCAATTCTGAAAGGGGAATAAATTTGAAATTTTGTTAATCAAAGATCTTTCACGCAGAAAGCATGAACTGTCATTGTAAAACCCCTTTAAGTTTACTAAACTTAGAAAAAAACATTTAATAAAAAAATGTGCATTTTAGATTAATGTCTAAAGATTACCTGTTGGCCTCGGCTTGCGCAGGATATCTAGTTTGTCCCTGCACAGGAGGAAACGGAAGTCGAGGATAAGAAGGGAACATCTGAGGGGGAAAAAAAAGTAGATTTAAGAAGTCAGTGTTCATATAGTTTCATCTGTCACAAAGCCATTAGCGGTAGCCCTGACCTCATACTTTATGCAAAGATTGGCTACACAAAATGCTAATTGAGCTCCTTGCCCCAGAATACAACTGAACTAATATCCAACTGGCTGCACAACAGCCTGAATGGCTACACATACGAAGCAAGATTATCGAAATAAACCAAAATATAAAAAGGTGACTGCAATACTGACATTTCCAGCAAATTGAGGCATCATGCCTCTGTACTGAGGAGGTAGGCCCGGTTGCTGTCCATTCACTTTAAGCTGGGTGGTGGCAGGTCGTTTATCAGCAATCTTGTTCTGATCTGCACCGGGGAGAGCCGGATGGGACGATCCTTCTTCTCCCAGCGAAACAGCATTTTCTTGGTCCGGGGGTGCAAGCGGAATACCAAGGTTCCTCCCTCCACCTTCCCGCCAACTGGCCACATCGGCTGTGTGCACAGATTAGGACAGGTAAAATTTAATTGGATTGTAATTATATTCAGCATGTTAAAAAAAAAAAAAAAAAAATCAAGCTACAGCCATAAAACTGAAATAAAAATGGCTGGTATGCTTCAAATGCACCCAAAAGGCCAGGCCTTAAGTGGTTAAGAGATCTATTCAGGCATCACAGTCAACAGTAACAGAAAAACAATTCTCCAGCAGTCATAGGTCAAGGGCCATTGTATACACCCTAAGATACAGAAAAGTTGCAATTCATATTTTTTAAGAATCTTAAAATTATATTTAAAGGGAATGTGTCACCTCATTTTTGGCATACGAGATGCGGCCACCGCCATCAGGGGCTTATCTACAGCATTCTGTAATGTTGTAGATAAGCCCCGATGTAACCTGAAAGAGGAGAAAAACTATTTAGATTATACTCACCCTGGGGTCCGGTCCGATGGGTGTCGCGGTCCAGTGCCTCCCATCTTCTAACGCTGATGTCATCCTCCTTACTTCTGCGCAGGCAAACAATATCTGCCCTATTGAGGGTAGAGCAGAGTACAGCAGTGTCCAGGCGCCGGGAAAGGTAAGAGGCCCAGTGCCTCCGCACCGCAGTACTTTACTCTACCCTCAACAGGGCAGAGTAAGTACGCCTGCACAGGAGCCGTGGCAGAAGTAAGGAGGAAAACGCCATTGCTAGAAGATGGGAGGCGCCAGAACGGACCGCGACACCCACCGGACTGGACGCTGGGGTGAGTATAATTTAACTCGTTTTTCTTCTTTCAGGTTACATCGGAGACTTATCTACAGCATTACAGAATGCTGTAGATAAGCCCCTGATGCCGGTGGCTGCATCTCATATGCCAAAAATGAGGTGACACATTCCCTTTAAACAAAATCTGTCATTAAGTTTTTGTTACACCACATGAGAGCAGCATCATGTAGTGGCAGAGACACTAATGTCAGCATTGTACCACTTACTAGGCTGTTTGCTACAGTTTTGATTAACTCCTCATTTTATCTGCTGCAGATCCACCAGCTCTGTATAACCCAGCTGACTGGCAGTTCTGTGTGCACTGTGCATAGGCAGAAAGGTACCATAGCTGAGAATCAGAGGTGGGGCCAGTTTGATGGACTAACAAGTGGCAGGTCTACTAGTCCTCTAATGATAATGTCCTGCTAATAAAACAGATTTTATCAGAACTACAGCAAGCAGCCCAGTAAGTGATAAATTGCTGGAATCAGAGTGTCTGTCCCAACATCAGGCGGCGCTCACATTAAATGGCAAAAACCTGATGGCAGATTCCCTTTAAAAATGATGTCACTTGCTTCTATTAGGCTTTTGCATGTAAAATTACTAAGAGCTAAAAAATATATATTACATAAATTTTATAATATATTTTTTGATATCTCATACAAAATAGCACCAAATGCATTACTTTGTGGACGTAGACTAGGTCCAGGCCCATAATTATCGTCGGCTGCATCTTTTTCTTTCTTTTCTGGATCCCCAGCTGCCTGCAGACTTGGGAATTCTTGCTGGAAATAGCTGTTCACCTGAACACCTGGAAAGAAAACACAATCTCTACTTTAAAATCAGCTATAATACTTGTCAACATCTTAGTCCAACAAACACATGTCTAGGTTATGATTCGTGATGAGTGAGCGTACTCTGATATTGCGTTATCCGCGCATGCTGGGGTGTTATTCGAGTATCTCAGGCATGTTCGAGTCCCCGCGGCTGCATGTCTCGCGGCTGTTAGACAATCCCCGCATGTGTTGTGCCCGTCTAACAAATAGGCAATCCCCGCATAAGTGGCAGCTGTCTAAGAGCCACCAATCTTGCAGCAGCAGGGACTCAAGCATACCCAAGATACTCCTATAGCACCCGAGCATGCTCGGATAACACGATATCAGCGTACGCTTGTTCATCACTGGTTAAGATATGTATGTTACATAAAAGTGTATAACAAACTATAGAACTGTAAAAACAGGCAGAAATGCAAACCCCCATGTCATTATGGATCTCAATTTGCAGAACAGCTATGCAAAGAAGAAAAAAAAAGGATCTTCAAATCTTGCTAGAGAAAATTTAACCAGGAACTTGCTAGAAAAGGTACCATTCCTGCTTGTTTCCTCCACCAGTTAAACTGCAAGCACTATGTATTCCGGTAAGAAGCCTTCTCCAAGCATCCACCAGTCATTGGCACCTTCTACTACTTTGTGACTATGAGGTTACCCAGATGTTATCACTTCACAACAGCAGCATACTGAGAAGAATGGGACAGATCACAAGGTTTACAAACTGTCTTGGGGCAATAGGGCATCTTACACTAGGGTCATTGAGGCCTTCACTACAACATTTTAATGCAGACACTGAGGCTTATACCTCTGTACACTGTATTTAGGAGAGATTCTACATACTATCGACTATCAGTAACGCTCACAAATGTAATGAGTTATGAAGCTCAATCGGGCGAGTAGGAAACCACATTGACATTCAAGAAAATGGTTACCCCAATGTCTTGAAGGAGGAAAACATGGGGATCAGCTGCTGCAGATATAATATAATAATCTAGTTATATAGCGCCAACATATTCTGCAGCGCTTTACAGTTTAACAGTTTCAAAACACAAGCCATAAGTAACAATGTTAACAATACAATAATTAAAGCAAAATAAGACGACCCTGTTCGTGAGAGCTTACAATCTACAATGAGGTGGGGAAGATACAAAGTACAGGTGTGTATTTACAATGGTGTATTTACAATGAAAGTCCAGCCATCTTGAGGGAGTGAAGGATGGATGGAGATAGTGAATGGGCTACACATGCACACTTACATATAGAATGACTGATTAGTGAACGTGATAGGCCGCTCTGAACAAATGTGTTTTGAGGGAGTGCCTAAAACTATGCAAATTGTGGTTAGTCCTAATTTCTTGGGGTAGAGCATTCCAGAGGATAGGAGCAGCACGGGAGAAGTCTTGGAGTCAGGAGTGGGAGGTACGGATTAGTGAAGAGGTTAGTCGAAAGTCGTTTGCAGAGCGCAGCCATCGGCTAGGCCAATAGACAGAAATGAAGGAGGAGATGTAGGGAGGTGCTGCACTGTGGAGAGCTTTGTGGGTGAGAACAAGTACTTTGAATTGGATCCTATAATGAATGGGCAGCCAGTGTAATGTTGACGAAGAGCGGACACATCCGAGTACCAATTAGCCAGATGGACGACCCTGGCCGCTGCATTAAGTATGGACTGGAGAGGGGATAGTCGAGTGACGGGGAGGCCAATTAATAGAGCGTTGCAGTAATCCAGGCGGGAATGGATCAATACTACAGTGAGGGTTTTTGTTGTTTCCATGGTGAGAAAAGGGCGGATTCTAGAGATGTTCTTTAAGTGTAAGCGGCAAGAGCGGGCAAGAGATTGTATATGGGATGTGAAGGATAGATTGGTGTCAAACCTAACACCCAGGCAGCACGCCTGCTGCCGGGGTGTTATTGTAGTACCACCCACAGAGAGGGAAATGTCAGATTTTGGCAGGTTAGTAGACGGCGGGAGCAGAAGTAGTTCAGTTTTGGAGAGGCTGAGTTTCAGATAGAGAGTGGACATGATATTGGAGACTGCAGACAGACAGTCACTGGCGTTCTGTAGTACAGCGGGGGTAAGGTCGGAGGAAGACTTATGTAGTTGTGTGTCATCAGCATAAAGATGGTACTGAAAGCAAAATCTACTGATGGTCTGTCAAATTGGGGCTGTGTAGAGAAAAGAAGGGGGCCAAGAACTGAGCCCTGATTTACCCCGACAGCAAGAGGAAGAGGAGATGACGTGGAGCCAGGGAACAAAACACTGAAGGAGCGGTCAGAGAGATAGGAAAAGAACCAGGAGAGAGCAGTGTCCTTAATGCCTAGTGACTGGAGCCTAGAGAGTAGGAGATGGTGGTCAACAGTATCGAAAGCTGCAGATACAGTGGGGCAAAAAAGTATTTAGTCAGTCAGCAATAGTGCAAGTTCCACCACTTAAAAAGATGAGAGGCGTCTGTAATTTACATCATAGGTAGACCTCAACTATGGGAGAAAAACTGAGAAAAAAAAAATCCAGAAAATCACATTGTCTGTTTTTTTTTAATTTTATTTGCATACTATGGTGGAAAATAAGTATTTGGTCAGAAACAAAATTTCATCTCAATACTTTGTGATATATCCTTTGTTGGCAATGACAGAGGTCAAACGTTTTCTGTAAGTCTTCACAAGGTTGCCACACACTGTTGTTGGTATGTTGGCCCATTCCTCCATGCAGATCTCCTCTAGAGCAGTGATGTTTTTGGCTTTTCGCTTGGCAACACGGACTTTCAACTCCCTCCAAAGGTTTTCTATAGGGTTGAGATCTGTAGACTGGCTAGGCCACTCCAGGACCTTGAAATGCTTCTTATGAAGCCACTCCTTCGTTGCCCTGGCGGTGTGCTTTGGATCATTGTCATGTTGAAAGACCCAGCCACGTTTCATCATCAATGCCCTTGCTGATGGAAGGAGGTTTGCACTCAAAATCTCACGATACATGGCCCCATTCATTCTTTCATGTACCCGGATCAGTCGTCCTGGCCCCTTTGCAGAGAAACAGCCCCAAAGCATGATGTTTCCACCACCATGCTTTACAGTAGGTATGGTGTTTGATGGATGCAACTCAGTATTCTTTTTCCTCCAAACACGACAAGTTGTGTTTCTACCAAACAGTTCCAGTTTGGTTTCATCAGACCATAGGACATTCTCCCAAAACTCCTCTGGATCATCCAAATGCTCTCTAGCAAACTTCAGACGGGCCCGGACATGTACAGGCTTATGCAGTGGGACACGTCTGGCACTGCAGGATCTGAGTCCATGGTGGCGTAGTGTCTTACTTATGGTAGGCCTTGTTACATTGGTCCCAGCTCTCTGCAGTTCATTCACTAGGTCCCCCCGCGTGGTTATGGGATTTTTGCTCACCGTTCTTGTGATCATTCTGACCCCACGGGGTGGGATTTTGCGTGGAGCACCAGATCGAGGGAGATTATCAGTGGTCTTGTATGTCTTCCATTTTCTAATTATTGCTCCCACAGTTGATTTCTTCACTCCAAGCTGGTTGGCTATTGCAGATTCAGTCTTCCCAGCCTGGTGCAGGGCTACAATTTTGTTTCTGGTGTCCTTTGACAGCTCTTTGGTCTTCACCATAGTGGAGTTTGGAGTCAGACTGTTTGAGGGTGTGCACAGGTGTCTTTTTATACTGATAACAAGTTTAAACAGGTGCCATTACTACAGGTAATGAGTGGAGGAAAGAGGAGACTCTTAAAGAAGAAGTTACAGGTCTGTGAGAGCCAGAAATCTTGATTGCTTGTTTCTGACCAAATACTTACCGTATTTTTCGCTTTATAAGACGCTCCGGATTATAAGACGCACCACAATTTTTGAGGAGAAAAATAAGAAAAAAATATTTTTTAATAAAATGGTGGTGCCTCTTATAATCCTTGCATCTTATTGCTTACCGGGGTTGGTGGCTGCGGTGTAGAGGGGTCCCAGGCTCGCTGCTGGAGGAGGCAGGCGTGGAGTGATGCTGCAGGCCGCATTCAGGGATGAGGGGGGGGCTCCGATGTGTGCTGTTGCTGCTGCAGAGTCTTGTGCTGGTGTCAGGTTTCTCCACTTGTCCGGCGGTTGGAAGCCGGTGCTGCGGGTGCTCCGGTGCGGCGTTGTGTGCCCATCGATGCCCGGGGCTCTGCCGACATTGTTCGACAGACCAGAGCCCCAGCATTTCCTCGGTTCCCAGTATATGTGCGCTGAAGTGCTGGTAAAAAAAAAAAATGGCCGCCGGCGCGTGCGCAGATGGGATCTCGGGACCAGTTCTCGAGAGATGAGATCTGAAATCTCATCTCTCGAGAGCTGGATCCCGAGATCCCATCTGCGCACGCGCGGCGGCCATTTTTTTTGCAGGCACCACCGCGCGCACACAGGGAACCCAGGGAAAATGGCTGCCGGCGCGTGCGCAGGTGGGATCTCGGGACCCACCTCTCGAGAGATGAGATTTCAAATCTCATCTCTCGAGAACTGGGTCCCGAGATCCCATCTGCGCACGCGCCGGCGGCCATCTTTTTACCGGCACACAGGGAACTGAGGAAATGCCGGGGCTCTGGCCTGTCGCACAATGTTGGCAGAGCCCCGGGCATCGACGGGCACACAACGCGGCACCGGACACACCCGCAGCAGCGGCCAGCAACCGCCGGACGCCCCCGATCACAGCCTAGGTAAGGCATGTCCGTTTTGTAAGACGCACTCCTGTTTTCCCCCCAAATTTTGGGGGGAAAAAAGTGCGTCTTACAAAGCAGAAAATACGGTATATTCCACCATAATATGCAAATAAAATGAAAAAAAAACAGACAATGTGATTTTCTGGATTTTTTTTCTCAGTTTGTCTCCCATAGTTGAGGTCTACCTATGATGTAAATTACAGACGCCTCTCATCTTTTTAAGTGGTGGAACTTGCACTATTGCTGACTGACTAAATACTTTTTTGCCCCACTGTAGGTCAAGAAGAATGAACAGAGTGTGGTCACCATTACGTTTTGCTGTCTGTAGGTCATTGGTCACTTTGATGAGTGCAGTTTCAGTCGAATGTAGGGGGCGGAAGCCGGACTGTGAAGGGTCTAGAAGGGAGTGAGTGGAGAGGTAACGGGTAAGGCGCCAAGGCGGGAGTAAACTAGGCGTTCCAAAAGTTTAGAGATGAAGGGGAGATTGGAGACTGGTCTGTATTTGTGCAGGATGGGTCGAGAGCGGGTTTCTTTAGTAATGGAGTAACGACGGCGTGTTTGAAGGAGGATGAGAAAATGCCCGAGGAGAGGGAGAGATTAAAGATTGTAGTTAGGTGGTTTGTGACGACTGGAGAGAGACTGGAGGAGATGTGGGGTAATGGGGTCAGTAGTGCATGTAGTCGGCCGAGAAGAGGAGTCTGGAGACTTCTTCTGTGATGGGATCAAATGTGGGAAGTGAGCCAGGGGAGATGCAGGAAGGGATGGGAGTCACAGCACTTGGTGGTTGGGAGCAGATTTCCTGACGGATATTATCTATTTGTTCTGTAAAGTGGGAGGCCAGGTCATCAGCACAAATGTCTGTGATAGGGGCTTGTGCTTTTGGCCTGAGGAGGGACTGAAAAGTGTCAAAAAGTTTCTTGGGGTTGTTGGCTAGTGAGGAGATCAGGGTGGTGAAGTAGGTCTGTTTGGCGAGGTGAAGGGCAGCGTTCTAGGTTCTTAACATAAATTTGAAGTGGATGAAGTCTTCTGGTGTGCGGGTTTTTCTCCATAGGCATTCAAGCACTCCTAGAGCATCCCTGGAGAAGTTGAGTTTGCGATGTGAGCCAGGACTGTTTTACTCTGTGCTTGGAGGTTCTGAGGGTGAGGGGAGCTACTTGGTCAAGGGTGCTTCTAAGAGTGTCATTGTAGTGATGAACAGCCAGATTAGGACAGGAAAAAGAGGAGAGTGGGGACAGTGATGAGTGCAGGGAATCTGAAAGTGTCTGAGGGTTAATGACTTGTAGATTTCTGACTGTGTGGTAGGTAGGAGTGAGCTGGGGTGGGCGAGGATTTGTGAGCGTGAAGGAGAGAATGTTGTGGTCAGAGAGTGGAAGCGGTGAGTTATTTAGGTGGGAGATTGAGCAGAGCCAGGCCGAAGACCAGATCGAGGGTGTTACTGTCCTTGTGTGTCTCAGAGGTTGAAAGCTGCGAGAGGCCTAGAGAGGTGATTAGTGATAGAAGCTGGGATGCAGATGTGGAAGTAGGGCTGTTAATGGGGAAGTTGAAGTCTCCCAGGATGAGGGTTGGAAGTTCTGAGGACATGAAGTGCGGCAGCCAGGCTGAAAAGTGGTCAAGGAAGTGGGTGGGTGAGCCTGGGGGCCGGTATATGACCGCTACCCTGAGGGGGAGGGGACAGAAGAGCCTGATGGTGTGGACCTCAAAAAAGAAGGTAATAAGAGTGATAGAACTGGGGGGGATGACCTGGAAAGTGCATTGTGACAGTGTCAGAATCCTGAATCCAGGTTTCAGTGAGGGCCAACAGATTAAAGGGAATCTGTCACCCCTTTTTTGAGATATCATATGATATCATTCAATTTTGTGTCACATAAGGATTCTCTTAGTACTTTTGCTTCCCCCTGACCCCACACCTTTCATGAATAAATACCTTTTTTATATCGGTTCAGATGTATGTAAACTGCCGCTCTCCGGTCCGCTGGGCGGGGCTTATTCACCTGCTCCCCCTCCCTGTCTTGCTCTACGCAAGAAGAAATGTGTAGAGCAAGACAGGGAGGTGGGGAGCAGGTGAATAAGCCCCGCCCATCGGACCGGATAGCGGCAGTTTACATACATCTGAACCGATGTAAAAAAAGGTATTTATGCATGAAAGGTGCGGGGTCAGGGGGAAGCAAAAGTACTAAGAGAATCCTTACGTGACATACAATTGAATATCATCATTATATGATATCTCAAAAAAGGGGCGACAGATTCCCTTTGAGAGTTGTTCAGAAAGTAGCTGTGTAGGAAAGGCAGCTTGTTACAAGCAGACTGTGGAATCCAGAGGGCACAATTAAAAGACGGAGATGAGGGAGTGCAAGTAATATTAATAAGATTATTATGGTTTCGATATGAGGTAGGGTAGGGGTTGAGGTTGGGGGATGGTGGACCAGGGTTGGGGGAGATGTCCCCTGAAATCAGTAGGAGTAGGAAGAAAAAGAATTGGAATTGGTGGAATGGAATGTTGGAATTGTAAGTAGTTTTTTTCTGCGATGTGTTTGGGCAAGATGGACTGAGGTTTCTCAGGAAGGTGAGGAGTGCATGGGAGCTGTACATGGGAAAGGGAAGTATAGAGGGGCTGATGTGTATGAGTCTGATGGAGGGGGGATAGGGTGGTGTATGTGGATGGCAAGGGAACACAGGAGGATAAAAATAAAGCACATGATTAAAGGGGAGAGCAAAGTGTGGGTTACCTGACTCCTGCCCTGACTAACTACCATGGATAACTGCCATTTTCGGGATGCTTTGCGTCTGGGATGCTTTGCTTCTGGGATGCTTTGCTTCTGGGATGCTTTGCTTCTGGGATGCTTTGCTTCTGGGATGCTTGCGTGCTGCACCCCACACTGCGTGCTTCCCCTTAGGAACTACTACATATATAGGCCACACTACAGGGTCAGGAGAGAGGGATTGTGGGAGCTGGTTGGGTATAATTTGGCAGCTGGGGCCAGCACACAAGGGGATGGTTAGATGATCAAAGACACTAGACCAGGCTGTGTCAATATGCTATATCGCCTTCCACCTGATAAGATCTAGAGAGGCCCCAGTCACGGATCTAAAGCATTAAGTATTACATACAGTGCAACAAATGAATTATACCAAAGCTTTAGCAAGCACATTAAAATATGCAGCAAAATGGTAAAGCAGAACTATGGAGTTGTACCATTTGGATATATTGCAGCAGAAAATAGAGGCAGCAGAGGTGGGAAGTTGTACCATTCAGGCTGCTATGGTCGCACAATGGTGCTATGAATGCTCATAATACTGAAAGGCTAGGGTTAGAGGCAGATCACAATCAAAGAGGAAAAACAAAGCTGAAAGTTCTAAAAAAAAAAAAAAAAAAAAAAAAAACCCCACAAATGAAATTACTGAATTACTTTAAAACTGATCTTACCATCTCCTTGCACACCTGTCTTGGTATTGGCCCAAGATTTGGTAACCACAGGAACCTCAGTTGGTGGGGGTGGAACTGGCTTTGGAGGTGGAGGAGGCACTTCTGGTGTTCTAGGAAAAAAATAAGTTAAAATTTAGTCCAAGTTGCTTTTAAACTTATTGTGAAGCATAACTAGGAAGTAAAAGCATTGACAGGTGGGACTTACTTATCCTCGTCGGACTGCTCTTGTTTGGATGCCCAGCCAGTGCCATCTTTGGGAACAATGTTCACATTTGGGTCATTGCCTTTATTCTCTGCCTTTAGACTGGGTAAATTTGCAGGTGGTGGCATGCGCCGAGATACAGCAACTTTTCCTAGGCTTTGAAGACCATGGCGTGCAGCAACTGTGAGCACAAAAAAAAAAAAAGGTTATATTCCTCGTAAAAAATGGCAAATTCCATTGAAAACAGGTTAATAGGACGTAGTATAAAAGGGTTGGGTCTTTTTTGTTTGTTTTAAATAAACTGCTCCCAGGGATGAGGATTTTCTGAAAGGACACCCCCTTTGAGATGGGTGAGATTCCACCAAGATAAGGAGAACTGCATGGTAAAATGTAAAAAACAACAAGTGTACACTGACCGTTAATATTAGCGAATGTTAGACCATGCATTATAAATTAAATAGGAAATATGACTTCCAGTCCTTTTCAGGCATAGTAGAACTCTGGCAGACACATTCAGAAAGTCTCATTCACAAATCTACAGCTGCAGATTGATGGGTTTCAAAAACACAATAGCAAAACAGTGACATACTGCTGGAGTCATGATTTTATTTTCTCTCTCGGCTTTGCGGGAGCAATACATTTTTTTCAAGTGACATTGTTAAATGGGTGCATCATTTTTACAGAACAGGCTGCATTTTTAATGCCATCATTTAATTTATAGCCCAAAGGAGCCAGATTGCATTGAAACACGTAGAGTTCAAATGGACTCAGTGCTTTTATTCAGTGTCCGACCTTAATAGAGGTTAAAGAATGTAGACGTCTGCGGTATTTCTGCTTTTCTAAAAAGATTTACACCACTGCAATAAGGAGCCATCTAAGTCCATCTGAACTCTGCATTATTGTAACATAGGGCTGCAAGATGCATGAAAATCGCACCGAAAAGCTTTGCTTTGTTCCTGTCTCATCACCATAACAAGTGAGTGCAGGTTATAGTGTTCAACAAGTCAGCAAAACCCCATAGAAAAAGAGGGAATTTTGGCACTTACCGTAAAATCTCTTTCTTGGAGCCTTCATTGGGGGACACAGGTAACCATGGGTGTATGCTGCTGTCGCTAGGAGGCGCTGACACTAGGTAAAAAGGAAAAAAAATACCTCCTCCCCAGCAGTATATGGGGCGCCCCTGAGGGTCCGCTCGCCACAGAGGTACTGCACCTCATCCAGAGGTGTGGTATCCCACCCTCAGGTAAGGATGGATCATCACCCAGGACTCCTAACACTCGCACCCAACTCACTAGTTTAGTCAGGGCATCTGGGTGTACACTTCAGGAGGATGGCCTCATCCCAGACTGGCTAGGAAAGGGTGTTGGGGAGTTAGTGTGGAAGGTAGAGTGGGAGGAGCTTAGGTAGTGGAGTGATAGTTGGGCATCCAATCAGTGAGAAAGGTGACAGTTGGGGGGGGAGGAGCTAGTTCTGAGGTAAACAGATCCTTCCAGAAACTAGTCAGTCGGTGACAGCACCAGCGAGAGAGCAGGATTGCTGTAGAGGACTGTGGGTGGAAAAAAGAGAAACCTCTTGTCCACGCTCCTGGACTGGGAAGAATGGGTCCTAGGGGCACGGGTAGTGCGGCTGGCCACCCGTGGAGCCCGCATCCCGGAAGGGAAGGATCTGGCCGAAGTGGGGGAGCTGGCCCCTGAAACTAGTGGAGGATTATAGGACTCAGCAAGGAAGCCGGAGGCTGAGGTAACTAAGTGCCACAAGCACCCTCCAAAAGGCAGCGGTATGAGTTATGGACCTCGGGGCCTGACCCACGTCGCCTGAGGAGATCCGTGGCTACCAGCTGGGGGCACTACTTGTGAAGGCGCAAGGGCAGTGAAAGTAAAGAGAATTCAGCGCAGAGATACGGTCTTGAGAGAAGACACAAGGAGGAGTCCTGAAAAGTGTACCCAATCTGCCTGGGAGTTTGCCGGACCCCTCCCTCGGAGGACGCAGCACTAATTGGACCAACGTGTACACGAAACTTGTGAGTAAAAACCCAGAAACTGCACCTATGTCCTTGGAGTTATTTTACAACTACCTGCCTCACACTGCAAACACCATCACTGGCTCAACTACCCTGGGACACAGCTCTACCCGTGGAGAGCTTCACCATCTTAGCTGCTAAATCATCATCCCAGAGGGTCTGCATTGCAGCGTCGGCTATCCTAGCCAAGTGCCAAGGGTGGCATCACGATTCCCCTTTTCCCATTAATTATCCTACCATCTTCCCCTTCATCTGAACTTCCATAATCTACATTGGACACCCAGGGCCACGGACCGGGTCACTACCACCACCGTGACACACTTTCCCTTCAAAAGAGCCTGACCGACCCGGTATCGAGTAACCCCCGGCCCTGGGGGGCATTCCATATACACCCGACAGGCACTAAGCAACTCAGTTGGTGTTAAAGCAGTAGGAAAAGCAGCCAAAAACCCAACATATGTACCAACCCAAAACAAGGGCACATAGACCAACAATGATACAAACATTAGGTAGGGTGCTGTGTCCCCCAAAGACGGCTCAAAGAAAGATTTTAAGGTAATTACCAAAAATCCCTCTATCGCTTCATTGGGGGACACAGGTAACCATGGGATGTCCAAAAGCAGTCCCAAGGGTGGGAAAAGGAAAATATAAGGAAAGAGAAAGGAACCTAGGTCGGCCGGTGGGAAACCGCTGCCTGCAGTACCTTCCTGCCCAGGCTTGGGTATTAACCTTGTAAAACCTTGCAAAGGTGTGTAAAGATGACCAGGTTGCAGCCTTGAAGATCAATAAGGCAGAAGCTTGTTGACGAACAGCCCAGGAAGCTCCCACAGCCTTCACTCCCAGAGGAGGCTGTTTGCCCTGAACGCGGAATGCCTCCAATATCGCCGAATGAATCCAATGGGCAATCATGGACCTAGAAGCTGAGAGCCCCTTTCGACAACCAGAGATGACAAGCAGGGAATCAGACTGACTAAAAGAAGCAGTCCTAGAAAGGTAGACTCAAATAGTTCTGACCAAATCCAGCTTGTGGAGGGACTTTTACAGGGGATGAACTAGAGAAGGAAATAGAGACGGAATGACTATGTCTTCATTGATGTTAAAGGCAGAATCCACCTTGGGCAGAAAGATAGGAACAGGTCGGAGGACTACCTTGACCTGGTGCAGGATCAGGAAAGGGGAACGACACGACAGTGCAGCTAGCTCAGAAACCCTCCTGATAGACGTAATGGCGATTAGGAAGGCCACTTTCCAAGATAGGAGAGAACAAGCTATCCTGGATGGGCTTAAAAGAGGGATTTTTGTTACTTACCGTAAAATATCTTACTTGGAGCCTTCATTGGAGGACACCGGTTACATGGGTGTATGCTGCTGTCGCTAGGAGGCTGACACTATGCAAATAGGAAAAAGTTAGCTCCTCCCCAGCAGTATACACCTACCAATAGGCCCAAATTACCTCAGTTGGTGCAAAAGCAGTGTAAGGAGCCACTATAAGAACTCAACCTATGTACCAACCAAAACAACGGCACATTGGCCAACATTAAGGGAGGGTGCTGTGTCCCCCCAATGAAGGCTCCCAGAAAGAGATTTTACGGTAAGTACCAAAAATCCCTCTTTCTTTCTTGCTTCATTGGGGGACACAGGTTACCATGGGACGTCCAAAAGCAGTCCCATGGGTGGGAAATAAATGCTGAGAGAAGGGTACTTAGGTCTGCCGGTGAGAGACCGCCGCCTGCAGTATCTTTCTACACAAGCCTGCACCAGCAGAGTATCTACCTTGTAAAATCTCACGAAGGTATGGAGGGACAACCAGGTAGCAGCCTTGCAAGGCCGAAGAGTTGTGAGTTCATTCTCACCAGTTGTGAGTTCCCCTTCTGGACTCCCTCTGGTGGTGACGGGAGGTGGTGCGGCTGGTTTGATCAGTGGAGACCTGCCACCTGAGAATGAGGATGATTGGATCTCGGGATTCTCAGATTGGATTTAAGACAGCCGACGCCCTATTCAGTTGCTGGTGATTCCTTCTGGCTTGTCAGCTCTTGGTTTTCAGCTCTGTTCCAGTCATCTAAAGCTAAGTTTTTCTGCTAATGTTCACACTTGATTTTGTTGGTCTATTCAGTTTTTTGTGTGGTCTGCCAGCCCCGGCTGGGGGCTGAGCTGAATTTCCACTCTTATTTATCAGTATTTTGCCAATTGGATTTTTGTCCCTTACTAGTTTGGTCTCTTTTTGCTCTCTCTCAGAATATTCCAGAGTGCTGATATAGTGGGAGAAGTCTAGTGACTTCAGGGTTAATTTTGCTATCAGAAGTGTTGGACATTATTTTTGTAAGGGTTTTTTGCAGGTTGCAGACAGTTACTTGCCTTTCCTGCCTAGTTAGTTTGGTCCCCATCATTTGCTCAGCCTATTTTCCTTTCTGTGTTTGTGCCTTCATCTTGTTTCACCGTCAATACATGTGTGGGGGCTATCTATTCCTTTGGGGTCTGCTCTGGGGCAGTTCGTTTTCCCTTTTCTTGCTTTAGGCTTAGGTAGTCCTCCGGCCATGACGAGGCGTCTAGGAACATCGTAGGCACGCTCCACGGCTACTGCTAGTTGTGTGGTAAGATCAGGGATCTGCAATCTGCATAGTTACCAACTTCTCTGGTTTTCTGTGGCTTAGCTTGTTTTGTTTTTTTTTCTCCTCGGTGACCCATTCATAACACCGAAGCCTGGTGACGAACGGCCCAGGAAGCTCCCACAGCCCGGGTAGAGTGAGCACTCACCCCCGGAGGAGGCTGTTTGTCCTGGACGCAGTATGCCTCTAGAACAGCTGAACAAATCCAACGAGCAATGGTGGATTTGGAGGCTGGACATCCTTTCCGACGACCTTCAGAGACGACAAACAGGGAATCAGACTGACGGAAGGGAGCAGTCGTAGCAAGCTAGATTCAAATAGCCGTGACCAAGTACGTCTTCCAGCACATTGCTCCCGTGCCTATGCCTTGTGTATGTAAAATAAAGTGATTTGATTCACATGAACGGTGAGTGCCATCCTATTTTTTCCTTTCTCTTCACAACTTGTGAAGGGATGAGCTGGAGAGGGACACAGAGTGGAGGACGATGTCCTCATTGATGTGAAAGGCGGAGACTACCTTTGGAAGAAAGGCAGGAACCGGTCTGAGGACTACCTTGTCCTGGTGCAAAACTAGGAAGGGGGAACGGCAGGACAATGCTGCCAACTCTGAGACCCTCTTAATCAAGGTGATGGCGACAAGGAAGGCGACCTTCCACGAGGGGAGGGAAAAAAATATCCTGAATCGGCTCAAAAGGCTCTTTCAGACACTAAGCAAAAACTGAGGTAATTTGGGCCTGTCGGTCGGTTATAATGCTGGGGAGGAGATAACTTTCTTATTTGCATAGTGTCAGCTTCCTAGCGACAGCAGCATACACCCATGGTAACCTGTGTCCCCCAATGAAGCGAGAAGAGGGCACGCTGAAGAATGTCGAGAACGAGATTGAGATACCATTGATCTACCGGAGGATGGTAAGGTGGTGCCAGGTGGGCGACCCCTTGAATGAAAGACTTCACTTGAGAAAGGGAAGCCAAATCTCTCTGGAAGAGGACTGACAGAGCGCAGATATCTGACCTTTAAGGGTATTAAGCGAGAGATGCGAGTCAAGGTCCGCTTGAAGAAAGCCAAGGATGGACGGAAGGGAAAAGGACATTGGAAACAAACTGTTCTCCTCACACCACCGGAAGAAGGCCTTCAAACATCTGTGTAGATGCGTGAGGATGCTGGTTTTCTCGCCTTAATCATGATCTGGATTGACCCTGGTAGAGAAACCGGCTTCCTTCAGGACTGTTGCCTTAATAGCCATGCCGTTAAACTCAGACTGACAATTCGGGTGGAAGAGGGAGCCATGCGAGAGAAGATCTGGACGGTCTGGAAGCTTCCAGGGAACGTCCGCGAGCATGTTCAACAGCTCCGCATACCAGGCCAGTCTCGGCCAGTCTGCAGCAATTAGAACGGGAACCCCTTCTGACCTTATCTGTTTTACGACTCTAGGAATCAAGGGGAGAGGCAGAAAAAGATAAGGCAGCTGAAACTGGGACCATGGGATCACTAGGGCATTGAAGCCGATGGCCCTTGGATCACGGGATCTGGCTACAAACAGAGGAACCTTGTGGTTCGACCGGGACGCCATGAGATCGACGTCCGGAGTGCCCCATCTCTGACATATTTGGTTGAAGACAGCAGGGTTGAGAGACCACTCGCCTGATGTGAGGCCCTGACGACTCAGAAAATCGGCTTCCCAATTTTCCATCCCCCGATATGTGAATGGCTGATATGGCAAGGACGTGACGTTCCACCCATCACAGAATTTTTGTCACCTCTGACAAGACCTGTTTGCTGCAAGTCTTGCCTTGGTGGTTTATGTACGCTACGGCCATGGCGTTGTCCGACTGAATGCGGACCGGCTTGCCTGCGAGAAGAGGCTGCCAGCAGAGAAGGGCAAGAAGGATTGCCCTGATCACCAGGAGATTGATAGGGAGAAAGGCTTTCTGAGCGTGCCAGGGACCTTGCGCTGTGTGATGAAGGAAGACCGCTCCCCAACCGAGGAGATTGGCTTCAGTAGTGATGACCTGCCACTGGAGAGGGAGAAAGGACCTCCCGTGCAGGACAGAGGCGGATAGCGTTCACCAAATCAGAGACTGCCTCACTTTGAGAGGCAGAAGAACCAGTCGGTCCAGTGAGACCGTTTTCTAGTCCCAAGCAGACAAGAGAGCCAGCTGAAGAGGACGGTTGTGGAACTGGGCATAAGGCTCAGATTCCATGGCGGCAACCATCTTCCCCAGTACCCTCATGCAAGACCATAAGGGGAGAGGGAACGGGTGCCTTAGAGAGCGAATTCCCTGGCGGAGAGACGCAAACTTATCCTCCGGAAGGAAGACACGGGGCCTGGGTCGTATCGAACTCCATACCCAGAAACACCAGGCCCTGAGCTGGAATCAGGGAGGATTTCTCTTTGTTGACTATCCAGCCGAGACGGGCCAGAGTGTCCAGAGTGATCTGAAGTTTCTGGTCGCAGTCCCGGTGGGACAGTTCTTTGATCAGGAGATCGTCCAGGTAAGGGATTATGAGAATCCCCTCGGAGCGAAGGATGACCATGACTGCTGCCATAACCTTTGTAAACACCCCAGGGGCAGATGCCAGTCCAAAAGGAAGGGCCGTAACTGAATGATCCTCTTGGAACGCAAACCAAAGGAATCTCTAGTGCTGCACACAAACATGAATGTGGAGATAAGCATCCTGTATGTCTACAGAACAAAGAAACTCTCCTGGTTCGATGGAGGCGATCACCGAACGTAAGGACTCCGGACTCCATCCTGAAGTTGCGGGTCTGAACGTGGCAGTTCAAAAGCTTGAGGTCCAAGATCGGACGGATGGATCAGTCTTTTCGGGACTACGAACAGATTGGAGTAAAACCCCGAAAACCGCTTGTTCCGAGGAACGGGCACAATTACGCCTGAGTGTAGAAGGGAAGAGACCGCCTGAAGAACCCCTGGAGCTTGACAAGGAAGCTTTGACGGACGAGAGAGAAAGAAACGTCTTCCTGGGGAGGAAGAAAAGTCGATCTTGTAACCGGACATGACTATCTCCCTGACCCAGGTGTCGCTGACCACTGACAACCATGTGTCCCTGAATAGAAGGCTGCCTCCCACCCTGGAATAATTTCCAGGTGGGGTGATCAGTCATTTAGTGGAAAACCTGTGAGAGCGGGACCCAGTGGGCTTGGAGGAACGTCCCTTTGGCCTCAAATAAGGTGCCGGTTTGAAGGATGGTTTCCTCCTCTCCCTTGAGGTGGACGAGGGGTCCTGTTGGGAGGAAGTCCCTGAAGAGGAGAAAGGTCGAAAGGGCAGGGTCCCTCTCCTATTGAAGGGACGTTTTGGCTTAGACTGAGAAAGAGACGTACTCTTCCCCCGGGTGTCGTCCAAAGTTATTTGGTCTAATTTGGACCCGAAGAGCCTGTACCCCTGAAAAACCAGGCTGGTGAGAGATTTTTTAGATGTAGGATCAGCATTCCACACCTTCAACCAGAGGATGCGGCGTATGGCAATGATGTTGCTGTTTGCCCTGGCGGAACAGCCGGCTGCATCCAAAGAAGTGGCCAGAAGATATTTGCTGATGTGAGCAATCTGTTCCGCCAAATCTGCAAGTTCTTCCGTAGGAGCTGCAGCTGCGATGCCCTGGCGGAGAATTTTAGCCCAGGTAGAAATAGACTTCGCCACCCAGGTGGAAACGAAGCTGAGACAGAGGGAGGCAGACTCAATCTGCCGATCCATGGCGTCCTTGAGAGACGCACTATCTGGGAAAGACAGAACTGTCTTTGAGGCCAGGCGAGAGACTGGGGGGGGGGGTCCACTTTGAGAGACTCTGCCCATTTACCATAACCACGCCCCCTTCCCCATGATGACGCTTTACTAACACCACAAACTCCTCTATCGCGCAGGCGCGATTATTCCCACACGCTGCATCACCACCGCAGCTGTCTCCTCTACCGCGCAGAAGCGGTCCTCTCTTGTCCTGGCAACTACCGCGCATGCGCGGTGTCTCTCCCACACAGCGCTGTGTCACTTCCGGTCCGGTGGTGGCGCACTTTTGGTCCGGCGGTGCACAACGCAGTATTTAAACCCTGCCACACCATGGACCTTGACAGCCTCCCATCTACTCCTACATTTCCCATTCTTTCCTCACAGGACCCCCCAGGTAACTTACACCGGATGGATATACTTTATACTGCATTTTAGCACTGGCTCCATTAGTCTCACTATGTGCCACTCAACTTACAGGTGGGAACCACTATATGACGGCCAGTGCAGCCCCAAGCTAAAATCTGCTTATTTCAGGTAATCCGCGCCATATTTATGTACTTTACTGCGCTTTGGGGCTGGCATTATCACTTTTTCACTATATGCTACTCATCCTATAGGTGGAAACTACTTATCGGCCACTGCAGCCTCAAACAAAAGCTTTCCTATCTCAAGGTACATCATATACCTCTATATATACACCTTTCAATTACTATATACCTTTAAATTATCTCTACCAACATTATTCTGAGCTGTCCCTCTTTGCATTACTCAGCTGGAACCAATTTATGACATTACCCAGCTGTAACCAGTCTATAAACTCACTGGACAGTATCCGTTTAAGTCATCTTCTACGACACCTAAACCTCTCAGGTATATCACATATTCTTTATTAAATCTGGCATTTTATTCATATTCTTCAACCATGGAATAGCTTACACTTGTATATATATTTCCACCTTCAGTTACCTTAAGGGGATACATATCCTTTCCAAGTGCCCTGGGTCCGCTACTAATTCTATTCAGGTAAATCTATGGTGTCTCTGGTCTCTTAATCTACTGGAGTTAATTTTGAATTTCGTACTTGATTGAATTAATCAAAGCAATATGCTATAGCTGACTAGTAGCATTTCATCAGTAACTTTGCATACATTGTTCATCTTGTTTCTTATCCCTATATATATATATATATATATATATATATATATATATATATATATATATATATATATATATATATATATATTTGTTACTTTATTATACAGTGGCGATTGTCGATCCATAACTGATGTGTATATTCTGTATATATTTGTGTATATTCACTATATATTGTATATATTCTTTTATTTTAGTGTACCCCATGAATAAGATCCGGGAGGATCGAAACGTCGTGTATTTTTGATTGTACATTCTCTTATCTTGTTTGGGCACACCTCCCCTTTTTTTCGTTGATGGATTGGACACATTTAATAAATATATGAGTTTTTGCATACTATCAACTTGTTGAGTGCGGTGGTCCAATTCACCAGCACCTACTCTATCTAAGGCCTGAGTGCGCACCATCCCTCTATATATGTGCAGGAGGAGCAGACCGGAGAAACCGGTAGACTTCTTTGACAGACGTACGCAGCTGAAGCACAGCATCTATGATGGCCGTAGACCACGCTGAGCCAGTACGATGTGGATGGGTGGGCTTGCCCAAGCTACAGGGGAAAGAACGAAAGGCTGACTGCGATTGGATGGCGCGTTGGGAGCATGGCCAGTCAAGATGATCTGCTGGGCCAAAAAGGAAAAAGAGTCATTGTGATAGGCTTGCCACCAGGGAGCATGTCCCAGCCAGGAAGACAGGGGATCCGATTGGCAGAGGAACAACGCGTGCAAAGCCGGGACCGGGAAAAAGACGGCTGGCAAAAGAGAAAGCAGAGAACTGATAGGCTTGATGCGCCAGGGGCGTTTTCAAGCCAGAGGGATAGGCCAGCCGAGCAGGAGGAAGGTGCCTCTCTGATAGGAGAACCATCAGGGAGGGGTGTCACAGCGGGGAGCTCCGTTACCTGGAGGAAGGAAAGAAAATGGCGCGCGCCTGGAAAAGGGGAGCTAAATTCAAAAGTGAGTCCTGCTGGAACTGCGCAGCCAGCGTGTCCTCCGAATAGCCTGCGTGCTGCGGTGCTGGGGGGGGGGGGGGAAATCGGGTCATACATACCAGCCACGGAAGGTTGTCCAGGGTCCTCTTCACAGATGAGGTTCGCATTAGGAGCCCCCTGATGGTAGAGGGTTGCTGGAAAACAGGGATCCTCCTTCCCACACCATCTCCGGACAGTGCAGAAGACGGCATCAACCCCTTACAGGAAGGGGGGAGGCCACCGCTGGTGACCACCATCTTCCTCTCAGCCCTCTCCGAGGAGAGGGGCGAGGAGGGAATAGGCAAAGGATCGGCCACTGCAAAAATTACCCTGAAGCACCCGTGAAGGTGACAAGGGATAAGGTCCTGCCTGCAGGTCTGAGAGTGGGCAATGTGGGTGACACCACACTGCTCTCAGTTGCATAAGTGTGGGAAAACAGGGTGAGACTTTACACCCTGTTACCCTGAATATTGAGAACCTGAAAGACAAAAGATTAATAAAACACAACAGGATACCAGAGAAGAAAAAAAAAAAAAAAAAACAACACAGATCTGGGATCAGATCCAGGTCTGCCTCCTACAGACACCAAGCTTAAACGGAGTTGCTTAGTGCCTGTCGGTGGGTGTATACTGCTTGGGAAGCAGGGCTGTGGAGTCGGTAAGCCAAACCTGCGACTCAGACTCCTCAATTTCCCTTACACCGACTCAGACTCCAACTCCGACTCCCACACATATTGCTTATATTTAAGTGAAAAATTTATTGTAGTACAATGTGAACCTCAGACATTTAATCATTTTTATGATCCCATAATCAAGATATTTAGATAGAACAGAATATATATTGGTGTACTACCCGGTTTTCATTCTTTTTGGTACAGATACGATATGGATAAATAAAAGCAGATTAGAAATCTGCTCTGCTATTGAAAACATTATCTATGAGCTCAAAAACCTTTCAGGTGATGCGGTTTTTTAAATAGATGATCAGCTTTTGCAGCTGAAAAACGTATCCTCAAAAAACACAGGAAAAACGCTGTGTGTTAATGTAGCCTTAGATCAGGAATAGAACAGCCATTTATAGGACATTTCATAACTTTCCCAAATTCCTATGAAAAAATATTCAGCACATCCTGCATTGAATTACTGTACCCAATTTATTATATATTTTAGGAGTCGGAGTCGGTCCATTTTATACCGACTCCAACTCCGACTCCACCAAAATGAGCTCCGACTCCGACTCCACAGCCCTGTTGGGAAAAGTTAATTTTTTTTCCTTTTTGCCTAGTGTCAGCACCTCCTAGCAACAGCAACATACACCCATGGTTACCTGTGTCCCCCAATGAAGCGATAAAGAAATACCATTTAGTTATATGAATTATATGAGTCAAACTTTCAACAACGAGATCAACTTTGTAAAAGCGCTTCTATGATCAGCTGGAATATGAATCCTTCTTGGGAGTCTGCCACCCCCAAAACACATTTTATATGGGCCTTACAGTGTTATAGGGGACGTAACCGTATAGCAACCACGCTAGCATCCTTACTGTACCGTTTATTGGTCCAGCGACGGAGAAAGCAAGTTTTAACTTCTATGCAAATGAGGCGGCTTTGGCGCACCCCTAGCATGGCCAAGAGCTTGATCCACCATTATGCATCCTAAGTTGCATATTGGGGCCCTTCCTCTGCTTCTGATTGACAGTCCTCGCTTCCCTGAGCGAGCAGCCTCGCTCGCGGGCGCGTCCACGTGTGTCCTCCTAGTCTTCTAACGCCGCTTGTACTAATACAGTAGTGAACAGCATCAGAAAGAGAGGGAGGAGAATACAAGTGGCCCTCCACATGCCGGCAGTAGACTGTACTCGGTCAAGGAAGACAGCACTGCTAATTAGAAGCAGGGGACGGGCCCCAAAATGTAAATCATGAGGCATAACAGTGGATCAATCTCTTGGCAACATCAAGGGTGCACCGAACCCTCCTCATTTAGATATGAATTTTAAAATAATTTCTCAGGCGTGATACCAGCAACAGCTACAGTGTTAGTATGGTTGATATAGTGGAGGGGGGGGGTAAGCCCCCTATGAGATATTGTAGACCATTTAAAATGCAATTTGGAGGTTACGGACTCTGTAAAGGGGTTGTCTGGTCCAAATCGACAAGTCTGCAGTCATTGTGTGCATGCGCTGCAGGGATTCGCTGGTTTCAGCTGGGACCAGAGGGTATGCATGGTTTAGACATACTCCCATCTAGTGGGCGTGGAGCGAGGCTGCACCCTCTAGTGGGCCACACCCACTGGACAGCGCATCATTAGTCAGGGTGCGGCTTCAATCCATACAAGAGTATGGATCGAGACCACACCCACTAGTTGGGCTCTGGCTGGGAGTATGTATACTGCATACATACCCTCCGGTCCTGGCTCAGAAACCTGAGAATCCTCCCAGCACACGTGCTGGAGAGATTCATAAGTCTGCAGGCACACAGGGTGACTGCAGACTTATCGATTTACACAGGACAACCCCTTTAATGCATCAGATTCAGAGTAGGTGCATCGTCACAAAAAAATTGCTGGAGTCGTGCCTCCAATCTAAGCTTTTTGACCCTAGTATATTAATTACCAGCTGCTGTCTGTTATCTGCGCAGCTCTTCTGCAGTTTGTGATCTGCCTGATCGCTCTAGTGTTTGCTGAAGCCATCCGACAGTCACTTCCCAATTTAAGTCTATGAGCCAAAGACTCATATTTGCATTGAGAGTTTGTTACCCTTACCACTGACTTCCAGTCAATCAGAAGTTGTGGTCACAAAATGACAGTGCAGGCAACCAGGAACAGGTGAAGGAGGCAGCTGGCAAGTATAATACTAGGGGCAGGAAATTTACATTAGTGGAAAAACTCCAGTGCTGAAATGTTGGAGTGGTGCTTTAAAGCATTGGTAACACACGAGTACAATACAGTATTGGGACCTCATAACTCGGGAGAACAAAAATCTTTGAGAAATAACCTACCATTTATTGGTATAAGCAAATGAGGGCACAAAGATCTGAAAATATAGACATTCTACAAGACTAAAATATATAGGGCACAATAATGCTCAAACACACTCACCGGCAGTTTTCTGAGTTTCTAGCGACTTTCCTTTGTACGTGTTAAAAAGGCTGAGAGTGGCGTACTTTTTCCCATCCTTTGCTTTTGTGTTCTGGCCTGACTTCTCCGACATGACGAAAGAAACTCATCGAGTCTGATACAGCCTCTGCCTCACTTTTATGCCCAGTTCTCACCTACACAAGAAGAGACGGATACAGATGATTGAGAATCAGCAACAATTACAATAATCACGTCACAAATCAAATAAACTTAAAGAGCAGAATAAACACACACACTGGCTTTTGATGCTTTTATTCTTAGAACCATGAAAAACAAAAATGTGTGACCAATCCGTCTTGTGTCTTTTTGCCTCTCCACTTTTCAGGAGCCATTTTTTTCTTCATTGACATGGCTATAGGAGACTGTTTTATGCAGGACAAATTGTAATTTCTTTGTTTTAGGTCTTTTTTTAGATACATAAAATGTACAGTGTTAAACTTTTTTACGCAAATAAAAAAAAAACAACTTATTTTTCTCTTTTTTTTTTATTAATACCATTTCCTCGCGAGAGTGATGTCAGCAGCGATCTTTGGCGCAAAGCATTACTGGGAACTGAAGATGCCAGGAGCGTGGAGAGGAGGGACACAGTCCAGGTGCCGTCAGATGGTGAGTATATCACTTTTTTATTTTAATTTCCCGCTGGCCATATTCTAGAGTACCCGATGCTTTAGAATCGGGCCAGCAGTTAGTATATATTCATTCCAAATAAAGGCAGCACTCCATAGTAAATCTTTCAAAGAAGTGTCTGTTTATAGACCATATAACAATCTCTTAATAGTGCCAATCATTTTACATTACAAAAAAATAGAATTAGACTTACCGGTAATTTGGTTTCAATAAACCTTCCACGACAGCATAGGAGGTTGTCTCCACGCCCCAATGGGGGACAGGAAGCACGAGAGGTTAAAACGCCCCTCCCACCTCCCTCTCACCAGTGACTTATAACTGATTACCATAGCACCGGTTACCTTAAGATTCTCAGAATTTGTCCAAGAATGCAGGGAGGGAAATAGTGGTGTTGTGGAAGGTTTCTAGAAACCGAATTACCGGTAAGTCTAATTCTATTTTCTCTAGCAACCTTCCACGACAGCATAGGAGGCATAACAACCTATACTGCACTGGGGGGGGGGGGGGGGGAGGACAACGGCCTGAAGAACTTTTCGGCCAAAGACTAAATCTCTTCTCTGTTAGACAAAAGGTCCAACCTGTAGTGTTTAGAAAAAGTATGTAAGGAGGACCAGGTTGCTGTCTTACAAATCTGCTCTGAAGATGCGCCTGCCCTCTCAGCCCATGAAGTAGAGGTAGATCGTGTTGAATGCGCTTTGATCCCTGTAGGGGGAGTGATGTTCTGCGCCAGGTATGCTTCAGAGATAGCCTTTTTAATTCAATTGTCAATGGTGTTTTTTGCCACCTTCTTTCCTCTGTTTGGACCAGAGGTATGGATAAATAGGTTGTGGTCGATTCTATAAGGTTTGGTACACTCTAAGTAGTGGCAAATTATTTGCCTTACGTCCAGCGTATGAAACACCTTTCGGGTTTGCTGGGTTTTGACAAAATGAGGGGAGAATTATATTCTGTGATCTATGAAAGTCCGACACAACCTTTGGTAGAAAAGACGGATCAAGGGAGAGAACTATGGAGTCATCTCTGACTGTTAGGTAGGGTTCTCTGATTGAGAGAGCCTGTAGCTCTCCTATTCGCCTTGGTGAGGTTAT
This sequence comes from Dendrobates tinctorius, assembly GCF_039654945.1. Classification (NCBI taxonomy): domain Eukaryota; kingdom Metazoa; phylum Chordata; class Amphibia; order Anura; family Dendrobatidae; genus Dendrobates; species Dendrobates tinctorius. The sequence goes on from NW_027361697.1 coordinate 34,260,467, forward strand.
TGCTATAAGGAAGGCCACCTTACAGGAGAGCAGCTGAGAAGTACAGGATGGCAGGGGCTCAAAGGGTGATTGAGTGAGTCCCATAAGAACCACGTTCAAGTCCCATGGTGGAACCGCAATTAGCTTTTTTGGATGTAGCCTAGTGGCTGATGTAATGAATCTTCTTATCCACCTGTGGTTGTCCAAGTCACAGTCAAACATGGAGCTTAATGCTGATATCTGTACTTTCAGTGTGCTAGGCTTTAGACCTAGCTCAAGCCCCCTCTGTAGGAAATCCAGGATACGGGAAATTTTAGGGTTTCCTGGGTCAGGCAAATCTGGCAGACACCATGAGGAAAACTTTTTCAAAAAATTTTGTTATATATAGCAATGGTGACCAGCTTCCGGGATTTCTGGAGGGTGTTTATTACTGCCTCTGATAGACCCTTGGCCCTCAAGATCTGGGTCTCAGTAACCAGGCCGCTAACCTCATTCCCCGGAGGTTTGGGTGATGTAGCGTGCCCTGTAAGAGAAGGTCGTTTTCCAGGGGTAGGAGGACTGGCCCCTCTACCTGTAGCTCTGTAATTAGAGAATACCAGTTCCCTTTTGGCCATAGCGGAGCTACTAGGATGGTCTGGGTGCGATCTTCCCGGATCTTCCTCAGGGTTGCGGCAAGGATTGGAACTGGCGAGAAGGCATATGCCAGACGAAATCTCCACTTGTGGGCGAAGGCATATACCCCCAGGGATCTGTCCCTGGGGTTCAGGGAAAAATAGTTTCTCACCCGAGCATTTTCTCTTGAGGCCAGTAGATCCACCTTCGGGAGGCCCCACCTGTTGATCAGCTTCTGAAAGATTTTTTCGTTTAGGCTCCACTCGCCAGGCTGGATGCATTTTCGGCTCAGGAAGTCTGCCTGAAGATTGGAGGTACCCTTTAGGTGGACTGCTGTTGAGGCCGGAGGTGTCTTTCGGCCCAGCAAAATATTCGGCCCGACAGGCCCTCTAGACTGCTGGATCTTGTACCACCTTGGTGTCTGAGATGGGCCACTGTTACATTGTCCGACTCTGATATGATGGCCCTGAACTAGGTGTCTTGCCGCCAGGAGGGCTTCCTCCACAGCCTTCAGTTCCCTGAAGTTTGAAGACTTTCTACTCACTCTCTGGCTCCACAACCCCTGGAATGGTTGTTGGGACACTACGACTCCCCAGCCTTTTTTGCTGGCATTCGATGTTACCGTGACCAAGGGGATTTGGGACCAGTTGATTCCCCTGCACAGATTTTTGTGGTCCATCCACCATGCCAGCGAAGCTTTCACTCTTCCTGGGGTCTGGACTCTTTTGTTCAGGCAGGTGTGATCTCTGTTCCAGTTTCCCAAGATGTGGGACTGGAGTATTCTGGAGTGAGCCTGCGCCCAAGGTACAGACTGGATGCAGGAGGTCATTGACCCTAGTATGGACATAGCTGTCCTGAGGGTCAGGGAACTTTGTTTCCTAAAGCTCGAGATCCTTGAAATTATGGACCTCTGATGTTCCTCCGGGAGGAAGGACATTTGTTTCCCTGAATCTAGGAGGATTCCGAAGAATTTTATCTGCTGGGAGGGTTGGATCTGCGACTTTTTTTATATTCAGGATCCACCCCAGCGATTGGAGAATACCCAGAGTTTGGGTCACCTGGTTTACCAGAGTCTGGTATGAGGCTCCTATTATCAGCAGGTCGTCCAGGTAGGGTACAATGCATATGCCTTGGCTTCTGATGTGGGACACAGTTTCCGCCATAATTTTGGAAAATACTCGAGGGGCAGAGGATATTCCAAAGGGAAGTACGCTGTACTGATAGTGCCGGATGTCTGGACCCTGACGGATCGCAAACCTTAGGTACTTCCTGTGAGCAGGATGTATAGGAATGTGAAAATAGGCATCCTTCAGATCTATGGTTGCCATGAAGACGACCCTATCAGAGGAATGGCGGTCTTTACCGACTCCATCTTGAATCTGCAATATGCGATGTGTCGGTTGAGGCCCTTGAGATAAATTATTATTCTTGCCTCTCCTGTGGGTTTCTTCACTAGGAACAGCCTGGAATAATGCCCCCTTCCCTGGTCCTCCACAGGGACCTGAGAAATGGCGTTTGATTGTAGAAGGAGTTGAATGCCGGATTTTAGCGCAGTAGTCTCCCGAGGTGGTAGGGAGGTAACTCTTATGCCCCACGGGGGGGTACGAGGAGGATTTGAATTCTAGTAGTAGGCCCTCTTTGATCACACTGAGGACCCAGGGGCTGTTGGAAATCAACTGCCAAGAGTGAAAGAACCTCGAAAGCCTTCCCCCCACCGGAGTCAAGTCATTGCTTTTCTTGTGGTTGTTGCTGCTGCTGCTGGGGGACCAGGATATTCCTGCTTCTCCCCTTAGCATAAATCCATCTTCCCGACTTTCCCTTCCCTCTCGGCTGGGATGGCTGATTCTGGGGGGCTCGAAAAAGCCGCTTTTTTGGAGTCCTCTGCTCAGGAAGTACCTTTTTGTCTGTGGCCTTTTCAAGAATTTCATCTAAGGCCGGGCCAAAGACATGTTCACCCTCGAAGGGCAAAGAGCAGAGCTTCACCTTGGAGGTAACATCCCCGCTCCACGTTTTAAGCCTGAGGGCACGTCTGGCAGAATTAGACTGTACCATAGCCCTGGCAGAGGTGCGGATCATCTCCATCGATGCATCCGCCAAGAAGCCTGTAGCTCTTTGTAGTATAGTAAGGGAGTTCAGGAGGTCACCTCTTGAGGTTCCCCGAGAAATATGACTCTAGTTCCTCTATCCATTGGAAGAGAGACCTAGACACGCATTTGGACGCAATCCCTGACTTTAAGGAAAAAGCAGAGGTTTCCCAGGCTTTCCTTAGGAGGCTCTCTGCTTTACGGTCCATCGGGTCTCTAAGCTGGGACACGTCATCAAAAGGAAGGACCATTTTCTTCACCACCCTCGCCACCTGGACATCAACTTTCGGAATGTCCCATTTAAACTCCTCTCCCTCGAGGGGGAATCTATGCCCGAGTTCCGAAGGGGCTGAGTAGCGCTTCTCTGGGTACTCCCATTCCTGGGAGATCATATCTACTATGCTCCTATGTACTGGGAAACCTGTTCACTTGGGTCCCTCGAATCCCCCGAACATGCGGTCTTGTGCTGACTGAGTAACAGGCTCATCCTCTAGGCCCATGGTGGCCCGTACTGCGCCGACCAGCTCCTCCAAATATTCCGTGGAAAGGAGGTATTTCCTAGATTCGGCTGAACTAGAGGTTCCTGGTTGTTCCCAATTTTCGGAGCCTGAATTATATGATTTTTCTGATTCAGACTGAGTCTTCCATCTGAATTTTCCGTTTTTTTGGGGGTGGTGAGCCCACAACCGGAGGGAGTGGAGGTGGTGGAGGGGGGGGGGACAGAGCAGCCAGGGAAGCCTGAACCTGGTGAGTAACTAGGCTGCGGATTTCGTCAATTAGTCACGGGTGTTCAGCTCTGACCACCCTGTCTATGCAAGCTTGACAATTTTTTCACCCAATTTGAGGGGAGTTTTGCACTGCATATGGCACATTTGGCCGACTTGCTGGTGGTATTGGTGCTTTTGTGGGCAGACTTTTCTCCCTATAAGAAAAGGGGGAGAAGTATTTTGAGGACCTCCATCCCAAGATCGCACCACTAGGACCCACCCCAATTACACTTACTGTGGCTGGGGCAGCGCTGGGCTCTGCAGACGCAGGGCAGGAAGAACCGTCCATACTGACAGGGGATTTGCCTTACCTGTCGGCGTCTTCCGGCAGGTTAATAAAGGGTTAACCTCGTCCTCAGCGCAGTATTTTCATTTTCCCCTCCTCTTCCCTGGGTCCTGGGGCAAGCACAGCGAATGCTGGCGAGCTCCGAACGCTGACAGCTGAATGGGGGCCGCCATGACAGGAAGTTGTCATACATACCCCGGAAGTGACCGCGTGTGACGTCACTTCCGGGTCACTGCACGGCGTGCAACAGGAGGAGGAGAGACGGGAGAGCTGCAGGAGGCCTCCGGTCAGGGATCACTGGCCCGCTTTACTCCCCATAGGGGAGCGCAGGTGGGCCAGGAAGGTCCCGTGTTCTTATGAAGACTGGAGCAGTACGGAGGAGGGGAGGCAGCGCCGCCGACCACCACTGCCCGGCTTAAGAATTACAGGTACGCTGCTGCAGCAGCCGGCCACACAGCATACCGCACCTCTCCATGCCCCATGGGGGACAGGAAAGACACTGGTGAGAGGGAGGTGGGAGGGACCTTTTAACCTCTCGTGCTTCCTGTCCCCCATTAGGGCGTGGAGACAACCTCCTATGCTGTCGTGGAAGGTTGCTAGAGAAATACATCTAAGTGCATAAAGTTTCTTTCATAATAGTCAATAAGATCCACATGTGCAAATAGTGCAAAAAGTGCTTTGTGCTTATACTGAGCTCTATTTCCATAGTGTTTATATAACTGCTCATCACTTATATTAATTATACAATAAAACAGTGTCTCATATAATCCCTTTGGTTTACATACCACCACATGGAGGACGCCATGAACGCTAAAAACGCTGTATCTGGCGTTCCTGTAGCTCTACTGCGCATGTGCTATGAGTCATCAGCTCTGTCATATTTAGCCAGCCAATAGAAGACTCTGTGTGGCATTTTCCTTCTCTGCACAGGCGCATTGGTGTATTCATCCTTTCAAAGGCGCCATATTGTGTGTGGCAGAAGGTCAAATAACGCCACAAGGCCTTCATTTTCATCAATACTATATATTTAATCCAGCGTTTTACTTAGAATATGCAGCACTATTATCCATAATATTCTTTTAACTCCTTTAATAACAATATCGCTGCTAACATTTTTAACCGCTGGTATGTCTTAAAATTTTTTTATATACATATAAGGACATTTATATTGCTGCTAGTATCTTTATCTAGGTATAAAGGGATTTTAATAGTATTATTAATTTGCCCTGGAACCCCGGACAACGCCCTTGCCAGGTTGCTTCCGGTTTATCCAAATAGTAACAAACGTGCGCCACATGACCTTCATCAGTCCCATACTGAGAGGGACTTGAGGTTTAGAATAATTGATGCGGTCCCTATACAGAGAAGGGGTGGCGATCGAGAACTCATACTTAAGAAAAAGGAACTGAAGTGGATCTATGAGCTGAATACACTAAAACCGAAAGGGTTAAATGTTGAATTTAAAATACATACTGTTATGTGAAAGGGATCCTCTGTATGTGCTGTATTGAAGGTATGGATATAAAAGGAATAATTTTTTATGATTATCCCTGATTTTAATCTTTTTTTATTCTATTCTAGATACATCACTATTTGTAACAGTGTTTAACCCCTTCACCCCCAAGGGTGGTTTGCACGTTCATGACCGGGCCAATTTTTACAATTCTGACCACTGTACCTTTATGAGGTCATAACTCTGGAACGCTTCCATGGATCCCGGTGATTCTGACATTGTTTTCTCGTGACATATTGTACTTCATGTTAGTGGTAAAATTTCATTCAAATAACTTGCGTTTATTTGTGAGAAAAACGGAAATTTGGCGAAAATTTTGAAAATTTCGCGATTTTCCAACTTTGAATTTTTATGCCCTTAAATCACAGAGATACGGCACACAAAAAACTTGATAACTAACATTTCCCACATGTTTACTTTACATCAGCACAATTTTGGAACCAAAATTTTTTTTTGTTAGGAAGTTATAAGGGTTAAAAGTTGACCAGCGATTTCTCATTTTTACAACACCATTTTATTTTTAGGACCACATCACATTTGAAGCCACTTTGAGGGGTCTATATGATAGAAAATACCCAAAAGTGACACCATTCTAAAAGCTGAACCCCTTAAGGTGCTCAAAACCACATTCAAGAAGTTTATTAACCCTCTAGGTGCGTCACAGGAATTTTTTTGAATATTTAAAAAAAAATGAACATCTAACTTTTTTCATAAAAAAAATACTTCAGGCTCAATTTTTTTTATTTTACCAAGGGTAACAGGAGAAATTGAACTGCAAAAGTTATTGTGCAATTTGTCCTGAGTACGCAGATACCTGATATGTGGGGGGGAACGACTGTTTCGGCGCATGGCAGAGCTCAGAATGGAAGGAGCGCCGTTTGACTTTTTCAATGCAAAATTGGCTGGAATTCAGATTGGACGCCATGTCACGTTTGGAGAGTCCCTGATGTACCTAAACAGTGGAAACCCCCTACAAGTGACCCCATTTTGGAAACTAGACCCCCCAAGGAACTTATCTAGATATGTGGTGAGAACTTTGAACCCACAAGGGCTTTACAGAAGTTTATAACGTACAGCGGTACAATTAAAAAATCATATTTTTTCCACAAAAATGATCTTTTCACCCCAATTTTTATTTTCCCAAGGGTAACAGGACCCTAAAAGTTATTGTGCAATTTGTCCTGAGTACGCTGATACCCCACATGTGGGGGTAAACCACTATTTGGGCGCATGGCAGAGCTCGGAAGGGAAGCAGCGCCATTTGACGTTTTGGGCTGGAATTGAGATCGGACACCATGTCGCGTTTGGAAAACTCCTGATGTACCAAAACAGTGGAACCCCCCCACAAATGACACCATTTTGGAAACTAGACCCCCTAAGGAACTTATCTAGATGTGTGGTGGGCACTTTGACCCCCCCAGTGCTTCACAGAAGTTTATAACACCCGGGCGTGAAAATAAAAAATTCGTATTTTTTCCACAAACATGATCTTTTAATCACCATTTTTTTATTTTCCCAAGGGTACCAGGAGAAATTGGACCCCAAAAGTTGTTGTCCAATTTGTCCTGAGTATGCTGATACCCCATATGTGGGAGAAAACTACTGTATGGGCACACGTCGGGGCTCGGAAGGGAAGTAGTGACGTTTTGGAATGCAGACTTTGATGGAATGGTCTGCGGGTGTCATGTTGCCTTTGGAGAGCCCCTAATGTACCTAAACAGTGGAAACCCCCCACAAATGACACCATTTTGTATACTAGACCCCCCAAGGAACTTATCTAGATGTGTGGTGAGCACTTTGAACCCCCCAGTGCTTCACAGAAGTTTACAACGCCCGGGCGTGAAAATAAAAAAATTCGTATTTTTTCCACAAACATGATCTTTTAGGCCTGTTTCACACTTGCTTTTTTTTGCAGCGCGTTTTTCCCGCAAAAAAACGCATTGAAAAACGCATACAAAAGCATACAACTGCTGCGTTTTTTTCAAGCATTTTTATGAGCATGCATGAAAAAAACGCAGCGTTTGTATGCGTTTTTAGTGCGTTTTTACCGCGTTTGCGTTTTTTTCCAACATTAGGTGGCCCCTCACACTAACCCAAACCATGACTTTACTAACCCTAACCCTAACCCTTAACCAAACCATACTTAACCCTAACCCTGACCCTAACCCTTAACCAAACCATACTTAACCCTAACCCAAACCCTAACTAACCTTAACCCTAACCCTTAACCAAACCATACTTAACCCTAACCCAAACCCTAACTAACCTTAACCCTAACCCTGACCCTAACCCTTAACCAAACCATACTTAACCCTAACCCTGACCCTAACCCTGACCCTAACCCTTAACCAAACCATACTTAACCCTAACCCTAACCCTGACCCTAACCCTTAACCAAACCCTTAACCAAACCATACTTAACCCTAACCCTGACCCTTAACCAAACCATACTTAACCCTAACCCAAACCCTAACTAACCTTAACCCAAACCCTAACCCTAACCCTGACCCTAACCCTAAACCCCCTTAACTAACCCTAACTAACCCAAACCCCTAAATTCCATGGTTAACAAAAAAAAACGCATGTGCAAAAAAACGCATACATAAGCATGCCAATGCGCACATATGCGCACCCATAGACTTATATTGGATGTCTTGCTGTAAAAAAACGCATTGCGCGCGCATGCGTTTTTTTGAGGCAAATCGGACGCACAAAAAATGCAACAAGTTGCATTTTGTGCGCCCGAGCGCATACCGCAAAAAAACGCATGCGCGGTAAAACGCGTACAAACGCATGTGTATGCGCACATAAGCGCATCCCATGCAAAGTATAGGAAAAAAAAACGCATGCGCTATTTAGCGCTAAATTACCGCGAAAAAAAACGCAAATGTGAAGCCAGCCTTAGTCACCATTTTTTTATTTTCCCAAGGGTACCAGGAGAAATTGGACCCCAAAAGTTGTTGTCCAATTTGTCCTGAGTATGCTGATACCCCATATGTGGGAGAAAACTACTGTATGGGCACACGTCGGGGCTCGGAAGGGAAGTAGTGACGTTTTGGAATGCAGACTTTGATGGAATGGTCTGCGGGTGTCATGTTGCCTTTGGAGAGCCCCTAATGTACCTAAACAGTGGAAACCCCCCACAAATGACCCCATTTTGAAAACTAGACCCACTAAGGAACGTATCTAGATGTGAGGTGAGCACTTTGAACCCCCAAGGGCTTCACAGAAGTTTATAATGCCAGGGCATGAAAATAAAAAAATCGTATTTTTTCCCACAAACATGATCAATTAGTCCCCAATTTTTTCATTTTCCCAAGGGTAACAGGAGAAATTGGACCCCAAAAGTTGTTGTCCAATTTGTCCTGAGTACGCTGACACCCCATATGTGGGAGAAAACTACTGTATGGACACAAAAGGGGCTCGGAAGGGAAGTAGTGACGTTTTGGAATGCAGACTTTGATGGAATGGTCTGCGGGTGTCATGTGCGTTTGGAGAGCCCCTGATGTACCTAAACTATTGAAACTCCCCACAAGTGACCCCATTTTGGACACTAGACCCCCCACGGAACTTATCTAGATGTGTGGTGAGCACTTTGAACCCCCAAGTGCTTCACAGAAGTTTATAACACTCGGACGTGAAAATAAAAAAATCATTTTTTTCCACAAAAATGATATTTTTTCCCCCAATTTTTTATTTTCCTAAGGGTACCAGGAGAAATTGGACCCCAAAAATTGTTTTGCAATTTGTCCTGAGTAGGCTGATACCCTACATGTGGGGGTAAAACACTGTTTGGGCGCATAGCAGAGCTTGGAAGGGAAGGAGCACCATTTGACTTTTTCAACTCAGAATTGGCTGGAATTGAGATCAGACGCCATGTTGCATTTGGAGAGCCCCTGATGTGCCCAAACAGTGGAAACCCCCAATTCTAACTCCAACCCGAACCCCAACACGCCCCTAACCCTAACCCTAGCCCTAACCCTACCCCAACACACCCCTAGCCCTAACCCTAGCCCTAACCCTAATGGAAAAATGGAAATAAATACATTTTTTTAATTTTATTTTTCCCTAACTAAGGGGGTGATAACGGGGGGTTTGATTTACTATTTATGGCGGTTTTTATGTTTGGCGGCTGTCGCACGCTAAAAGACACTTTTTATTGTAAAAATAGTTTTTGCATCACCACATATTGAGAGCTATAATTTTTCCGTATTTTGACCCACCGAGTCATGTGAGGTCTTATTTTTTGCGGGACAAGTTGACGTTTTTATTGGTACCATTTTCGGGCACGTGAAATTTTTTGATCGCTTTTTATTCCGATTTTTGGGACGCAGAATGAACAAAAACCAGCGTTTCATGAATTTCTTTTGGGGGGGGGGTGCGTTTACACCGTTCCGCGTGCGGTAAAATTGATAAAGCGGTTTTATTCTTCGGGTCAGTACGGTTACAGCGATACCTCATTTAGGTCTTTTTTTATGTTTTTGTCGGTTTTATGCAATGAAAACTATTTTATATAAAAAATAATTATTTTTGCATCGCTTTATTCAGCGAGCTATAACTTTTTTATTTTTTCGCTGATGATGCTGTGTGGCGGCTCGTTTTTTGCGGGACAAGACGTTTTCAGCGGTACCATGGATATTTATATGCGTCTTTTTGATCGCACGTTATTACACTTTTTGTTTGGCAGTATGATAATAAATCATTATTTTTTGCTTCGTTTTTTATTTTTATTTTTTAAGTGGTTCGCTAAAGGGGTTAACTAATGGGACAGTTTTATAGGGCGGGTCGTTACAGACGCGGCGATACCTAATATGTGTACTTTTATTGTTTTTTTTTTTATTTCCAAAAAATGGATTTATTGGGGGAATTTTTTTTTTTTCTAATTTATTTGGCGATTTTTTTTTTAATTATTTTTACACTTTTATTTTTTTTTTTACTTTATTAAACAGTCCCAGGTGGGACATCACTGTCCTGTGACAGATCGCTGATCTGTCACATCACAGATCACTGTGACAGATCAGCGATCTGACACAGGCACTGCAGAAGGCTTCCTCATGCCTGCGCTTTGCAGCCACTGAGGAAGCCAGCTTCCGCAGGCCCCCGTCGCCATCTTGGATTCGGGGGCCTGGAGGAAGGGAGTCCCCCGCAGCAGCGCTGCACATTGCGCTGCCGTGGGGGGCTCAGGGAAGCACGGAGGGAGCCCCCTCCCTGCCGATGCTTCCCTTTAACCCCCGGTACACCGCGATCGTGTTTGATCGCGGTGTGCAAGGGGTTAATGTGTCGGGGGCGGTCCGTGACCGCCCCTGACACATTGTGCCGGGTGTCAGATGTGATAATCAGCTGACATCCGGCCGCGATCAGCGGCGCTCACCACGTGGGCGCCGCTGATCGCGCCGACGTACTATCCCATCCCCGGTCGGATGGCAGGAAGGGGTTAAATTGCCCTGGTGAAGATATTAAGAACATTGAGGACGAAGGGCCCTATGTAAAAATTTTTTTTATAGAAAACGATTTCTTTGAGAAGTGACTTTTTGACTAAAAGGTTTTTTCTATGAATAGGGTTTTTTTATAATAGTTCTGTCATGAGGCCTGCCAATTATATATTAATTTGATGACTAGTGGATTATTATAGCTGCGGGGATAACTGATATATTGCCCTTTAGTCACTGGGGTGAATCAGGTGGCCTGATGGTCATGTGGCGCACGTGAGTGACTATTTGGATAAACTGGAAGCAACCTGGCAAGGGTGTTGTCCGGGGTTCCAGGGCAAATTAATAATACTATTAAAATCCCTTTATACCTAGATAAAGATACTAGCAGCAATATAAATTTCCTTATATGTATATAAAAAATATTTTTAAGACATACCAGCGGTTAAAAATGTTAGCAGCGATATTGTTATAAAGGAGTTAAAAGAACATTATGGATAATGGTGCTGCATATTCTAAATAAAATGCTGGATTAAATATATAGTATTGATGAAAATGAAGGCCTTGTGGCGTTATTTGACCTTCTGCCACACAATATGGCGCTTTTGAAGGGATGAATACACCAATGCGCCTGTGCAGAGAAGGAAAATGCCACACAGAGTCTTCTATTGGCTGGCTAAACATGACAGAGCTGATGACTCATAGCACATGCGCAGTAGAGCTACAGGAACGCCAGATACAGCATTTTCAGCGTTCATGGCGTCCTCCATGTGGTGGTATGTAAACCAAAGGGATTATATGAGACACTGTTATTGCATAACTAATATAAGTGATGAGCAATTATATAAACACTATGGAAATGGAGCTCAGTATAAGCACAAAGATTGCAAAAAGCACAAAGCACTTGTGGCACTATTTGCACATGTGGATCCTATTGACTAATATGAAAGAAACTGTATGCACTTAGATGTATTTTTGTAATGTAAAATGATTGGCACTAATAAGAGATTGTTATATGGCCTATAAATAGACACTTCTTTGTAACACCCACTGCTTGGGAAAGGCTCAGTTGAGCCGAAACGTTGCCTTGATATGTGGTCTGAATAAACTCACTACCACTTGAAAGATTTACTAGAGTGCTGCCTTTATTTGGAATGAATATTGGATATTGTGGCTGAAAACGGGACTTTCTGCCATGGGCCGGGCACCCGAAGCTAAGTACTGTGCTGTTTCATAATTATATATATATATATATATATATATATATATATATATATAAATAATCAAAAAGGAAATCCAGCAAGAACTCCGCAAACCAGGATTGGAGTAAAATGGTGCTTTTATTTCTTCAATAAGGTTAAAAAAAATATATATATATATATATATATATATATATATATATATATATATATATTTTTTTTTTTCGTCTTATCATGCCTGTCTAACAGAAATTGCGGGTTGCTGAGTGGTCGCGGCTGCCAGGCCGCGACCACTCAGTGGCAGGCGCAGTCGAGCGCAGTGCTCAGTCGGGCGCAAGCCTTAATCTGTAAAAAAAAGAATTAAAATTAAAAAAATGTTATTCTCACCTTCCGACGGCCTCCGATCTTTCCACACGCCCGGCGTCGCGGTCCCAGTAATGCCTTGCAACGTAATCAGCGGTGTTTCACGCAATGCATTGCTGGGACCGCGAGGCCGGGCGCGTGGAGTGGAGATTGCAGGCCGTCAGAAGGTGAGTATATAACCATTTTTTTTTTTTTTTTAACAGAGACCACGCATACCAGCAAAGGGAAGGTGATGGGACCATGCTTACCAGGAAAGGGGAGGTGATGGGACCATGCTTACCAGGAAAGGGGAGGTGATGGGACCATGCTTACCAGGAAAGGGGAGGTGATGGGACCATGCTTACCAGGAAAGGGGAGGTGATGGGACCATGCTTACCAGGAAAGGGGAGGTGATGGGACCATGCTTACCAGGAAAGGGGAGGTGATGGGACCATGCTTACCGGGAAAGGGGAGGTGATGGGACCATGCTTACCGGGAAAGGGGAGGTGATGGGACCATGCTTACCGGGAAAGGGGAAGTGATGGGACCATGCTTACCGGGAAAGGGGAGGTGATGGGACCATGCTTACCAGGAAAGGGGAGGTGATGGGACCATGCTTACCAGGAAAGGGGAGGTGATGGGACCATGCTTACCAGGAAAGGGGAGGTGATGGGACCATGCTTACCAGGAAAGGGGAGGTGATGGGACCATGCTTACCAGGAAAGGGGAGGTGATGGGACCATGCTTACCAGGAAAGGGGAGGTGATGGGACCATGCTTACCAGGAAAGGGGAGGTGATGGGACCATGCTTACCGGGAAAGGGGAGGTGATGGGACCATGCTTACCGGGAAAGGGGAAGTGATGGGACCATGCTTACCAGGAAAGGGGAGGTGATGGGACCATGCTTACCAGGAAAGTGGGGCGAGGGGACCATGCTTACCAGGAAAGGGGGGGTGAGGGGACCATGCTTACCAGGAAAGGGGGGGTGAGGGGACCATGCTTACCAGGAAAGGGGGGTGAGGGGACCATGTATACCAGGAAACAGGGGTGAGAGGACCACGCATTCCAGGATTGGGGGGTGAGGGGACCTTGCATATCAGGATTGGGGGGGAGGGGTACCATGCATATCAGGATTGGGGAGCGCATTATTGCATTATTATTAAAACTTCATAAATAAACTACATACATATTCTAGAATACCCAATGGATTGGAATCGGGCCACCATCTAGTCTACTATATAATTGTCTAATTCTGTCTGTCTGTAATGGCAGTTAGGCCGCGACCAATCAGCGACCGTTGCTTAGTCGTCGCGGCAACACGGCTGCATTGATTATTGTACATGGACATTACAGCCGTTAAAGGCTTCACTGCTGCGTCGCTAATTACACAGGCACAGTCCTGTACATATTCTAGAGTAAAATACATTAGATAATTAGGTAACAGTAGAGCAGTGACTGCAGCTCTGGGTGTAACTGGAGTACAATACATTAGGTAACAGCAGAAAAGTGACTGCAGCTCTGGGTGTAACTGGAGTACAATACATTAGGTAAGAGCAGAACGGTGACAGCAGCTCTGGCTGTAACTGGAGTACAATACATTATGTAACAGCAGAACAGTGACAGCAGCTCTGGGTGTAACACAAGTATAATACACTAGATGGTGGCCCGATTCTATCGCATCGGGTAGTTTAGCGTCTCTGTTAAAAATAGTTATATACTCACCTTCCGACGACCCCCGGACTCTGTCCCTCCTCTCACCAAGGTCCCGGCATCTTCCGGTCCAAGTAATGATTAGCGAGAAGGGCCGGAGATGACGTCACTCTCCCGTGAGCGCGACGTCATCAGTGGTGTTTCACGCAAAGCATTACTGGGACCGGAAGATGCCGGGCGCGTGGTGAGAGGAGAGAGAGTCCGGGGGCCGTCGGAAGGTGAGTATATCACTATTTTTTATTTTAACAGAGAATCTAGAATACCCTATGCGATAGAATCGGGCCACCATCTAGTCTACTATATAATTGTCTAATTCTGTCTAACGGAAATCCCTCCTCGCTGATTGATTGGTCGCGGCAGTTAGGCCGCGACCAATCAGCGACAGTCGCTTAGTCGTCGCGGCAACACGGCCGCATCGCTTATTGTACAGGCACATTACAGCCGTTAAAGGCATCACTGTTGCGTCGCTCATTACACAGGCACAGTACTGTACATATTCTAGAATACCCGATGCGTCAGAATCGGGTCACCATCTAGTATGTAATAACATTGGAATTATTCTGTGGTGGGGGAGGGGGGACGGAACAGATTTTTTTCAGGTGCAGACTTTATGTTTTGCATTTTTTTGTTACATAATAAGATCATAAAATATATTTTTTTCTTCCTTGTCCATTCCTTCCTCTAAAACTGACGTCTTTGGCATGCCCAAGTGACAGGGGAAAACCACCAACTACAGTGACAATTCACTGGCAGAGCAGATTTGGGTCTGCTATGACAGCCACCAGGAGATCACATGATCACTCAATGAGCTGCTATGTATCCAGAACAAGGCAGAAGCGCTAATAAACCGCTTCCGTCTTCTCGCCAGCATTCCTGGCTGTGACCTGCTCCTGGTGAGGCTTTAACCCAGTGCTGTACATTTACAATGGATCAGAAATAAAGCCCAGTACCAAGCGCGCAGTATACCGACGCCACGTTGTCCTTAACCAGTTAAAGTCTGATGACCAGATGTTTTTCCAGTGCCGCAAGAGCATACAAATACATCAGTATTAACCATTTAAAAACCAATTGACGTTGGGACTGCTCGGACACTGCATTCCCTGTCTTATAAATAAGGTTCCCAAAAAGGAATTTCCATTCCTAGAATTGATAGATTATATTTGCCCATTATAACCCAACATTATTCAATTAAAGACCTAGAAATGCGGCCACCAGAGACCGGCCTGGGCTTCGTAGTGACTGCAGACATTTCTGTGAATGAAAATCATTTCCATACAAGTAAATGAGGTGACGGGATGTCTGCAATTCCCCATTTAGATGAATGAGTTACAGGATGCGTGCGACAATTCGGCTGCCAGTGACTACTTCCCTCAGTATCACATTTTACACAGGCATAGTAATTTCTTAAAAGACAGACAACAATCAGGGACAATGTTAAAAACGTGTATTCTTGGGGCTAAAAATCATTTCTGCAATGGGTTTCATATATATATATATATATATATATATATATATAAAAAAAAAATTATATGGATGTTTTGCCTTCTATAACATCTTTTTGGCACTGGCAGTTGCTGGATGCAAAATTAGGTAACAGATCAAGTCAGTGAGCTCATTCTGATGTGAGTTTATTGGAACCCTTAGGCATTGCAATCGGTGGATTTGGTCTGAAGTCCTTTTTTCTTTTAATCCAGACATGGCCTTAGACAGCAGGAAATAAGAACGGAGTTACTTTAAATTAACCCAGTTTTTCTCTGAAAGTGTGTCTAGAATGGTACACAAATGTGTCAGATTACACAAAAAAAACCCCACTTCTATTAATCTGTCCTCCATTCATGCCACCATCATCTATGGCTCCGTTGTGGGTTCATCTGAATCCAGTTTTTGGGCAATTCAAGTAAAACTTCTAGACACACACTGCAGAAATCAGTGTGAACATGGCCTTATCTCCCTTCAGATCTCCTCTCCACTGATTTATAACCAGTTATATACTCTCCTATCAATATGAGCTCGCTGACAGATTTACAGTGAACTCACTGCAGCTAGCAACAGACAATGCAGCACATATTACAGAAATTTAAGGGAAACATTTTTATAAAATCTAATTGCAACAATAATGTAGAAGAAAACAATCGAAAAGTCCATATTCTTTAACCCATCCTTATATGTACTGCAGATATGGCTGCATCTGCATATGGATAGACTGGGCTTAGGAGCTGAGCCCGCGCCATACAGCGTCTGATTGACACAGCCGGCACCTGTCTCTAACAGCAAACATTAAAACCATCTCTGAGCGCAGATATTTATCTACTTAGTTGCAGCTTGGGGAAGCTGCGTGTTCTCTCCCAATATAATACAGTACGCAGAGGAAAAAGTGACCACTATTCTGAAGACTGATTGGCTGCGGTGGTCATGGGCAGCCCACACTAGAGGAAGAGAGGTGAACGGAACCAGGGTTTACACTGGTTGATTATCATGAACGAGAGTTCATGGGAAATCTTGTTTCCTCATAATTGGCAAGTGTAATACCCCGACCAATCATCTGTCAAACAAAACACTTGTTCGTCGGGTGAAATATTTTTTTTTTTTAACCCCTTTCTGACATCAGACGTACTATCCCGTCCATGGGACCCGGGCCCCTATGCCCATGGACGGGATAGTACGTCTAGCGTGATCAGCTGAGCTCATGGGGGAGCGCAGCTGATTGCGGCCGGGTGTCAGCTGATTATCACAGCTGACACCCGGCACTGTGTCAGGGGTGGTCACGGACCGCCCCCGACATGTTAACCCCTTGCACACCGCGATGAAACACGATCGCGGTGTACCGGGGGTTAAAGGGAAGCATTGACAGGGAGGGGGCTCCCTCCGTGCTTCCCTGAGCCCCCCACATCAGCGCAATGTGCAGCGCTGCTGCGGGGGTCTCCTTCCCTGCAGGTCCCCGGATCCAAGATGGTGACGGGGACCTTCGGGGGCCTGCAGGGAGCTGGCTTCCTCAGTGCCTGCAAAGCGCAGGCATGGAAGTCTGATTCTATGCCTGTGACAGATCGCTGATCTGTCACAGTAATCTGTGATGTGACAGATCAGCGATCTGTCACAGGACAGTGATGTCCCCCCTGGGACAATGTAATAAACTTAAAAAAAAAAGTAAAAATTTAAAAAAAAAAAAAAAAAAAAAAAAAAAAATCGCTAATTAAAAAAAAAAAAATTCCCTAATAAATTCATTTTTGGGAAAAAAAAAAAACTAATAAAAGTGCACATATTTGGTATCGCCGCGTCCGTAACGACCCGCCCTATAAAACTGTCCCATTAGTTAACCCCTTTAACGAACCCCTTAAAAAATAAAAAAGCAAAAAATAATTTATTATTATAATACCGCCAACAAAAAGTGCAATAATGCGCGATCAAAAAGACGCATATAAATATCCATGGTACTGCTGAAAACGTCATCTTGTCCTGCAAAAACAAGCCGCCATACAGCGTCGTCAGCGAAAAAATAAAAAAAGTTATAGCACGCAGAAGCGATGCAAAAAATTTTTATATAAAATTGTTTTCATTGCATAAAAGCGCCAAAACATAAAAAAACGACAAATGAGGTATCGCTGTAACCGTACTGACCCGAAGAATAAAACCGCCTTATCAATTTTACTGCATGCGGAACGGTGTAATCGCACCCCCCAAAAGAAATTCTTGAAATGCTGGTTTTTGTTCATTCTGTGTCCCAAAAATCGGAATAAAAAGCGATCAAAAAATGTCACGCACCCGAAAATTATACCAATAAAAACGTCAACTCGTCCCGCAAAAAATAAGACCTCACATGACTCGGTGGGTCAAAATACGGAAAAATTATAGCTCTCAATATGTGGTGATGCAAAAACTATTTTTACAATAAAAAGTGTCTTTTAGCGTGTGACAGCTGCCAAACATAAAAACCTGCCATAAATAGTAAATCAAACCCCCCGTTATCACCCCCTTAGTTAGGGAAAAATAATAAAATTTAAAAAAAAAAAATGTATTTATTTCCATTTTCCCATTAGGGCTAGGGTTAGGGGTGTGTTGGGGTTAGGGTTGGGGAGTTTCCACTGTTTGGGCACACCGGGTGCTCTCCAAACGCAACATGGCGTCTGATCTCAATTCCAGCCAATTCAGCGTTGAAAAAGTCAAATGATGCTCCTTCCCTTCCAACCTCTGCCATGCGCCCAAACAGTGGTTTACCCCCACAAATGGGGTATCAGCCTACTCAGGACAAATTGCAAAACAACATTTTGGGGTCCAATTTCTCCTGTTACCCTTACGAAAATAAAAAATTGAGGGCAAAAATATTTTTGTGGAAAAAAATATGATTTTTTTTATTTTCCGGACGTTATAAACTTCTATGAAGCACTTGGGGGTTCAAAGTTCTCACCACACATCTAGATAAGTTCCTTGGGGGGTCTAGTTTCCAAAATGGTGTCATTTGTGGGGGGTTTCCACTGTTTTGGTACATCAGGGGCTTTCCAAAAGCGACATGGTGTCCGATCTCAATTCCAGCCAAAAAAGTCCAATGGCGGTGCTTCCCTTCCGAGCTCTGCCATGCGCCCAAATAGTCGTTTACACCCACATATGGGGTATCAGTGTACTCAGGACAAATTGCACAATAACTTTTAGGGTCCTGTTACCCTTGGAAAAATAAAAGTTGGGGGTGAAAAGATCATTTTTGTGGAAAAATATGATTTTTTAATTGTACGGCTGTACGTTATAAACTTCTGTGAAGCCCTTGTGGGTTCAAAGTTCTCACCACATATCTAGATAAGTTCCTTGGGGGGGGGGGGTCTAGTTTCCAAAATGGGGTCATTTGTGGGGGGTTTCCACTGTTTAGGTACATCAGGAGCTCTCCAAACGTGACATGGCGTCCGATCTGAATTCCAGCCAATTTTGCATTGAAAAAGTCAAACGGCGCTCCTTCCCTTCTGAGCTCTGCCATGCGCCGAAAGAGTGGTTCCCCCCCATATCAGGTATCAGCGTACTCAGGACAAACTGCACAATAACTTTTGCAGTCTAATTTCTCCTGTTACCCTTGGTAAAAAAAAAAAAATAATTGGACCTGAAGTAATTTTTTTTGTGAAAAAAGTTAAATGTTCATTTTTTTTTTTTTAAACATTCAAAAAATTTCTGTGAAGCACCTGAAGGGTTAATAAACTTCTTGAATGTGGTTTTGCGCGCCTTGAGGGGTGCAGTTTTTAGAATGGTGTCACTTTTGGGAATTTTCTATCATATAGACCCCTCAAAGTGGCTTCAAATGTGATGTGGTCCGTAAAAATAAAATGGTGTTGCAAAAATGAGAAATCGCTCGTCAACTTTTAACCCTTATAACTACCTAAGAAAAAAAAATTTGGGTTCAAAAATTGTGCTGATGTAAAGTAAACATGTGGGAAAAGTTACTTATTAAGTTTTTTGTGTGCCGTATCTTTGTGATTTAAGAGCATAAAAATTCAAAGTTGGAAAATTGTGAAATTTTCAAAATTTTCGCCAAATTTCAGTTTGTTTTTTTTTTTACAAATAAATGCAAGTTATTTGAATGAATTTTTACCATTATCATGAAGTACAATATGTCACGAGAAAACAATGTCAGAATCACCAGGATCCATGGAAGCGTTTCAGAGTTATTACCTCATAAAGGGACAGTGATCAGAATTGTAAAAATTGGCCCGGTCATTAATGTGCAAACCACCCTTGGGGGTAAAGGGGTTAAAATATTTTTTCTTGGCAGTGCATCGTCCTGTTAAACAGGACCTGTGGTGCTGAGATCAATAGCAGTCTATGCGCACTGAACAATCATTACAGATCACCCACACGTCCAAAGCACGGTCTGCTGGTGTAGTCGGACCAGTAGTGGACCGCTGCTTGGCAAACAAGTTTAACGCTACAAGTTAGGAGGTATAAACTCGCTCTTAGGAAGTAGCATGCAGGAGTATCAGGAGATCAGTACACAAGTAGGAGCTTTTTATCGTTTCTAAAGCACAAAATGGTCTTTTGAATAATAGAAAAGATATAGCCAATCTATTGAATAACTATTTTCTGTAGTAGTCCCTGGACCGTCAGTGCATGGAGGTTTTATATTATTTTGACTGTGACCCCCTATAACTTGGCCTGTCGGCAGCATGTTTATGAGCGGAGCTTGGAGACCTCTATATAAATAGATGTCCTCGGTGCAATGGTAATGAGCGAGTTTACCCAGTCTCAGGCAAATGACGGCCCAGGAGAAACTTCTACCTCACAGCGCATCCCAGAGCACCAAACGTATGGCTGGTGTTTATCTGCTCCAGAATATTACATGGAAAGATCAGCGCTTGCAGGATACGTCCCCCTTTACATTTTCCAACCCGATTCTGGCAGTGCCATCAGAAACTCAAGGCGCAATTTTATAAAAAACAAAACGTCCTGCATGAAATCATGCTAACAAGAATTGTTCAAAATGTGATCACCTATCATTGTTCATAGTAATATTGCCGAGAGTCTGGAAGATCCCCCAAGGGACCCCCCAGGCAACCATCAGAACAGGTGACCCCCAGTTAGGAGAACATTGGCTTGTGTGATTGTTGTACATGGGATCTTCTCTGGGATCCTAGGGAGACACTACATTACAGCACAGACATAAGTAGTCTGTCAGTGACCAAGAGGACGCCGATAGCTGATGCCTGTGATTGGCTGCAGTGGTCTGGTAACCGGAATAGAAGATCACAGGATGCTCCTCACCCGAAGTCACATTCCATTCCCAACTGCCGCAGGACAGAACATTTACACCGATCGACTGGCGACGCTAAAGAACCGCCGATCAGCTACTTGTATGCTGATGAGCAGTTGTTTAAAAAAGGGGCTGTAAGCATAGAGTGACTGTTCAAACCCAGCACAGGCGCTGGGGCAGAATGGCGGGGCCAATTCACCTTCCCACCTGCTTGGTTTTCTCCATCACCATCCTTCACTAGCTCTGTGAAGCCAGAGCTGTCAATCAAAAGGGGAGGGGTAGGTTGAGATTGTGACAAAACAAGCAAGTGGAATCGTGTATATAGAAATTATTGGCCCACCATGCTGGGTTTGAAGAGTCGTTCTGTGCTGACAAAAGTCCCTTCAAAAAGGGGCTGTCGGCACAGAACTGTTCAAACCTAGGTGCTTCATGGCAGGGCCGGTCATTTATATACATCTTCCCACCTGCATGTTTTCCCTTTAACTCCGCTGGTCTCTGGCTCAATGACAGAGAGGTGTATCAAAGAAGGGGGAAAACAAGCAGGTGGGAAGGAGCACTTAAACGGACTGTCAGCACCGACACTCAGGGCCTCACGGTGGGGCGAATCATTTAAGTACACCTTACCACCCAGCTTGTTTTCCCTCAATCTCACCCTACCATCTCTTCTTTGAATGACAGCTCTGTCTTTAAGGGCAAAAGAAGGGCAGAGATAGATGGAATACAAGCAGGAGGTAAGGGCTATATAAATGACTAGCTGAAGAGCCCGGCGTTGCCTGGGCATAGTAACCAACTGTGGTTATAACAAAGTATAATGATTATATTGCACATAAAAACATTTCACATCATATATTCAACACTACAGATTTGCAACACAAATTAACTAAACGATTACCCAAGTATCCTCGCCTGTGTGATACTGACTGCTGAGCTGTGTATCTAAATCCTATCGTGTGATACTGACTGCTGATCCGTGTAACTAATCCTCTCCTGTGTGATACTGACTGCTGATCCGTGTATCTAATCCTATCCTGTGTGATACTGGACTGCTGATCCGTGTATCTAATCCTATCCTGTGTGATACTGACTGTTCAGCCGTGTATCTAATCCTATCCTGTGTGATACTGGGCTCCCCCTGCAGTCTGTGTCAGAGGGTGGTCTGTGTCAGAGGGTGGTCTGTGTCGGCACAGTTAATAAATTGTGCTATTTCCAGCTTTACAGAAGGACGATAACACCATAGAAATAAGAATAATAGGCCTCAGATACCACACCTGTCTACAAAGAAAACTTGCTGATAGCAACCAATCACAGCTCATTTTTCATCTTTTTAACAGCAATGGGACAGCGTGGCGAGTTTTGAGTGGCGACTTTTATGTGGCGAGGTTGGTGTATGTGTGCTGAAATGTGTGCTGAGGGTGGTAGATGTGTTGAAGTACGTGGTAGTGTGTGGCGCATTTTGTGTGTGTTCACATCCCCGTGTGTGGTGAGTATCCCATGTCAGGGCCCCACCTTAGCAACTGTACGGTATATACTCTTTGGAGCCATCGCTCTCATTCTTTAAGTCCCCCTTGTTCACATCTGGCAGCTGTCAATTTGCCTCCAACACTTTACCTTTCACTTTTTCCCCCATTATGTAGATAGGGGCAAAATTGTTTTGTGAATTAGAACGCGCGGGGTTAAAAGTTCGCCTCACAACATAGCCTATGATGCTCTCGGGGTCCAGACGTGTGACTGTGCAAAATTTTGTGCCTGTAGCTACAACGGTGCGGATGCCAATCCCGGACACATACACACACATCCACATTGAGCTTTATATATTAGATGGGCCCCGCTGTGAAGCACCGAGTTCCTGTGCTTGGTTTGTCCAGTCATTCTGCCCTGACAGACTGTACCCCAGATGCACACAGAATGATCGGTAACAGATCGTTTCTGGGAGAATAGGCTGCCATTGCGTTCGTAGGCGCGAGTCCTTTTCCTGCCAAGACAGATAATATTTTGTGCTGAATAGAAGTTTGTTTCACCCTCTAATCGAGTTCGTCAGGGGCTCAGCAGCCTGTCTAGACTACACAATTATCGGGAAACAAGAGTTCCTAGGATTGTGTATTCATCATAACTTTTCAGTATTAATGATCCTTTAGTGTAACTTAGTTTAAACGACTCCGTGCCTTATAACGTTTTTTTTGCGGGCTGGAAAACCTCCTAAAACGATCATTCAATTCTGACTTTATTCCAGAATTCAATGAGTAACCAGTGACTATCTGCTGATGGATTTTCAGACACGTGAACAGATCACTGGTCTTCCTGCTGATCGCTAAGTGCTTCTCCATCATTACTCAGGAGCGATAATCTATCCACGTACCGTACTTAACGAGTACAGTGCTACAGATGAGAGGGTTAGGACCTGAAGAGAACACAGGGAAAAGGAAATCTCTAACAGAAGTTT
This sequence comes from Dendrobates tinctorius, assembly GCF_039654945.1. Lineage (NCBI taxonomy): Eukaryota > Metazoa > Chordata > Amphibia > Anura > Dendrobatidae > Dendrobates > Dendrobates tinctorius. The sequence goes on from NW_027361697.1 coordinate 34,283,549, forward strand.
AGTGCATAAAAAATGCAGCAGGTCTTTAAACCACATTGAAAACATGAGTGAAGAGAAACTTGCATCCAGTGAAAGACCCGTGAAGGGGCGGTGTGTGGCGAAATGCTGAAGCCACAATGTAAGTGATCAGGCCCAATGAACGATCAGTGTCTTTTCTTTTAGATGGCACCAACATATTCTACAGAGCTGTACATCATAACAATCCTAAAGTCACATGTACTATCAGTACATGCTTCAATGGAATTTGAAAAATGTACACTAGGGATAATTTAACACTCGTGGAATACAAACTGGATTGTTTTACCACAGTGGAACATTAGTGCAAAATCCAGATGTCATCAAAAACCCATTCATGCTGGAGAAACTTGTTTTTTTTTAGTGTTTTAATGGGGCTGTCCACTTCTAAGAGTGTCTGTAATCTATATATACAGTGGGGCAAAAAAGTATTTAGTCAGTCAGCAATAGTGCAAGTTCCACCACTTAAAAAGATGAGAGGCGTCTGTAATTTACATCATAGGTAGACCTCAACTATGGGAGACAAACTGAGAAAAAAAAAATCCAGAAAATCACATTGTCTGTTTTTTTTTCATTTTATTTGCATATTATGGTGGAAAATAAGTATTTGGTCAGAAACAAGCAATCAAGATTTCTGGCTCTCACAGACCTGTAACTTCTTTAAGAGTCTCCTCTTTCCTCCACTCATTACCTGTAGTAATGGCACCTGTTTAAACTTGTTATCAGTATAAAAAGACACCTGTGCACACCCCCAAACAGTCTGACTCCAAACTTCACTATGGTGAAGACCAAAGAGCTGTCAAAGGACACCAGAAACAAAATTGTAGCCCTGCACCAGGCTGGGAAGACTGAATCTGCAATAGCCAACCAGCTTGGAGTGAAGAAATCAACTGTGGGAGCAATAATTAGAAAATGAAAGACATACAAGACCACTGATAATCTCCCTCGATCTGGTGCTCCACGCAAAATCCCACCCCGTGGGGTCAGAATGATCACAAGAACGGTGAGCAAAAATCCCTGAACCACGCGGGGGGACCTAGTGAATGAACTGCAGAGAGCTGGGACCAATGTAACAAGGCCTACCATAAGTAACACACTACGCCACCATGGACTCAGATCCTGCAGTGCCAGACGTGTCCCACTGCTTAAGCCTGTACATGTCCGGGCCCGTCTGAAGTTTGCTAGAGAGCATTTGGATGATCCAGAGGAGTTTTGGGAGAATGTCCTATGGTCTGATGAAACCAAACTGGAACTGTTTGGTAGAAACACAACTTGTCGTGTTTGGAGGAAAAAGAATACTGAGTTGCATCCATCAAACACCATACCTACTGTAAAGCATGGTGGTGGAAACATCATGCTTTGGGGCTGTTTCTCTGCAAAGGGGCCAGGACGACTGATCCGGGTACATGAAAGAATGAATGGGGCCATGTATAGTGAGATTTTGAGTGCAAACCTCCTTCCATCAGCAAGGGCATTGAAGATGAAACGTGGCTGGGTCTTTCAACATGACAATGATCCAAAGCACACCGCCAGGGCAACGAAGGAGTGGCTTCGTAAGAAGCATTTCAAGGTCCTGGAGTGGCCTAGCCAGTCTCCAGATCTCAACCCTATAGAAAACCTTTGGAGGGAGTTGAAAGTCCGTGTTGCCAAGCGAAAAGCCAAAAACATCACTGCTCTAGAGGAGACCTGCATGGAGGAATGGGCCAACATACCAACAACAGTGTGTGGCAACCTTGTGAAGACTTACAGAAAACGTTTGACCTCTGTCATTGCCAACAAAGGATATATCACAAAGTATTGAGATGAAATTTTGTTTCTGACCAAATACTTATTTTCCACCATAATATGCAAATAAAATGAAAAAAAAAACAGACAATGTGATTTTCTGGATTTTTTTTTCTCAGTTTGTCTCCCATAGTTGAGGTCTACCTATGATGTAAATTACAGACGCCTCTCATCTTTTTAAGTGGTGGAACTTGCACTATTGCTGACTGACTAAATACTTTTTTGCCCCACTGTATATGTATAATTGCCTTAAATTGTCCGTCATCCACTTCCGTCTGGATGTCCCCGAACCCCACTGCGCCGCACCGGAAGTATGCCGACCGCCACATTGGAATACCCAAGTGATGGGTATTCCAATATGGGACCCGCTGGTGGTACCAAGTCCTTCCACAGTACCACCAGCGGGACACCGCCGGGAACCCCAGCCGTCGCCGGACCCGCCGCTGCCTGACCACCCACCTCCTTCACAGCCGGTAGGAAAGACCGCGGCTTGCGGCCTATGCTGGAGATGGAGTGCGGGCACCCCATCTCCAGCACAGGCTGCAAGCCGCAGTCTTTCCTGCCAGCTGACCGCCGCCAGGACCCCCCACCGATGGACCACCATGTACACACATCTCCAGCACAGGCCGCAAATCACCCTCTTTCCTGCCAGCTGTGACTGCACGGAGGTGGGTGGGCAGGCAGCTGCGGGACACACACACGTTCTCTCACACACTGCCCTCCCGATGCAATAGCATCCTCTAGTAGACCTATATTGAGTCTTCTAATACACTTATTTCTAAAGAAGTCTCGGTCTTCCTCTATCGGTGTTAAATTTCATTATTGGCAAATGACCAGCAATGACCCAGCCACCTCTTTGTATAAGCATTAGCCGTTACACAGAAGGGTGGTTGCTTGGCAAATGGCATGAGCCGGCCTGCCCCCTTCACAGAGCACTCACGGGAAACATCTACATCAAGCCTAAGGCCGGTTTCACACACCAATTTTTGTCCATCAGTCTAAGGCTGGTTTCACATTTGCGTTTTTTAGCGCTGGAAAAAAACGCATACCTGCGCATGCGTTTTTTCCCCTATATTTAACATGGGTGCGCATACCTGCGCGCTGGTAAGCGCATGTATGCGATTTTCATGCGCTGCGTTTTTTTGGGGTGTGCGTTGGTATTTTCCAGACGCAGCATGTTGCATTTTTTGGCCCTGCAAAAAAGCGCATGCGCACATATGCGCACGTTTTGCGCTAAAAATGGCCATTATAGCCTATGGATGCGCATATGTGCGCACTGGCATGCTCATGTATGCGTTTTTTTGCATATGCGGTTTTTTTTTAACCATGGAATTTAGGGGTTTGGGTTAGAGTTAGGGTTAGTTAAGGGGGTTAGGGTTAGGGTCAGGGTTAAGTATGGTTTGGTTAAGGGTTAGGGTCAGGATTAGGGTTAAGTATGGTTTTGTTAAGGGTTAGGGTCAGGGTTAGGGTCAGGGTTGGGGTCAGGGTTAGGGTCAGGGTTAAGTATGGTTTTGTTAAGGGTTAGGGTCAGGGTTAGGGTCAGGATTAGGGTTAAGTATGGTTTTGTTAAGGGTTAGGGTCAGGGTTAGGGTTAGGGTCAGGGTTAGGGTTAAGTATGGTTTTGTTAAGGGTTAGGGTCAGGGTTAGGGTCAGGATTAGGGTTAAGTATGGTTTTGTTAAGGGTTAGGGTCAGGGTTAGGGTTAAGTATGGTTTTGTTAAGGGTTAGGGTCAGGGTTAGGGTCAGGATTAGGGTTAAGTATGGTTTTGTTAAGGGTTAGGGTCAGGGTTAGGGTCAGGGTTAGGGTTAAGTATGGTTTTGTTAAGGGTTAGGGTCAGGGTTAGGGTTAGGGTCAGGGTTAGGGTTAGTTAGGGTTTAGGGTTTGGGGTTTGGGTTAGGGTTAAGTATGATTTGGTTAAGGGTTAGGGTCAGGGTTAGGGTTAGGGTCAGGGTTAGGGTTAGTAAAGTCATGGTTTGGGTAGTGTGAGGGGCCACCTAAAAATGTTGGAAAAAACCGCAAACGCGGTAAAAACGCACTAAAAACGCATACAAACGCATAAAAACGCTGCGTTTTTTTCATGCATGCTCATAAAAATGCTTGAAAAAAACGCAGCAGTTGTATGCATATGTATGCGTTTTTTCAATGCGTTTTTTTGCGGGAAAAACGCGCTGCAAAAAAAAGCAAGTGTGAAACTAGCCAAAGTCTGCCGTTTTGAAAAAAAAAAAAAAAAAAAAATCGGATTGCACCCTGGCCAGTTAATTTATGATTCCCTGCTCATCTGCAGATTCTTACAGTAAAATCACAGCAGGAGCCAACAGAATAGGATAGACATAGATGTCAGTCACATGTATAATTAGTGCAGCGCTTCTTGTAGCTTACTGAACATGTACTTAATACATAAAGAAATCTGAGAAATATGGCATGGGATGCCACAAAGTTTTATTAATCAGTGGAGGGATAGCGGACAGCTGAGGGCAGATGGTTATAGCCTGGGAAAGGGGTAATAACCATGGAGCTTCCCAGGCTATTAGTATCAGCTTACAGTTGTATACTTAGCCTTTCCTGGCTATTAAAATGGGGAACCCCCCTCCCCAGAAAAAAGTGTAGGGTCCACCTATAATAACCAGTAATGCCTAGGCGCGGCAGGCTGATATTAATAGCCTAACGGGCCATGGATATTGGCCACCTCCCAGACGAAAAACCATCAGCTCTAAGCCGACTCAGAAATGGCGGATCCATAAGATACGCCAATTCTGATACTTGGCCTTGCTCTTCCCACTTGCTCTGGTGAAGTGGCAAGTGGGGTGATATTATTGGGGTTGATGTCACCTTCGTATTGGATTGGGCATAATTTGAGTATAAGTGATTTTGGTTAATCCAGAGTCAATAAAGGAGTCTGTCATTTGTTCAAATAAAGGACTTTATTTGGGGTGTTATTTTTTTTACTATTTGACTATAGTGTTAATAATGGGGGGGGCCCTCTTTTAGACACCCCTCCATTACTAACGTCTGGGCTTGATGTCATGTGACAATACAAAGATGGCATCAACCCCAATACTATCACCCCACTTGCCACGGCACCAAGGCAAGTGAAAAGAGAGAGGCTAAGTGCCAGAACTGACATCTTATGGATGTGCCATTTCTGGGGTGGCTGAGAGCTGATGTTTTTAGTTTGGGAGTGGGCCAGTATCCATGGCCCCTTCCTAGGCTATTAATATCAGCACGCAGTTACCTTTCTACGTAGACTTTGATGGTTATTAATTATATATATCTTGAAGAATAGTTCCTTGGAAAATTGTGTGTAAATTACATAGAGAACCGCAAGGAAATTGGATGCTAGGTGTTAAAAAAAAAAAAAAAAAATAGTGATGGGTATGAACACTTAGTGCTGATCCCATATTCTTTCTTCCGGAGCGCAGATTCCCAGCCTCCTAGGGACTACAGTGCTTGTCTGCTTGATTGACAATTTGGACCAGAAGCACTATCGAGTTGCTAGCCCACACAGTTCACTCTTAGGTTAGGGTCACACCAGCTTATTTTCTCTCATCCAAGAAAATCGGGGCAGTTATGCTAATCACATCGTGATCAGATTCTCTCGGATGAGAAAAAGGGGAAAACAACACATCTCCATTCTGTCAGTCCGTGAAAATCAGACTGCATTTAGATGTCATTTGAGTGCAGTCTAATATTTTCCACAAACTCATTGACTTGTGTAGATGAGCATGATCCACTCAACAAATCCAACTTGGGCGGAGTCTGTGCAAGGAAAAAATGAAAATCGGGCACGTGCATGGCCTTATAAAATAACATTGGTCCGAGTGTGATCTAATGCTTTTTCAGACTGCACTCGGACTGAAGATATGGTAGTCTTGATGGGCCCTAAGTTGGTGCTATAAGAGTCAGCTGAGCCTCTGTAGCATTGGAGGAGCACAGGTGCACTGAAGCTGGCCCCGGCATCAGGAGCTAACAACGTGCCCCCGAGCAGTGATCACAATCACTACTGAAAACATTTGTAATCACAATCTTTTCAGTAAAGGTACTGTCACACTAAGCGATATCGCTAGCAATATCGCTATAACTTGTGACGTTATAGCGATATTGCTAGCGATATCGCTGTGTCTGATACTTACCTACGACCCACTCCCCCGCTGGTTATCGCTGATCGAGCGAGAACGTCCAGGACTGTTTCTCGTCGTCAGCTTCCTGCGGCGCTTCATGTGGAGAGACGAGCGTGGAGCCGGGCGGGAGGACGCAGGATCACCTAGTGTGACAGGTAAGTAGCGACCCCCGTCCCCTGCGATGTCGCTGGTGAGATCTGCCTGTGTGGCAGCTCACTAGCGACCACTTAGCGATGTACCAGCGATCCTGACCACGTCATATCGCTGGTACATCGCTAAGTGTGACAGTACCTTTAGCCATTAAACGGTATCAACCACTGAGGACACTCAATTCTAAAGGGCCTGTCACACTAAGAGATATCACTAGCAATATCGCTATAACTAGTGACGTTATAGCGATATTGCTAGCGATATCGCTGTGTCTGATACTTACCTACGACCGGCTCCCCCGCTGGTTATCGCTGATCGCGCGAGAACAGGCTGGACTGTTTCTCGTCGTCAGCTTCCTGCGGCGCTTCCTGCTGTGAGGACGAGCGACGCGTGGAGCCGGGCGGGAGGACGCAGGATCGCCTGGTGTGACAGGTAAGTAGCGACCCCCGTCCCCTGCGATGTCGCTGGTGAGATCTGCCTATGTGGCAGCTCACTAGCGACCACTTAGCGATGTACCAGCGATCCTGACTGCGTCATATCGCTGGTCGGGATCGCTGGTACATCGCAAAGTGTGACAGTACCTTAAATATTTTTCTATCTACTGGCTAACATGGTACAAAGATATACATCTTTCCTGTAATCAGGGCACAAGTCCAGCCAGCACTGATGGACTTCAGTGGTGGCCGGTAACCAAGGCAACGAGCAAAAAAAACCCCAACATTTATAGACGGTGTATATACTGTAAAAATATCTTCATTTTAACTAAACTACAAAATGGATTCTTTCTACAAGCATCTACCTATAAAACAAACAAGTTATCACCAATTAACAGAACAGATGATAACCTATTGATAGGTGGGGTCCTGCAACTGGGACCTGCACTGATCGGCAGAACGGGGCGCATTTATCACTGATAGGCTTTATTCACACATCAGTATTTGTGATAAGTATTTCTATGCCAAAACACAGATCAGGTATCAATCTTTCAATTACAGTTTTTCTTTGTCAGTTCCACTCCTGCCAGGTGTTGGCATACAGAAACTGATGTGTGAATAAGCCCTTATAATGGAGCAGCGGTGCGCATGCTCAGCCGTCGCTGCATCGACTCCCTATGGGGCTTCTGAGCGTTGCGCTTCGCATTTCTCTGGCAGCCTCAGAGAATGAGTGGAGCGACAATCGGTAATATGCAGTCCTGCTCCAATACAACAGGGATAAAGGTTCCCTATTCCCCCGATCGGTGAGAGTCCAAGTGGTCTTACTCCAACCTACCAGTTACCACCTATCTTGACAAGAGTTGATAACTTGCTTTTCACTGGAGAACCACTTTACTGCTTCTTTAAATGGAGCCTGGTCACGTCCCAAATTGCAATTCTCCTGCAGATGTGGGGTTGATCTGAAGATTAAACAGTGTTACAATGTTCCCAGGTCACGGCACTGAAAACCCGGCTCCCAGGAGGAAATTCATAGGACTGTCAGCACAGAATGATTGTTCAAACCAAGTACAGGCGCTCGGTGCTTCACGGTGCGGTCATTTACATACATCTTCCCGCCTGCTTGGTTTCCATCTATCTCCACCCTTCTCTGATCCTATGAAGCTAGAGCTGTCACTCAAAGAAGGGGGGTGGGGTGGAGTATATAAATGATTGGCCATGCCATGAAGCAACGAGCGGCGGGACTTTTTTCAGCACAGAATGACTGTTCAAACAGTCCCTTTAACTTTACTCCTCTTGGCCGCCTCCGGCTTTCAGGCATGGAGGTGTGGCTTCTGTCACCGCTCAGTACATGGTGAGTGGTGGCTGTAACCACCAGGGCTGTGGAGTTGCAATACAATGAACCAACTCCTAAAATACATAGGGTTCAGTAGTACAATGCAGGATGGGCTGTAAATGTTTTCATAATTTGGGAAAGTTTTGAAATGTTTTATAAATGTCTGTTCTGTTCCTGATCTAAGGATCTGGGATTTCAGTTGAGATGAATCAATGCTGCACTTTATGTACATGCTCAGTGGTGACCAGTGTCGTGGAGTCAGACCTCCGACTCCACAGCACCTGGTAACCATGGCCTGGCACTGATGCAATGCTGAGCTGGCTGTCAGTCAGTGCTGGGGCGTGGTTACTATGAAGTGAGTGGTGACAGAAGCCACACCTCCATGACTGAAAGCCTGAGGGAATAAAGTTATCTTCCTCCTGGCAGCCGGGTTTTCACTGCAGCCGCCGTGGAGCTTTGTAACAGCTTCAGATCACCAGCATTTTGTGATATGACAGATTCCCTTTAAAACACAATTTTGTATATATAAGGCCGGTTTCACACTAGCGTGTGATGCGAGAAACTCGCACGAGTCTCTCGCATCAACACCCGGCGCTGCCGCCGGCACTCAGGGAGCGTGCGGCTGCATGTATTTCTATGCAGCTACACGCTCCGGTCCTGAGTGCCGGCGGCAGCGCCGGGTATTGATGCGAGAGACTTGTGCAAGTTTCTGGCATCACCGGCCTAAGGAAAAAAAAATGACATCTCTGACAATTGGGATACATCCATTACTAACAGTCCCACTATGAGAAAACAAAGAAGGGCCTCACGGTGTACATTTACTTTTTACAGAACACTAGACTGGTGGAGGCCAAAAGGACACAACAGTCTTCAGGCTAATGAAACCCTAAGGACACAGCATAAACAAAAAAAAAATGTCAAGGCATACTTGCTAAGCGGAAATCATGAACGTGATCTGAACCCAGCCCTGTACAGCAGATTTATTGGAAACCCACTCGCACATGACAACTTGCTTCATACAGCTGCAGAAGGTGAGAGCGCTGACTACGGATACATCAATAATTCCTACTAATGGTTTCCGGTAGGCTCTGTTCACGAGACAACAGGCCTGCGAGTCAGAGGTATGCATAGTCACCAATATGTGCTGGTGAGATCTGCAACTGCACAGTATGCACTAGCATATGCCCGCTAATGGCCGCATAGCAAAAAAAAAAAAATATATATATTATATACACGTATGCAATACATATCGGAACGACGGCCTAATATTGAACCCTGATGTGAATTTTGAGCAATTCGTGATTAATAAATTAAGAAAACGGTTTTACAATGCCAAATGAAAACCTTTAGGAATAAACACAAAGGAAGAGTGTTCAGTGGAAACAAACCATTAGGAATTGGGGAGATAACCTAATCACTGGCGTGCTAGATAACCCGAGAATGGCGGAGGACACGTCCTGCCTCCTCCGTCTGGCAGGTGATCGGTTAAACGATGCACAGGGGACCCCACTTATTGGTTCACACCACCAAGGGAGGTCCAGGCCGCAGTGATTAGCTCACATCCTGATTTCATTGTCAAGATAATGAGCCGAAACCTTTTGTTTATAGATCGTCTCTGAACAAGGCCGTCCCGGGACAAAGATGACACCGTCCTGTCCCATCTGCTGGTCACCGCTGATATTCAGGGACTGAAATGGGATAAATATTACCGCACTCTCTGCTCCAGATCATGGCCACATTGTAAAAAAAAACAAAACAATAGACCCCCCCCACACACCCCTTCCCAATCATGGCAGATGGGCCATAAAAATGCTGGTGCTATACAATAAATGGAGGAAATAGATGACAAATCACAAAGAAAAACTAGAAGAGGTGTATGGGTTCAGGACAGATCTAGGTGTAACGTATCCGCCCCATTACCCTGCAGAGGAGATCCAGAGAGCAGGTGCTGATGGTGGACCCCAGGGATGTGTGCGCAGAGCTGCCGAGACCCCACACTGCCCAGAGGGGCCACCATTCCTGCTCTGATTACATGGTGATCACAGTATATGAAGATCCATTGATTGTACCGATGGATCTGGTCGGGTTTGTCTCATCGAAACTGGGATCCAATAGATCATTGGGCAGCTAGAATATGGGAGCAGGGATCGCTCCTCATCTCGATCGCAGGAGCAAGGTGCAGAGCCCCCTCCATCCACTGTGCTCGGCGGGATGCGGGGACCCTGCGGCCTGCACGGCGCCGGCCTCCTCCTCACACACACAGCACGCCACACTGGCAGCACAGACGGGCGGCGGGGAGCCGTGGAGCGGGCGGCGGAGCCTCACCTGGGGGTTCCCGCGTCCTCCCCGCGGAGAATGAGCTGAGCGCGCTGTGTTCCCGGCAGCGGAGTGAATGGCGGCGGCGCTGGTGGTGGCGCGGAGTTATGACGCTTATGGAGAGGGTCGGGAGGATGCTGCCTCTGCTCAGTTCCCCTTCCCAAATGGCCTGAGCCGTTACCTTGCGCTGCACCCCGCGGAGTCACACAGGCCGCAAGCACTTCCCCGCAGCCCGGACTCCCGTTATCTTCCGCTCCGCACACACCACAGAGCGAGACCCCCGGCGCCAGAAAAGATGGCCGACCGCCAACGGACAACGTCAGCACGCAGCCGTACAAGCGTGGTCAAGCGAGGTTTTTGCGGAAGTTGCCAGATACAAAGATGGCGCCCGCTATTTCTCGCGTGTGACGCTGGTCGTTCTGGGAACTGCCTCTAATTGTTCGTCCGCCATGATTAGTGTGGGCAGCAGTGCACAATAGACACGGGAGTCGGCGTTTTTTGGTGTATGTATGGCTTTGTACGTTTAGCCAGGATTTATGGTGGCTGCTGTGTTGTGTGTAGAGTCCGGATCTTTAGTGAAACTATGGCCTCTTTCACACTTCAGTCTTTTACAATCAGTCACAATCCGCCAGGTTTTGAAAAAAAACGGATCCTCAAATTTTTTTTGAGGATCCGTTTTTTTCCCCATTGACTTTCATTAATGGCGGATTGTGACGGATTGCTGTCCGTTGCATCCGTTTTTTGAGGATCCGCCAAAAGTTTCTGTCCGTCACCATCCTCAAAGATTTCAAAACGGAGCTTGTAACGTTTTTTTCTCTGGCGGATCCTCCAGAGACTGATTTAACCCGAAATCCTTTCTGGGTGCCGGACAAAAAAAAATCTCTCTCTCTCTCCTCTCTCTCTCCTCTCTCTCCTCTCCCTCTCTCTCTCCTCTCTCTCTCTCTCCTCTTCCCGGCCAGCGTTTCCTTTAAATTTCCTCATTTTCAGGATCCGACTGAAAACGGATCCTGTGCCATCCGTTCACATCAGTTGAGAACGGATCCGCTTGTCTGACTTTTTGGCGGATTTGAACTGATGCAAAAAAACTGAAGTGTGAAAGAGGCCTAAAATGTACTCCCCCAAATATAGGGAAACGGGAAAGAAGCACCGCAATAAGTGTATGTTATGGTTAGCATCCAATCAGGGTCCAGCTTTCATCGTTTCACGGAAGGCATGAAGATGAAAGATGCAATCTAATTGGTTGTTGTAGGAAGAAACTTTTTCTTACAATTCTTTATGAAGAAGGTTTTGCTGACGGTGAATAATTGGGAAAGGCCATCCGTGACAGACGGGTCATTTGTAACTAATAATTGACGTTCTCAGTCACATGTATGTGCCCCTTTGGACAGTGTCCAGAGCTCAATATTTAGGGCTCGCACACACTGGGGAGTAGCCAGCGTATAACTCAGACTAGTCCTGTGTGATGTTCCATCTGACAGCACTCGCTCCCATTTTATACTATGGCACAGTGTAGACTAGCAGATATTTTCTCATACCGATCCGGAAGGACAAGGATATTGCTGCATTCTGCAATTGGCAGCATGTAACAGATGGCGTGCACCCATAAAGTCTATTTTTGTGTGCAAAACACCAGACTGCACTTGGACATCAGCTGAGTGCAGTCCGATCTACACCAACTCACCAGATGGAGACATTAAGTTCTGCATCTTCTCCGCACCTGTGATCCAGTTTTCGCATGTAAGAGATTCAGATCACAGTAAGACGACGCTCGGATCACGCTCGCAGCAGAGTTTAAGCCGAGGGTCTTTTGCATATAGTATCCGATACTCTCGCATGAGAGGATCATCAGTTGCTATATGCTACTGTGAGCGAGCCCTTAAAGTGATTTCAATGTAGATGGCACCAGCCGCTGAGCTCAGTGATTGGCTGCAGCAGTCTCTTGCGTTGTAGTCGTGACATCACTAAAGACCAGAGCGGCGGCGGAGACTCGTACCTGTGGGGCCTGAGTGACAGCTCTTTTATCATTTTCAGAAAGTTGTTTCTGGAAAACCCTTTGAAACGGGAAATCGCTATTAAAAGTCAGGAACAAGTAAGTCTGCTCGTTTGTTGAATAAAACCAAACTAGACGAGAGTATTGCAGGCATTATGCTGTCCTTGTATTACAGCCGATCACAGGTCTAATGACTCACAATAATAGCATCACTGGGATCTACTGGTTTTATTCCTCATGCAGAAGGGGTTCTTTGTAAATTATTAACTGAGCACAGGATGCTCTGCCCCCCCCATAGTATTGTTACCACATCGGGATGAAACCTAAGCACGGAGCAGGTGGTCATCTCGCAGTCGTACCAGCATTAGACTTCAACTATTGTGAGTATAGTGTATAACACATTAGTAAGTGCAACAAAAGCAGCACTAATCAGGTAAAACAAGTGCAATAGAAAATGAATATATTTTTGCCTCTTTTAACATTAAAGGGGGTGTCTAGGCTTGGGATTCAAGTCTGCAGTGAGTCTATATGACTGCAGACTTGTGAATCCTCACAGTGTGCACTATCGCGGCATCGGGAGCAGGTGGATGCGTGACTAAAAGTATACGATTTGCATACACATCGTCACGTGCCAACTAGACGTGCACGGCCCCATCCAATTCAAGTGAACTGAGTGAGGTCAGACACATGTAGTCGGAATGTGGCCGGAAGTATGTAAATTGAAAACTTGCAATTACATGAATGCCCGGCACTGAAGAATCCTTACGGCGCGCAGAGTGCGTGCTGTGAGCATTCACAGGTTTGCAGTCACATAGAGTGACTGCAGACTTGAGCCCCTAGCCTTGACATCCCTTTTAATGCAGATTAAAAAACTCTGCTTCCATAACTTTTTAGCTTATCTTATGAATACTGCTTCACAGGGATGGTGGGTGGGCTAGTAATTCATGTAGACCAGGGGTGGGCAATTAATTTTCCTGAGGGGCCACATGAGAGACCGTGACTGTTGTGGAGGGCCGAACCAATAGGCTGAAATTAATTCTACTCTATATTAATCTACCATGTAATCGTCTAATTCTGTCTGTAACGGAAATCCCGCGTCGCTGATTGGTCGCGGCCGGCCGCGACCAATCAGCGACAGGTGCAGTCCGGCCACGAATTGGCGTGGCATTTGAACGACGCACGCTACCATCGGGAGATCTGCGGCGCTAGCGCTCAATATACGGATGGTACCCAGGGTGCGGAGGAGCGGAGACTCTCCTCCAGGCCCTGGGTACCATAAACCTGTAAAAAATAGAATTAAAATAAAAAAATAGTGATATACTCACCTTCTCACGGCCCCCGGACTCTTTCCCTCCTCTGACCACACGCCAGGCATCTTCCAGTCCCAGTAATACTGTGCGCGAAAGACCGCTGACGACGTCGCGCTCTCGCGAGAGTGACTTCATCTCCGGTCCTTCGCGCTAAGCATTACTGGGACCAGAAGATGCCGGGAGCGTGGAGAGGAGATCGGGGGCCGTCGGAAGGTGAGAATAACCTTTTTATTAATTTTTTAAAATTATTTTTTACATTCTCCCTTTTACTATTGATGCTGCATAGGTAGCAACAATAGTAAAAAGTTGATCACAATTGTTAGACACTATGCTTGACGAGTGTGACCAACCTGTCAATCGCATTCCAAGTGATGCTTCAAATCGCTTGGAATGCGCTTGAATTCCGCACGCAAAAATCGTATGAAAAACGCATATTTTCCGCAGGAAAACGCATGCGAATTCGCGGAAATGCTGCGGAAATTTCCGCAGCATTTCTGCAACGTGGGTACTTAGCCTCAGTGTGACACGCAGCAGTGACTAGGCCCCCGCTGTGAGATCGCTGATCGTGGTGGATCGTCCTGTATCATCTTTTGAACGTCGGTCTCCCACTGGCCATATTCTAGAATACCCGATGCGTTACAATCGGGCCACCATCTAGTATATTATAATCATATTATTGATAATTATATTAATATTAATTGTATCACTTAATATTGAGCAGAATGAAGTATGCTGACATCCTGCTATACAGTGGGGAAAAAAAGCATTTAATTCATTCATGTACACGGATCAGTCGTCCCTTTGCAGAGAAACAACCCCAAAGCATGATATTGCCACCCCCATGCTTCGCAGTAGGTATGGTGTTCTTTGGATGCAACTCAGCATTCTGTCTCCTCCAAACACGAGTTTTGTTTCTACCAAACAGTCTCTACTTTGGTTTCATCAGACCATATGACATTCTCCCAGTACGATTCTGGATAATGCAAATGCTTTCTAGCAAACTTCGGACCGGCCCAGACATGTACTGGCTTAAGCAGGGGGACATGTCTGGCACTGCAGGATCTGAGTCCCTGGCAGCGTAGTGTTTTAATGATGGTAGCCTTTGTTACAGTGGTCTAGCTATGCATGTCATTCACTAGGTCTTGGATTTTTGCTCACCGTTCTTGTGATCATTTTGACCCCACGGGGTGAGATCTTGCGTGGACCCCCAGATCGAGGGAGATTATCAGTGGTCTTGTGTGTCTTCCATTTTCTTATTATTGCTCCCACAGTTGATTTCATCACACCAAGCTGCTTCCAAGCCTTACCAGCCAGTCTTTCCAGCCTGGTGCAGGGCTACAATTTTGTTTCTGGTGTCCTTCGACAGCTCTTTGGTCTTCACCATAGTGGAGTTTGGAGTGTGACTGAGGTTGTGGACAGGTGTCTTTTATACTGATAACAAGTTCAAACAGATGCCATTACTACAGTTAATCAGTGGAGGACAGAGGAGCCTCTTAAGAAGTTACAGGTCTGTGAGAGCCAGAAATATTGCATGTTTTTAGGTGACAAAATACTTATTTTCCACCATAATTTGCAAAATAAATCTTGCCAAATCAGACAAGGTGATTTTCTGGATTTGTTTTCTCATTTTGACTCTCATAGTTGTGGTCTACCTATGATGTCAATTACAGGCCCCTCTCATCTTTATGAGTGGGAGAACTTGCACAATTGGTGGCTGACAATACTTTTTTCCCCACAGTATGTCGTTTGAACCCGAGTACATCCCTTTATATGAGCCCCCCACAGCCCCTTATATACTGTAAGAGTCCCACACAGCCTCCCCCCCATATGCTGCATGATCTCCACACAGCTTCCCCCTAAGCGGCATGAACCCCACACAGCCTCCCCCTTATGCGGCATGAGCCCCACACAGCCTCCCCTATATGCGGCATGAGCCCCACAACTTCCTCCCCCACATGCGGCGTAAACCCCACACCTTCCTCCCCCACATGTATCAGTCCCACACCTTCTTCCCCCACATGCAGTATGAGCCCCACACCTTCCTCCCCCACATGCGGCATAAGCCCCACACCTTCCTCCCCCACATGCGGCATGAGCCCCACACAGCCTCCCCCACATGTGGTATGAGCCCCACACATCCTCTCCCACTTGCGGCGTGAACTCCACACAGCGTCCCCCATATGTGGCATGAGCCCCACACCTTCCTCCCCCATATGCAACATGAGCCCCACACCAACCACCCTCATATGCGGCGTGAGCCCCACACAGCCTCCCTATATGCCAGACCTGGGCAAAGTACGGCCCCTAGGCCACATCCGGCCCTCTGGCTGTCTCAGTCCGGCCTGTGGACTGAGACAGCTATGGGGCTGGAAACCAGAGGTCCACGGGCCGCACCATGCCCGCCCGCTCGCCGTCTCCATAGGCGCTGACTGCATTGGTGGAGGAAGGGCCTCTGGCCACTTCCTTTACCAATCAGCGTGTGAAACAGCTGACGCAATGACGTCATTTCATCGTGTCAGCTGTGTACTGCGGAGAGTCAGAGCACCGGAGGCAGAGAGAGAAGCAGAGCCCCGGGGAATGGGACCGAGGTGAGTATATAGCAGGGCTGTGGAGTCGGTAAGCCAAACCTGCGACTCCGACACCTCAATTTCCCTTACACGGACTTCGCGACTCCGACTCCCACATATACAGTACTGCTTATATTTAAGTGAAAAATGTATTGTAGTACAATGTGAACATCAGACATTAAATCATTTTTATGATACAATAATCAAGATATTTAGATAGAACATAATATCTATTTATTGGAATACAACTTTAGAACACAAAAAACTGTAATAAATTGTAAATGTGTAATACACTATGTAATATCGATCACATATATATATATATATAGTGTGTATATATATATATATATATATATATATAAATAAATAACACTATGTAATAAACTATAAGTGGCAGAAAACAGTTTTCAATAAAAACATACTAAATAACATTTGTGCAGTCTATGAATTTGTTCTAAGAAATAAAATTGCCTCCATCAGATCCTCCTTCATAGATGACCTCAAATCTGGCCTAATAATTTTAAGGCTAGAGAACAACCTCTCTACAGTAACTTGGGTTGGAGGCAAAGTCGTAACCACATGGGCAACATCTCTAACAATTTCCAGGTATAAAGGAATTGCCTCATGCACAGTCCATTTTGATGAACGGCTGAATTTTTCTATTTCTGTGAGAGCAAGTGAAACATTTTGCTGAAATATGGTCAATCTGCTTGCTATAGGAGACAGAGTGAAATCTTTTTCCTTGCGACAACGCTTTGCCTGCTCCATGTCATCCAAATACTTGTCAGAGTCAAACTCCTCATCTGATGAGGATGAAGATATGGCAGCAGTAGCACTGTCAGGACCCAAGTCCTCTTGCGCCTGGCAGTCCTCCTGTAGGCCACTCATCCTAACTGCTACCTCAGTCAGAGCTTCTTTTCCTTTAGTAAGCTGTTGATCATCAAGCAATATACGATGACTTGGGTCCACATAAACAGCTGCCAGAAAAATTTTACTTTCCAATAGCTGTGTCTCTCCATTTCATTGAAGCAGAAATGCCATCTGCGATTAAACAGCAAAATAGCAAGTTCTTCCACTCCCTCATGAAAATGCCAGGAGTTAAATCCTTGGCTTGTAATTTTTTAGTCACGGTAAATGGGTGATTAAGCAATTCCTTCAATTCAGCCACCTGTGTCCATTGACCTTCATTTAGGGTTACCTGAGGGTTCACCATATCTATAAGAAACGGTTTTAGTTGATCAACAATTGCCCCTTTTCCAGCACGTCTCTTCAAGATGGAATCAATTTTAGGGGTTGTGGCGGCAATAACCAATTTCCTCACTTTTCCAATCAGATTTCCAGCATGTCCCTCTTGCAGACGATCTCTTATTGCCAGCTGCAGCGTGTGCACAACACAGCGCATGTGATGAATAGGAAAGTGTTTTGAAGCAGCTTCAACAAGATCATCTATTCCTACAGTATAATTTTGCTGTTCTTCTGTAGTAATATCCGTTTGTTCCTCAGTTACATGAACAGCACTGTGGCCTTCCATCTCAAACATACTGAATCTTAAATGTTCCTCTAGCTGTTGTTCATTACTCTCATTCATCAGTGTAATTGTACTTATGTTTGAAGCATTGTCCGTTACAATAGCAAGAACCTGTTCTTTTTTGAGTTCGTAATCTTGCAGAACTTTTTCCACTAAGGCCTGGAGAAACTGGCTGCTGTGATGAGCTTTAGTATCTTTTACTGCCAGCGTGTTGGTAACAATTTTTGTTGTCACAAACATATCGAACATTGATGGCAAAATAGTTCACTCTGTGACGTGTGCGGGCATCCATTTTAAGAAACATGAAGCGTCTTTTGAGAGTCTTTTTAAGATCTTCCTTTTGTTTAAGGTCTTCTTCAATCACTAATTTTCTAATACTTTCTCTTTCCAGAGAAACACCAAGTTTGGGGGCCATTTCTCCATTAAGAACTGTAAAAGCTGGTCGTGCAAATAATGTTAATGGTACACCGTCCTTCACAACAAGCTGCATGAGCTGTCTTTTAGACATATCTGCTGTCATTGTTACAGTAACTTTGTCACTTACAAAATATCTTGTTAATGATGTTTGAGACTCATTCCTCCTCCTTTGCCTGGCAGGAAGTGTCAGTCTGTGTGCTACCCGGCTTTCATTCATTCAGATAAGATATGGATAGACAGATATGGATAGATAGAGCAGATTTCTAATCTGCATATGATATTGAAAACATTATCTATGAGCTCAAAAACCTTTCAGGTGATGCGTTTTTTTAAAAATCTGATCTGCTTTTGCAGCTGAAAAACGTATTCTCAAAAAATGCAGCAAAAACGCTGTGTGTGAATGTAGCCTTAGATCAGGAATAGAACAGTCATTTATAAGACATTTCATAACTTTCCCAAATTCCTATGAAAAAATATTCAGCACATTCTGCAGTGAACTACTGTACCCAATGTATTATATATTTTAGGAGTCGGAGTCGGACCATTTTATACCGACTCCAACTCCACCAAAATGAGCACCGACTCCATGACTCTGACTCCACAGCCCTGGTATGTAGTGGTTTTTTTTCATGTGTATGGGATGTTTGGGTTGGCATGGGTAGGCTATGGAGGTTACATGCTGCATATGGGGTTGACATGCTGCACATGGTGCTGCATTTGGGGGTGATATGCTGCACATGGGGGTGACATGTTGCTGCATATTGGGTGGTATGGTGCTGCACATGGGGGTGGCATGCTGCAATGGTGCTGGCTATGGGGGTGACATGCTGCACATGGTGCTGCATATGGGGGTAACATTGGATCCCCCTATCAGACCCCCCTCCCCATCAGACCCTCCTATCAGACCCCCCATTAGACCCCCCACCCCCTATCAGACCCCCCATCAGACCCTCGCCCCCTATCAGACCTCCTCTCAAAAGACCCTCCATCAGAATCCTCTTCCATCAGACCCCCTCTCCCATTAGATCCCCATCAGACCCCCCATCAGACACCCCTCCCATCAAACACCCCATCAGGTCCCCCCTCCCATCAGACCCCTCATCAGACCCCCCTCCCATCAGACACCCCCTACCACCAGACCCCCACATTGGACCCCCCTTCCATCGGACTCCCCTTCCATCGGACCCCCCATCAGACCCCCCCTCCCATTGGACCCCCTCCCATGAGACCCGCCTATCAGAACCCCCCTTCTATCAGACACCCCTCTCATCAGACCCCGCATCAGACCCCCCTCCCATTGGAACCCCTTCAAACCATAGACCCCCCCCATTGGACGGACCCCTCCCCTAACCATAGACCCCCCATCGGACGGAACCCCCTCTAACCATATATCCTTTCATCGGACGGACCACCCCTCAAACCATAGACCCCCCATCGGATAGACCCCCCTCAAACCACAGACCCCCCAACAGATGGACGCCCGCTCAAACCGTAGACCCCTCTAACAATAGCCCCTCCATCGGACGGACCCCCCTCAAACCATAGACACCCCCTCTAACCATAGACCCCTCTAACAATAGCCTCCATGGGATGGACCCCCCTCAAACTATAGACCCCCACTAACAATAGACCCCTCCAATGGACAGACCCCCCTCTAACCATAGACCCCCCATCGGACGGACCCCCCTCAACCATAGACCCCAATGGACGGACTCCCCTCAAACCATAGACCCCGTATCGGATGGACTACCAAACCATAGACCCTCATCAGCCAAACTCCTCCTCAAACCATAGACCCCCCCATCGGATGGACCCACCTCTAACCATAGACCCCCGCATCGGATGGACCCCTCTCAAACTATAGACCCCCATCGGACGGACCCCCCTCAAACCATAGACTTCCTATCGGAGGAACCCCCCCAAACCATAGACCTCCTTCAAACCAGACTCCCTCTAACCATAGACCCCCTCTAACCATAGACCTCCCCAATGGACGGACCCCCTCTCTAACCATAGTCCACCCATCGGACGGACCCCCCAACCATAAACCCCAAATCGGACGGACCCCCACTCAAACCATAGACCCCCCCATCGGACAGACCCCCCCTCAAACCAGACTCCCTCTAACCATAGACTCCCCTCTAACCATAGACCTCTCCAATGGATGGACCCCCCCTCTCTAACCATAGACCACCTCATCGGACAGACCCCCCATCAGATGGACCCCCCTCTAACGATAGACCCCCCATAGGACGGAATCCCCCTAACCACAGACCCCCCAAAATTGGACGGACGCCCCTAAGCCATAGACCCCCATCGCATCGGACAGACCACCCTCTAACCATAGACCTCCCTATCGGATGGACCCCCTCTAACCATAGACCCCCATTGGATTGACCCCACCAACCATAGACCCCCCCATTGGACGGACCCTCCTCAAGCCATAGACCCCCCCATCGGATGGACCCCCTCTAAAACCATGGACCCCCGATCGGATGGAACCCCCCTCTAACCATAGACCCCCTCAAACCATAGACCCCCTCATTGGACTGACCCCCCTGAAACTAGACTCCCTCTAACCATAGACCCCCCTCTAACCATAGACCTCCCCAATGGACGGACCCCCCTCGCTAACCATAGACCACCCCATCAGATGGACCCCCCAACCTTAGACCCTCCATCGGACGGACCCCCCATCAAACTATAGACCTCTCATTGAATGGCCCCCTTTAACCATAGACCCACATCGGACGGAATCCCTCCTAACCATAGACCCCCCCAAAATTAGACAGACCCCCCCAAGCCATAGACCCCCATCGGACAGACCGCCCTCTAACCATAGCCCTCCCCATCGGACAGACCCCCCTTAACCATAGACCCCCCATCGGACGGACCCCCCTCAAACCATAGACCCCCCAATCGGACGGAGCCCCCTCAAACCATAGACCCCCCCCCATGGTATAGACTCTCCCTCAAGCCAACTGTACAAAATATCAAAAAACTTGGCACTCAAAAACGAAGGCAATTTCACAGTTCCTTTATTGTTATCGCATCCAATTCAACACATTCCTTTTGAACATTTTCGGCCTCCCCTGGTTGCAGCTTCATGTTCCCTGGACACAGGCTAAGGCAAACGCCGGATGATACAGCACCTATACAGCGGTTTCTTCACTGTGTCATCTCATTACCCTGCTCATTGTTAATCGCACTTACTTTGCAGCGCTGCTATGCTGCACTCCCGGTGCCGCACTTACTTTGCAGCGCTGCTATGCTGCACTCCTGGTGCCGCACTTTGCAGCGCTGCTATGCTGCACTCCAGGTGCTGCACTTGCTTTGCAGAGCTGCTATGCTGCACTCCCGATGCCGCACTTACTTTGCAGCGCTGCTATGCTGCACTCCCGGTGCCGCACTTACTTTGCAGCGCTGCTATGCTGCACTCCAGGTGCCGCACTTTGCAGCGCTGCTATGCTGCACTCCCAGTGCCCTCTCCTGTAGCGCTGGTTCATTTACCTGTGATCAGTGTGGGATCACTGGACACGGCTCACAAGCTGAATACTCCACAGGTGCATTCCTTTCCCCCTTTTTCAGCACAAGCACAACTTTTAGTGAGTTATATTACCATAACTAGCTGCTCATTGTTTCTATTTATAGTATCTGTTATGCCGCGCTCACAAGGAGGCGGGGCTTCGGCCCCGACGTCACTCCCTCCGGTACGGCGGTCCCTCAGGGGTCCCCGTCGGGTGCGCACGCGCAACTCTCGTCCCCGGGTCTCCTCCTCCATGCCACGTTTGCGCTTGCGCGCTCCTGTCAGTGCTGTATAGGGCTCGGTCCTCTCTATGGTATTGGAGGACCTGACCCGGAACCACTAGTGGTCATGTGCTTTCTGGCTAGGTCCTGACCCGGAACCAGTAGTAGTCATGTGCTATATCAGACGACCTCCCCCTAGGGGAGGTGCCTGATTATTGTTGTGCTTCCTGGCTGGGTCAGCTGTGTCCCAGCCTGGCTGTGCGCTGTTCTCAGGTCCTCTGCTCTGTCTGCTATTCTGTGGTGCTCCTAGCACTTGCTCTGAACCCTTGTTTCTTCATGCTCCGCCGTGCCTCCTGGCATTCACTCTATTCCTGTGTTCTGTTACTTGCTACACGCCTTATGTGCCCACGTGTACCCGTCTAGCACTACCCTGTACTCAGCGCACTCCCGTGTACTCTCCTGTGTTCCCTAGTATCCTGCACCCTCCAGTCACACAGTCTCGTATCTCCTGTGAGCCGGCCGCCTGGTGCCAGCAGTCGTGGTATCGTATCCCCTGGGGCTTGCTCCTGACACTCCCTGTATAGGGGGTGGTCCTCACTAGGCTAGCTCGCCCTGGGAGGGTTGGTGCCGCGACCCAGAGGGTCCACTCCAGGAGTCGCTAACACTCTAACAGTATCCTCTAGGTGCGGTAACCAATATGCCTCCAATCTATCCATAGCCGCAACATTCCTATATTTAAGGCATCACTGGCTTGCCTGTTCATACACAGGTAATTTAGTATAGCAGTTATAACATATGGTGTTATTACCATTACCTCTTTCACCCTCATTATTGTTTGTACTTTTACTCTGTTACTTACAGCGCCAGTTTGGGGCAATAAACCTAGTACTCAATACGCTGTCAGCCTATCAACTCCCACGTTAGTCCCACAAAGGAGGCTTTGCATGCACCTCGTTTTCTTCACAGGTAATTAATTATTTCAGCTTCATCGGGTCCCCATTTTCACCCTTGACATTAGGACTCTTGTCGCATATGACACGTTTATCTGTTAGATTGATTCTAGTGCCTTTTCACCATCGAGCCGCTTCCCAGGAGACGTCTGCTTTACCTTTACACATCTTGTTACTTATTCAGGTACGAGATGATTGCTCAGAGCTCACCTTGATATACATCACCTCCATTTCCTTCATAACATATTGTGTTCATCTTTTGTATAAACCCTTTTTCTAATGTTCTAATCTTCCTTTTCAGTACCACAAGTTGTGTACCCAGTACAGCATACCCTACAGCATATGGGTTTTCCCATACAGCTCCTTTTTTAGGTATCTCCTCTGGTACTCACCTTCTCATCCGACCACCACCTCACGTATGGTGTCACACACCATATTACTCCAGTGAACCTCACTGTATCCTTTTAATACTCAGATACACTTGTTTTCTCTACCACCATTTTCCGGAACACAATACTGTTTTCCTTATTTACCAGCACAGCACGGACTTCGTATCACAGCCCATGGAAGCCAAGGAATTTCACTGAGCTCACTTGAACCTCAATCTTCGGCATTCTAAATCTAAAAAATAATTCATTGGATCGACATATGTATCTTGAAGTATGTTATGCGATGTTTTGTAGCATCCTATTATTATTATTATTGACTTTGTGTATTATCTTGGATGTTAATTGCAATCTTTTTTACTTTTCTCTTCTAAAATGTACTTCAGCTAAATCAACCATGAGAAACTTATTCTGATGAAGGTCTGTTGTTTGACCGAAAACGTTCAAAGGGAATGTGTTGAATTGGATGCGATAATAATAAAGGAACTGTGAAATTGCCTTCGTTTTTGAGTGCCCTCTCTAACCATAGACCCCCCCTCGGATGGACCTCCCGTCTAACCATAGACCCCCCATCGGATGGACACCCCTCTAACCATAGACCCCCATCGGACGGACCTCCCTCCCTATCGGACTGCCCCATCAGACCCCCTATCAGACCCCCCCCATCGCATCGGACCCCCCATCTGACCCCCCTATCAGACCCCCCTTATCAGATCCCCCTCCCTATAAGACCGCCCCTTATCAGACCTCCCTCCCTATCAGACCCCCATCAGACCCCTCTTGCATCTGACCCTCCCATCAGACCCCCCTCCCATCGGATCCCCCATCGGACCCTTCCATTGGATGGACCCCCCTCCCTTCAAACCCCTCCCATCGGACCCCCCTCTCATCGGACCCCCCATCACACCCCCCTCCCATCAGAACTCCCCTCCCATCAGACTCCACTTTCCCATCAAACCCCCCTTCCATTGGATACCCCCCATCGGCCCCCCTCTCCCATCGGATTCCCCCATCGAACTCCTCCCTCCCATCAGACCCCCCCAATCAGACCCCCCTCCCATTGGACCCATCTCATTTGATCCACCCTCATCGGACCCCCTCTGCACGAACCCTGCTGGGGGAGGCAGGTGACTACGAAGGATCCGGGTGGAGGAAGGAGCTGGAGGTGGTGACAGCGGTGACTGCCCCGGAGTGGAAGAGGCCGGTGGCAGTGTTCCCATACTGTAGTAAGCTTGGTCCTGTTCCCATACTGTAGTAAGTTAGTTCTGTTACCATTCTATAGTAAGCTCGGTCCTGTTCCCATGCTGTAGTAAGCTCGGTCCTGTTCCCATGCTGTAGTAAGCTCGGTCCTGTTCCCATGCTGTAGTAAGCTCGGTCCTGTTCCCATTCTGTACTAAGCCCCCCCTTTCCATACTTCTAGAAATATACAGACCATTAACACTCAGAAACTTATGAAACAAGAGGGGATTATAGGGAGAAAAATGGGAAGCGCAAGCTTCTAAGTGTAGTAGTTAATTATCAAAGGTATATACTCAGTGTGAATACACTCACCTATTTGGTGTCTTGAGATACTGCATGTAGATCCCGTCCCTGGATCACTCCATTCCTCTTTCCATTCAGTTTGCTGCAAAGATCTGGGAACTAGTGAGAGCACTGGACAGCGCTTTCAGACTGAGTTCACACGTGGCGTTTTTTTCGCGTTTCCGCGGCGGTTTTAACCGCGCGATTTTGCCGCGAAAACGCGAAAAATAAGCATCCCATGCATTCCTATGGGATTACGCAATGCTGTACTAATGCTGCGGTTTTTACCGCGGCGGAATCGCTTTGCGGTAAAAACCGCAGCATGCTCATTAATTTGCGGAATCGCGGCGATTCCGCACCCATAGGAATGCATTGTTCCGCTTACATCCCGCATGTGGCTGTGCCCACCATGCGGAAAGTAAGCAGAACATTTGCGCATGGTACCCACGGTCCGGAGGAGAGGAGACTGTCCTCCGGGCTTTGGGTACCATATCCCTGTAAAAAATAGAATTTAAAAATAAAAAATATTGTTATTCTCACCCTCCGACGTCCCGCGCAGTCTTCCTGCTTCTCTCCACGCTCTCGTTCCCAGTAGTCCTTTGCGAAAATGCCCGCGATGGCGTCCGTTCTCGCGGGATCGCGAAGTCTCGCGGTCATTCGCGCGACGTCATCGCGAATTACCGCGAGACGTCGCGATCGCGGGAGAACTGACGTCATCGCGGGCATTTTCGCAAAGGATTACTGGGAACGGATGCGCGGGACGTCGGAGGGTAAGAATAACACCATTTTTTTTTTTTTTTTTACATTCTATCTTTTACTATTGATGCCGCATAGGCGGCCTCAGTAGTAAAAAGTTGGTCACACTTGTCAAACACTATGTTTGAAGAGTGTGACCAACCTGTCAATCAGTTCTCCAAGCGATGCTACAGATCGCTTGGAGAACGCTAGCATTTTGCAAGCTAATTACGCTTGCAAAATGCTAGTTTTTCCACGGGAAAATCGCGGGAATTTAAAATGCAATTTTCCCGCGGACTGGAATTCCGGAATTCTCGCGGTAATTTCCGCGAGAGTTCCGGTACGTGTGCACTTAGCCTCATAGGTAGTAACACTTGGTGAATGTTTTTCCCAGCAATATGCGCTCCTGAAGGATGATGATGGAACTTGATATTTAGATTCAAGGATGATTTTTATTTTTAATTCAAAATAGAATACAACCGGTTTCGACTGCTAAGAGTCTTCCTCAGGTATAAAGTCAAGAATCACCTTGAATTAAAAATAAAAATCATCCTTGAATCTAAATATCAAGTTCCATCATCATACTTCAGGAGCACATATTGCTGGGAAAAACATTCACCAAGTGTTACTCAGAAACTTATGAAGGACTTGCAGTCATCATTGGCCCCTATCTCCTCCCTCTCATGTCCTGATTCTGCACTGAAGCATTATAATGAAACATTGCAAAGTGCCCTGGATGAAACTGCACGTCCTATACAACTCTGCACAGACGGCGACAACCCTGGCAACGCTGCAAACACGTTTCCAACAGCGGTGCTCCAGGTGCGCTGAGCGCCTCTGGGGAAAATCCAATCTACCCGAAGATTTAATCCATTATAAGATGATGCTTAAAACATACAACACTGCCCTTCACCTCTCCAAACAAACCTATTTCAACACCATCATCACCTCACTATCCAATAACACAAAACGTCTCTTTGACATTTTTCATTCTCAACCCAAGAGTGCTGGCCCCAACCACGGATCTCCGAGCTGATGATCTGACACTTCAAGGAAAAATATCCGACAGGAAATTTTCTCCCAATCCCCTTATACCATGCACTGTCCTCCCTCCCCCACTGAATCTAGCTCACTCTCTGATTTTGAACCAGTCACAGAAGAAGAAGTGATCAGGCTCCTTGCATCTTCTCACCCTTCTACTTTCGCCAGTGACCCTATTCCCTCACATCTCCTCGTCCCTGTTCCCTGCTGTCACCACTCACCTAACAAAAATATTCAACCTTTCTCTCTCTTCTGGTATCTTTCCCTACTCATTAAGCATGCCATCATACATCCACTACTTAAAAAACCATCCCTCGACCAAAACTGTGTCGCTAACTGTAGACCTGTCTCTACTCTTCCTTTCATCTCTAATCTCCTGAAATGCCTGGTCCACTCCTGTCTTATCCCCTATCTCTCAGATCACTCTCTTCTCGACTCTCTTCAATCCGGTTTCCACTTTTTACACTCAAGTGAAACTTCTTTCAGCGTTTTGTCAACGTTTCAACGTTTTTCACCCATTGAATTGAATGTAAAAAACGCATGAAAAAATGCATAAAAAACGCCCAGTGTGAACATAGCCTAAAGTTAAAATGACATACGGTAATCCTGAAAATTAAACACAAGTGTTTACGTATCAGATGCAGTGATGTGAAACTCTCCTAAACAAAAAAAGAGACACACATCATACGGTATATAAAAGAACATGTTCTAGATCAGTAATCAAAGGTGCAAAAGCAAAAAAGATATTACATAATGATAAGTAGAGATGAGCGAATATTTCAATATTCGGTTCGGATTACGATCGCCTATTTTGCAATATTCGCCAAATTAGTCGTTGAATATTCGTCAAACATAGCTGAATGCCATTGGAGTCACTGGGAAGCAAAAACAAACACATACACGACACCTTCAAATGTTCCCAAAAGCTGCCAAAACACATCAAATTAGATGCGGACAGCAGGAAAGTCACCTTAATTCACCCACAGTACAAAGTTTAGATTGGCACGGCAGCAATCAGCCAGGCATGAGGCATCGAGGTCTGGGACAGCATTTACAGCTTTGAATTGAACTTCAAATTAAGACAAGGTGGGTGAGGGATCGGTGTAGGCCTGCTGTGCTGGGAGCCCTGATACCACATGCAACAACTCAACCTGCTTTCATACTCAGCCACACTCAGGTGGCAAAAATATTAGTTTCATAGACTGCTATTGTCAGAAAAATCTAAGGATAGTAACACGGGTAGTTAACTGAAAGTAAGTGCAGGCTAGCCAGTCTCAGAGGCCTACTACTACAGGCAACACACATGAAGGAGACCCAACCAGGAAGCTGCACATTTCCAAAAATTAGTGGTAGACACCACCAAAGTGGCATCAATTTCACTAGAATATAACTAGTATATTGTGTAATGACACCTCTTCCACTACAACCAACCCAGCAGATGGAGACTGTAACAGGCAAGATGGTGGAACCTCTGTGCCATATCCCTCGGAAAGCCTGGAGGAGCGTAACTATGTGGCCTACCAAATCTGACCTCGAATAAGCGGCAGCAGGTGACACATTGCCAAAAATTAGTGGCAGACACCACCAAAGTGGCATCAATTTCACTAGAATATAACTAGTATACTGGAGACCGTCACCTCTTCCACTACAACCAACCCAGCAGATGGAGACTAACGGGCAAAGTGGTAGAACCTCTGCCGTATCCCTCGGAAAGCCTGGTGGGGCCTAACTAGGTAGCCTACCAAATCCAACCTCGGATAAGCGGCAGCAGATGGCACCATGACCCAAGGAGGGACAAGGGGGTAGCACCAGATGCTACTCCAGGACTGACCTACAGAGCGTGGCAGCTGACCCCCTACAGTGGGTAGGGTAAGGGACACTGTAACCATGGGTGCAGATGGAACCGACTGAGGCACTGGCAGGTGCGGACTGGAACAGCAGTTAGACAGATAAGCACTGGCAGGTGCAAACTGGACCGGGTGTTAGATTGGTAGGTGCAGGCTGGACTTGGTGTGTAACATATGGGCTTTGGCAGGTGCGGGTTGGGACGGGTTTTAGACAGAGGAGCACTGGCAGATGTAGACTGGACCAAGTGTTGAACAGATGGGAACTGGCAGGTGTGGACTGGACCGGCTGTTAGACAGATAAGCCTGGCAGGTGCGGGCTGGACTGGTAGTTAAATAGATAAGCACTGGCAGGTATGGGCAGGACCAGCTGTTAGACTGATGATCACTGACAGGTGCGAGCTGGACCAGCTGAGGAACAGGAGAGCAATGGCAGGTGCGGACTGGACCAGGTGTTAGAATGCTCATCCCTAAATTACATACTTGAAACAGTGCAACAGCAACATTGTTTCTATGATTAGCCTAAATATACATTTGCTTAGGCAGTCTGTAGCTTTTTCAAAGAATTGAGAGTGCCAGATTGTAACTCAGTCCAACGTCATGAAAAGGGGTTGCAACAAATTCTGTAAGCTAAAAAAAACGGTTCTTCCCAGTAGTTTAATTGCTCTGTATACCAGGTCCCCTTTGTCTTTCACCTGATCACTATAGACTATTTCAGGGCACTTCTGTTTTCCCCAGATACTCACTGTGACTGTAGTCTATAACAAGATATGTAAAAATACCCTTGTTTTTTGTAACGCAGCTAGACTAGAAGACCATTATATACAGCCCTTTCTTTATTACAAACCGTCCTCTTTTGTTAGATGTATAATGCAATGATGGCTGATGGAGCTTGAGAAAGCTTTTCTGATGGAGGAGCTGATGGACTGGTCTTCTGGTCAGATGCTGCTCCATCAGCAGTCTCCAGAGTGTGCTGTGAATAACAAAAATAACAAGAATATGCTATGTAAGGGACGGTACTATATATAACAAGACATAATACTATGTAATAATGAGATAGTACTGTACATAACAGAAGAGGAAACTATGTAATATGGGACGGCACCATATATAACTGGAGCATATGATACCTAATAAGGGACAGTGATATACATAATAAAAGAGGAAATTATGTAACTAAGGATGGTGCTCTACGTAATAAGTGAGTACACTATATACTAAGGAACTGTGCTATACATAATAAATTACTACACTATATACTAAGGGACTGTGCTATACATAATAAGTGAGTACACTATATACTAAGGGACTGTGCTATACACCATAAGGCTACATTTCTGTATTCATGTACAGTGTTGGTGTGCTGTCCACTTTTACGGACACATTGAGCATGTCCTATTCGGATCCTCAAAATTAAATCAGAACAGGACATTCTCTGACTCTCATGGACCTCAATCTCAGAGCCGTGATTTTCACGGATGTGTGAATGGGCCTATAAAAGTCTACAAGTCCAATTGCTTAGATACACATAAATTTCCAATTTAATGGCAAAAAAAATCTTCAATTCTGGATAACATATGACAACACACAAACCATCCACCAAAGCCAAATTTAGGCAAATAAAGGGAGGTCAAGAGTTATTTTATATATTAAATAATTTTATTAATTAAACAAATTACAAAATCAAACAAAGAATACCGCTAACCAAGCAGGTAAATGGGGAAAATGTCATCACAATAGATATAACCAGCATCCAAAGGTATAAATGGGACCCTTTTTTAAGGACCAAAAAGGGATTTTGTGCCTCATATAATTGTAAATAAAGAGCAAATGCTATAAAATTTAAAGTGCCAACAACGTATGATTAAAAATATCATGCGAAATACGTAATAAAGTGACAGTGCACAAAAAACTTAGCTGATGGCAATAAAAAAGTGCCTATTAGTGCATACAACTAAGGATCAACAATGCCCTCATCAATACCCTGGTCCATAAAACTAAAGTGACAATGCACAGAGATTTTGTTCAATTTGGACCGCATATAAGCATATCCTGATGTCCGCAAATCAAATAAATAACCTAACAAATAAAATACATAGGCCTAAAATTAGGTAACTTACATGTGGATGAAACTGACCCCCGCCTGTCGCCTCAACGTGCATTTCGCCGTTCTTCATCAGGAGGCGTGGCTTAGAGTAAACTTGTATCTGGTTAAATAGAGGGGACTGACCAATTAGCGTGTAGAATATGTGGTGGCATCAGCTGATAGGCAGTAGATACATTGGTACAGCCGCACCACGTGGGACACTACCCCCAATGCTCTCTGAGAAGCCAATGAATAAATAGAATGCTGTCTGATAAAAAATAAAATCTGGCATCACACAGACATATCACCCAAATGTGAGAATGCAGCCTAAGGGATTTTACAGATAACATTATCGCTCCACGTCACACAGTGCAGATACAGAACAATATCTACATCCAGGCACTTAACTCTGACGTCTCGTCTGATTAGAGTTGTTTTTGCTGTTTCTTCTCCATCTGGTCAGACCTTCATGTCGCCAACTCCCAGCCAGGATTCATCTTATCATTGTCATGATCCCAGTGCAGGTTTTTGAGCTGCACGTCTGGGGTTAATGTCTGGAGCTCAGTGCAGGTTTTGACTTGCACACCTGTGGTTAATGATTGTGGCCTCTTTCTGGTTCTGGGAGAGCTTCTTAAATTCTTGGGGATTGATAAGGTAGCCAAGCCTGTTAAAGGAGGTCAGATGATGCTGAGAAAGAAGACCAGATGGATTTTTTCCCTTAATACAGTCTTGGTCGCTTTTTCTTGTTTAAGGGGACAGCTAATGATTATTTTTTTATAATTCCATTATGCATCGTGTTTCATTCTAAGATTGTGTTCAGGTCCTAACTGGATCCTGACATCAGTGTGCTCGGGTTGCTTGTTACTTGGCGAGTATTTTTTTAATGCTTAATTGGGAGTCCGACTCCCCGCCCTTCATGTTTGGCGCTTTTTAGACAGCCAGTGAACATGTTAGGATTGCCTACCAGTCACTGTAATGCAGTAGCCATCTTGGTTTTAGCATTACTGTTATTAGCTGGCCGCATAGTGTCATCAGGTCTATATAAGACCCGTGATGCCATGCTCTTTACGCCACTGTACCCAGGGCACAGGCAGCATAGGGAGAGGTGCTTGTGAGAGAGGGACAGAATTGTAGCTGCGTAATAGCCAGGGATTTCTGTGAAGTACAACAATATCCCTTATAAAGGCTAATTATAATCAACAGTAATACTGCTTGTTGTGAGTTCATTTTCCCCTTCACCGTTGATGTCTGATGAACTCCCTCTGCTGTTGAAGAGAGGTAGTGAAATTGATTGGGTTGAGAAGAACCTGTCATCTGAACAGGTGGAGCCTGATTGGACACCCGGAATCACTGAGTGGATATAAGACAGCCGATGCCCTACAGGGATGCTGGTGATCCTTTCTGCTCTGAGCTCTTGCAACCAGTTAGTCCTGTCTACTGAAAGCTAAGTTTTTGCTCTCTTATTTTTCCATGAGATTTTGTCTGTTTGCTTCGTGTTTTGTGTTCAGCCTGCCTTTGTTGGGACGGGCTGAGCTCCATTTTTGTCTCTGATCATTTTATCTCTTTGCTCTGTTTTCAGAATATACCTGAGTGCTGATATAGTGATTTTGAAGTCTAGCGACTTCAGGGCCTTTTTCCCTATCAGACGGTTGGGACATTTTTGGTAGGGTTTTTTGCGGATTGCAGCCAGCATCTTTTCTGTCCTTTCCTATTTAGTTAGTTGGGCCCCATCGTTTGCTCAACCTGTCTTTCTGTCTGTGTTTGTGTTTTCATCTGCTTTTCACCGACAATACATGTTGGGGGCTGTCTATTGCTTTGGGGTCTGCTCTGGGGCAGTTTAGATTTCCCCTTTCTTTCTTTAGGCTTATTTAGTTCTCTGGCTGTGAACGAGGGGTCTAGGGCACCGTAGGAACCCCCCACGGCTACTGTTAGTTGTGGTGAATAGGATCAGGGGTCTGCAATCCGATAGCTACCAACCTCTCCGGTTTTCTGGACTTAGCTTGTATTTTTGTTTTTTCCTCCTTCGGTGACTCATTCATAACAACTGCTGTTAGCAGCACATAGGGAGAGATTGTGCTGAAGGGATCGTGTAGGCCAGGAATGGGTGAATTGCACGTTGTGATAAAACACTCCAGGATCGCCTTTGCTGGGGTCAAAGGTCACGTGCGTTCAGCATGAAACTCAGGCGCAGAGCTGGGATTCGTGTATAACTGACCCTGGGTCAGGTTTATTAACGGTGAAAGCAATGCAAAAGGAAATAAAACATAAAACAAATCCTTGCCTGTCCGGCACTAACTAAACAATGGACAACCTAACTACCAACTGGCGGGCTTCTCCCGTCCAGCCAAACCACAGTTGCAGTGGGCACTGCTTCCACTCACGTGTGTCTCTCACACAGACAGGCTCTCTGTGTTCCCAGGCTGAGACACTCACACAACCACCTTGCATCCTTCTATATCCACCTCCCATTATCCATTAGTAAGCAGGTGCGATACTGACCAGACTAGGCCACATAGGAAAGGAATCTGGGCGAGATATACCTGCCCTCATCCACTATTCCCACATGATTCTCACATATCCCCCCTTCTGCTCAGACCACTCTGGTCGAGCAATGACACCTGCCAAACAGTGCACTCGGGACAGGGCATCTGCATTTCCCATCTGTACCCCTGGGCGGTGCTCCACCGTAAAAGTGTAGGCCTGCAGGGCAAGGAACCACCGGGTCACCCGGCTATTCCGTTCCTTGTTCAAGTGCATCCACTTGAGAGGGGCATGGTCAGTGATCAGCCTGAACTTTCGGCCCACCAGGTAATATTTGAGGGCCTCTAGAGCCCACTTAATGGCGAGGCACTCTTTTTCTACGACTGCATACCTTTGCTCGTGTTTATTCAGCTTCCTACTGAGATAGAGGACTGGGTGTTCCACTCCATCCCTCACTTGTGAGAGTACAGCCCCGATACCGGTATCAGAGGCATCCGTTTGTACCACAAACTCACTGCGGAAGTCCGGAGTCACCAGTACGGGCTGAGAGCAAAGTGCCCGTTTTAGGCTATGGAAGGCTTCTTCAGCCGCTAAACTCCATTTAATCATGACGGAGTCTTTCCCTTTTGTAAGATCCGTCAGGGGGATAGCGATGGCTGCAAAATTGGGTATGAACCGGCGATAATAACTGGCGATCCCCAGGAAGGCTTGCACCTGCTTCTTGTTGACAGGTTGTGGCCAGTCCTGAACCGCCTGAATCTTATCAACCTGGGGTTTAACAACACCCCTCCCAATTACATACCCCAAATACCGGGTTTCTTCTAGCCCGATGTGACATTTCTTGGGGTTCGCGGTTAGACCTGCCTCCCACAGGTCGTCAATCACAGCTTGTACTTTCTGGAGATGAGTCTCCCAGTCCAAGCTGTAAATGACAATGTCATCCAAATAGGCCGAAGCATACCGCCTATGTGGCCTCAAGACTCGATCCATCAGTCTCTGGAAGGTCGCCGGTGCCCCGTGCAGTCCAAACGGCATATACACATACTGAAATAAATCTTCCGGCGTAGCAAATGCTGTCTTTTCTCTGGCAGCCTCCACCAGAGGGATCTGCCAATACCCCTTTGTTAGGTCTAGGGTCGTAATATACCGGGCTTTTCCTAACCGATCTATTAACTCGTCGACCCGGGGCATGGGGTAGGCATCAAATTTTGAGACCGCATTCAGTTTCCTGAAGTCATTGCAGAACCGGATGGTGCCGTCCGGTTTAGGAATTAGCACAATCGGGCTGGACCACGCACTGTGCGATTCCTCAATGACTCCTAACTCTAACATTGCCTTCACTTCTCGGGAAACGGCTTCACGGCGCGCTTCCGGGATTCGGTAGGGCTTTACGTGAACTGTGACACCAGGTTCTGTTACGATGTCATGTTTCATTAGCATAGTCTGCCCAGGTTTTTCTGAGAAAAACTTTTGGTTGTGAAGTAGAAACTGCCTGACTTCCGTCTTTTGCCGCTCCGAGAGAGTCTCTGCAACCCGTACCTCCGGTACGGTATGCGAGCAGACAGGACGGGCCAGCTCCGCTGACAAGGCAGACCGATCCTTCCAGGGCTTTATCAGATTTACATGATAAATCTGTTCAGGTTTCCGTTTACCTGCCTGGTATACTTTGTAGTTTACTTCACCAACTCTTTCCTTGATCTCAAAGGGGCCCTGCCACTTTGCCAGGAACTTACTGTCCACCGTGGGGACCAGGATCAACACCCTATCTCCGGGTGCAAACGTACGGATCTTGGCGCCCCTATCATAGATTCTTTTTTGGGCTCCTTGAGCCTGTATCATGTGTTCTTTGACGATAGGCATAACAGCCGCAATACGGTCCTGCATTTGTGTGACGTGATCTATCACTGTTTTAAACGGAGTGACCTGACCCTCCCAGGTTTCTTTTGCAACGTCTAACAGTCCGCGAGGACGTCGGGCGTACAATAACTCGAAAGGCGAGAATCCCGTGGAAGACTGGGGTACTTCCCTGATGGCAAAAAGCAAATACGGAAGTAAATAGTCCCAGTTCTTCCCATCCTTGTCTATCACCTTTCTCAGCATCTGCTTCGGCTTTTTATTGAACCGTTCGACCAACCCGTCTGTTTGAGGGTGATACACGGATGTGCGTAACGGTTCAATTTGTAACAATCGGCAGAGCTCCTTCATTACCCTGGACATAAAGGGGGTCCCCTGGTCGGTGAGTATCTGTTTTGGTATACCGACCCGACTAAACACATGCACCAGTTCCTTGGCAATCGTCTTGGTGGCCGTGTTACGCAAAGGGATGGCCTCCGGGTAACGAGTGGCATAATCCAAGATGACCTGGATATGTTGGTGTCCACGTGCAGACCGTGGAAGGGGCCCAACTAAATCCCTCCCAATCCTCTCAAACGGGACTTCAATAATAGGTAGGGGTACCAAAGGGCTACAGAACCGGGGCTTAGGTGCAGAGGCTTGGCAGTCAGGACAAGACTCACAATATACACGAATATCGTGATGCATGCCTGGCCAAACAAAGCAGTGTAATATCCTTTCGGTGGTTTTCTGGACTCCCAGGTGACCTCCCATCACATGTCCGTGGGCCAGGTCCAGCACCTGCCGCCGGTAGGATTTTGGCACGACTAATAGTTGCACCGTATCTTCCCCCTTTTTCTCTATCTGATAGAGTAAATCATTCTCCAGAACCATGTAAGGATATGCCAGCCTAGAGCCAGGTTCTACGGGTACCCCATTTATCACTTTTACATTTGTCCTAGCCTGAGAAAGGGTAGGATCCTTTATTTGCTCGCTTTGGAAGTCATCTTTCTGAACTTCTAAATCCGGCAAACGGGGAGGTGGACGGCTGTCGGCCTCCTCCTCTTCCCCGGTCTCCTCCGTATCACCCGCCATGACTGAAAACGGGAACTGCAGGTCATTTCCCGCAGACTCTTCCCCAGAGTCTTCCGGGGAGACCTCTTCCAGGGGTTCGGGACCCACACGCGCCCTGGGAGAAGAATCATGTACACTATTACCCTGGGGTATCAACTGATTCTCCCACAATTGCCAGAAGTGGGGAAAATCCCGGCCCAGGATAACATCATGCAATAACGCCGGGACGAGTCCCACTTTATGTTGCACAGACCCATAGGAAGTAGTAATGCATATGACGGTGGTGAGGTACGAACTGGTGTCTCCATGCACACATGTTACAGAAAATTTGTCTGATGGTCCAGTCGGGGCTGACACCAGACTGGCCTTCACCAGAGTCACCACACTTCCCGAGTCTAACAATGCCACCACATTTTTGCCATCAACAATTAAATCACACAAGTGTTTTTCCACATCCTTTTGACCGGCATTCACACTCACCACCCGTGCAACCATAGACATGCGGTTTTTAGAGTCCGTGACGTCGCACTGCATGGGTTCAGTAGTGATCGGACAGTTCGCAGCAATATGTCCCATCTCTTGGCAGCAGAAACACCTAACGGGCCCCTTGCTTAGACCATAGTTCGTTACTCTCGGCCTCGCAGTGCGGGCAGTCCCGTTTTCCTCCCCCACTGTCTTAGGGATTTTTCCATCTCCCCTACTCCCTGGAACAGTCTTACCGGTTCCACGTGGAGATGATGAAGAACGAGGTGGGGTAGCGTCGTCTCGGAGTCCTTCCGCCATGGAGTAACGTTCAACCAGATCCACCAGTTGATCTGCCGTCGTAGGATTTCCATGGCTTACCCACTTCCTCAGGGCTGGCGGTAGAGCTCTCAGGTACTTGTCCATGACGACTCTCTGAATTATCTCTGGCGCTGTCAACACCTCGGGTTGTAGCCACTTCTTTGTCACGTGGATCAGGTCGAACATCTGTGACCGCGGTGGTTTATCCGGCTGATAAGTCCATTGATGCACTCTCTGTGCACGGACAGCGGTCGTCACTCCCAGCCGGGCCAAGATCTCGGATTTCAATTTGTCAAAGTCCTGCGCAGCTTCAGGTTCCAAGTCATAATACGCCTTTTGGGCCTCACCGGAAAGAAACGGGGCAA
Organism: Dendrobates tinctorius; assembly: GCF_039654945.1. NCBI lineage: Eukaryota > Metazoa > Chordata > Amphibia > Anura > Dendrobatidae > Dendrobates > Dendrobates tinctorius. Next base: position 34,320,358 of record NW_027361697.1, read on the forward strand.
TCAGGCCGGCCCATCGTGCCTTCGGCCATTTTTCTCGCACCGCCGTCCGTTCAAACGTGGTCAGGTATGCCTCGACGTCATCTTCGGTCGTCATCTTCTGTCAGTACCGACTCACGTGAATCACTCTCGACTCGGCTTCCAGGTTAACCTCCTGTAGGCTTGCCAGGCGCTGCGCCACCTGCTGGAGAAGCGAATGATCGGTAGCTGTCATGTCCACCAACTCCTTCAGCTGGGCCATCATCACCCGATTAGCTTCTTGCTGGACGGCGGTGGACTGTACCAGCGCTTTCACCACGTCCTCCATGCTCATGCTTGCAACGTGATGCCCGCGTTCTCCACCACAATGTGATAAAACACTCCGGGATCGCCTTTGCTGGGGTCAAAGGTCACGTGCGTTCAGCATGAAACTCAGGCGCAGAGCTGGGATTTGTGTATAACTGACCCTGGGTCAGGTTTATTAACGGTGAAAGCAATGCAAAAGGAAATAAAACATAAAACAAATCCTCGCCTGTCCGGCACTAACTAAACAATGGACAACCTAACTACCAACTGGTGGGCTTCTCCTGTCCAGCCAAACCACAGTTGCAGTGGGCACTGCTTCCACTTACGTGTGTCTCTCACACAGACAGGCTCTCTGTGTTCCCAGGCTGAGACACTCACACAACCACCTTGCATCCTTTTATATCCACCTCCCATTATCCATTAGTAAGCAGGTGCGATACTGACCAGACTAGGCCACATAGGAAAGGAATCTGGGCGAGATATTCCTGCCCTCATCCACTATTCCCACATGATTCTCACAACGTCCTTTATGCTGCAGCCTGCAACTCATACCAAACCCCCTTTTAAAGGCTAATAATATTCTTTTTGTTCCTAATCCTGCAAATTGTTCTGAGCAGTGAAATATTATACACCATTTTTACTGCGGCAGTTATGCGTCAAAATCATACAACCAGACCTGGTTGTATCTCAATAGAATTGCTATATTGGTACTGCAGTCCCATACGTTTTTTGGAGCTGTGAAATTTTATACAGCATTTATCATGCTAGAGTGGGCCTCAAAAGCCCCCCCCCCAAAAAAAAAACCTTTGTTAAAAAAAATTGCATTGCTATATTGATACTGCAGTCTTATACGCCTATCTGAAGTTGGCACATTTTGTTGGCATTGTAATACTGCAATTTTTTCAGCAGTGACATTTAATACTGCAGTTATCATAAAAGAAACACAAAGAAAAAACACAGTATGGCAAATGTGCAAAAATACTCTGTTGTAAAAAATATATATACACTCACTGGCCACTTTATTAGGTACACCATGCTAGTAAGGGGTTGGACCCCCTTTTGCCTTCAGAACTGCCTCAATTCTTCGTGGCAGAGATTCAACAAGGTGCTGGAAGCATTCCTCAGAGATTTTGGACCATATTGACATGATGGCATCACACAGTTGGCGCAGATTTGTCGGCTGCACATCCCTGATGCGAATCTCCCGTTCCACCACATCCCAAAGATGCTCTATTGGATTGAGATCTGGTGACTGAGGAGGCCATTTGAGTACAGTAAACTCATTGTCATGTTCAAGAAACCAATCTGAGATGATTCGAGCTTTATGACATGGCGCATTATCCTGCTGAAAGTAGCCATCAGATGTTGGGTACATTGTGGTCATAAAGGGATGGACATGGTCAGCAACAATACTCAGGTAGGCTGTGGCGTTGCAACGATGCTCAATTGGTACCAAGGGGCCCAAAGAGTGCCCAGAAAAAATTCCCCACACCATGACACCACCACCACCAGCCTGAACCGTTGATACAAGGCAGGATGGATCCATGCTTTCATGTTGTTTACGCCAAATTCTGACCCTACCATCCGAATGTCGCAGCAGAAATCGAGACTCATCAGACCAGGCAACGTTTTTCCAATCTTCTACTGTCCAATTTCGATGAGCTTGTGCAAATTGTAGCCTCAGTTTCCTGTTCTTAGCTGAGAGGAGTGGTACCCAGTGTGGTCTTCTGCTGCTGTAGCCCATCTGCCTCAAAGTTCGACGCACTGTGCGTTCAGAGATGCTCTTCTGCCTACCTTGGTTGTAACGGGTGGCAATTTGAGTCACTGTTGCCTTTCTATCAGCTCGAACCAGTCTGCCCATTCTCCTCTGACCTCTGGCATCAACATGGCATTTCCGGCCACAGAACTGCCGCTCACTGGATTTTTTTTCTTTTTCGGACCATTCTCTGTAAACCCTAGAGATGGTTGTGCGTGAAAATCCCAGTAGATCAGCAGTTTCTGAAATTCTCAGACCAGCCCTTCTGGCACCAACAATCATGCCACGTTCAAAGGCACTCAAATCACCTTTCTTCCCCATACTGATGCTCGGTTTGAACTGCAGGAGATTGTCTTGACCATGTCTACATGCCTAAATGCACTGAGTTGCCGCCATGTGATTGGCTGATTAGAAATTAAGTCTTAACACACAGTTGGACAGGTGTACCTAATAAAGTGGCCAGTGAGTGTATATAACAGTAGACAGCAAGTGCTAGTAAAAAGATGATAACAAAAACAAGGTATTTAGTTGATACGTTTTTTGCAAAAAATGTATACTAAGCCACTCTACCAAAGTCACGGTATACCCATCTCGGAGCAGTCCTATCTAATGTCTTTAAAACCTGATCATGTGAACAGTACCTATATGAGCAGGATTCAGAAAGGCACTTCCTGATGTGGGCACGCTGTGCACGACGGCTCTTTATGTACATGTCTCACAAGAGAGGGGCAGGAAACTCCCAAAACTTGCATAAGCAAGAAACTAATAGATTAAAAACACATGAGACATGCACAAAAGAGAGCAGGTCGGTTGGACAGTGCTCACACCACCCAAAGACTGAAATACAAAGAAAAAGCACAGTATGACAAACGTGAAAAATACTCTGTTGTAAAATATATATATATAACAGTAGACAGCAAGTGCTAGTAAAAAGATGATAACAAAAACAGGGTATTTAGTTGATACTTTTTTGCAAAAAATGTATACTAAAGCCCCCGTTACACATAGCGATATCGCTAGCAATATCGCTGTAACGTCACCGATTTTGTGACGTAGCAGCGATATTGCTAGCGATATCGCTATGTCTGATACCTCCGACTGGCTCCCCCGCTGGTTATCGCTGATCACGCGAGAACGTCCTGGACCGTTTCTCGTCGGGCGCTTCCTGCGGCGCCGACGAGCGACGCGTGGACGCCGGCGGGAGGACATCAGGATCGCCGCGTCTGACAGGTAAGTAGCGACCCCCGACCCCTGCTATGTCGCTGGTGAGATCTGCCTGTGTGGCAGCTCACTAGCGACCACTTAGCGATGCACCAGTGATCCATATCGTTGTCGGGATCGCTGGTGCATCGCTAAGTGTAACGGTACCTAAGTCACTCCACCAACGTCATGTTATACCCATCTTGGAGCAGTCCTATCTAATGTATTTAAAACCTGATCATGTGAACAGTACCTATATGAGCAGGATTCAGAAAGGCGCTTCCTGATCTGGGCACGCTGTGCAAGACGGCTCTTTATGTGCATGTCTCACAAGAGAGGGGCAGGAAACTCCCAAAACTTGCATAAGCAAGAAACTAATAGATTAAAAACACATGAGACATGCACAAAAGTGAACAGATCAGTTGGACAGTGTTCACACCACCCAAAGACTGAAACACAAAGAAAAAACACAGTATGACAAATGTGCAAAAATACTCTGTTGGAAACAATATATATAACAGTAGACAGCAAGTGCTAGTAAAAAGATGATAACAAAAACAGGGTATTTAGTTGATACGTTTTTTGCAAAAAAATGTATACTAAGCCACCCACCAACGTCACGGTATACCCATCTTTTTTACTAGCACTTGCTGTCTACTGTTATGTATATTTTTTACAACAGAGTATTTTTGCACGTTTGTCATACTGTGTTTTTCTTTGTGGGGGAATACTTAATGTGTGGGGATGGGGGATACTTAATGTGTGGAGGGATTTGGAGTGAGGATGGGGGGTTATTTAATGTGTGAGGGATTTGGATTGAGGATGGGGGGTCATTTAATGTGTGGGGAGATTTGGAGTGGGGACGGGGGTACTTAATTTGTGTGGGGATTTGGCATGGGGATGGGGGGATTTAATGTGTGTGGGTAGATTTGGAGTGTGGATGGGGGATTTAATGTGTGTGGGGAGATTTGGAGTGAGGATGGGGGGTATTTAATGTGTGGGGAGATTTGGAGTGGGGATGGGGGGTACTTAATGTGTGTGGGGGATGTGGCGTGGGGATGGGGTACTTAATGTGTGGGGGGCCTTGGCATGGGGATGGGGGAATTCAATATGTGTGGGGAGATTTGGAATGGGGATGGGGGAATTTAATGTGTGTGGGGAGATTTGAGGACACAAAATGAAGACTATGTATGTATGAGGGCATGTATGAGGACACAGTATGGGGGATGGGTGCAGACACAGTATGGTGAGTGAGGGGATGGGTGCAGAGAGTATGGGGAGCGAAAGGGTAAATGTATGTGGACACAGTATGAGTAGCGATGGGAAAAATGTATGTGGACACAGTATGGGGAGTGAGGGTGATGGGATGTTTGCAGACAGTATGGGGAGTAAGGGGTATGTGTTAGCAGACAGTATACAGAGTGGTAATATATATGTAAATATATGAGGAGACAGTATGGTGAACAGGGGGGATGTTAGAGGAGACAGTATGAGGAGGGAGGGGAATAGTGTGAGGCGACAGTATTGGGGGGAAAAGTGAGTGGGCTCAGAATAGAGACTGAGTAGTGGGGGCGTAGCATGGGAGGACGGTGTAAGGGTACATCCAGGAAGGGATAGTATACCAAGGAGGGGGAGTATGATGAGAGGGAACAATATAGAGACTAGGCCCTATGGGGAGGACACTGTGAGACGACAGTGTGAAAAGGTATCCCAGTCCGGAAAGGAGAGGTCAGTACGAAGAGCATGTACCATGAGAGGGACAGTGTGGGGTCATATTTTGTGCAGACAGTATAGTGAGGGGCAATTATTTATTCAGGGGCTCAGCGTGCTGCAGATATTTTTATTCAGGAGCATTATAATGACTAGAGTTGAGTGAAACGGGTCGAAAAATTTCAAAAGTCGCCGACTTTTGGCAAAGTCGGGTTTCATGAAACGAAACCCGACCCTAGGATGAGGTCGGCCACGAGGTCGGCGACTTACGCGCCAAAGTCGCGTTTCAAAAGTTTGTTTTGCACTCTTTTTCAGCCAATCAGGATCCACGGACACTGTGGGCAATGTGATGACATAGGCAGGGGTCACCACCATCTTTCAGAAGGGCATGCAAGTGATTGGCTTGCTTTGGTGGGCGTCACAGGGGGTATAAAAGGGCGTGCACGCCGACCGCCATCTTACTTCTGCCGATCTCAGTATAGGGAGAGGTTGCTGCTGATTCTGTAGGGAGAGCGTTAGGCAGGGAAGAAGACAAAAAAACTGCTTCTGCTGCTAGCGATTTGGCCTGTACAACACACCAGTCACTGTGTGTGCAGTGCAAGGGGAGGCTATATAGTGGTGTATCAGTGGTGTTGGTTGTTGGGCTGCCTTCTAAGGCTTCCTGACATTCCTGCATTGCTGTTTACCCACTGCTCCGCAAACTGCTTTTTTAAAAGCAATCCCAATTTTTTTTTTTTTGTCCTGCTGAGAAGAAAAAAAAACTGCTTCTGCTGCTAGCGATTTGGCCTGCACAACACACCAGTCACTGTGTGTGCAGTGCAAGGGGAGGCTATATTGTGGTGTATCAGTGGTGTTGGTTGTTGGGCTGCCTTTTAAGGCTTCCTGACAGGCTGGCATTGCTGTTTACCCACTGCTCTGCAAACTGCTTTTTTAAAAGCAAAGAAAACAAAAAGCAAAAAACACAAATATCCTGAACTAAAAGTAAAAAATATGACGTGGCGGGATAGCTTGTACATTATTTTGATCAAAATTATGTTTACTAAATACCCTTATTATTATTATTATTATTATTATTATTATTATTACTTTTATGCATTATTTGCAGTATATTTTTTACTTTTAGTTCAGGATATTTGTGTTTTTTGCTTTTTGTTTTCTCTGGTTAATGGTCATGTGTTAATATGCACTTACATTGTGCATACACATTAACTTACTTTTCTCAGTTCAGATTTGTTTTTTATTCATTTCATTGTGCATTCAGTGCATATATGGGTGTGACCGCCCTCTTTCTGAGCTGGGAAAGCCATCCAGTCTGGCCTAAGCTGTTACAAGTGGTTCAGCCGCTCGACCCTTATTCACATTCACGCCACTTGGCAAGTGATAAGGTTTTAAATACTAGAGTAGGGACTGTCCCACAAGGGTTGCCGTGACGTGGCGGGATGGCTTGTACATTATTTTGATCAAAATTATGTTTACTAAATACCATTATTATTATTATTATTATTATTACTTTTATGCATTATTTGCAGTATATTTTTTACTTTTAGTTCAGGATATTTGTGTTTTTTGCTTTTTGTTTTCTCTGGTTAATGGTCATGTGTTAATATGCACTTACATTGTGCATACACATTAACTTATTTTTCTCAGTTCAGATTTGTTTTTTAATGTTTTTTATTTTTTATTTTTTAAAAGCAATCCAATCTCCCTTATCCTCTAGTCACTTTTGTCACAGCTGTGCCATCGAGCCTGTGACATAGCGCTCAGATATCAGTGGGCCTCACACAATCCAAAAGTGTCCAGTGTCCACAAGTGTCTGCAGAAATTCAAAATCTCCCTTATCCTCTCGTCACTTTTGTCACAGCTGTGCCATCGAGCCTGTGACATAGCGCTCAGATATCAGTGGCCCTCACACAATCCAAAAGTGTCCAGTGTCCACAAGTGTCTGCAGAAATTCAAAATCTCCCTTATCCTCTAGTCACTTTGGTCACAGCTGTGCCATCGAGCCTGTCACATAGCGCTCAGATATTCATTGGGCCTCACACAATCCAAAAGTGTCCAGTGTCCACAAGTGTGTGCAGAAATTCAAAATCTCCTCTAGTCACTTTGGTCACAGCTGTGCCATCGAGCCTGTCACATAGCGCTCAGATATTCATTGGGCCTCACACAATCCAAAAGTGTCCAGTGTCCACAAGTGTGTGCAGAAATTCAAAATCTCCCTTATCCTCTAGTCACTTTGGTCACAGCTGTGCCATCGAGCCTGTCACATAGCGCTCAGATATTCATTGGGCCTCACACAATCCAAAAGTGTCCAGTGTCCACAAGTGTGTGCAGAAATTCAAAATCTCCCTTATCCTCTAGTCACTTTGGTCACAGCTGTGCCAACGAGCCTGTCACATAGCGCTCAGATATTCATTGGGCCTCACACAATCCAAAAGTGTCCAGTGTCCACAAGTGTGTGCAGAAATTCAAAATCTCCCTTATCCTCTAGTCACTTTGGTCACAGCTGTGCCATCGAGCCTGTCACATAGCGCTCAGATATTCATTGGGTCTCACACAATCCAAAAGTGTCCAGTGTCCACAAGTGTGTGCAGAAATTCAAAATCTCCTTTATCCTCTCGTCACTTTTGTCACAGCTGTGCCATCGAGCCTGTGACATAGCGCTCAGATATCAGTGGGCCTCACACAATCCAAAAGTGTCCAGTGTCCACAAGTGTGTGCAGAAATTCAAAATCTCCCTTATCCTCTAGTCACTTTGGTCACAGCTGTGCCATCGAGCCTGTCACATAGCGCTCAGATATTCATTGGGCCTCACACAATCCAAAAGTGTCCAGTGTCCACAAGTGTGTGCAGAAATTCAAAATCTCCCTTATGCTCTAGTCACTTTGGTCACAGCTGTGCCATCGAGCCTGTCACATAGCGCTCAGATATTCATTGGGCCTCACACAATCCAAAAGTGTCCAGTGTCCACAAGTGTGTGCAGAAATTCAAAATCTCCCTTATCCTCTAGTCACTTTGGTCACAGCTGTGCCATCGAGCCTGTCACATAGCGCTCAGATATTCATTGGGCCTCACACAATCCAAAAGTGTCCAGTGTCCAAAAGTGTGTGCAGATATTCAAAATCTCCCTTATCCTCTAGTCACTTTGGTCACAGCTGTGCCATCGAGCCTGTCACATAGCGCTCAGATATTCATTGGGCCTCACACAATCCAAAAGTGTCCAGTGTCCACAAGTGTGTGCAGAAATTCAAAATCTCCCTTATCCTCTAGTCACTTTGGTCACAGCTGTGCCATTGAGCCTGTCACATAGCGCTCAGATATTCATTGGGTCTCACACAATCCAAAAGTGTCCAGTGTCCACAAGTGTGTGCAGAAATTCAAAATCTCCCTTATCCTCTCGTCACTTTTGTCACAGCTGTGCCATCGAGCCTGTGACATAGCGCTCAGATATCAGTGGCCCTCACACAATCCAAAAGTGTCCAGTGTCCACAAGTGTCTGCAGAAATTCAAAATCTCCCTTATCCTCTCGTCACTTTTGTCACAGCTGTGCCATCGAGCCTGTGACATAGCGCTCAGATATCAGTGGGCCTCACACAATCCAAAAGTGTCCAGTGTCCACAAGTGTCTGCAGAAATTCAAAATCTCCCCTGTCCTATAGACACCTTGTACCTTGTTTTACATTACTATATAGTTTGTTGGATTTTGTCTACATTTCTACCAAAAATGAGGAAGGCTGGTGGAAGAGGCCGTGGAATTGGGCGGGGGTTGGCAGCTGGTAATGATGGTGTTGGTGGTGGATCTGATGGTAGTGGCAAGAGCAAAATAGGACCGAATGCAGGAGGTGTTGAGCCTGCGTCATCATCTAGCTACATAAGGCCTCGAACGCTTAGTTTTCTAGGAGTTGGCAAACCGCTTTTAAAGCCAGAGCATCAGGAAAAAGTTTTGTCTTACATTGCTGACTCAGCCTCCAGCTCTATCGCCTCCTCTTCTTCAGTTGTAAAAAGTAAAAGCACTGAGTCGTCATTGGAGGCTCATGTTCATGAACCACACCTTTCCTTGTGTCCTTCACCCCAACCAAGATTGAAGGATGATGCAGGCCATACTACTGATTACTCCATGGAGCTGTTTTCACATACCATGCCTGGATTATCAAGTCAAATGGTGAATTACCCAGGCCAAGATGAATCTGACATGGAGTGCACTGATGCACAGCCGCTGATGGATGATTCTGCTGGTACATTCACTCAGAGCACTACATTGTCCTCGCAGTGTACAGAGCCAGATTCTGACCCTGATGAGACTCAGGTGCCCCTTCCCGCACACTATACCACCATACACGGTGACACAGAGGAAGGTGCACATGACATAGAAGAGGAGGTGATGGATGACCCAGTTGTTGACCCAGATTGGCATCCATTGGGGGAAGAGGGTGCTGCTTCCAATAGCTCAGATGAGGAGCATCGACATCGCAACAGCTGTTATCTGGCAGGCCCGGAGCACTCCAAAGACAGGTTCCAAACATCAAAAGAGTTGCTGGACAGCTTGTCCAGAGGGTCAAAAGATCACAGCGTGCTAGGCCGCAAAATTTCTGCCAAAGTAGGAAGAGTGCAGTGTGGCACTTTTTTGACCAAAATCCTCATGATCAGGCCAAGGTTATCTGTAAGAAGTGCGCAAAGACCTTTAGCCGAGGGAAAAATCTGAAAAATTTGAATACCAGTTGCATGCTTAGACATTTAACCAGCATGCACTTGCAAGCGTGGACACAACACCAAACCTCAAGTGCCACATGTGCAACTGATCACAACGAAGGTAGTCAGCAACGCTACATTGTTTCCCCCACTGTAAGCCCACCGGTTAGCACAGCAGCAAATGTTGAGGTGTCATTGCAAGGCCACAGCAGTCAGGGAATCCCACTGTTATATCAACGAAAGACTGATTCTAGGCCATCAGAAAGAACACCAACTCCATCACCATCATCAACCCTCTCTCAGTCTGCCCTGTCCACCACTACTTCCACCATATGCAGCTCTCAAGTCCAGCTCACCCTCCCAGACACTATGAGTAGGTCAAGAAAGTACTCAGTCTCTCATCCGCGTACACTGGGTTTGAACGCCCACATTGCCAAACTAATCTCGTTTCAGATGATGCCCTTTCGGTTGGTGGAAAGCACAGCTTTCCGCGAACTCATGGCCTATGCAGTACCACGCTATGACCTACCCAGTCGCCACTTCTTCTCTCGCAAAGCCATCCCAGCCCTCCACCATCATGTGAAAGACCGCATTGTCCATGCACTCAAGCAGTCAGTGAGCGGAAAGGTGCACCTCACAACTGATGCATGGTCCAGTCGGCATTGCCAGGGCCATTACGTGTCCATCACTGCGCACTGGGTTAATGTGGTGGATGCAGGGTCCACAGGGGACAGCGGTGGTGGGACAGTGCTGCCTAGCCCACGGTATAGGAAACAGTTGGCTGTAGACGTTCGACCCTCCTCCTCCTCCTCCTCCAGAAGCGAAAGCTCGTCCACAGAGCGCAGTCGTACGAGCACTCCATCTGCAGCTGCCACTGTTGCACACGATGTGTCCCCCTATCGAGCAGCTAGTGGAAAGCGTCAGCAGGCTGTGTTGCAGATGATGTGTTTGGGCAAAAGACACACCGCCGAGGTGCTGGCCGAGTACTTGAAGCGACAAACTGAGTCATGGCTGGGCAGTGTACATCTTGAGGCAGGCAAGGTAGTTAGTGATAACGGCCGTAATTTTGTGGCAGCCATAGCCCTTTCAAAACTCAGCCATATACCTTGCTTGGCTCACACCTTGAACCTGGTGGTGCAGTGCTTCCTCAAAAATTATCCGGAGTTAACAACCCTGCTCCAGAAGGTGCGAAGACTGTGCGCGCACATCCGCCGGTCGCCTGTACACTCCGTTCGTATGCAGAAGCTGCATCGATTGCTCCACCTTCCCAACCACCGCCTCATTATCGACATTGCAACAAGGTGGAACTCCACCCTGCACATGGTGGAGCGGCTGTGCGAGCAGAGGCAGGCCATAATGCATTTGTGGGAGGATACACGGCCAGGCACTTTGAGAGCAGACATGGAGATGACAGGTGTGCAGTGGTCGAAGCTGAAAGACCTCTGTAAAGTCATTCAGTGTTTTGAGGAATGCACACGGCTGGTAAGCGCAGACGACGCCATCCTAAGCATGAGCATCCCACTTATGCGTCTGCTCATGCAAACTTTGACGCACCTTAAGGAGCAGGCGTCTGCAGCCAATGTTGATGAGGAGGAAGAGGAGGAGGGAATACTTGATGACATTCAGCCATTGTCTGCTCAGGGACCTCTCCTGGACGAGGTGGAGGAAGAAGAAGAGGAGGAGGAGGAGGATGATGGGGATGATTACTTAGGGGAGGAGGATGCATCTCGTGGGGCAAGTGAAAATGTTGGCGTGGCAAGGTCTGGTACAGGGTTTGTGCGTGACTGGAGGGATGTGGATTTGCCAGAAAGTGCTCCTCCAACCAGCACTCGCAGTGCATCATTGACACCGGGAACATTGGCCCACATGTCAGATTATGCCTTGCAGATCCTAAAAAGGGACCCACGCATTGCCAAAATGATGAACGATGACGACTACTGGTTGGCCAGCATCCTGGATCCACGCTATAAAGGCAAATTACAAAACATCATGCCACAGGAGAACCTTGACCTAATATTGGCTAATAAACAAGCAACTCTGGTAAATCGGTTGCTTGAGGCATTCCCAGCACACAGCAGCGGTGATGGTTCTCACACGAGCCGTACGGGCCGGGGGCAGCTTGGCAGAGGTGTTCGTGGTGCACACAGCAGAAGTGGCGTTGGAGACAGGGGTTTCATGACAATGTTGTGGACTGATTTTTCAAGTACCGCTCACACAACTGGTAATACTGCATCGATGGAAAGTGACAGGAGACAGCAGTTGTCAACTATGGTTACAAACTACTTTTCCTCCCATATCGATGTTCTCCCACACAGGTCATTCCCCTTTGACTATTGGGCCGCTAAACTATACACCTGGCCTGAATTGGCACAATATGCCTTACAGGAGCTCGCTTGCCCAGCTGCAAGTGTGCTATCGGAAAGAGTCTTCAGTGCAGCTGGATCCATCCTGACAGAAAAAAGGACCCGTCTGTCAACCCAAAATGTGGATGATCTAACCTTCATTAAAATGAACCACGCATGGGTTTCCAAGGATTTTGTCCCACCTTCCCCTGATGACACATAGGGTGACAGAAAAATGGCTTGCTTTGGTCCACCTCTTCCTGGGACTTGACCTATTTCACCTTTTGCATCAGCTGAATGTCCAACATCAACATATGCCACTTTCTAAAACTCCCTAACTGTGCTGCCTCCCCCCCCATGGCCGGGGTCACCACCTAGCGCACGACACCGTGCGAGTGCCGTTGCCCTGGACAGGTGGGTAGGCCGACTCTTGGGCGTGGGCACTGGCACAGGGTCCTTCATAGTGCAATCAAGTGTCTCTGACGGTGGTGGTGCACACCCGCCGTCAGACACACCGCCGTACTATGAGGGGCCCAGTGCCAGTACCGACGCCCATGAGTGGGCCCCCCTTGCTTGGGCAGGGCCCCAGCATTTGCAATCTTTACCTCTCCCTGCTCCTCCGCTGTGTAGTCTGGGCCGTCAAATCCATACTGTGCCTGACACCGTCTGAGCCTGCCTCCTGATGTATAGACATATATTTTGAATGTGTACGCTATCCATACATGTTATCTGGGGATACGGTACCCTTTCTAACCTTTGTGCAATCACGTGCAATCCATACTGGGCCTAACACCGTCTGAGCCTGCCTCCTGATGTATAGACATATATTTTGAATGTGTACGCTATCCATACATGTTATCCGGGGATACGGTACCCTTTCTAACCTTTATGCAATCACGTGCAATCCATACTGGGCCTAACACCGTCTGAGCCTGCCTCCTGATATATAGACATATATTTTGAATGTGTACGCTATCCATACATGTTATCCGGGGATACGGTACCCTTTCTAACCTTTGTGCAATCACGTGCAATCCATACTGGGCCTAACACCGTCTGAGCCTGCCTCCTGATGTATAGACATATATTTTGAATGTGTACGCTATCCATACATGTTATCTGGGGATACGGTACCCTTTCTAACCTTTGTGCAATCACGTGCAATCCATACTGGGCCTAACACCGTCTGAGCCTGCCTCCTGATGTATAGACATATATTTTGAATGTGTACGCTATCCATACATGTTATCCGGGGAAACAGTACCCTTTCTAACCTTTGTGCAATCACGTGCAATCCATACTGGGCCTAACACCGTCTGAGCCTGCCTCCTGATGTATAGACATATATTTAGAATGTGTACGCTATCCATACATGTTATCCGGGGAAACGGTACCCTTTCTAACCTTTGTGCAATCACGTGCAATCCATACTGGACCTAACACCGTCTGAGCCTGCCTCCTGATGTATAGACATATATTTTGAATGTGTACGCTATCCATACATGTTATTTGGGGATACGGTACCCTTTCTAACCTTTGTGCAATCAGGTGCAATCCATACTGGGCCTTACACCGTCTGAGCCTGCCTCCTGATGTATAGACATATATTTTGAATGTGTACGCTATCCATACATGTTATCTGGGGATACGGTACCCTTTCTAATCTTTGTGCAATCACGTGCAATCCATACTGGGCCTAACACCGTCTGAGCCTGCCTCCTGATGTATAGACATATATTTTGAATGTGTACGCTATCCATACATGTTATCTGGGGATACAGTACCCTTTCTCACCTTTGTGCAATCACGTGTAATCCATACTGGACGTGAGAACGGCTGGCGAGCTGTTAAGCAAGCTACAGCACCTGTGGTTTGCACAGGTAAGTTTTTCATTTTTTCAGGAATGACGGTTAGGCCTAATTCCGGAGCTGCGGTTGACCTGCACTTACTGGGAAATCATTGTTCGCGGGTAATAATTGTAATCAGTGATCCCCATCACTAACGTTGTTCAGCGGGTTATCTGCACCTGTAAGCGACAAACGCTGGCCTTTTCAGTGTAGCGCACATGCAGCCACGGACATGTAAGGGCATGACACACCAGTTATTGGCCAATCTCATGTGCCAGAGCCTCACGTGTCCCTCTAGTAAGCCGGACTCGGACCGCGGGGCATGACGGAGTCTCGTTCGTTAACGAAATTAAGCTTGCAATGTGTGCATCTGTTCTGTAGCTGGCATGGTTGAGGTTTCCCAGGTGGAGTCGAATTTAACCGTAGGCTCCACTCCTGGTGGTGCCCTTCTGGACATTTCTTTAAGGTTCAGCTTTGCAACCATACTGCCCACGTAAAACAAACACTTTGCCTTCATGAACGCTGTTTGGAGGGTCATGACTCGTGGGAATAACGCCGCCCAATCAGTTAACCTGCTAGAGAGATCGTTTGTTGCTCCCAAGCATGACATCACACTCCCTTGGAAGAAGGTAATGCCACTGTGGCGACCGTACTCCTGGGGGCGACACAAGTGCACTGATGCCCAGCCACTGCTCGATGAATCTGCTGGTACATTGACCCAGACCACTACATTCCCCTCGCACGCTACACGACCTGATTCTGACCCTGATGAAACTCAGGTTACCCTTCCCATATACAGTTCCATCTTACACGGTGACAAAGAGGAAGCTGCAGATGAAAGTGCAGGTTCGGCCCACCCGCCATCAGACACACCACCGTACTATCAGGGGCCCTGTGCCAGTGCCGTCGCCAACGAGTGGGCCCCCCCTGCTTGCTCAGGATCACAGCACTTGCAAAGTTGAAATACTGTGCAGTGAGATGGAAGATGGGGACGACGAGGAGTCCAGACAAGTACAGGGATTCCCTAGCGAGGAGACTTATTTGATTGTTTTCAATGTTGGGACAGCAATTTTTGGGGAGCACTATACTCTGGAGAATGATAGATGGGGCCCCCCATACACTGGAACATTCCAAAGGTGGACATCAGACACTGGAGCAGCATTTACAGGGCCCATTATACACTAGAGCATTAGAAATGGGGCCCATTATGTTTGGAGCATTATTTGGGCCCATAAGACAGTGGAGCTTCATCCATGGGGACCAACATATACTGTAGCATTATGTGGAGCTCATCATATACTGTTTCAAACATTATATGGGACCAATGATTCTGTATGGAGAAATAGATGGGCCTCGTCATGAGATGTAAAAAGTGAGGTATTTTTCATTGTACTATACCGCTATTTCTCTGCCGTATTGGAGCATGATGAGTTGTGGTATGTGTTAAAGGGGCGCTCTTTCGCCCAGGGCACATGAAAACCTGCAGCCAGCCCTCCCCCCCACAACTTTAGCCAAATAACCCCCATTTTTCAGTGCGTAACTTGTATTATGAAGTTAATTAAGGTTGACAAGCTTAAGTAAGAAGAATTGATGCTTTTGGCATTCAAATGGGCACTGTAGGTGTGTTTCCTGTCCTCCTCTCACTGCTGACTTTTATTCCCCATTGACTTACATTGGGTTTCGTGTTTCGGGACGACCCCGACTTTTCCCTATAATCGGACGATCTTGCTCGACCCGACTTTTGGAAAAGTCGGGTTTCACGAAACGAAACTCGACCCTAAAAAACCAAAAGTCGCTCAACTCTAATAATGACACTTCTATCTTTAAGGGCATCGTGTGGAGATTTGCTGCAGAAGACCGGAGAAGATGGAAGTCTGCAGAGACGAGATGTGGATGAGAAAACTCATCATGGGGTCTGAACAAGAAGAAGAAAAGAAGGAGAAAGACTCCAGTGACGACGTCATCTATAAGGTACCTGGATGTAAATGTTATTTGTGATACTGACTAATTCTCATGTTTTTATTTATGTTAGGAACATTAAAGAGGTTGTCCAGGTATGTGATGAGTCTGCAGTCATTCTATGTGACTGCAGACTTCTGAATTCTCACAGTGCTCACTGAACGCTGTTAGGATTCTCTCGTGCCGGTAATTTACATACATGCAGTCACATGCTGACTAGACATGTGTGGCCTCACTCAATGAAAATGAATGGAGCGAGGCCAGGCACGTCTAGTCGGAATGTGGCCAGAAGTATATAAATCATATGCTTGTGCTGACATGACCGTGTACTCTTGCCACCGGTAATGGAGGATCCTAAAAGTGTGCAGTGCATTAGTTGTGAGAATTCAGAAACCTGCAATGTCAGGATTCAGCTCTGCAGGTTCCCGTAGTCATCACATGGACACTTCACTCATATGCGATTTTCATACTTATGGTCCTGTGACAACAGGCTTCTCTTCCTGCTTCTCTCAGTTTTTCACTGAACATTGAGAGCATTAGGAAGGGCAGCTCGTCGGTACATGACTAAGGCTGGAGTCACACACAACCATTAAAAAATCGGTCCCATTTTAACGGTACGAAATCGCACAAAGAATTCTTGGCCAGATATCCGTCTGTCCTCCCATTTTCCGGCAAGGAACCAATTTTAATCGCATCTAAGCATCAAATTGACATCCAATGCCAATGCCTGATGCCCTATCCTGTAGACCTGGAGAAGTTGTGCGATTTAATCGCAAGTCACACGTGTGTTGCGTTTTCCATGCGTTTTTTTATCGCATCCATAGACTTGCATTGGGGAATCCGATCCGAAAATCGGTGACAATCGCAGCACGCTGCGTTTGTCTCGGTCCGAGGATCGGATGCGATAAAAAATTGCATGATGTGAGCTGCCCCATAGAATAACATGGGTTCGAATGCAATGCGATTTTTTATCGCATTGCATTCGACCGTTTTAATCGCTAGTGTGACCCCGGCCTAAGTGTGCAAATTGCATGTGTGCTTGGGGGGGGGGGGGGGGCGCTGAACTGATTTCTTGCCCGGGTGCCAGAAAGCCTAGATACACCTCTGACTGACCCAACCTGGGAGGGTGACATGTAGAGCGAGGACAGCAGCACCCAGGAGGAAGAGGCAGTGAGGTGACCAGAGACACAAGGCGGGCAACTTTTCCCAAGAGCACCAACACAGGTGAAGTTGCCAAGCCAAGGTCTAGGTGTTCACGAGTTTGGTACTTTTTTAAAGACAGTCTAGTTAATCTAAAAAAGGCCACTTGCAACATCTGCCATGCGAGCATCAGCAGGGGCAGCACAACTGCTTATGAATAGCATAATGGCTTTTGAAATGTAGGAAAAAACACATGAGATGCTTAGCACAAAATTTGGCCAAAAAATGTGACCCCGTGAACCATTGTCAAGGTAATCTCATGAATCGGATGGGTTCCTAACCTAACTGCCCAGTGTGAACACTTACCTGTGGCCAATATCTTTGTAAAGCCTTTTTTTTCCTAAATTTCAAAAGCCATTATACTATTCACACTTCATGAATTTCACATTGATATGCCTTAATGCAATAGAGTGCAACCATTTCCTTATTTTGATATGTAAGCTGTTTTTTGGTATGCAGTTGTTTAGACTAGTTCTTGATGTGCCAGTCAGTTTTCTGTTATTTGTATGCTAGCTTTCTGACTGAGCACTCCGCCCTTCACCATGCAGTGATTTTAATTACATCTAATCAAATCAGGTTCCGACCAACCCATAAGGCTGTGTGCACACGCTGCGGATTGTGGTGCGGATTCATCCGCAGGTCAAACTGCAGGTCAAAAGACCTGCGGATTGCTCTGCGGTTTTGCCCTGCGGTTTTTCATCTCCTCAATGGAGGAGATGGCAAACCGCAGCAGAATCCGCAGAAAGAATTGACATGTCAATTCTTTCTACGGATTGAAAACCGCAGATAATCCGCGCGGAAAAGTCTGCACTGCAGTTTTTGATTCCCATAGGGAATCATGGTACTGTACACCGCAGAAAAAACTGCTGCGGGTCCGCAGCGGCCAAATCCGCTGCGGAACCGCAGCAAAATCCGCAGCGTGTGCACACAGCCTAAATGTAGGCATGGCCAGACTCTCGAAATGTCATTCAGGGGTATTGAACGCAGCTTTCCATTCATCCCCTTCCCTGATTTTAACCAGGTTATAGGCCCCCCTTAAATTCAACTTGGAGAAAACCTTAGCTGCCGAGTCCCACCACCTGGGTGAATAAATCTGGAATCAGAGGAAGAGGATAATAATAATAAATAATACATTTTATTTCTATAGCGCCGACATATTCCGCAGCACTTTACATTTCAGAGGGGACTTGTACAGACGATAGACATTACAGCACACCAATAATCACAGAGATCATAACAGATACCAAGAGGAATCAGGGCCCTGCTCGCAAGCTTACAGTCTATGAGGAAAAATGTAGACACGAAAGGTGGATGGTAACAATTGCTTTTATTGTTTTTATTGTTTGGACCATCCCTAGTGTAAGAATCGGGTGTTCCTGTTGCTGCATGAACCACTTAACAGTCTAAATATGTAACAGTACAGACACAGAGGGCTAATAGACGCATAAAGCATGTGGGAACATGATGCGGTGAACCTGGTTATGGTAAAACTTTTGGCTGTGCCACACAGGGACAGTTAGGTTAATGTGTTGAGGTGGTAGGCTAGTCTGAATAAATGCGTTTTCAGGGCACGCTTAAAATTGTAGGGATTGGGGATTAACCCCTTTCTGACATCAGACGTACTATCCCGTCCATGGGCCCCGGGCCCCTATGCCCATGGACGGGATAGTACGTCTACCGCGATCAGCGGCGCCCACGTGGTGAGCGCCGCTGATCGCGGCCCGGGTGTCAGCTGATTATCACAGCTGACACCCGGCACAATGTGTCAGGGGCGGTCACGGACCACCCCCGACACGTTAACCCCTTGCACACCGCGATCAAACACGATCGCGGTGTACCGGGAGTTAAAGGGAAGCATCGGCAGGGAGGGGGCTCCCTCCGTGCTTCCCTGAGCCCCCCACGGCAGCGCAATGTGCAGCGCTGCTGCGGGGGGCTCCTTTCCTGCAGGCCCCCGAATCCAAGATGTCGACGGGGGCCTTCGGGGGCCTGCAGGAAGCTAGCTTCCTCAGTACCTGCAAAGCGCAGGCATGAGGAAGCCTTCGGCACTGCCTGTGACAGATCGCTGATCTGTCACAGTGATCTGTGATGTGACAGATCAGCGATCTGTCACAGGACAGTGATGTCCCACCTGGGACTATTTAATAAAGTTAAAAAAAAATAAAAAAAAGTGTTAAAATAATTTAAAAAAAATCGCCAAATAAATTAAAAAAAAAAAAAATATTCCCCCAAATAAATCCATTTTTTGGAAATAAAAAAGCAAAAAAAAATAAAAGTACACATATTAGGTATCGCCACGTCCGTAACGACCCGCCCTATAAAACTGTCCCATTAGTTAACCCCTTTAGCGAACCCCTTAAAAAATAAAAATAAAAAACGAAGCAAAAAATAATGATTTATTATCATACCGCCAAACAAAAAGTGTAATAACGCGCGATCAAAAAGACGCATATAAATATCCATGGTACCGCTGAAAACGTCATCTTGGCCCGCAAAAAACGAGCCGCCACACAGCATCATCAGCGAAAAAATAAAAGTTATAGCTCGCAGAATAAAGCGATGCAAAAATAATTATTTTTTATATAAAATAGTTTTCATTGCATAAAACCGACAAAACATAAAAAAAGACCTAAATGAAGTATCGCTGTAACCGTACTGACCCGAAGAATAAAACCGCTTTATCAATTTTACAGCACGCGGAACGGTGTAAACGCACTCCCCCAAAAGAAATTCATGAAAAGCTGGTTTTTGTTCATTCTGCGTCCCAAAAATCGGAATAAAAAGCGATCAAAAAATGTCACGTGCCCGAAAATGGTACCAATAAAAAACGTCAACTCGTCCCGCAAAAAATACACATGACTCGGTGGGTCAAAATACGGAAAAATTATAGCTCTCAATATGTGGTGATGCAAAAACTATTTTTACAATAAAAAGCGTCTTTTAGCGTGCGACAGCTGCCAAACATGAAAACCGCCATAAATAGTAAATCAAACCCCCCGTTATCACCCCCTTAGTTAGGGAAAAATAATAAAATTAAAAAAATGTATTTATTTCCATTTTTCCATTAGGGCTAGGGTTAGGGTTAGGGCTAGGGTTAGGGTTAGGGTTAGGGCTGAGATTAGGGTTAGGGGTGTGTTGGGGTTCGGGTTGGAGTTAGAATTGGGGGTTTCCACTGTTTGGGCACATCAGGGGCTCTCCAAATGCAACATTGCGTCTGATCTCAATTCCAGCCAATTCTGAGTTGAAAAAGTCAAATGGTGCTCCTTCCCTTCCAAGCTCTGCCATGCGCCCAAACAGTGTTTTACCCCCACATGTAGGGTATCAGCCTACTCAGGACAAATTGTAAAACAATTTTTGGGGTCCAATTTCTCCTGTTACCCTTAGGAAAATAAAAAATTGGGGGCAAAAATATCATTTTTGTGGAAAAAAATGATTTTTTTATTTTCACGTCCGAGCGTTATAAACTTCTGTGAAGCACTTGGGGGTTCAAAGTGCTCACCACACATCTAGATAAGTTCCGTGGGGGGTCTAGTGTCCAAAATGGGGTCACTTGTGGGGAGTTTCAATAGTTTAGGTACATCAGGGGCTCTCCAAACGCACATGACACCCGCAGACCATTCCATCAAAGTCGGCATTCCAAAACGTCACTGCTTCCCTTCCGAGCCCCGACGTGTGTCCATACAGTAGTTTTCTCCCACATATGGGGTGTCAGCGTACTTAGGACAAATTGGAGAACAACTTTTGGGGTTCAATTTCTCCTGTTACCCTTGGGAAAATAAAAAAATTGGGGACTAATTGATCATGTTTGTGGAAAAAATACGATTTTTTTATTTTCATGCCCTGGCATTATAAACTTCTGTGAAGCCCTTGGGGTTCAAAGTGCTCACCTCACATCTAGATAAGTTCCTTAGGGGGTCTAGTTTTCAAAATGGGGTCATTTGTGGGGGGTTTTCACTGTTTAGGTACATTAGGGGCTCTCCAAAGGCAACATGACACCCGCAGACCATTCCATCAATGTCTGCATTCCAAAACGTCACTACTTCCCTTCCGAGCCCTGACGTGTGTCCGTACAGTAGTTTTCTCCCACATATGGGATGTCAGAGTACTCAGGACAAATTGGACAACAACTTTTGGGGTTCAATTTCTCCTGTTACCCTTGGGAAAATAAAAAAATGGTGACTAAAAGATCATGTTTGTGGAAAAAATACGAATTTTTTATTTTCACGCCCGGACGTTATAAACTTCTGCGAAGCACTGGGGGGTTCAAAGTGCTCACCACACATCTAGATAAGTTCCTTGGGGGGTCTAGTTTACAAAATGGTGTCATTTGTGGGGGGTTTCCACTGTTTAGGTACATCAGGAGTTTTCCAATCGCGACATGGTGTCCGATCTCAATTCCAGCCAAAAACGTCAAATGGTGCTGCTTCCCTTCCGAGCTCTGCCATGCTCCCAAATAGTGGTTTACCCCCACATGTGGGGTATCAGCGTACTCAGGACAAATTGCACAATAACTTTTAGGGTCCTGTTACCCTTGGGAAAATAAAAATTGGGGTGAAAAGATCATTTTTGTGGAAAAAATATGATTTTTTAATTGTACCACTGTACGTTATAAACTTCTGTAAAGCCCTTGTGGGTTCAAAGTTCTCACCACATATCTAGATAAGTTCCTTGGGGGGTCTAGTTTCCAAAATGGGGTCACTTGTGGGGGGTTTCTACTGTTTAGGTACATCAGGGACTCTCCAAACGTGACATGGTGTCCGATCTGAATTCCAGCCAATTTTGCATTGAAAAAGTCAAACGGCGCTCCTTCCATTCTGAGCTCTGCCATGCGCCGAAACAGTCGTTCCCCCCCACAAATCAGGTATCAGTGTACTCAGGACAAATTGCACAATAACTTTTGCAGTCCAATTTCTCCTGTTACCCTTGGTAAAATAAAAAAAATTGAACCTGAAGTATTTTTTTTGTGAAAAAAAGTTAGATGTTCATTTTTTTTTAAATATTCAAAAAAATTCCTGTGACGCACCTAAAGGGTTAATAAACTTCTTGAATGTGGTTTTGAGCACCTTAAGGGGTGCAGTTTTTAGAATGGTGTCACATTTGGGTATTTTCTATCATATAGACCCCTCAAAGTGGCTTCAAATGTGATGTGGTCCTAAAAATAAAATGGTGTTGTAAAAATGAGAAATCACTGGTCAACTTTTAACCCTTATAACTTCCTAACAAACAAAAAATTTTGGTTCCAAAATTGTGCTGATGTAAAGTAAACATGTGGGAAATGTTAGTTATCAAGTTTTTTGTGTGCCGTATCTCTGTGATTTAAGGGCATAAAAATTAAAAGTTGGAAAATTGCGAAATTTTCAAAATTTTTGCCAAATTTCCGTTTTTTTCACAAATAAACGCAAGTTATTTGAATTAAATTTTACCACTAACATGAAGTACAATATGTCACGAGAAAACAATGTCAGAATCACCGGGATCCATGGAAGCGTTCCAGAGTTATGACCTCATAAAGGTACAGTGGTCAGAATTGTAAAAATTGGCCCGGTCATGAACGTGCAAACCACCCTTGGGGGTGAAGGGGTTAATCATATTGACCTGGGAAGTGCATTCCAAAGAATTGGCGCAGCAAGTGTATAGTCTTGGAGACGGGAGTGGGAGTTTCAGGATATGGATCTTGAATAGTAATTAGACTCAATTCCTGGAAATCTAAATAGGGACTGAGACCCTCCTAACTGCATGGGTTCCTCTAACTCCACAAGTATAG
This sequence comes from Dendrobates tinctorius, assembly GCF_039654945.1. Classification (NCBI taxonomy): domain Eukaryota; kingdom Metazoa; phylum Chordata; class Amphibia; order Anura; family Dendrobatidae; genus Dendrobates; species Dendrobates tinctorius. The sequence continues at coordinate 34,343,100 of NW_027361697.1, forward strand.
GTTCACCCCTGGACGATCCCCCCGACACAGGGGTATTGTCCCAGAAAGAGTGCTCAGGAGAAGGTCGTCTTACCCATCCCGCAGGCGTCTATCCACCTGTATAACTAATGACATGGCAGCTTCCAGTGACTCAGGAGTTTTATACACTGCCAAAGCATCTTTTAACCTATCAGTAAAACCTTGACAAAATTGGCTTCTAAGAGCCAGGTCATTCTATTTGGTATCGGTTGCCCACCTGCAGAATTTGGATCTATAAGTCTCCACTGAACGATTCCCTTGCTGAAGGCAGCGAAGCCTGGATTCAGCCAAGGAAATACGGTCAGGATCATCATAGATAAGGGCTAAAGCCCTGGAAAACCCTTCTACGCAGGGGTGGGGTTCAGCCGGTTCTCCCGGTTTGGTGGAACCGCTTGTTAAAAAAGCTGCCGGTTCCCTGAACCGGGGAGATTCAGAGCCGCGATCCGATACTGTGTTTCACTGTGCCCTCTGCACTGTGACGCGACCGGCAGCAGACACAGCCACCCACGTCACAGTGTTTCTGGCTGAGAGCTGTGCACGGCCGTCACCTTGACAGCTGCACAGCTCCCGCTTCCTCTTTACTTACGGGTCAGGTGTCGGGCCTGCGCGATGATGTCATCGCGCAGACGCCGACATGTACCTAGACGCTGGATTGCAGAGAGGCGCTGCTGGGGAGCGGCTGTGAGGTAAGTATGGAAAACTTTTTTTTTTTTGTAAAATGAATTCAGTGGGAGAGGGGGCAGCACATGATGGAGGGGGGTGCAGAGGGCTGTATATGATGGAGGGGGGTGCGGGAACTGTACATGATGGAGGGGGGGTGCGGGGGCCGTACATGATGGAGGGGGGTGAATGGAGCTGCACATGATGGAGTGGGGTGAATGGGGCTGTAGATGATGGAGGGGGGTGAATGGAGCTGTACATGATGGAAGGGGGTGAATGGAGCTGCACATGATGGAGTGGGGTGAAAGGGGCTGTACATGATGGAGGGGGTGAATGGAGCTGTACATGATGGAGGGGGTGAATGGGGCTGTACATGATGGAGGGGGTGAATGGAGCTGTACATGATGGAGGGGGTGAATGGGGCTGCACATGATGGAGGAGGGTGAATGAGGCTGCACATGATGGAGGGGGGTGCGGGGCCTGTACATGATGGAGGGTGGTGAATGGGGCTGTACATGATGGAGAGGGGTGCGGGGGCTGCACATGACGGAGGGGGGTGAATGGGGCTGTACATGATGGAGAGGGGTGCGGGGGCTGCACATGATGGAGGGGAGTGAATGGGGCTGTACATGATGGAGAGGGGTGCGGGGGCTGCACATGATGGAGGGGGGTGAATGGGGCTGCACATGATGGAGGGGGGTGCGGGGGCTGTACATGATGGAGGGGGGTGAATGGAGCTGCACATGAAGGAGTGGGGTGAATGAGGCTGTACATGATGGAGGGGGGTGCGAGGGCTGTACATGATGGAGAGGGGAATGGGGCTGCACATGATGGAGTGGAGTGAATGGGGCTGTACATGATGGAGTGGGGTGAATGGGGCTGTACATGATGGAGTGGGGTGAATGGAGCTGTACATGATGGAGGGGGGTGAATGGGGCTGTTGGGTCGCCCTCCCAGGGCTGTGGGGTACTCGGTACCGGGCCGGTGTCAGCGGGATGTGTCACAGCAGCGGGGACCCGGTCCGTGGCCCTGGGCGCCCAATGTAAACAGGGGAGATTGAATGGTGGAATGTAGTTAATGGAATAGTTTGTGACGCCACCTGTGGTGTTCGGCAAGTGAGAGGTTAGGCCGACGCTGCATGCAGATCCTCTGGGGCTGGTGGTGTGTTGCAGCCAAGATGGTGAAGCTCCCCACAGGTGGAGCTGTAGCCCCAGGGCAGTGTAGATGTAGGGGAAGAGGAGAGGCACAAGCGGTGTAGAAGCTGGTACCAAGATGTAGCGGTGCTGGGTGCGTTGGCACAGGAATGAATGGAGGACACCAGGGCTTGTAGTTCCAAAGCTTTACTCACAGTCTGTAGTACACACAGGTGCCTGCCTCCGTGCTGTGTCCTCTGGGTCAGGGATTCAGTCAACCTCCAGGCCAGATGGAATGCTCCCTTCCAACACTCCGCCAACATGTGCCTTTCTGAACGTCTCCTCTTATAGCGCCTTTAAGTGTGAAGTACTCCTAGTACTGAGTTACACTGGAGTGCCTCCTGACAGATGTTCCCAAGAACTCTACTTGTACGGCAGACAGCTGTAGCCTGCTTGGGGGACTCCTTACTCGTGAGTCCCGGCTCTCTATCAATGTTGCTGTTGTGCCCCCAAGTCTTAGATGGGAGTAGTGCATTTACAGCCCACTACTCCACCGGTGTCTGCTGTAGAACCATTAGTGTCCATACAACCTCGGGGACCGGGCCCCGGCCTTGCGCTTAGAACTTCTAGGCAGGGTTCTTCCTCTAACCCACGTCCTCTGTTCCCTTTTACTCCTACGTTCTGTACTAGTCTTTCCTTCTTATGGAAGATCAAGTTTCGGTTCAATGTCTTTCTCCTTCTTTCCTTTCCCGTGCCAGCAGACCCAGGTCACTGAGATCTGCTGCAGCACCTCCTTCCTCCATCCCTCTTCCAGGGATCTTCTTTCCTCACTCCTCTCTGAGTGACTCTCTGACTGACTGACCTGAAATTCTAAACCTTCCCGCTCTTTTATGTATTCTAACTCCACCCGCCTCCCAGCACATTTAGTGTTCCAAGCAGGGAGCCACCAAAGGTGCTCTGCTACACTCCAAGCAGGGAGCCGCAATGTGTCTTTTCTGAACTACTGTGTTGTGTGGGATGCAAGTGTTGGAGCGTGGTCAGGAGCCTCCAACTTACCTGGATGGTGGGGTACCACACCTCAGGAGGAGGTGCAGTACCTCTGTGGCGACTGAGCCTCAGGGGCGCCACATACCCCCCGTTAAACACAGCACGTCCGCGGGCTGCAAGGCAAACAAAGTTGACAATACAGGAACATACAAAATTTTGTAATGCTGAATAAACATGTCTTATACTAAACTTCCCAATGTGGGAGGCACGGTTTCTTGAACGTTGCAAACAGTTTTAACTAGCTATCTAAATTCAAAATTATGTTACCTAATTTAAAGTGCTATGGAAGCAACTCAATATCAATTCACATTTTCTAGTAACACATCTCTGTTCTGCCACTTTACATATTTTTCTACTTTCTTCCTTTCATGACAACCGCTGGTGTCTGGTTCATCACCTGTAACTTCAATTCTTTATTCACATTCAATTCATTTGTACTTCAAAATCTCTTTAGTATACCATTTACTAAATTTCTACATTTGTAAAACATTCACTATAGTCCTTTTTCAACTATACCCTATAAAATCTGTCATTAAGCATTATCACTTTCTAGCTTTCCGTTTCAAAAATATATTAACCATTATCAATAAGTGCAAATAATAGACACGGGTCCAGCCAACATGTCCGGAAATGTCCTTATGCTGAGGTAATTCTTCCTTCAAGAAGGGAGAGAGTCCTATGTAAAACCAAGAGAGAGCACCTAAAGAGGTGCAAACTATATACAATAACAGTTCTGGACCATTCAGCATTCATGATCTCTGCAGTTCAAATGGGAAGGCTGCCAATATAACTGGGCAACAACTGGCAAACAAAACTAAACCATAATGGTCAAAAAATAGGAAACAAAAGGCACAACGGTGCAAACACCCTCCTGGGTAACGAGAGTTATTTTAAGAAGCAATTTGACTAATTGTTGTCCCCTCCTGGCGTTTCTGGACTGGAACTGCTTCCAGGGGTGAAACTCTGGGTGTCTTCGTCTTTTTTCTGGTTGCTTGCCAAACGCATGTACTCTGCCTCCCAAAGGGTGAGATAGGGACCGGTCGGGGTAATGGAAAGGGCCATGTAAACGTCAACTGCCTGCGGAGACGGCATATCCGCCACCACCGAGGGCACTTCTGCTGCTGTTGGTGATTCAGCCAGCGCTGTCGCTGGTTCTTCGGAATCTGATTCTTCAGTGTCCATCGGGACCTTGGCTAGCAGCACCGCAGCCTGGGGTCGCCAGTGGAGGTCAATTGGGCCATTCCTATTTGTTGGTTCCACTCCCAAGGCTAGGGTCGGGTCGGGTCAGGTCGGGGGCGGTGTTCATACCTTGCGCTCCCAGGCGAGGTTCCAGTCCCAGTACCTGGTAGTGGACGGCGGCAGCCGCAACTCCCGGGGTTACCGATGGGGTAGATCGCAGTTGGATTCGGGTGGGGGCAAGCCAGGGTTTCTGCCAGAGCCATCGGTGGAGGCCTGTGCAACCGCGCCCAGTCCCGACGGGGACACGATCCTGGCCCTCCATTCTGCTCTGGAACCCTCATATACGTCCTCTGGACGGGGCTCATCCAATGGCAATATCAGCTGTGCGGTGGTGGTGGGCGCTGCAGAGGGTGTATCAGCGGTCGTAGCCTCCGCAGGGGCGGCCTGGGGGCGAGTGGCTTCCCCTCCCCCCGTTCTTCTGACTTATTTTCTCTTTCCATCATGGCGTTCTGGTGTTCTTCTTCCTGTCTCGACCCTCTTCCCACCACTGGCTTCCGCTCCTCCTTCTGGGGGCGGCGTCTTCTTCCAACTCCTCCATACCAAGCCAAGATTCGAACCCCTCGGGGGGCGGGCCATGTCGCCGTTGCATAGTAATTCAGGCAGGGGAGGCCCAGGACAGTTCGTGTCTTTTCTTAGGACCTCCCATGTTATCACACCCTTCTTCACCGCGCCAGCGGCCATTTTTAATGTTCATTTTACAGTCTATTAAATTGGGTCTTCTGCACATTTTCAAAAACTTTAAGTCTCAGGCACACATAACCCGATGGCATCGGGTCTCGTTATCCTGTTCGCGACGCCAAAATTGGGTCGCCCTCCCAGGGCTGTGGGGTACTAGGTACCAGGCCGGTGTCAGCGGGATGTGTCACAGCAGCGGGGACCCGGTCCGTGGCCCTGGGCGCCCAATGTAAACAGGGGAGATTGAATGGTGGAATGTAGTTAATGGAATAGTTTGTGACGCCACCTGTGGTGTACGGCAAGTGAGATGTTAGGCCGACGCTGCATGCAGATCCTCTGGGGCCGGTGGTGTGTTGCAGCCAAGATGGTGAAGCTCTCCACAGGTGGAGCTGTAGCCCCAGGGCAGTGTAGATGTAGGGGAAGAGGAGAGGCACAAGCGGTGTAGAAGCTGGTACCAAGATGTAGCGGTGCTGGGTGCGTTGGTGCAGGAATGAATGGAGGACACCAGGGCTTGTAGTTCCAAAGCTTTACTCACAGTTTGTAGTACACACAGGTGCCTGCCTCCTTGCTGTGTCCTCCGGGTCAGGGACTCAGTCAACCTCCAGGCCAGATGGAATGCTCCCTTCCAACACTCCACCAACATGTGCCTTTCTGAACGTCTCCTCTTATAGCGCCTTTAAGTGTGAAGTACTCCTAGTACTGAGTTACACTGGAGTGCCTCCTGACAGATGTTCCCAAGAACTCTACTTGTATGGCAGACAGCTGTAGCCTGCTTTGGGGACTCCTTTCTCCTGAGTCCCGGCTCACTATCAATGTTGCTTTTGTGCCCCCAAGTCTTAGATGGGAGTAGTGCATTTACAGCCCACTACTCCACCGGTGTCTGCTGTAGAACCATTAGTGTCCATACAACCTCGGGGACCGGGCCCCGGCCTTGCGCTTAGAACTTCTAGGCAGGGTTCTTCCTCTAACCAACGTCCTCTGTTCCCTTTTACTCCTACGTTCCGTACTAGTCTTTCCTTCTTATGGAAGATCAAGTTTCGGTTCAATGTCTTTCTCCTTCTTTCCTTTCCCGTGCCAGCAGACCCAGGTCACTGAGATCTGCTGCAGCACCTCCTTCCTCCATCCCTCTTCCAGGGATCTTCTTTCCTCACTCCTCTCTGAGTGACTCTCTGACTGACTGACCTGAAATTCTAAACCTTCCCGCTCTTTTATGTATTCTAACTCCACCCGCCACCCAGCACGTTTAGTGTTCCAAGCAGGGAGCCACCAAAGGTGCTCTGCTACACTCCAAGCAGGGAGCCGCAATGTGTCTTTTCTGAACTACTGTGTTGTGTGGGATGCAAGTGTTGGAGCGTGGTCAGGAGCCTCCAACTTACCTGGATGGTGGGGTACCACACCTCAGGAGGAGGTGCAGTACCTCTGTGGCGACTGAGCCTCAGGGGCGCCACACTGTACATGATGGAGGGGGTGAATGGGGCTGAACATGATGGAGGGGGGTGAATGGAGCTGTACATGATGGAGGGGTGAATGGGGCTGCACATGGAGTGGGGTGAATGGGGCTGTACATGATGGAGGTGGGTGAATGGAGCTGTACATGATGGAAGGGGTGAATGGGGCTGCACATGATGGAGGGGGGTGAATTGGGCTGTACATGATGGAGGGGGGTGCGGGGGCTGTACATGATGGAGGGGGTGAATGGGGCTGCACATGATGGAGGGGTGAATGGGGCTGTACATGATGGAGGGGGTGAATGGGGCTGCACATGATGGAGGGGGGTGAATGGGGCTGTACATGATGGAGAGAGGTGCGGGGGCTGCACATCATGGAGGGGGTGAATGGAGCTGCACATGATGGAGTGGGGTGAATGGGGCTGTACATGATGGAGGGGGGTGCGGGGGCTGTACATGATGTAGGGGGTGAATGGGGCTGCTCATGATGGAGTGGGGTGAATGGAGCTGCACATGATGGAGTGGGGTGAATGGGGCTGTACATGATGAAGGGGGGTGCGGGGGCTGTACATGATGTAGGGGGTAAATGGGGCTGCACATGATGGAGTGGGGTGAATGGGGCTGTACATGATGGAGGGGGGTGAATGGAGCTGTACATGACACAGAAAACCCTATATTAAGGGTCACCAATCTAACCCAAGAAGAGGTGCAAAACCGGCTAAATAAGATTAAAATAGATAAATCTCCAGGTCCGGATGGCATACACCCACGAGTACTAAGAGAACTAAGTAATGTAATAGACAAACCATTATTTCTTATATTTAGAGACTCTATAGCGACGGGGTCTGTTCCACAGGACTGGCGCATAGCAAATGTGGTACCAATATTCAAAAAGGGCTCTAAAAGTGAACCTGGAAATTATAGGCCAGTAAGTCTAACCTCTATTGTTGGTAAAATATTTGAAGGGTTTCTGAGGGATTTTATTCTGGATTATCTCAATGAGAAAAACTGTTTTAACACCATATCAGCATGGGTTTATGAGGAATCGCTCCTGTCAAACCAATCTAATCAGTTTTTATGAAAAGGTAATGGGTCGCCCTCCCAGGGCTGTGGGGTACTCGGTACCAGGCCGGTCCTTCAGAGGGGAATGTCACAGCAGCGGTGACCCGGTCCGTGGCTCTGGGCGCCCATGTAAAAGGGGGTTTGAGTGGTGGAATAAAGTTTATGAGTGATTCGTGACGCCACCTGTGGTGTTCGGCAATGAAGGTGTTAAGCTGACGCTGCAGACAGATCCTCTGGGACAGATGGTGTAGTGCAGCAGAGAGGTTGTAGCCCTCCACAGGCAGGGCTGTTGGTCCCAGGGCAGTGTAGATAGGTGTTGGGGAAGAGGGTGCAATGTCTGGCACAGAGATGTAGCGGTGCTGAAGAAGTTGCAGGAAGAAGGCAAGGACACAGCGGAATGTAGTTTCTTTACCTTTACTTGTAAGTGCAGTCCAGGGTCCAGATTACAGATGGCACCGGAGATGATTAGCCTGGAAGCAACTTAGGAATCTCTCTGTCAGATGGGTTGTGTAATCTCCTCCCCTAGCGCTTACTTGAGGTATATGCAGTACAGTGTTACACTGACGTTCCTCCTTCTTCTTCCCTTTTGGATCTACCTCGTATGCCAGACAGCTGTAGCCTTCTATCTCTCTTGGCTCACCCTTCGCTGTTGTGCCTCCAAATTTTAGTTAGGAATAGAGCATTTACAGCTTCCTATTCCTCTGGTTTCTGTTGCAGGACCTTCAGTATCCATACAACCGTGGAGACCAGGCTCCAGATCATGCGCTATCACTGGGAGGGAGCTCTCTATCCTCAGCTCAACCTCCAGCTTCTCTCCTCACGTCTACACTCATTGCCCTCCTCACTCTAACTGACTCATTTCCCCTCCTGGCCCTCAGAGAGCACTCCTCCCCCAATTCTGGTTCAGAGCTCCCTCTGCTGGCCTGGAGGGGGAACTGTGTTGCATGACATGGTTAACTGTCAGAGAGACCCTTCATTGCTTCCAAGCCTGACATCATCCTCCCTGGAGGAAGGCAATGCCAGTGTGGCGACCATACTCTTGGGGGCGCCTCATTCCCCCGAGTGCAATTCAGCACTCCTGGGCTGATGAAAAACTTATGAACATAATAAACGAATAAACAAGTTTAATTGTACAAGATTTAGAAAAATGAAAAATTACAAAAACCAAAGGCTCCAAAAATAGTCCTGTGATGTTAAGTCCATGCATCAACGTCCATGGTCTATTCCTGGGCAAATGGTGAACTATGTACAAAGTTAGAGACCACACCTAGTCCAGTGGCCAAAATGTCCATAACACAAACGGGAAAACTCAAAACGGAAATTTCTTGCAGAATATCTGTAGGCACAAAATTTGAACAGTTACATATATACATGTTAACACTTACATTGCTTTAACTTATTCATATGCGGAATCTAAGGGGCGGTATACCTTGAGTAGTACGGGTAGATCTACGTAACACTGGCATGGTTGAGGATCTTACTGGTTGCCTGATGCTAACTACTGGTGTAGTGTGTGATATACTGGGTACACTACTGGTGGTTCTGCGTAGCACAGGGATACTAGATTTCCTAGGACCACTTCTACTCACTGTGGGCATGACAGATTCACCACTGGCAGGGCGAGGGTTCTCTGGCTCCATTGCTGGTGTGGCATCTGCTGCCTGATTTTCCTGATTTTCAGGATTTTCTTGAGTCACTTCTTCTTGTACTACCAGTTGGGGAAATGTCAACACTGGCACCACTATGGCATCATTTACTTTAGTCCAATTTGCAGGGAATTCTCCAAGTATAGTGCTGACCTTTTCTTCTTCTATGGGTTGGATGTTATTTTGTTCTTCCATTCTTTCCTTTAGCTGGTTAGGGCATAATTTCAAATGATCCCTTGATATTGCTGCTGAGGTTTCTCCTCCATCTTTACTAATAAGGCACACCTTGGTATTGTCAATGTTTGAGGGTAGAATGGAGTAGGGTTCAGCTTCCCATTGGTCATTAAGAACTGGGAGTGCAGGTGGTCTTCTCTTCCATCCTCCCAGTGGATGGCCATGGAACAAGGAGGTGGAATAAGATTCTGCAGGTGAACAACTGGCTACGTCGATGGTGCCGTCAGCAACGATTTGGATTTCTGGATCACGGAGTGAACTACTTATACGATGGACTACTTGCTAGAGATGGGGTGCACCTTACGAAGACTGGAAAGCATGTATTTGGAAGTCGCCTTGCTACACTTGTAAGGAGAGCTTTAAACTAGAACAACATGGGAAGGGAAGCAAAAGACCAGAAAAAGCCATACACCTGATAAATGCTATTGAGAACTCTGCTATTAGAAGTGGAAAGGAAGAACAAAGACGAAAGAATCTAATTAATGAAAATATTGGAGAAAGAGAAACCAATCACAAACTAAAATGCTTCTATACTAATGCACAAAGCATGGGCAACAAACAAGGAGAATTGGAACTACTAACACAGGAAAAGAAATATGATGTCATTGGAATCACTGAAACTTGGTGGGACAATACACATGATTGGAATACAAGACTAGAAGGATACAACTTATTTGCAAGAAACAGACTTGATAAACGAGGAGGGGGTGTTGCATTGTATGTTAGAAACACGTATATCTGCACAGAGATTGAAGCTTCAGAGACTGGGAGTTCTGTGGAAACTGTTTGGGTAAGAATACAAGGACAGAACAATGGAAAGGACACCATTGTAGGCATTTACTACAGGCCGCCTGTGCAAGCTGAAGATATAGATGAACTGTTTATGCATCAAATGGCCAAGTTCTCCAAAAAATATGACATAGTTGTCATGGGAGATTTCAACTATCCAGACATTTGTTGGGAATCTCTCTCAGGCAAAACTAACAGGTCAAGGAAATTCTTATCCTCTCTTGCTGACAACTTTATCTTCCAAAAGGTAAGGGAGAAAACAAGGGGAACTGCTACCTTGGATCTAATCCTTATAAACAGGGAGGAAATGGTTGAGGAGGTAAAAGTGGTTGGGACCCTAGGAGGTAGTGACCATGCTATTTTAGAATTTTGGATAACTAGAGGCGGAAGACCTGTGAAGACTCAGACGTCAAGGTTAGATTTCAGAAAGGCAGATTTTAAGGGATTCAGAAAGAGAATTGGAGGGATCCAATGGCTGGATATCCTAAAAGACAAAAATGTCCAGGAGGGATGGGAAATCTTGAAAAATGAAATTCTCAAAGCACAGTTGTTAACAATTCCGAAAAGAGGGAAGAATAGGAAGCATTTAAGGAAACCAGGATGGATGACCACAGAACTTAAGCACATGCTAAAAAGGAAGAAAAAAATGTTTATAAAATGGAAAGAGGGAGGCATATCTAAAGAAGAATATAATGCTGTCTGCAGAACCTGCAGGGCACAAATCAGATTATCTAAAGCTGAAAATGAATTGAGGCTTGCAAGAGATGTCAAAAACAATAATAAAGGATTTTGGGGATATGTCAAAAGTAAAAGAAAAGTCAAAGATGCTATAGGATATTTACAGGATGAAAATGATGAAATGGTAAGACAGGATGTTGAGAAGGCTGAACTTTTAAATTCCTATTTTGCATCTGTTTTCTCTCAGAAAGGAAATGTAACATCAACTGTTATTCACTGTCCTATTAAGGGAATAGAAGAATCCAGGATATCTATAAACAGAAAGATAGTGAGGAAACACTTAGCTAACCTAAACGAATTCAAGTCTTCAGGTCCAGATGAATTACACCCCAGAGTACTGAAGGAGATAGCAGAAGAAATTTTTGAACCCCTCTCCATAATCTTTGAAAATTCTTGGAGAACAGGAGAAGTGCCAGAAGACTGGAGAAGAGCAAATGTTGTTCCTATCTTCAAAAAGGGGAAGAAGGTGGACCCAGGGAACTATAGGCCGGTGAGTCTGACTTCTATACCAGGAAAGATCTTTGAACAAATTATTAAACAACATGTATGTCAATACCTGGATAAGAATGAAGTGATTAAACAGAGTCAGCATGGGTTTGTAACTAATAAGTCATGTCAGACTAACTTAATTTCCTTCTATGACGGTATCACTGATTGGGTGGATCAAGGAAATGCTGTAGATATAGTATATCTTGACTTCAGCAAAGCATTTGACAAAGTCTCTCATACAATCCTTATTGTAAAAATGACTAAGTATGGAATGGACAAGGCAACTGTTAGGTGGATTCATAACTGGCTTAGTGATCGGACCCAAAGAGTGGTCGTAAATGGCTGCACATCCAGTTGGAAGAATGTCTCAAGTGGGGTACCACAGGGCTCTGTCCTGGGCCCTGTATTGTTCAACATCTTTATCAACGATTTAGATGAAGGAAATGAGGGTAAACTGATTAAATTTGCTGATGACACAAAGCTAGGAGGGATAGCTAATACTAGAGAAGAGAGAGAGGATTCAAAAAGATTTAAATAAACTGGAGAAGTGGGCAGCAACTAACAGAATGGTTTTTAACAGGGAGAAATGCAAAGTACTACATCTGGGCAATAAAAATGAAAAAAGCATATATAGGATGGGAGGAATAGGGCTAAGTGACAGAACATGTGAAATAGACTTGGGTATACTAATAGATCACAGACTGAATATGAGTCAACAGTGTGATGCAGCAGCAAAAAAGGCAAATGCAATTCTAGGATGTATTAACAGAAGCATACAGTCTAGATCACGTGAAGTCATTATTTCCCTCTACTCCTCTTTGGTCAGACCTCATCTGGAATATTGTGTCCAGTTTTGGGCACCACATTTTAAAAAAGACATCAACAAACTGGAGCAAGTTCAGAAAAGAGCGACCAGAATGGTGACCGGTCTGCAAACCCTGTCTTATGAGGAAAGGTTGCAGGATTTGGGAATGTTTAGTTTGCAAAAGAGAAGACTGAGAGGAGACTTAATAGCTGTCTACAAATATCTAAAGGGCTGTCACATTGTAGAAGGATCAACTTTATTCTCATTTGCACAAGGAAAGACTAGAAGCAATGGGATGAAACTGAATGGGAGGAGACACAGATTAGATATTAGAAAAAACTTTTTGACAGTTAGAGTGATCAATGAGTGGAACAGGCTGCCACGAGAAGTGGTGAGTTCTCCTTCAATGGAAGTCTTCAAACAGAGGCTGGACAGACATCTGACTGGGATGATTTAGTGAATCCTGCTTGAAGCAGGGGGTTGGACCAGATGGCCCAGGAGGTCCCTTCCAACTCTACGATTCTATGATTCTATGCATCCTTCTTTTCCTCTTTAGGACTTGTTCTCCTGGGGACAAGGGAACTGCAGGTGCATGCTGATTGTAGTTCCTCTCTTGTTTTTGTCTTGCCTGAGCTAGACTCTTTTCCACACACTCTTGTACTCTACGGTACTGCTGCTGCCGCTCTGTATCCCAGTCAGCATCTGGTGATGTCACCTCAGGTGTAAGGACTCCCATATCCAAATCAATAGGTAACTTGCCAGGTCTCGCTCTCATTAGGTACAGTTGTGGCCAAAAGTATTGACACCCCTGCAATTCTGTCAGATAATACTCAGTTTCTTCCTGAAAATGATTGCAAACACAAATTCTTTGGTATTATTATCTTCATTTAATTTGTCTTAAATGCAAAAACACAAAAGAGAATGAAGCAAAAAGCAAAACATTGATCATTTCACACAAAACTCCAAAAATGGGCCAGACAAAAGTATTGGCACCCTCAGCCTAATACTTGGTTGCACAACCTTTAGCCAAAATAACTGCGACCAACCGCTTTTGGTAACCATCAATGAGTTTCTTACAATGCTCTGATGGAATTTTAGACCATTCTTCTTTGGCAAACTGCTCCAGATCCCTGATATTTGAAGGGTGCCTTCTCCAAACTGCCATTTTTAGATCTCTTCACAGGTGTTCTATGGGATTCAGGTCTGGACTCATTGCTGGCCAACTTAGAAGTCTCCAGTGCTTTCTCTCAAACCATTTTCAAGTGCTTTTTGAAGTGTGTTTTGGGTCATTGTCCTGCTGGAAGACCCATGACCTCTGAGGGAGACCCAGCTTTCTCACACTGGGCCCTACATTATGCTGCAAAATTTGTTGGTAGTCTTCTGACTTCATAATGCCATGCACACGGTCAAGCAGTCCAGTGCCAGAGGCAGCAAAGCAACCCCAAAACATCAGGGAACCTACACCATGTTTGACTGTAGGGACCGTGTTCTTTTCTTTGAATGCCTCTTTTTTTTTCTCCTGTAAACTCTATGTTGATGCCTTTGCCCAAAAAGCTCTACTTTTGTCTCATCTGACCAGAGAACATTCTTCCAAAACGTTTTAGGCTTTTTCAGGTAACTTTGGCAAACTCCAGCCTGGCTTTTTTATGTCTCGGCATAAGAAGTTGGGTCTTCCTGGGTCTCCTACCATACAGTCCCTTTTCATTCAGACGCCGACGGATAGTACGGGTTGACACTGTTGTACCCTCGGACTGCAGGGCAGCTTGAACTTGTTTGGATGTTAGTCGAGGTTCTTTATCCAACATCCGCACAATCTTGCGTTGAAATCTCTTGTCAATTTTTCTTTTCCGTCCACATCTAGGGAGGATAGCCACAGTGCCATGGGCTTTAAACTTCTTGATGACACTGGGCACGGTAGACACAGGAACATTCAGGTCTTTGGAGATGGACTTGTAGCCTTGAGATTGCTCATGCTTCCTCACAATTTGGTTTCTCAAGTCCTCAGACAGTTCTTTGGTCTTCTTTCTTTTCTCCATGCTCAATGTGGTACACACAAGGACACAGGACAGAGGTTGAGTCAACTTTAATCCATGTCAACTGCAAGTGTGATTTAGTTATTGCCACCACCTGTTAGGTGCCACAGGTAAGTTACAGGTGCTGTTAATTACACAAATTAGAGAAGCATCACATGATTTTTCAAACAGTGCCAATACTTTTGTCCACCCTCTTTTTTATGTTTGGTGTGGAATTATATCCAATTTGGCTTTAGGACAATTCTTTTTGTGTTTTTTCATTTAAGACAAAGTAAATGAAGATAATAATACCAAAGAATTTGTGTTTGCAATCATTTTCAGGAAGAAACTGAGTATTATCTGACAGAATTGCAGGGGTGTCAATACTTTTGGCCACAACTGTAGGCTGGAGTGCAGTTGGTGGAATTCACAGGAATGTGGTTGTAGAGGTCTACCAGATCTGGCAACTTTTCTGGCCACAGATTCCTCTCTTCCAAGGGCAAGGTCTTCAGTAGGTTGATCACCACCTGGTTCATCTTTTCACACATGCCATTGGTCTGTGGATGGTACGGTGTTGTCCTGATCTTCTTGCAACCATACAAGTTACAGAATTCCTGGAACACTTCCGCCTCAAAGGCTGGACCTTGATCTGTAAGCACTCGCTCGGGGTATCCGTGTGGTCGAAAAAAGTGCTGTTGGAAGGCTCTGGCTGCTGTCCTGGCTGTTTGATTCTTGACAGGCACAACTACCAAGAATCTTGAGTAGTGGTCAACGATGGTAAGAGCATAAATGTAGCTTGAACGGCTTGGGACCAGCTTCACATGGTCCAGGGCGACCAACTCAAGTGGCTGTTTGGTTATTATTGGCTGCAAAGGAGCTCGCTGGCTGTTACGGTCCTTCCTGCACAGGTTGCATTGTCCACACTCCCGGCACCAATTTTCAATGGCTTTCCTCATACCAGCCCAGTAAAATCTCTCCCAGAGCAAGGCTTCCAACTTTTTCCATCCGAAGTGTCCAGCTCCATTGTGGTATGCTTCCAAGACCATTGATGCTTCTCTCTTTGGGACTACCACCTGTCAGACCAGCTCATGAGTGCGGGCATTGATACTCCTCCGGCACAGCTTTCCTTCATAGATGAACAGCCTGGCTCTTTCCTTCCACAACTGTTGGGTTTCTTCAGGAGCACCCGACTCTGGGCGTGAGTCAGCTTGTGACAGTAGCTCCTTCACCAGGCGGACTGCGGGGTCGCTATCCTGCCTTTCTGCCCAGTCATGATGAGGCAATGGATATAGGGTGACCTCTTTCAAGCCAGAACGTCTGTTTCTCACTCCTTGGGCACGTTGGGCCGCAATTGGCCGGTGGAAGTTAGGTAACTCGATTTCTTCAAGTGCCTCAGGGTCTTCTCCTGCATCTGGCAGATTAGGCATTCTGGACAGTGCATCAGCATTGGCATTCTTGTGCCCTGCTCGGTACTTGATGGTGAATTCATAGTTAGACAGCCGAGCCATCCATCGCTGCTCCAATGCACCTAGTTTTGCAGTTTCCAAGTGAGTCAACGGGTTGTTGTCCGTGAAGATGGTAAACTTGGCTGAAGCTAGGTAATGCTTGAATCGTTCAGTCACAGCCCATACTATGGCAAGGAACTCCAGCTTGAAGGAACTGTAGTTGTCAGAGTTCCTTTCGACGAAGCTTCCTGCTGGCGTAGGAGATCACTCTTTCTTGGCCATTCTGTACCTGAGACAGTAATGCTCCCAGTCCCACATTGCTAGCATCAGTATACAACACAAAGGGTTGGTCATAATCTGGGTAGGCCAGAACTTCATCTCCTGTGAGAGCCATCTTCAGTCGAGTAAAGGACCTCTCCAGCTCCTCATTCTATTCAAATGTGGAACTTTTCTGTTTGGCTTTCTTGGACTGCCCCACCACAAGATTTTGCATAGGAGTGGCTATTTCAGTGAAGCCCTTGATGAACCTTCGGTAGTATCCTACCAGCCCAAGAAATTGGCGTACTTCATGGAGGTTGCTGGGCTTCGGCCAGTCCCGGATGACTGTGACCTTGCCAGGGTCCGGTGCCACACCTTCTGCACTCACTACATGACCGAGGTACTGAACCTTGGGCTTCAGGAGGTGGCATTTGGAAGGTTTCACCTTCTGGCCAAAGTTGGACAAGGCTTCAAACACCTCAGCCAGGTGCTTCAGATGGTCTTCATAAGTCTTGGAGAAAGCAATGACATCATCAAGGTACAACAGGACCGTCTCGAAGTTCTTGTGTCCCAGGCAGCACTCCATCAGCCGTTGAAATGTTCCTGGGGCGGTGCAGAGCCCGAATGGCATATAGTTGAACTCACAGAGACCCATTGGGGTGGTAAACGCTGTTTTCTCCTTGTCTGCTTCTGCCACGGGAACCTGCCAATACCCACTAGTGAGATCTAAGGTGGAAAAATAGTTAGCAGTTTTAAGTGCAGCTAATGACTCCTCAATTCTGGGTAATGGGTAGGCATCCTTATGTGTAATGCTGTTAATTTTTCTGTAATCAACACACATTCTCATGGTACCATCCTTTTTCTTTACAAAAACTATTGGAGCTGCCCAGGGGCTACAACTGTCTCTGGTCACCCCAGCCTCCTTCATTTCTCTCAACATACTTTTGGCACATTGATATTGTGTTGGGTTATAGGCCGGTACCTTTCTTTAATGGGTGGATGATCTCCAGTGGGGATATGGTGTTGAACCCCTTTTGCCTTCCCAAAGTCTAGAGGGTGTTTACTGAATACCCGCTCATACTCCTGAGTCACTCGTTAAACCTTATTCTTTTGGTATGAAGGGGTGGAGTCAGTCTCCACCTGCAGTTGCTGGCACCATTCCTCCAGCTGCTTTACAGAGCCATTGTCCTCTACCTGGTCGGATGAGACCAAGGGCTCTGCTGCCTGCATTGCATTGTTACTGACAGTGAGCAGCTTAGCAACTGTGGCATACCGAGGTACTGTACTATGGCTTCCTCCTCCCCACAGTTAAAGAGGCGTACAGGTACTCTCCCTTTGCGAACATCAACTACCCCTCTGGCTGTCAGGACAGTGGGCTCGCTGTCAGAGTACACTGGTTCTACCAATGCCTGGTAATCTTTTCCTCTGAGGCCTATGGCTGCCCGACACCAAATCAACATTTCACATCTGGGGGGTATTGCAATGGGGAAAGCATCACTCACTCTGAGGCTGCCAATTTCTCCGCCAGAGAGTTCTACCTGCTGTCTTTGCATCAGGGCCTTGATCTCCTTCTGCAGGACTCATTGTTCACTGGAACCAGCAGTCTCAGCCACCTGTTGCAACAAGACAATAACCTCGGCAAGACAATTTTCAGTTACATTTGTACCAACAGTCATCATGGGATTACATTCTCGTCGATCAATATCCACAACTATCAGACCTTGAGATTTTAACTCTACTCTACCCACTTTAACAGTAATTTCTTTACATCCCACTTGTGGTAAAGCCTGACCATTACTGGCAACTACTGTCAGTTCATCACTTGGGCCACGGGTAAGTTCGGAGTCAGCCCAATACCGCTTGTAGAGGATATAGGGCATAGTGGTCACCTGGGAGCCAGTGTCCAGCAGAGCGTTCATTGGAATGCCGTCAATCACCACTGGAAGGATCGGTCTCCCTCCAACATACTTGGCTCGCCAGTTCCTTGGGCCTTGTGGTCCTACTTCTGGGGGTTGGCCCTCTCCCCCAGGGGTTGCTCGATTAAATAACAGAATCTTGCAAGGTGACCTGCCTTGCGGCAATGACGGCAGATGGGACGTCCGTCCTGGTCATAGCGATCGTTGTTCCTCCCTCGGAGTGGCGGGGTTCTCCTCTTCTGGAGCCACGGGACATCCTCTGGACTGGAAGCAAGCTGGATCTTCTCCTTGGAGGACACCTGCAGGGACTGCACGGTTTTAGTAAGTGCAGCCTTCCCTTTGGTCAACTCCTGGACCTGAAGACGCAGCTCTTCTGTTGGGTCTTTATCTAGAGTCTGTACATCAGCCTCCACAGGGATGGAAGGGAAAGATGTTGCTTCCTGGTGGTCGGCGATCACTTGGCGCCTAGGGGGCGCTGGACGGCTGACAGTTGGTTCCTGCAGCACCCGGATAGCCCTGTCCTTGAAATAAGCAAAGTCTAGATCAGGGTTCTGTAGGGCTATGATGCGCAGCTGTGCTCTGTGGGTACTGGATAGGAGTCCCTCAATGAATTGCTCCTTTAACAGTCCGTCTCCATCTTTCACACTGTCAGGGTCAATCTGCTTGACGGCTCGCAGTGCCTCCTGCAGGTTAAGAGCATAGTCCCTTATATTGTCCTGCGCTTTCTGTTTACATCCAAAGAACCTCATCTTGATTTCAGCTGCAGTGCGAGTGTCAAAGGTGCTTTTTAGCTTGGCCAAAATCTTTTTAACAGTCTCTTTGTCAGTGTCCTGCCAGGCTTTTACTTCTCTCTGTGCTGCACCTGTTAGCTGCCCAATCAGGATGTTCACCTTCTGGCTTTCAGATAGAGGATACACCTCAAACAAACTGCACAGTCTCTCTTTAAATTCACTCAGGGTATATGACTCCCCTGAATACTGCGGTAGCCAAGCTGCTCCCGATATGTAAGGCATAGACAGTGGCATTATGGGGACCGCTGCGGTGGGTACTATTGGAGCCGCAGCTGCGTTGGGCACTGCATCTTGCGGCGCTAAGGGGCTGGCGGGGGCGTCCGCTGCTGCATCGGCGCTTGCCTCAGACATTCTCCTTCCCCTCTAGTTAACAGTTGCCAGGCCCCGGGGTTGAGCGGCTTACCGGCTGTAGGCCTCAACTCCTCCCCTTCTCGCGCGCTGTCCTCTCTTCCCATGCGGCACTTCACTTCCTTGCACTCTTTGGCAGGCTCCGCCCACGACGGCCCGCCTCTTTGGGTTCCCGCGCGAACCAAGCAGCGGGATAATGGCGGCAATGGCGCCAACAGTCCACAGTACACAAAACAGTCTCTGGCACACAGGAGCTGGGGATACTGGGCTCCGTTATCCTGTTTGTGACGCCAAAATGGGTCACCCTCCCAGGGCTGTGGGGTACTCGGTACCGGGCCGGTCCTTCAGAGGGGAATGTCACAGCAGCGGTGTTCGGCAATGAAGGTGTTAAGCCGACGCTGCAGACAGATCCTCTGGGACAGATGGTGTAGTGCAGCAGAGAGGTTGTAGCCCTCCACAGGCAGGGCTGTTGGTCCCAGGGCAGTGTAGATAGGTGTTGGGGAAGAGGGTGCAGTGTTTGGCACAGAGATGTAGCAGTGCTGAAGAAGTTGCAGGAAGAAGGCAAGGACACAGCGGAATGTAGTTTCTTTACCTTTACTTGTAAGTGCAGTCCAGGGTCCAGATTACAGACGGCGTCGGAGATGATTAGCCTGGAAGCAACTTAGGAATCTCTCTGTCAGATGGGTTGTGTAGTCTCCTCCCCTAGCGCTTACTTGAGGTACATGCAGTACAGTGTTACACTGACGTTCCTTCTTCTTCTTCCCTTTTGGATCTACCTCGTATTGCAGACAGCTGTATCCTTCTATCTCGTTGCCCTCCTCACTCTAACTGACTCATTTCCCCTCCTGGCCTCAAAGAGCACTCCTCCCCCAATTCTGGTTCAGAGCTCCCTCTGCTGGCCTGGAGTGGGAACTGTGTTGCATGACATGGTTAACTGTCAGAGAGACCCTTCATTGCTTCCAAGCCTGATATCACCCTCCCTGGAGGAAGGCAATGCCAGTGTGGCGACCATACTCCTGGGGGCGCCACAGTAAGCTATAGACTGGACCAAGGTGAGTCATTGGATGTGGTATATCTTGATTTTTCCAAAGCGTTTGATACCGTGCCACACAAGAGGTTGGTACACAAAATGAGAATGCTGGGTCTGGGGGAAAATGTGTGTAAATGGGTAAGTAACTGGCTTAGTGATAGAAAGCAGAGGGTGGTTATAAATGGTATATTCTCTAACTGGGTCGCTGTGACCAGTGGGGTACCGCAGGGGTCGGTGTTGGGACCTATTCTCTTCAACATATTTATTAACGATCTGGTAGAAGGTTTGCACAGCAAAATATCGATATTTGCAAATGATACAAAACTATGAAAAGCAGTCAATACAAGAGAAGATAGTATTCTGCTACAGATGGATCTGGATAAGTTGGGAACTTGGGCCGAAAGGTGGCAGATGCAGTTTAACAATGATAAATGTAAGGTTATACACATGGGAAGAAGGAATCAATATCACCATTACACACTGAACGGTATACCACTGGGTAAATCTGACATGGAGAAGGACATGGGGATCCTAGTTAACGATAAACTTACCTGGAGCAGCCAGTGCAAGGCAGTGGCTGCCAAGGCAAACAGGATCATGGGGTGCAATAAAAGAGGTCTGGATACACATGATGAGAGCATTATACTGCCTCTGTACAAATCTGTGGTTAGACCGCACATGGAGTACTGTGTACAGTTTTGGGCACCGGTGCTCAGGAAGGATATAATGGAACTAGAGTGGGTACAAAGGAGGGCAACAAAATTAATCAAGGGGATGGGGGAACTACAATACCCAGAGAGATTAGCAAAATTAGGATTATTTAGTCTAGAAAAAAGACGACTGAGGGGCGATCTAATAACCATGTATAAGTATATAAGGGGACAATACAAATATCTCTCCGAGGATCTGTTTATACCAAGGAAGGTGACGGTCACAAGGGGGCATTCTCTGCGTCTGGAGGAGAAAAGGTTTTTCCACCATCATAGAAGAGGATTCTTTACTGTTAGGGCAGTGAGAATCTGGAATTCCCTGCATGAGGAGGTGGTGATGGCGAACTCAGTTGAAGGGTTCAAGAGAGGCCTGGATGTCTTCCTGGAGCGTAAAAATATTGTATCTTACAGAATTTTATAGGCTGAACTGGATGGACTAATGTCTTTTTTCGGCCTTACTAATTATGTTACTGTGTTACTATGATGGAGTGGGGTGAATGGGCCTGTACATGATGGAGGGGGGTGAGTGGAGCTGTACATGATGGAGGGGGTGAATGGGGCTGCACATTATGGAGTGGGGTGAATGGGGCTGTATACGATGGAGGGGGGGTGAATGGGGCTGTACATGATGGAGGGGAGTGAATGGGGCTACACATGATGAAGGGGGTGCAGGGGCTGTATATGATGGAGGGGGGTGAATGGGGCTGCACATGATGGAGGGGGGTCCGAGGGCTGTACATGATGGAGGGTGGTGTGGGGGGGCTGTACATGATGAAGGGGGTGAATGTGGCTGTACATGATGGAGGGGGGTACGGGGGCTCTACATGATGGAGGGGGGTGCGAGGGCTACACATGATGGAGTAGGGGGAGTGAGGCTGTACAAGATGGAGTGGGGGAGTGAGGCTGTACATGATGGAGGGGGGTGCGGGGGCTGCACATGATGGAGTGGGGGGAGTGAGGCTGTACATGATGGAGTGGGGCTGTACATGATGGAGTGGGGCTGCACATGATGGAGTAGGGATGGAATGCGGGAGTGGGGCTGTACATGATGGAATGGGGCTGTACATGATGGTGTGGGGGGAGTGGGGCTGCACATGATGAAGGGGGAGTGGGGCTGTACATGATGGAGTGGGGGGAGTGGGGCTGTACATGATGGAGTGGGGCTGCACATGATGGAGTGGGGATGGAATGCGGGAGTGGGGCTGTACATGATGGAATGGGGCTGTACATGATGGAGTGGGGGGAGTGGGTCTGCACATGATGAAGAGGGAGTGGGGCTGTACATGATGGAGTGGGGGGAGTGGGGCTGTACACGTTGGAGTTGGGTTAGTGGGGCTGCACATGATGAAGGGGGAGTGGGGCTGTACATGATAGAGTGCGGCTGCACTTGATGGAGGTAAGGGGATTGAACATGATGAAGGGGGACTGCACATGATGAAGTAGGGGGTAAGGGGGACTGCACAGGATGTAGTGGGGGTAAGGGGGACTGCACAGGATGAATTGGGGGGGTAAGGGGGAATGCACATGAATTGGGGGGTAAAGGGGACTGCACATGATATAGGGGTAAGAGTGACTGCACATGATGATGGGGGAGTGGGGCTGCACATGATGAAGTGGGGGTAAGGGAGATTGCACATGATGAAGTGGGGGGTAAGGGGGACTGCACATGATGAAATGGAAGGGGAATAAGCTGCAAATGATGAAGGGGCACTGCAGATGAAGTGAGGGGTGTGTAGGGGACTACAACGGATGAAGTAAGGGAGCTTCAAATTAAAGTGGGAAGACTGCATATGATGATGTGGGGGAGAGGACGGGGGACTGCAAATGATGAATTCAGTGTGAGTGACGGGGCACAGCAATTTAATTGAAGGTGGGGAGGGTGAGGAGAGCAAATGAATTGAAGGTGGGGGGTGAGGAGAGCAAATGATCTATATGGAGAACAAATAAAGAATTTTGAGTGTGGAGGAGTAAGTGATGTATTGAATGTGGGGTAGAGCAGTTGATAATGAATAGAGGGTGGGAGAGAAAGACATGGCAATGAATTGAGGCGGGAGGGGCATGCAAATATAATGAATCGGGGTAAGGGTTAGAGCGGGAGGTACATAGTGGAGGGCGTTGAGGTTGAAGTGCCAGGTAATGAATTGGGGGAAAGAATACAGGTGCTAATTGATTTATATATTAAATGGGGAAAGTGGCATTTATAGTTAGTGGGTGCACAGTGGTGGATTACAATTTATATTTGGAATGGTGGGTTGCATAATAACCAATTATGTATTAATGGTGGGTGCATGTCTGTATTCAGATGTGTAGTGTAGAAGAAAGGGAAAAAGTGGGGAATGTGCTCTGGAAGCCCTTCTCTAGGTAACTGTGTTATTTCATGCAGAGACGAGTCCTGACTGGAAGAAGTGATGGCGGTCTGTGCTGGATGAAAAAGAAAAGCAAAGATGAAGGACTTCAGCGAGAGACATCACTGGTGAGTCAGTGTGTTACCTGTACACTGACAGTAAATACAGAGTTCCTGTATACAATTGCACTTAGTATTGTGTTTTTAATTAATGATCAGTATTGTAGTATTTAGTCACTATCTGGTGGTAATATGTGGTCTGGTCATGGTGTGGCGCTATTTGTTCCTTGTATGTGGTATTATTCAGTCACTATGTAGTGGTAATATCTGGTTTGGCCATGGTGTGGCGGTATTTGTTCCTTGTATATGGTATTATTCAGTCACTATGTGGTGGTAATATGTGGTCTGGCCATGGTGTGGCGGTATTTGTTCCTTGTATGTGGTATTATTCAGTCACTCTGTGGTGGTTATATGTGGTCTGGCCATGGTGTGCCGGTATTTGTCACTTGTATGTGGTATTATTCAGTCACTATGTGGTGGTTATATGTGGTCTGGCCATGGTGTGGCGGTATTTGTTCCTTGTATGTGGTATTATTCAGTCACTATGTGGTGGTAATATGTGGTCTGGTCATGGTGCGGCATTATTTGTTCCTTGTATGTGGTATTATTTGGTGACTATGTGGTGGTTATATGTTGTCTAGTCATGGTGTGGTATTTGTTCCTTGTATGTGGTATTATTCGGTCACTATGTAGTGGTAATATGTGGTCTGGCCATGGTGTGGCGCTATTTGTTCCTTGTATGTGGTATTATTCAGTCACTCTGTGGTGGTAATATGTGGTCTGGTCATAGTGTGACGATATTTGTCCCTTGTATGTGGTATTAATGGTTGTTTAAAAAAAAATTGTAAATGTATGTGACTCATTCCCTTAAAGAAAAATATTTAAATATATATTTATTTTTAATAGTTTAGAGTAGAGTAGGGCCCGGCCGAAAGAGTCTACTGTGTCGTGGAATCAGCTTAAAAATTATTTTGGCCAGAACAAAAGCGCTGGTTATATGTGTGATCTGGTGTTTGATAGGAACTGTTAATATCAGATTGTAGTGCACAGCCTGGCCGGCTGGTCAGTCAAGTGAGACAGCTGCATAGAAATATATGCAGCTGTCACACTCGAGTCAGGAAAGCCGCTGGCCAGAATGTTCTGTTCTGATCTCATTCCAATTTATTTTTTTTCAACTGTTTGACTGCGCCCCTACTTGTATATGTTTGAGGAAAAGGTGTGTGTAAATGGGTGTGGCTTAAAAAGTGGGTGTGGCTTAAAATGGGTGTGGTTTTCCTACACATAAACACAGGACCTGTTGTTAAAAATTTGAATCCCACCCCTGCTTCTACGGACTGGAGACACATAGAATCCTGTGGCAGAGGAAAAGCCCAGGATTGAGGATCCCCTTGCAACAGTGAAATTAACTCCCACACATTGCTCCTCATCCCCAGAGGAGTAAGGACGAAGTTTAAAATACAGTTTACATGCTTCTTTAAATACAAAAAAACCTGTCCCTACCTCCTGAAAACCTGTCCGGGAAGGAAATTTTGGGTTCAAGCTGGACCAGCCTACCTGCAGCGTCCCCCACAACAGGAATCTGCAGCCGCTGCTGAACCTCAGAATGAAGGTCGGTCATGGAGTGCCCGCCAGGGTCATGGGGTACTCGGTACCGGGCAGTTCTTAAAGGGGAAGTGTCATGACAGCGATGAGCTGGTCTGTGGCCCTGTGTGTCCAAGAAATTGATTAACAAAGGGGAATAAAGTTTATAAGTGGTTCGTGACACCACCTATGGTACTCAGCAAGTAAGGTGTTAGCCAACGCTGCAGATTCAGTCCACTGGGGTAGTTGTTGATGCAGCAGAGTTGGTACAGCTCTCCACAGGCAGAGCTATTCCCCAGGGCGGTTATGGTGTAATAGATGGTGATTAGAGTTGAGCGACTTTGGTCGGATCGGGTTTCATGAAACAAAATTTGTTTCAGATAAAACTGGTCCGACTAGGGCAAAAAAAAGTCGGAGTTTCGTCCGAAACCCGACCCCAATGCAAGTCAATGGGGAATAAAAGTCGCCATTGAGTGAATGAATGTCATCCGCTCAATGCCGACTTTTATTTCCCATTGACTTGCATTGGGATTGGGTTTCGGACGAAACTCCGACTTTTTTTGCCCTAGTCGGACCAGTTTCATCTGAAACAAATTTTGTTTCATGAAACCCGATCCGACCAAAGTCGCTCAACTCTAATGGTGATGATGGTGGTTGTAGTGCAGGGCAAGTGGCGCAGCAATAAATTGGAGGACACAGCAGTGGGCAGTCTTCACAGGTTTTACTCACAGTTCGATGTTACAATCCCCAGCCGGGGTGCTGTGTCCTCAGGGTCCGTGGTCCAGACAGCTCTCAGGTAAATTGGGGTACACCATGTCAGAACCCCCTTTAGATGTTCCTTTCCAGGCCATCTTTCTACGCTGGATGCCGCCTCTCCTGCCCTGCGTCTTCACACACAGTGTCCCAAGCCAGCAGACTCGGATCTTGTTGGGTGACATTGGTCAGACCCCTGGATCCTATATGTCTACCTTTTCAGCGAATGTGTATGGATGTGGCTGTGGCCCTTGCAATGCCTTCGCCTCCAGATTGCTAGCTGAGTCCTTAGTTTCTACACTAGCTGGGGCTGGTCCCCTAACTGCGACCTGGTCCCTCTACTGACCACGCTGGTGGATGCGGGCCCCATGGATGGATCTCTCACTATCCGTGCCCCTAGGACCTCTTCTTCCTTTCCACCTCTGGAGCCTCTCTCTATCTTCCGTCCTTTTTCACTTCACTCTGTGTAGTCTGTGGACAAGCTACTCTCAGCTTCAGCCCCCCTGTAGACTGTCTGCCTCCTTCCTTTCCCTCCAACAGACTGCTCTCTGGACTCTCAGACCACTGCACACCACACTCTCTGACTCCTCCCCCTCTCTACTTTCTCCACCCACACCATCTACACAGCTCTCCCCGTCAACTGAGAGATCTGATGTTGGATGCAATGTTAGGTTCTGTGTGATGTCCTCTCCTTACCTGAGAGCAGAGTACCACACCTCTGTGGCTACTGAACCCTCTGGGGCCCCACAGTCACCTCCAGTGACAACATCTCTAGCTGCTCTGCCAGCACAGAAATGGGATCCATGATGCCGGAAAAAGAAAAAAAACCCACACTGAAAAAGCGCACACAACAAAAATCAAGTGTCAGTTTTTTTTTCCTTTTACAAAAGTGTACGGCTGGTGTTAATGTCAATCTGGGTGACGGATAAGTAAGTGCACAACAAAGGGGAAAGGGAGTGGGAATCCAAACACTAGGAAAGTGGAGACCCTTAGGCAGATCTAAAATCACCCTGACTGTCGTAACCGTCCCTAAATAGGTTCTGCACCTACCGCCGAGCTGGAACCTAATCCATGACTCCAGCGATAGTCCCTGGTTAGGGAGGGGATGGGTTGAGCACTAGTCAGTCTCCAATACAAGTAAAGACAAAGAGGGTAGACAAACAAGGGGACACTTAGATTGAGAAGACAACCGAGATGTCACACTAGCAATCTTCCAAGAGTCTTTTGAGAGGAAACTAACCAACTGTTAGTACATCCATCTAGACAGAGACATGTAAGAGCTAACACCTGCAGCATGCTGCAGACACAAAATGAATATAAACCTTCAGCACAGGTGTCTAATGAGCAGCAGAAGGTGGAGGCAACCGTTGGGTCCTAAAGGGAGCTGGATATCCCTCCACAACAGAGATACAAAAATCAAGAAGGTGCATGAGCTAATCGCAAAGACCTTCTACAACCGGATCCAGGATGACTCTATCACACCTGACACACCCGTGACAATACAGGTGCATGATCAGATATAGTTATGGGTCCAATTGAGGTGGATTTGATCAGGGACAGACTTGTGCCCTGGAGGAAAATGTAGTCTAATCTATGGTATGTGGAATCTGGGTGGGAGAAAAAAGTGTAATCCTTCAGTTAGGGATTGGAGAGCCTCCATGTATCCACAAGACACAGTGAGTTTAAAGACGTGATTTTTCCTGAGGACACTCTGAGAAAGAGTAGACAGTCCAGGAGACACGTCTAAGGATGGGTTTAAAGGGGTATTAAGATCCCCACTACCACGAGGAAGCCCTCTTTGAAGGAGGTCAGGGTCTCCAGTGTCCTGGTGACCCAAGTAGATTGGCCCCGGTTTGGAACATAAAGATTACAGAGAGTGACCATAGTATTAGCGATACAACCCTTAACAAAGATATATCTACCCTCTGCATCAGACAAGCAATCTTTCAGGGTAAATTTTTATGCAGGGCGATGCTGACTCCCTTAGAAGCAGTAGAACTACAACTGTGGAACCATAGTGGAAATTTCGACCTAGAAAGTTCTGGGGTACTACCTGATTTGAAATGTGTCTCTGGAATAAAAGCTATTGAAGTATAGTATTTGTTTAGCAGGTGGAGGACCTAGCTGCATTTTGAAGGGGAGTTAATGCGCTTCACATTGAAAGATGCTACCGTGATAGTTTCAGGGGAGATTTTTTAAGCTGTATGATTTTTGAAAAGGACAAGTATCAAGGATGCATATCCATTTCTCCAGGTAAAAAAAGAACTTTTAAAACGTATCAATATTAACAATATACAACTTATCTGCAGCAGGGTGGAGGTGTCATCCTAATTTGTAGCAGACAAGTCAGTCCAGGTGGCGATACCTTCAATAAGTAAGAAAAACAAGAAAAAGCATAACATATCTAAATGGATCAATTTAAACTGTTCAAACAATTGGCCCAGACAAAGGGGCTTCTAATCTTGAGGAACCATGGAAGGTCAATACTTGAAAAGAAAAAACAAAGTTCTCCAATGGTGAATTGATCCAGTCCTAATTGCTAAGGACTAAAGGGAGTGGAAAGGTTAATAAATCTATCAATCACAGAGGAAGGTGTCTTGGTAGTTGTCTTCTGGCCTTGAAAGCACTTCCCCTTCCCTCCACTGACTATTTTTCAGGTCTATGGAGATGTGGAAAGGTAAGGTTGTCATCCAAGGGCATCCAAGAAGGAACTTCTATTTGTTGAATTCCCAGTAAATCCTACGACGCCTGGAGGTCTTCAGGGGTGCTTATGTAGATTTTCTTTCCTTCCTTCAGAATGGCGAGGAAAAACAGATATGGTTATCTGTATAACAACTTGTTTGCGCGTAGTGCGTCAAGTAATGGCTTGATTTTTCTTCTTTTCACCAGAGTTGAAGGAGCTATATCTTAAAAAATTTGCATCAGGTTAGTGTCGTAGGATATTAGTGATATCACTCTCATTTTAGTTAGGATGGCTGAGGTGTCAACAAAACTCATCAACCCACAGATTATATCTCTCGGGGGATCAGAAGCCTAAGGTTTGGGCTTTAGGTCTCGGTGAACCCTTTCAATGGTGATGTTTTCAGCCCTTTCTCAGCGCACTATAGAGGGAAATATTTCTTTAGAGATTTTCTTTAGGGTGTGTGGTACAGTAAAGGGTGTTTTACTGGATGGGAGATACATTTCTCCCAGCAGATTAATGTTTGGCCAGGTTTTTACCTAAAGACAGGACCTGCGATGATGTCATGGTCACGTGATCAGCCCATGTGATGTTTACCTCACTTGTAGGAGGGGTTGTGGGCTATGTAATGGAGGTTGGTGTTTGGCACATGGTGAGTGTGTCTGGAAGTTACAGGAACTTGGCTGGACTTAGCCTGAAGTTGTATACAGAATCCCCGTGCTGCAGAACTATAGCAGCAAGACTCTCAACAACCCTGGGAATGGCACCTGGCGGATGCCACGGACCTGGCAGCCACTTAGTTAAGCCCGTCCCATTCAAGGGGTGAGTCTGGGACCAGTGGTTCTCCAAGCTGGAGTATATTTATGTTTTTCCTTACTTTCTGTTAATCTGCTGTTTGCAACGTGACATTAAACCACTGAAATTGGACTTTAAGCCTCTGTGTTGCCTCGTTACTGCAGCGCTGTCATTACCTACCAGAAGCAAATACCTACAATTGGTGGACTGAATGCGGGCAAATGCAGTGAGGCCAGGCTGTTTTTCCTTATTTTTGATTTGTACCTCAGCTTATGTCCTGGGTGAACTGAGTAGCACATACCCAGGCGGGGAACTTTCCAGAAATGGAGGCCATGGTAAAAATGCTCATAGAGGCCATGCGAAAGCAGCAGGCTATGCAGCAGCAGCAGGCTGTACAGCAGCAGCAGGAGGCCATGCGGCAGCAGCAGCGGGAGGCCATGCGACAGCAGGCTATGCAGCAACAGGCTATGCAGCAGCAGCAGGAAACCAATCAGCTGTTGATACAGCATATCACGACAGCGTAGACAAAAGGAACTAACCGGGGAATCCATGATGTCCGGAAACCTGTTCGTACAGTGGTTCCCAAAATGGAGAAGTCGGATGATGTGGAGGCGTACCTAGAGATGTTTGAAGGAGTCGCTGAGAGAGAGAAGCTACCCCGGGACCAGTGGGCAGAAATCATCGCTCCGTTTCTGGCCCCAGGACCTTTGAAAGCGTATTAGGACCTAGCCACGGAGCAAAGGGCGGACTACATGGGCGTCAATGGTGAGATACTGGCACGTCTTGGAGTAAATGTGTTAGTTCGGGCCCAGCAGGTAAACCAGTGGGAGTTTACCCCCTCCAAGCCAGCTCGGTCCCAGTATTACAACCTGATGCACCTGTTACGAAAGTGGTTGCAGCCTGAGGTGTTGTCCCCCACGGCCATGCTGGACCGCATAGTGACTGATAAGTGTCATGCTCACCATGTCTGTCATGTCTGCCTTGTCTGTTTTGCCTCAAGAACCCCTGGAGCGGTGTGCATGAGCATCTCGTGTCTGCTATCCTGCATGTTCCCTAGAGCAGTGTGCACACTCACCTCATGTCTGTTGAGCTGCAGGATGCCTGCGTTTCAGCTCTGCCTTCTGTGATCATCTCATCATGTCTAGAATCCCTGATCATGTGTCCTTCCTATGTTCCAGCATAGGCTGGTTCTGCATTCGTCTCTGCATGTCTGAAATCCGGATCATGTGACCTTTCCTAGGATCCTGCACCGTCCGGCTCTGCAATCGTTTCTGCATGTCTGACACCCTGATCATGTAACCTTTCTTAGGATCCTGCACTGTCCGGTTCTGGAATCATCCCTGCATGTCTGGAATCCTGATTATGTGACCGCGCTCTGTGATCCTAGAGGATCTGAACTGGAAGTTCTACCCTGGTCCTGACTCGGAAGAGGAGGTGCTATGCCCTATATCAGACCGCCCCTTCCTATGCTCAGGGCCTGAGTATTGTGTTGCTACTCTGCATGGCTGTTTGGTCTGTGGGGTTGCTCCCTCTATTCTGTGCCCTTGCACTCTGCTCTGTAATGCGTCTCTGAACACGCTCCGTGCTCGTATTCTGTCTCTTGTCTAGTGCCTTGTCTGGTGTTTGTCCTTCATGCCATGTTTTGTCTTTGCCTTGCTTTGCCTTGTAGTCCTTGTTTGCTCTGATTCTGTTCCGTGTTTATTTCTATGTTTCCTGTCTCGCTTTGCTTTGTGGCTTCAGGTACCCTGTCCCTGATGTGTCTCCCTACATGTGCAGGCCTCGTCTCTGTACCCTGTCCCTGACGTGTCTCCCTACACGTGCAGGCCTCGTCTCCGTACCCTGTCCCCGACGTGTCTCCCTACACGTGCAGGCCTCAGTTTCTGTACCCTGTCCCCGACGTGTCTCCCTACACGTGCAGGCCTCAGTCTCTGTACCCTGTCCCTGATGTGTCTCCCTACACGTGCAGGCCTCAGTCTTTGTACTCTGTCCCTGACGTGTCTCCCTACACGTGCAGGCCTCGTCTCTGTACCCTGTCCCTGGCGTGCCTCTCTGCACGTGCAGGCCTCCGCTCTGTACCCTGTCTAGCCCCAAGGCTCTCCCTTGGCCCGGCTCTGGGCTTTGGCCTACGCTCCGCTGCTAGACTCTGTCCCTGTCCCTGACGTGTCTGTCTACATGTGCAGGTCTCCGTTCTGTGCCCTGTTATGAATGGGTCACTGAGGAGAAAAAAAGCAGAACAAGCTAAGTCACAGAAAACCAGAGAGGTTGGTAACTATGCAGATTGCAGATCCCTGATCTTACCACAACAACTAGCAGTAGCCGTGGAGCGTGCCTACGATGTTCCTAAACGCCTTGTCACGGCCGGAGGACTAAATAAGCCTAAAGCAAGAAAAGGGAAAACTAACTGCCCCAGAGCAGACCCCAAAGGAATAGATAGCCCCCCACACATGTATTGATGGTGAAACAAGATGAAGGCACAAACCCAGGCAGGAAAATAGGCTGAGCAAATGACGGGGCCCAAACTAACTAGACAGGAAAGGAAAGGAAAGACACTGTCTGCAACCTGCAAAAAACCCTACAAAAATAATGTCCAACACTTCTGATAGCAAAATTAACCCTGAAGTCACTAGACTTCTCCCACTATATCAGCACTCTGAAATACTCTGAGACAGAGCAAAAAGAGACCGAACTAGTAAGGGACAAAAAGCCAATTGGCAAAATACTGATAAATAAGAGTGGAAATTCAACAAAAGCAAGTGTGAACATTTGCAGAAAAACTTAGCTTTAGATGACTGGAACAGAGCTGAAAACCAAGAGCTGACAAGCCAGAAGGAATCACCAGCAACTGAATAGGGCGTCGGCTGTCTTAAATCCAATCTGAGACTCCTGAGATCTAATCGTCATCCTCATTCTCAGGTGGAAGATCTCCACCGATCAAATCGGTCTCTCTACCTCCTATTACCACCAGAGGGAGTCTGGAAGGAGAACTCACAACTGGTGAGCCAGAGAGTGATCTCACAACAATACCCCCTCCTTGAGGAGGGGTCACCGAAACCTCATCCACGCCACCAGGCCGATCAGGATGGGCCAGGTGAAAAGCACGAACCAATCTATTGGCATGAATATCGGAGGCAGAGACCCAAGAATTATCCTCCTGACCATAACCCTTCCATTTGACCAAATACTGGAGTCTTCGTCTAACCAAACGAGAATCCAATATTTTCTCTACCTCATATTCGACATTGCCTTCAACCAACACAGGGTCAGGAGGTGCTGCCATAGGAACCACTGGCTCAACAAACCTCTTCAACAGAGATTTGGATCTTGAACGTAACTGGAAGAGCCAATCAAAATGAAACAGGATTAAGAATTTCCAAAATCTTATAAGGACCAATAAATCTTGGCTTAAATTTAGGAGATGCAACCTTCATAGGAATATTCTTAGACGACAACCAAACCATATCACCCAGATAACAGTCATTCTCTGAGAGACAGGAAGATCAGAAATAAAATCCATTGAGATATGGGTCCATGGCCTCTTGGGCACCGGCAAGGGCTTCAGCAACCCACTAGAACGAGAACAGGGTTTAGACCGAGAACAAGTCCCACAGGGTTGTACAAAATTCCTGACATCACGAGATAAGGCAGGCCACCAAAAGGACTGACTCACCAAATCTCTGGTACCAAAAATACCTGGATGACCAGCCAATGCGGAGCAATGAATTTCAGACATCACTCTCTTTCTCCACTGGTCAGGAACATACAATTTTCCCATAGGGCAACGCTCAGGTTTATCCTCCTGAAATTTCTCCAGGGCGCATCTCAAATCGGGCGAAATGGCAGAGAGAACTACCCCCTCACCTAGGATGGTAGTAGGCTCGGTCACACTAAGAGAATCGTCGAAGAAACTCCTAGAAAGGACGTCTGCCTTAACATTCTTAGTGCCCGGAAGAAAAGAGACCACAAAATTAAAATGCGTAAAAAACAAGGCCCATCTAGCCTGTCTAGGATTCAAGCGTTTGGCCGACTCCAGATAAATCAAATTCTTGTGATCGGTGAGGACCACAACTTGATGTCTAGCTCCCTCCAACCAATGTCTCCACTCCTCAAATGCCCACTTCATGGCCAACAATTCCCGATTCCCCACGTCATAGTTGCGTTCAGATGGGGAGAACTTTCGAGAAAAGAAGGCACAGGGATTCATCTTAGAAGTCACAGGGTCTTTTTGGGACAAAACAGCTCCTGCACCAATCTCAGAAGCATCTACCTCCACCTGAAATGGAAGTGAGACATCAGGTTGCCGTAAAACTGGAGCTGAAGTAAATCTCTGCTTAAGCTCCTGAAATGCTGAGATAGCCTCAGGAGACCAATTCAGCACATCAGTGCCCTTCTTGGTCAGATCAGTCAGTGGTTTGGCAATACCAGAAAAATTACCTATAAATTTACGATAGAAATTAGCAAAACCCAAAAACTTCTGGAGGGCCTTCAAAGAAGTAGGCTGAACCCAATCATAAATGGCCTGTACCTTGGCTGGGTCCATTTCAATAGTCGATGGAGATAAGATAAATCCCAAAAATGAAATCCTCTGTACACCAAAGAGGCATTTCGATCCCATAACTAACTGGGAATTCTCCCTCAAAATCCGGAACACAGTCCGGATGTGATCCACATGAGAATCCCAATCACTAGAAAAGATCAAAATATCATCCAGATAGATGATCAAAAACTTATCCACAAGGTCACGATAAACATCATTCATAAAGGACTGGAAGACAGAAGGGGCATTAGTGAGCTCAAAAGGCATCACCAGGTACTCAAAATGTCCCTCCGGAGTATTAAACGCCATCTTTCATTCATCCCCGTGCTTGATGCGAATAAGATTATACGCCCCCCTGAGGTCAAGCTTAGTAAACCAGCAGGCACTCTTAACTCTGGAGAATAAATCAGACATCAGAGGTAATGGGTACTGATATTTAACCGTCATCTTGTTAAGGGAACGATATCAATACACGGTCACAAAAAAACCCAGCACCTAAAGGTGACGAGGATGGTCTAATATGACCCTTCTCCAATGACTCCTTAATATAGGATCGCATAGCATCATGTTCGGGTACTGATAAGTTGAAAAGCCGACCCTTGGGAAATTTACACCCAGGCATCAACTCAATTGCACAGTCATAACTCCTATGAGGAGGCAAAGATGCAGACTTACTCTCACTAAATACATCAGAAAAATCGGCTAGATAATCAGGAATATCATGAGACTGAGGAGAGGTGGAGAAAACAGGAGCGTCCCTAAGAACACACTGACAACCCCAACTCACCACAGACCCAGATTTCCAATCCAAAACTGGATTATGAATTTGCAGCCAAGGAAAACCCAGAACAATAGTATCATGCAGATTATGCAGCACCAAAAATTTACAATTTTCTTGGTGGTCTGGGGCAACTCGCATTGTCACCTGGATCCAAAACTGAGGTTTATTCTCCGCCAAAGGAGTAGCATCAATACCCCTCAAAGGAATAGACGTCCGCAGCGGCGTCATGGAAAAACCACAACGTTTAGCAAAGTCCAAATCCATCAGATTCAACGCTGCTCCTGAATCCACAAAAGCCTTCATGGAAAATGTGGATAAGGAGCAGATCAGAGTAATTGCCAAAAGAAACTTAGGTTGTATACTGCCCACAGCAAATGTGTGTGCCAAACGTTTCTCTCGTTTTGGGCAGACAGAAATAATATGAGAGGAGTCTCCACAGAAAAAACACAGCTTATTACGCCTTCTAAACTCCTGACGTTGCGCCCTAGACAAAACCCCTCACATTGCATAGGTTCAGACGTTTGTTCAAAAGGCAGCAGTGCCTCCCGTGTAGTTTTACGTTCACGTAAACGCCGATCAACTTGAATGGCTAATGACATAGAATCATCCAGACCAGAGGGAACAGGAAATCCCACCATAACATCTTTTACGGTCTCTGATAAACCCTTCCGAAAGAGAGCTGCCAATGCACTCCATGTAGTAAGGACCGCCCACTTTTGGAATTTTTGACAGTATAACTCTGCAGAATCCTGACCCTGGTTTAATGTCAACAGGGTTCTCTCAGCTTGATCAACAGCATTAGGTTCATCATACAACAACCCCAAGGCTTGAAAAAATGCATCCACATTAGTCAGAATAGGATTTTCAGGTGTCAGAGAAAAATCCCAATCCTGGGGATCGCCACGCAGCAAGGAGATGACAATTTTAACCTGCTGCACAGAGCTCCCCGATGAGTTAGGCTTCAAAGCCAGAAATAATTTACAATTATTCTTAAAATTCAGAAATTTAGACCGATCCCCTGAAAACACATCAGGAGTAGGGATCTTAGGTTCAGCAGCATGTGACTGAATGAGATAGGTGGAAATTCCCTGCACTTCAGCAGCCAGCTGCTCCACACGATCAGACAATTGCTTAATCTCCATTAGGAAAAAGAAAAAAAAAATCCTCCTACGGCCCCAGAGAAAAAAGAGGAAAAAAATAAATAAAAACAAGATAAAAAATTCTGACCCTTTTTTTTTTTTTTCTTTTAACAACTTTTTCCTGCTTTTGAGTACCCTAGAATCTGCGGTATGGCTGATGATTCTGTTATGAATGGGTCACCGAGGAGAAAAAAAGCAGAACAAGCTAAGTCACAGAAAACCAGAGAGGTTGGTAACTATGCAGATTGCAGATCCCTGATCTTACCACAACAACTAGCAGTAGCCGTGGAGCATGCCTACGATGTTCCTAGACGCCTCGTCACGGCCGGAGGACTAAATAAGCCTAAAGCAAGAAAAGGGAAAACTAACTGCCCCAGAGCAGACCCCAAAGGAATAGATAACCCCCACACATGTATTGACGGTGAAACAAGATGAAGGCACAAACCCAGGCAGGAAAATAGGCTGAGCAAATGACAGGGCCCAAACTAACTAGACAGGAAAGGAAAGGAAAAACACTGTCTGCAACCTGCAAAAAACCCTACAAAAATAATGTCCAACACTTCTGATAGCAAAATTAACCCTGAAGTCACTAGACTTCTCCCACTATATCAGCACTCTAAAATACTCTGAGACAGAGCAAAAAGAGACCGAACTAGTAAGGGACAAAAAGCCAATTGGCAAAATACTGATAAATAAGAGTGGAAATTTAACAAAAGCAAGTGTGAACATTTGCAGAAAAACTTAGCTTTAGATGACTGGAACAGAGCTGAAAACCAAGAGCTGACAAGCCAGAAGGAATCACCAGCAACTGAATAGGGCGTCGGCTGTCTTAAATCCAATCTGAGACTCCTGAGATCTAATCGTCATCCTCATTCTCAGGTGGAAGATCTCCACCGATCAAATCAGTCTCTCTACCTCCTATTACCACCAGAGGGAGTCTGGAAGGAGAACTCACAACTGGTGAACACTGTAACAACCCTGCTGGCATCACTGCATGGCCTCCCATCCCCCGCACACCAACTTACTTTCTGCTTCAAGCCATGCTGTGAAATCTGTCTGTTGCCAGTCCTGTGCTCTGTGCTTCTCCTCTCCATGTTTCCTGACTGTGTGTATAGGGGGGCGGCGCCTGAACTCTCTGGTTCTTATGCAGTCAGGGTGCACCTGCCTAATCTGTCCCTGACCAATCACCTAGAGCCCTTGACTATTTAGTTTCGCCACACCCACTGAAACATTGCCTGTGCAATGTCTAATCTCAGCTAGTATCTTGCTGCTGAGGAAGCCAGGCCCTGTTCTGTGTATTTCCTCCTTCTCTGGAGGAATACTTCTTGTCTTGCCTTGTACCTTGTCTGCCTGCCAGGAGGCTGAATACCCTGGCCCTTGAGTCTTAGTTCCAGTACCCTGTCTGTACTCTGTCCTACCTTATTCTCCCTTTCTCCATGTCCATAGCTTCCCTGCTGTGTCTTTGCTTGTGTCCTCCCTGTCTGTGCATCTGCACCCTTGCAGCTCTGTCTGTGAATCTGCACCCTTGCAGCTCTATCTTTTCATCTGCACCCTTGCAGCGCTGTCTGTGAATCTGCACCCTTGCAGCTCTATCTGTTCATCTGCACCCTTGCAGCTCTGTCTGTGATTCTGCACCCTTGCAGCTCTATCTGTTCATCTGCACCCTTGCAGCTCTGTCTGTTCATCTGCACCCTTGCAGCTCTGTCTGTTCATCTGCACCCTTGCCGCTCTGTCTGTTCATCTGCACCCTTGCAGCTCTATCTGTTCATCTGCACCCTTGCAGCTCTGTCTGTGAATCTGCACCCTTGCAGCTCTGTCTGTGAATCTGCACCCTTGCAGCTCTATCTGTTCATCTGCACCCTTGCAGCTCTGTCTGTGAATCTGCACCCTTGCAGCTCTATCTGTCACGGCTCCCTAGCCGCTCTGCCTGCTCGGCTCCCTAGCCGCTCTGCCTGCTCGGCTCCCTAGCCGCTCTGCCTGCCCGGCTCCCTTGGAGCCCAGCCTACTCCGCACTCCTGCGGCTCTGCCTACTCCGCACTCCTGCAGCTCCGCCTACCTGCACCTCCTGTGTGAACAGGTCCAAACCTGTTCCTTCATATTCCACTCCTTCCTGCCTATATCCATACCTGCACTTCCTGTGTGAACAGGTCCAAACCTGTTCTCTCATATACCACTCCTGTCGTCACCTACCTGCTCTGTGTCTGCAAGCCGTGTCCGCTTGCCCAGTGTCCCCAAGCCGTGCCCGCTTGCCCAGTGTCCCCAAGCCGTGCCCGCTTGCCCAGTGTCTCCAAGCCGTGCCCGCTTGCCCAGTGTCTCCAAGCCGTGCCTGCTTTCCCAGTGTCTCCAAGCCGTGCCCGCTTGCCCAGTGTCTCCAAGCCGTGCCCGCTTGCCCAGTGTCTCCAAACCGTGCCTGCCTGCCAGTGTACCAAGCCGTGCCTGCTTGCCCAGTGTCTCAGCCTGCCTGTTAGTCACACCTGTCCAAGTGACTTGTCCCCGAGTGGGATCAGCAGCCACAGCCAGACACCACCCTGGAGTGGCACCCGACAGCTACCTGCCGCACAAGCCTGACCTCACCATCAGAGGCTCCAGTGAAGACCGAGGTAGCTGTCGTAGTCACGCCCCTTCCAGGGTAGCCTGGTTTGTGGCACAGTGGGGCCACAACCCCCCGGCTCACGCCATTCAGCCAAGGCATGAGCCTGACAAACCAGAGTGTGAAATCACAACAGTGCCCTGTCCCTGGCGTGTCTCCTACACGTGCAGGCCTCCGTTCTGTGCTCTGTCCCTGGCGTGCCCCTTGGTACGCGCAGGCCTTGCCTTGTACCTTGCCCTGGCATGTCCTTTGCATGCGCAGGGTCCTGTCTTCTACTCTATGCCTTGTCTCTGATACTTCGTGCGCTCTTGCACTTTTCGTACTAGGCTTTGCCGTGCTCTCTGCACACGTCTCTGTCCTGTATCTTTGCCTAGCCCTGCCTTGTGGCTCCGTGCCTCCATGCACGTGCCTGGTCGCCTGTGCCTCAACCGTGCTGCCTCTAGCCATGCTCACCTGTGTGCCTCAGCCGTGCCCCGTCCAGTGCTATAGTGGTCTCTGGCTGCGTGGTTGCAGCGGTGCCGCCTCTAGTCGTGCCCGCTTGCTTATGCCATCGTCGGTACCACCTGCCGTTGCCCCCAGCTGTGGTCTCCGTGCTCCCTTGCATGCACGCTGGTTCGCGCACTGTGCCTTTTCGTGCTACTCTTGCACAAAGTCTTTTGCTCTCTTTGCTCTGCTTTGAACCCTAGTTTTCCTGCCTTATTCCGTAACCTGCCGACCGCTGCTAGAGGTCCGGACCTAGATGACTGCGGCCTGATGTCCAGAGCTGATGTCCATAGCCTGATTCCTGGACCCTGTCGGTCGTTGCCAGCACCCCGGATTCCGATGCCATTGAACCCGTCCCTGGCGTGCCCTCGCACGCGCAGGTCTCCGTCCTTGTACCCGTCCCTGGCATGCCCCTTGGCATGCGCAGGCCTCCGTCCTGTGAGCCTGAACCTGGCGTGTCCGTTGACACGCATCATGTCGTTAACCCTGTCTTGTTTCCTTGCATGGAACCGTGGCTGACTTTCGGATGTCCGGATCCTGATGATTGCCTACAGAGCTTCAGAACCTGATGTCCCGGTTGATCTTCGGTTGCTGTCCGAAGTTTGATGTCATCGTGCCTCCGCCTACCATCTGCACGTACCATGCTTGGACTTTGGCGTGCCCTTGCATGCACTTTGCTATGTTGTCCCTGTTCTGGTTATGTTAGTACCTGATGTTATCCCTGAAGCCTTCCTTAAATGAAGTTTCTTTGAACTAACGTCTCGCCTTGTCTTGTTTCCCTGAGCCGGCAGTCTGGTCCCGCTGCCGTGGTGGCTCACCTCCTTGGTCTTGCCCCTGACACTCCATGTATAGGCGGTGGTTCTCACTAGGTTAGCTCGCCCTAGGTGGGTGGGTGTCACGGCCCAGAGGGTCCACTCATTCAAAGAAGAAATGACTCATTACTATGCGGCATCAATAGTAAAAGATAGAATGTTAAAATGCTAAAAAAAAAATAAAAAAATTGGGGTATATTTACCTTCCGGCGTCCCGCGCTGCCATCCCGGCCTAAGCGTTCCCAGTAATGCCTTGCGAGACCTGTGATGACATAGTCTCGCGTTGCTATAGCGATCTCGCGAGACCACGTCATCACAGGACCGTGCCGCAAGGCATCACTAGGAACGCTTAGGCCGGGAATGCAGCGCGGGACGACAGAAGGTAAATATACCCCGATTTTTTATTCTTTTTTTTACAGGTGTATGGTACCCAGGGCCTGGAGGACAGTCTCCTCTCCTCCACACCGTGGGTACCAACCGCACATGAGACGCTTAACTTCCCGCATGGTGGGCATAGCCACATGCGGGAAGTAAGCGATTCTCATGCATTCCAATGGGTGCGGAATCACGGCAATTCTTTGCGATTCCGCACAAAAGAATGAGCATGCTGCGATTTTTTCCGCAATGCGATTCTGCCGCGGAAAAAAGCGCAGCATTAGCACAGCATGTGCGGAGTGCCATAGGAATGCATGGGGGGCGTTCTGTACACGATTTTTAAACGTTTTCGCTGCGTTTTCGCTCCGAAAATCGCGGCAAAAACGCTTAAAAATCGCTACGTGGGCACACAGCCTCATTGTACATCGGGATAAACTACAAAATTTAGTTACGAGACTTGCAGTCTCTTTAACCCCTCTCTGACATCTGACGTACTATCCCGTCCATGTGCCCTAGGCCTGTCTGACCGTGGACGGGATAGTACGTCACGGCGATTGGCCGCTCTCACGGGGGGAGCGCGACCGATCGCGGCCAGGTGTTAGCTGATTCTCACAGCTGACACCCTGCACTAAGTGCTAGGAGCGGTCACAGACCGCTCCCAGCACTCTAACCCCCGGAACACTGCGATCAAACAAGATTGCAGCGTTCCGGAGCTGACACGGGCTGACAGCCCCTCTGCCTTTGGATTGGAGACCTTGCGGCGTGACTTGGGTCCCGATCGCTGCCATGGTAACCTGATGTCATCATGATGACATCCGGGTTACCAGGACTGTGAAGTTTCCTGTCATGCGCAGTGCATGTCAGGAAGTCTCTCAGTGTCAGTGCACTAAGTGCAGCGCTGACAGTTTATATGGCATGCAGATGCTGCTTCATCTGCATCCTATAGAAGCGATCAGCCTGCACAAAATGATTGTCCCATAGTGGGACAAAGTGTAAAAGTAAGAATAAAGTTAAAAATTTTTTTTTTACATAATTGTAAAAATATTTTAAAAAATAATAAGAAAAAAATCAATATTTATTCTATCAAATAAATATTTGAATTAAAAAATCTACACATATTTGGTATCGCTGGGTCCGTAACAACCCGACCTATAAAACTGTCTCACTAGTTAGCCCCTTTAGCGAACACCATAAAAAAACAAGGCAAAAAAAATGCTCTATCATCATACCGCCGAACAAAAAGTGGAATAACACGCGATCAAAAAGACGAATATAAATAAATATGGTACCACTGAAAACGTCATCTTGTCTGCAAAAACAAGCCACTATACAGCATCATCAGGGAAAAAATAAAAAAAGTTAGAGCTCTCAGAATAAAGCGATGCAAAACTAATTATTTTTTATGTAAAATAGTTTTTATTGTATAAAAGCGCTAAAACATAAAAACTTTTGATTATAACTTGTAACCTAAAAAGTAAAGATACCAATTATTGTCAAATATTTATGTATAACCTATTTGAACTATTAACCCTGTGTGACCATTGAACTTTGACACTATGTCATCTGATCTGTTGGAGCTCGTTTTTTGGAACTCAGCGTCTTGTCAAATCCATATATACATGTGATGTATGTACATGTCGTGTGGTATTTCCTGATGAAGGGGGCATGCAACCCCCGAAACGCGTTGAATAAACCACTGTGAATCCGTGATATTCTCCTGGAATTTATCTTTGGGGCAGCGCGGAGTTTAACCACAAATCCCTCTTGGTTTTATGATTTCTTCTGGTCGTGGATGACCTGTGGATCTGCAGCAGCTGCCAGCCTATATGTTTCTAACTCATCTTAATCAGGTGAGCAAATTTCTTGGTATATTCTCTCTCTTGTAACGTGGATAAGACCCTATTGCGCTATTTTGTCTTCCATTTTTTTTAAACATTCCAAAAATTCCAGTGAAGCACCTGAAGGGTTAATAAACTTCTTGAATGTGGTTTTGAGCACCTTGAGGGGTGCAGTTTTTAGAATGGTGTCACTTTGGGCATTTTCTATCATATAGACCCCTCAAAGTGACTTCAAATGTGATGTGGTCCCTAAAAATAAAATGGTGTTGTAAAAATGAGAAATCGCTGGTCAAGTTTTAACCCTTATAACATCCTAAGAAAAAAAATTTTGGTTCCAAAATTGTGCTGATGTAGGCTATGTGCACACTTATGCAGAAAATTCCTGCATGTAAACCGGACTCCTTCCCAGAAAATGTGCATTTTTTTCCCGCTCGTTTTTTTGCTCAAAAACGCACGTTTTTTTTCCGCACGTCCCCAGCCTCATAGAAAGCAGCTAGAAATGCGGAATTTTCCACAAAATTAATGAGCATGCTGCATTTTTTTCGCGGAAAAAATGCATCAATATGCACAAAAAGTGCGGAATTTATTAAAATGAATGGGATGCTTCTTTTAAGCGTTTTTTAAGCGTTTTATTTGGTAAAAACACTAAAAAAACGCTTACGTGTGCACATACCCGTAAAGTAAACATGTGGGAAATGTTACTTATTAAGTATTTTGTATGACATTTCTCTGTGATTTAAGGGCATGAAAATTCAAAGATGGAAAATTGTGAAATTTTCAAAATTTTCCCCAAATTTCCAATTTTTTCACAAATAAACGCAAGTTATATCAAAGAAACTTTACCACTATCATGAAGTACAATATGTCATGAGAAAACAATGTCAGAATCACTGGGATCCATGGAAGCGTTCCAGAGTTATTACCTCATAAAGGGACAGTGGTCAGAATTGTAAAATTTGGCCTGGTCATTAACATTCAAAACACTCTTGGGGTATAGGGGGTAAATGGTTGGCAGGTGATAGGTGGTCTCTATATATTAGCAGTGCTTTTGTTTCTGTCAGCCAAAATGGACGATGGTGTTTCGCTCTTACATAGATTACTTTGAGATAAAACAGTTATCAGCAATTAATTTAATTTTGATCTTGATGTCTAGGACAAGTTATTTTATGTCGTCTGTAAGTAATTACGGCAG
Organism: Dendrobates tinctorius; assembly: GCF_039654945.1. NCBI lineage: Eukaryota > Metazoa > Chordata > Amphibia > Anura > Dendrobatidae > Dendrobates > Dendrobates tinctorius. Next base: position 34,385,550 of record NW_027361697.1, read on the forward strand.
AGGTCCCCAAACTTTCTGACCTTGAGAGCCACATTCAGCTTAGAGAGAGGGTCGCGAGCCACATTCAGCTCCCATCTCCTTCAAAGTAGTGTCAACCAAAGCCCCCATTACAGGTATAGTGATAACCAAAGCGTTTCCACAGAAATCATTCCAAAGCATCACACTGAGGTCCACGGGTTCCCACAATCCCCCCATTCAGTATTCTCCCATCAAGGACTCCCAACACACTGTCATATCCAGCTTTGAGCACCTCCTCTAACAGGTTGAACCATCCTCCAGCGTACCATACCTAAAACATTTCTAAACCCCTAAGACCAGGATATGTGCATCCAGATCTGCTCTTCTGTGCAGGGCTACTCACGTAAATCACTATTTTGAGATGTACTCTTCATACCTGTTTGCTAGACCTGGACCTAATGTACCAAGCTGGCAGACCGTCGCGAGCCACAATTCATGGGACCGCGAGCCACATGTGGCTCCCGAGCTACAGGTTGGGGACCCCTGGCTTCAATGGTGTTTATGGAGTTGTGATTCCACACAGGAGCAGTAGATGGTAGTGTTACTCTTAGCTTTTCAGTTGGCAGTCCAAAGTGAAAAAAGAGAAGAAAAAAAAAAAAAGATATAACACAGCTAGTTTTCTTTTCTTATCAGGTTTGTTGCCTGCAATTGTGAGAATTGCTTATAGCGGTCTCTATAGGGTAGCAAAGATCAGTGGCGCCTTTGTAAGGGCAGCGACAGAGCCTGGAGTCCGGCAGGTTGTGGAAAGGAGGAATTCCCAGGCCTGCACACAGACCCACACCTCTCCCAAATAGCGAGGGCAACAGGGCTCAGAGGAGACTACAGGAGGTGAGGTAGGACAGTGTTTCTCTGCACCCAGCCCCTCTCCATGTGTCGGGACTAGTGATGAGCGAGTATACTCGTTGCTCGGGTTTTCCCGAGCATGCTCGGGTGATCTCTGAGTATTTTGGCGTGCTCGGAGATTTAGTTTTCGTCGTCTCAGCTGCATGATTTGCGGCTGCTAGACAGCTTGAATACATGTAAGGAATGCCTGTTTGTTAGGAAATTCCCACATGTATTCAGCCTGTCTAGCAGCCGCAAATCATGCAGCTGAGACGATGAGAATGAAATCTCTGAGCACGCCAAAATACTTGGAGATCGCTAGTCGGGACCTGTGTGTGCGTTGAAGTGGTTGTGGGAGGGGAGTGAGCATGCGTAGGAGAGCTGGAATGGATGGAGTCTATCACCTCGCTAGCTCTATGGCAGGGTCGGCTGTTGTTTCATGCCCGGAAATTCCCGTAGAGCAAGAAGGCGTATCCCTCACCTCTCAGTGCTGACCTCGATCATCTTAACCCCTTCACCCCGAAGCCTGTTTTCACCTTCCTGACCAGGCCAGTTTTGACCACTGTCACTTTATGAGGTAATAACTCTGGAATGCTTCAATGGATCCCACTGATTCTGAGATCGTTTTCTCATGACATATTGTACTTTATGATAGTAGTAAAATTTCTTTGATGGGACTTGCGTTTATTTGTGAGAAAAACGGAAATTTGGAGAAAATTTTGAAAATTTCGCAACTTTCAAACTTTTAATTTTTATGCTCTTAACCCCTTTCTAAATATATGCAAAGCACAAGCCGCGGAGACACCATCACATGTTTCTCAACGCAAGCAATGTCTAGCCAGGTCTTTCCCCGGGAAGGAACAACCACGGGAAGGGCAGTCTCCAATGAAGGAAACCACCTATGCCAAAACATGGTATCCATCCACAGACAGCTGTCTCGGGGTATTGCCCCTCATCAGTGTGGAGTAGGAAACTGGCCAGTAGGAGCAATGCCTAGTAGAAGACTGTGAAAAATGAGGATGAATGAACTCATGGAGATCAACATCCAACACTGCGGAGACACCATCACATGTTTCTCAACGCAGTGATTCTAGTGCAATGCCCCCACCCTTATGGGAAATATGTAAATATATGCAAAACACAAGCCGTGGAGACACCATCACGTTTCTCAACGCAAGCAATGACTAGCCAGGTCTTTCCCCGGGAGGGAGCAACCAGGGAAGGGCAGCCTCCAATGAAGGAAACCACCTATGCCAAAAACATGGTATCCATCCACAGACAGCTGTTTCGGGGTATTGCCCCTCATCAGTGTGGAATAGGAAACTGGCCAGTAGGAGCAATGCCTAGTAGAAGACTGTGAAAAATGAGGATGAATGAACTCATGGAGATCAACATCCAACACTGCGGAGACACCATCACATGTTTCTCAACGCAGTGATTCTAGGGCAATGCCCCTACCCTTATGGGAAATATGTAACCCCTTTCTGTCATTTGACGTACTATCCCGTCCATGTGCCCTGGAACTTAATTCCCAGGGACGGGATAGTGCGTCACAGCGATCAGCGGCGCCCACGTGGTGAGCGCCGCTGATCGCGGCCTGGTGTCAGCTGATTATCACAGCTGACACCCGACACAATGTGTCGGGGCGGTCACGGACCGCCCCCGACACGTTAACCCCTTGCACACCGCGATCAAACAGGATCGTGGTGTACCGGGGGTTAAAGGGAAGCATTGGCAGGGAGGGGGCTCTCTCCGTGCTTCCCTGAGCCCCCCACAGCAGCGCAATGTGCAGCGCTGCTGCGGGGGGCTCCTTTCCTCCAGGCCCCCGGATCCAAGATGGCGACGGGAACCTTCGGGGGCCTGCAGGGAGCTGGCTTCCTCATGCCTGCAAAGCGCAGGCACGAGGAAGTCAAGTGCAGTGCCTGTGACAGATCGCTGATCTGTCACAGTGATCTGTGATGTGACAGATCAGCGATCTGTCACAGGACAGTGATGTCCCACCTGGGACAATGTAATAAAGTTAAAAAACAAAAAAAAGTGTAAAAATAATTTTAAAAAAATCGCTAAATAAATTAAAAAAAAAAATATATATTCCCTAATAAATTCATTTTTTGGAAATAATAAAAAAAAACAATAAAAGTACATATATTTGGTATCGCCGCGTCCGTAACGACTCACCCTATAAAACTGTCCCATTAGTTAACCCCTTTAGCGAACCCCTTAAAAAATAAAAACGAAGCAAAAAATAATGATTTATCATCATACCGCCGAACAAAAAGTGCAATAACACGCGATCAAAAAGACGCATATAAATATCCATGGTACCGCTGAAAACTGCATCTTGTCCCGCAAAAAACGAGCCACCATACAGCATCATCAGCAAAAAAATAAAAAAGTTATAGCTCGCAGAATAAAGCGATGCAAAAATAATTATTTTTTATATAAAATTGTTTTCATTGCATAAAAGCGCCAAAACATAAAAAAAGACCTAAATGAGGTATCGCTGTAACCGTACCGACCTGAAGAATAAAACTGCTTTATCAATTTTACCGCACGCGGAACGGTGTAAACGCACCCCCCAAAAGAAATTCATGAAACGCTGGTTTTTGTTCATTCTGCGTCCCAAAATTCGAAATAAAAAGCGATCAAAAGATGTCACGTGCCCGAACATGATACCAATAAAAGCATCAACTCGTCCTGCAAAAAATAAGACCTCACATGACTCAGTGGGCCAAAATATGGAAAAATTATTACTCTCAATATGTGGTGATGCAAAAACTATTTTTATAATAAAAATTGTCTTTTAGCGTGCGACAGCTGCCAAACATAAAAACCGCCATAAATAGTAAATCAAACCCCCCGTTATCACCCCCTTAGTTAGGAAAAATAATAAAATTAAAAAAATGTATTTATTTCCATTTTCCCATTAGGGTTAGGGCTAGGGTTAGGGCTAGAGCTGAGATTAGGGTTAGGGGTGTGTTAGGGTTAGGGTTGGAGTTAGAATTGGGGGTTTTCCACTGTTTGGGCACATCAGGTGCTCTCCAAATGCAACATGGTGTCTGATCTCAATTCCAGCCAATTCTGCGTTGAAAAAGTCAAATGGTGCTCCTTCCCTTCCAAGCTCTGCCATGCGCCCAAACAGTGTTTTACCCCCACATATGGGGTATCAGCGTACTCAGGACAAATTGCAAAACAACTTTTGGGGTCCTATTTCTCCTATTACCCTTAGGAAAATAAAAAATTGGGGGCAAAAATATTTTTGTGGAAAAAAATGTTTTTTTTTATTTTCACGCCTGGGCGTTATAAACTTCTGTGAAGCACTTGGGGGTTAAAAGTGCTCACCACACATCTAGATAAGTTCCGTGGGGGGTCTAGTTTCCAAATTGGGGTCACTTGTGGGGAGTTTCAATAGTTTAGGTACATCAGGGGCTCTCCAAACGCACATGACACCCGCAGACCATTCCATCAAAGTCTGCATTCCAAAACGTCACTACTTCCCTTCCGAGCCCCGACGTGTGCCCATACAATAGTTTTCTCCCACATTTGGGGTATCAGCGTACTCAGGACAAATTGGACAACAACATTTGGGGTCCAATTTCTCCTGGTACCCTTGGGAAAATAAAAAAAATGGGGACTAAAAGATCACGTTTGTTGAAAAAATACGATTTTTATATTTTCACGCCCGGTCGTTATAAACTTCTGTGAAGCACTGGGGGGTTCAAAGTGCTCACCACACAGCTAGATAAGTTCTGTTGTGAGCTCATTTTCAGGTTTGCCTCTGGCTTCTGGTGAGGGTTATGGAGCTGGCTGTGCTGACAGAGGAGTAGTGAGTTCTCTATCTGGACTCCCTCTGTTGGTGAAGGGAGGTAATGAAGCTGATCTAAATGGCAGAGACCGGCCACCTGAGGAAGAGGATTGCAATTGGACATCAGGAGTTTCTGATTGGATTTAAGGCAGCCGACTCCCTAGTTTCTTGCTGGTGATTTTTCCTGACTGTGGCTCCTGGTTTCCAGTTTGGTTCCTGCCTTCCTATAGCTAAGTTTTCTCTGCTATTGTTCATATGAGTTTTTGTCTGGTTTACTTAGTTTTTGTGTTCAGCCAGCCCTGGCTGGGACTGGGCTGAATCCCCATTTTTGTCTCTGATCAGTTGATCTCTTTTGATCTGTCTTCAGAATATACCTGAGTGCTGATATAGTGATTTGAAGTCTAGCGACTTCAGGGCCTTTTTCTATCAGACGTGTTGGACATTCTTTTTGGCAGGGTTTTTTGCGTGATTGCAGACAGCAGCTTTTCTTTCCTGTCCTTTCTAGTTAGCGAGGGCCCCATCATTTGCTCAGCCTATCTTTCTACCTGTGTCTGTGTTTTCATCTTGTTTCACTGACAATACATGTTGGGTTCTGTCTATTGCTTTGGGGTCTGCTCTGGGGCAGTTTAGATTTTCCCTTTCTTTCTTTAGGCTTATTTAGTTCTCCGGCCCTGACGAGGCGTCTAGGACCACCGTAGGCACACTCCACGGCTACTGCTAGTTGATGTGGATAGGATCAGGGGTCTGCAATCCGCTAGTTACCAACCTCTCCGGTTTTCTGGGCTTAGCTTGCTTTTTGTTTTTTCCTCCTCGGTGACTCATTCATAACAAAGTTCCTTAGGGGGTCTAGTTTCCAAAATGGGGCCACTTGTGGGGGGTTTCCACTGTTTAGGTACATCAGGGGCTCTCCAAAAGCAACATGACACCCGCAGACCATTCCATCAAAGTCTGCATTCCAAAACGTCACTACTTCCTTTCCGAGCCCCGATGTGTGCCCATACAGTAATTTTCTCCCACATATGAGGTATCAGCGTACTCAGGACAACTTGGACAACAACTTTTGAGGTCCAATTTCTCCTGGTACCCTTGGGAAAATAAAAAAATTGGTGACTAAAAGATCATGTTTGTGGAAAAAATACGATTTTTTTTTTATTTTCACGCCCGGGCGTTATAAACTTCTGTGAAGCACTGGGGGATTCAAAGTGCTCACCACACATCTAGATAAGTTCCTTGGGGGGGTCTAGTTTCCAAAATGGTGTCATTTGTGGGGGGTTGCCACTGTTTTGGTACATCAGGGCTTTTCCAATTGCGACATGGTGTCTGATCTCAATTCCAGCCAAAAAAGTCAAATGGCGCTGCTTCCCTTCTGAGCTCTGCCATGCGCCCAAATAGTCGTTTACACCCACATGTGGGGTATCAGCGTACTCAGGACAAATTGCACAATAGCTTTTAGGGTCCTGTTACCCTTGGGAAAATAAAAATTGGGGGTGAAAAGATCATTTTTGTGGAGAAAATATGATTTTTTAATTGTACCGCTGTATGTTATAAACTTCTGTGAAGCCCTTGTGGGTTCAAAGCTCTCACCACATATCTAGATAAGTTCCTTGGGGGGTCTAGTTTCCAAAATGGGGTCACTTGTGGGGGGTTTCCACTGTTTAGGTACATCAGGGGCTCTCCAAACGTGACATGGCGTCCGATCAGAATTCCAGCCAATTTTGCATTGAAAAAGTGAAACGGCGCTCCTTCCCTTCTGAGCTCTGCCATGCGCCGAAACAGTGGTTCCCCCCCACATATCAGGTATCAGCGTACTCAGGACAAACTGCACAATAACTTTTGCAGTCCAACTTCTCCTGTTACCCTTGGTAAAATAAAAAAATTGAACCTGAGGTATTTTTTTTGTGAAAAAAAGTTAAATGTTCATTTTTTTTTAAATATTCAAAAAATTCCTGTGAAGCACCTGAAGGGTTAATAAACTTCTTGAATGTGATTTTGAACACCTTAAGGGGTGCAGTTTTTAGAATGGTGTCACTTTTGGGTATTTTCTATCATATAGACCCCTCAAAGTGACTTCAAATGTGATGTGGTCCGTAATAATAAAATGGTGTTGCAAAAATGAGAAATCGCTGGTCAACTTTTAACCCTTATAACTTCCTAAGAAAAAAAAATTTGGGTTCCAAAATTGAGCTGATGTAAAGTAAACATGTGGGAAATGTTACTTATTAAGTTTTTTGTGTGCCGTATCTCTGTGATTTAAGGGCATAAAAATTCAAAGTCGGAAAATTTTCAAAATTTTCGCCAAATTTCCATTTTTTTCACAAATAAACGCAAGTTATATGAATGAAATTTTACCACTAACATGAAGTACAATATGTCACAAGAAAACAATGTCAGAATCACCGGGATCCATGGAAGCGTTCCAGAGTTATGACCTCATAAAGGGACAGTGGTCAGAATTGTAAAAATTGGCCCGGTCATGAACGTGCAAACCACCCTTGGGAGTTAAGGGGTTAAATCAGAGAGTCATATCGCACAAAATAGTTAATAAATAACATTTCCCACATGTCTACTTTACATCAGCACAATTTTTGAAACAGAATTTCTTTTTTTAGGAAGTTATAAAAGTTAAAAGTTGACAAACGATTTCTCAACAAAATTTGCAAAATCATTTTTTTAGGGACCACCTCACATTTGAAGTGACTTTGAAGGGTCTATATGACAGAAAATACCCAGAAGTGACAACATTCTAAAAACTGCACTCCTGTAGGTGCTCAAAACCACATTCAGGATGTGTGCCCATGTTGCGTTTTTTTAAGCGTTTTTTAAGCGTTTGTGCCGGTTCAGACGCTTCAGAAATGCTTAAAATAAGCTTCCCATTCAATTTAATGCATTTTGGGCTTTTTGTGCCAATGCATGCGTTTTTTTCCGCTCAGAAAACGCTTAGCGGCTAAAAACGCAGCATGCTCATTATTTTCTGCATAGGTCCGCATTTATAGCTGTTTCTAAGCTTTCCAGAAACCGCTCGGAAAAAATGCATAAAAATGTGTGGTTTTTGTGCAAAAAACGCGCGGAAATAAAACGCACGGTTTCTGGGAAAGAGTCTGTTTATTTTGAGCGTTTTAAAACGCTAACGTGGGCACATAGCCTCAAGAAGTTTATTAAACCTTCAGGAATTTTTGGAATGTGGAAGGCAAAAATAAACATTTACTTTTCTTTCATAAAAATTTTCCTTTAGACGTATTTTTTTTTTTTTTTCTTTTGCAAGGGGAACAGGAGAAAATGGACCATACAATTTGTTGTGCAATTTCTCCTGAGTACACTGATACCCCATATGTGGGCGGAAATCTGTTTGGGCACACAGCAAGGCTTGGAAGTGAAGGATCGCCATTTGACTTCTTGAATGTAAAATTTGCTGGAATAATTAGCAGACGCCATGTCGCGTTTGCAGAGCCTCTGATGTGCCTAAACAGTGGAAACACCCGAAAAGTGACACCATATTAGAAACTAGACTCCTTTAGGAACTTATCGAGATGTGTATTGAACACCTTGAACCCCAGGTGCTTCTCAGAAGTTCATAACGTAGAGCCGTGGAAATAAAAAAAAAAAAAAATCACATATTTCCCCCCCAAAAATTTTTTTAGCTCCAAATTTTGTATCTTCACAAGGGTAACAGGAGAAAATGGACCCCAAAATTTGTTGTGCAATTTCTCTTGAGTTCATTGATAGCCCATATGTCGTCGAAAACTACTTTTGAGGCACAGTGCACAGCTGGGAAGTGAAGAAAAGCCATATTTCAGTGCAGATTTTGCTGCACTTGTTTGAGGGTGCCATGTTACATTGGCAGAGCCCCTGAGGTGCCAACACGGCAGAACCCCCCCCACATGTGACCCCATTTTACAAACTAAACCTCTCAATGAATTCACATAGGGGTGCAGTGATTATATTGACACCACAGGTGTGTCACAGACTTTTATACCATAGAGCAGTGAAGATAAAATAATTTACCGTATATTTTACCACCAAGATTGTTTGTTAGCCACAAGTTTTACATTTTCATACTTGGAAATGGGTAGAAATGGCACCAAAATTTGTCCCACAATTTCTACTGAACGTGGCAATACCCCATATGTGGCTGTGCAGTACTGCAAAGCCATACAGAGAGACTTGGGAGCGACAGAACGCTATTTGCCTCCTGAAACACAATTTTCCTAGAATAGTTTGTGGATTCCGTATAAACAGCCCCAAGGTGCTAGAAAAGCAGAATCCTCCCTCAAGTGACCACATTTTGGAAATTATAAGCCTTTTGGAATTTATCTACAGACGTACTGGCGATTTTGACTCCAGAGGAGTTTTCCAGAAACAAGCAGCAGTGGATGTTGCTGAGTGAAAATTGCAAACTGCCATTGTAGTGATCAGTACACTGTAGTGACAAGTATGTTGCAGTCACCAGTACAATATGCCCCTGCTCATGCTTCTGAAAGCACGCACCTGTAAATTAGGCGGGCTCTCATCACTACAGAAATGCCAGACATATGGGCGCTAAATGTGGTTTAGGCACACTGGAACTCAGAAGGGAGGCGGGGCATTTGGATTTGAGAGTGGAGAATTTGTTGAATTTGTTTTGGGAGGCGAGGAGCCATTTCGTTTTTCCAGAGCCTTTGTGCTACCAGTAACATGGAAGCCCCTATATTTCCGTTTAACAGATGGCGGACCTGAGTGAGGGCTTGCTTTCTTTGTGGATTGAGTTGAAGCTTTTATTGGGAACATTTTACATAGCATTTTATGATCACATTTATCCGGCGCTCTACACTGAGCACTCACTTTGGGGTTTCCATCTAAATCTCAGAGTAACATGACAAATGAAACCCTCAATGGATCCAGTCACTATAATGAGGCAGCAGAGTTACTCGGACTCCGTCTGGCTTTTGTTCAGCGGTGTCCTTTGTTTCAGAAGTGCACAAAACTGTGGCAGACGGCACTTTTATGCAATCCTAAAAAGACGGACACCGCCGGATCACAGGTCCTATGGCACCCACAGTGCCTCCAACTGCCTCAATATAGGGAATCTTCTGCAGAGGGTTCTGTCTGAACCACGTATTTTCAGAGATTTACACAGAAATCCTCAGTGCCAAGCCTCTCTGCGATCTTTGGGAGGCAGAATGAAAAAATCAACAACATGTGAAGAAATATTTATTTTTTTATGCCATTCCTAGTGCAGTATAAGTGATTAGGCGACTTTATTCTTCTGGTCGATGCACATACAGCTATACCAGATTTATATTGGGTTTTTATGTTTGGCTGCTGTCCCACACTAAAAGCCGCTTTTTAAAAAAAAAAAAAAAAAAAAAAAGTAGTTTTTGCACCCCCAGATTTTGAGTTATAATTGTTCCATATTTCAGTCATCAGTCATGTGGGGGTATTTTTTGGTACTTTTTTCGGACTCATGACATTTTTTGATGCTTAATTTTGATTTTTGGGAGACAGAATGAAGAAAAACCAGCAATTCATTAATTGTGGTTGTATTTTCTTTTTTTATGTTCCGCATGTGGTAAAATTGATAATGCGGCCTTATTCTTTGGGTCAGTATGATTACAGTGATGCCACATTTATGTACTTTTTTATGGTTACATAATAAAAAATATTTTATAGAAAAAATAATTATTTTTGCATTGCTTTATTCTGACAGTTTTATAGGTCAGGCCGTTCTGTATGTGGCGATGCCAAATATGTGTACATTTTTGTGTAAATTTTATTGTCATAAAAATATTTATGGGTACAACATATATATATTTTTTATTTGTGTTTTTTTTTTCACTATGAGACATTCACTTTTTGCAGTCTGATCGCTTATAAAGCACAGCAAAGCAGGAACTTTGCTCGGCTTTAGGCCGGGGTCACACTGGCAACTGCAATGCAAGAAACTCCCGCAAGTCTATTGCCTCAATACCCGGCACTGCCACCGGCACTCGGGACCGGAGTGTGCGGCTGCATGTATTTCTATGCAGCTGAATGCTCCGGTCCCAAATGCCGGCGGCATTGCCGGGTTTTGAGGCGAGAGACTTGCGCGAGTTTCTCTCGTTGCAAGTGTGACCCCGGCCTTACAAAACTGTCTGTGTTGCACTGACAGACAAACTTGCTACATCATGCTCTGAACATGATCTTGCAGGTTTAATAGCTCTGATGACCCGGATGTCTTCATGACGACATCGGGTCACCATGACAACGATAAGCCCCTCGTAATGACTATGTGGAAGGTGCCAATTGGTGAGCAGAGGGGGCTCCTTCCCTCTGCTTGCCTGCTCAATACTGCGATCAGTATCGATTGCAGTTTTTAGGGAGTTAAAGTGCCGGGAGAGGTTTAATTTATGGAATAAAGAAAGTGATTTTATCTACATTCATTGGAATCTGGATTTCGTCTTAACAACGTTCACACTGATGGCCAGCGTCCCTCATAGAATGATGGATGATTGAATAAGAGGATATTTTTCCATTTATAACATGGTGAGGTTTTTCTAGTTATTTTTGTTTTATTTTTTTTCACTATTGCAGTGCTGTGGTATCAGTAAAATCATTAGCTCAGGATGCAAAATATAAACCATCACACAGCCCTATATCCCGAAAATTGAAGGTGTTATTGGTCTTGGAAAAAGGGGACAAAAGCAAAAGCCTTTATGCAGCTATCTGGATGGTGGGAGACTTGTGGGACTCCTAGAGTGAACCCGCAGGACCGCGACAACGAACCTCCCTCGAGTGAGCTGGCCTGGTGGACCAGGGGAGCGTTAGGGGCAGGCCCAGGGGAGACTATTGCCGCGGAAGCTGGTAACCGGGGACAGATGGTAGGAGACACGAGCGGGAAACAGGGAGACAGGTAGCAGAGACCGGCGACCACAGGGGAGACTGCTGCAGATCCAGAGGAGCGCGACTGAAGAGGAACTGTCAGGAGGGGATTGGCGACACAGGAGGAGGCAGGCACACGCTGGGACTGACGAGCACTAGGAGAGAACACAGAGAGGTCACAAGGAGAGATCAGAGGGTATGGTGGCGCTGGGCGCAAGGCAGGGCGGGCAAGCAGGGAACAGTATGGCGCAGGGAATCGTGGGGCCTGAATCAAGCAAGGGACACAATTGATAGTCATGAACAGAGCAGGGGGAGAGGCTACCTGATAAGGGGGAGCGCACCGCAGGACTTCTGGGTCAGGGTCCTCCCGGGTCATAGAGAGGTGGGACGGAGCGGCTGCAGTTAGGCGAGAGCAAGTGCGCCGCCGAATCTAGGCTGCGAGGCACGTATGTGCACCCAACGGGACCCAGAAACCGGCCGCGAGACCGGAAGAGAGGAGGCCGGGTGACGCGCACCCACTCTGGGAGCGTGCCGGGACGGGTAAGTATGTCGGGAGGTGGTGCGGCAAGTGGCAAGAAAAAAACCCCTCTCTCGACTCATCCTGCACAAATAACTACAGACGAGTCTCAAATCTCCCTTTCATCTCTAAACTCTTGGAGCGCCTGGCCTACTCCCGCCTTACCTGTTGCCTCTCCACTCACTCTTTCCTAAATACTTCACAGTCTGGCTTACGACCCCTACATTCTATAGAAACTGATTGAATATAAACACATGGGCCATGCACACAGTGAACAAGTCTGTAGGACAGTGTTCACACTACCAAAAGACTGAAACACAGAAAAAAACACAGTATAACAAACGTATAAAAATACTATGTTGTAAAAAAGTAACAGTAAACAGCAAGTGCTAGTAAAAAGATAACAAAACAGGGTATTTGGTTGATATGTTTTTTGCAAAAAATGTATACTAAGCCGCTCTACCAAACGTCAAGGTATACCCATATCAAAGCAGTCCCTAACCAATGTATTTAAAAGCCTGACCATGTGTATAGTACCTATAGAAACTGCACTCATAAAAGTGACCAATAACCTTTTGACAGCAAAACGTAACAGTGACTACTCTCTGTTATTCCTCTTACCCCCCTGTACTGCAGAACACCAGTGTCTGTATGACCACAATTTCCAACATCATGTCCTCTCTCTTTCTGAAACTGAACCTTTCCAAAACCAAACTACTTCTGCTCCCACCATCTACTGACCTCCCTAAATCTGACATCTTACTCTCTGTGGGTGGCACCACAATAACGCCTAGGCAACAGGCACGCTGTCTGGGTGTTATATTTGATACCAATATTTCCTTCACCTCTTATATACAATCTCTTGTCCGCTCTTGTCTCTTGCCTCGGAAGACCATCTTTAGAATCCGCCCCTTTCTCACCATGGAAACAACAAAAACCCTCACTGTTGCCCTGATCCACTCCCACCTTGACTACTGTAATTTTCCATTAATTGGCCTCCTCCTCACTCGACTTTCCCCTCTCCAGTCCATCCTTAATGCAGCAGACAGGGTCATCTATCTGGTTAATGGTACTCGGATGCCTCCGCTCTTCGCCAGTCATTGCACTGGCTGCCCATACATTATAACTAGTGTTGAGCTTTCCGATACCACAAGTATCGGGTATTGGCCGATATTTGCCGTATCGGAATTCAGATACCGAGTACCGATACTTTTTTCGTATCGGATACCGGAATCGGAAGTCCAAAATACAATGAGCCACTTTTGTGGCTCTGATTGGCTGCCGAAATGACGTCATCATGATGCGCTGTCTGTGCGCATCATGATGCGCCGTCAGTTCTGGCCTTCGGGGGGGCTGTGCCGACTGTCCCGGGGTCTGTACCGGCCTGCCGGTGGTCTGTGCAGGCTCCGGGGGTCTGTGCCGGCCTGCCGGGGGGCTGTGCCGGCCTGCCGGTGGTCTGTGCAGGCTCCGGTGGTCTGTGCCGGCCTGCCGGGGGGCTGTGCCGGCCTGCCGGTGGTCTGTGCAGGCTCCGGGGGTCTGTGCAGGCATCGTCCGATGGGACTACAAGTCCCATCGGGCGATGCCTGCTACCATGACAGTGATGGACACATTAGCCAATGATGGGACAGTAGTAGTCCCATCATCCGGCTAATGTGTTGAATGTAAAAAAAAAAAATTTACATGCTACATACATACAACATGCATACTACATATATACTACATGTAACATACATACTACATACATGCTACATACTACATGCATGCTACATACTACATACATGCTACATACATACTACATACATAATACATACATACTACATACATAATACATATATACAACATATATACTACATGCATGCAACATGCATACTACATATATACTATATATACTACATGTAACATACATACTACATACATGCTACATACTACATGCATGCTACATACTACATACATGCTACATACATACTACATACATAATACATATATACTACATGCATGCAACATACATACAACATATATACTACATGCATGCAACATGCATACTACATATATACTATATATACTACATGTAACATACATACTACATACAGTCATGGCCAAAAGTATTGACACCCCTGCAATTCTGTCAGATAATACTCAGTTTCTTCCTGAAAATGATTGCAAACACAAATTCTTTAGTATTATTATCTTCATTTAATTTGTCTTAAATGAAAAAAACACAAAAAGAATTGTCCTAAAGCCAAATTGGATATAATTCCACACCAAACATAACAAAGAGGGTGGACAAAAGTATTGGCACTGTTCGAAAAATCATGTGATGCTTCTCTAATTTGTGTAATTAACAGCACCTATAACTTACCTGTGGCACCTAACAGGTGTTGGCAATAACTAAATCACACTTGCAGCCAGGTGACATGGATTAAAGTTGGCTCAACCTCTGTCCTGTGTCCTTGTGTGTACCACATTGAGCATGGAGAAAAGAAAGAAGACCAAAGAACTGTCTGAGGACTTGAGAAACCAAATTGTGAGGAAGCATGAGCAATCTCAAGGCTGCAAGTCCATCTCCAAAGACCTGAATGTTCCTGTGTCTACCGTGCGCAGTGTCATCAAGAAGTTTAAAGCCCATGGCACTGTGGCTAACCTGCCTAGATGTGGCCGGAAAAGAAAAATTGACAAGAGATTTCAACGCAAGATTGTGCGGATGTTGGATAAAGAACCTCCACTAACATCCAAACAAGTTCAAGCTGCCCTGCAGTCCGAGGGTACAACGGTGTCAACCCGTACTATCCGTCGGCATCTGAATGAAAAGGGACTGTATGGTAGGAGACCCAGGAAGACTCCACTTCTTACCCCGAGACATAAAAAAGCCAGGCTGGAGTTTGCCAAAACTTACCTGAAAAAGCCTAAAACATTTTGGAAGAATGTTCTTTGGTCAGATGAGACAAAAGTAGAGCTTTTAGGGCAAAAGCATCAACATAGAGTTTACAGGAGAAAAAAGAGGCATTCAAAGAAAAGTACATGGTCCCTACAGTCAAACATGACGGAGGTTCCCTGATGTTTTGGGGTTGCTTTGCTGCCTCTGGCACTGGACTGCTTGACCGTGTGCATGGCATTATGAAGTCAGAAGACTACCAACAAATTTTGCAGCATAATTTAGGGCCCAGTGTGAGAAAGCTGGGTCTATCTCAGAGGTCATGGGTCTTCCAGCAGGACAATAACCCAAAACACACTTCAAAAAGCACTAGAAAATGGTTTGAGAGAAAGCACTGGAGACTTCTAAGGTGGCCAGCAATGAGTCCAGACCTGAATCCCATAGAACACCTGTGGAGAGATCTAAAAATGGTAGTTTGGAGAAGGCACCCTTCAAATATCAGGGACCTGGAGTAGTTTGCCAAAAAAGAATGGTCTAAAATTCCAGCAGAGCATTGTAAGAAACTCATTGATGGTTACCGGAAGCGGTTGGTTGCAGTTATTTTGGCTAAAGGTTGTGCAACCAAGTGTTAGGCTGAGGGTGCCAATACTTTTGTCCGGCCCATTTTTGGAGTTTTGTGTGAAATGATCAATGTTTTGCTTTTTGCTTCATTCTCTTTTGCGTTTTTTCATTTAAGACAAATTAAATGAAGATAATAATACCAAAGAATTTGTGTTTGCAATCATTTTCAGGAAGAAACTGAATATTATCTGAGAGAATTGCAGGGGTGTCAATACTTTTGGCCATGACTGTATATACTACATGCTACATACATGCAACATACACACTACATGCTACATACATGCAACATACATACTACATACATGCTACATACATACACACTACATGCTACATACATGCAACATACATACTACATACATGCTACATACATACACACTACATGCTACATACATGCAACATACATACTACATACTACATACATACACACTACATGCTACATACATGCAACATACATACTACATACATGCTACATACATACACACTACATGCTACATACATGCAACATACATACTACATACATGCTACATACATACACACTACATGCTACATACATGCAACATACATGCTACATACATACACACTACATGCTACATACATGCAACATACATACTACATACATGCTACATACATACACACTACATGCTACATACATGCAACATACATACTACATACATGCTACATACATACACACTACATGTTACATACATGCAACATACATACTACATACATGCTACATACATACACACTACATGCTACATACATGCAACATACATACTACATACATGCAACATACATACACACTACATGTTACATACATGCAACATACATACTACATACATGCTACATACATACACACTACATGCTACATACATGCAACATACATACTACATACATGCAACATACATACTACATACATACTACATACATGCAACAAACATACTACATACATACTACATACATGCTACATACATGCAACATACATACATACTACATACATGCAACATACATACTACATACATACTACATACATGCTACATACATACCACATGCATGCAACATGCATACTACATATATACCACATATATACTACATGCAACATGCATACTACATATATACTGCATATATACTACATGCATGCAACATACATATATACTACATACAATACATACATATAGACATACAGTACATATAACATAGAGTACATACTTACCGTCACTTGTCACTTTGATCCCCGAAGCCATTGTCACCTGAGGGATAAATATCAAAATAAAAAAACACCAATATACTTACCCCAATCCGCAGAAGTCCACGAGGGTCCCACGTCCATCTTGCGTGGAGAACAGCAGCATCAGCTGATGCTACCGTTCTCTACCAGTTCCAGGAATACAATGATGGAAGGTAGGTATCCTTCTGCACTGTATTCCTCCACCACTGTAAAAAAAAAAAGTCCCTAGTCTCACTTTATGCCATTGCTGCGTGGGAATTTCCCACGCAGCAATGGCATAAAGTGAGACTAGGGACTTTTTTTTAAATTTTTTTTTTAAAGTGGTGGAGGAATACAGTGCGGAAGGATACCTACCTTCCGTCATTGTATTCCTGGAGCTGGTAGAGAACGGTAGCATCAGCTGATGCTGCTGTTCTCCACGCAAGATGGACGTGGGACCCTCGTGGACTTCTGCGGATCGGGGTAAGTATATTGGTGTTTTTTTATTTTGATATTTATCCCTCAGGTGACAATGGCTTCGGGGATCAAAGTGACAAGTGACGGTAAGTATGTACTCTGTTATATGTGCTGTATGTCTATATGTATGTTTTGTATGTAGTATATATGTATTATGTATGTAGTATGTATGTTGCATGTATGTAGCATGTAGTGTGTATGTTGCATGTATGTAGCATGTAGTATGTATGTTACATATAGTATATATGTAGTATGCATGTTGCATGCATGTAGTATATATGTATTATGTATGTAGTATGTATGTAGCATGCATGTAGTATGTAGCATGCATGTAGTATGTAGCATGTATGTAGTATGTATGTTACATGTAGTATATATGTATTATTTATGTAGTATGTATGTAGCATGCATGTAGTATGTAGCATGTATGTAGTATGTATGTTACATGTAGTATATATGTAGTATTTATGTTGCATGCATGTAGTATATATGTAGTATATATGTATTATGTATGTAGTATGTATGTAGCATGCATGTAGCATGTATGTAGTATGTATGTTACATGTAGTATATATGTAGTATGCATGTTGTATGTATGTAGCATGTAATTTTTTTTTTTTTTTTACATTCAACACATTAGCCGGATGATGGGACTACTACTGTCCCATCATTGGCTAATGTGTCAATCACTGTCATGGTAGCAGGCATCGCCCAATGGGACTTGTAATCCCATCGGTCGATGCCTGCACAGACCCCCGGAGCCTGCACAGCCCCCCGGCAGGCCGGCACAGACCACCGGAGCCTGCACAGACCACCGGCAGGCCGGCACAGCCCCCCGGCAGGCCGGCACAGACCACCGGAGCCTGCACAGACCACCGGCAGGCCGGCACAGCCCCCCGGCAGGCCGGCACAGCCCCCCGGCAGGCCAGCACAGACCACCGGAGCCTGCACAGACCCCCCGGCAGGCCGGCACAGCCCCCCGAAAGGCCCGTACAGACCCCAGAGAGGCTGTACAAGGCAAAAATAGGGTTTTTCTTATTCCGATACCGGAAGTCCCATAGACTTGAATGGGACTTCCGGTATCGGAATCGGCGATACCCGATATTTTTTTTAGATCGGCCAATACCATCCGATACGATACTTTTAAGTATCGGACGGTATCGCTCAACACTAATTCTAACATTATAGGACTGCTTGTTCTCACCCTCAAAGCTCTCCACAGTGTAGCACCCCCCTACATCTCCTCCATCATTTCTGCTTATCAGCCTACCTGCTCGATACGCTCCACAAGCGACTAATATCTACACTAATCCAAACCTCCTACTTCTGACTCCAAGACTTCTCCCAAGTTGCACCAATCCTCTGGAATGCTCTACCCCAAGAAATTAGAACCACAACTTACGCAGTTTTGGGTGCTCCTTAGAAGCACATCTGTTTAGGGTGGCCTATCACGTTCCCTAATCAAAGTCCTTTTTATATATAGCCCATTCACTGCTTCTTTAAACATAACTCTCCATGAAAATCCACCGCACCTAAAAACACTACAAATACTGGCTGGTGAGCAGCTCATGCAGCCTTTATCTATCCCCATGTGGTCAAGATGGCTGGACCTTCATTATAAATAATCCTTTGTATTTTGTGTCACCCCCACCTCATTGTAGATTGTAAGCTCTTTTACTATCTTTGCTTTAATTATTGTATCAGCTTTAACTTTGTTACTTATGACTGTTGTGTATGAACCGTTGAATTGTAAAGCGCTGTGGAATATGTTGGCGCTATATAAATAAAGATTATCATTGTAGATGAATCTCTTTCAGCTCAAATTACGTATTTTTCAATCTAGATATGCTGGAAACCTGGTGTTAATAGAATATTGGTTGTTGTTTATAGTCTATTTAGCTGTAGCAATATTATACTGTACATTTGAGGAAAAAATGGACGTGACAGGCTAACTTACTAGGCTTTTAAATTATATTGATTTGCAAAGACAATTACATAAAGTGAATCAGTACACATCAGTGATACAACTGTGTAGTAATATGTACTATCTAAGATGAATGATTCATTTGTGAAATCATTAAGATGCCTACACTGATACAGGTTATGCAATATCCTTAAATTACTACATTATAACATGCGGATATGGTCTTGGGTTACATATTAACTTCTATCAATCTTGTTTGTGCAACAGAGAAAGATTTCTTGCAGCAAAGAAAGTCGTAGATCAAGGTATTGTACTGAAAAACAAAAAACCCCCCAAGCAATATGTCTTAAAATGTCATCTTTACATTGTCAGACAATAAGGATTGTTTTTATCATTTATTATGGCACAAATTTGTCTTAAATGGGCAATGTATGCACAAAATGTGCTAAAATGTTTGACGACTATGTAAAAAAAATGGCAAAATATTTTAAAATTTTTATATCTTGAAAATGTTGCAATAAATTATATCTGCTATTAATGGTGTTGTTTAGCACTGCTGTCTTCTAAGAGAATAGGGAGTGACTTGTCAGTCTAGCTGGTCGGGCTGGGCGATGCCTCGGGGGACTTGACTTTTGAACCAGTCACCGTCCACAGACGCAGTTTCAAATTTAAAGTCGCTGCACTTATTCTCATACCTACCTGCCGCCTTCTTCACTTTTCAATCACCGGCAATCTGGTCGGTTTCCAGCAGTCTGCAACCTGTCGGATCACTCCAATGTTTGCTGGAGCGAGCCGGAGGTCACTCTTCAATTTAAGCCTATGAGAGCCTTGTTCTGGTTCTTGAACTTGCATTGAGAGCTTGTGATGTAACTTCTGGCTAGTCAGAAGTTGCGGTCACAAGATGGCGCTTTAAGACCAAAGAGGCTTTGAAAAAGGTGAAGACGCCGGAGAGCGACTATAAGACCCGAGGTATGGACCTTTTATTAGTGGCAACAAGCACTTATTTAACTTAACGTGAACAGTATATGATAATGTTTACAATGCAATAAGCTATCAAACTTTATTTTTTTAATAACTCCAGTATGTCCCAGACAGTGGCTATTATTGGTGCGGGGTGCAGTGGTCTCACAGCCATCAAATGTTGCTTAGAAGAAGGTTTGGAGCCTACATGTTTTGAGCAGAGAGATGGAATTGGTGGAGTCTGGAAATACACGGTAAGGACATTTACATTATCTGTCTTTCAGCTTTTTATTCACAGTGAAAATGCATCTTAAGTCTATTACATTTTTTTCTTTATTTGTTTGCGTTTCACATTGATATATCCCATAGAGAAAAGTACAAAGTCTGCATATAGTCTTTTAGTCTCTCTACTAAAAAGTAGTACGCTATATGCCAATGCATAGTGCCCATATACAGGTAAAATATGTTGCTATCCATAGTGGATTGTAACTGATCTGCAAGACAGTGACTCAAAAGTCCTTTTAAAATAATGAACTTTTAAAATAAGGATTTTTATCTGTTTTAACATACAGTTGTGGCCAAAAGTATTGACACCCCTGCAATTCTGTCAGATAATACTCAGTTTCTTCCTGAAAATGATTGCAAACACAAATTCTTTGGTATTATTATCTTCATTTAATTTGTCTTAAATGAAAAAACACAAAAAGAATTGTCCTAAAGCCAAATTGGATATAATTCCACACCAAACATAAAAAAGAGGGTGGACAAAAGTATTGGCACTGTTCGAAAAATCATGTGATGCTTCTCTAATTTGTGTAATTAACAGCACCTGTAACTTACCTGTGGCACCTAACAGGTGTTGGCAATAACTAAGTCACACTTGCAGCCAGTTGACATGGATTAAAGTTGACTCAACCTCCGTCCTGTGTCCTTGTGTGTACCACATTGAGCATGGAGAAAAGAAAGAAGACCAAAGAACTGTCTGAGGACTTGAGAAACCAAATTGTGAGGAAGCATGAGCACTCTCAAGGCTACAAGTCCATCTCCAAAGACCTGAATGCTCCTGTGTCTACCGTGCGCAGTGTCATCAAGAAGTTTAAAGCCCATGGCACTGTGGCTAACCTCCCTAGATGTGGACGGAAAAGAAAAATTGACAAGAGATTTCAACGCAAGATTGTGCGGATGTTTGATAAAGAACCTCGACTAACATCCAAACAAGTTCAAGCTGCCCTGCAGTCCGAGGGTACAACAGTGTCAACCTGTACTATCCGTCGGCGTCTGAATGAAAAGGGACTGTATGGTAGGAGACCCAGGAAGACCCCACTTCTTACCCCGAGACATAAAAAAGCTAGGCTGGAGTTTGCCAAAACTTACCTGAACAAGCCTAAAACGTTTTGGAAGAATGTTCTCTGGTCAGATGAGACAAAAGTAGAGCTTTTTGGGCAAAGGCATCAACATAGACTTTATAGGAGAAAAAAAGAGGCATTTCAAAGAAAAGAACACGGTCCCTACAGTCAAACATGGTGGAGGTTCCCTGATGTTTTGGGGTTGCTTTGCTGCCTCTGGCACTGGACTGCTTGACCGTGTGCATGGCATTATGAAGTCTTAAGACTACCAACAAATTTTGCAGCATAATGTAGGGCCCAGTGTGAGAAAGCTGGGTCTCCCTCAGAGGTCATGGGTCTTCCAGCAGGACAATGACCCAAAACACACTTCAAAAAGCACTAGAAAATGGTTTGAGAGAAAGCACTGGAGACTTCTAAGGTGGCCAGCAATGAGTCCAGACCTGAATCCCATAGAACACCTGTGGAGAGATCTAAAAATGGCAGTTTGGAGAAGGTCTAAAATTCCAGCAGAGCATTGTAAGAAACTCATTGATGGTTACTGGAAGCGGTTGGTCGCAGTTATTTTGGCTAAAGGTTGTGCAACCAAGTATTAGGCTGAGGGTGCCAACACTTTTGTCTGGCCTATTTTTGGAGTTTTTCTTCCTGAAAATGATTGCAAACACAAATTCTTTGGTATTATTATCTTCATTTAATTTGTCTTAAATGAAAAAACATAAAAAGAATTGTCCTAAAGCCAAATTGGATATAATTCCACACCAAACATAAAAAAGAGGGTGGACAAAAGAACCTCGACTAACATCCAAACAAGTTCAAGCTGCCCTGCAGTCCGAGGGTACAACAGTGTCAACCTGTACTATCCGTCGGCGTCTGAATGAAAAGGGACTGTATGGTAGGAGACCCAGGAAGACCCCACTTCTTACCCCGAGACATAAAAAAGCCAGGCTGGAGTTTGCCAAAACTTACCTTTACAGGAGAAAAAAAGAGGCATTCAAAGAAAAGAACACGGTCCCTACAGTCAAACATGGTGGAGGTTCCCTGATGTTTAGGGGTTGCTTTGCTGCCTCTGGCACTGGACTGCTTGACTGTGTGCATGGCATTATGAAGTCTGAAGACTACCAACAAATTTTGCAGCATAATGTAGGGCCCAGTGTGAGAAAGCTGGGTCTCCCTCAGAGGTCATGGGTCTTCCAGCAGGACAATGACCCAAAACACACTTCAAAAAGCACTAGAAAATGGTTTGAGAGAAAGCACTGGAGACTTCTAAGGTGGCCAGCAATGAGTCCAGACCTGAATCCCATAGAACACCTGTGGAGAGATCTAAAAATGGCAGTTTGGAGAAGGTCTAAAATTCCAGCAGAGCATTGTAAGAAACTCATTGATGGTTACCGGAAGCGGTTGGTCGCAGTTATTTTGGCTAAAGGTTGTGCAACCAAGTATTAGGCTGAGGGTGCCAACACTTTTGTCTGGCCTATTTTTGGAGTTTTGTGTGAAATGATCAATGTTTTGCTTTTTGCTTCATTCTCTTTTGTGGTTTTTCATTTAAGACAAATTAAATGAAGATAGTAATACCAAAGAAATTGTGTTTGCAATCATTTTCAGGAAGAAACTGAGTATTATCTGACAGAATTGCAGGGGTGTCAATACTTTTGGCCACAACCGTACATGTCAGATAAAGCTACCAACATTTTTTTTTTACAGAAGCTGTACCGGTTGCTTATCACTGTCATTTATCACCCATATACTATATTGTTATCCATTATGTTTTATTAAGAAATTAAAAAAAATAAAATTTAAGGAGGTATTTGTTAAATGTCACTTGCCTCCATCACTCATAAATGATAATATAGGTCGTATAATGAATACAGCGTGAAAAGCTCATGGAAAGCTTCATCCATACTCTTCATAAGCTATGCCATACTTTGTTTCTAATATATGTTAAAAATAAATCCAAAAAGCACTTGATAACGCCGCACTTGGTGAACATATGTTATGGAGACGTGAGTGTGATAAGTACACTCACCTTATAGGTTTCTGTTCGGAGCACAACACCCTCTGATGCCTTGCACCGTGAGTGGACTTGAGGTTGCTGCCAGACCTACTTCTTCCGAATATTCACAAATTCGCTGAATACATAAGTGTATGTATATACATTTATAATAGCGACAAAGTCACTGGCAAAGTGCTGAAGGGGAGATACATTTCAATAAGGCTATTAGCTTCAGTGATTTGAAACCCAGAAGTTTCCTCCAGCACACTGTGCTGAGAGGGGTTAATCGGCCACTTTAAAGGCTGGGTTTTTGTGGACAACCATAGAACGTGTGGGAGGTTGTGCACCATATCTCCACCCTAGAGTGTGGTCTGGGGTTTAAATAGTAGGTCTCCAGTGGCTGTGTTCAGTAGAGCTGGAGCCGGCCTCTCCAGAGAAGTGGTTTTGTTTATCTTAACTATATTGAACCTGGCTGTTATATCCTGAGCTTGCAGATCCCTGCATCTGTGGAGACTGAATGCCTTTTTGTTTTCTTCCTGTTCTTGTTTGAAGGATTTTCAACCATTTTTCCTCGGAAAATTCCTCCAGTTCTGTGAGATTCCTGGGTCGTCTTGCATGCACTGCTATTTTGAGGTCTAACCACAGATTTTCAATGATGCTCAGATCAGGGGACTGTGAGGGCCATTGTTAAACCTTCAGCTTATGCCTTTTGAGGTAGTCTATTGTGGATTATAAAGTGTGTTTAGGATCATTATCCATTTGTAGAAGCCATCCTCTTTTCAACTTCAGCTTTTTAACAGATGGAGTTATGTTTGCATTAAAAATTAGTTGAAATTTCATTGAATCCATTCTTTCCTCTACCAGTGAAATGTTCTCCATGCCATTGGCTGCACTACAAATCCAAAGCATGATTGATCCACCCCATGCCTAATGGTTGGCAAAATATTCTTATCCTGAAATTTCTATGCCCTTTTTTCTCCACACATACCTTTGATCATTGTGGCCAAAGAATTCTATTTTAAATCTCAAAGGTCCACAGGACTTGTTTCCAAGATGCATCAAGTTTATTTAGATGTTATTTTGCATACTTCTGTCCCTGAATTTTATGGTGAGGAGAGGTTTTCTTCTGATGACTCTTCCGTGAAGGCCATATTTGTGCGGTGTCTCTGAACTTTAGAGCAATGTACCACAATTTCAGAGTCTGCTAAATCTTTCTGAAGGTATTTTGCAGTCAACCAGGTGTTATGATTTGCCTCTCTATCAATCCTATGAGCATCTCTCCCTGAAATTTTGCCTGGTCTTCCAGACCTTATCTTCACCTCCACTATTCCTGCTAACTGTCACTTCTTAATTACATTTCGAACTGAGGAAAGGGTAACTTGAAAATACTTTGCTATTTTATTATAGCCTTCTTCTGCTATGTGTGCATCCACCATTTTTATATTCAGAGTGCTAGGCAGCTGCTTAGAAGAACCTATGGCTGCTGTTTTTGGCACAAGGTCAGAGGAGGCAGGGTTTTTATAAAGCTGGGAAATTTGCATCACCTACCCTTTCCTAACAATGATGGTGAACAAACCATAACATTAACAGGCTAATTAAGGTCTGAAACCTTGGTCAAGGTTGTGTGAGCATACAAATCTCCAAACTTTTGCATCAGCCTATTTTCCTTTTTTTGTCATTTTTAAAATGTAAAAGATGAAAATTACCGTATTTTTCGGACTATAAGACGCACCGGACCATAAGACGCACCCCAATTTTCAGAAGGAAAATGGGAGAAAATTAATAATGTGTCAAATGGGGGTCCGTCTTACAGTCCGAATTCAGCTTACCTGGGAAGGGATCCGGCACAGGTGGAGGAGTGGTCACAGGGGTCATTCAGTGGTCCAGGCTCGTGCGTTGGCGACTCTGTGTTGGGGCAGGTTGGTTGTGCTGGGGCAGCTGGGCTGTGCTGGGGCAGGTGGGCTGTGCTAGGGCAGGGGCAGCTGTGCTGTGCTGGGGCAAGTGGGCTGTGCTGGGACAGCTGGGCTGTGCTGGGGCAGCTGTGCTGGGGCTGGGGCAGCTGTGCTGTGCTGGGGCAGCTGTGCTGGGGCTGGGGCAGGTGGGCAGTGCTGGGGCAGCTGGGCTGGGGCAGGTGGGCTCTGTGGGGTGAGGGTGGCGGCTCTCTGTGCTCTGGTGCAGGGGTGGTAGCTCAGCCGGCATTTCCTCCAAGCCCGGAGGCCCCCGCACATCCCTTGCTGGCCGCCGCCATGTTGCTGTGGCCTCCGGGAGCATGGATGCTGGAAAGATGGCCGCCGGTCCGGGAACGGTGCATGCGCAGGTTCAGATCTCGTCCCGAGATCTCGGGGGACGAGATCTCGTTGCCGAGATTTGAATCTCGTCCCCCGAGATCTCGGGACGAGATCTGAACCAACGCATTCGCCATCCCCGGATCGGCGGCCATCTTTCCGGCGTCCATGCTCCCAGAGGCCACCGCAACATGGCGGCGGCCAGCAAGGGATGTGCGGGGGCTTCCGGGCTTGGAGGAAATGCCGGCGGAGCCGCCGCCCCTGCACCGGAGCACAGAGAGCCGCTACCCCTGCACCGGAGCACAGGCCGCTGCCACCACCGCACTACAGAACCCCGCGGCACCCGCACCAGCCTCGGAGGTAGGAACATTGCGACCATAAGACGCACCCCCCACTTTCCCCCAAAATTTTTGGGGAAAAAAGTGCGTCTTATGGTCCGAAAAATACGGTATATATTTTTGCCCAAAATACAAGATAAATGGGTCATGTTTTAACTTTAGGCCTTTTAGACATTTCATCTTCATCTTGCTTAACTGTTTACAATAACAGTAATTTACACCAGTGGTTCCCAAACTTTTACATGTGACTGTATTTTCACACTGCCTGTCTACATATTAAACACAGTTAGTAGATCTGTCCCTATATATATATATATATATATATATATATATATATATATATATATATATATCAGTAAACCAGATATTGTTTGGTTAATAAACAATTTGTGTGAATAATGAGGAATGTCGGGTAGATGAAGGTTCTCCAGCCACCCTCGTTGAAGGTTTTGTGGTTGTTCAGTACTTCTGTATTGAATAATGGGCCAAATGTTCTCAACTACATACATTGTTCCGCTCTAATTTATCCCTTGAGTGCTTTTATGTTTTCACTAGTCTATATTCCTGTAGGATGCTGTGGAAGAAGATCAAGCTAGTATTTATAAATCACTGTTCACAAATACTTCCAAAGAGATGATGTGCTACAGCGATTTCCCGATGCCTGAAGACTTCCCTGTATATCTGCATCATTCGAAGATCTTGGAATACCTCAATCTGTATGCAGAACGCTTCAACCTCTTTAAATACATTCAGTTCGAGGTAACACAAAGTAAATATGCTAGTGATAATAAGAAGATAGTATATTCTATGAAAGTTAAAGGATATACTAGATTTAGCACTTTTTCCATTCCAATGCTTAAGAAAAATAAGTAAAATTGTGATTTCTTTGATTTAAACATATCCTAAAATGTATTGTCCAGAGTGAATATCCAGACTTACCGTATGTGTTTTCATTGTTACAAACTTTAACAAAGCCTGAATGGTCTGATTCTGCTGTTATTCTCCCTTCCATCTGCCCCTTTCTTCTGGCTTACCTACTGAATGTAAATGATCATGAAAGAGGGGACAGACCGAGACAATGAAGTATGAATACAATATCAGATCATTTTTGTATTTAGTATGTAACATTGGAGACACAATGGTCTGCATAGGTGATGTGTACACAAAACATTAGGAGATCTTTGTTCTTTTGCAAAGGGAAGTATATCAGGTTCACCCCTTTTTACATTGTCAGATACCAAAGGAGTTATTTTGGAGCCTTTCAATGATGGTAATATTTAGCGCCATTTGACCCCTTAACCCCCGGGCTATTTTCCGTTTTTGCGTTTTTGTTTTTCGCTCCTCTTCTTCCCAGAGCCATAACCTTTTTTTTTCTGTCAAAATGGCCATGTGAGGGCTTGTTTTTTGTGGGACAAGTTGTACTTTTCAACAACACCATTGGTTTTAACATATCGTGTACTTGAAAACGGGAAAAAAATTTCAAGTGCGGTGAATTTGCAAAAAAAAGGGCAATTCCACGGGTTTTTTTTTACCACGTTCACCAAATGATAGAACTGACCTGCCATTATGATTCTACAGGTCATTACAAGTTCATAGACACCAAACATGTCTGCATTCTTTTTTATTTAAGTGGTGAAGAAAACTCCAAACTTTGGTAAAAAAAAGCGCTATTTTCCGAGATCCGTAGCATCTCCATTTTTCCGGATTTGGGGCAGGGTAAGGGCTTATTTTTTGTGCGCCAAGCTGACATTTTTATTAATACCATTTTGGTGTAGATACGATCTTTTGATCGCTCGTTATTGCATTTTATTGCAGTGTAGTGGCGACCAAAAAAGCATAATTCTGAATTTTTATTTTTTTCACGTTACGTCGTTTAGTGATCGGGTTAATTCTTTTTGTATAAACTGCATGTATTCTATGTATTCTTTCCTGTCAGGTCCCACCGTGATTTTACTGTATGCAGCTGCTGAAGTGCTGGCTTTTCAGGACATCGGTGTGTAAAAATCGGACAGCACTCACATGGCCCAAGTGCTGTGTGATTTATTTTTGCACCCATTGACTTCTCTTGCCGATTGTGATCCGATTTCTGGTTACAATTGAAGCATGCTGCGATTTTTTTTCCAGTCTGATCATGATCCAATCCGAGCTGGAAAAAAAAACCGCTGATGAACATACATTGATAGAATAACATTTATCCGAATGCAATCCGATTTTTAATCGGATTGCATTCGTCCAATTTCATCGCAAGTGAGAATGAGCCCTAAGTTTGAGAATCCTAATACATGCCGGGATGCTCAAATTGAAGCATCATCAGAGGGTAGAGAATGCGATCACTGCTGCAGCCTCTGCCCCTCCCTGAAACAAAGCATCAACAGTAATGCCCCTCTCAGAGACTTTCCTAATCCCTGCCTGATGTGCACAGTGACAGCACACTTTCTGTCCATCTCCGGTCAGCAATAACGAGCCAGCAACATAGCATGTTGTCAGAATACCCAGTATGCAAAAACCAGTGATATCCCTTGTGGGGGCGGTGCTGGGCTCTGCACGCTGGATATTCTAACAAAACGCTCTATAGCCAGATTGTTACTCCTGATCCGACCCGGCAACAAAGTGAGCACTGTCATTGTGCACAGTGCACATCATGCTGAGAAGTCTAGCCCAGGGTGTCACTGATCACTCTTTGTTTCAAAGAGGGTGCAGGGGCTGTGGCACCTAGCTATTCTTAAACTGCATGCTGAATCACCATGTCCAGGACTTGGACAGATGATATGAGGTATATCTCTATTTTTATATAATTTTATGAATGAAGATTATTTCCTGCTGCTGGACTTTATACAAATCCACTGCTGCTAATCACTCGCACTATAGTTCATATTATATTATTTAGTTGAAACAGATTCTAGGCCCTGGCAACCGCTCTATTGTATATTCATGTGTTTTTGGGACTCAGATTTATACCGGGTGAGTCATAAAGGACGGATGTTTTTAAACTAATCATAAAATCGTTAAATATTTATTAAATATAAATGTATTCACAGATTTGGTTACGTATACTAATAGCATTTGACAAATTCAAGTGTGGAAAACAACATCTGCCATGTGGTGGCCATTATCAGTGATGCATTTCCAAAGGCGTTCTTGGAAGTTGGCATCAACACGTTCCAACACAACTCTGTCGATTTGGGCAACTTCCACTCGAATAGCTTCCTTCAGTTCTTGTAATGATCGAGGCTTAAGCTTGTTTACACGTGATTTGAGGTGACCCCATAAGTAATAATCGCACATGGACAGGTCTGGGGACCTAGGAGGCCAATTAATATCACCAAACCTGGAAATGATGCGACCAGGGAAGAGAGGGCGAAGAACGTTCATTGTTGCTCCGGCTGTGTGGGCCGTTGCCCCATCTTGTTGAAACCACACACTA
Source organism: Dendrobates tinctorius (assembly GCF_039654945.1). NCBI lineage: Eukaryota > Metazoa > Chordata > Amphibia > Anura > Dendrobatidae > Dendrobates > Dendrobates tinctorius. The sequence goes on from NW_027361697.1 coordinate 34,414,984, forward strand.
GAGATGGGGATATGTTGCCGTCGTAACTCAGGAACAAAGAAGTTATTTATCATGGCGATATAACGTTGTGAGTTCACGGTAACAGTATTGCCATTATCGCCTTCGAAAAAGTACGGACCGATCACGCCATATTTGCCCATAGCGCACCACACCGTTACCTTAGGGCTGTGCAGCGGTACGTGCCGTTCGTGGAGCCCCCGGTGGTCGTTTGTTCATTAGTGTACCTCGTGTACAGAGTGCTTCAACCCAACGTAGGATAGTGTTACGAGCGGGAACAGCTTGATTTCTGTGAATATTGAAATGACGCCGAAACTCACGCTGAACGGCTGTGATACACTCATTATTCTTGACAAAACTGTCGTACGCAAAAACGCGATGTTCTATCGTCCACGGCACCATAGCTTAAACTGAAACTAAAATAAAAACAATGCTTTCACCTCACAAACATAACCCCGCCTCCCGCACATCTCTACCTCCACCTGGTGGTGAGTTATAGCCACTTCAAATACATCCGTCCTTTATGACTCACCCGGTATTAATCACTATACTTGATAAAGCTATCTAATCAACTCCTAAAGCTGTCTATACTATTTTGGTTTCAGTCAAGAGCCAATTATACACATTTTACTACCTTAAACTAGACAAATGGTGGTAATTGCCTTCATTTGCTGCTAACTATAACCTTTTAGATACCAGTGCCGATGTGACATTTACGGTATATTAGAAAACAGATTATGGCATTAAATAGATAAGAATTTAGGATGAAAATTAATTTGGACTTCAGATCACCCCTTTATGTATCCTTTACAAACATGATCTAAAAGCCTTATGTAAATGTTAATATAGTAATCCATTTACTCTTTTTATTCTATCTAGACAAAAGTTTGCAGTGTAAAACAACACTCAAGTTTTGCAACTACAGGAAAATGGAATATTGAAAGTGAAAAAGAGGGAAACAGGAAGATGGATGTTTTTGATGCTGTTATTGTTTGCAATGGACATTATAATGACCCATACCTACCGATAGACTGTTTTCCAGGTGAGCTATTTTTGTGAACCAAAAAGTGTAACCCTTTACTGACATATGATGCAATAGTCCATCATTTGTTGCCTTCCTGTCTTTGATGCAAGCTTAGAAGCAAAGTAACCTTCAAACTCACAGAAAGGGAACAGGACAAAATATATACAGTGGTGTGAAAGTGTTTGCTCCCTTCCTGGTTTCCTATTCTTTTGCATGTTTGTCACACTTAAGTGTTTCAGATCATCATGCAAATTTAAATATTAGACAAAGATTACACAAGTAAACAAAAAATGCAGTTTTTAAATGAAGGTCTTAATTATTAAGGGAAAAAGAAATCCAAACCTACAGGGTCCTGTGTAAAAAAAAAAAAATTGCCTCCTAAACCTATTAACTGGTTGGGCCATCCTTAGCAGCAACAACTGCAATCAAGTGTTTGCGATAACTGGCAATGAGTCTTTACAATGCTCTCGAGCAATTTTGGCCCACTCATCTTTGCAGCATTGTTGTAATTTAGCTACATTTGAGGGTTTCCGAGCATAAACCTTCTTTTTAAAGTAATGCCACAGCATCTTAATCGGATTAAGGTTAGGACTTTGACTGGGCCACTCTAAGTCTCATTTTTTTTTTTTTAAGCCATTCAGAGTTGGACTTGCTGTTGTGTTTTGGATCATTGTCCTGCTGCATAACCCAAGTGTGCTTCAGCTTGAGGTCACAAACAGATGGCCGGACATTCTCCTTCAGGATTTTTTGGTAGATACAGTCATATGTTAAAGTTTGGGCACCCCTATTAATGTTAACCTTTTTTCTTTATAACAATTTTGGTTTTTGCAACAGCTATTTCAGTTTCATATATCTAATAACTGATGGACTCAGTTATATTTCTGGATTCAAATGAGGTTTATTGTACTAACAAAAAATGTGCAATCTGCATTTAAACAAAATTTGACCGGTGCAAAAGTATGGGCACCCTTATCATTTTCTTGATTTGAACACTCCTAACTACTTTTTACTGACTTCCAGAAGCACTAAATTGGTTTTGTAACCTCATTGAGCTTTGAATTTCATAGCCAGGTGTATCAAATCATGAGAAAAGGTATTTAAGGTGGCCACTTGCAAGTAGTTATCCTATTTGATTCTCCTATGAAGAGTGGCATCATGGGCTCCTCAAAACAACTCTCAAATGATCTGAAAACAAAGATTATTCAACATAGCTTTTCAGGGGAAGGATACAAAAAGTTGTCTCAGAGATTTAACCTGTCAGTTTCCACTGTGAGGAACATAGTAAGGAAATGGAAGAACACAGGTACAGTTCTTGTTAAGCCCAGAAGTGGCAGGCCAAGAAAAATATCAGAAAGGTAGAAAAGAAGAATGGTGAGAACAGTCAAGGACAATCCACAGACCACCTCCAAAGACCTGCAGCATCATCTTGCTGCAGATGGTGTCACTGTGCATCGGTCAACAATACAGCGCACTTTGCACAAGGAGAAGCTGTATGGGAGAGTGATGCGAAAGAAGCCGTTTCTGCAAGCATGCCACAAACAGAGTCGCCTGAGGTATGCAAAAGCACATTTGGACAAGCCCATTACATTTTGGAAGAAGGTCCTGTGGACTGATGAAGCAAAGATTGAGTTGTTTGGTCATACAAAAAGGCGTTATGCATGGAGGCTAAAAATCACAGCATTCCAAGAAAAACACTTGCTACCCACAGTAAAATTTGGTGGAGGTTCCATCATGCTTTGGGACTGTGTGGCCAATGCCGGCACCGGGAGTCTTGTTAAAGTTGAGGGTTGAATGTATTCAACTCAGTATCAGCAGATTCTTGACAATAATGTGCAAGAATCAGTGACGAAGTTGAAGTTACGCAGGGGATGGATATTTCAGCGAGACAATGATCCAAAACAATGCTCCAAATCTACTCAGGCATTCATGCAGAGGAACAATTACAATGCTCTGGAATGACCATCCCAGTCCCCAGACCTGAATATCATTGAACATCTGTGGGATGATTTGAAGCGGGCTGTCCATGCTTGGCGACCATCAAACTTAACTGAACTGGAATTGTTTTGTAAACAGGAATGGTCACAAATACCTTCATTCAGGATCCAGGAACTCATTAATAGCTACAGTGAGCGACTAGAGGCTGTTATTTTTGCAAAAGGAAGATCTACGAAATATTAATGTCACTTTTATGTTGAGGTGCCCCTACTTTTGCACCGGTCAAATTTTGTTTAAATGCAGATTGCACATTTTCTGTTAGTACAATAAACCTCATTTGAATCCAGAAATATAACTGAGTCCATCAGTTATTAGATATATGAAACTGAAATTGCTGTTGCAAAAAACAAAATTGTTATAAAGAAAAAAGGTTAACATTAATAGGGGTTCCCAAACTTTAACATATGACTGTAGCAGAATTCATGGTTCCATTTACCACAGCAAGTCTTCCAGGTCCTGAAGCAGCAAAACAGCCCAAGACCATCCCCCTACCACCATCATTATTTACTGTTGGTATGATGTCCTTTTTCTGAAATGGGGTGTTACTTCTATGCCAGATGTAATGGGACACACATCTTCCAAAAAGTTCAGCTATTGTCTCGTAAGTAGTGTTGAGCATTCCGATACCGCAAGTATCGGGTATCGGCCGATACTTGCTGTATCGGAATTCCGATACCGACTTCCGATATTTTTTCAATATCGGAAGTCGGCATCGGAATCGGAAGTTCAAAGTTGATTGACAGCCTGACGTCATCATGATGCGCGGTGTGTGCGCATCATGATGCGCCGTCATTTCGGGCCTTCCGGGGGCCTCTGCCGGCCTGCTGGGGGGCTGTGCCGGCCTGCCGGGGGGCTGTGTGGACTGCCTGGGGTCTGTACCGGCCTGCCGGGGGGCTGTGCCGGCCTGCCGGTGGTCTGTGCACCCTGTGGGGGTCTGTACCGGCCTGCCGGGGGGCTGTGCCGGCCTGCCGGTGGTCTGTGCACCCTGTGGGGGTCTGTACCGGCCTGCCGGGGGGCTGTGCCGGCCTGCCGGGGGGCTGTGCTGATGTCCGGGGGTCTGTGCAAGCATCGTCCGATGGGACTACAAGTCCCATCTGGCGATGCCTGCTACCATGACAGTGATTGACACATTAGCCAATGATGGGACAGTAGTAGTCCCATCATCCGGCTAATGTGTTAAATGTTAAAAAAAAAAAAAAAAAATACTACATGCATGCTACATACATACTACATGCTACATACATACTACATACATACTACATACATACCACATACATACCACATATACTACATACATACTACATACATACTACATACATACTACATGCATGCTACATACATACTACATGCTACATACATACTACATGCATGCTACATACATACTACATGCTACATACATACTACATATATACTACATGCATGCTACATACATACTACATGCTACATACATACTACATATATACTACATACATACTACATACATACTACATGCATGCTACATACATACTACATGCTACATACATACTACATATATACTACATGCATGCTACATACATACTACATGCTACATACATACTACATATATACTACATGCATGCTACATACATACTACATGCTACATACATACTACATACATACTACATATATACTACATACATACTACATACATAACACATATACTACATACATACTACATACATACTACATACATACTACATATATACTACATGCATGCTACATACATACTACATGCTACATACATACTACATACATACTACATGCATGCTACATACATACTACATGCTACATACATACTACATATATACTACATGCATGCTACATACATACTACATGCTACATACATACTACATATATACTACATACATACTACATACATACTACATGCTACATACATACTACATATATACTACATGCATGCTACATACATACTGCATGCTACATGCATGCTACATACATACTACATACATACTACATGCTACATACATACCACATATATACTACATACATACTACATACAATACATTCATACAATACATACATAGACATACAGTACATATAACATAGAGTAACATACTTACCAATACTTGTCACATTGTTCCCCGAAGCCATTGTCTTTTACGGAATAAATATTAACATAACAAACCACAAAAATACTCACCCACGATCCGAAGCAGTCCACGAGTGTGTCCCACGACGATCTTGGGTAGAGAACTGCAGCATCAGCTGTTGCTGCCGTTCTCTACGGGCTGCAGGAATCCAATGACGGAAGGTAGGTATCCTTCCGCACTGTATTCCTCCGCCACTTAAAAAAAAAAAAAGTCCCTAGTCTCACTTTATGCCATTGCTGCGTGGGAATTTCCCACACAGCAATGGCATAAAGTGAGACTAGGGACTTTTTTTTTTTTTTAAGTGGCGGAGGAATACAGTGCGGAAGGATACCTACCTTCCGTCATTGGATTCCTGCAGCCCGTAGAGAACGGCAGCAACAGCTGATGCTGCAGTTCTCTACCCAAGATCGTCGTGGGACACACTCGTGGACTGCTTCGGATCGTGGGTGAGTATTTTTGTGGTTTGTTATGTTAATATTTATTCCGTAAAAGACAATGGCTTCGGGGAACAATGTGACAAGTATTGGTAAGTATGTTACTCTATGTTATATGTACTGTATGTCTATGTATGTATTGTATGAATGTATTGTATGTAGTATATATGTGGTATGTATGTAGCATGTAGTATGTATGTAGTATGTATGTAGCATGCATGTAGCATGCAGTATGTATGTAGCATGCATGTAGTATGTATGTAGCATGCATGTAGTATATATGTAGTATGTATGTAGCATGCATGTAGTATATATGTAGTATGTATGTAGCATGCATGTAGTATGTATGTAGTATGTATGTAGTATATATGTAGTATGTATGTAGCATGTAGTATGTATGTAGCATGCATGTAGTATATATGTAGTATGTATGTAGCATGTAGTATGTATGTAGCATGCATGTAGTATATATGTAGTATGTATGTAGCATGTAGTATGTATGTAGCATGCATGTAGTATGTATGTAGTATGTATGTAGTATATATGTAGTATGTATGTAGCATGTAGTATGTATGTAGTATGTATGTAGCATGCATGTAGCATGCAGTATGTATGTAGCATGCATGTAGTATATATGTAGTATGTATGTAGCATGTAGTATGTATGTAGCATGCATGTAGTATATATGTAGTATGTATGTAGTATGTATGTAGTATATATGTAGTATGTATGTAGCATGTAGTATGTATGTAGCATGCATGTAGTATATATGTAGTATGTAGCATGTAGTATGTATGTAGCATGCATGTAGTATATATGTAGTATGTATGTAGCATGTAGTATGTATGTAGCATGCATGTAGTATGTATGTAGTATGTATGTAGTATATATGTAGTATGTATGTAGCATGTAGTATGTATGTAGCATGCATGTAGTATAAATAGTATGTATGTAGCATGTAGTATGTATGTAGTATGTATGTAGCATGCATGTAGCATGCAGTATGTATGTAGCATGCATGTAGTATATATGTAGTATGTATGTAGCATGTAGTATGTATGTAGCATGCATGTAGTATATATGTAGTATGTATGTAGCATGTAGTATGTATGTAGCATGCATGTAGTATATATGTAGTATGTATGTAGCATGTAGTATGTATGTAGCATGCATGTAGTATGTATGTAGTATGTATGTAGTATATATGTAGTATGTATGTAGCATGTAGTATGTATGTAGCATGCATGTAGTATATATGTAGCATGTATGTAGCATGTAATTTTTTTTTTTTTTTTAACATTCAACACATTAGCCGGATGATGGGACTACTAGTGTCCCATCATTGGCTAATGTGTCAATCACTGTCATGGTAGCAGGCATCGCCCGATGGGACTTGTAGTCCCATCGGACGATGCCTGCACAGACCCCCGAAGCCTGCACAGCCCCCCCGGCAGGCCGGCACAGCCCCCAAGAGCCTGCACAGCCCCGGCAGGCCGGCACAGCCCACCGGAGCCTGCACAGCCCCCCGGCAGGCCGGCACAGCCCACCGGAGCCTGCACAGCCCCCCTGGCAGGCCGGCACAGCCCCCCGGCAGGCCGGCACAGACCACCGGAGCCTGCACAGACCCCCTGGCAGGCCGGCACAGCCCCCCAAAAGGCCCGTACAGACCCCAGAGAGGCTGTACAAGGGAAAAACAGGATTTTTCTTATTCCGATACCGGAAGTCCCATAGACTTGAATGGGACTTCCGGTATCGGAATCGGCGATACCGATACTTTTTTTTAAGATCGGCCGATCCATTCCGATCCGATACTTTGAAGTATCGGACGGTATCGCTCAACTCTACTCGTAAGTCTACAGAAAATTCACCACAAATTCTTGGGGCTCATCAAGATGTTTTCTGGCAAAACTGAGACAAGCTTTTATGTTCTTTTTGCTTAGCAGTAGTTTTCATCTTGGAACTCTGCTATGCAGACCATTCTTGCCCAGTCTTTCTTATGGTGGAAATATGCAAAACACAAGCCGCGGAGACACCATCACATGTTTCTCAATGCAAGCAATGACTAGCCAGGTCTTTCCCTGGGAAGGAACAACCACGGGAAGGGCAGTCTCCAATGAAGGAAACCACCTAAGCCAAAACATGATATCCATCCACAGCTGTTTCGGGGTATTGCCCCTCATCAGTGTGGATTAGGAAACTGGCCACTAGGAGCAATGCCTAGTAGAAGACTGTGAAAAATGAGGATGAATGAACTCATGGAGATCAACATCCAACACTGCGGCGACACCATCACATATTTCTCAATGCAGTGATTCTAGAGCAATGCCCCCATCCCTTATGGGAAATATGTAAAAATATGCAAAACACAAGCCACGGAGACACCATCACATGTTTCTCAACTCAAGCAATGACTAGCCAGGTCTTTCCCTGGGAAGGAACAACCATGGAAAGGGCAGTCTCCAATGAAGGAAACCACCTATGCCAAAACATGTTATCCATCCACAGACAGCTGTTTCGGGGTATTGCCCCTCATCAGTGTGGAGTAGGAAACTGGCCAGTAGGTGCAATGCCTAGTAGAAGACTGTGAAAAATGAGGATGAATGAACTCATGGAAATCAACATCCAACACTGCGGAGACACCATCACATGTTTCTCAACGCAGTGATTCTAGATCAATGCCCCCATCCCTTATGGGAAATATGTAAAATATGCAAAACCCAGTCTTGCCCAGTCTTTCTTATGGTGGAGTCATGAACAGTGACCTTAACTGAGGCAAGTGAAGTCTGAAGTTCTTTGGCTGTTTCGTGACCTCTTGGATGAGTCTACACTGCGCTTTTGTGGTAATTTTGATCAGCTGGCCACTCCTGGGAAGGTTGACCACTGTTCCATGTTTTCACCATTTATGGATAATGGCTCTTGCTGTAGATCACTGGAGTCCCAAAGCTTTATAAATGGCTTCATAATCTTTTCCAGAATTTCTTAGGATCGCAGCGTGATCTCAAGCTTTTGAGAATCTTTTGGCCTACTTCACTTTGTCAGTCAGGTCCTATTTAAGTGATTTCTTGGTTGAGAACAGGTGTGGCAGTACTAAGGCCTGGGTGTGGCTAGGGAATTTGAACTAGATCCCCAAATATGTGATAAACCACAGTTAACTTATATTTTAAGGGGCCGAGGGGGAGAACAATCATTTTTTCACACAGGGTCTTGTAGGGTTGGATTTCTGTTTTCCTTATTAATAAATGCCTTCATTTAAAAACTGCATTTGTATTTACTTGTGTTATCTTTGTATAATATATCAATTTGTTTGGTGATCTGAATCATTTGGATGTGAGAAACATGCAAAGGAATAGGAAATCAGGAAGGGGTAAACACTTTTTCACACAATTTTAAGCATGCATAGACTTTTGGCAAGCATTTGTTTCAGGAAGGTTCACAAACATACTGTCCTGTGCATGGGCTTTAGCTGAGACATTTGTTCAAGTAAGGGCTCGCTCAAACAAGCATATAACACAGCTGAGTGCTATCCAATGTTTTATCAGATTGCATGCAGAACAATATTATAGTATGGAGCAGTGCAAATCTGGGATTTTACTTTCTTATGCAGAGTGGCTCTGGATTTTGGATCACACTCACCCATTCATGTCTATGGGTGTGAGTGAAACATTGGACTGCACTCTGATGACATCTGAGTGCACTTTGACATCTGGGGGCTATGGACATCTTCTCCGCACCTGTACTGTGATTCTCTCATGTCAGAGAATCATAATAACACTTAGATGCCACTCAAATCAAACTTTAACAGAGTTTGAGCAGAATGTCATTTGCATAATTAGCCCGATTCTCTCACACAAGAGAACATATGATCGTGTGATCCCCGGTCTAAGGTTCACAAACAGAGATATTCTTTGACCCTTTGTCAAGAGACTGGCTAGAAATAGTTATTTCTCTAAAGTCAGTACTCTGATATTTAATGCTTAAAATATTTAAACACCTGTCAAGCCTAATGAAATTACAATTTCTGGCCTTAGAGGCCATACTCTGTCATAAGATGGCTTAGCCTACCTGAATCCATAGGCCACTAAGGGAGTCTGCTACCTACGACTACATACAGTTGGGTCGCCCTCCCAGGGCTGCGGGGTACTCGGTACCGGGCCGGTATTGGTGGGACATGTCACAGTGGCGGTGACCCGGACTGTGGCCCTGGGCGCCCAAGTAATAGGAAGATGTGAATGGTTTGAATGTTGTTAAATGAATAGTTTGTGACGCCACCTGTGGTGTTTGGCAAGGGAGGTGTTAAGCCGACGCTGCAGACAGATCCTCTGGGTGTTAGAGTGTTAGAGTGTTAGCGACTCCTGGAGTGGACCCTCTGGGTCGCGGCACCAACCCTCTCAGGGCGAGCTAGCCTAGTGAGGACCACCCCCTATACAGGGAGTGTCAGGAGCAAGCCCCAGGGGATACGATACCACGACTGCTGGCACCAGGCGGCCGGCTCACAGGAGATACGAGACTGTGTGACTGGAGGGTGCGGGATACTAGGGAACACAGGAGAGTACAGGGGAGTGCGCTGAGTACAGGGTAGTACTAGACGGGTACACGTGGGCACATAAGGCGTGTAAGCAAGTAACAGAACACAGGAATAGAGTGAATGCCAGGAGGCACGGCGGAGCAAGAAACAAGGGACAGGATACGAGAGGATGTGCCAGGAGGCACAACTGAGCATGAAGCAACAAGGGTTCAGAGCAAGTGCTAGGAGCACCACAGAATAGCAGACAGAGCAGAGGACCTGAGAACAGCGCACAGCCAGGCTGGGACACAGCTGACCCAGCCAGGAAGCACAACAATAATCAGGCACCTCCCCTAGGGGGAGGTCGTCTGATATAGCACATGACTACTACTGGTTCCGGGTCAGGACCTAGCCAGAAAGCACACGACCACTAGTGGTTCCGGGTCAGGTCCTCCAATACCATAGAGAGGACCGAGCCTTATACAGCACTGAGCGGAGCGCGCAAGCGCAAACGTAAACGTGGCATGGAGGAGGAGACCCGGGGACGAGAGTTGCGCGTGCGCACCCGACGGGGACCCCTGAGGGACCGCCGTACCGGAGGGAGTGACGTCGGGGCCGAAGCCCCGCCTCCTGGTGAGCGCGGCATAACAGTACCCCCTCCTTTAAGCCCCCCCTCTCTAGAACTGGAAAATAGCACCTTGACACTAGGAGCGGGATCCAGACACTTCCTAACTGCATGAGGACCAATGAGATCCAGAGTCTCAATACGAGAAAATTCGGTCTCCTGCCATACCCTGGAGAACTCCACGGACAGAGAGTCAGAGGCAGGTATCCCCGAGACAGGTCGAACCGGCAGAGGCACACAGACATGCTTGGAGGCCGAAGTGGTGGTGCAGTCATTTGAAGTCAATTCATCCTTAGGAGGCGAGCTGTCGGAGGATGGTTGCTTGGGAAGTCTCTTCTTGGCACACGATGGGCAAGCAGCCACGAAGTCTTTGACGTCCTGAGCAATAGACGGCCACCAGTAATCGTGGGATAAACGGGAGAGTGTCCTCTTGGCACCAACATGACCGGCAGCCGGAGAAGAATGTCCCCAGGATAACACACCTTTACGGTTACCTTTAGACACAAAGGTCTCCCCTGGACGCTGGGGTGTCAACTTGACGGAAGCCACGGTAATTACCTTGGGACGGTCACTTGACGGAGGTGGAGACTGACTCTCAGCCTCCTTTTTGACAATGTCACAAGTCACAGACGGGTTGCTTGATGGATGTGGAGACTGACTCTCAGCCTCCTTCTCGACAATGTCACAAGTAACAGACGGGATGCTTGACGGATGTGGAGACTGACTCTCAGCCTCCTTCTCGACAAAGTCACAAGTCACAGACCGGTTGCTTGAAGGATGTGGAGACTGACTCTCAGCCTCCTTCTTGACAAAGTCACAAGTCACAGACCGGTTGGCGGACGGCGGACCTGTAACCATCAAAGACGAGTAAGCAGGGTTCTTTGGATGAACGAACAGCAGGCAACTCTTTTGACAGGACGGACCCCAACGGAGTATATCACCAGATTGCCAGTCCAGGGTCGGCCCATGAATACGTAACCAAGGAAGGGCAAGAAGAAGGGTATGAGGCGAAGTCGGCAATACGTAGAAGGAGATCCGCTCCCGATGACATGTGCCAATCTGCAACTCAACTTCCTCAGTGACCTGGTTAACGGTGTCCTGCAAGGGCTTATCGTCGACCGGAACTACTGACCTAGGAGACTCCAGGGATCTGACAGGGATGCGAAACTTCTTAACTGCCTCGAGACTAATAAAGTTACCCACTGCGCCAGAGTCCACAATAGCTTTCACAGCAAAAGTCTCGAAACCAAAATTCAGGGAGACAGGCACGGTCAGGGGCAGAGAGGAATCACATACACTTGAGGAGACCTCACTTAACAGTCCCAGGCGGAGAGACTTCCCCGGTCTCTTGGGACATGAGCGTAGAAAGTGGGTGGCATCCCCACAATAGAAACAGAGCCCTTGTGCCTGCCTTTTCACACGACGCCGTTGAGCTATCTGGAGGCGATCCACCTGCATAGGCTCAGGTACCGGATCTGCCGCAGATAAGTCGGGTAACGGATGAGAAAAACTGCGAGTGGACGAAGAGAGGCGAGAGGACCCTCTCTCTCTGGCTGACTCGTGGGTGCGCTCCTGGAAGCGCAAATCAATGCGTGTCGCGAGAGAGATAAGATCCTCCAAATTGGTAGGGGTATCTCGGCCCGCCAGTTCGTCTTTGATCCGACCGGACAGACCACGCCAAAAGGCCCCTACGAGGGCATCATTATTCCAACCTAGCTCAGAGGACAAAGTGCGAAAACATATCGCGTATTGTCCAACCGATAGAGAACCTTGACGAAGATTAAAGAGGGACTCGGTGGTGGAAGCAAGGCGACCCGGCTCGTCGAACACCTTACGGAAAGTGTCCAAAAAGATGGAAAGCTGAGCGACGAGCGGGTCATCACGCTCCCAAAGGGGATTCACCCACGCAAGCGCCTTACCCTCTAAGTGAGAAACAATAAATGCTATTTTAGCACGATCGGTGGGGTAATGCTGCGGCAAAAACTCAAAATGCAAACGACACTGGTTCAGGAATCCACGACACAAAACAGGGTCACCACTATACCGGGGTGGCTTACATAGGCGCGGAAGTGAGTGTGGAAGCATGGCCTGGGCAGATTGTATGGAAACGAGCCGATTATCTACCGACGCTATATAGTTGAGAATCTGAGCCTGGGAGTCGCGTTGCTGCGCAAGTTCCTGCTGGAGACTAGCCAACTGGGCAGCATTCCCAGGGTCAGAGGACTGAGAGGCAGATAAACTGGACTCCATGGCCTTGAGAAATGCCATAATCCTAATCTGGTTTTCCCGGAGGAACGTCAGCTCCTTTTGGACGGAAGCCGCAGTACCAGCGGGGTCCATGGCCTGATTATACTGTTAGAGTGTTAGAGTGTTAGCGACTCCTGGAGTGGACCCTCTGGGTCGCGGCACCAACCCTCCCAGGGCGAGCTAGCCTAGTGAGGACCACCCCCTATACAGGGAGTGTCAGGAGCAAGCCCCAGGGGATACGATACCACGACTGCTGGCACCAGGCGGCCGGCTCACAGGAGATACGAGACTGTGTGACTGGAGGGTGCGGGATACTAGGGAACACAGGAGAGTACAGGGGAGTGCGCTGAGTACAGGGTAGTACTAGACGGGTACACGTGGGCACATAAGGCGTGTAAGCAAGTAACAGAACACAGGAATAGAGTGAATGCCAGGAGGCACGGCGGAGCAAGAAACAAGGGACAGGATACGAGAGGATGTGCCAGGAGGCACAACTGAGCATGAAGCAACAAGGGTTCAGAGCAAGTGCTAGGAGCACCACAGAATAGCAGACAGAGCAGAGGACCTGAGAACAGCGCACAGCCAGGCTGGGACACAGCTGACCCAGCCAGGAAGCACAACAATAATCAGGCACCTCCCCTAGGGGGAGGTCGTCTGATATAGCACATGACTACTACTGGTTCCGGGTCAGGACCTAGCCAGAAAGCACACGACCACTAGTGGTTCCGGGTCAGGTCCTCCAATACCATAGAGAGGACCGAGCCTTATACAGCACTGAGAGGAGCGCGCAAGCGCAAACGTAAACGTGGCATGGAGGAGGAGACCCGGGGACGAGAGTTGCGCGTGCGCACCCGACGGGGACCCCTGAGGGACCGCCGTACCGGAGGGAGTGACGTCGGGGCCGAAGCCCCGCCTCCTGGTGAGCGCGGCATAACACTGGGACAGATGATGTGGTACAGCAAGGATGGTATAGCCCTCCACAGGCAGGGCTGTTGTCCCAGGGCAGTGTAGATGTGGAGACACTTAGATGGTGTAGTGTCCGGCGCAGGAGATGTAGCAGTGCCAGGCGGACGGACGCAGGAAGGAAGGGAGGACACCAGGGCATGTAGTTCCAAAGCTTTACTCACAGTCTGTAGTGCCCGCTTCTGTGCCGTGTCCTCCGGGTCAGGGACTCAGTCAACCTCCAGGCAAGATGGAATGCTCCTTTCCACACTTCGCCAACTTATGTGCCTTTCCTGAACGTCTCCTCTATAGCGCCTTTAAGTGTGAAGATCTCCTAGTACTGAGTTACACTGGAGTTCCTCCTGACAGATGTTCCCAAGAACTCTACTTGCATGGCAGACAGCTGTAGCCTGCTTTGGGGACTCTCTACTCCTAAGTCCCGGCTCTCTATCCGTGTTGCTGTTGTGCCCTCAAGTCTTAGATGGGAGTAGTGCATTTACAGCCCACTACTCCACCGGTGTCTGCTACAGAACCATTAGTGTCCATGCAACCTCGGGGACCGGGCCCCGGCCTTGCGCTTAGAACTTCTAGGCAGGGTTCTTCCTCTAACCCACGTCCTCTGTGTTCCCTTTTACTCCTACGTTCCGTACTTGTCCTTTCTCTCCTATGGAAGCTCAGGCTTCAGTTCAATGTCTTTCTCCTTCTTTCCTTTCCCGTGCCAGCTGGCTCAGATCACTGAGGCAGCTGCAGCACTCCTTCCTCCATCCCTCTTCCAGGGATCCCCACTCCTCCCGAGTGGCTTCCTCTCTCACTGACCTCCTGTCAGACTGACCTGTAATCCTAAACCATCCCGCTCATATATATATTCTGAACTCCACCCACCTCCCAGCACGTCTAGTGTTCCAAGCAGGGAACCACCAAAGGTGCTCTGCTTCTCTCTAAGCAAGGAGCCGCAATGTGGTTTTGCTTAACTACTCTATTGTGTGGGGTGCGAGTGTTGGAGCGTGGTCAGGAGCCTCCAACTTACCTGGATGGTGGGGCACCACACCTTAGAAGAAGGTGCAGTACCTCTGTGGCGACTGAGCCTCAGGGGCGCCACACACACTTTGGCATTTATTCTTGAACTTGTTCCAGCCATTAGTATGAAGATGCCATGGCACTCCTGGAGAATCTACAGCTCAGGGCCAGTTTTAGGCAAAGTGGGGCCCTAAAATGCTCACATATTGCACCATCACACTCAAACATCTAGGATATGTGTACACACTGCGGATTCTGCTGTGGGTCAGCTGCGGATTTGGCCTCTGCGGATCCGCAGCAGTTCCACAGACAGTGGTACAGTACCATGTAAGTTTGTGGGATTTACAATCTGCTGTGCACATGCTGCAGATTTTTCACTGCGGAAAAGCTGCGGTTTTAAATCTGCAGAAAGAATTGACATGTCAATTCTTTCTGCGGATTCCGCTGCGGTTTGCCACCTATTCCATTGTCCAGGTGTCAAACCGCAGGGGAAAACCGCTGGCCAATCCGCAGGTCACTTTACCTGCGGTTCCGCACTGTAAAATCCGCTGGTGAATCCGCAGCGTGTGCACATAGCCTTAGGTTGACTTACACGGGCTGACTTCAGACCGTTAGATGAGCTATAAAGCACAGTCCTAATGTTTCAAAAGTCCTATGACCACATTTCCTGTTTTATGTTTTTATGGGGTCACTAGGGTGGTCACTACTGGAAATATTGAACTTAATGTCTTGAACGTTCTGCCTGATAACTGTTTACACATTTTGGAATTAAGGAGGTACCGTAACCCTAATTCCATTTTATACATATGATTATTTTGTTAGTAAACCCATCATGAATATTCGATGAATGAAGTCTGCAGGGTGCATTTGTGCTGCTATTATATGGCTATAACAAGGATTTTAACCCCTTGCTCCCTGGGCGATTTTTAATTTTTGTTTTCTTCCTTATATTCTTCCAAGAGCCATAACTTTATTTTTCCATCCACATAGCCGTATGAGGGCTTGTTTTTTTGCGGAATGGGTTGTATTTTTTAATGCCACCTTTCATTCTACCACATAGTGTATTGAAACATCTATTTAATTAATGTCAAAAGATATTGAAACCGAAAAAGACCTTACAAGTCAAGGTTTACAAAAATAGTCAAATTTTATTCCCATAATCACAGATAAAATCAAGAAATGTTAAAAACAGTAAAACACCACAGAAGAACAAAGGTGGGTGTACCTGGACACTAACATTAGTATGCATGTATCTTAAGGTATAATAGGTGATAATATTACCAATCACACATGGTACTAAGGTAATGAAAGTGCATATATAAATATATAGTGTTGCATATATCTAAAAGGGCTAATGAAAAATACCATCCGTTTGTGATGAAATAATCTCAGTGGAATATTGCAGCATATGTCTACAAGGAGATATATGGGAGGATAATCTACATAAAGTATCAGAATAATCTGAGTATTTGTTGTCTTGTCTTTTATGTGTATTATTATCTAGTAAACCCATATTAGCATAAGTATTGTATAGACCACGTGGTTACTAATAAAATATATGCAAGCAAAAGAGTGCAATAAATATACACAACATTAGATATAACATACATAAACACAAATAGTCATATAACCTTAGTAGTTAGCTTCATTAACAAAGAAACTGCATAATAAGTAACATAATGTGCATACAAAGTAATAATATTAACTAATAGGATCAGGTTATTCAGGCACCCACCACACCCGATACGTGTTTCGCAATGAAATGCTTCATCCAGGAAACGCGCGTCAGGTGTGGTGGGTGCCTGGCTCCGTTCTGCATCCCCAGGTCATGTATATTTAACTTTTTCATGCTGCTATTCCTTACCCATTGCTGTCAATGAATATTCACCACTAGTTCCATATATATGCTGCTAATGTGTCATCATGCTCTGCTGCTAATTACTACCTAGGCACTTTATGCCAAAATGTTTTTCACTGGATATATGGATCTTTTTTGACAATTTAGCACTTAGCACTTTATTCTATCACCTTAGTATCTCCTTTGGGAACAAATAAGCATTTGATCTATTTATTTGTGCACAGTTATATTGATGCAGAAATACACAATATCTTATGTATAGAAACTTTACTTAGGAGACCTCTCCATGCACAGTGACCCTTATGAGAATAACCTGTATATATACTTTTTAATCACTGATTAGGCTGAGCAAGCCATTCTACTGAACCATATGTGATTCCTTGTGCATGGTATTGGCTTTATCTGAATGCTCTATTTAGACTACCGTATTTTGAGGATTATAAGACACTCCGGATTATAAGACGCACCCCAAATTTTGAGGAGAAAAATATGAAAAAACTTTGTTTTAATAAAATGGTGGTGCTTCTTATAATTTATGCGTCTTATTGCTTACTGGGGGTGGTGGCTGCGGTGAAGTGGGGTCCCGGGGTCGCTGCTGGAGGAGGCAGAAGTGGGGTGATGCTGCAGGCTGGGATGAGGGAGTGTTCGGATGTATGGCGCATCACTGTGAGTGTTCCGTGCTGTGGGTGTTCTGCCGACATTTTGTGAAAGGCCAGAGACCCCGCAGTTGCATTGTTTCCTATGCGGTGGACTCCGGGAAAATGGCTGCTGGGGCAGCACATGCGCAGATGGAGATCTCTACACCAAGATCTCAGGAGATGATGTTTCAGCGCTGAGAACTCATCTCCGAGATCATGGTGCCGAGATCTCCATCTGTGCATGCGCCGCCCCCAGCAGCTATTTTCCCGGAGTCCACCGCATAGGAAACCATGCAACTGCGGGGGCTCTGGCACTTCACAAATGTCAGCAGAGCCCCCGCAGCACAGAACACCCACAGTGGTGTGCCACACATCTGAACACCCCCTCATCCCAGCCTGCAGTGACCTTGGAACCCTGCTCCACCACGGCCAGTAAGGTATATAAGATGCACCCCCGTTATCCCCAAAAAATTTTTGGGAAAAAAAATGCGTCTTATAATCCGAAAAATGCGGTAATTCTTTCAAGCATAGACAGCCTTTACTAATATCTTGTTAAACCAAACCCAGATAAAAATAGGAATTAAATGAGTTTATATGAATCACTTGATTTAAATATGAAATAATATACTCCCCCGTTTGTACTTGTATCCCTCGTGATTTTAATCAACTTTTTGTATTATATGTTAAATACAGATTGTAACTTTTTTCATTTACCTGGCAGTGGCTTGCTTGTGCTTGTAGGATTTTATATTTATGGAAGTGCCATTAATTTAGGCCAGTAATCACTTTGATTTGTAGTACCTAGTAAAAATAATGATTTCCTCTGAAGCCCTGCATATGGTTGGGCAACAGAAACCTTTAGAAGTCCCATGGCTGCCATTTGGAAGTACTGGCACCCTACGATCAAATTGTGTGTATAAAGATAGTACCATTTAAATGTCAGTGTCATTGACTGAAAGCAGAATCAAAACGGTTAAATTAAACACATGCGATTGGCACTAGCTCCAGTCCCTGCTGTAAGAAAAAGATGTTCAGATATTTAACACGGTCACCCCCCTCCTGTGTGGAGAAGGATCTTTTCCTCATGGTCACCCCCCCGTGTGGAGCAGAATTTCATTCTCGCTGTCATCCCCCCTGTGCAGATCAGAATCTCTTCCTCACTGTCACCCCCCCCCCCCGTGTGGAGCAGAATTTCATTCTCGCTGTCATCCCCCCTGTGCAGATCAGAATCTCTTCCTCACTGTCACCCCCCTCCCCCCGTGTGGAGAAGAAACTCTTCCTCGCTGTCACCTCCCCCCCCCCCCGCGTGTGGAGGAAAATCTCTTCCTCTGTCACCTTCCCCTGTGTGGAGCAAAATCTGTTCCTCATTGTCACCTTCTCCTGTGTGGAGCAGAATTTCTTCCTCATTGTCACCCCCCCGCGCCCCCTGTGTGAAGCACAATTTCTTCCTGAGCCTGCTGCATAGACCCACAGCCTTTGTTTGACATATCAGTATGTCAGTGTGCACGAAGGTGTTAAACACAGAGTGAAAGCAACAAACTGTTAAGCCTACAACAATATCCTAATGTCTAACTTTATAAAAGTGTGATTTTTTTTTTTACATTTTATTCGAAGGCTTAAAACATTTTAAAGGCCACCACATCCACAGTCGTTTCTACAAAACATGTGAAGCGTACCGAGGGAAAAGCGTGGTGGTCGTGGGAACTGGAAACTCAGCTGGAGATATTTCTGTGGAACTCAGCCATGTTGCAAAACAGGTGCCAATATTTTAGTTCATTACTTTTTTACATATTCATCAGCAGTTTTGTTTGCTGGAACGCTGATAACACATTTCTTGACTCCATATTATCACAGTGTATTCTTATTCTAATCAGTCTAATTGATGAATAATGAAATATTAAACTGGAAGTAAATTTTTAACTTTTCAAAATAGACTGTTGTTGGTGTGTACATCAGAAGTAATACTATTACTGGTCAATTTAATATATATTTCCTGCATTTTCACCAGTTTCCCCATCTGTGTGCTCTAGTTCTTTATTTGCAATTGAGCTTGTGGGAGAAGATTTGCTGCTATTATGTCTCAATGAACTACACAGCACACAGAGGGATCCCTGCTCTTGATTCCTTAAGTAGCATCAGAAGCATGGAGGAAATTATACAGCAGTACTGATTTCTGTAGCTGTGAATCCAGCTCTGGGGTGAGGAAAATGACTTGGACAGGATGTCACATAGAAATAACGGGGCTCCAAAACAAAAGTGTTAAATTTGCCCACTCCTAAAAAACCCAAAAAGAATTGGCAGCGTAGGTATGGGGTCAGAAACCTACCTCACAACTTTTAAAGACAGGGCGAGAGACATGTATTGTGACATGTACAAAATAATTGTGCCTCTAACGCCCTTAAGTGATACCAACTACTATAGTAACCCTTTCATGTCCCCCATAGAGTATGAGACCCCCCAAAAATCCCACACACACGGTATGATAACTCTACAGTGACTGCAGCAAAGTATGATGTACCCCAACACAATATGATGCTGTAGCAGTACTCTCAATACATTAGCTTCACAGTGCTTTGACACAATTTAATGCCTTCAAAGTCCTCCAACACAATATGATGCCCCTAAAGTGCCCCCCATATGATATGATGTGCACATAGCATCCAAATACATATTATGAAGTTGCAACATTGATCCTCCCACAGTATGATGTCCTCACAGTAGCCCTCACTGGTTACAGCAGATGTGATATAGTGATTGTGATATCATTACAAAACTCTAAGCTGACTGATGAAGTAGGGAGTCAATGTCTTCCTGTTCCATCGCTGAACTCTACTGCATCTGCACCCTGATGATGCAGAGAACATTGTAATAAAGATGACTGGTGCAGGGGATGAGGCTCCCCAAACTGATGGCATGTACACTTGTGCTCAAAAGTTTACATACCCCAGCAGAATTTTTGCTTCTTGGTCTTTTTTCAGAGAATATGAATGATAACATCAAAATTTTTTCTCCACTCATGGTTAGTGGTGGGGTGAAGACATTTATTGTCAAACTACTGTGTTTTCTCTTTTTAAATCATAATGACAACCCAAAACATACAAATGACCCTGATCAAACGTTTACATACCCTGGTGATTTTGGCCTGATAACACGCACAGAATTTGACACAAATGGATTTGAATGGCTACTAAAGGTGACATCCTCACCTGTGACCTGTTTGCTTGTAATCAGTGTGTGTGCATAAAAGCTGAGTGAGTTTCTGGGATCCAGACACATGCTTGTATCTTTCATCCAGCCACTGATGTTTCTGGATTGTGAGTCATGGGGAAAGCAAAAGAATTGTCAACCGATCTAGGGGAAAAGGTAGCTGAACTGTATAAACCAGGAAAGGGATACAAAAAAAAATCCAAGGAATTGATAATGCCAGTCAGCAGCGTTCAAACTGTGATTAACAATTAGAAAATCAGGGGCTCTGTAAAAACAAAACCACAAAAAACAAAACCACGGTCAGGTAGACCAACAAAAATGTCTTCCACAACTGCCAGGAAAATAGTTTGAGATGCAAAGTAAAACCCACAAATAACAACAGCTGAAATACTGGACTCTCTGAAAACTAGTGGTGTGGCTGTTTCAAGAGGCACTTGAAGAAAAACGGGCTGCATGGTCGAGTCGCCAGAAGAAAGCCATTACTGTGTAAATGCCACAAAGTATCTCACCTACAATACTCAAAACAGCACAGAGATAAGCCTCAAAATTTCTGGAACAAGGTAATTTGGAGTGATGAGACCAAAATTGAACTCTTTGGCCACAACCATAAATGTTACATTTGGAGAGAGGTCAACAAGGCCTATGATGAAAGGAACACCATTCCTACAGTAAAGCACAGAGGTGGATCACTGATGTTTTAGGGATGTGTGAGCTACAAAGGCACAGGAAACTTGGTCAAAGTTGAAGGAAAGATTAATGCAGCACATTATCAGAAAATACTGGAGGCAAATTTGCAATCATCAGCCCAGAAGCTGCGCATGGGACGTACTTGGACATTCCAACAAGACAACAATCGAAAACACAAGGCCAAGTCGACCTGTCATTGGCTACAGCAGAACAAAGTTAAGGTTCTGGAGTGGCCATCTCAGTCTCCTGACCTAAATATCACTGAGCCACTCTGGGGAGATCTCAAGTGTGCAGTTCTTGCTAGACAGCCCAGGCATTTACAGGAACTGTAGGCTTTTTGCCAAGAAGAGTGGGAAGTTTTACCATCTGAGAAAATAAAGAACCTCATCCACAACTACCACAAAAGACTTCAAGCTGTCATTGATGTTAGAGGAGGCAATACACGGTATTAAGAAATGGGGTATGTAAACTTTTGATCAGGGTCATTTGGATGTTTTGGGTTGTCATTATGATTTAAAAAGAGAAAACACAGTAGTTTGACGATAAATGGCTTCACCCAACCACTGACCATGAGTGGAGAAAAAGGTTTGGTGTTATCATTCATATTCTCTCAAAAAAGGCCAAGAAAGTAAAAATTCTGCCAGAGTATGTAAACCCACCCTGAGCTGTCAATATGGGCATGTAGGTAGTAGTAAGTTGAATAAAATTTATGCCTTGAAATCTGATGTCTTATTCCAAAGAAATCTAAATGAGCTGTTTAGGTCAATGTGGCGGTCATTGATCTGCATGAGAATCTGTCTCCTGAGCTCACTTAAAATAGAATGGGGTGTTACCAATGTGAACCAAGTAATAACTCACACTTTGCTCTCATAATCACACACAGCTCAGCAATGAGATCAAAACACTATGCAACAGAGCAAACACAGTTTGTCTCATTACAAACATTTGCAGAAGCAGTTGTCCTCTCCTAGACGTGCAACTGTGTCTGATTATGATCAAAACAAAAAAGAGAAAAAAGAGAAAGCAAATCCGACCATAAAGAGTCCCAGTGCATCAGAAATAGTGAACCAAAATTATACTTTATTTAGATCAGGAGATAACCAATGGGATAACAGAACAATGTTTAAAAATATATAACAAGCGTATGATAAAAACAAGGGGTACACAACCAGAAACTTGTTGACTAATGTCCAAAGGAAGGAATTGAAATCAAACTCAATACAAAACTAACAGTATGAAATCCATGAGAATTGTCACATAAGGATAGTATCTTTATTTATATATTGATCATATCAGATGTCAACTATTATAATATAATATGTGACAAAATCAATAAAGTGCTAGTCCAAAACAGACTGTTATCTTATTCTGTATGGTATATAGCAGATAATGATACATTATTAGTTAATATGGAATCCACATACATGTAAAGTGCTAATACAAAAAAGAGTAGTAATCCCAAACATAATATACAATACCTGTCACCTATGGTGTATGCCATCACAGGAGTATGGATGTTTAGAGAAACATAATATAAGAGGATACAATGTCAGGATCCTTCTTCCGAGTGGCATCATCCCCGACGCGTGTTTCGACTAACATATTTCTACAAGAAAAATAAAAATTGAATCCGCATTAAAAACACCTTCAACCACTTAAAAGACCTTTGACGCATCTGTACGCCATGGCCGAGAAGGGGTTCCTGACCCTTTCAAAATAGGTTCCTCATGGCGATCGTGCAGTGCATAGGAGCTATGCTCGCACGATTGCTACCGGGAGCACAACTTATGTGATGCCTGCATTGCCCTCAGCTATTTAACCTCTAAATTCAGCAATCAATATCGATTGGAGCATTTGGGATGCTAGGAGTGGGAGTCATCGCAAAGGTCAGATCGTTGTCATGGCAACCTGAAGTCTGCCAGCTATGGTGGCCTGTTTAGACCATGCCAGGAGCATGGTCTAAGAGGCTTCTGTCAGTGTAACACTGACAGGTATAATGCATTGAAATTCTGGTGCACTGCAGTGCTTTATATCGGCGATCAAAGTAATAAAAGTTAGCCACATAGAGGGACGAAGTAAAGTTTAAAAAAATTGTAAAATCACAAAATAAATAAAAAAGAATAATATTCATACAGTGGGGAAAATAAATATTTGACACACTGACGATTTTGAAAGTTTTCCCACCTACAAAGAATGGAGAGGTGTTACAGATGCTTCTCACAAAATTAGAATATCATCAAAAAGTTAATTTATTTCTGTTCTTCAATACAAATGGTGAAACTCATATATTATATAGAGTCATTACAAACAGAGTGATCTATTTCAAGTGTTTATTTCTGTTAATGTTGATGATTATGGCTTACAGCCAATGAAAACTCAAAAGTCATTATCTCAGTAAATTAGAATAATTAACAAAAAACACCTGCAAAGGCTTCCTAAGTGTTTAAAAGGGTACCTTAGTCTGTTTCAGTAGGCTCCACAATCATGGGGAAGACTGTTCACTAGACAGATGTCCAGATGGCAGTCTGTTATGAATGGGTAACCGAGGAAAAAAAAGCAAAACAAGCTACGTCACAGAAAACCAGAGGGGTTGGTAACTATGCAGATTGCAGATTCCTGATCTTACCACACAACTAGCAGTAGCCGTGGAGCGTGCCTACGATGAACCTAGACGCCTCGTCAAGGTCGGAGGGCTAAATAAGCCTAAAGCAAGAAAAGGGAAAACTAACTGCCCCAGAGCAGACCCCAAAGGAATAGATAGCCCCCACACATGTATTGACGGTGAAACAAGATGAAGGCACAAACACAGGCAGGAAAATAGGCTGAGCAAATGATGGGGCCCAAACTAACTAGACAGGAAAGGAAAGGCACTGTCTGCAACCTGCAAAAAACCCTACAAAAATAATGTCCAACACTTCTGATGGCAAAATTAACCCTGAAGTCACTAGACTTCTCCCACTATATCAGCACTCTGAAATATTCTGAGACAGAGCAAAAAGAGACCGAACTAGTAAGGGACAAAAAGCCAATTGGCAAAATACTGATAAATAAGAGTGGAAATTCAGCACAGCCCCAGCCGGGGCTGGCTGACCACACAGAAAACTGAATAGACCAACAAAATCAAGTGTGAACATTAGCAGAAAAACTTAGCTTTAGATGACTGGAACAGAGCTGAAAACCAAGAGCTGACAAGCCAGAAGGAATCACCAGCAACTGAATAGGGCATCGGCTGTCTTAAATCCAATCGGAGAATCCTGAGGTCCAATCGTCATCCTCATTCTCAGGTGGCAGATCTCCACCGATCAAATCAGCCTCACTACCTCCTTTTACCACCAGAGGGAGTCTGGAAGGAGAACTCACAACTGGTAAACCAGAGAATGAACTCACAACAGCAGTCATTGACACACTCCACAAGGATGGTTAACCTCAAAAGGTCATTGCTAAAGAAGCTGGCTGTTCACAGAGTGCTGTATGCAAGCATATTAATGGAAAGTTGAGTGGAAGGAAAAAGTGTGGTAGAAACAGGTGCACAAGCAACCGGGATAACTGCAGCCTTGATAGGATTGTTAAGAAAAGGCCATTCAAAAATTTGGGGGAGATTCACAAGGAGCGGACTGCTGCTAGAGTCATTGCTTCAAGAGCCACCACACACAGACGTATCCAGGACATGGGCTACAAGTGTCGCATTCCTTGTGTCAAGCCATTCGTGACCGATAGACAACGCCAGAAGCGTCTTACCTGGACCAAGGAGAGAGAGAACTGGATTGTTGCTCAGTGGTCCAAGGTGTTGTTTTCAGATGAAAGTAAATTTTGCATTTCATATTGAAATCAAGGTCCCAGAGTCTGGAGGAAGAGTGGAGAGGCTACCATCCAAGCTGCTTCAGGTCTAGTGTGAAGTTTCCACAATCAGTGACGGTTCAGGTAACCATGTCATCTGCTGGTGAAGGTCCACTGTGTTTTATCAAGACCAATGTCAGCTCAGCCGTCTACCAGGAAATTTTAGAGCACTTCATGCTTCCCTCTGCCGACAAGCTTATTTGAGATGGAAATTTCATTCTCCATCAGGACTTGTCACCTGTCCACACTGCCAAAAGTACCAATACCTGGTTTAAAAGCAAAAGTATCACAGTGCTTGATTGGCCAGCAAACTCGCCTGACCTTAACCCTATAGAGAATCTATGGGGTATTGTCAAGAGGAAGGTGATAAACACCAGACCCAACAATGCAGACAAGCTGAAGGCTGCTATCAAAGCAACCTGGGCTTCCATAACACCTCAGCAATGCCACAGACTGATCGCCTCCATGCCACGCCGCATTGATGCAGTAATTGATTCTAAAGGAGCTTCGACCAAGTATTGAGTGCATTTACTGAACATACATTTCAGTAGGCCAACATTTTGGATTTTAAAATCATTTTTCAAGCTTGTGTTATAAAGTATTCTAATTTACTGAGATAATGACTTTTGGGTTTACACTGGCTGTAAGCCATAATCATCAAAATTAACAGAAATAAACACTTGAAATAGATCACTCTGGTTGTAATTACTCTATAGAATATATGAGTTTCACTTTTGTACTGAAGAACTGAAATAAATAAATTTTTTGATGATATTCTAATTTTGTGAGAAGCACCTGTAAGTCTATAAGAGCCTCATTCTGGCCTCGTTCTGGCTCTCATAGACTTACATTGAATTGTAGGACTTGCAGATAGCCCAGCAAACACTGGAACGATCCGGCAAGTCACAAACTGCTGAATAACGACCAGAATGAAGCAGAAAACAGAAGACTGCAGCTGGTAAGTATGTTACTAGTTGCAGAGTATGTGCATTAGTGATTCCACTCCAGTGGTGGAATAAAAAAAACCGGCAGAGAAATGCTTTAAAGTCATGGGCCACCAGCGGTTCAGCTAAAATCAAGTTTTTCATGGCTTGAGAAAAAAGGATGAACAGTTCCAAAAGGAACTGTAGAGGCTCAGTGAGGAAACACTGGGTGGCGCTAGTGAGTGCTGCACTTAAGCTGAAGTGGACAGCACAGACCTGTTTCACACATCAGTTTTTTTGGCTAGTCAAAATCCGCTAAAATGGCGGATAACGGATCCGTTCCTGTACTGACCACAACGTTTGGCACCGGACCGTTATTTTAACAGATCCGTCAAAGGAAGAATTTTAAAGGAACCGCTGCCGGGGGGGGGGGGGGGGGGGGGGAGAGAGAGAGAGAATTGTCCAGCCGCCAGAACAGAGTTTAGGGTTAAATTTCCGGCTGAGTGAAGTCTTTCGGGCATGCGCAGTGACAAATGCGGATCCGGCTGCCCGAAAAAACATTGCATGGTCCGTTTGGGCATGTCGGCGGACATCAAAATTCTGGTGGAACCGCGATATAACGGATGGCCATCCGTCAAGATCCGCCGGTAATGCAACTCAATGGGAAAAAAACCGGATCCGCCAAGAAAAATGGCGGATCTGATTTTTTTGCAAAACGGCGGATTTTGACTGATGGACACAAACGGATGTGTGAAACAGGCCACAGGAACCTTATTTTACCAGACGAGCAATGTGAATTATCGCATGGACTGTTAGAGACACAAAAGCAACGCATTTCTACTTCATCTTGAAGTCTTCGTCAGTCTATATGAAAACAAAGGAAAACAAACACCACCACCACTGGTATGTTGGAAAAAATGTAATGTGAACCAAGCCTTAGAGATCATCTTAATCATCTTTGTATGCATTCTCCATACAATCTAGTAGGCTTTAGATAAGGGTCCTGAAAAGAGAGTTATAGCCATGACTTCAGGAAAAGTATAAAAAGTGTCTTTTGTACTTTTTTTTATTAGAGTCCACTAATTGTTTTATTTAATTAAATCACAAAAAACTGCAACAAAAATGTCTGTGTAAATAACACCAAATTGTGAAGGCTGAAGATGGCAGCCTAAGCCTACTTGATGCAGGAAAGATACCCTGTTTCCCCGTAAATGGGGCGCCCCCCGAAAGTAAGGCATGCTAGGGGGAGCACTGTGCCTGCTAATATAAGGCACCCCCCGAAAATAAGGCATACCTTGTTCTGTGCATGGGGAATGCAGTTGTGTCTCGCTCCCGCTGTCCGGTGCCCTCCGGTGCCTGCCACTGTAGCCGCGCTGTTCGCAGGAGTTAATCACAGCCTCGGAGCTGTGTACCATCTCTGCCCATGAGCCCTGCGCCAATCACAGCACAGGAACCATGGGCCAGCTGATGTCGTCCATAGCCTCTGATTGTTCCTGGGCTGTGATTGGCTCAGGGCTCCTGCGCTCTGATTGGCTCAGGGCTCCTGCGCTGTGATTGGCCCAGGGCTCCTGCGCCACCAAAGCACTGAAAGCAGCACCGCGGAGGAAACCAGTAAGAAAGTGAAAGTGTGTGTGTGTCTGTGTATGGGTGTGTGTGTGTGTGTGTGTGTGCGTGTGTCTGTGTATGGGGGTGTGTGTGTGTGTGTGTGTGTCTGTGTATGGGGGTGTGTGTGTGTGTGTCTGTGTATGGGGGTGTGTGTGTGTGTGTGTGTGTGTCTGTGTATGGGTGTGTGTGTGTGTGTGTGTGTGTGTGTCTGTGTATGGGGGTGTGTGTGCGTGTGTGTGTGTGTCTGTGTATGGGGGTGTGTGTGTGTGTGTGTCTGTGTATGGGGGTGTGTGTGTGTGCGCGTGTGTCTGTGTATGGGGGTGTGTGTGTGTGTGTCTGTGTATGGGGGTGTGTGTGTGTGTGTGTGTGTGTCTGTGTATGGGTGTGTGTGTGTGTGTGTGTGTGTGTGTCTGTGTATGGGGGTGTGTGTGCGTGTGTGTGTGTGTCTGTGTATGGGGGTGTGTGTGTGTGTGTGTCTGTGTATGGGGGTGTGTGTGTGTGTGCGCGTGTGTCTGTGTATGGGGGTGTGTGTGTGTGTGTGTGTCTGTGTATGGGGGTGTGTGTGTGTGTGTGCGCGTGTGTCTGTGTATGGGGGTGTGTGTGTGTGTGTGTGTGTGTGTCTGTGTAAGGGTGTGTGTACGGTACACACATGGGAGGCTGCAGTGGAATACTGTGATAATGGGAGGCTGCAGTGGGATGATGTGGGATGATAGGAGGCTGCAATACTGTACTGTAGAATGATGGGGGCTGTAATGGAATGATGGGGATGCTGTATTGGGGACTGTAAAGGGATGAAGAGGGCTGCAATGGGATGATGGGAATATTTGGGGCTGCAAAATGATGATGGGGCTGCTACGGTAAAGGAACTGCTGTGGGTGATTGTTACGGTAGCGGTACAGTATCCAGAAAGTGTGTGGGAGCCATTTTGGAGCCCTTATGTTTTGTGGCCCTGTGTGGGAGTCAGGCAATTACAGTACCGTACCGTAGTGTGTTACTTTGATTTGTTGTCTGCTTTTTTTGCTGAACGGTCTATATGTCTGACTACTGGTTTTACGCTACGGAACGTTCCTTATGTAAGGGTAGAGCGCGCTGGAATGTTTCTCATGAAAATAAGACACCCCCCTGAAAATAAGACATGGTCCAACTTTCGGAGCAAAAATTAATATAAGACGGTGTCTTATTTTCGGGGAAACAGGGTATATATCTTTGTATTGTGTTAGCCAGTAGATAAAAAAACCCGAGCAACGAGTATACTCGCTCATCACTAATGGTAACAAATTGCAAGCTTTTGAGACTACTCAGGCCGGTTTCACATTTGCGCTTTATAGCGCAGCGACGGCCTGCGCACGGCCGCCGCTAAGCCCCGCCCCCTCCCGGCTCCCTGCCCGCCCCATCCGGTCATCGCCGCCTACTAGCGCACATGGACGCTTGTGATCTGCGCACCTTATCTTTAGCATAGGGTGCGCAGATCGTGCGCTGGCCGTGCGCTAGCAGGATTTTGCCGTGCGCTGCGCACTTTTGAAGGTGCGCCGTGCGCGCCGAAATGCAACATGCTGCGTTCGGCACACACGGGCGCACCTTCAAAAGTGCGCAGCGCACGGCAAAATCCTGCTAGCGCACGGCCAGCGCACAATCTGCGCACCCTATGCTAAAGATAGGGTGTGCAGATCGCAAGCGTCCATGTGCGCTAGTAGGCGGCGATGACCAGATGGGGCGGGCAGGGAGCCGGCAGGGGGCGGGGCTTAGCGGCGGCCGTGCGCAGGCCGTCGCTGCGCTATAAAGCACAAATGTGAAACCGGCCTCAGGAGTCTTCATCAGGCATAAAATAATACAAAACCAGAAGAATCATATTTATACACAACAGGACATAGGAATAATGAAATAGATAAGATAAGTGACGTGAAGCAGAACTATCATTATGGGAGAGAAACATTGGTGGTCTTAAATATTGGAACAGTTAATAAATAAGGAGTGTGAAAGTACTATTGTCCTCTTATTGGGGTCTGGTTCATCTTTTTAGTTAGCCATTAAAAGGTATGAACCACTGAGGACTCTCAAATTAAATTTTTTTTAAGCCTACTTGATCACTCATATACTATCTATTTACTCTATTATTCTAGCCATCAGCATTGGCTTAGTTTTACCCAGGGCAATAATATTTTTCCTTTAACCCCTTTCTGACATCAGACGTACTATCCCGTCCATGGGACCCGGGCCCCTATGCCCATGGACGGGATAGTACGTCTAGCGCGATCAGCGGTGCCCACGTGGTGAGCGCCGCTGATCGCGGCCGGGTGTCAGCTGATTATCACAGCTGACACCCGGCACAATGTGTCAAAGGCGGTCACGGACCGCCCCCGACACTTTAACCCCTTGCACACCGCGATCAAACATGATCGCGGTGTACCACCGGTGGTTAAAGGGAAGCATCGGCAGGGAGGGGGCTCCCTCCGTGCTTCCCTGAGCCACCCGCAGCAGCGCAATGTGCAGCGCTGCTGCGGGGGGGCTCTTTCCCTGCAGGCCCCCGAATCCAAGATGGCAACGGTGGCCTTCGGGGGCCTGCAGGGAGCTGGCTTCCTCAGTGCCTGCAAAGCGCAGGCATGAGGAAGTCTGCAGCAGTGCCTGTGACAGATCGCTGATCTGTCACAGTGATCTGTGATGTGACAGATCAGCGATCTGTCACAGGACAGTGATGTCCCACCTGGGACTATGTAATAAAGTTAAAAAAAAAAAAAAAAAGTGTTAAAATAATTCTAAAAATATCGCCAAATTAGAAAAAAAAATATTCCCCCAATAAATCCATTTTTTGGAAATAAAAAAAACCCAAAACAATAAAAGTACACATATTAGGTATCGCCGCGTCCGTAACGACCCGCCCTATAAAACTGTCCCATTACTTAACCCCTTTAGCGAACCCCTTAAAAAATAAAAATAAACGAAGCAAAAAATAATGATTTATTATCATACCGCCAAACAAAAAGTGCAATAACACGCGATCAAAAAGACGCATATAAATATCCATGGTACCACTGAATACGTCATCTTGTCCCGCAAAAAACGAGCTGCCATACAGCATCATCAGCGAAAAAATAAAAAAGTTATTGCTCGCAGAATAAAGCGATGCAAAAATAATTTTTTTATATAAAATAGTTTTCCCTTCACCCATGACAGCACCACATGAGAGAGGGATCCGCCCCGCCAGGACAGGAACCTACTGAGACATAAGGGGCGGCACCTCTCCCCCGCTTCAGTTGGGTTCCTGTCCTGGAAGGAATCCCACTGTGGCGGTGCCTGTCATGGGCGAAGAGAAAGAAGACCCAGGCCCGTCCC
Source organism: Dendrobates tinctorius (assembly GCF_039654945.1). Lineage (NCBI taxonomy): Eukaryota > Metazoa > Chordata > Amphibia > Anura > Dendrobatidae > Dendrobates > Dendrobates tinctorius. The sequence goes on from NW_027361697.1 coordinate 34,445,983, forward strand.
GGCGCGGGAAGAACAGGTAGCTTACCTGTAGCGCCGGCCGTCGGGTCCTGGAAGCGCAGTCCCCGGGGTCCCTGGGGCTCCGGGTTCGTGCGGGCGTGGATGGGATCCCGGTGGCTCCAGGAAGCCCCCACCGCGCCGCCCTCCCCTCGCGCACGCCGCATCTCGATCCCCGTGGCTGGGGAGAGACGCTGGCGTCTTCCGGCCGCTGACGTCAGCGGCGCTTGGAATGCTGGGTGCGCCGGCTGACGTCAGCAGAAGGCGACGGTGTAATGGCGCCGGGTGCGACGCCGGCCGGCTTTCTGAAGCGCTGGGCCGGCGGTCGCAGGGGGGAGGGGAGGAAGACGCTCACCAGGCGGAGGCATGCAGATTTAAAGGGGAAGACAGCGGTAGATCGGCGGTGCAAGATGGAGTCCGAGCAGGAACGTTCAGCGTCCCTGCCTCCCTCACAGCCCTCTGGCAGAAAGCATGGAAGCCATTCAAGCAGCAGTCGCCCCAGCCGCAGGTCGGGGCACTCCTCAAGGTCCAAAGAGCGCGGGTCAGGTGCTCCGACGCAGCCTCCAAATCCGGTACCCTTGATTACGGGTGGTGAGTGATCTTCGTGAATGTCAGCAGTATGTTAATAGGGGGTTTTTCTATTGTATGCTTCACCCTGTAGGAAAGGCCCAGAAAAGCAGGAAGCAAGAAGAACAATAGGGATTGTGCTATATGTAAATCTCCCCTAGCAAGAGACTGGCAAAAAGATCTCTGTGCTTCGTGCATTCAGCGAACTATGGCGGAGGAAGCACCTAGTTTCGCAGCCAATCTAATATCTGCCCTCAGGTCAGAAATGGAAGGCTCAATTAAGTCCTTATTGAAAAAAGGGAAAAAAAGCAGGAAGGATTTCCCTAGTTCCCCCTCAGATTCCGCATCAGTATCATCTCAGGCGGAAAAATCATCCTCCTCAGACTCCTCAGATAGTGACACAGGGGGTAAGCCATGTTTCCCTGTAGAAGATACAGATGCCCTCCTAAAGGCCATTAGAACCACAATGGGCCTACAGGAAGAAAGGGCGGCCAAAACCCTAGAGGACGTCATGTTTGGGGGGCTTCAGGAGAGGAAAAAACGAACCTTCCCAGTAAACGCGAAAATCCAGGCGCTTATTGAGAAGGAGTGGAAAAAGCCTGAAAAATCGGGGGCCCTTCCATCCGCTTCTAAGAGGCGATACCCCTTTGAATACAAGGATACGGAAATATGGGACAAAGTCCCAAAAATACATGCAGCGGTGTCCAGGTCTTCCAAAAGGTCGGCTCTGCCCTTGGAAGATGCAGGGGTTCTTAGAGACCCGCTAGACAAAAAAGCGGACTCATATTTGAGGCACGCATGGGAAGCAACAGCAGGAGGTCTTAAGCCGGCGATAGCGGGCACCTGCACGGCACGCTCCCTCATGATCTGGCTGCAGCAGTTAGAAGAGAAGCTGGCGTCAAGGGTCCCAAGAGAGAAGATCTTATCAGACATGTATCTCTTGCACGGGGCAGCGGCTTTTCTGGCAGATACCTCGGCGGACTCTATGCGATTAACAGCCAGAGCAGCGTCACTATCAAATGCTGCTAGACGCGCGTTATGGCTTAAAGGCTGTCCGGGTGACCTTCAGTCCAAGACCAAATTGTGCTCTCTCCCCTGCGATGGCCGATTCCTGTTCGGCAAAAACTTGGACGATATTCTGGAGAAAGCAGGCGATAAGAAAAAAGGCTTCCCCAGATTCCCTATGGATCAGAGGAGACAGCCCTTTCGGAGGGGAAGATTCAATAGAGGACGTCCTCCCGCTGACAGGAGAAGATGGGAGGATAAAAAGAAGAAAGAATCAGGGTTTATGTTTGGTGGAGGCACCTCCACCTCCAAAAAGTCACCACAGTGACGCCAGTATTCCAGTAGGAGCGAGATTGGCACTCTTTTTCCAGGCCTGGGAAAAGATCTCCTCCAACACCTGGATTCTGAGCATCCTAAAAGAAGGCCTGAAAATCCCCTTTATTCGTCAGCCAAAATCCGTGGTCGTCATCACACCTATCAGGAAGATGACCGAAGAACAACTGGCCTTAGAAACAGAAATCCTGAGCCTGATAGACAAGCGGGTACTGTCCGAGGTGCCACGCTTACAGGAAGGAAAGGGGTTTTATTCACCCCTTTTCCTAATAAAAAAACCGGATCAGTCGTTCAGGACAATCATAAATCTCAGACGCCTCAATCTATGGATAAAGAACCCGACCTTCAAGATGGAATCAGTAACTACGGCAGTGAAGCTGCTACATCAAGATTGCTTCATGGCCGTAGTCGATTTAAAGGATGCGTATTACCACATCCCTATCCATCCAGATTACCAGAAATACCTGAGGGTAGCGCTTTATATTCAGGGCACACTAAGGCACTTTCAGTTCAGGGCTCTTCCGTTTGGCATATCCATAGCCCCGAGGGTCTTCACCAAGGTCATAGCGGAAGTGACAGCCTTTCTCCGGATTCACGATACGGTCATAATACCATACCTGGACGATTTTCTTATAGTGGGCAGTTCAGAGGACCACTGTACAGCACAGCTGACTCAGGTGATCAACACCTTGCAAGAGTTAGGGTGGATAGTCAATTTCAAAAAATCAAAATTACAACCCCTAAAGAAACAGACCTTCCTAGGATTTATACTGGACTCAGAAAGGCAAGAGTGTCTGCTCCCAGAGTCCAAGATAGAGAAGGTGCAAAATCTGGCCTTGGCAGGCCGAAACCAACCATGTATGACATTAAGAAAAGCAATGTCCCTGCTAGGTACCCTAACATCCTGTATTCCGGCGGTCAGGTGGGCTCAGTTTCACACCCGGCAACTCCAGTGGGAGATACTAAGAGCACAAAGATCGCTAAGAGGGCGTTTGGAAGGAAAGCTGGAGCTTTCCTTAAAAACCAGAGACTCTCTCAACTGGTGGTTGAACGAGACAAATCTGACCTTAGGAATACCATGGGACAGACAGGCGACAGATATAATTTTAACAGATGCAAGCTCCTCGGGGTGGGGGGCACACCTAAGGGGCCTCATAAGTCAGGGTTCCTGGACACCTCAAGAAAGGAAGGCATCCTCCAACCTGAGAGAACTGTGGGCAGTGGGCAAGGCCCTAAACCACTTCATTCCGCTACTCCAGGGTCAAGATGTACGCATCATGTCAGACAACAAGGTAGCAGTGGCATACATCAACCACCAAGGAGGGACAAGATCACACTCCTTAATGGAAGCAGCAACAAACATTCTGAGCAGGGCAGAGGATCACCTACACTCCGTGACAGCCCTACACATAAAAGGGGCAGAAAACATGGAGGCAGATTTCCTGAGTCGCAATACCCTGAGGCAAGGAGAATGGGCACTAAACCGATCCATTTTTCAAAAGTTAATTCAGCTTTGGGGGGAACCGGTGATAGACCTCTTTGCAAACAAGCACAACAGGCAAACAGAAAGGTTCTGCTCTCTAAACCCAAGGGAAAACCCATGGGCAGTGGACTCATTGCACATCCAGTGGAACTTCAGACTGGCTTACGCGTTCCCCCCAGTAGCTCTGATCCCGACTGTGGTAAGAAAAATCAGAAACGATCAAGCCAGGGTGATTCTAATAGCTCCATTTTGGCCAAAAAGGCCCTGGTTCGCTCTGCTACGGAAGATGTCCCTCTCCGATCCTTGGGTTCTGCCAGAAATCCCGGATCTACTAGCTCAGGGTCCAATATTACACGCTCAGGTCAAAGGATTCCATCTGACGGCGTGGAATTTGAAAGGTCGCTTTTAATAGATAGGGGGTTCTCCCCTGGGCTGGTGGCCACTCTGCAAAAAAGCAGGAAACTGGTGACTACTAACATCTACGGCAGAACATGGGATAAGTTCCTACAGTTCTTGGGTAAGCCGTTAGGGAAAGAACCTCCGATTAGTGACATCCTAGAGTTCTTACAATCTGGGTTGCAGATGGGGTTAGCAGTAAACACACTTAAGGTTCAGGTGTCGGCACTAGGGGCGCTCTACAATTGCAAACTGGCATCAGATAGGTGGATAGCCAGATTTATTAAATCCTGCCATAGAGCTAGACCTATTCCAATACCTAGAATAGCCCCCTGGGATTTAAACCTGGTGTTAGAAGCCCTTACAAAAGAACCGTATGAGCCATTACATCAGCTACCCCTAAAGTTTTTGACCCTAAAAACGATCCTGTTAGTAGCCCTCACATCAGCCCGCAGGATAAGCGACTTACAGGCTCTCTCAGTAAATCCTCCTTATACGCAAGTCTTTCAGGATAGGGTAGTGTTAAGAACAGACCCCAGTTATCTGCCCAAGGTAGTGTCAGATTTCCATCGGGGTCAGGAAATTGTTCTTCCATCCTTTTGCGAAAATCCAAAAAATCTGGGGGAGGAAAAATTCCATAGTCTGGATGTTAAAAGAGCTCTTGTAGAATATATATCTGCCACTAGCCAGTGGAGGAGGTCACAGTCCCTATTCGTAGCTTTTCAGGGTGCCAGGAAAGGCTATGGGGTTTCAAAAGGGACTATTGCTAGATGGATCAGGGAAGCCATTAGTGTAGCCTATTCAGCTAGTGGTATCCCGATTCCTGACGGCATCAAAGCTCATTCCACCAGAGCCGTGGCGACCTCCTGGGCTGAAAAGGCAGAGGTATCAATCGAACAAATTTGTAAGGCCGCTACCTGGGCCTCACCTTCAACCTTCTTTAAGCACTATAGATTAAATCTATCCTCCTCTGCTGACTTAACCTTTGGTAGAAGGGTGCTGCAAGCGGTGGTCCCTCCCTAAGGTGTTTCGAAGTCTCCAAAAATCTCTCATGTGGTGCTGTCATGGGTGAAGGGAAAACCACCATGGTTACTTACCGGTAGCCGGTTTTTCCGGAACCCATGACAGCACCCGTACATTCCCCCCCTTTTTCACTGTATGGTGTGCACAATTAGTAGGGTGTTTTGAGTGTTGTGGTGTTGGATAAACATGTAACTAACCGGGAAGTCCTCTCAATGCTCTGTAACCCAACTGAAGCGGGGGAGAGGTGCCGCCCCTTATGTCTCAGTAGGTTCCTGTCCTGGCGGGGCGGATCCCTCTCTCATGTGGTGCTGTCATGGGTTCCGGAAAAACCGGCTACCGGTAAGTAACCATGGTGGTTTTCATTGCATAAAACCGCCAAAACATAAAAAAATGACCTAAATGAGGTATCGCTGTAACTGTACTGACCCGAAGAATAAAACCGCTTTATCAATTTTACCGCACGCGGAACGGTGTAAACGCACCCCCCCCAAAAGAAATTCATGAAACGCTGTTTTTTGTTCATTCTGCGTCCCAAAAATCAGAATAAAAAGCAATAAAAAAATGTCACGTGCCCGAAAATGGTACCAATAAAAATGTCAACTCGTCCCGCAAAAAATAAGACCTCATATGACTCTGTGGGTCAAAATATGGAAAAATTATAGCTCTCAATATGTGGTGATGCAAAAACTATTTTTACAATAAAAAGCGTCTTTTAGCGTGCGACAGCTGCCAAACATAAAAACCGCCATAAATAGTAAATCAAACCCCCGTTATCACCCCCTTAGTTAGGGAAAAATAATAAAATAAAAAGAAAATGTATTTATTTCCATTTTCCCATTAGGGTTAGGGTTAAAGCTAGGGTTACGGTTAGGGTTAGGGCTAGGTTTAGGGCTAGGGCTGAGATTAGGGTTAGGGGTGTGTTGGGGTTCGGGTTGGAGTTAGAATTGGGGGTTTCCACTGTTTGGGCACATCAGGTGCTCTCCAAATGCAACATGGCATCTGATCTCAATTCCAGCCAATTCTGAGTTGAAAAAGTCAAATGGTGCTCCTTCCCTTCCAAGCTCTGCCATGCGCCCAAACAGTGTTTTACCCCCACATGTAGGGTATCAGCCTACTCAGGACAAATTGCAAAACAATTTTTGGGGTCCAATTTCTCCTGTTACCCTTAGGAAAATAAAAAATTGGGGGCAAAAATATCATTTTTGTGGAAAAAAATGATTTTTTTATTTTCACGCCCGAGCGTTATAAACTTCTGTGAAGCACTTGGGGGTTCAAAGTTCTCACCACACATCTAGATAAGTTGCATGGGGGTCTAGTGTCCAAAATGGGGTCACTTGTAGGGAGTTTCAATAGTTTAGGTACATCAGGGGCTCTGCAAACGCACATGACACCCACAGACCATTCCATCAAAGTGTGCATTCCAAAACGTCACTACTTCCCTTCCGAGCCCCGACGTGTGTCCATACAGTAGTTTTCTCCCACATTTGGGGTGTCAGCGTACTCAGGACAAATTGGACAACAACTTTTGGGGTCCAATTTCTCCTGGTACCCTTGGGAAAATAAAAAAAATTGGTGACTAAAAGATCATGTTTGTGGAAAAAATGCGAATTTTTTATTTTCACGCCCGGGCGTTATAAACTTCTGTGAAGCACTGGGGGGTTCAAAGTGCTCACCACACACCTAGATAAGTTCCTTGGGGGGGGTCTAGTTTCCAAAATGGTGTCATTTGTGGGGGGTTTCCACTGTTTCGGTACATCAAGGGTTTTCCAATCGCGACATAGTGTCCGATCTCAATTCCAGCCAAAAACATCAAATGGCGCTGCTTCCCTTCCGAGCTCTGCCATGCGCCCAAATAGTGGTTTACCCCCACATGTGGGGAATCAGCATACTCAGGACAAATTGCACAATAACTTTTAGGGTCCTGTTACCCTTGGGAAAATAAAAATTGGGGGTGAAAAGATCATTTTTGTGGAAAAAATATGATTTTTTAATTGTACCGCTGTACGTTATAAACTTCTGTGAAGCCCTTGTGGGTTCAAAGTTCTCACCACATATCTAGATAAGTTCCTTGGGGGGTCTAGTTTCCAAAATGGGGTCACTTGTGGGGGGTTTCCACTGTTTAGGTACATCAGGGGCTCTCCAAACGTGACATGGCGTCCGATCTGAATTCCAGCCAATTTTGCATTGAAAAGTCAAACGGCGCTCCTTCCCTTCTGAGCTCTGCCATGCGCCGAAACAGTCGTTCCCCCCCACATATCAGGTATCAGCGTACTCAGGACAAATTGCATAATAACTTTTGCAATCCAATTTCTCCTGTTACCCTTGGTAAAATAAAAAAAATTGAACCTGAATTATTTTTTTTGTGAAAAAAAAGTTAGATGTTCATTTTTTTTTTAAATATTCAAAAAAATTCCTGTGATGCACCTAAAGGGTTAATAAACTTCTTGAATGTGGTTTTGAGCACCTTAAGGAGTGCAGTTTTTAGAATGGTATCACTTTTGGGTATTTTCTATCATATAGACCCCTCAAAGTGGCTTCAAATGTGATGTGGTCCGTAAAAATAAAATGGTGTTGCAAAAATGAGAAATCGCTGGTGAATTTTTAACCCTTATAACTTCCTAACAAAAAAAATTTTTGGTTCCAAAATTGTGGTGATGTAAAGTAAACATGTGGGAAATGTTAGTTATCAAGTTTTTTGTGTGCCGTATCTCTGTGATTTAAGGGCATAAAAATTCAAAGTTGGAAAATTGCGAAATTTTCAACATTTTTGCCAAATTTCTGTTTTTTTCACAAATAAATGCAAGTTATTTGAATGAAATTTTACCTCTATCATGAAGTACAATATGTCACGAGAAAACAATGTCAGAATCACCGGGATCCATGGAAGCGTTCCAGAGTTATGACCTCATAAAGGGACAGTGGTCAGAATTGTAAAAATTGGCCCGGTCATGAACGTGCAAACCACCCTTGGGGGTGAAGGGGTTAATGTATTTTTTTTACAAATCAATTTTTATGGTCCTAGGTTTACCTAAGCACCAGACATGGGTCATGGGTGGTTAGCAGAATTTCCTATGGTGGATATCCTATAGATATGAATGTCTCGAGACGTTATACCATGTGGATCAAAAATTTCTTGCCAAGAATGCTTGCTGCAAAGATGACTGAGAAAATTGTGAGCAGCTGGTTTACTCACTCAAATTTCGGTTTGGAACCAAAATTCAGGTAAATGAAGCAATTATTTCCATCTGTTTTTCTTAAAGTGACTCTGCACCCTGACATTGAAGAGTAATCTCGCTGGGACTCACTACCGGAGAGTTCAATCAGTTCACGAGCCTCACGTTTTGCTTTTTTTGTTATAGGCAGAAACCTCCAATTATAAATGACTACCTTCCAAGTCACATATTACAGGGATCAGTCAAGGTGAAGCCCAACATTAAATCATTCTCTGAAACAGCTGTCATCTTCGAAGATGGAACTGCGGCAGAAGTGGATGAAGTAATTTTCGCTACAGGATACAATTCAGCATTCCCTTTTCTTGATGATGATATACTCAAACTGAATAACAATGACATATCCTTATATAAATATGTGTTCCCAATGTATCTGGGAAAGCCAACACTTGCTTTCCTAGGACAAATTCAACCCCTTGGAGCTATCATGCCAACTGTTGAATTACAGGCTCGCTGGGCAACCAGAGTTTTTAGAGGTAAGATTTTCCAGAAGCTCTAGCTTTTTCATGGTCACATTTTTAAGAGTTTAATTTGCTTATTATACATTGTGAGGTAGCGCTGTCATTCAAGTAGGGGATACTCGCTCAGCAGCCACAAAATCAGATCCGGCACCGGTTTTCATAAAGCATAACACAGTCCATGCGGTTTATTCCTCCTTCATAAACCCACAGAAGCAACATAAACAGCATTACAGCATAGCGTCCATTATAGAGTTTCCCTCTGTTAGCAATGTCCAGCATACACAGGCTCTTCAGCCTCATCATTATCTCACCCACGTCAGGGTTTCCTCATGGCTGTTGCTCCACGCTGCAGACATCCACTCTCTCCTCTGGGACTCTCAGACGCTGGCAGCCATTACACCCAGCCACACACAGGCTGTTAGCCAGGAGACAACTCTCCTCACGGGACCTTCTTCTCTGGACCAACCAGGTCCCTGCATTCACCCTCATGTGACCTACCCTGGCCACATTATATGGTTCATAGCCACGCCCACTGGGTCACATGATTCTGACCTCATCACAGGTCCTTCGGGCATTTTCACACTCTTCACAACCATGCTTTAAACACACCCCCCTGGGTGGGTTTGTAGGTAACCAGGCCCCCCCGACTCTTTAGTTACTTGGAGACTTCTCCCTCACATATTAACGCAACACCTCAGCAATGTCCTTGCTGATCACACATGCATAAGTCTCCATCTCAAAGCCACTCACTTTGAGATACATAACGGCCACTCAACACTCTGCCATTCATCCCTTCTCCTGGGACCTCCACACAGCGCCCCCTAGCGGACACAGTGGTTACTACACCACAACCCTTTCACAAAAAAACATTTACTGGTTTACCATTCAAAATGTAGTCTTTCTGAAATGTTTTTCAGAATTTTGGACTCGTACAATTAGCAGCTGAGGGAACATGTTTACAGATGTCATCATAAACATTTTTAATGGCTTGTGCCATGCTAAATGGCTGGTTAGGCTTTCTGCATCAAGGTACTATGACTTTTTAAGATAGGGTTTTTGTACAATTTGTTTAAATGCAGCTGTGGTATAGTTGTGCATTTTTTTATGGTTGTGGCTCTCATGTTAACATTTATGGTAGTATATTGCCTTGCAAAAGTATCCCCCTCTTTTTTTTTTTCATTACAACCAGGAATTAAAATCTCTTTTGTGAGAGGGTAGGAGGTATGTGGTGGGGTTACACCATTTGATATACAAAGCATGTCTACCATTTGGAAGGGAAAAACTTTTTAACTGACAATGACACACAATAATTAATCCTTTAAAAAACGAAGAACTTTAATGTGCATAAGTATTGGCCCCTGAAAGTCAATACTTTGTGCAGCCACGTTTTGCTGCAAATACAAATGTAATTTTCTCGAGGAATATCTCTATTATCTTAGCCCAATTATACTTTGGGATTTCTGCCCATTCTTCCTAGCAAAACTGTTTCAAATCCATTAGGCCAGATGTGCTGTCTGTATACAACAGTCTCCAACCCAAGCCACAAGCTCTTAATTACATTATCGTCTGGCCTTTGATTTGACTTTTCCAAGTCACTGAAATGTAGAGGTTAGTGGTGACTGAAACTATGGCAGCCCACCCCTATGACTGAAAGCCCATGGCTGCCAGGAGGAATAGTTTAGTTTTCTCCTGGCAGTGGGGCTCTCACTGTGGGCGCCGGACAGCTGCAGAAAGCTATTAGCCTGCAGATTAACCCCAGATCTACAGGTTAATGATGACTTTTTACTTGACAGGTTCCCTTTTAAGAAGTCATTTATATATTTATTGGTTCATTTATTATCTTGGACCTTCATTTATTGCACAGATTTTTTTTGCACTTGACACTTCATACAATATACTTTATAAAGATATATTGTATTTTGTATGTTAGCAGGTTTGTTTGATGAGATGGGGGTTATGTTTTTATCCAACGTGTTTAGTGTTTTTTTGGTAGGTCTTGTATTTAGTTTTGTGCTGTTCTGCACTTTTTAAATATTTTGATTGCATTTTGAGCTACATAGATTATTTATACTGATTCACCTAATATAATAGCTTATCTGTTATTCAGTGTGTATGCATAACCTGCTTTAATATTGGTACTAGTGATGTGAGTTAGCACTAAAATGCTCAGGTGCTTGTTACTCGAGTTGAGCAATTTTTAATACACGAGTGCTCGACCAGAGGAACGAGTATAATTGAAGTCAATGGGAAACTCAAGTTTTTTTCCAGCTGCCCCCCCCACCCCCTGGATGTCTGCAGGGGTCTGAAGATTGCTCAAATCAATAGAACCAGTAATGAAATGGCATTGGAAGAGCATGGAATCATCTCTGAATAAGAGGTCGCCGCTGGGAACCATGTTGTCAGAGTATTACGTCACTTTTACAGACTGACAATAAAACATACAAAACCAAAGTTAAAATGGATTTTATTAGAAAAAATGATGACCATTCTTACCAGGAAATTGACCATTTTTATGGGGCCAGCAGGCGTCTTGTGGACAGATGAGACAAAGATAGAGATTTTTGGTAAAGTACTATTTACTGTATGGAATGAGGCCTAAAAAATAAAAAACACAGTAGTTAGTCAAATATGGTGGAGGTTCAAACATATTTTGTGGTTGTTTTGCTGCCTTTGGCACTTGGTCCATTGAGTATGCAAGGCATCACGAAATGTGAAGATTCCAAAAGGATTTAGGGTCGCAATGTAGTGTCCAGTTTCAGAAGGTTGGGTTTGCATCCTAGGTCATGGGTCTTCCACAGTGGCGTAGTGTGGGGGGGCGGGGGGGCGGTCCGCTCCAGGCGGCATGTGTGTGGGGGCGGCGCGGCAGCAGCAGCAATTCCACCCTGTGGGAGAAGTGCGGAGGCACAGTGCAGTGCAGCGGCGGGCAGGGAGCGATCACAGCAACTCCGCTGCCTGCAAGAGGGAATAGCAGGAGCGGAGCTGCAAGGACCCGTCCTGCTTCCTGCCCGGAGGCCGCGCTTCCTGTTTGACACAGAGGAGTGCCGCTGAATGACGTCATCATTCAGCGGCTGCTGCTGTGTGAGCGAGGAAGCGCGGGCGATGCTGTGGACAGGTGAGAGGTGGTGTCTGTGTGTATGTATGTCTGTGTGTGTATGTCTGTGTGTGTATGTAGTATGTCTGTCTGTGTGTGTGTGTATGTCTGTGTGTGTGTGTATGTCTGTCTGTGTGTGTATGTATGTCTGTGTGTGTCTGTGTGTATGTCTGTCTGTAGGTTAGCCTGGCCCTGGAGGAGATGGGGACATGAGAAGATCGTGATGGGGAGAGAAGGCCATGATGCCTGGGGTGACGGGAGAAGGCCATGATGGGGGTAATGGGAGAAGGCCATGATGGGGGTGATGCAGAGAAGGCAATGATGGGAGTGATGGGGTGATGGAGCAGGCAATGATGGGGGTGATGGAGCAGACAATGATGGGGTGATGGAGCAGGCAATGATGGGAGTGATGGGGAGAAGGCAGTGATGGGGTGATGGAGAAGGCAAGCAATGATGGGAGTGATGGGGAGAAGACAATGATGGGGTGATGGAGCAGGCAATGATGGGAGTGATGGTCTAGAAGGCAGTGATGGGGTGAAGGAGAAGGCAATGATGGGGTGATGGTGAGGGCAATGATGGGGTGGTGGGGGAGAATGCAATGATGGTGGTGGTGGAAAGGGCAATAAATGGGGGTGGTGGAGGAGGAGGAAATGATGGAGGTGGTGGAATGGGCAATGATGGGAGTGGTGGGGGAGAAAGCAAAGATAGTGGTGGAGGAGAAGAATGATGGAGGTGGTGAAGAGGGCAATGATGGGGTGGGGGAGAGGACAATAATGGGATGTGAGGAGAGGAGGACAATGAGGGGTGTGGGGGATTGGGATGGGAGGAAGGGGGACTTATAATGGCCTTAGGAACAGGGGGAGGTGGAGGAAGACATTATCGCTTATTATGTCTAACACAGTCGCTTAGGATATAGTGTACTCACTCTGTCTAACATAGTCCCTTAGTATATACACTGTGTTCCAAATTATTATGCAAATGATATTTTTCTATGATTTTCCTAAATAGTCAGTACAAATGACAGTCAGTCTAATAAAAGTCATCACCCATTAGAGTATACATCAAATTTTATTGAAGAAACCTCCCAATGATAACAGTTTAATCTCCAAAATGAATAAAAACTCAAATTGCACTGTTCCAAATTATTAGGCACAGTAGAATTTCTAAACATTTGATCTGTTTTAAAGAACTGAAAATGTTCATTTGTGGAATTTGCAGCATTAGGGGGTCACATTCACTGAACAAAAAAAGCTATTTAACTCCAAAACATCCTAACAGGCCAAGTTACATGCTATCATAGGAACCCTTCTGTGACATCACCTTCACAGTTCTTGCATCCATTGAACTTGAGAGTTTTTGGAGAGTTTCTGCTTGTATTTCTTTGCATGAAGTCAGAATAGCCTCCCAGAGTTGCTGTTTTGATGTGAACTGCCTCCCTCTTAGATCTTTTGCTTGATGATACTCCAAAGGTTCTCTACAGGGTTGAGGTCAGAGGAAGATGGTGGCCACTCCATGAGTTTATCTCCTTTTATGCCTATAGCAGTCAATGACTCAGAGGTATTCTTTGCAGCATGAGATGGTGCATTGTCATGCATGAAGAGGATTTTGCTCCTGAAGGCACATTTCTGCTTTTTATACCATGGAAGACAGCTGTCAGTCAGAAACTCTATATACAGTACTTTGCAGAGGTCATTTTCACACCTTCAGGAACCTTAAAGAGCCTGACCAGCTGTTTCCCCATGATTCCGGCCCAAAACATGACTCCTCCTCCTCCTTGCTGAAGTCGCAGCCTTGTTGGGACATAGTGGCCATCCACCAACCATCCATCTGGACCATCCAGGGTTGCTCGACACTCATCAGTAAACAAGACTGTATGAAAAATAGTCTTCATGTATGTCTGGACCCACTGCTACAATTTCTGCTTGTGAACACTATTTTGGGGTGGCCGAATAGTAGGTTTATGCACCACAGCAAGCCTTTGATGGATCCTACACCATGAGGTTCGTGGGACTCCAGAGGCACCAGCAGCTTTAAATATCTGTTTGCTGGTTTGTAATGACTTTTTAGCAGCTGCTCTCTTAATCCGATGAACTTGCCTGGCAGAAACCTTCCTCATTCTGCCTTTATCAGCACAAACATGTCTGTGCTCAGAATCAACCACAAATCTCTTAACAGTACGATGGTCACGTTTAAATTTTTGGGAAATATCTAATGTTTTCATCTCTTGACCAAGGCATTGCACTATTTGATGCTTTTCAGCAGCAGAGAGGTCCTTTTTCTTTCCTAAATTTCTTGAAACCTGTGCCCTGCTTAATAATGTGGAACATCATTCTTAAGTAGCTTTCCTTTAATTGGGCTCACCTGGTAAACTAATTATCACAGTAATTTGAGATTGATTTCAGTGATCCAAAGAGCCCTGATACACAATACCATCTATGAGTTTATTTGAAAAACAAAAAATTACATCTTTATGACACTTAAATCCAATTTGCATAATAATTTGGAACGCAGTGTAGTGTACTCACTAATTCTGTATAACACCATCCTTAGTTACATAGTTTCCTCTTTTATTATGTATAACACCATCCCTTATTACGTATCATCCTCTCTAGTTATATATGATGCCGTCCCTTATTATATAGCTTCCTCTGCTGTTATGTATAGTGCTGTCTCTTACATAGTGTATTCTTGTTAATTTTGTTATTTACAGTGCCCTCTTTTATTACATAGTCCCTTCTCTTTTTAGATATAAAATGACTGCTGATCGAGGAGCCGGTGACCAAACTACCAGTCCATCAGCTCCTCCATTAGAAAGGAAGCTTTCCCATGCATCAGCCATCATTGCATTATACAGGCAACAAGACAGGATGGTATGTAATAAATAACAGGGCTCTATATAATCCAATATGTAAGGGACGGTACTGTACATAACAAGAGAGGGCACTGTGTAAGGGACAGCAATATACATAATAAAGGAGACTATGTAATATATATACCTGTATGTGTGTGTGTGTGTGGCTATATAATATCAATATCTATCTATCTATCTATCTATCTATCTATCTATCTATCTATCTATATATGTATATATATACACACACACACATGTAGCTTTGACGCAGTGGCGGATTAAGTGGACTATGGGCCCGGGGCTGTTCATAAAACCTGGGCCCCTGTACCCCCCTTCCCACCTGAGCGCTGCGGTCCCCGTGCGGGAATTGACAGCCGTACGGACCGCAGCACTTGGTTTGCTGCGGGTCCATACGGAAAACCCGCCACCATTCCACCACGTGTGGACATGGCCTAAAAAGACGTTGCACATAAGCTGTAGGCCTACGGCCAATACGCACAAAATCGCCCAACGTGATCCTGGCCATAGGGGATCCACTTTAATGTCCCCACTTTAATTTGAAGTCCCCTTACTTCATCCATTGCAGTCCCCTATCACCCACTCACTTCATCTGCAGTGCCGCTTCATCATTTGCAGCCCCTTATCCCCCCTTCCATTTTATCATGTGCAGTCCCCTTCTCCCCCAACTTCATGTGCAGCCCCACTCCCCCATCATCATGTGCAGTTAATTTTACCCCCACATCATGTGCAGTCCCCCTTACCCCCACTTCATGTGCAGTGCCCCTTACCCCCAATTCATCATGTGCAGTCCCCCTTACCCCCAATTCATCATGTGCAGTCCCCCTTACCCCCAATTCATCATGTGCAGTCCCTCTTACCCCCAATTCATCATGTTCAGTCCCACTTACCCCTTAATTCATCATGTGCAGTTCCCCTTACCCCCAATTCATCATGTGCAGTCCCTCTTACCCCCAATTCATCATGTTCAGTCCCACTTACCCCTTAATTCATCATGTGCAGTTCCCCTTACCCCCAATTCATCATGTGCAGTCCCACTTACCCCTTAATTCATCATGTGCAGTCCCACTTACCCCTTAATTCATCATGTGCAGTCCCACTTACCCCTTAATTCATCATGTGCAGTCCCACTTACCCCTTAATTCATCATGTGCAGTCCCCCTTATCCCCCACTTCATCATGTGCAGCCCCACTTATCCCCCACTTCATCATGTGCAGCCCCACTCACCCCCCCTTCATCATATGCAGCCCCACTCACCCCCCCTTCATCATGTGCAGCCCCACTCACCCCCCTTCATCATGTGAAGCCCCCACTCATCCCCCCTTCATCCTGTGAAGCCCCCGCTCACCCCCTTCATCCTGTACAACCCCAGTCACCCCCCTTCATCATATACAGCCCCCAGTCACCCCCCGTCATCATATACAGCCCCCAGTCACCCCCCCGTCATCATATACAGCCCCCAGTCACCCCCCTTCATCATATACAGCCCCCAGTCACCCCCCCTTATCATATACAGGCCCCAGTCACCCCCCTTCATCATATACAGCCCCCAGTCACCCCCCTTCATCATATACAGTCCCCAGTCACCCCCCCTTCATCATATACAGCCCCCAGTCAATCCCCTTCATCATATACAGCCCCCAGTCACCCCCCTTCATCATCTACAGCCCCCAGTCACCCCCCCTTCATCATATACAGCCCCCACTCATCCCCCCTTCATCCTGTGAAGCCCCCACTCACCCCCTTCATCCTGTACAACCCCAGTCACCCCCCTTCATCATATACAGCCCCCAGTCACCCCCCCTTCATCATATACAGGCCCCAGTCACCCCCCTTCATCATATACAGCCCCCAGTCACCCCCCTTCATCATATACAGCCCCCAGTCACCCCCCCTTCATCATATACAGCCCCCAGTCACCCCCCCTTCATCATATACAGCCCCCAGTCACCCCCCTTCATCATATACAGCCCCCAGTCACCCCCCCTTCATCATATACAGCCCCCAGTCACCCCCCCTTCATCATATACAGCCCCCAGTCACCCCCCTTCATCATATACAGCCCCCACTCATCCCCCCTTCATCCTGTGAAGCCCCCACTCACCCCCTTCATCCTGTACAACCCCAGTCACCCCCCTTCATCATATACAGCCCCCAGTCACCCCCCCGTCATCATATACAACCCCCAGTCACCCCCCCGTCATCATATACAGCCCCCAGTCACCCCCTTCATCATATACAGCCCCCTGTCACCCCCCTTCATCATACACAGCCCCCAGTCACCCCCCGTCATCATATACAGCCCCCAGTCACCCCCCCGTCATCATATACAGCCCCCAGTCACCCCCTTCATCATATACAGCCCCCAGTCACCCCCCCTTCATCATATACAGGCCCCAGTCACCCCCCCTTCATCATATACAGCCTCCAGTCACCCCCCCTTCATCATATACAGCCCCCAGTCACCCCCCCTTCATCATATACAGCCCCCAGTCACCCCCCTTCATCATATACAGCCCCCAGTCACCCCCCTTCATCATATACAGGCCCCAGTCACCCCCCTTCATCATATACAGCCCCCAGTCACCCCCCCTTCATCATATACAGCCCCCAGTCACCCCCCTTTCATCATATACAGGCCCCAGACACCCCCCCTTCATCATATACAGGCCCCAGTCACCCCCCCTTCATCATATACAGGCCCCAGTCACCCCCCCTTCATTGTGTACAGCCCCCACTCACCCCCTCTCCCATTTATTTCATTTTATAAATAAAAAAAATAAAAAAAGTTCCCCATACTTACCTCACAGCCGGCTCGCTCCCCAGCAGCGCCTCTGCTTTCAGCATCCTCCGGGACATGTCGGCTCGTGCACGATGACGTCATCGCGCACGCCCGACATCTGACCCGGAAGTACAGCCGGAGGGAGCCGGAGCTGAGCAGCCGTCAAGGTGACGGCCATGCACAGCTCCCGGCCCCTCATAGAATGTGACGCGGGCGGCTGTCTGCTGCCGGCGGCGTCACAGCACAGGGCACGGCCGGCCCTGTACAGGTGCTGGGGGAGCGGTCCGGGGGGCATTTGCCTCTCTGCCACCCGGCCCAGCCCGCCCCTGCCCCTGGGCCCCCAAAAAACCTTGGGCCCGGGGCGACCGCCCCATCCGCCCCTATTAAGATCCGCCATTGCTTTGACGCCATAAAAGGAGGGGGGCCCGGACACATTTCTTGCACAGGGGCCCCAAGCTGTCAGTGTCCGCCCCCTGTCCGCCAAAATAATTTGTACTTTCTGTTTTTTTTTCTGTCACATTATTAAAAATTATTATTAAAAAAGCCATTAGGTCTTCATCCAGCATCATCAAGCTAATACATACATATAGAGAACTGCAAGAAGATGAAAGTCTAGAAATTTAGAAATAATAGCAGAGTTAGTAACAGACTAAAAATTAGATCTTTGAGTGTAGTGTGGGCTCTTCGGATGCTTCCGAATTATCAATGACCAAAGGGGCGGCAAATTTTTCGACCGCCCCGGGCGCCACAAACAGTTGTTACGCCACTGGTCTTCCAATAGGACAATGACCCCAAACATACTTCAAAAACCACCCAGAAATAGATGGAAACAAAGCACATGAGAGTTCAGAAGTGGTAATTCCAGCTCCTGTAGCTTAAAGTCTCCCACCACTACCTCTTACATACATCTTCTACAGTCAAACTGTGAATGCACACATTAAATCAGTTAATTTTGCATGCTTTGATGAACTTATGAGTACAGATCACCGTAAAAACACAAATCTGTCAATGAGTGCATGGAAAAAAGCAATCAAGTTATGGACTCTGGAAAATATGTACCGGTATGTGGCCAGAATGAACACTTATTTCCAGCAGATGATACCTAGCACCTATCCCTACACTAAATGCATATAACAGCAGTATTAATAGGGAATATAATAGATGTTACCGTGATATTTTATTTTATTAGGTTGCATCAGCAAGGATTATAATTTATAATGCAGGAATCCCTTACTATATGCCTGTAGTACTCTATCCCTACTGCGACAGCTCACTCTACAAGAATTGCAGATAGGGGGGTATTATTAGAGAATAGAATCTATTTCAGTTAGCCCTGAAAAAAGTGATTCGTTTAACGTAGCAGGATCAAGGGCTATTATTTCATCAACTCTGCTGGGGAATATGATGGAGCATTCGCATCTACTGTACTCAGCCTGGAGAGGACCAGGATTTTCTGTGCTTACTGTACAAAGTCTCCTCTCCAGGTTGTGAAACCCTGTATGCAGTATGAGAACTCCCTATGTGACAACTATAGTTGAGCGAATTTTCTCGGGTTCCTGCTTATTTGGCAAGCTACACACAGCACAGCTGCAACATATGCAGCTGCGGAGCTGATCAGCCAGCACGCTCCATGTGTCCAGGTTCCCTCTGCAGCCATAGCTTGCCAAATAAGCAGGGACCCGATCAAATTTGCTCAACTCTAGTGACAACCACCTGACAGCCCACAACAAGACAACAGATCATACACTAATAGAACACACTGGAAATTTTGATTTCCAAAAGTGTTCCCTTTACCATGAGTAAGACCTTTTAGGTCGAAACGCGTTGGTTGGAGACCACCTGAGACCCCATCTGCATGTATGTCCTTATTCATACTTTTTTCTGTCCGATTTTAAGAATTTATAATAAATGATGAATTTTTAACTGAAGTCCAGCGCTGGAGATTCTATCTTCCATTTTGCTTCAGTCAACGCCTCTGATCAAGGTGACTCCGTGCGCAGGAGGATTATGGATCGCAATCGAGACTGGTGAGCTGACCTCCCCTCATTTTCCCTATCCTTCTACAACTTAACTAGAAGGTGGAGCCTTAGAAAAGCATTTTTTTCCATTACTAAGGAGTGGGTCTCCTAGACTGGTAAAGTGTACGCATTGAGTGTAAATGATGCCCCAAAAATTAGAAAGAGGCACTCCAATACCCCTTTGAAGAGACGTAGTGGAGATCCTCAGAAAACATTTTTTTCCCATTATTAAGGAGTGGGTGTTTTAGACTGATAATGTGCATGCAATAACTACATGGGCTGAAAACCATATACCCCCTTGAGGGCATACATATATATCAAAGACTGTTCAAGTTAGGCCTCTTAAAATTCCTAATGCAGGCATAAACACCCTTAAAAAATGTATAGCGAGGGTAGCATGATCTCCTTCACCACCACCACCACCTTGCCAGCAAGGTTAAGGACAACACAAAAAAAGACGAAATCCTGAAACGTATACCCATGTGTGGGTGTGAAGGGGTGCGTGGGAATAGACCAGAAAAAAACAACAAAAAAAATTAGATTTGAGTTTGTTCCTCTGCCAGTCATCATTTTGAGATGACAGGTGGATGTGCCTATTGGTAAAGCCAGTGTCACGCTACTGTAGAATACGGACGAGTGCTATACGAGAAAACATCTCATGGTATTCGGCCTAGTGTTAATCTAAGGGGCGCTCACATCACCGTTTATTTTCTCGGGCGTATTCAGCGTGCGTATAAAATCGCAGCATGCTGCGATTGTCACCGAGACTCGGCTGAGAGTTGCCAATGCAGGCATATGGTTGCGAGAAAAAAAAATCGCACAGCACTCGGACCATGCAAGTGCTGTTCGATTTTTACGCAACGGTGTCCTTTGAAAAGCTGGCAATTCATGTGCCGCATACAGTAAAATCACACTGACAGGTTAGAATAGAATAGATAGAATAGATATACAGTCTAAAAACATCAGCTGTCAGCTGCCCTAGAAAAGGAGCATCTCTAAGATGCGCCAATTCTAGCACTTAGCCTCACTCTTCCCATCCACCCTGTAGCTGCAGATGAATTGCCAGCTTTTAATCTATCTGCGTTCGGATGTAAATCTGATGATAGGTGTGAGAAATTGGATTGTACTCGCATGACACTCGCATTATACTTATACGCCTCTCAGCAGTGAGACTCAGACCGATTTTTTATACGTTAAGTGTGACGCAGGCCTTATAATCGCCCTGTCGACACTAAAAACCCACTCTGACAAAATGCTATCGACAACGCAGGCCAGGACCACTAAGACGTATATAGACAGTACATGTCATGAGTCTAGCTTGGATACCCAATAGTTGTAAGTCACAGAGAAATCATGGAGGATGTTTGTACGGTAGGCAAGGTACTCCTTCAGCATCTTCCAAATCCCCTTGTTAGACTACCCCGTGCTGGGAGAGTCTGAGAAAACAGTTCCAGACCTTTGATAGTCTTCCCCTGCCTCTACTGCATCTGGTGTGTGTCTCCGTCATCTCTACTCCTTGGTTGTCCAAGGAATTGTGACCTCTGCTGCCAGCGTTATCAGATGGGATTTTTTTAAACAATTCTTCACCTAGGGCCTTCAGGTACTGCAACATTTTATTGGACCTCTCTGCCATAGGAAGGAGAGATGGAAAGTTTTCCTTGTAGCGTGGGTCTAGAAGGGTGACCAACCAGTAATTAGTGTTGGTCAAAATGCGAACAATGCGAGGGTCACTGGAAAGGTGACGGAACATAAACTTGAAAAAATGGGAAAAGGGAAATGGATTTGTGCTCACCAAAAATAGTCCTGTAAGCCGATCGTGCCTATGGATCGAATGGCGGACCACCATGTGTAGCAAATGTAAGAAGAGAAGGAAGATTCGGCACTTAAGATTTGATAAAATCCACAGGAAACTTTATTCACATATTTTCATAATAAAAACAGAAAGGGGAAGAAGACCCCCACGCCTTACGCGTTTCGAACCCCACCTCTTTGAGGATTGTGGATTTCTATGTATTATGGATAAGATTAATATGTTATTTGTAATTTGTCATGTATTTGCATACTTATACGTACGTAATGCATACATATTTTTGTACATTTTATGTGTTTTGTCTATTGGTGTTCAGGTGTCTTTTCAAGCAAGGGAGTGACTCCACCGGTAATCTGAGGGCTTAATTGCCTGCCTCTTTGATTATACACATGTGTGGAGTCTCTCGGTTGGTTGAGAACGTTTATAACTAGTTTGCAATTTATTTTGTTTTATGCCTCTGAAGAAGAACCTGTTGTGGGGTTTGAAACTCGTAAGGCGTGGGGGTCTTCTTCCCCTTTCTGTTTTTATTATGAAAATATGTGAATAAAGTTTCCTGTGGATTTTATAAAGTCTTCAGTGCCGGATCTTCCTTCTCTTCTTACATTTGCTACACATGAGGGAACATAAACTCAGCCATGTGTGTCAGACTGTCAACAACCAAGACTTCCCTGTCCCCGTGAAATCATCATCATCCATTATCAATCATCCATCACCCATCATCCAAGTTGGAAAGATGAGATCAGGCTGGGCAGTGAAGTTTCACCCAGTATAATTTCTTGCTCCATTTCAATGTGCTCTGCCTGCAATGCCTCCTCTTTAATTGTGAGCAGCAAGCGTATCAGTAGACAGAGAAGCTTGATTGTAAGGCCGGGGTCACACGTGCGAGTGTGATGTGAGAAACTCGCTCATCAATACCCAGCACTGCCGCTGGCACTCTGGACCGTAGTGTGCGGCTGCATGTATTTCTATGCAGCCGCACACTCCAGTCCCGAGTGCGGCGGCAGTGCCGGGTATTGATGTGAGAGACTCACGTGAGTTTCTGGCATCACACTCGAAAGTGTGACCCCGGCCTTATGCTGATTATGGCTTCATCGCTGCTCATCATCTTGTTTGAGTCCTCAAAGTTTTGGAGAACAGCACAGATGTCAGACATCCATGCCCACTTATCAGCTCTTATGTGCAGAGGCTGACCCGAATATCCACGGGCATGTTACAGCTGGTATTCAACAACTACTTTCTGCTGCTCACAAAGCCTTGCCAACCTATGTAACATTGAGTTCCAACATGTCGTGACATTGCACACCAGTCGGTGAGCTGTAAGTTGCAACTGCTGCTGAAGCACTGCCAAGGCAGCAGCAGATGTAGCTGACTTGTGGATATTGGCACACATGCGGCGTAGTTTCACAAGTAGCTCAGGCAGATCTGGTTGGATTTGAGAAACCGCTGAATAACTAGATTGAACACGTAGGCCACGCATGGTACGTGTGCGAGTTTGCCAAGATTCAGAGCCGCCACCAGGTTACGGCCATTGTCACACACAACCGTGCCTGGTTGTAGGTTCAGGGGTGAGAGCCACTAGTCTGTCTGGTCTGTTAGACCTTTCAAAAATGGAGATGGAGGGTGACTAGGAGGAGGTGCATGAACTGCTGTAGGTGGGGGAAACCCTGATTGAACCAGGGCCTGCAAACCTGGGTGTCGGTAGCATGTCTTCCCTCCCAAGGTCCTACTGGGTTCCGGCTTCCACAATGTTAACCCAGTGTGCCATCAGAGAAATGTAGCATCCCTGGCCACAAGCACTTTTCCACCTAACCGTGGTTAAGTGGACCTTCCCAGTCACAGTGTCTGTCATGGCAAGGCTGATGTTATGGGACATGTGCTTGTGTAAGGCAGGAATGACACATCGAAAGAAGTAATGGCAGCTTGGGACCGAGTACTGAGCGACGGCCACCCCCATGAGGTTGCGGAAATCTTCTGTCTCCACAAGCCTAAAGAGTAACATTTCCAGGGCAAGCAGTATGGAAATGTAGCTGTTTAGTATTGTGGCCTGTGGGTGCGTGCCTGCATATTTATACTTGCGTTCGAAGGATCGGGGTAGGGACAACTGTTGTGAATGCTCTTAATCTGACTTTTGAGGCAGGGCTCCCTCTTTTGGATACTGCTGGTAGCGGAGATGGTCAGGCTGATTGTAATCCTACAGCTGTAGAGGATGATTGGAGGAGTGGGGATGGTTCCTGGGAGCATGTAAGCGAGCAAGCTTCTCTCAGTTGCTGCCAGTGATTGACTTCTTTCTGTGCATTTTTGAGGATATCTGTCTCCTGCCTGATCCTGCATTTTTCAGCTAAGTTTTATTTGCTAAATCCTTTGCATCTGATTTTGCCTTGCTGTCAGGGGTCAGCCTGCTCCCCCTGGGGCTGCTGGCTCCTGCCCTGTATGTTTCTCCTTGTGTTTGTTTGCTCAGTCTCCTGCTGTATTAGCCTGTTGCTTGCTGCCAGTTGACACTTGAGTGCTGATATAGTAGAGGCGAGGTTGCGTAACCTCAGTATTTTTGTACATCAGACGTGTTGGAATTTTTAGGGTTTTTGCGTGATTGCAGACAGGGCCTTTCCTGTCCTGTCCTATTTAGACAGTCTGGACCCCATCATTTGCTCAGTCTATTTTCTGTCTGTGTTTGTACTTCATCTTGTCTCACCGACAATATATGTTGGGGGCTATCTAGTCTTTGGGGGTTCTGCTCTGGGGCAGTTTAGATTTCATCTTTCTTACTTCAGGCTTAGTTATCTCTCCGGCTGTGCTGAGGCATCTAGGGCATCGTAGGTACGCCCCACGGCTACTGCTAGTTTTGTTGTTATGATTAGGGGTCTGCCATCCGCTGAGTGACCAACCTCTCTGGTTTTCTGGTGGCATAGCCTTTTGCTCCATCCTCCTCGGTGACCCATTCATAACAGACAACTGAAGGACAACTGAACGCTGTGCTCGGACAAGGACATGGTTGCTGACGGTTCTTGCAAGTGTGGAACAGGTGCAGTGTTGGAGGCATCATCACCTTCATCCTGGATATCGAATTAGTGTGCACATAGAACTGGGGAAGAGGCAGTGGTGTCAACTGCAGTCATTGTCTCGGAACACTGGCAATCGGCTAAACTGGTCGGGTGCTTTGCTGTCACGTGCCTGAGCATGCTGGTGGTGGTCAGGCTCGTAGTTGTGCTGCTGATGCTGGCATGGCAGATGTTACAAATGGCTTTTTTGGGTTAACTGTACTTTCTTTAAAAAGCATCACACTCATGAACACCTAACCCTTGTCCTGGCAACTTAACCCGTATTGGTGCTCTGAGGAACAGTTGCCCATCTTGTTTCTCTGGCCACACCACTGCCTCTTTCTGCTTGTTGTGGTGCTGTGATGCCTTCATCTTCTGCTTGAAACAGGCAGGGCAAGAGGCCAGAATCTATAAAAAGAAATGTGAACAGCTCTTCGGAGTGTCCAAGTGTGGGATCACTTGTATGATCATGTTGGTGGTGGTTAGGTTCTTAGTATGGCACAGGTTGCAAATGGGATTTTCTTTGTCTCAGAATTCCTCTTTAAAAAAAGGCGCAGATGGGGAACACCTAACTCTTTGACGCAGAAATTCAGGACAGCCAGTGCTGTGCGGAACAGTTGCCTGCCCTCTCCCTATTGTCACCCCACTGCCTCTTCCTGACTGTTTTGGTGCTGTTGATCTCTCCATCTCAATGTTGCTGGCCTCGCTCTTCATGCCAGCTTCCAGGTTGGGTCGGTAACTTTGCCATCCACCACCTCGTCTTCCACCACCACACCCTGGTTCTCCTGACTTTGTGACTTAATAACAACATGACTTAGCAGCAACTGTCTCATCATAATTTTCATCCTTATCCCAAATTTGCTGTTCCCCACTGTCATAGTCTTGTGGCCATGGCAGCTGTAAGTTTTGTGCATCACTAAACAGCATGTGCTTTTGTCCCTCTTGGAGCATGCAGGTTGAGAGGTCACAATCAAAAAATGTTGTAAACAGCTCCTTGGAGTGTCCTTGTCTCCTGGGACTCAACATGGTGTAAGGAAGGAGGATTGGGGTGAGGATTAAGTGAACCAGACTTTAGGCTGGTGAGATTGGGCGTGTGGAAGACTGGGCGGTGCTGCCAAGCCTGCTTGAAGCATTATGTGCTATGTAACTGAAATCCTGTTCACTGCTCTGGCTTTAGAAGTGGCGTACCGTGCTTCCCTGCAAAGTGGAACAGGAACCTGTGTGTCATGGATGGGCGTGTTTCTTGTGCTCCAGCAACAGATGTAGTCACACCTTCCCCATGTCCTTGGCTCTGCATGTGCCATAATCAGCACTCCACTTCCCTGTCCCTTAATGCACGCCTTATGCATTTTGTAATTGCTAGGTCTCTTGAAACCAAGTTTATTTTTAATTAAAGAAAAAAATTGGTCACCTGCATTAAAAAATTTTTTGGGAGTTTACGCCACCGTAATGTAACAGAACGCAAAAGTGTATGGATGACATTTAAATTCAATCCAGAAAATGTTTTAATGCATTTTTTTCAATTTTAGAGATCACAGAAATGTTCACAGAGAACGTAACACTGTTTGTCTGAGAAATGGAAGCTTACTTACAACATTTTTAAAAGCTTTTTAGCAGTTTTACAGATCACATAAATTTATGCTACACTACGGAATAGTGTATGGCTGAGAAATGTAGTTCAGGAAAATGTTTCAACGATTTTTGGGTGTGTTATTTAACTAAAAAAGGAACTCAAAGCATGTAATTGTAATACTTGATGGATCAAAATATATTACATTTTGTCAGCTTCCACTAAAAAAGCTGCAGCTATATATTTGCTAACAGACTGCACAGACCTAATCCTTGCTTATAAACTGGATCCTGTCACTCTTCCTGCTCCTGCAACTCTCTCTCCCTCTCTAGGCTAAATACAGATTGTATGTGCTGCAAACGATTAAGGCCCTGTCACACTAAGCGATATCGCTAGCAATATTACTAAAGCATCACCAATTTTGTGACGCAGCAGCGATATTGCTAGCGATATTGCTATGTGTGATACTTACCTCCGCCCGGCTCCCCCGCTGGTTATCGCTGATCGTGCGAGAACGTCCTGGGCCGTTTCTCGTCGACCGCTTCCTGCTGGGCTTCCTGCTGGCGCTGACGAGTGACGCGTGGAAGCGGGCGGGAGGACGTCTTCATCGCCGCGTCTGACAGGTAAGTAACGACCTCTGCTGCGTCGCTATATCGCTAGTGAGATCTGCCTGTTGGCAGCTCACTAGCGACCACTTAGCGATGTACCAGCGATCCTGACCGGGTCATATCGTTGTAGGGATCGCTGGTGCATCGCTTAGTGTGACGGGGCCTTTAGCCCTTAGAAGGGCTGTTAGTATGATGGCTTAGAGTGACCACCAGTATCAACTCTTCAGGCCTCTGATTCGTTATACTGTGTATACAGGCCTGGACAAGCACTCTCTCCCTCCAATGCAAAGTGTCTCAGAGCTGTGCATTGGCAACAGTGTACCGAGCCTAGCGGAACCTGTTCTTTTATAATCCCTGATGTCAGACAGCCAGTCAGTCACAGTAATACCACAACCATGATGGCTACGGCATTACAGTGACTCACAGAGGCTATTCCCGCATGCTTATTGGTTGCGTAACAGGCACCAAAGATGGCCAGAGATTCGAGTTTTATATTAATACTGCCCATTACTCGGTGAATAACGAGCACAACCGAGCACTGTGCTACTCGAGTGATAACCGAGTATCACTGAGTATGTTGGCTTATCTCTAGTGACAAGCCATTTTTTATTCACTTTGAAAATAGCTAGCCTATCCTTGCTTCCTAATTTTTTTTATTTTATTTTCTTTTACAACTTTTGGACTGCTTGATTAAAAGCGTTTGTAATTGCTTAATCATTTTATAAAATGGTAAACCAATCGCAAATCCTAAAAAGGAAGTTCAGAAAACATTACTTCTTTACGATTAGAATAGTAAATCTGTTTTGCCTTTTTAAATTAAGGGATAATTTTTGGATGACTTTTGAAAATGATATGCCTGCTTTATTTAATAAAGATCAAAGCTCTCTTGATACCTCCAAAATAGGGATCGTTTTTACACTGCAGAAAAAAACAAAGTCTAGCATTCAATCTCCGATCAAAATAAAAATAATTTATTTACATTTTTGATGACCTAATAAGCATTAAACACATTGAAAGCAGGACATCATGACAAAAATGCCACTGGACTATGTATCTGAAGCCGGTGTATGTGTTTGGTTTTATTCATGGCATGGAAGGGATAATTTTTGGACCTTTTATAAAAACTAGGTAGTTTACAAAGTCTACAACTGCAGTGTTTATTAAAATAGGTTCTTATTTACCACCAATTACCATCTTTTTCACCTAGCCAGATTGAGGTCGCACAGACTTGAATAAGGCTGTGTTTTGCATTATAGAGTTCAAAAAAGATTCAGTACACATCTCATAGTGTTACAAGCATTTAGAGACTTTTCAGTATTGCAATTTTCATCTAACTTATTTGCCACAATTTTGATTTTCTGGATTAATTTTGGCAAATTCTTTCTGCTATATAATTAAAAAAACAAAAATGAAACATTTTAATTCCACATATGAATGCAACAACACAGGATAAACACCAACTGGGCGCATACTTTCACTAGGCCTTGTAGTTTCAAAATAATGTATATAAATTAGGGAGTGGAAAAAGTACCATAGTTGTTTTTGCACTTTAACGTCCTGAATGAGCTTTCTTTTACTTCTGTTATTTTTAAAACAGGTGCTGCGCATTTACCATCAGTCAAAAAAATGGAAACCGATTGCATAAAAAGCAAGGACCAGAAAAATAAATGGTGAGAGACATTTATTCAGTAAAATATATCACTAATTTTGCTCGTATATACACTACTTTAGTTCATATGTGCATAATAAAATCTTTCGCATGTCTTCAGTCACAATTCAAATTTATATGCTATACTATAAAAGTTGGGGATATGAAAATGCAGTTTTCCCTTGCTACCTTACATTTAGGGAAAGATTAGCCATATCTTCAACTACTCTCGGGTAATATGACTTTACATGCTAAGTGATTTGGTCACTAGGGGTCTTTTCTACTAGGACCATCAATGATCACTAGAACCAATGTCATCAGTTCCCCAATCTTCTTCACCTTTACAAACATAATGGAGAAAAGTTGGAGTAGGGCTGCAAACTGCATATCCATTTAACATGCATGAGAGGAACAGATACAACTGAGAGCAATTTTACTTACCACACTCACATTGCTCTAGTCAATTATTTAATGACATTTTTATTATTTATTTAGGTTTGGTGTTGGGAAGACACAAGTTCTGCTAGCACATTACATCGATTACATAAATGATATTTCAAGAAAGATTGGAATCCATCCAAACATTAGGTTTCTTTTCTTCACTGACCCAAGATTAGCCTGGCAGGTGTTTTTCGGACCATTCACACCTTACCAGCTTCGGCTCAGAGGGCCTGGGAAATGGACTGGAGCGAGAAATGCCATTCTTACACAGTGGGACAGAACAATTACGCCAACTAGGACACGAGTATTACATGAGCAAGCTGAACCCTGGTTAAATATTAAGAGCGCGTTGGTCATGGGCTCAATGTTAGCAGCAATATGGTTTTTAGGAGCTGGAATAAATGCTGAACAGAATGGGTATTTAGCTTGGCTCAGTAGTAGAGCCTCTTGGACCAGGATATTTTCAAAGGTTTTATCTTAAACAATGAAAAGATATGAGCAACATGAATCTAACCTTGCTTGTTCACAGCCTTTCTTGTGGTCCACTGTTATCGCTTACCATTGAGCCCTTGTTTAGTAATTCTCGCGCTAAATGATGTTAAATACTGAATCCAAGCCTGGCCGAAGCCATCTCCTTCTGTAACCACTATTACTTTAAGTTAATTATTTTCCCTAAAATACCACAGTTACCTATATATCACAACTAAATTATCCTATAAACTAGTTTGTGCTCCTTTTTTTTTTATGAATTCTACAGCCGCAGTTCTTAAATTCTCCAATGATAATTTATTAAATTTAGGGATTGATAGTCTCTTATGTCTACTGTTAATCCAACTGGATTACTTTTCATAAATACCACATGCCCTTTTAGTAAATGGGTATATAACCAGAAGGTAAATTTCACCATTAGTGATGAGCTAGTATACCCATTGCTCGGGTTTTCCCGAGCATTCTCAGGTGATCTCCAAGTATTTTGGCATACTCGGAGATTTAGTGTTTGTCGACGCAGCTGCATGATTTGCGGCTGCTAGACAGGCTGAACACATGTGGGGATTGCCTGTTTGTTAGGAATTCCACACTTGTATTCAAGCTGTCTGGCAGCCGCAAATCATGCAGCTGTGTCGACAAACACTAAATCGAGCACGCCAAAATACTCACCCGAGAATGCTCGGGAAAACCCGAGCAACGAGTATACTTGCTTATCACTAATCACCATGTGTTCGATAGATCGATTCGCTTTACAGCTACGCAATCCTACAAGCACAAGAATTCCCCAACTCCCCATGAAGCCCACCCACTTCCAGCTTAGGCCTCCTACAAATTTGCCTTATCTTCCTGGTGTCATAACTGTATCTCTGAGTTGTTATTTAATGGTTAGTAAGCTACTCTCTAAAGCGCTATGCAATATTTTGGTCCACCAATACTCTGGTGAAATTATGTTGGATAGAATTTTACTATGTATATTTGTATTACTTGTATTCTACCTATTCTGCTTTTTTATTTCATTTCAGATCTATTCACATCAAATAATTTCTATTGTTATTTTTGATAAATTCAACACGTTGATCTACTCAGACTTGAAATTAGTTTCAAGAAAGGTTAAAATTTGTCCAATTGTGCGCTATAATTAAAGATCCATTTGAGAGCCCGGTCTTTTATTTATTGCTGGCATTAATAAAACAAATTTAAATAATTACACGTTTTAAAAAAGTGTGTGTGTATGGATATAATATATATAGAAAGAAATTCTCATGTGTTGAAGGAAAAATGCGTTTTTGCCTTGTTTTTACTCTTGTTCTTGTTTCAGATTTTTCTCCACTTATTAGAATAGGTGAAATATGCTGCAAGAACTGACATGCTGCACATTCAAATCAGCAAGGAAAAAATAATGAATACATGAAAATTAATAAATCTCATTCACTTTGATTGTACTGTAGTGTTCAAAATAATAGCAGACCAATATGACTACCCAGATTAATCATTGTGTTTGGTATAAATTATATTACCACATGTCAAACAGGTGCAGGAGATTTTAAGAAAACCATCAGACTCAGCATTCATGATCTGCATGTTTTTTGAGTCTGTGAATTAGAATAATTAATTGAGAGGTTGTGTTCAAAATAATAGCAGTATGGAGTTCAATTAGTGAAGTCAATCATTTTTGAATAAACAGGTGTGAATCAGGTGGCCCTTATTTAAGAGTGAAGCCAGGACATGTTGTATATGGATTTCTCTTTGAAAGCCTCAGAAATATGGGTCGCTTGAGACATTGTTGAGAAGAACAAAGAACTTGGATTAAAAAGTTTATATGAGAGGTTAAAACTTATAGCAAAAAAGTGCAGACAATGATAGACTGTTCAGCTAAAATGATCTACGTTGCTTTAAAATGGAAAGTCAAACCAGAGCGATGTGGAAGAAAATGGAAGACTGCCATTCGAATGGACGGAAGAATAGCCAGAATAGCAAAGGCTCAGCCACTGATTAACTCCAGAGCACAGAGTCTCAATGTCAGGAACACCGCACTGCACTTGCTCCCTGAGCCAGAGCGCGTGTCCTGAGTACAAAGACTGTGCACAAAGATACCTGCGGAGCGGGCCGCAGTGGTGACAATGCATGCTCCAGGACCTGAATTGTGTGACTGCTGGGGGCATGGCCTAAGCTCCACTGAGCTAGGAGCTGCAGGGAAACTCCTAGAAAGGTAACTACAGGACAATGTTACCAAGGGGCATAGACAGAGACAGAAACCAGATCAAGCCGAGGTCAAAGCATGAGATAGCAATACAGTACCAAAGGATTAGACAGAATGGATAGTCAGGAAGTAGCAATAGATCAGAAAACCAGAACGGGCATTAGACGGTACAATAGGGGTAAACTGTAACGAAGTAACGATAGCCAAGCCAGGAGGTCAGAACCAGAAAAGACAATGGTACCAAAACGAGAGACGGAGTACAGAGTGAAGGAACAAGCCGGGTCATACACGGGAAGCAAACAAACAACGCAGATTACACGCACACCAGGGGTCAGACACACCAGAACAGCAGTATTACTGACAGAGAATGCTAGTTTGGAGTGAGTATAAATACCCCTCCCATACCAAAGAGAGGCCAGCAAAAGTTAACCCTGTGAGAACAGGTCATTAACCATGCCCTAACCATGACAGTACCCCCCTCTTAATGGGGGGCCACTGGACCCCCAGGTTTCTCAGGGTGCCTGGCATGAAAAGCCCGCACCAGTCGATCAGCGTGCACCGAACTGGCTGGAACCCACGATCGATCCTCAACGGAATATCCCTTCCAATGGATAAGGTACTGAAGTCTCCGGCGCACCCACCGCGAATCAACGATGCGCCCTACCTCGTACTCCAGTTGACGCTCTACCAACACTGGTGGAGCCACAGATGAGGGATCTTCTCTAACTGTCCCCACAGGTTTTAATAGGGACCTGTGGAAGACGTTAGAGATTTTGAAGGAGGTGGGCAACTGTAATCTGTACGCCACCGGGTTGATCACCTCTACAGTCTTGTATGGGCCAATAAATTTGGGGCCCAACTTCATAGAGGGTATTTTAAGTTTGATGTTACGGGTGGACAACCAGACTTTTTCTCCCTCTGTCAACGCAGGAACCACCCCCCTCCTCCTGTCTGCAAAATGTTTGAACTTCTTCTGGGCTTTGGAGATGTTCCCCTGTACCTCCTTCCAGAGGATTTTTAATTGTTATACCATCCCCTCGGCACCAGGGCAATCCGAATCCATACGGGAAAATTCCCCAAACTGCGGAACAAACCCATAATTGACCAGAAAGGGAGACTTTCCGGTAGACTGATTAATCCAACAGTTGAATGCAAATTCTGCCATGGGTAATACCTCACACCAGTCTTACTGTCTGGAGGAGGCCAGGCGTCTCAGAATCTGCTCCAATGACTGGTTGGTGCGTTCCGTTTGTCCGTTGGATTCCGGGTGATAGGCAGAGAAGAATGACAACGTGACCCCCAACTTCATACAAAACGCTCTCCAAAACCTGGCCACAAATTGCACACCCCTGTCCGACACCACGTTCACAGGCACTCCATGCAGTCAATCAATGTGCTGTATAAACAAGCGGGCCAAGGTTTCAGCGGATGGTAATGCAGGTAATGGCACAAAGTGGGCTTGCTTAGAAAACCTATCAACCACTACCCATACCACTGAGTTGCCCTTGGAAGGTGGAAGGTTAGTGATAAAGTACATGGACAGGTGTGTCCATGGTTTATCCGGAATAGGCAAAGGCACCAATTCCCGGCCGTACGGACCTGAGAGCTTTTAGAGCGTGCGCACACACCCCACAAGTATTCACAAACCTTTTTATATCAGTACCCATAGAGGGCCACCAAAAAACCCTAGCTACTGCCCCCCGGGTAGCTGCAATACCAGGGTGTGCACTTAACACAGAGTCATGAAATTCTTGAAGGAGTGTGGGATGGAATTGTTCGGGTACAAACAACTTACCTTAGGGGTTTATTCCTGGGAGCTTGTGCTTGTGCTTCCAGAATCTCTCTCTGTAACTCAGAGGAGATTTCGGCTACAACCACTCCCGGTTGAAGAATGGAGGAAGGAGGCTCTGGAGGGGACACAGAATCAAAACTTCGGGATAAGGCATCTGTGTTATGGATGAGTCACCGAAGGAGGAAAAAACAAAAATAATAGCTAAGTCCAGAAAACCAGAGAAGTTGGCAGCTATCGGATTGCAGACCCCTGAACCTATCCACAACAACTAGCAGTAGCCGTGGGGGGTTCCTACGGTGCCCTAGACCCCTCAATCACAGCCGGAGAACTAAATTAGCCTAAAGACAGAAAGGGGAAATCTAAACTGCCCCAGAGCAGACCCCAAAGCAATAGGCAGCCCCCAACATATAATGACTGTGAAGCAAGATGAAAAACACTAACACAGATAGAAAGATAGGTTGAACAAATGATGGGGCCCAAGCTAACTAAATAGGATAGGATAGAAAAGCTGCTGTCTGCAATCCGCAAAAACCCTATCCAAAAATGTACCAACAGACTGATAGGAGAAACAGGCCCTGAAGTCGCTAGGCTTCAAAAGACTATATCAGCACTCAGGTATATTCTGAAGACAGAGCCAGAGATCAACAGATCAGAGACAAAAATGGAAATCAGCTCACCCCCGGCCGGGGATGGCTGAACTCCAAAAAAACAAGGCAAACAAAACCAGAACTAAAGTGTACAAAAGGCAGAGCAAAACTTAGCTTTGAGAAGCAGAAATCAGACGGGTCTCCAAGAATCCAGCAGGAAAATCACCGGCAAGGCAGCAGGGCGTCGGCTGCCTTAAATACAGTCATCAGTTCCTGTGACCCAGTCATCATCTACCTGCTCAGCTGTTTGGTAATCAGCCTCACTACCTTCCTTCGCCAGAGAGGGAGTTCATCAGACCTCACTGGTGAAGAGAAAAATTAACTCACAACACATCTGCCTTTACATTTTTAGACCCTGGTCGGAACGTGATGGTAAAATGAAATCGAGAAAAAAAAAGTGCCCACCGAGCCTGTCTGGGGGTCAATCTCTTAGCAGACTCGATATAGGCCAGGTTTTTATGATCAGTGATGACCGTAATGGGATGAGCGGCCCCCTCCAAAAAATGCCTCCATTCTTCAAATGCCAATGTAACTGCTAACAATTCCCTGTTACCGACATCATAGTTTCTCTCGGCCGAAGAGAACTTCTTAGAGAAAAAGGCACAGGGTTTGAGGTTAGTCAGGGTAGAGGGGCCCTGTGACAATACCGCCCCCACCCCCACCTCCGAAGCGTCAACCTCGATGATAAAAGGTCTTGACGAATCGGGTTGTACCAACACAGGGGCTGTATTAAAACACTTCTTTAATGCCAGGAAGGAATTTTTTGCGGCCACGGACCAATTTTTTACATCTGCCCCTTTAAGAGTGAGGTCCGTCAAGGGTTTTACCACCTGCGAGAACCCTTTAATGCACTTCCTATAATAATTAGCGAAGCCGAGAAATCGCTGCAACCCCTTCAGGTCATGAGGCTGCACCCAATCTGTAATAGCCTGAACCTTCCCTGGATCCATGCGGAATCCCTCCCCGGATACAATTACACCCAGAAAAGACAGTTCTTGCATAAAAAATTAGCACTTCTCCAGCTTAGCATACAAATGGTTCTCCCGAAGTCTCATAAGCACCGTACGCAGATGATGCAAGTGTGACTGACTGTCCTTAGAGTAAATCAAGATGTCATCGAAGTAAATGACTACGTAAGATCCAATCAAGTCAGAAAAAACAACATTAATAAAGTTCTGAAAAACTGCAGGAGCGTTAGTGAGGCCAAAGGGCATAACCAGGTTTTCAAACAGCCCCTCAGTTGTCAGGAACGCTGTTTTCCATTCGTCCCCCTCCCGGATCCTTATAAGGTTATAAGCCCGTCGTAGATCGAGCTTAGAAAACCATTTGGCCCCCGTGAGTTGATTGCATAGATCAGGAATCAACGGGAGAGGGTACGTGTTCTTAACAGTAATATTGTTCAGTTCTCGAAAGTCGAGGTACGGTCGCAACCCACCATCTTTTTTCTTTACAAAGAAAAACCCCGCTGCCACGGGTGAGACCGAGGGCCGAATATGCCCCTTGCGAAGGCTTTCTTTAATGTACTCTTTCATAGCTTGGCGCTCAGGCCCGGACAAATTAAACAAACGAGCCTTGGGTAATTTGGCTCCAGGTACTAAATCGATAGCACAATCATATGGTCTATGTGGTGGGAGTACCTCAGCCTCGCTTTCGGAAAACACATCTTTAAAGTCTCTCAGGTACTCCGGAATACCCTCCAGACTGACAGATGACACAGATACGGATTTTATCGGGTTGACAAAAGGAACCGGGTTACAACACAGACCATTATCATTACATCCCCATCGGGTGATCTCCTCCTTCACCCAATCAATAAGAGTATTGTGGTGTTGCAACCAGGGCATTCCCAATACCAGTCCTGCAGGCAGATTATTCATAATGAAACAACTTAAATTTTCCACATGGGTGGAACCCACTTTCATAGAAAAAACTTCAGACATAAAACAAATTCCATCCTGGGTAAGAGGGGATGAATCCACAGCCACAATTTTAACAGGGTCTTTTAACCTGACTGTCCCTATCTTATTAAGAGTCACAACTTGGGCATCAATCAGATTAATGGAGGAACCACAGTCAACAAAGGCGGTGGTCATAACAGGACTGCCAGCAATTTCCAATTCAACCTGGAGCACCATTTTTGTACGTGAGAAAAAATGTACCTGGGAGTCCGGACAACCTCCTCGATTGTTGCCCAGACTCAGTCGTTTCTCTGATGGTTTCTCTGAAGAAGGGCAGGAGGGGCAATTCCTTTTCCAGTGTCCAGAGGCTCCACAGGAAAAGCATAGTAGGTTGTCTCTACGGTGCCTTCTCTCTCCTTAACCGAGACTGACCCAACCTTCATGAGCTCAGATACAGGTGCAGTGTCACACAATTTGGGGTACAAGGGAGACTCTTGTTGCATCATTCCTCTAGCATGGAGTCTCCGGTCCATACAGACCGCCTGCAACATGAGCGTCCTTCAGGGTATCAGGAGGCGGATGTAATGCCAGAGTGTCCTGCAGACGGTCAGAAAGGCCCCTGCGAAACAACCCCCTCAGGGCGGCATCGTCTAAACTCTGAGCAGAACCATTCAGCAGAGTGCCTCCCCTGTGTCACACTCATCACCATATCCTCAGCCAGACGCACTCTATCAGGCTCGTCATAGATGTGCCCCAGAGCCTCAAAGAACAAGTTCACTGACGTACGTTCAGGAGCAGAAGAAGACAGAGAGAAAGCCCATGCTTGCGGAGCCCCCCGAAGTAGGGAAATAATGACCCCCACCCTCTGGAACTCATCCCCGGAGGAGAGGGGCCTTAGAGAAAAAAAAGCTTGCATCCTTCTCTGAAAGATCTGAACTCCTTTTTATCCCCTGAGTAAGGGTCGGGCAATTTGACCGGAGATTCGGGGGACGCTAATGACACATCCCTACCCCCAGAACTAGAAGCCCCTGCATCGACAGACCCCTGCACAGTAACCACCAACTGTGGCTGGGTATGGGCCGTTGTGCGCTGTTCCACATTGAGTTTATGCAACATTTGGGTCAGGTGCTTGACCTGATCAGCCAAGGCTTGTATGGGATCCATGAGGATAACACACTTTTTTTTTTTTCTCTTCAGAGGAAAAAAAATTGAAACGGTCAGTTATAATGTCAGGAACACAGCACTGCACTTGCTCACTGAGCCAGCGCGCGTGTCCTGAGTACAAAGACTGCACAAAGATACCTGCAGAGCGGGCAGCAGTGGTGACAATGCATGCTCCAGGACCTGAATCACGTGACTGCTGGGGGCGTGACCTAAGCTCCATGGAGCTAGGAGCTGCAAGGACACTCCTAGAAAGGTAACTACAGGACAATGTTACCAAGGGGCATAGACAGAGACAGAAACCAGATCAAGCCGAGGTCAAAGCAGGAGATAGCAATACAGTACCAAAGGATTAGACAGAATGGATACTCAGGACGTAGCAATAGATCAGAAAACCAGAACGGGCATTAGACGGTACAATAGGGGTAAACTGTAACGAAGTAACGATAGCCAAGCCAGGAGTTCAGAACCAGAAAAGACAATGGTACCAAAACGAGAGACGGAGTACAGAGTGAAGGAACAAGCCGGGTCATACACGGGAAGCAAACAAACAACGCAGATTACACGCACACCAGGGGTCAGACACACCAGAACAGCAGTCTAACTGACAGAGAATGCTAGTTTGGAGTGAGTACAAATACCCCTCCCAGATCCAAAGAGATGCCGGCAAAAGTTAACCCTGTGAGAACAGGACATTAACCATGTCCTAACCATGACACTCAAGTTACCTGTGAGTACTGTGACAGGGGTGGTTCACATTGCGTTTGGGGACATGCATTGAGCGCATCCGTTACATATCGGCACTAATGCTATGTAACAGATGCGTTAACGCACCCATTGGCCACAATTAGAGTAACGCATGCAAAAATCGGCATGCATTAGCGATGATGCGTTACTTTGTGACGCACCCTCGGTCAGGTGTGTTGGGTCTAGCGTTCGCTGTGCATAGACCTGTATGGCTAACGCATGGTAGCACATGGTAATGAACTGCTACCATGCATTAGCACATATGTTGGTGCTATGGGCAAAAATGATGTCAAAATATCTGCGTTAGAGCATCCATTTAATGGATCCATTAAAAGGATGCCCCTAACGCAATGTGAACCTAGACTTAGAAGACACCTGTGTGAAGCTAATCTCTTAGCAAGAAGTCCCCGCAAAGTCCCACTGTTAAAAAAAAAATAGGCATGTAATGAAGTGGATACAATTTGCCAAAGAACACATCACCTGGCCAAAAGAGAAATGGAAATAACATTCTGAGAACTGATGAAAGTGAAATTGTTCTTTTTGGGTCCAAGGGCCGCAGTTTGTCAGATGACCCCCAAACTCTGCATTCAAGCCATAGTGCACTCTGAAGACAGTGAAGCATGGTGGTGCAAACATCATGATATGGGCATGTTTCTCTTACTATGGTGCTGTACCTATTCACTGCATACCAGAGATCATGGACCAGTTTGCATATATTAAAATACTTGAAGAGGTCATGCTGCCTTACGGTGAAGAAGATATAGCCTTGAAATGTGTGTTTCAACAAGATAAGATAACGACCCTAAACACATCAGTAACCGAACAAAATCTTGGTTAAAGTCCAACAAAACTGAGGTTTTGAAGTGACCAGCCCAATCCCAGGACCTTAATCCAATAGAACACTTGTGGGGTGACATTAAAAATTCCATTTCCGAGGCAAAGCCAACAAATGCCAACAAATTGGGGATGTAGTCCAAGCCTCCTGGGTGGAAAAACAGCTGACGGGCCAGAAGTTGGTTGACTCTATGCATCAAAGATGTAAAGCAGTTTTAAAAAACTGTGGGTATACAATTTAAAATTAAGTTAGTGATTCACAGGAATGCTGAGTTTGTTAAAAAAAAAAATGCAGACACTAATATTTTTTAGAACAGCTCAATGTTAGTTTTTTTGTGATCTCCAGTGTGGAGGATTATTTATTCAAGTGATGTATGTGTATATATACAGTATATGTGACCTTCTTGTTTTCAGGGTTGCGGTGATCTTCAAGACCAGACGAATCGCGGCTGGGAGATATTAACATAAAGTTGTGACCAGAAACATAATCAAAAATCCCCACACAATAAAAATTAACCTTTATTAAAGGAAACCTGTCAGGTTGTTTTTCCGCAATTAGCTGCGGCCACTGCCTTTTGGGGCTTATCTACAGCATTCTGTAATGCTGTAGATAAACCCCCGATCTAACCTGAAAGAGAAGAAAAACAAGTCTTGGGGTGGTCCGATTAGCATAGCAGTTCTGGGTATGGTGCCTCCCATCTTCTAGCGATGACATCCTCCTTGCTTTGTGTCATGGCTCCTGAGCAGGCATACTGATCTTCACTGTTGAGGGCAGAGCAAAGTACTGCAGTGCACAGGCGCCTGACCTCTCTGACCTTTCCTGGCGCCTGCGCACTGCAGTACTTTGCTCTGCCCTCAACAGGGCAGACCAGTACGCCTGCGCAGGAGCTGCATCATGAAGCAAGGAGAAGGACATCATCGCTAGAAGATGGGAGGCGCCAGAACCCAGACTGGTGACACCCATCGGACCGGACCGCCTCCGGGTGAGTATAATAAAAAAGAAGACAGTAAAAGTGTTTTCAAGTTGCTTTTTCCTCATTTGAAATGCATTTAAGAAATGACACTTAACAGGAACAGTGGCGGTTAAGATAAGGACTGGAAGACCAAATAACATTTCTGTGAGAGCTGCTCGTAGGATTGTTAGAGGCAAATCAGAGTCCCTGCTTGATTGCAAAAGACCTTCAGAAAGATTTAGCAAACTTTCTGGAGTTGTGGTACATTGTTTTACTGTTCAGAGTTGCCTGCATAAATATGGCCTTCATGGAAAAGTCATCAGAAAAAGACCTCTCCTGCATCCTCATCATAAAATTCAGAGTCAGAAGCATGCGACAAAACATCTAAACAAGCATTTTGGAAACAAGTCCTGTGGATCTATGAGCTTAAAATAGAACTCTTTGGCCACAATGATTAAAGGTATGTGTGGAGAAAAAAAGGGCACAGAATTACAGGAAAATAACATCTTGCCAACTACTAAGCATGGGGGTGGATCAGTCATGCTTTGGGATTATGTTGGAGCCAATGGCACGGGGAACATTTCACAGGTAGAGGGAAGAATGGATTCAATGAAATTTCAACAAATTCTTGATGCAAACATAACAACATCTGTAAAAAGCTGAGGTTGAGAAGAGGATGGCTTCTATGAAAGGATAATGATCCTAAATACATGATAAAATCCACAATAGACTACATTAAAATGCGCAAGCTGCAGTTTTTATAATGGCCCTCACATTCCCCTGATCTGGACATCATTGAAAATATGTGGCTAGACCTCAAAATAGCCGCACACGCAAGACGACCCAGGAATCTCACAGAACATTATATACATAGTATATATATGACAGGATTCTCCATGTGTCTGTATAAGGAGAGTCCTGTCAGTATAACTGGGCAGGTGGAGATATGCATTTTGAATAAGTCCTCCTGTAACAGGCTACACTTTAAACTATTTTTTCTATGAAATTTTGCAGTGTGGTAATGTAAAGGTAGATATTTCTAATGTATAAGTTATTCATACTGTACATAGTTTGGGCAGCATGATTAACTGGCAAGTTCCTTTTAACCCCAATTGATACTTGACTGCAAAAATCATATCATAATTTTTCATGCATCTTTTAATTTTGGTAATATTTTGTTTTTCAAATCAATGTAAAACCTAATAAGAATAGATCAATAGCGTTAATAAATATGTTCCAAAACTTTTTATCTGAGTGAATCATTAATTTATACAGTGGACCTTTGACTATTTCATTGATTCCTGGCTCCTGAAGCATTATGCAACGTTTCACATTATATCCAACAGTTTGTGAAAGAGAGATGACAAATTAAATTAAAAATTGTGTTCTGGTTACTCAAAGTGGACTTTACAACTGAGACAAGTCAGCAACTAAGGTAAGACAGTGTCTAGAAACGTCTGTGTTTGCCTTTGTATATTTACCAGAGGCTTTGTTTGGTAGCATAATAACTATTTTGACCTCACTGCCATTGAGTTATAGAGGTATTTTTGTGGCATATTTGCATGTGATTATATTATTATAATTATATATATAATACAATTATCACTGTTTGCCATGATTATTGGCTAACAACTTAGTCTCTTGTCACAGAGTAACCTCTTGTCATAACTAGGGTAAGAAGGGTCTTTCAACATGGTGCAACTAAATTTATTTGGGCCCCAGGACAAAATTTTGTTCTGATCCCTCCTCTCCCCCACCACGTACAGAACATGGGCCCCAGTGGCATTATCAGATCCTATAAAGACATACCGTATGTGTTTATCCACCATAAATTAAATAAACTATAAATAAGTGGAAATCTAACAGAAAATGCAAAATAATAGTAATGATAAAGTAATAATAGTCATACAGTTACCAAGAAGCACATATTATTATTACAATTCTGTTACTGAGCATCGTTTAAAATATCACTACACAAGGTCATAATAATGCTGCCACGCTATGACCATTTATTACCACCACAGAGTGTCTGAATATAACCACTATCCAGTAGCTAAACAGAACCTACTATACCAAGACCAAAATAGAAAAAATACCAAGTACAGAGGCAAATATTACCATATTACATGCACCATGAGCACATATTACCAGCATACACAGTTGTGACAGAGTAAAACCACACTACTGATCATTACTAACACTAATATTACCACCTGGAACAGTTATAAAAAGGAGCTCTGTAGGCTGCAGACAATGTATAATGTAAGTGTACAGGTAATATAGTGATCAGCGGTGACATTACAAACAGGAGCTCTGTAGATAGTATATACAGTGCAGGATTATTTAGTGACTCACTGGTGACATAATTGAATAAATTCATTTTCATCTTTATCTAGTACAGACAACAATGACCTCTTCCAGCCACGATTATCTACCCAAAATGTAACACACAGACATTTGTGTCCAATCACTGCTTGTGTACTCTCCTCACTTTTTCCCCTGCTTTTACACAGTACTACATGAAAAAGAAAAGCAATATAGTGCTAACCTGATGCCCTACATAGTTGCAGTAACCCCCTTTTGCTCTCACCACTGTAATAGTATCCCCAAAAGTAAAATATACTACAGTAGTGATATCCACCTTTGTGAGTCCCTCACAGCAGAAATGTCCTCCACTGCGGCTCCCATGCATAATAGTGTTTATATCTATTTTTGTAACCCCCCAAATAATAGTAAAATTCCCTTTTGTACCATCATATAGTAGTAATGTCTATTTTTGTGCCCTCCTCCCCAGTGGCACCTATACAAAAGTAACATACACCAACTCTGCCCCTATACAAATAATAATAAAAATAATAATAATCTTTATTTATATAGCAACAACATATTCCGCAGCGCTTTACAATTCAACAGTTCATACACAACAGTCATAGGTAACAAAGTTAAAGATAATACAATAATTAAAGCAAAGATAATGACGACCCTGCTCGTAAGAGCTTACAATGTACAATGAGGTGGGGTGACACAAAGTACAAATGCTTATTTACAACGATGGTCCAGCCAGATTGAGGAAATGGGGGGTAGATAAAGGCTGCATGAGGCAGTCACCATCCAATATTTATAGTGCTTTTGGGTACGGTGAAGTTTGATGGAGAGTTATGTTCAGAGAAGTACTGAATTGGCTATATATAATAGGACTTTGATTAGGGAATGTCATAGGCCACCCTAAACAGATGTGTTTTTAGAGAGCACCTAAAATTGTTTAAGTTGTGTCTAGTGCTAATTTCTTGGGGTAGAGCATTCCAAAGGATTGCCGCAACTCGGGAGAAGTCTTGGAGCAATGAGTGGGAGGTACGGAACTAGTGTGGATGTTAGTCGAAAATCGCTTTTGGAGCATAATGAGCTGGTAGGCTGATAAACAGAAATGATGGAGGGGATATAGGGGTGTGCAGCACAGTGGAGAGCATAGTAGGTGAGAACAAGCAGTTTAATTTGCATCCTATAATGTATGGGCAGTCAGTACAATGACTGGCACATGGAGGACACGTCTGAGTACCGATTAGCCAAGTAGATGACCCTGGCTGCAGCATTAAAATGGACTGGAGAGGGGAAAGTTGAGTAAAGGGGAGGCCTATTAATAGAGAATTACAGTAGTCAAGGCGAGAGTGGATCAGGGCAACAGTGAAGGTTTTTGTTTCCATGGTGAGAAAGGGGCGGATTCTAGAATTGTTCTTTAGGTGCAAATGACAATAACAGGCAATAGATTGTATATGGGAGGTGAAGGAAAGATTGGTGTCAAACATAACACCCAGACAGCACGCCTGCTGCCTACACATTATTGTGGTGCCACCTACGGAGATGGAGATGTCCACGGCGGCTGATCCTGAGTGACCCTAAAAAGTCCCTAAGATAGACTAAAAGATATAGAGGCAATGGCACTCATTCAGTAAACAGTCTGTACAACCTGAGCTTGACCGCAAAGACAAGAAAGGGGGAATGGATACAAATAACAGCCAAATTTTAAAAACATTATCTTCTTTTGTTCTGAGAAAAAATATAGAATGTAGAAGGAACCCTATGATAGCATAGCATAATGATAACATATATAGAAAAATCAGCAACCATATGATTGACTTGGCTATTATCTGTATAGGGTCACTCAGGGACACCATTTCTCATTGATCAATAGGGTGTCAACCTCCGCTGTCAGGCAGGCATAAGAATAGGGGAGCTTTAGAAAATTAATAGGGTAAGGTTCATATGTGTGTTTTTTGTCTTTTTTTGATATATCTAATAAAATTGCAGATTTTAAGGTTTTTTATGTATAATTTGTCTTTGACCTTCATTCAATTTTTCCAGCAGAGATGTATACAAAATAAGTGTCCACCTTTTATGCCCTATTGCAGATACTGTATAACCTGGATGTTCGGGTCCGGCTTGTTCGGCCGAACAGTTACAAAAGTTTGGGTTCGGGTACCAG
Source organism: Dendrobates tinctorius (assembly GCF_039654945.1). Lineage (NCBI taxonomy): Eukaryota > Metazoa > Chordata > Amphibia > Anura > Dendrobatidae > Dendrobates > Dendrobates tinctorius. Next base: position 34,489,549 of record NW_027361697.1, read on the forward strand.
AACTGTAACCGGGCCCAAACCCGGACCCAATTCACTTGAATGGGGGGCACGAACATCCAGTGTTTGCCACGCTGTCAAAAACTGATTCTGATCAGCGATATAATCATCACGCCGGTGAGACAGCCGTGGTTCCCACGCTGTCGAAAGACAGCGTGAGCCAGCTGCTGTGATCGGAGGTATAAAGTTTACCTCTGGTCACTGATGCAACTACTACTCCTTTCAACCAATGCCTGCTGCTGCTAATAACAGCGAGAGCAGGAGGTGGCTGATGGGAGTATTCATCAGTCGGCGCCTGCGCTGTAAATAAATAATTAAAAAAATATGGCGTGGGGTCCCCTGTATTTTGGTTATCAAAAATAGAGGGGTGCCCACTCCGATTTTTTTAATTATTTAAATAAATACATTAAAAAATTGCATAGGGTCCCCCATTTTTGACAACCAGCCTTGCTAAAGCAGACAACTGGGGCTGGTATTCTCAGGCTGTAAGGTTCCATGTATATTGCCTCCCCAGCCTAAAAATAGCAGCCCGCAGCTGCCTAGAAAAGGCACATCTATTAGACGCCCCAATTCTGGTGCTTTGCCCGGCTCATCCCACTTGCCCTGTTGCAGTGGCAAGTGGGGTTCATATTTATGGGGTTGATGTCACCTTTGTATTGTCCGGTAACATCATGCCCATGGCTTAGTAATGGAGAAGCATCTATAAGACACTCATCCATTACTAATCCTATAGTTGTATGGTAAATAAAGACACAGCCAGAATAAAGTCCTTTCTTTGAAATAAAACAAAACACAATTTTACTTTTTTATTTTTATATATATATATATATATATATATATATACTTATTTATAAGTGCCAACAACAAAACCCATAAAAATACATTTTTAGTGATATATAAAAATATTCAGAATTGAGAGTCCTCAGTGGTTGATACCTTTTAATGGCTAACTGAAAAGATGGTAACACATTGCAAGCTTTCGAGACTACTCAGGTCTCTTCATCAGGCTAGACTAATACAAAATCTGAAGAGTCACATATTTATGCACAATACAGCACAGAAAAAATGCAATAGATAAGACAAGTGACGTGAAGCAGAATTATCATTATGGGAGAGGGATAGACATAAATATTGGACCAGTTCATAGATAAGGAGTCCGGATGTTTTACTGTCCTCTGATTGGGGTCTCCTAATGTGTTGTGATGCCCCCACAAGGTCTTAGGAGCAAATTCCTTAATTGATGTAAAAAGACATAAATCCATGTGACACATTCATTCCAGCATTGAGAGTGTCAAAGGTCGTCATAAATTTATACTCACAGACTCTTCTCTCTCTCTGAGATGTGAAGTTACCTTTCAATACCAGTAATTTCATATGCCTGGTGTTGTGGTCCATCATACAAAAATGTTTTGCCACAGGTAGATCCATTCTTTTTTCTCTTATTGTGTGACGATGAGCATTCATCCTTGTTCTAAGCTTTTGCCCTGTCTCCCCCACATACAGACCCCCAGTTGGACATTTAGTACAAATAATTAAGTACACCACATTAGATGTGATGCAGCTGAAAGTACCTGGGATCTTGTAGTCCTGATGTGAATTGGGGATCTTTATCTTGTCCGTGGTCATTATAGATGGACAGGTTTCACATTTTTTCTGGTTGCAAGGAAAGGTTCCTGCAGCTGTTGGGGAGGACAGGGAGCTTCTGACAATGATGCTTCTTAGATTTGGGGGCTGCCTAAAGCACAGTAGTGGGGGGTCTGGAAAAATGGATTGCAATCGGGCATCTTTTTGTAGTAAAGGTTGTAATTTCCGTGCAGCTCCCCTTAGCACTTCCAGATTTGGGTTGTAGGTGACTACTAGAGGCACCCGGTTATTTTCTTCTTTAGCTTTGTAATGTAGCAGGTGATTCCTTGACATTCTGGTGGCTCTTGTAATTTGGTTTTCAATTGTTCTAATGATATATAGTGATATATAATAATTTAAAAGCACTTATTACACAGAAAAAGGTGCAAGAAAAAATAGGATACAAGACAGAATTGCTAGCGGATAGGTTAATACACTGCTAAAAAAAATAAAGGGAACATGCAAATAACACATCCTAGAGCTGAATGAATGAAATATTCTCATTGAATACTTTGTTCTGTACAAAGTTGAATGTGCTGACAACAAAATGACACAAAAATCAGCAATGGAAATAAAAAAATTAACCAATGGAGGCCTGGATTTGGAGTCACACACAAAATTAAAGTGGAATGTAATGTCTTTAAAACAAGTCAAAATGAGGCTCAGTATTGTGTGTGGCCTCCACGTGCCTGTATGACCTCCCTACAATGCCTGGGCATGCTCCTGATGAGGTTGTGGATGGTCTCCTGAAGGATCTCCTCCTACACCTGGACTAAGGCATCCACCAAATTCTGGACAGTCTGTGGTGCAACGTGACGGTGGATGGAGCGAGACATGATGTCCCAGATGTGGTCAATCGGATTCAGGTCTGGGGAACGGGTGGGCCAGTCCATAGCTTCAATGCCTTCATCTTGCAGGAACTGCTGACACACTCCAGCCACATGAGGTCTGGTATTGTCCTGCATTAGGAGGAACCCAGAGCCAACCGCACCAGCATATGGTCTCACAAGGGGTCTGAGGATCTCATCTCGGTACCTAATGGCAGTCAGGCTACCTCTGGTGAGCACATGGAGGGCTGTGCGGCCCTCCAAAGAAATGCCACACCCACACCATTACTGACCCACTGCCAAACCTGTCATGCTGAAGGATGTTGCAGGCAGCAGATCGCTCTCCACTGCATCTCCAGACTGTCACATCTGTCACATGTGCTAAGTGTGAACCTGCTTTCCTTTCATCTGTGAAGAGCACAGAGCGCCGGTGGCGAATTTGCCAATCCTGGTGCTCTGTGGCAAATGCCAAGCGTCCTGCACGGTGTTGGGCTGTGAGCACAACCCCCATCTATAGACGCCGGGCCCATAAACCATCCTCATGGTGTCGGCTTCTAACTGTGCAGACACATGCACATTTGTGGCCTGCTGGAGGTCATTTTGCAGGGCTGTGGCAGTGCTCATCCTGTTCCTCCTTGCACAAAGGCGGAGGTAGCAGTCCTGCTGCTGGATTGTTGCCCTCCTACGGCCCCCTCCATGTCTCCTGGTGTACTGACCTGTCTCCTGGTAGCTCCTCCAGCCTCTGGACACTATGCTGACAGACACAGCAAACGTTCTTGCCACAGCTCGCATTGATGTGCCATCCTGGATGAGCTGCACGACCTGAGCAACTTGTGAGGGTTGTAGAGTCCGTGTCATGCTACCATGAGTGTGAAAGCACAACCAACATTCAAAAGTGACCAAAACAGCCAGAAAGCATTGGTACTGAGATGTGGTTTGTGGTCCCCACCTGCAGAACCACTATTTTATTGAGTGTGTCTTGATAATTGCCAATAATTTCCATCTGTTGTCTATTCCACTTGCACATCAGCATGTGAAATTGATTGTCAATCAGTGTTGCTTCCTAAGTGAACAGTTTGATTTCACAGAAGTTTGATTTACTTGGAGTTATATTCTGTTGTTTAAGTGTTCCCTTTATTTTTTGAGCAGTGTACATTATAATCCTGATTAGAAGATCCAAGGCAATGGCAGTTATATGTATCATGAACAACGCTATATCTAGGAAAAATGATACAATGTGTCAGAACTAAAGTGCTAGTAGTGCGGCATTATGGAATATTCACTCTCCAAGCTGGGTGGTTTAAACAATAACCCACCTCATTGCTATGAATGTTTCCAACCAAAGAATGCAACTACTGTAAGATTATAATTAATAAAAATACTACATTAAGCATGTTGCTGTCTACTGAGGAATAATGCATATCTCAAAACTAAAGAGTAATGGTGACTATACAGATTATGACATCAACTGCATCAGGTAGAACAATTCACATAAAGTAATGTCTAATCATAGTCTCAATCAGAGAACAGAAAGAAAGCTTTAATTATCAATGTAGACGTCCCTGAATTGTAGTATCAGTGTACTCCATTTGTGTGCAGCTAGGTGGCAGCATAACATTAAACTCCAATAGATCAGAAATAATCTGTAGTTGTATGTAATGAAATACAACTTGGTATTAAGACTCGGATATACCTGTGAACCGCCATGCTAACAGTTCAAAGAAAGAGCCACTTTTCAAGCCCCGATGCGCACGTTTCGCCCAGTTTCTTCAGGGTTTTATGCTGTGCACACACATTGCAGATTTGATGCATTTTTGTTGCAATTTTTCATTTTGTGGCAAAATCCTGATGAAAGCAAAGTGAATGAGAAATCTAAAGTGTCATGTACACTTTAAGTGTAAGTTCACACAGGACTTTTTTTCTGCTTTTTTTTCTGCAACAAAACCTGATCTTCTTGGTAGGAAAGAAGCTGAGGCAAAAATGCAGGTTTAGGTGCATTGTTTGATGCGTTTTTGGTGCTTTTTTTGGGTGCGTTTTTTTTTGTCTCTTTGTCCATGCTAATGTCCATGACTTTTCTGCAGCAAAAACTCTACAAAGTTCACCGCGACGCGGCAGCGTGGGCTTCATACAGTCTGAACAGACTGTATGAAGCCTTCCGGACCCATCGAGAGGTTCACCATGAGGCGGCAGTGTGGGCTTCATACAGTCTGATCAGAATGTTGAACTAAGAAACTTCTGTTCAGTTTTATAACATTTTGCTTAGCCACTGTAAGAGTATGGGCAGGAACGCGGGATGCAGTGACGTTACACAGGCAACAGAGCAAGTGTTAACAGGTTTATTTACAGGGGAATACTCCACGCAGGGAGGTAAATAGTTAAACAGTCGGGAGATAAAGGGTTAGTCAGGGGATATAAACGGTACATTAAAGGCAAAGTGTATAACAATGATTGAGACGATGGCAGGTTGTTAGCATAGATGTAAAGCAGTCCTTAAACTGCAGCTCCTGCTGCAAACTCAATTGCGCCGCAGCAGCTGATTTGGTGTCCTCTCTAGTGGGGTCAGGTAGATGACAATACACCCGTCTTCTGGTAACAGTGGTCGGTCTCCAGTATCTTCCACTGCCCCTTGTCCATATACTGCTGTGGCTATTAAAGGCATGGGCAACAAACCAGTACGAGCACAACGTGTCTCCTTAACTGTCTTAACTGATGTAGTGAGGTCACAAAGGTCAGGACAACTATTCTGTGTCCACGTCAGCGTGCGAGCATCAGTCCTGTGTTTTTTTTTCTGTTTTGGCACGCTTTTTCCTTTTGTCTGCGGGCTGTTGCGCGCCCTTTTCTAGCTCTCCCCGCCCCCTCCAGTCAGCAGGAAACTCTGTCTCTCTCAGGCTTCTCTAATGCAGTAGAGGGAGGTCCGCCCCACTCAGGCTTCCCCCCGAGAACAGAGAACGCAGCTCTTCTAGTTCTGGACCCGGCATGCAGGTACCCGAGGTCCGATGTATCTCCTCACATTATCCCTCTCTTTTAACTTGCCATTCCACTGGCGAGGCTCCGTCATACTCCAGAATAGTCTTCTGAGGGCGATAGATGCACACAATTTTTGCAACTCCACCTGCCTCTCTGGCAATATCTTCTCCTAGTAAGGCTGGTCAAAGATATTCCAAACTTTGGGTGGAGTGTTAGAGGACGGGGTTCACCCAGGTCCCCTGGAGCAGCAATCTCCGAGGCCTGTTCCTTCTCTGGGCCAGCAAATGACAGGTCGAGAGGCTCTCCCTTTTCATCAACGGCGACCATTGTCTTCTTCCTTTTCATCTTCTTCGCTTTGCTTCCAGCAGACGTTTGAGCAGACGGTTCGCCTTTTTCTTTATCATCAGTGGAAACCTTAGGGACTTCTTGCTCGGGTTCCTCAGTTTATGGACTTAGAACTGGCACCTCTTCTCCACAGCACCCCCTCTCTTTGACAGGTGCATGCCCATCAGAACTGGAATCGGATGAAATAAGATCATGCAGGCTGGACCCTTCATCATCCACGCTGGACTCTGCGGGCGTCACTTCCCATTGCTTTTCAGCCACACTCTCTGCTTCACCCAGCTGCTTCACCTCTTCCAACCCGTCAAGATCTCCGGGGCTGTCGGGTGGCAAATTTTTCACTTCAGAGAGCGAAGCCAGTGGTTCTTCCTCTTCACAAATGGGAATAGTGGAAGTGGGCATACTGGGACCACTTGGCACTTGTTCCCTTCCTATGTGTTCCTGTAACAGGCAGGGACACGACAGGCTTCGGTGGACCATTCGGTTACACACCTCTTTGTCCCGTTCAGGTTGGTCTTCACGGACAGCACCTTTGGATCTGGTCTGGAGTGTCACCAGACTCGCCTCCACGCACCTGACCAATGCAGACATCTCACCGCGTACAGCCGACACCTTCCCCATCCTTCCTGGCGTCTGTCGTCATGGCTCTGTCTGACTCTGGGTGCTGCCCCTCTCTTCTCGCCATACCACTTCTCCCAGGGACGACGTTCTCTCCAATTGACAGGACCTTTGGAGGGAAGAGCGAACATTCTCTGTTGTCTGTCTCGAGTGAGGCAACTTCTGGACAGGTGTCCCATTCTTCCACACATCCAACACCCGCTTCTGGGCCTGTCTGGTGGGAGCCTGAGTCTAGATCATCGACCTCTCCGAGAGGCATACCTCCTTTCCTTTCGTTCTTTTTTCCACAAACTGGGAGAAAATCTTGGGGCAACTGTTGGGGTGCTTCTGATGCTCCTCACCTCCCCTCTGACTTCTTCTGCCTTTAGCTGTGAGTTACCTCAGGGTAGGATGCTGTACTCCAGGACAGCAGCAAGGGTTTGTTCAGGCCTTTGATTTCTTCCCAAATTTTCCTCATTCCCTGCCCCAATTCGCAGGACAACTTCAGCTCTTCCTCGTTCGGGGTGGGTACTCTGAAACACCGGACCATCCCTGTCAATGCTGTAACCCCCTGCTCCTGTTCACCTATGCGCGTCTCTGCCCAAATTTCCGCAAGAGTCTTGCGTGGGTTAGTTCGCAGGAGCTCACGCAAAGCCCGTCCAAGCTGCGCATCTCTCAGTCCCCACTAACTGGTCTCGCAGCACTATATCTGGGGGTCCTATGCCTATGCCGTCTTTCTTAAGAATTGTAGTGTGTAGCTCCTGTAGCACGTTCATGTACAGTGTCACAGTCTCCCCCTCTCTTTGAATACGCCTAAATAAGCATTAGCGTTACTCTCCTACGTTTGTGGTGTCTCCATGTGTCTCTTCCAGTATTTTCAGTACTTTGTCAAAGGTGTCTCGCTCATGGGGAGGTCATAGCATGATGGAATCCCTGGCCTATCTGTCTAGAGCCATCAGGGCAACCTCTGCCGCTAACGCAGGAGTCATGGGATGTATACTAATCATTCCCCTGACCCATTCAGTCCAGCTCCATAATAGAACGTTGCTCCCTGTAAACTTGGATGATTACCCAAAATTGTCCCCAGTAGCATACTGGCCCATGGAACACCCCCAACCGCTTAGTCTGCCAACTTAGCGCCCGTAGACTGCATCCTGCTGACTACGCCAAAATGTAAGAGTACAAGCAGGAACGCGGGATGCAGTGATGGTATGCAGGCAACAGAGCAAGGGTTAACAGGCTTATTTACAGGGGAATACTCCATACAGGGAGATAAATAAACAGTTGGGAGATAAAGGGTTAGTCAGGGGATATAAATGGTACATTAAAGGCAAAGGATATAACAATGATTCAGACGACTGCAGTTTATTAGCATAGATGTAAAGTAGTCATTAAACTGCAGCTCCTGCTGCGAACTCAATTGTGCCGCAACGGCTGACGCGGTGTCCTCTCTAGTGGGGTCAGGTAGATGACAATACACCGTCTTCTGGTAACAGTGGTTGGTCTCCGGTACCTTCCACTGCCCCTTGTCCATATGCTGTACTGCTGTGGCTATTAAAGGCACGAGCCACAGACCGGTACGAGCCCAACGTGGATCCTTAACTGTCTTAACTGATGTAGTGAGATCACAAAGGTCAGGACAACTATTCTGTGTCCACGTCAGGGGGCAAGCATCAGCCCTGTATGGTTTCTCTTAGGCAGCGCGTGTGCGGTACTTACGGTCAGGTCGTGTACGGCACCTGGTACTCTCTGGCTGTCGCTGGACACACACGGCATGTCCCGCTCTCCCTGGTCCCCGTTGTTGGTGGTGGGCGACGCTGGTCTGCCTGTCGCTGGTACTTCCGGACGGAGCACCCCCCCTCTTGGTCTGCTCCGACACCCGGCTCGGCTCCACTCTGGGTGCACGTCCCTGCATGGCTCTCACTGCTGACACAGCTCTCCCTGCTGACACGGCTCTGCTCTGCAGGCGACGGGGGCTTCTTCTATATGGCCCGTCGCCACACCGGGACACTCTGATGTGGGAAGCAGAGTGCGCTGCTCACCGCACTGTGTGCTGCCCTCTGCACTGCTCTGCGCTGGCGCCAGACTGATTCTTTTGCCGCGCTTTCTCCTTTTATCTGCCGTCTGCTGCGTTCCCTTTTCTGGCTCTCCTTGCCCCCTCCTGTCAGCAGGAAACTCTGTCTCTCTCAGGCTTCTCTTATGCAGCAGAGGGAGGCCCACCCCACTCAGGCTTCCCCCCAGAAACAGAGGGTGAAGCCCTTCTAGTTCCGGACCCGGCATGCAGGTACCCGAGGTCCGGTCTATCTGCTTACACCGCAATAGAGCAATGTATAAGTTTTGGATGTGCGTTCCGTGTCTTTCTCTACAGCTTTGGTGTAATGGATTTAATAAGCATTAACGGGCCTTTCAACACGTGCATTTAGAAGTATAATATCCTGATGACAAGTTCCCTCTTACTATAGAAAATGTAATGAATGCGCTTCTACTACAGTATAAATATGCATATGTGAACAAATATATTGGTTACCTATACAATAATCATTTCTCACAATAGACTGGACAAAATAGAACGAGTGAATTTACGTTGTGCTCTGTCTTTTCTTTGCCAGCTGTATTATATAATCACTTAGTTAAACACAGCTTAATACATAAACCTGAATGAGAAAAACAGGTTCCATTGGTTCCCGTTCTGGTTTGTCAATTTTCCTCTCATTAGAGTTAGAAAGAATGGACTGTGCTATAAGACACGTATTGTAGGCGTAAAGCAGAAGTAATTTTATTTACCTCAGTTTACCCCTTTCTACTTTCAAATGCACAATGGCTTACAGGAATACTTATTTACTAGTGCGTTGTGCTGTTTATTGCAAAAAAAACAGTTTTGTTTTTTTTTTTTTATATATTTTTGACCCCTTCACTACCAAGGGTGGTTTGCACGTTAACTCCAGGGCCAATTTTTACAATTCTGACCACTGTCCTTTTATGAGGCCATAACTCTGGAACGCTTCCATGGATCCCGGTGATTCTGACATTGTTTTCTCGTGATATATTGTACTTCATGGTAGTGGTAAAATTTCATTCATATAACTTGCGTTTATTTGTGAAAAAAAACGGAAATTTGGCGAAAATTTTGAAAATTTCGCAATTTTCCAACTTTGAATTTTTATGCCCTTAAATCACAGAGATATGGCACACAAAAAAATTAATAAGTAACATTTCCCACATGTTTACTTTACATCAGCACAATTTTGGAACCAAAATTTTTTTTTGTTAGGAAGTTATAAGGGTTAAAAGTTGACCAGCGATTTCTCATTTTTGCAACACCATTTTATTTTTACGGACCACATCACATTTGAAGTCACTTTGAAGGGTCTATATGATAGAAAATACCCAAAAGTGACACCATTCTAAAAACTGCACCCCTTAAGGTGCTCAAAACCACATTCAGGTGCTTCACAGGAATTTTTTGAATATTTAAAAAAAAAATGAACATTTAACTTTTTTTCACAAAAAAAATACTTCAGGTTCAATTATTTTTATTTTACCAAGGGTAACAGGATAAATTGGACTGCAAAATTATTGTGCAATTTGTCCTGAGTACGCTGATACCTGATATGTGGGGGGGAACCACTGTTTCGGCGCATGGCAGAGCTCAGAAGGGAAGGAGCGTCGTTTGACATTTACAATGCAAAATTGGCTGGAATTCAGATCGGATGCCATGTCACGTTTGGAGAGCCCCTGATGTACAGTGACCCCATTTTGGAAACTAGACCCCCCAAGGAACTTATCTAGATATGTGGTGAGAACTTTGAACCCACAAAGGCTTCACAGAAGTTTATAACATACAGCGGTACAATTAAAAAATCATATTTTTTCCACAAAATGATCTTTTTACCCCCAATTTTTATTTTCCCAAGGGTAACAGGACACTAAAAGTTATTGTGCAATTTGTCCTGAGTACGCTGATACCCCACATGTGGGGGTAAACCACTATTTGGGCGCATGGCAGAGCTCAGAAGGGAAGCAGCACCATTTGACTTTTTTGGCTGGAATTGAGATCGGACACCATGTCGCGTTTGCAAAGCCCCTGATGTACCAAAACAGTGGAATCCCCCCACAAATGACCCCATTTTGGAAACTAGACCCCCCAAGGAACTTATCTAGATGTGTGGTGAGAACTTTGAACCCCCAAGTGCTTCACAGAAGTTTATAACGCCCAGGCGTGAAAATAAAAAAATCATATTTTTTTTCCACAAAAATGATATTTTTGCCCTCACCCCCAATTTTTTATTTTCCTAAGGGCAACAGGAGAAATAGGACCCCAAAAGATGTTTTGCAAATTGCCCTGAGTAGGCTGATACCCCATATGAGGGGGTAAAACACTGTTTGGGTGCATGGCAGAGCTTGGAAGGGAAGGAGCACCATTTGACTTTTTCAACGCAGAATTGGCTGGAATTGAGATCAGACGCCATGTTGCGTTTGGAGAGCACCTGATTTGCGCAAATAGTGGAAACCCCCAATTCTAACTCCAACCCTAACCCCAACACACCCCTAACCCTAGCCCTAACCCTAACCCTAACCCTAGCCCTAGCCCTAACCCTAGCCCTAGCCCTAACCCTAATGGGAAAAAGGAAATAAATACGGTACATTTTTTTAATTTTATTATTTTTTCCTAACTAAGGGGGTGATAACGGGGGGTTTGATTTACTATTTATGGCGGTATTTATATTTGGCAGCTGTCAGCTGGCAGCTGTCACACGCTAAAAGATGCTTTTTATTGTAAAAATAGTTTTTGCATCACCACACATTGAGAGCTATAATTTTCCCATATTTTGACCCACCGAGTCATGTGAGGTCTAATTTTTTGCGGGACGAGTTGACGTTTTTATTGGTACCATGTTCGGGCATGTGACATTTTTTGATCGCTTTTTATTTGGTTTTTTGGGACGCAAAATTTACAAAAACCAGCGTTTCATGAGTTTCTTTTGGGTGGTGCGTTTACGCCGTTCCGCATGCGATAAAATTGATAAAGCGGTTTTCTTCTTCGGGTCAGTACGGTTACAGTGATACCTCATTTATGTCTTTTTTTATGTTTTGGCGCTTTTATGCAATGAAAACAATTTTATATAAAAAATAATTATTTTTGCATCGCTTTATTCTGCGAGCTATAACTTTTTTATTTTTTTGCTGATGATGCTGTATTATGGCTCGTTTTTTGCAGGACAAGATGACGTTTTCAGCGGTACCATGGATATTTATATGCGTCTTTTTGATCGCGCATTATTGCACTTTTTGTTCGGCGGTATGATAATAAATCATTATTTTTTGCTTCGTTTTTTATTTTAATTTTTTAAGGGGTTCGCTTAAGGGGTTAACTAATAGGACAGTTTTATAGGGCAGGTCGTTATGGACACGGTGATACCAAATATGTGTACTTTTATTGTTTTGTTTTTTTTTTCCAAAAAATGAATTTATTGGGGAATTTTTTTTTTTCAATTTATTTAGCGATTTGTTTTAAATTACTTTTACACTTTTTTTTTTTTTTTACTCTATTACAATGTCCCACATCACAGATCGCTGTGACAGATCAGCGATCTGTCACAGGCACTGCTGCAGGCTTCCTCATGCCTGCGCTCTGCGGGCAGTGAGGAAGCCAGCTTCCTGCAGGCCCCCGGAGGTCCCCGCCGCCATATTGGATCTGGGGACCTGCAGGAAAGGAGCCCCCTGCAGCAGCGCTGCACATTGCGCTGCCGTGGGGGGCTCAGGGAAGCATGAAGGGAGCCCCCTCCCTGCCGATGCTTCCCTTTAACCCCCCGGGTAAACCGCGATCGTGTTTGATCGCGGTGTACAAGGGGTTAACGTGTCGGGGGCAGTCCGTGACCGCCCCTGGCACATTGTGCCAGGTGTCAGCTATGATAATTAGCTGACACCCGGCCGCGATAAGCGGCACTCACCACGTGGGCGCCGCTTATCGCTATGAAGTAATATTCCGTCCATGGTAATTAGGGCCCAGGGCACATGGACGGAATATTTCGTCCAATGAAGGAAAGGGGTTAAAAGGACTCTGCAAACAGGTTTTTGCTAGCCCCTTAGGCCTTTTTCACACTTCAGTTTTTTGACGTCAGTCAAAATCCACCGTATTTAGAAAAGAAACGGATCCGCCCCTTTTTTTTTCCCCATAGACTTGCATTAGTGGCGCATTTTGACTGATGGTCGTCCGTTGCATCCGTTTTTTAACAGATCCGTTAGATTTTTACTATCCGCCGGGACGAGTAGACGGACACTATAACGGGTTTTTTCTCTCTCTCCTTTTCCAGACCGTGGTTCCTTTAAATTTCCTGACTTTGACGCCTGCAGCGGATCCGACCAAAAAACAGATCCACTGCATCCATTTATTGTCAAACGGAAACGGATCAGTTTTTTCACACTGGCGGATTTGGACTGACGCCACAAAAGAGAGAGAGAGATCCTTTTTGGGCGGATCCGTTTTTTTACAAAAAAGGCGGATTTTGACTGACGTAAAAAAAATGAAGTGTGAAAAAGGCCTTAGAGAGCAGCATAATGTAAGAACCCTGATTCCAATACAGCAATGTATCAGTTATTGGGTTGCTTGCTGGATAGTAGAATGTTTTGATAATAGAAGTAATTTTATTTACCCAGTTTCCCTCTTTTTATTCCTTTATGCATAATGGATTAGCAGGGTTTCCAACCTTTCAGAAATTCCAGGACATTCCATTAAAATTGGTCAGTTTTTAGTCCTTTGCATAAAGAAACAATGATTTCTTTTAAGTTGAAGAAACTTATACAGACGATTTTGACTGTAATTATCATTTTACATTTCCAATTGATTGCAGTGAATGTCTTTGTATCAGAATTATATGCTGTAGGCATATATCACTTAAAATCACAATTTGGCCGAACATCTAAAAAAATAGATCACTGTGGGGCCCAAAAATCCATTGTTTGCCATGCTGTCATATGCATAACAACGCGGCAAATACAGGCTCTGATCAGCGGTAAGATTGTTACCGCCGGTCAGAGAGCTGCAGCTCCCACGCTGTCAGATGTTATCAGCGACAGCAGGCGTAGGGTGATGGAAGTGGGTCACCCCTCACACCCATGGCAGTGGGGTACTCGGTACTGGGCCGGTGTCAGGGGGAATGGGTGTCACAGCAGCGGTGACCCGGTCCGTGGCCCTGGGCGCCCAATATCAATGGCGGTGATGTGAATGGTGTAATAGTTTATTTGGATAGTTCGTGACGCCACCCGTGGTGTTTGGCAAGTAAGATGTTGAGCCAACGCTGCATGCAGATCCACTGGGACTGATGGTGTGGTGCAGCAAAGATGGTGTAGCTCCCCACAGGTGGAGCTGTAGTCCCAGGGCAGTGTAGGTGCAATGGATGAGGAGAGGCGCAGAATGGTACAGAGGCTGGTACCCAGGTGTAGCGGTGCTGGAATAACTGGAGGACACCAGAGTATGCGGTTCCAAAGCTTTACTCACTGTTTGCAGTTCACACAAATGCCTGCCTCCGCACTGTGTTCTTCAGGTCAGGGCCCCAGCCTACCTCCAGGCAGGATAGGATTCTCCCCTCCACACTCCGCCAATATGTACCTTACTGAACGACTCCTCCAATGCGCCTTTAGGTGCGAAGCACTCCAGTACTTAGTTACCCTGGAATGCCTCTCTCTAGGTGTTCCTAGTCTCTACTTGTATGACAGACAGCTGTAGCCTGCTTCGGGGACTCCTCTCTGCGTCCCGGCTCTCTATTTAGTTGCTGTTGTGTCCCAAGTCTATGATGGGAGTAAGGTGTTAGTGGCTCACTACCCCTCCGGTGTCTGTTGCCGGACATAAAGATTCAATCAACCTCGGGGACCGGGCCCTGGCCTTTGCGCTCAGGACTGGAAGGGTTCTCTCTCTTTCTCAACCTGCTTCCCACCGTCCTTCTTTTCTCCTTTGTGCCGATCTGTTCTATCTCTCTTATGGAATCTGTAGTCTCCAGTCTACGTCTCCTTCTCCTTCTCTTCCTTTCCGTGCCAGCTGGCCCAGTTCACTGGGGCAGCTGCAGCACTCCTTCCTCCATCCCTCTTCCAGGGATCCTCACTCCTGTCTGAGTGACCTCCTTCTCTGAGACTCACCCCAGACTGACCTTCTGTCAGACTGACCTACTGACTGACCTGAAATCCTACACCTTCCCTCTCTTTTATATCTAACTCCACCCGCCTCCCCAGCACCTCCCGTGTGACGAAGCCAGGGACCACAAAAGGCATCCTATGACCTTTCCAGCATAAAGCATGGATGGGTCCCTGCTGAACTATCCTGTGTGTGGGGTGCAGGTGTTGGAATGTGAAAGGGAGTTCCCACCCTACCTGGATGGTGGGGCACCACACCTTAGGAGAAGGTGCAGTACCTCTGTGGCGACTGAAGCCTCAGGGGCGCCACAGAAGTAGTACTCTCTCATCATCTGATGCTCCTGACAGGTTGTAAACTTTTTACCACCGGTCACAGCTGCTGGTTCACGCTGTCATTTGACAGCATGGGAATCGCAGCTCACTGACTGGCAGTAAGAAACTTACCGCCAATCACAGCCGCTGGTGTTTCTTGTGCTGTCATGCAGATGACAGCGTAGGGAACACCCAATGTTTGGGCTGCCGAACCTGAACACTAACATAGAATTCATTGAGAAGTCCATGTTTGAGGGTGTGGCCAAACGCTAGGTATTTGGTTTGGACCCCGATCTTTACTGTTCAGGTTCACCCATCTTTAGTCATAATGATTTATTATGGTTTTCCAATATGTCAATAAAATATTGTCTGTCCATGATTTTTTGATGTGCTGTCCAGGAAAGATAAAAAGTCAAGATGGCAAACCTGTGGCTAGTATAAATACTTCTTTAGTAGTAAGAAAAATGGTCTTTTTCACTTATAATAATTTGGATATTCCTCTAAGGTAACTTTTTACCTAACTTTGCATTCTTTCCCAGCTGGATAGGAAACCTTGATATAATGTTAAAGGTGTTAAAGGGTTATTCCAATCTTACATATATATAGCACATGCAGGATATGCCATAAATATCTTATAGATGCGCGTTTCACTTCTGTGACCAACAAATACAGTGAGGCAAAAAAGTATTTAGTCAGTCAGCAATATTGCAAGTTCCACCACTTAAAAAGATGAGAGGCGTCTGTAATTTACATCATAGGTAGACCTCAACTATGGGAGACAAACTGAGAAAAAAAAATCCAGAAAATCACCTTGTCTGTTTTTTTTTTCATTTTATTTGCATATTATGGTGGAAAATAAGTATTTGGTCAGAAACAAAATTTAATCTCAATACTTTGTGATATATCCTTTGTTGGCAATGACAGAGGTCAAACGTTTTCTGTAAGTCTTCACAAGGTTGCCACACACTGTTGTTGGTATGTTGGCCCATTCCTCCATGCAGATCTCCTCTAGAGCAGTGATGTTTTTGGCTTTTCGCTTGGCAACACGGACTTTCAACTCCCTCCAAAGGTTTTCTATAGGGTTGAGATCTGGAGACTGGCTAGGCCACTCCAGGACCTTGAAATGCTTCTTACAAAGCCACTCCTTCGTTGCCCTGGCGGTGTGCTTTGGATCATTGTCATGTTGAAAGACCCAGCCACGTTTCAACATCAATGCCCTTGCTGATGGAAGGAGGTTTGCACTCAAAATCTCACGATACATGGCCCCATTCATTCTTTCATGTACCCGGATCAGTCATCCTGGCCCCTTTGCAGAGAAACAGCCCCAAAGCATGATGTTTCCACCACCATGCTTTACAGTAGGTATGGTGTTTGATGGATGCAACTCAGTATTCTTTTTCCTCCAAACACGACAAGTTGTGTTTCTACCAAACAGTTCCAGTTTGGTTTCATCAGACCATAGGACATTCTCCCAAAATTCCCCTGGATCATCCAAATGCTCTCTAGCAAACTTCAGACGGGTCCGGACATGTACAGGCTTAAGCAGTGGGACACGTCTGGCACTGCAGGATCTGAGTCCATGGTGGCGTAGTGTGTTACTTATGGTAGGCCTTGTTACATTGGTCCCAGCTCTCTGCAGTTCATTCACTAGGTCCCCCCGCGTGGTTCTGGGATTTTTGCTCACCGTTCTTGTGATCATTCTGACCCCACGGGGTGGGATTTTGCGTGGAGCACCAGATCGAGGGAGATTATCAGTGGTCTTGTATGTCTTCCATTTTCTAATTATTGCTCCCACAGTTGATTTCTTCACTCCAAGCTGGTTGGCTATTGCAGATTCAGTCTTCCCAGCCTGGTGCAGGGCTACAATTTTGTTTCTGGTGTCCTTTGACAGCTCTTTGGTCTTCACCATAGTGGAGTTTGGAGTCAGACTGTTTGAGGGTGTGCACAGGTGTCTTTTTATACTGATAACAAGTTTAAACAGGTGCCATTACTACAGGTAATGAGTGGAGGAAAGAGGAGACTCTTAAAGAAGAAGTTACAGGTCTGTGAGAGCCAGAAATCTTGATTGCTTGTTTCTGACCAAATACTTATTTTCCACCATAATATGCAAATAAAATGAAAAAAAACAGACAATGTGATTTTCTGGATTTTTTTTTCTCAGTTTGTCTCCCATAGTTGAGGTCTACCTATGATGTAAATTACAGACGCCTCTCATCTTTTTAAGTGGTGGAACTTGCACTATTGCTGACTGACTAAATACTTTTTTGCCCCACTGTATCTGGAGAATGGAACAAAAGCTTTTGTCCTTGTGAATGGAGCTTGTAATCAAACATGCAAGGCTTTCTTTGTTCACCTCTACAGGAGATTTGAAAAAAGCCATAGACACCTGCATACCTCTTATAGGACTCCCAGTGAGGTGAATGGCGAGAGATGTGCATGTATGGCCAGTCACCCCTCCATTTATATTTTGTATGACTCGTGTACCAAACTGACTAAATATATCCAGATGTCTGAACAGGTTATTTCAGCAGACTGCAGATTCCAATTTTCTGTCATTGAGCACAAGGACATCACCGACGGCCTCCACTCCAGACTCTGGCCCAATTCTCTTTTAGTGAGAGTAAAGTAATACTCAAAATGATTGTTCCGTATACTGGCAAAACAGATTATAGCAATGTAATAAATAATTGCTGAGGGATAAATGTTTTTTACCTTTTTCTTATTTATTGAATTCTTTTTCATTTATTTTATATATTGTGTCCCCCATGAGGTCATAAAAAACTTTAAGGGCGCAATTAATTATTGAAATCTTTTATTTGCATCTTATTTCCCTTCTAAGGCCGGGCTCAGACTTGTGAGAAAGTCTCACATGTCAATACCCGGCACTCGGATTGGAGTGTTCAGCTGCATAGAAATACATGCAGCTGAACGCTCCGATCTGAGTGCCGGCGGCAGCGCTGGGTATTAATGTGTGAGACTCGTCCAAGTTTCTCGCAAGTTTGACCCCGGCCTAACTATCCTTCCTGGATGCATAAGCTGTCTGGGTCTCTAAACTTAGAAACTCCTGCTCTCTTACTATACACAGCGATTATATGACCGCTCTGTATGGAGGTGGAAGGGCTGTCAACGTTTACTACTACTGCATACACAGTGCTATTTTAGCATTGTGTATAGAGTGATGGAGAAAGCACAGACAGTAATATACCATCTGTGCCTTCTCTTTGATGATGATTGTCCAAATCGAAGAGCGGTCCAGAAGCAGTTAAGGTCTATAATTGTCAGTGTAAAATTAACAGATTTTCACCTTCCTCACCGGCACCATTCCATTAAAGTTCGCAACGGGTAATACAATACTCACGTGACATTGTGCCAGATGAGCGCAGTAACTAATCATTGGCCAATAAGGGCTGTTTCGCTCAAATGAAACTCAGCCGTATAAGGCAAGTGTGAAAACTGCAGGCCATTAGAGGCCGTTCTTTGTCCTCACTGCTCTTGTGGCATAACAATGTAACAGAAATGCTGGAAAGAAGCCAGTGCGTGAGATAAGTATCAGTTATTTTTATTTTACACTGGGGAATACAGTATTTAAAGGATATCTGTCACCAGGTTTTTATCAGATAATATCAGAAAGCATGAAGAATGGAAGGGGAAAGGGAAAGGGGTTTCGTCCCATTCAGTACCGGGCAAGAAAAACCTTATTCAGAGGATTAAAGCCTAGCTTTCAGTCTGAAACGCGTAAGGTTCATATGCTCTTGTACTATTGTTTAATGGAGTAAGCTCTACAATAAACATGTATTTATTTATGCTGGATGAAAAATTGAGGGGGAAAGGGAAAGGAATGCTATCCTGGAGGATTCCGTGCACAGAACTTGTAGACTGAACAATAGGCATTGCAGTGGTAAGCTGATTGACCACACGTTTTTTCTGCCATAATCTAAGGCATAATGTGGTGACAGAGACACTGATTTCAGCAATGTCACTTACTGGTCTTCTGTCATGCTCCTGGATTCGATGCCTTAAGTTTCTGTTTTGTGGTCCGCCTCTATTTCTCCTGACCACAGGATACACACCTTTTCTCTGAGTTTTTGCATTCTGCTTTTCTGGCTGCAGTCTGCTTAGCTTAACACAGGTGTTCTCATTTGTGTGCCTATCACCTTTTAAGTGCAGCTTTATATTCTATTGGCGTTTCCTGCTGGTGATGTATTCATTCTCATGTTATCACATTCTAATGATGTATGGTGCCAGTCTATGAGATTCCAGCTAAGGGTTTTTTGGTCTGAATAATAATTCCTTGGTTGATGTGAAAAATTTGTATGTCACTCACATGGTGTGGGAGTTCTGTCAGCAGCTTCAGCGGTTAAGGATGGGTCTAGTGGCCCCTTGTAGAAGGGGGGAGTATGTTCATGCTCTTGGATTTGATCCCTTAAGTTTGTGTCCTGTGGCCAGCTTCTCCTTCTGCTGAACCACAGGAGACACACCTTTTCTCTGCATGTTTGGGTTTTGCTTTTCTGGCTGCAGTCTGCTTAGCTTAACACAGATGTTTTCATTTGTGTGCCTATCATCTTTTGGATGCATCTTTATATTCTGCCCCCTGATGGCATTTTCTGCTGGTAATAGATTTATTTGGATGTTCTGACATTCTATTGATGTTTGGAAATAATCTGTGAGATTACAGCTAAGAGTTTTTTGTCTTGCTATTTATTTCCTAAACTTTGCACTTATCTTCTGTTTACCATTAGGAAGTAGGTAGTATATTTATTTGTTAACAGTAGTTGCTTTTTCTTTGTCTGGTATTTCATTATTTACTTTACTCTTTTGGATCTTTCCTTGTTCAGCACATTTCTCTTCTTGTTGGTAATTCACTCTCTACACTGCCCTCTGGTTCTTTAAGAGGAAAGTGAAGCAACTCAGCAGCCTTTCCATCACCTAGTCTGTGGTTAGGTCTATGTGCACCCGCAAGTACAACTAGGGACAGCGGAGTCAGGATTTCTTGTATGTTCAGGAACTGGCAGGGTCAGTTGCAGTTTTTACTGCATAACCTATTTTTAAAAGAAATATATTCCAGCTCACCGTGATTTGCATTCTGAAGGTGTTCAGAGCACGGAAACACTACGTCAAGGCGTGGGAAATGCAAAATGAAGAGAAATGCAGCTACACGAACAGTGAATATTTTATTCACAAAAATGCTTCAGGGACACAGAGTCAGCAGTACAATTGATTAAAGGTGTGTAGACACCTGAAATGCATTGATGCGTGCTTTGTAAGCTGTACTGCTGACTCTGTATGCCCTTGAAGCAATTTCATGAATAAAATATTCACTGTCTGTGGAGCTGGATTTCTCTTCATTTTTTATAAGCCATTTTCCCAAGTGAGTTGCCACACAGATATAGCTATACTAGGAGCATTTAAATTGAGCCGTCCTAAAGTGGTTGCACCATTACGTTACCTTAGGGTGTCAACCTCTGGGGTCAGGTAGGGGCAATCCAGGATCAAACTAGAGATTTTACCATTCTGAACAGGGATCTGTCCCCCTGCTTTATACGCTACCCATGTGCATGTCCTTGTGCAGTCATAAAATCTTCTTGTTGCAAGTGTTGATAAAATCAATGTTTTATTAGCAGAAGATTATCACTAGAGGACTAGTAAACCTGCTGCCATTTTGTCATATTCATGAGCTGTTTATAACCGCCCCCACCACTGATTGTCAGCTTTCTGTGTACACTGTGCATAGTCATAAAGCTGTCAATCAGTGGTGTGGGCGGGGTTAAACAGCATTGATTATTCAGAGAACTGCTAGATCTGCAAAAGATAAAACTGTGTATTATAAAAACTGCTTTGTGAGTGATACCTCGCTGGAATCAGGGTCTTTTTCCCTACATCATGCTGTTGTTATAATCTGCAGGAACACGGGATGCAGTCATGCACGTGGATGCAGAGCAATGGTAAAACAGGTTTATTTATAGGGGGATGTGCTCCATGCAGGGAGTGAGGGATTGTAGGGTGACGGCGAGGAATGGGGCAGAACTGCAAAGTTGGCAGGGTAGGAGAGGGATGAACGAGAGTTTAGTAATAAAGAGGTTAAACTTTTCGGACTGTAGTCTTCTGTTGTGTGGGAGTACAGGGTTCCAACGGTGGCACCGGCAACAGTGGCACGGGTCATCTCGTCGCAGTCTCTGACAGGCGGGAATCCAACGGTGGTATTGACAACAGCAGCACATGCAGTCTCTCAAGTCTCTGTCCACGATAAAGAAACAGCCTCCGGGGAAAACAACAGGATGCTGGGTGGTGAGCGGGGGTCCTGCTCTCACCACTCTTAGTCAAAAGTCCACACTCAGAACATGTCACCGCAGGGACAGTGCCCCGCGCTCCTCGGTCAGTCCAGCTACTACTCTCAGGGGCTCAGATCTGTCACTGCGCACGCTGGCCTGCACGCACTAGTGACTGTCTCATTCTTGTCAAGGGAGTCTCCTCTGGTCACGGAGGCTGGCGGGTCCACGTTTACACAGAGAGCGCTCACTGTGTACTGTCGGTCTGTTTCAGTCCTCAGATCCGCACGGTCCACTCTTCTGGCACAGCTCTGCACATCCCGCTCTGCTGGCACAGCTCCGCACACCCTGCTCTGCTGACACGGCTAATTCCCCCAGCACCACAGCTCCTATTCTGGGTAGCAGCATGGCGTGTCACAGGGCCAGCACTCTCTGGAGGGGGAAGCAGGGCGCCCTCTCCTTTGCTCTGCACGCTGCATTTACTTGGTGCCAATGCCTGCTGCAGCGCGCGTTCTCCTTCTTATGCCCCTGTGTCAGCATGCTCTCTCTCTGGGCTCTCCCTGCCCCCTTCTGTCAGTAGGAAACTCCATCTCTCCTCTCCTTCCCTCCTGCAGCAAGGGAAGGTCTGCCTCCCTCAGGCTTTCCCCCAGAAACAGAGGATGCAGCCCCTTCAGTTCCGGACCAGGCATGCAGGTACCCACGGTCCGGTCTACCTCCTTACACTGTTCTCAGGTGGGGAAGCATAAGCCTGGTAACAGATTTATTTGTAACTAAGTTTGATTTCAGCATAGCTCCACTTGTGTAAGCGTACAAACTGTCCATTCAGTAAAGAATGTCCTCTGTTTCTTTATTTTCAGCAAACTATGGCTAAGACAGTGGCTATAATTGGTGCAGGTTGCAGTGGACTTACAGCCATCAAATGCTGTTTGGAAGAAGGTCTGGACCCCACATGCTTTGAGAAAAGTGATGATATCGGAGGGCTATGGAGGTACACGGTAAGTTGATTAGTGCACTGAGAAATATAGCACTTCTGTATAAGATGAAACTAAGGGTACCGTTACACATAACGATGTCCCAGCGATCCCACCAATGATCCGACGTGGATGGGATCGCTGGGACATTGTTAGCTGATCGCTGATAAGCTATCACATAGACAGCCCCTCCAGCGATCAGGACCAGCGAGCACGCTTGTTACCAACATAAACATCGGGTTTCTAAGGGCCGCGGGGCCCTTAGAAACCCAATGATTACCCTAGATACCAGCGTGCACTGCAGGCAGGGCGGGAGGTGGAGGCAGAGTGGCGCAGACAGACCGGCGAAGCCCTGCTATCTGCTACTCCGGTCTGACAGACTGGAGTAGCAGATAGCAGAGCTACTCCGGTCTGTGCGCCGCTCTGCCTCCACCTCCCGCCCTGCCTGCAGTGCACGCTGGTATCTAGGGTAAACATCGGGTTTCTAAGGGCCCTGCGGCCCTTAGAAACCCGATGTTTACGTTGGTAACCAGCGTGCAGCGTCGCTCGTCGCTGGCTCCCGCTGCCACACGCAGCGATGCGCGCTGGCCAGCGGGAGACCAGCGATGAAAAAATGGCCCAGGACGATCCAGCATGATCAGCGATACCCCATGGGGGGACGATCGCTGCTGGATGTCACACACAGCGATCTCGCTGGAGAGATCGCTGATGTGTCACAAAATCAGCGATCTCACCAGCGAGATCGCTGTGTGTAATGGGCCCTTTAATCTGAACATTCAACTACAATCAAGATTTCAGGAAGATAAATCAATGTAAAGGTTACACAAAAAGTTACCAATTTCAGTAGGTGAACCTTCAATGAGCAACTGATCTGGCGAATCCCTTGCTGACAAAACTTCTGTGTGCTCTAGAAATTAAACTAGATTACAAGACGTATTATAGAACAAAGCAAATGGTTACATACAGAAAATGACTGATGCACAGTATGTTGGTTGGCATATACCATATTGGATACAAACCAGACAGGCCTAAATGCATCTGCACTAATCCAGGGTGCAGCGGACCCAAGTAAAATGGCAGCTGCACAGGTGCATAAATACCAAATGAAACAGCCAGCCTACAATCAGGGATTGGCCATGTGGTACACCAGTGCAGAAGAAATAATCCGCATGTATTAGTGCAGATGCATTTAGGCCTGTTATATTTCTTTCAGGGTGCAGTTGGTTCCAAATGGTTCTGCAAACTTGTGACCTCTGTTCACACGGGATGCATTCTAGTTGGCACTGGGCAGCCCCCCTATATGGTGTTACTAAGAGGCTGTGAACCAGAAGCCCTGCATTCCCTGTGTGAACACTGCCACATGCGGATTATTTCTTCTGCACTGGTGTACCACACGGCCAGTCCCTGATTGTAGGCTGGCTGTTTCATTTGGTATTTATGCACCTGTGCAGCTGCCATTTTACTTGGGTCCGCTGCACCCTGTATTAGTGCAGATGCATTTAGGCCTGTCTGGTTTGTATCTGAATTTTTTGGAGGATTTTTTCCTCTTTTTGAGGTTTTCATATACCATATTGGACAAGGTTTTGCTGTTTCACAAAGACA
This sequence comes from Dendrobates tinctorius, assembly GCF_039654945.1. Taxonomy (NCBI): domain Eukaryota; kingdom Metazoa; phylum Chordata; class Amphibia; order Anura; family Dendrobatidae; genus Dendrobates; species Dendrobates tinctorius. The sequence continues at coordinate 34,513,180 of NW_027361697.1, forward strand.
TTGGCTTCTAGTGGGCATTGTGTGGGGAATAAGTATAAGGGATGCAGGCATTTGGTTTGGTAACTGGACCCTAAACTCTGAGGTGCTCAGAACATCACATGAGGTGTTTTGCACTATGAATGATGTGTGATAGTTGGTGCCCATTTACAGATTTTGCATTAGAGCTGGAGAACTTTAACTGACGTCTTCTGTTGAGGAAGGATCAGGCTAGAAGTGACAGTGTGAAGGGAAAAATCACTTTTCTGTTAAATATTAATCTGAAAAGAATTGTTCTTTATTTTCTACAATTGAAAGAAAGTGGCATGAAAGTTGTGGTAGGTGATGGTGGCCATATGCTCTTTGAAATGCATAAAATTAATTTTAGGTCATTTGTTGGCATTGCTTAACAATGACTTAGACATCAATTAATGCTAATGAAATTAGTTATAATTTTGCTACAGGCCACTAGTGATGAGCGAGTATACTCGTTACTCGAGATTTCCGAGCATGCTCGGGTGATCTCTGTCCTCCGAGTTTTTTGGGTGTGCTTAGAGATTTGGTTTGTGTCGCCGCAGCTGCATGATTTGCGGCTGCTAGACAGCCTGAATACATGTGGGGATTGCCTGTTTGTTAGGAAATTCAGGCTGTCTAGCAGCCGCAAATCATGCAGCTGCGGCGACACAAACTAAATCTCTGAGCACGCAAAAAATACTCAGAGACCACCTGAGCATGCTCGAATATCTCGAGTAACCAGCACACTCACTCATCACTACAGGCCACCTCTCATATTGTGATATGTTGCAAGTTAATTTGTTGCAAATTGAAGTTTGGGGAAAAATTTGCCAAAGCTGGCAAACTTGAATTGCAAAAAATTTGCTCATCTTTACAGCCCACACTCTCTACAATCCGTCTGGCTGTCTCTGCCTTCTGGAGATGGATTATATATCACAATGGGCAGTCGACAGTAACTAGTTAGGGTAATTCCTAATTACCAGGACTTTTCAATGATTTTTTTGCACGTAAATGAACAGAATTGTGATTTGCAGATTGCCTATTTAGATCAATAACTCAAATGATATCTAGTTGTCTGACAGTGCAATGACCACTTAAAATCGATGGCAGGGGCACTTAGCTAAGCGCTGTGCCGTTTTTACTTTAGACTTTGGTAAAAGTTACATTTAGCGATGCACCAGCGATCCCGACAACGATACGACCCGGTCAGGATCGCTGGTGCATCGCTAAATGGTCGCTAGTGAGCTGCCAAACAGGCAGATCTCACCAGCGACGCAGCGGTGCTCGGCGGTCGTTAGTTACCTGTCACAAGCAGCGATGATGACGACTTCCGCCTGCGTCCAAGCGTCGCTCGTCGGCGCCAGCGAGAAGAAAATGGCCCAGGATGTTCTCACGCGATCAGCGATATCCAGCGGGGGTCCGGTCGGAGGTAAGTGTCACATGTAGCGAGATCGCTAGCGATGTCGCTGTTGCGTCACAAAATCGGTGTGTAAAAGGCCCTTAAGACATCGGGCAATCACTGATCATATACTGATGCATTATCCTCTTCTTTAAATATGTTATAAAAGGCTGTGGTCAGTGGACCTCATTAAACTTATCATAGACAGAGATTTTCTACAAGGGAAATGGTGGGATATTTCTAACACTATTACAGGTATTATTAATTGTGGCTAATCCGGTACATTTTCATCCATTTCTGATTCATATAAGTCAGAACTGATTAAGTTGTTAGTAAAAATTTACTGAACCAATTGCATTGAAGCTATGGCCGTCAGTCTCTATATTTGTATGATTGTATAGAAAATAAATTCTTGCCATTATGTATAAGAAAGACTGATTACAATTTAGTATCTAATCACTTGCAGGAAATGGTGGAGGACAGAAGGGCAAGTCTATATAGTTGTGTGGTAACCAACACTTCCAAAGAGATGATGTGTTACACAGACTTCCCAATGCCAGATGTTTTCCCAGCATATCTGCATAATTCAAAAGTCCTGGAGTACCTAAGAATTTATGCTGAACACTTTGAACTCCTGAAGTACATCCAGTTTAAGGTGAGGCTTTTCTGAATTTTCCCATTGCTGTAAATAATATTCAAGGCTTGACTGAAAATGCAAAATACATAAAAAATGTAATAAAAACACGCCAAGTATTCAAAACGCGTCCAGTTTACTTCCTTGCACCTTCAACACTTCATTATACTACTAAGATGTCACAACTATTGCATTTATTTTAATGACCCTAATAAAGAAGCAAAACTTTTTTTTACTGCAGCTGGAACCTTCTTAGGCTATGTGCACACGCTGCGGATTCACCAGCGGATTTTTCTCTGCGGATCCGCAGGTAAAACTGCAGGTAAAATGACCTGTGGTTTATCTGCAGATTGGCCAGCGGTTTCCCCCTGCGGTTTGACACCTGGACAATGGAATAGATGGCAAACCGCAGCGGAATCCGCAAAAAAGAATTGACATTTTTCTGCAGTGAAAAATCTGCAGCATGTGCACAGCGGATTTAAAATACCATTAACTAACATGGTACTGTACACTGTCTGCGGATCCGCAGAGTCCAAATCCGCAGCGGATCCACAGCAGAATCCGCAGTGTGTGCACATAGCCTTACTATGTGCAACAAAGGTTAGGACCCACTGAGAGGTTCGCCGTGACATGGCAGTGGGCTTCATACAGTCTGATCAGAATGTTACACTAATAACATCATGTTGAGTTATATGTATTTTTGCATGATTTTGGAGGTGTGGTCATGCTCTTTTTTGCAGTATATTATAATATAGTGTTCGTTATACTTGGCTGCCATCTACTGGCTATTGTTATTACCGTATTTTTCGGATTATAAGACGCACTTTTGTTCCCCCAAATTTTTGGGGAAAGTGGGGGGTGTGTATAATGTGAATTTGTGTGCTGCTGTGCTATAGAGTGGGGGGGCGGCTCTGGCATGGTGTCAGGAGGCTGGGGTGGGCTGCCTGCGGGCTGCAGAGACAGTGGGTGGTCATGTGCTCCCGCTCATTAGGCTCATGTAATATTCACTGCACTCGCTGTCCATCACCTCGCTGCTGAAGCAGTGCCGAGTTGGTAGAAGACAGGAGAGTGGTGCAAATCACATGTGCCTGCACTCTCCCCCCCGCCCCGTCACTATAGTCACCTTCCGATGATGGCTCCAGCTCCCAGCTCCCCCCGTGGCTTCCTGTGTCTATTGACATCCTCCTCCTGCAGGGCGCATCGCAGCAGCTGCTCATTCAGACAGTTCATCGCTTCAGGACCTTCCATGATGTGACCAATAGGACCTGTGATCACGTGACTCCCAGTGTGCACAATGAGCTGCCTGAATGAGCAGCAGCTGCGTGCTCCCTCCCTGGGAGCAGGAGCCATCATCAGAAGGTGAGTTAACTGTTTGTTATTTTATCATGTGCTTGCCAGCAGGGGGGAAATATAGGGACGGGGGCCATGCGTGACAGCAGGGGGGAGTATAGGGACGGGAGAAACAATGTGTGCCAGCAGAGGGGAATATAGGGACGGGGGGACAATGTGTGCCAGGAGGGGGAAATATAGGGACGGGGGGACAATGTATGCCAGCAGGGGGGAATATAGGGACGAGGGGGGACAATGTGTGCCAGCAGGGGGGAATATATGGATGGGGGGCCATGTGTGCCAGCAGGGGGGAATATATGGATGGGGGGCCATGTGTGCCAGCTGGGGGGAATATATGGATGGGGGACAATGTGTGCCAGCAGGGAGGAATATATGGATGGGGTCCATGTGTGCCAGCAGGGGGGAATATAGGGACGGTGGGGACAATGTGTGTCAGAAGGGGGGAATATATGGACGGGGGGACAATGTGTGCCAGCGGGGGGGAAAATATAGGGACGGGGGCTGTGTGAATGCCAGCAGGGGGGAATATAGGGACGAGGGGGCCATGTGCGTACCAGCAGGGAGGCTTATATAGAGAGGGGGGCCATGTGCGTGCCAGCAGGGGGGCATATAGAGAGAGGGGGGCCATGTGAGTGCCAGCAGGGGGGCATATAGTGACTGGGGGGGCCATATCCAGGATGGGATGGGGGGGCTATGTGCCAGCACAAGGGGGCAATGTGTCAGGATGGGGGTTATATAGATAACAGAATGAGGGACATATATGGTATATGATTTGAAAGACAGACACTGGCATTATAAGACACACCTCCATTTAACATAGAAAAACAGTTTTCTCTACCAAATTTGGGGTGCGTCTTATAATCAAGTGCATCTTATAAAGTGAAAATTACGGTATATGTTTTCATGTTCTGAAGCTGTAATTCCCACAATACCTCTCTCTTTGTAACTCCTCCTATCTTATTCCTCACATACCTTCTTGTGGTCAATGCCATCTTGGTAGCATGTGTATCAGGACTGAAGAAAGGATTCTCCTGTTACCTCTAGCTTCTACCATCCATATTCTACCTCATCTTCATTCCTTCATCTTTCCTGACATCTTACCTCATGTCATCCAGGTACTGTGAATAAAACCTGTTAAAGTTCATCTCTGCATCGTCCTTCCCTGATGTACCACATGCAGCTGGTCAAGCATGGGAGGAAAAGGATAACGAGTAACATTATGTGCCATTGCTTGCACAGAGATCTGTGCTCACATCCCTCAGACACATCTCATATGCTTGCATCGGTGCCCGAATACCATGCAGTGCACATAATTCTTCTAGCAGTACTAAATATCACACATGCAGCACAACATAACTTCTCTGCAGCACTAAGAAAATGACACAGTTTACATTTACAGATATCTGGTCATGTTAAAGCCTCTATCTTCTAGTTCAGCACTGCCTTCTCCAATGACAGCCCTGCACATGACTTTTGTTTTTAATTATTGATTTTAAGAACATGTAAATATAAATGTAATTCCATCTATGGGTAATCTATTTTCATTATACCTACAGCTGTTTTGTAAAAGACTCATAGATTTGTTAGAGAACATTAGGGATCAAACAGCATCATGAAAACCAAGGAACACCAGACAGGTCATGGATCCATTTGTGGAGAAGAGTAATGAATGGTATGGTTATAAAAAAAAAATAACCAAAGCTCTCAACATCTCATGGAGCACTGTTCAAGCCATCATCCAAAAATGTAAGAAGTATGGGACAACTTCAAACTTACTAAGACATGACTGTCCATCTAAACTGACATCCCAAGCAAGGAGAATACTAATTAGAGAAGCAACAAAAGGGCACTTGGTCATCCTGGAGGAGCTGCAGAGATCCAGAGCTGAAGTGGTAGAATCTGTCCACAGACAATTATTAGTCATGTATTCCACAATTGTGTCCTTTATGGAAGAATAGCAAAAAGAAAACCATTTTTAAAGCAAACCATAAGAAGTCCCATTTTCAGTTTGCAAAAAGTCATGTAGGGTACACAGCTAGCACTTGGAAGAAGATTTTCTGGTCAGATGAGACCAAAGAAGAACATCATCCCACTGTCATACATGGTGGTGGCAGCATCATGCTGTGAGAATGCTTTTCCTCAGCAGAGAAAGGGAAGCTGGTCAGAGTTGATGGGAAGATGGATGGAACTAAATAAAGGGAAATACTAAAGTAAAATATGTTAAAGGCTGCAAAAAACTTGAGACTGGGGTGTAGGTTCACCTACCAGCAGGACAGCGATCCTACATACTGCCCGAGCTACAATGGATCGTTTAGATCAAAGCATATACTGTACATGTGTATGAATGTCCCAGTCACAGTCCAGACCTAGATCCCATTGAGAATGCTGCTTTGTACCATCTGACGTCCCATTTATCATCCCTCAGTCGTTTTTGGTGTAGAATACTTGGACACAGTGATTGAAAATAGGCATAAAGAAGAGGACTGTCTCCATTAATGTGTATATGCTCTGATATGTTTCTCTATCGTCATGTTATAAAAATTCTTTTGGAAATTTTTTTATTATCTGGTGTGTATATCAGTACTGTTCTTGTCTGGATACATGTATATTTATATACTTTTTTCATATGTCGTACTCTATTTATTTGAGAGATATTTGGATCACCATGGATGCCTGTATTTTTGCATCTTTTGTATACATTTTCATATGGTGATATATGTAATAGAGCTATATCTATAGCCTGCAGTCCTTTCCCCCTTTCCCTGTCTATCATCAATCTTATTTACATTCTTTTCCTTCCTTTTTTGGATTTGGCAATGTTATTCTAAATGATGCGTCCGGGAATCAATTTCTGTGTACTACACACCATGTTTGCCAGAGCGCGATTCCCCTGCCTCCATCTGATCGCTGTGGAGTGTGACTTCCCCCTCCCTTTGCCTTCTCTGGCGTGCACTGTTGCTGGGTGACGGTTAGGCGCCAGCCGTCCCCTTCACGGTGTCACTTCCGGTTTGGGCGGGGAGGGTGTAAGCACAGTCTCCCCTCCATTGTGCAGGCGCACCCTATCAGGCTGCAATTGGACCGCTCTATCCATGTGACACTGGCAAGCAGGTATTTAACAGGGCAGTGTCTTTGCTTAAGCCACACCCCCTGAGAAAGCGGTTTTACCACGAAATGCGCATTGGGGTCTCTCCTGCACGGCAGCACGTTCTTTGGCAGACATGATGGGTATGATTTGACTTTTATTACTTATATACTGGGCAAGTGTGCAATACCTTGATGGACGGTCTCTCTTTTCTCATTATGCAGGAGTATTATACTCCTTTTAATAATAATGTTTAAGTGCATCAGAGAGATTTTTTCCATCTTATATATATCTTTCTCGCATCATGCCTTTATAATGAAGTGATTATTTATCATATTTACCTGCTGCTGCCATTGATACTGTCGCACAGGATTTCTATTTTGTTCCTGGCTATCTTTGACACTTGTATATGTATTCCATTTTAACTTCCTTTTGTATGTTTCTGCTCCCATATATTGCCGTTCAATAAAGATGTCTATTTGCTTGTAGTTTTGGACTCAGTTTCCTCTCCCATTATTTCCCATTGAGAATCTGTGGCAAGACAAGAAAGTTCCATTTTCACACTCTCCAATCAATCAGTGAGCAAAGAAGAATGGGAAAAAATGTCAGCCTTAAGATGTACAAAAAAAAAACTTGCAGGAGTAATTGCAGTGAAAGGTGGTCTTACTGTACAAAGTACTGACTCAGGAGGGTGTAAAGGGGTTAAGTAAGATGTTCCATGTTGTATTTATTATTCTTTGCTAAGATAGTACTGCTACATGTTTATATGTATTACTGCACATATGAAATGGTACTGCTACCCCTTCTTGGTATCACCATTGTTTTGTCTTTACGTTTTATTGTATTGTTGCTTTTATTTGCACATAGTTGTGATGATGTTTACTGCATTTCATGTTTTGTCATTTACAGTATAGGAAAAGCGTAGTGCTCCCTTTGGACACTAGAGAGGGGCACTCTAGTGTATAGCACTCGTAGTGAATAGTGTTAAGTGTAGGAGGGGCTTCCGGGAGTCAAGGTTAGAGTAGAAGGGAAGTTAGTTCAGATGGGGCCAGGGTGCCCGAAGTGTCCACATGGGCTATAGGCCCAGGATGCTCGGCAGCCACGCAACTTTAAGCAGCAACAGCCCACGTTATCCACGGCCACTGGACATCAATACAGTGTGCCAATACAGTAGAGAGTCGATGTGGTGACTCATAGACTGGGCAGATGCCTTTAGGGCGGGAGTCGGTTTGAGTGTGGAACAGAAGGATGCTGAAGCTTCGCATGGAGCTGTACAGACCGGTCAGATGCTTTTCCAGAGGCAACCAAACCGAGTGGCAGATGATTTCAAGTCTGGGGTGAAACAGGCAAAAGGAAATGTCATCATGGCGAAGTTAGGCCAGGAAGAAGCTGGGAAGCAGTCTAAGACGGTCCGGTCCGGACATGTGCCATATAGAAGCATCAGCAAAGTAGGAAGAGCTGAGGAAGCAAGTAAAGATGAATGTGTATCCTACGATGTGCCATCTGTGGATATATTGGATGAAGTTATCAGTAAAGAAACCATTCAAGTTAATATGGACTGTGTCTCAATTACTGGGAGTCGCCTCGGAGAAGGGCCTTCGCTGCTTGGGAAGTACCCAGGGTGTTATAAGTTTATGCTAAAGTTCTATGGAGCCCGATGACGTGGGTCAGAAATGAAGACAAGCACGGTATATCACAGTTCCAGATGTATATATCTATTGCAGAGATATGAACTTCAGATGCAAGATGCAAACTGCGACTTTACAGATAAGCAGGCAAATAAGACAGTCTCAAAAGTGTGCAGAAGTAGTAGTACAGACCGAGGGTGCGAGTACCAGTCCAGCAATGCAGTATCCAGGGCTCAAAGTCTGGGCCGGCTCCTAATGGAGGGCAGACCGTAGCAGAGGTGGGTACAGAGCGGGTGTAAGCAACAGCGTCCTTCTGTGGTACGTAGATCCAGAAACAAGTGGGGTATCCCAAAGAGTAGAAGATGCAAGCAGGTTGCAAGTCCTTCCAGCTTGGCAGCAAGTAAGTTACAAGATACATAAGGAAAGGTATGATGTGCAGAGTTCCTCTATATACACAGCAGACAGGAAACAAGGAGTGTCAGACAGGAAACAAGATGGCCCCCATGAAGCCAGCAACTCCATTTTGGTTAAGGGCAGAATCCAACCTAACTAAGGGCAAAAGCAGATAAAACAGGTACACAGTCCCAGTCCTTACACAGAGGGACACGAACCTGGAGACGCAGGTACGCTGAACAGTGGATTGGAATTTTCTGTGAAGAAATGCCGAGATACTGATGCTTTAGTGTCTCTGGCCGCGACTATAGTCCTGGCTAGAGTTGAGCGATACCGTCCGATACTTCAAAGTATCGTATCGGATGGTATCGGCCGATCTTTAAAAAAAGTATCGGTATCGCCGATTCCGATACCGGAAGTCCCATTCAAGTCTATGGGACTTCCGGTATCGGAATAAGAAAAACCCTTTCCTGCCCTTGTACAGCCTCTCTGGGGTCTGTACGGGCCTTTCGGGGGGCTGTGCCGGCCTGCCAGGGGGTCTGTGCAGGCTCCGGTGGTCTGTGCCGGCCTGCCGGGGGGCTGTGCCGGCCTGCCGGTGGTCTGTGCAGGCTCCGGGGGGCTGTGCCGGCCTGCCGGGGGGCTGTGCCGGCCTGCCGGGGGGCTGTGCAGGCTCCGGGGGGCTGTGCCGGCCTGCCGGGGGGCTGTGCCGGCCTGCCGGTGGTCTGTGCAGGCATCGTCCGATGGGACTACAAGTCCCATCGGGCGATGCCTGCTACCATGACAGTGATTGACACATTAGCCAATGATGGGACAGTAGTAGTCCCATCATCCGGCTAATGTGTTAAATGTAAAAAAAAAAAAAAAAAATTACATGCTACATACATACAACATGCATACTACATACATGCTACATTCATACTACATAAATACTACATGCAACATACATACTACATATATACTACATGCATACTACATGCATGCTACATTCATACTACATAAATACTACATGCAACATACATACTACATACATACTACATGCATGCTACATACATACTGCATGCTACATACATACTACATGCTACATACATACCACATATATACTACATACATACTACATACATACTACATGCATGCTACATGCATGCTACATGCTACATACATAACACATATATACTACATGCATGCTACATACATGCTACATACATACTACATTCTACATACATACTACATGCTACATACTACATATATACTACATGCATGCTACATACATACTACATACATACTACATACATACTACATACATACTACATGCTACATACATACTACATGCTACATACTACATATATACTACATGCATGCTACATACATACTACATACATACTACATGCTACATACATACCACATATATACTACATACATACAATACATTCATACAATACATACATAGACATACAGTACATATAACATAGAGTAACATACTTACCAATACTTGTCACATTGTTCCCCGAAGCCATTGTCGTCTACGGAATAAATATTAACATAACAAACCACAAAAATACTCACCCACGATCCGAAGCAGTCCACGAGTGTGTCCCACGACGATCTTGGGTAGAGAACTGCAGCATCAGCTGTTGCTGCCGTTCTCTACGGGCTGCAGGAATCCAATGACGGAAGGTAGGTATCCTTCTGCACTGTATTCCTCCGCCACTTAAAAAAAAAAAAAGTCCCTAGTCTCACTTTATGCCATTGCTGTGTGGGAATTTCCCACGCAGCAATGGCATAAAGTGAGACTAGGGACTTTTTTTTTTTCTAAGTGGCGGAGGAATACAGTGCGGAAGGATACCTACCTTCCGTCATTGGATTCCTGCAGCCCGTAGAGAACGGCAGCATCATCTGATGCTGCAGTTCTCTACCCAAGATCGTCGTGGGACACACTCGTGGACTGCTTCGGATCGTGGGTGAGTATTTTTGTGGTTTGTTATGTTAATATTTATTCCGGAAAAGACAATGGCTTCGGGGAACAATGTGACAAGTATTGGTAAGTATGTTACTCTATGTTATATGTACTGTATGTCTATGTATGTATTGTATGAATGTATTGTATGTATGTAGTATATATGTGGTATGTATGTAGCATGTAGTATGTATGTAGTATGTATGTAGCATGCATGTAGCATGCAGTATGTATGTAGCATGCATGTAGTATATATGTAGTATGTATGTAGCATGCATGTAGTATATATGTAGTATGTATGTAGTATGTATGTAGCATGCATGTAGTATATATGTAGTATGTATGTAGCATGTAGTATGTATGTAGTATGTATGTAGTATGTATGTGGTATGTATGTAGCATGTAGTATGTATGTAGCATGCATGCAGTATGTATGTAGCATGCATGTAGTATGTATGTAGTATGTATGTAGCATGTATGTAGTATGTATGTGGTATGTATGTAGCATGTATGTAGTATATATGTGGTATGTATGTAGCATGTAGTATGTATGTAGTATGTATGTAGCATGCATGTAGCATGCAGTATGTATGTAGCATGCATGTAGTATATATGTAGTATGTATGTAGCATGCATGTAGTATGTATGTAGTATGTATGTAGCATGCATGTAGTATATATGTAGTATGTATGTAGCATGTAGTATGTATGTAGTATGTATGTAGTATGTATGTAGTATGTATGTGGTATGTATGTAGCATGTATGTAGCATGCATGTAGTATGTATGTAGCATGCATGTAGTATGTATGTAGTATGTATGTAGCATGCATGTAGTATGTATGTAGTATGTATGTAGCATGTATGTAGTATATATGTGGTATGTATGTAGCATGTAGTATGTATGTAGTATGTATGTAGCATGCATGTAGCATGCAGTATGTACTGTATGTAGCATGCATGTAGTATATATGTAGTATGTATGTAGCATGCATGTAGTATATATGTAGTATGTATGTAGTATGTATGTAGCATGCATGTAGTATATATGTAGTATGTATGTAGCATGTAGTATGTATGTAGTATGTATGTAGCATGTATGTAGTATATATGTGGTATGTATGTAGCATGTAGTATGTATGTAGTATGTATGTAGCATGCATGTAGCATGCAGTATGTATGTAGCATGCATGTAGTATATATGTAGTATGTATGTAGCATGCATGTAGTATGTATGTAGTATGTATGTAGCATGCATGTAGTATATATGTAGTATGTATGTAGCATGTAGTATGTATGTAGTATGTATGTAGCATGCATGTAGTATGTATGTAGTATGTATGTAGTATGTATGTAGTATGTGGTATGTATGTAGCATGTAGTATGTATGTAGCATGCATGTAGTATGTATGTAGTATGTATGTAGTATGTATGTAGCATGCATGTAGTATGTATGTAGCATGCATGTAGTATGTATGTAGCATGTATGTAGTATGTATGTAGCATATATGTAGTATGTATGTAGCATGTAGTATGTATGTAGTATGTATGTAGTATTTTTTTTTTTTTTTTAACATTTAACACATTAGCCGGATGATGGGACTACTACTGTCCCATCATTGGCTAATGTGTCAATCACTGTCATGGTAGCAGGCATCGCCCGATGGGACTTGTAGTCCCATCGGACGATGCTTGCACAGACCCCCGGACATCAGCACAGCCCCCCGGCAGGCCGGCACAGCCCCCCGGCAGGCCGGTACAGACCCCCACAGGGTGCACAGCCCCCCGGCAGGCCGGCACAGCCCCCCGGCAGGCCGGTACAGACCTCCACAGGGTGCACAGACCACCGGCAGGCCGGCACAGCCCCCCGGCAGGCCGGTACAGACCCCCACAGGGTGCACAGACCACCGGCAGGCCAGCACAGCCCCCCGGCAGGCCGGTACAGACCCCGGGCAGTCCACACAGCCCCCCGGCAGGCCGGCACAGCCCCCCGGCAGGCCGGCAGAGACCCCCGGAAGGCCCGAAATGACGGCGCATCATGATGCGCACACACCGCGCATCATGATGACGTCAGTCTGTCAATCAACTTTGAACTTCCGATTCCGATGCCGAATTCCGATATTGAAAAAATATCGGAAGTCGGTATCGGAATTCCGATACAGCAAGTATCGGCCGATACCCGATACTTGCGGTATCGGAATGCTCAACACTAGTCCTGGCCGACCCTTACAAGGGCTGAAAACAAAATGCATGATACAATTTTAGATTTATGTTTTTAAAATAATTAGAAAATCATGTATCATTTCCTTTACACTTCACAAATACTTGCTACTTTGTGTTGGTATTTCACATAAAATTCCAAAAGGGAAAGGGAAAAGTTCATACGGTATGAATATTTTGTCAAGCGCTGTATATACAGTACATTAAAAGATTCTTACTTGCATCTGTATTGTGTTAATGTTAAAGCTGTTTAAGTTCTGAAAACAAAATAGAATGCCATTGACCAGATAAATATAATAAATATTAAATCTGTTTGCTCCTTCCTTTACTTTTCAATCAGGCCAAGTTCAACATGGCAATGTCTCCTATTATACTGATGACTGTAAAATTTTCTGCCAAGATGTCTTTAATTTTACCACTAAATTGTCATAACCCTCATCAGACCTCTAAATTATTCAGCTCCCAGCACAGACCTCCAAATTAATTTATACAGTTACTAGACACAAGAGCACAATCAGTCCAATGTCCAATACACTGCACACTTTCTTAGACATCTTTCTTCCCATGCCTCATCTCATGCAGACTACTTTCCATGACCTCCTCTCTCTCACAGATTCCTCCTTGTGACCCCTTCTCTCACAGACGTTACCGTATTCCTTCTCTCTCTTACAGTCTGTACCTTATATTTGTCTGAATATCACATTTGGATTCTACAAAGGTGAATAATATTGTATTTTCTGTTTTCTCCAAGACTGAAGTTTGCTTGGTGGCAAAGAGCCCGAGTTTTTCCAAGACTGGTCAATGGGAGGTCATGACGGAGAAGAATGGTGTAAAGAAGAAGCAGTGTTTTGATGCTGTTTTGGTCTGCAATGGCCATCATGTAGATCCATATTTACCTTTGGAGTCATTCCCTGGTAAATTACTAGAACACATTAATGAGACTGCTAACATTTTCTAATAGGAATGAATGAGGACACCTGCCAAACATATGAGAGTTGTAATCAGTCTGTTTCTGTTTAGACTGCACATTTTTGTGATGCTGTAAATTCTCCTATTTAATCATAGGTATGAAAATTCTAGTATGATGGTGACTGCTATTTCAAATAGTAAATTGCTTACATCCAATGCTAACATTGAAAGTGAGTCTATAAATTCCAATAAACTGAAAAGTAACCATAGTCCAATAATTATCCTGAAACCAACCCTATAGTGAATTGCGTTTTGATAATAAAGAATAGATGAATTTACACTGTATTTACATAGAAGACATCTGCCCCAGTCCAAGGAATCCTGGGGTTCCAATAGTCAAACCCCCACCGATTATACATTAACTCCATTCTTTAAAATTTTTTACTACATTGAATGCTGCTGATCAACTGAATATTACAGGGAACCTCCCTGTAGATTCATGCTGTCTGAACCATGGGCAATATGAATCAGAATGTGACTCCACAATTGTAGCTTTTGGAGGTATCTGCAGTAGAGATGAGCAAACTTGTTCGGAAAACGCTTGCGAATCTCAAATTCAGCACAAACGTAGCACATTCAGATTCGTGTTCAAATTCTCAAGCATTTTTTCTAAAAATGGGCAAAAGTCGGTTAAACATTGGTAAATTATCGAGTTCACTAAGGTGCTTTATGGTAGCAGCACGGGCCGCAAAATTTCCTGCACATGTGCACACTGATGACATCACTGTCATCAGTGTGACAAGTACCGGTGCCTGGGATTCAGGGGTACTGTTCACGCTGTTCCTCGGCGCAAGGTGCTGAAGTGAAGACAGCTCACATCAGTGTCTGTTCACTCTGATCGCGATAGCAATGGACAATGTTGAGAGTTGTATTCAACTATTAACAGGGAGAGCAAGCGGCGGCTGATAGGTTATTCATCAGCTGCCGACTGCGTTATGAATAAATAAAAAAAATGTAATATTTTTGATAACCAGCCAGGCAAAACTGACAGCTGCAGACTTCAAACCTCAGCTGTCAGCTTCAGCACAGCTGGTTATCAAGAATAGAGAGGTCCACACGCCATCAGAACTCAACAGCAGCATTTAACATGTTAACAACCGAGAATGGATCGCGATTCCACCCACAGCTCTTAGGGGCACATGACAGCTGATCAAATCAGCTGTCATATGCCTGAAAAGGTGTGGCCGGGAAGGCGTGGCTTTTGACGTTCGGTTTAAATGTTTGCCGAACTGAACATGAAAAGGTTTGCTTATCTCTAATCTGCAGCATTGTTTCAGTGAAAATACATGTTTAACAGGCTGACCAGGGACCATAGGAAGAGATACTACTAGTCCTGCATCACCTCTGGCCCACTTCTCCTCACTCTGCTTCAAGTGATTGACAGGTCTTTACTGATGTCCACACATGGGAAAGACCTGTAAATCAACTAGAGTGGAGCAGGGAGAAAGCAGCTTGGAGCAGTGCTGGTCTCTCTTTATAGTGTTTGTTAGCTACTTAAGCAATGTTTTCTTTGAAACGTTTTTAGTCTGTTTCAGAGAAAGACTTTCATAATTATACTTAAAGAGATTTTCCCATGAATAAAGTTGATTTTAAGTTTACTTTAATCAATAGATCTTGGAATAATAATAGATTCCACAAGTGGATGTGTTAAAAAATGTTCCTGTGCTAAGATAATCTTATGAATGTGCCCCTGTTGTGTATTGTGTAATAGCTGTGTCTGACCATACAGGAACATGGTCTGATCATACCACAGCTCCTGGGTAGGGGAGGAAGTGGGTCGCCCCTCACACCCAGGGCAGTAGGGTACTCGGTACCGGGCCGGTGTCAGAGGGAATGTGTGTCACAGCAGCGGTGACCCGGTCCGTGGCCCTGGGCGCCCAATATCAATGGCGGTGATGTTAATGGTGTAATAGTTTATTTGGATAGTTCGTGACGCCACCCGTGATGTTTGGCAAGTAAGATGTTGAGCCAACGCTGCATGCTGATCCACTGGGACTGATGGTGTGGTGCAGTAAAGATGGTGTAGCTCCCCACAGGTGGAGCTGTAGTCCCAGGGCAGTGTAGGTGCAATGGATGAGGAGAGGCGCAGAATGGTATAGAGGCTGGTACCCAGGTGTAGCGGTGCTGGAATAACTGGAGGACACCAGAGTATGCGGTTCCAAAGCTTTACTCACTGTTTGCAGTTCACACAAATGCCTGCCTCCGCACTGTGTTCTTCAAGTCAGGGCCCCAGCCAACCTCCAGGCAGGATAGGACTCTCCCCTCCACACTCCGCCAATATGTACCTTACTGAACGACTCCTCCAATGCGCCTTTAGGTGCAAAGCACTCCAGTACTTAGTTACCCTGAAATGCCTCTCTCTAGGTGTTCCTAGTCTCTACTTGTATGACAGACAGCTGTAGCCTGCTTCGGGGACTCCTCTCTGCGTCCCGGCTCACTATCCAGTTGCTGTTGTGTCCCAAGTCTATGATGGGAGTAAGGCGTTAGTGGCTCACTACTCCTCCGGTGTCTGTTGCCGGACATAAAGATCCAATCAACCTCGGGGACCGGGCCCCGGCCTTTGCGCTCTGGACTGGAAGGGTTCTCTCTCTTTCTCAACCTGCTTCCCACCGTCCTTTTATTCTCCTTCGTTCCGATCTGTTCTATCTCTCTTATGGAAGCTGTAGTCTCCAGTCTACGTCTCTTTCTCCTTCTCTTCCTTCCCGTGCCAGCTGGCCCAGTTCACTGGGGCAGCTGCAGCACTCCTTCCTCTATCCCTTCTTCCAGGGATCCCCACTCCTCATCGAGTGGCTGTCCTCTCCTACTCCGTCTGCCCTCTTCTGCAGACTGACCTCCTTCTCTGGGACTCACCCCAGACTGACCTGAAATCCTACACCTTCCCTCTCTTTTATATCTAACTCCACCCGCCTCCCCAGCACCTCCCGTATTACGAAGCCAAGGACCACAAAAGGCATCCTATGACCTTTCCAGCATAAAGCATGGATGGGTCCCTGCTGAACTATCCTGTGTGTAGGGTGCAGGTGTTGGAATGTGAAAGGGAGTTCCCACCCTACCTGGATGGTGGGGTACCACACCTTAGGAGAAGGTGCAGTACCTCTGTGGCGACTGAAGCCTCGGGGGCGCCACATACCCCCCGTTAAACACAGCACGTCCGCGGGCTGCAAGACAACAAAAGTACAATACAGGAACACACAAAAATTTTAAATGCTGTTTAACAATACTTATCTAATCTTCCTAATGTAGGAGGCACATTTCTTAAACGTTACAAACAGGCTAACTTCCTATCTTAGTATCAAACATTTCTTTAAGTGCAATTCCTAGTTCAAAGTGCAATTATTCTTTCTCTCTAGTACACATTTATTTTTCTACTTTCAATGTCTCTTCTAGACGCAAGACACTGACCGCAAATACCTGGTCTGTCACCTGTCTACTTTCAACTCTTCATTCTTTATTCAATTCTCACATTCTATCTCAAAACTTTCTATAAAAGACATTTACTTTTCATAAGACACAACATTATCAAATACGTCATCATAAAACATTCAAAGATTCTTGCAAAGTGCTGAACACTGCTCCCAACCGGGATTTCTTGCTGTGTCCCGTGAGGTAGACATCATTCTTCGAAAAGTGTCCATTCAAAAACATCATCTTCGCAAAGTGTCTTTGTGTAACCATTATCTTCACAAAGGGGTCCTATATGTAAAACCAAGAAAGGGCACCTAAAGAGTTGCAACTATTTACAATAAAAGTTTTTGGATCACTCCAAGTTCATGATCGCTAGCTCAAATTGTGAAAACGCTGCCATTGCAAAAACTAGGCAACAAAAGTGCTACCAGCAAAACAAAACATGATGGCAAAAACAACAAAGCACAACTGGTGCAAACAAACCCTCCTGGGTACGAGAGTTACTGTAAATTTTCTAGTGCTTGTCCCCTCCTGGGGTTGGTATCCCGGTCCCAGACCAGATCTAGCACGACTTGGCCAGCCGCTGGGACCGTGGTGCACCCCAGGGCCTTCCCAGGTGTCAGGACATCGGACGTACCTGAGGCCTCCTGGCGGTGTAATCTCTGCTCCTGTGCCGGTGGAAGCGGACTGGTGGCAGCGGGTGGTAGCTCTGGGTCCGCGGGGGCCTCCGGTGCGGCAGCGGTGGGTACCAGTGTCGCGGGTACCGCCGGTGTAGGCCCCTCTCGGGCCTGCTGCCATCGCAGTTGCTCCAAGGCCTCCTGCCTCAGTCGCAGACGGCATGTCAGTTCAGCAATTTTGTCTTCTAGCTGCTGGCGGTTCATTCCGGAGCTCGGGTTGGAGCCGTCAGCCACGGCGCCAGGGAGATTCATTTCCCCGCGCTCCGCAGGCCTCCTTCCCTCACTCTCCAAAATGGCGTTCCAGCGTTCTTCTTCTTGCTCCGCCCTTCTGCTCGCCACTGGCTTCCTCTGCCCCTTCTTCCGGGGCTGCGTCTTCTTCCAGCGCCTCCGTACCAAGCCAGTATATGAACCCCTCGGGGGGTGGGCCATGCATCGGTCACATAGTAATTCAGGAAGAGAAGGCCCAGTACTCTTCGCGGTCTTTTCTTAGGACCTCCCATCTCTTCACGCCCTTCTTCTCTGCACCAGCGGTCATTTTTGAGATTCTTGTCACAGTCTATTAAATTTGGTCTTTTGCACATTTTCAAAAGTTGTAAATCCAAGGCACACAGAACCCGATGGCATCGGGTCTCGTCATCCTGTTCGTGACGCCAAAATTGGGTCGCCCCTCACACCCAGGGCAGTAGGGTACTTGGTACCAGGCTGGTGTCAGGGGGAATGTGTGTCACAGCAGCGGTGACCCGGTCCATTGCCCTGGGCGCCCAATATCAATGGCGGTGATGTTAATGGTGTAATAGTTTATTTGGATAGTTCGTGACGCCACCCGTGATGTTTGGCAAGTAAGATGTTGAGCCAACGCTGCATGCTGATCCACTGGGACTGATGGTGTGGTGCAGCAAAGATGATGTAGCTCCCCACAGGTGGAGCTGTAGTCCCAGGGCAGTGTAGGTGCAATGGATGAGGAGAGGCGCAGAATGGTATAGAGGCTGGTACCCAGGTGTAGCAGTGCTGGAATAACTGGAGGACACCAGAGTATGCGGTTCCAAAGCTTTACTCACTGTTTTCAGTTCACACAAATGCCTGCCTCCGCACTGTGTTCTTCATGTCAGGGCCCCAGCCAACCTCCAGGCAGGATAGGATTCTCCCCTCCATACTCCGCCAATATGTACCTTACTGAACGACTCCTCCAATGTGCCTTTAGGTGCGAAGCACTCCAGTACTTAGTTACCCTGGAATGCCTCTCTCTAGGTGTTCCTTGTCTCTACTTGTATGACAGACAGCTGTAGCCTGCTTCAGGGACTCCTCTCTGTGTCCCGGCTCACTATCCAGTTGCTGTTGTGTCCCAAGTCTATGATGGGAGTAAGGCGTTAGTGGCTCACTAATCCTCCGGTGTCTGTTGCCGGACATAAAGATCCAATCAACCTCGGGGACCGGGCCCCGGCCTTTGCGCTCTGGACTGGAAGGGTTCTCTCTCTTTCTCAACCTGCTTCCCACCGTCCTTTTATTCTCCTTCGTTCCGATCTGTTCTATCTCTCTTATGGAATCTGTAGTCTCCAGTCTACGTCTCTTTCTCCTTCTCTTCCTTCCCGTGCCAGCTGGCTCAGTTCACTGGGGCAGCTGCAGCACTCCTTCCTCTATCCCTTATTCCAGGGATCCCCACTCCTCACCGAGTGGCTATCCTCTCCTACTCCACCTGCCCTCTTCTGCAGACTGACCTCCTTCTCTGGGACTCACCCCAGACTGACCTGAAATCCTACACCTTCCCTCTCTGTTATATCTAACTCCACCCGCCTCCCCAGCACCTCCCGTGTTACGAAGCCAGGGACCACAAAAGGCATCCTATGACCTTTCCAGCATAAAGCATGGATGGGTCCCTGCTGAACTATCCTGTGTGTAGGGTGCAGGTGTTGGAATGTGAAAGGGAGTTCCCACCCTACCTGAATGGTGGGGTACCACACCTTAGGAGAAGGTGCAGTACCTCTGTGGCGACTGAAGCCTCGGGGGCGCCACAGAAGCAAAAGAGTATACAGATATTACAGCATGGGATCACAGCTGATTCTCTTTGTGCGTTAAAGCATTTCCCTGGCAGTTGTTAAAAAAATGTTTTACCTCAAACAAAGAATTATTTTCGCTCCTGTGCTGTAATGTCTGTATACTTTTATTTAGTTCCTCTCCTACCCAGAAGATATAGTATGATCAGACCACTTTCTTTGCACGATCTGAAACAAAAATTACACAGTTCACAGGCACAGTTATAAGACTATCCCAGCACAGGAACATTTTTTATAAACACATCCAATTGTGGAACATATTATTCCAAAATCTATTAATTAAAATGAACTTTGTTTCCGGTACGACACATTTAAAGGAAATCTGTCAGTGCGATCAACCTTCCTAAGCATTCCATAAAGGCATGTAGGTCACAGATAATTGAATAAAGTGATAGTTTGATATCTGCAATTTGATGTCTTAAGGCCCTTTTACATTTAGCGATGCACCAGCGATCCGACCGGCGATCCGACCCGGTCAGGATCGCTGGTGCATCGCTAAATGATCGCTAGTGAGCTTTCACACAGAAAAATCTCACAGCGATGCAGCAGTGACGCAGCACACGATACTCACCTTTCACACACAGCGATCCAGACGTCCTCCCGCCCGCCTCCACGCGTCGCTCGTCGGCGCCAGCAGGAAGCCCAGCAGGAAGCAGACGACGAGAAATGGAGCCAGACATTCTCGCGCGATCAGCGATGGACAGCGGGGGAGCCGGTCGGAGGTAAGTATCACACATAGCGATATCGCTAGCGATATCGCTATAACGTCACAAAACCAGTGACGTTTTAGCGATATTGCTAGCGATATCGCTATGTGTAAACCCCCTTTAATCTAGAAATATACACGTTTTCCTTTAAGTAAATCAGCTGTTCAGGACTATGTGCCGGACACTGATCTGCAAGAGAATCTATCTCCAGAGCTTATTATAAATAAAAGGAGATATTACCAGTGTGAGACATATAGCTAATACAGAACAGGAGAACCGAACTCGTTACAAACACGTTAGCAGCTGTGGCTCTCTGACCTCTGCTGTATTCTCACAATATTGCAGCACTGTCTGCCTGTAAGATGGAATCTGAAGCTGAGATGAACCTGAAGATATGTTATTTATAATCATACACAGCTCTGCAGTGAGATCAGGAGAGCAGAGAGCGGCCATTACACAACACACCAGTAACACCACCACCACTAGCGATATCGCTGAAGCGACAACGATTTTGTGACGCAACAGCGACTTCGCTAGCGATATCGCTAAGTGTGACACGCGGAAACGACCGGCTCCCTGCTGCGATGTCGCTGATCATGCGCAAATGTTCAGGATCATTTTTTGATCGCTGGCGTCACTCTGACCAGCATGCATCGCTGTGTTTGACGCCCCTTATCAACAACGAGCGACCTCGTTGGCGACTCCGAGCTCATATAGATAGCGCTGAAGGACGCCTATTCAAAGTCTGAATTGCTATTATAGACAGTGCGTGACACGGTACCAACGATCGCCTGTCATGTCGGACGCTATTCACACCACAGCGTCTGGCAGGCAGCGGTAGTTCCATCTCAGTCCACTATAGCCTTAGTGGCGCCGGCTTGATTTTACTCAGGTTATCGGGGGTTAATCTAGCTGGAAATCAGGTGGGATGTTTGGTCACGCCTACGGTCTTTAAATAGTCGTGCTGGCCTGTGGGCGTCGCCGATTATAGCTTGTGTTTTATGCCAAGTGGTTCCGGTCTGGAGAGGTGGTGTTGGAGAGAGAAATTCATATCTGGTGTCGTATGATCCGTTGTTACCTTTTCGCCTTCCTATATTTGTGCTTTGTTTTGCCCTGTTCACATTACAGTATTGTCCTGTGTGTTTGGGGCGCGGTGTGGTTTAAGTTCTCCCTGTCTGTCATTACTGTGTGGGCTTTGGTGGTTGGACAACTCACTGGGTGGAGGGTGGAGGGTTCAGCTTAGGGCTGAGCAGGAGATAAGGAAAGGTTGGAGGCTCAGGCATTTGCACCATTAGCAAAAACCCTGGGTTGAGGGTCAGACAGGGTTTTCCCTAGTTTGAGGGACTCCGCAGGGGCCCGGGTTTGTCAGCCTCCTTTGACCTAAGCCCCGCATAACATCGCCGTGGTCGTTAGTGACATCGCTGATCGCTGATGTGTCGTTATGAAGATCGGCCTGTATGACTGCTTACTAGTGATGCACAAACGAACTTAGCTAGATCGTATCGTTGTCGGAATCGTTGGTGCGTCGCTACGTGTAACGGTACCCTAACACCTCCTTTAATTTACAATTATTTCTGGAGGCTAATTCTTGTGCAGATCAGTGTCTGACCCATTGCCCTGGACAGATAAATTAAATATAAGGAAAATGTGGATTTCTCTGTAATAAAACATTGGATCGCATATATCAAGGTATCACTCAGCTTCCTATGTGCCCATATTTATGGTTTGTCAGGGTTGATCCTACTGACAAATTCCCTTTAATATAAAATGTTTTTCTTCTTTGCATTGATGTGAATTCTCTGTACTGTTGTCAGGTATTCATGATTTCAAAGGCCGTTACATTCACAGTCGTTTTTATAAGAAATATGAAGAATATCGTGAGAAAACTGTATTGGTGGTAGGAATTGGAAATTCAGCTGGGGACATCGCTGTGGAAATTAGTGCCATAGCCAAGCAGGTACAGTATTTGCTTTTCATATCTAGATCCTATTTTGTAGACCAAAGAAGTAAAAAATTAGGGAACATAAATTGTGAGCTGTCTTCAATTAGGAAGACCAGCACCCATTTTTGATCTGTAGAAGGAAGTTTAGGTGTCACATGCAATATATACACATGTAATCAGCATTTTTTAAAAGGGTTCTCGACGTTGATAATATTTTTTTAAATTTTCAAAATGAGTAACAAAAAGTAAAATCAGCCACATTCACATGAGTAAACCCTGCTGCTCTAATTCAAATGCTTCCAGGTCCCCTCCTAGTGTCTACTTCCACCAATGACATCCATACACAAGTACATGCAGCCGATTACTGGCTAATTCAATTCAATGTTACAGTAAAAGAATAACTGAGCAAGCAGTCATTTACAATGCAAAGAAGAGAGGGACAAAGAGGTAAAGACCAGAGGACCTCAAGAAACATTGACAATCAGGAAGTATAGACCAAAAAGCAAGACCAATGGGGATCTGTAAGGTATGAATCAATACTTTTGTTTTAAATTCCAATGTGGGCCATTTCTTTAAAAGGAAAGGTGTCAAGTAGACAACTGCTTTAAATAAACAAGTTGACCCTACTTGTCTTCAGAGGAGTTTGGATCCCATATGTCCTCCTCTGTCAATGGAGAGAAGTAGAAAGTATAGGACCTATGAAAACATAGTTTATGTTTCCAGGTGATAGTTTGATAAGAATGTTATGTTAATAATACAGTCCTTCTTTTATGACTTTCCAAAAAATCCTTCACGGGCCTACCTAATAGATAAGAGTCATTAGTGTATTCTATAATGTGCAGTCTGAGGCCAGAGTCACACTAGCGTATAGTGGGTCGCCCTCCCAGGGCTGTGGGGGGGTTACTCGGTACCGGGCCCGATGAGCTTCAATGGGAGATGTCACGGCAGCAGGGACCCGGCCCGTGGCCCTGGGCGCCCATTGTAAAAGGGGTTGTCACAGTGTGCGTATGGTGATGAAAGTTTATAAATTATTCGTGACGCCACCTGTGGTGTTTGGCAATGGAGATGTAAGCCGACGCTGCAGACAGATCCTCTGGGACAGATGGTGTGGTGCAGCAAGGATATTATAACCCTCCACAGGCAGGGCTGTAGTCCCAGGGCAGTGTCGGTGAAGTGACACTCGGATGGTGTAGTGTCAAGCGCAAGGGATGTAGCAGTGCGGGGCGGGTTGGCGCAGGAATGAGTGGAGGACACCAGGGCATATAGTTCCAAAGCTTTACTCACAGTCTGTTGTACAAACAGGTGCCTGCCTCCGTGCCGTGTCCTCCAGGTCAGGGACTCAGTCAACCTCCAGGCCGGATGGAGTACTCCTGTCCAACACTCCGCCAACATGTGCCTTTCTGAACGTCTCCTCTTATAGCGACTTTAAATGAAGTACTCCCAGTACTGAGTTACACTGGAGTTCCTCCTGTCCGATGTTCTTTTGAACTCTACTTGTACGGCAGACAGCTGTAGCCTGCTTCGGGGACTCCTTGCTACTAAGTCCCGGCTCACTATCCAGTTGCTGTTGTGCCCCCAAGTCTTGTGTGGGAATAAAGTGGTCACTACTTCTATTCCTCCAGTGTCTGCTGCAGGACCATTAGTATCCATACAACTTCGGGGACCGGGCCCCGGCCTTGCGCTTAGAACTTCTAGGAAGGGTTCTCTTCTAACCCACGTCCTCTGTTCTCTTTTACTCCTCACATTCCGTACTAATCTTGCTTTCTATGGAGAATCAGGCTTTCTGTCTATGTAGCTCTCTCTCTTCCTTTCCTGTGCCAGCAGACCCAGGTCACTGGGATCTGCTGCAGCACTACCATCCATCTATCCCTCTCTCCGGGGATCTTCTTCTCTCCAACTCCCTAACCAACTGAACTCTAATCCTAAACTCTTCCCGCTCCTTGTAATGTAAACTAACTCCACCCACTTCCCAGCACGTTTCGTGTTCCAAGCAGGGAGCCACCAATGGGTGCTTTGCTATACTCCAAGCAGGGAGCCGCCAAAGGTGCTTTGCTACACTACTTTGTGGTGTGGGGTGCAGGTGTTGGAGCGTGGCCAGGAGTCTCCACCTTACCTGGATGGTGGGGCACCACACCTCAGGAGAAGGTGCAGTACCTCTGTGGCGACTGAGCCTCAGGGGCGCCACAATAGCATCTGATGCAAGATCATCTGATATGAGATGCTAATGAAATTCAGCTTCAGCTCCTTCTCCTTCATTGCTGGTAGTGCGGTATTTCACACAGACCCATAGACTCCTATGGGTGCTTGCGATACAATTCTGGCAGCCATTCGCAGCATGCTGCCATTGTTCTCTCATGTCGAATCGGCAGGAGAAAATAATCTCAGATGTGACCTGCCCTATAGTACAACACTGGGGCAAGTGCAATCTGCCGTTTTATCAGATTGTACTCACCGATTTATTCTCTCGTGTAAGCTAGCCCTGACAGATAATAGAAAGAGCTATTTTTTAAGGTGTCTCATCAAAGATCTATGATTATAAAATCTTAAGGAGGGGTTCTGTGTATAACCCTTGATTAAAGTGTAAGACTTCTTGTTAAAAAAAAAGATGGTGTAGAGATGAGCAAATTGCTTAGGGACAAATTGATTTCTTCACAACTTACAAAAGATTCACATTTTTTTAATAATTTTTTTTGTGATTAGTGTTATGCAAATTAAATATATTGTCAGCCTGACTGAACAACATTTTGCTAAACTGTAGAGGGCAGGGAAAAAGGTAAAAAAAATTAATATTCACCTGATCACTAACCTGTCCAACTGATGCCGTAGTCCATCATCTGTTTTTTTGCTCTATCTAGCATCTTCTTCCATCTGGCGTATGACGTTTACTTCATGAAATTTCATTGAGAGAGGATCTTCCGGTGCCGATTAGGCATCAGGTTCCACTACAGAAAATAATATGGAAATATTCATTTCGTATCAACTAACAAGGATGAAAATGGAATTTCTTTGCCAAATGCGAGTGAGCAGCTGAATTCGAGAGTCAGCAGATTTGTTCATCCCTAGTTATCCCTAATTATCCCTAATATCCCTTGAGACCTTAAGGCCCCTTTACATTTAGCGATGCACCAGCGATCCGACCAGCAATCCGTCCCTGTCAGGATCGCTGGTGCATCGCTAAATGATCGCTAGTGAGCTGTCACACAGGCAGACCTCACAGCGATGCAGCAGCGACGCAGCGCACGATACTCACCTTTCACACACAGCGATCCTAACATCCTCCCGCCCGCCTCCACGCGTCGGTCGTCGGCGCCAGCAGGAAGCCCAGCAGGAAGCTGATGACGAGAAATGGAGCCGGACATTCTCGCGCGATCAGGGATGGACAGCGGGGGAGCCGGTCAGAGGTAAGTATCACACATAGCGATATCGCTAGCAGTGTGAAATGGACTGTTTTTCTCAAGCTTGTGACAATTTTGGTGTCGAGATCAACACTAGATAAACCAAAGTCATGTATTAATCTGTTCCAGGGAAACTATACAAGGAGTCACGTATCACGGTGAAGGGGCAAAACCTCAAAGCAGTTGATAACTTCTCCTACTTAGGCAGCACACTCTCCCGTGAAGTAACCATAGACGCTGAGGTTAATAACAGAATTGCCAAAGCCAGTGCCTCCTTCAGGAGACTGGATAAGAACATCTGGGAAAGAAGGGGACTCAGCCGTACCACCAAACTGAAGGTCTACTGCGCGGTGGTCCTCACCACACTTCTCAATGCTAGCGATACCTGGACAGTCTACAGCCAGCATGCTAAACAGCTTAATCATTTTTATATGAGTTGCCCCCGCAGACTTCTCCACATTAGGTGGCAAGACAATGTCCCAGACACGGCAATTCTGGAACAAATCGGGCTCTGCAGCGTTTACACTCTCCTGCTGAAAGCCCAAGCCAGGTGGGCTGGACATGTAGTCAGAATGTCTGACAGCCGACTACCGAAACAACTGCTTTACGGAGAACTGTGCCAAGGAAAGCGAGCAGTTGGGGAGCCAAAGAAGCGCTATAAAGACTGCCTTAATGCGTCCCTCAAAAACCTGGAAGCTAACATCAATGAATGGGAAGAGCTTGCCCTGGATCGTTCAGGTTAGTGAGGCAGGATCACCTCAGGAGCACGTGCAGCTGATGACAGGAAAATCTTGGACGCAAAAAGAAAGCTTGCTGTCCGCAAGGCACAAGCAGAATCTAGTGTACTGACCACATCTACTTCCTTATGTCAAATATGTGGGCGAATCTTCAGGACCCGGACTGGCCTCATTAACCACATCCGGACCCATAACTATTAATTCTCTTCTAACCCTGAAGCCATGGTCATCTTCGGCTGCGAAGGACGAACATCAATATTTATTGAGTGTTGGAGTACAGAGACCAAAAAATGGCCACACTGGCAATAATGTTTTATGTATGGCTTAATTAATTTTATATTTTGATAGACCAGACTTTTATGGACACAATAATTAAAATATATAATTGTTTATGTTTTTTTTTAATTTTTTTGGAATGACAAAAGAGGGCGATATAATCTTTGATTATTTTTTTTTGCTTCACTTTGTGTTTTAGATGGGACTTGATCCATTTTTTCTGTACATAGTGTAAATACTTTAATGCTCTCCTTTGAAGACTAGCTTGAGGCAGCAAACACTATCCACTTTGTTAATACAAGAACTAGGCATATCTGAAAAAAACATGTAGAAACATGTCAATATGCTAAGTATCTAAGCTAAGAAGTTCTAAAACTGTATACGTTACAAAGGGAGCAGTTATAAAAGTAAGTCATGGAACTGTAATTATGATTACTAGGATTACGTCATCCGAGCTGAGTTGGCGTTTTTTGATTGGTCACCCTAAGATGATAAAACACTGAAGTCTCAATAGACTAAATAGATGACGTAGTAGGCTACTAACAGTGAAATAATGTTGATAAAATAGCAAACACGCAACCTTTCTATACACCTGCATGTAAAGTGTCATAAGTAATTACAACCTCCTCTGGATCTTGAAAAATTAGTTCCAATCAGCAAATTTAAGCATCATATCTTTGCTTGCAGCACCACAAAATTTGATAAGAAGATTAGCTGATTTTGTCTCTGAACTAACTTGGCTGTAGAAAACAGTGTAATAAATAGGTATTTCATGGGGGCAACACATTGTCAAAGGATAATTAAAACTTTAGGAGATAAGAAAAGGGTAGAATTGCTGACCTGATTTTTTTAAAACCAGTAAGCAAGTGAATACAAAGAGAGAATCTGTTAGGAACGGCGGAACAAACTAAATAAAAATAATAATAAAGTGCGTTCGCCGCTCGGGGTCCACCGTGCAGTAGGTGATATAACCGCTGCTAAGTGGTGGCAGGAGCAATATGGCGGAAATGCGCACAGGGTTAAACGTCACCCAGGTGCACAAAGCAATCTCTGTTAAGTCACAGAGATGCCAATCAAATACAAATACAAAAGACTGAGCCTGTTGAAGTCACAGTACACAGTATAAATGCACGCACTGTATCAGGTCACAGGAGTAGCCCGGGACAGCGGAACTACGTCTGTCTAGACCTACCGTGTGTGCAGCGTCGCAGCTGCGGACGCTAAGGAGGGCTGCTACTGCAGCGCGGCGTAGACACTGCCGCTAAACGACAAGGCAAAGACGCAAGCACAATGTCGAACGCTAGCAGCTGTGGATGTTGCAGCAGAGGAGCGCTGGCGCTGATTCTAAACTCAGTCCCTAACCACATACGTAATATCAGAGGGAAGGGGTTTCATAATGAGTCATTTACCAGAATCATACATCTGTCCTCATAGACACAGCAGCAAGTAAGTCTATACTAGCGCATGGCAGAACAGCCATGCGTGCCTTTTATAGCAGGCGGGACCTTCTGCAAGCTTCCAGATCTCTGAGATGGACCAATGAGATCTGGAGCACGACCTGAGCACATGACTCCCGATCTCCAATGGGAGATCGTCCCATGAGCATGCTCAGTAGGAGGACAGAAGGACTTAGCCTCAGGAGAGATTTACTGCAAGGCAATCTCCTCTGCAATCTCCTCTGCAGTAGATAAACTGTAACATCGGCGGCCGTGCCCGCCCTGGCGTCTTCTGCGGCGGCAACCGCTGCTGCCCCTTCTTACCGGCATTCCCTCTGCAGCGCACACTCTCACTCAGCGTCCAGCTCTGCCGTGTCCCGGCGCTCCTCCATTAGGCCGAGGACGCGAGCCAGCGCTCCCTCTTCTGCCGGCGGTGGGCGTCGCTGAGGGCGGTGCTCGCTTACCCACTTCCTGATCCTAAAGTATTTCAGGCGTCCGCTCTGTAGAGAGGATGCCTGATGATTGTGTGCTAATCCACGCGTTGTTCTGGCCGCTATAGTGTTACTATAGTTCTCTGGTTATATTCCTCTCGTCTTCTCCCTGTCAGCCTCCGTCTTGTCCTGCTTCCTCTCTCGCTCTCCTGGTTCCCTGGTGCTCTCCCCTCCTGCCTATCCATCCCTATATCTCCTCCTGGGTTCTCCACGTCTGCTTTCCCCCTGCTTCTGTGGCTACTCCTGCTGGCCCTTCTAGTAGCTGCCGCATGGTTTCCTGCTCTCCCTATAACCCTGTTCATGTACTCTTACCTCTGCTCAGTGTCCCTGGCCCTCCTCTGGTCCTCCTTGTCCCTGAGCCGGCTGTCGCGGTTCTGTCCTCTGCGGTTTTGCCCCTAACGATCCCTGTATAGGGCTCGGTCATCACCTGGAGCGCTCGACCCAGGGGCTCCAGATCCGCGACCCAGAAGGTCCACTCTCGGGTGTTGTCCATTCCCTGAACATCACAGTATCATCAGGCCATGGACCCAGCCGGTGCCGCGGCCGCCACGCAGAAGGAACTGCTTTTCTTGCATGAAAATCAGACCCGGATAATGTCCTTCATGAAGTCCATGGACACCCGGTTATCCGCTCTGCAGACCTCTGATCCAGGGCATGCTCCCCTCCTAGTCAGTCTTCAGCAGGAGCTCGCGCAGCAGCGCGACGCCCAGTCTCACATCTTGGGTTATATGGCTTCCGTTGACGATCGACTGCTTGCCTTGCAGTCCGCTGCGGCCGCCTCTACCCCACCCAGGGAAGCAGTTTCGTCTCTGCCACCTCGCCTGGGAAAGCCTCCCCGGTATGGCGGAGATCCTAAGCTATGTCGGGGTTTCTTAAATCAGTGCAGACTGCACTTTGAGCTTTTGCCCCAACAATACCCCACTGATTGTGCCAAGGTGACGTTCATTGTGTCCCATCTTGAGGGAGAAGCTCTGGCCTGGGTTAATCCTTTATGGGAGAGGGATGATCCCGTCGTGTCTAGTATCCAGAACTTTCTGGAGACATGCCGCAAAGTGTTCGATGAACCTGGATGCTTAGCGTCTACCACAGAGGCCCTCTTTAACCTTCGCCAGGGGTCCCTTACTGTGGGACAGTACGCCATCCTCTTTCGGACATTGTCGTCGGAACTCGGATGGAATAATGAGGCAATTGTAGGTGCCTTCTGGAGAGGCCTCTCAGGTAAAATCAAGGATGAGCTTGCTGGACGAGATACCCCAACCACTCTGGAGGATCTCATTTCCCTGGCTACTCGTATAGACCTGCGGTTCTTGGAGCTCGCTCGAGAGCCGGTTAGGGAGTGCAGGCCCTTTAGGCTGTATCAAGCGCCCATCCCGCGCTCATCTACTCCCTCTACTAGCGTCGCTCCCGACCCCGTGCAGGTAGATCGGATCTGGCTGTCCGAGCAGCGACGCAGGGAGAGGGTGACGAACGGTCTCTGCCTGTACTGCGGTGGAGCCAATCACTTTGTGCGCACCTGTCCTGAGAGACCGGGAAACGCCTCCACCTAGGCCAGGTAAGAGAGGTCTCCCTAGGTGATCATAATTCCTCTCTGCCCCTTACCCTTTCAGCTTTAATTATTGCAGGTCGGGAGCGTAGATCTGTGGAGGCGTATGTGGACTCGGGTGTGGCTGGTAATTTCATCCGGCAAGAAGAGGTGGATAAACTCCGGATCCCGGTGGTCATCTTAAAAGACCTGCGTGCCATCACCTCCATTGATGGAAAACCTCTTCCCGAACTCGTCACCGTGGTTACGGCCGAAGTAGACTTACAAATTGAAGCGCTTCATCTGGAGAGAATAGCCTTCTACGTCCTGCCTAAATTGTCCCACGCTGTCCTCCTAGGATTACCCTGGCTTAGGCTGCACGAGCCAGTTGTCGACTGGCGCTCAGGGGAGATCCTGCGCTGGGGTCATTCCTGCCACGCACGTTGTTTACGGTCCATCCTCCATCCTCGTTCCCTGCCAATGCCAGCCAATCTTCCGGGCCTTCCCGCACCGTATGCCGACGTTTTTAGCAACAAAGAAGCGGATACTCTGCCTCCGCATCGGGCCTATGACTGTCCTATTGACCTGATTCCCGGAGCCACCCCTCCTAGAGGGAGAACGTATCCCTTATCCCCAGCAGAGACCACGGCTATGTCTGAATACATACAGGAGAACTTGGCTAAGGGCTTCATTCGGAAATCCTCGTCCCCTGCACTTCGACCATGTATCGACTACCGGGGCCTGAACAATATCACGGTTAAGAATCGATACCCGCTTCCGCTTATCCCGGAACTCTTCTACCGGCTGAGAGGGGCTCGGATCTTCACGAAGCTGGATCTGCGGGGAGCTTATAACTTTATCCGAACCCGCGCTTTGGACGAGTGGAAGACGGCCTTCAATACCTGTGATGGTCACTATGAGTATTTAGTCATGCCGTTTGGTCTCTGCAACGCTCCAGCTGTATTCCAGGAATTCGTTAACGAGGTGTTTCGGGATCTTCTGCACTCATGCGTAGTAGTGTACCTAGATGATATTCTCATCTTTTCGCCAGACCTATCCTCTCATCGGAGAAGCGTATGCATGGTCCTGCATCGTCTTCGGGAGAATCTCCTCTACGCCAAAATTGAAAAGTGTCTCTTTGAGCAAACCTCGCTACCCTTCTTGGGGTATATAATCACAGATTCCGGACTGAAGATGGATCCCGAGAAACTCTCTGCGGTACTCAAGTGGCCCCGTCCTGTCGGTATAAAAGCCATCCAGTGTTTCCTCGGATTCGCGAATTACTACCGACAGTTTGTGCCGCATTTTTCCATGGTGACCAAGCCCATCACGGTCCTGACCCGTAAAGGAACTAGAATCATAGAATCATAGAATCATAGAGTTGGAAGGGACCTCCTGGGCCATCTGGTCCAACCCCCTGCTCAAAGCAGGATTCACTAAATCATCCCAGTCAGATGTCTGTCCAGCCTCTGTTTGAAGACTTCCATTGAAGGAGAACTCACCACTTCTCATGGCAGCCTGTTCCACTCATTGATCACTCTAACTGTCAAAAAGTTTTTTCTAATATCTAATCTGTGTCTCCGCCCATTCAGTTTCATCCCATTGCTTCTAGTCTTTCCTTGTGCAAATGAGAAAAAGTTGATCCTTCTACAATGTGACAGCCCGTTAGATATTTGTAGACAGCTATTAAGTCTCCTCTCAGTCTTCTCTTTTGCAAACTAAACATTCCCAAATCCTGCAACCTTTCCTCATAAGACAGGGTTTGCAGACCGGTCACCATTCTGGTCGTTCTTTTCTGAACTTGCTCCAGTTTGTTGATGTCTTTTTTAAAATGTGGTGCCCAAAACTGGACACAATATTCCAGATGAGGTCTGACCAAAGATGAGTAGAGGGAAATAATGACTTCACGTGATCTAGACTGTATGCTTCTGTTAATACATCCTAGAATTGCATTTGCCTTTTTTGCTGCTGCACCACACTGTTGACTCATATTCAGTTTGTGATCTATTAGTATACCCAAGTCTTTTTCACATGTGCTGTCACTTAACCCTATTCCTCCCATTCTGTATATGCTTTTTTCATTTTTATTGCCCAGATGTAGTACTTTGCATTTCTCCCTGTTAAAAACCATTCTGTTAGTTGCTGCCCACTTCTCCAGTTTATTTAAATCTTTTTGAATCCTCTCTCTCTCTTCTCTAGTATTAGCTATCCCTCCTAGCTTTGTGTCATCAGCAAATTTAATCAGTTTACCCTCAATTCCTTCATCTAAATCGTTGATAAAGATGTTGAACAATACAGGGCCCAGGACAGAGCCCTGTGGTACCCCACTTGAGACATTCTTCCAACTGGATGTGCAGCCATTTACGACCACTCTTTGGGTCCGATCACTAAGCCAGTTATGAATCCACCTAACAGTTGCCTTGTCCATTCTATACTTAGTCATTTTTTCAATAAGGATTGTATGAGATACTTTGTCAAATGCTTTGCTGAAGTCAAGATATACTATATCTACAGCATTTCCTTGATCCACCCAATCAGTGATACTGTCATAGAAGGAAATTAAGTTAGTCTGACATGACTTATTAGTTACAAACCCATGCTGACTCTGTTTAATCACTTCATTCTTATCCAGGTATTGACATAAATGTTGTTTAATAATTTGTTCAAAGATCTTTCCTGGTATAGAAGTCAGACTCACCGGCCTATAGTTGCCTAGTTCCACCTTCTTCCCTTTTTGAAGATAGGAACAACATTTGCTCTTCTCCAGTCTTCTGGCACTTCTCCTGTTCTCCAAGAATTTTCATAGATTATGGCGAGGGGTTCAAAAATTTCTTCTGCTATCTCCTTCAGTACTCTGGGGTGTAATTCATCTGGACCTGGAGACTTGAATTAATTTAGGTTAGCTAAGTGTTTCCTCACTATCTTTCTGTTTATAGATATCCTGGATTCTTCTATTCCCTTAATAGGACAGTGAATAACAGTTGATGTTACATTTCCTTTCTGAGAGAAAACAGATGCAAAATAGGAATTTAAAAGTTCAGCCTTCTCAACATCCTGTCTTACCATTTCATCATTTTCATCCTGTAAAAATCCTATAGCATCTTTGACTTTTCTTTTACTTTTAACATATCCCCAAAATCCTTTATTATTGCTTTTGACATCTCTTGCAAGCCTCAATTCATTTTCAGCTTTAGATAATCTGATTTGTGCCCTGCAGGTTCTGCAGACAGCATTATATTCTTCTTTAAATATGCCTCCCTCTTTCCATTTTATAAACATTTTTTTCTTCTTTTTTAGCATGTGCTTAAGTTCTGTGTTCATCCATCCTGGTTTCCTTAAATGCTTCCTATTCTTCCCTCTTTTCGGAATTGTTAACAACTGTGCTTTGAGAATTTCATTTTTCAAGATTTCCCATCCTTCCTGGACATTTTTGTCTTTAAGGATATCCAGCCATTGGATCCCTCCAATTCTCTTTCTGAATCCCTTAAAATCTGCCTTTCTGAAATCTAACCTTGACGTCTGAGTCTTCACAGGTCTTCCGCCTCTAGTTATCCAAAATTCTAAAATAGTATGGTCGCTACCTCCTAGGGTCCCAGCCACTTTTACCTCCTCAACCATTTCCTCCCTGTTTATAAGGATTAGATCCAAGGTAGCAGTTCCCCTTGTTTTCTCCCCTACCTTTTGGAAGATAAAGTTGTCAGCAAGAGAGGATAAGAATTTCCTTGACCTGTTAGTTTTGCCTGAGAGAGATTCCCAACAAATGTCTGGATAGTTGAAATCTCCCATGACAACTATGTCATATTTTTTGGAGAACTTGGCCATTTGATGCATAAAGAGTTCATCCATATCTTCAGCTTGCACAGGCGGCCTGTAGTAAATGCCTACAATGGTGTCCTTTCCATTGTTCTGTCCTTGTATTCTTACCCAAACAGTTTCCACAGAACGCCCAGTCTCTGAAGCTTCAATTTCTGTGCAGATATACGCGTTTCTAACATACAATGCGACACCCCCTCCTCGTTTATCAAGTCTGTTTCTTGCAAATAAGTTGTATCCTTCTAGTCTTGTATTCCAATAATGTGTATTGTCCCACCAAGTTTCAGTGATTCCAATGACATCATATTTCTTTTCCTGTGTTAGTAGTTCCAATTCTCCTTGTTTGTTGCCCATACTTTGTGCATTAGTATAGAAACATTTTAGTTTGTGATTGGTTTCTCTTTCTCCAATATTTTTATTAATTAGATTCTTTTGTCTTTGTTCTTCCTTTCCACTTCTAATAGCAGAGTTCTAAATAGCATTTGTCAGGTGTATGGCTTTTTCTGGTCTTATGCTTCCCTTCCCATGTTGTTCTAGTTTAAAGCTCTCCTTACAAGTGTAGCAAGGCGACTTCCAAATACATGCTTTCCAGTCTTCGTAAGGTGCACCCCATCTCTAGCAAGTAGTCCATCGTATAAGTAATTCACTCCATGATCCATAAATCCAAATCATTGCTGACTGCACCATCGACGTAGCCAGTTGTTCACCTGCAGAATCTTATTCCACCTCCTTGTTCCATGGCCATCCACTGGGAGGATGGAAGAGAAGACCACCTGCGCTCCCAGTTCTTTCACTTTCTTGCCTAAGTCTTCAAAGTCTCTGCAGATGGTTTCTAACAGCTGGTCTCCCGAGGCTGAAGAGGCCTTCCTGGCCCTGAAACGCTCCTTTGCATCTGCACCGGTCTTACATGGGCGGGTGGTCAGTAGGCCTTTTGTTCTAGAAGTGGACGCCTCCTCCACCGGAGCAGGGGCGGTCCTTTCCCAGCAGGTTCCCTCAGGACGACTGGTCCCTTGCGGGCTCTTTTCCAAATCCTTTTCGCCTGCGGAGTGCAATTACTCCATTGGAGACCGGGAGTTGCTGGCCATTAAGATGGCTCTAGAGGAATGGCGGTACTTGCTCGAAGGGGCTGTCCATCCCTTTACTATCTTCACGGATCACAAGAATTTGGCCTATCTGCAGTCCGCACAGAGACTCAATTCCAGACAGGCCAGATGGGCCTTGTATTTTTCTCAGTTTGATTTCAAGCTCCACTTCCGCCCCGGTGATAAAAACATCAAGGCGGATGCACTCTCCAGGTCTTTACAGTCGCCTGAAGAGGATGAGGGTCCATCATATATTATCTAGCCTGCCAAAGTGATCACCGTGGCTCCTGTGAACTTTTCTACTCCTCCACCAGGCAAGACCTTCGTTCCTCAGAATAAATGTACGGAGGTGTTGCACTGGGGGAATTCCTCCAAGGTTGCTGGGCACGTTGTGACCAAGAAGACCCTCTCGCTCCTCTCCCGTTATTACTGGTGGGCCACCCTTCGCCAAGACGTAGTGGATTATGATGCCTCTTGCACCACCTGTACCCAGAACAAGATCCCAAGGACCCTGCCCTCCGGCCTTCTCCACCCGTTACCGGTTCCGGATGCTCCTTGGCAGCAAATTGCGATGGATTTCATAACCGACTTGCCCTGCTCAGCTGGCTGCACCACCATCATAGTCGTAGCGGATCACTTCTCAAAGATGGCTCATTTCATCCCCTTGCCTGGACAGCCGTCAGCTCCGAAGTTGGCCGAGATCTTCGTCCACCAGATCTTCGGGCTACATGGTCTCTCTCTACGGATTGTGTCTGATCGTGGGGTCCAGTTTACTTCTCGCTTTTGGAGGGCTCTCTGTCGGCTTATGGGCACTTCCCTCGACTTCTTCTCCGCTTATCATCCACAGACCAACGGGCAAGTGGAGTGGATTAATCAGGTTCTGACAACCTACCTGCGTCACTTTTCCAACGCCCATCAGGACAATTGGGTCTCACTTCTACCTTGGGCAGAATTCGCCCAAAATAACCATCCCAGCGAATCAACCACCAAATCACCGTTCTTTGTGGTCTCAGGTCAGAATCCGGGCGTTCCATTGCCCTTTATCACATCATCAGGAGTTCCCACAGCAGATGCTCTCGCCATAGAATTTTCAGAGATTTGGAAGGAGACCAGAGAGGCCCTCGTGAATGCCAGTGCCCGAATTAAGAGACATGCGGACAAGAGACGGAGGGACCTTCCTCCATACCATCCTGGCGACAAGATCTGGCTTTCGACCAAGCACATCCACTTGAAAGTTCCTGCCTTTAAGTTAAGTCCCCGTTACATCGGTCCTTTTCGAAGTGCTGAGACGCATCAATGAGGTGGTTTATAAACTGAGATTGCCGGCTTCACTCCGGGTCCCTAACGCCTTTCATGTCTCACTCCTGAAACCTGTAGTCCTGAATCGGTTCCAACCTGTCTCCATTGCCCCTCCTTCACCTATTGGGTCGGATGACATCTTTGAAATAAAGGACATTTTGGCCATGAAAAGAGTCAGGGGGAGGACTCTCTTTCTTATTGATTGGAAGGGATTTGGCCCTGAAGAGAGGCCCTGGGAGCCTCGAGAAAATGTTAACGCCCCCCTAATACTGAAAACCTTTCTGGCCAATCTCAGAAAGGAGGGATGTAAGGAGGAGGGTACTGTAACATCCGCGGCCGTGCCTGCCCTGGCGTCTTTTGCGGCGGCAACCGCTGCTGCCCCGTCTTACCGGCATTCCCTCTGCAGCGCACACTCTCACTCAGCGTCCAGCTCTGCCGCGTCCCGGCGCTCCTCCATTAGGCCGAGGACGCGAGCCAGCGCTCCCTCTTCTGCCGGCGGTGGGCGTCGCTGAGGGCGGTGCTCGCTTACCCACTTCCTGATCCTAAAGTATTTCAGGCGTCCGCTCTGTAGAGGAAGATGCCTGATGATTGTGTGCTAATCCACGCGTTGTTCTGGCCGCTATAGTGTTACTATAGTTCTCTGGCTATATTCCTCTCGTCTTCTCCCTGTCAGCCTCCGTCTTGTCCTGCTTCCTCTCTCGCTCTCCTGGTTCCCTGGTGCTCTCCCCTCCTGCCTATCCATCCCTATATCTCCTCCTGGGCTCTCCACGTCTGCATTCCCCCTGCTTCTGTGGCTACTCCTGCTGGCCCTTCTAGTAGCTGCCGCATGGTTTCCTGCTCTCCCTATAACCCTGTTCAGGTACGCTTATCTCTGCTCAGTGTCACTGGCCCTCCTCTGGTCCTCCTTGTCCCTGAGCCGTCCCTCTTGGTACCGACTGTTGCGGTTCTGTCCTCTGCGGTTTTGCCCCTAACGATCCCTGTATAGGGCTCGGTCATCACCTGGCGCGCTCGACCCAGGGGCTCCAGATCCGTGACCCAGAGGGTCCACTCTCGGGCGTTGTCCATTCCCTGAACGTCACATAAACAGTAGGAGACTGCGGAATGTGAGGGTCTGGATCGCTGCAGAGTAAACGCAGAAATCTGACGCCTAACAGAATCACTGATCGAATGCAGATCCAGGCATGATAATGCCAGCAGTTTATTACAGAGTGCTGTTCTAAGCTCCATTTTGCAAGGAGTTTATTACATAACTAGATGTGTGCAGTAACATCACGATGGGAGCAGCTTTGTGGTGCTGGGGGTGGCAGCCCACCCACTTCCGTGCAGTCACAACCGGCAGGAAAGACGGTGTTTTGCGCTCTGTGCTGGAGATGGTGTGTTGCGCCACCAGAGGGTGGCCGCACCCAATCTCCAGCACAGGCCTCAAGCCACCGTCTTTCCTGCCGGCAGTGACTGCACGGAGGCGGATGGGCAGGCAGCGGCGGGATCCGGCGCGTGTAGTCAGGTAGTGGGTCTTGGCGGGGGTCCAGCGGTGACATCCCTCTCATTACTCCCCTCTCATTATATCCCCTTCATTACACCCCTTTCACAGCCTCATGATCGCAGTGGCGAGCTGGTTCCGAGCGGTAGCTGGGATCCAAGCGGTGGCTGGGATCCAAGCAGCGGCCGGGATCCCAGCGGTGGTCGGGATCGCAGCGGCAGCCTGGATCCAATCGGCAGCTGTGATCCCAGAGTTGGCCTGGATCCGAACGGCAGCTGGGATCCCAGCCGCGGTCGGTATCGCAGCGGCGTTCGGGATCGCTGCTGCGTCCTGGATCCGAGTGGCATCACTCGGGTGTTCCAAAATGGCGGTCGGCATACTTCCAGTGTGGCACAGTGGATTGTGCGATTCTGGGACATCCAGACGGAAGTGTATGATGGACAATTTAAGGCTATTATGTATATAAATGTCTGTATAAGAACTGACAGAGAAAGTAGACTTGTAAGGACATGACCCAGCTTCTTTTTGTTACTCACCTGTCCTGTTGTGAGTTCATTTTACCCTTCACCATTGAGGTCTGATGAACTCCCTCTTCTGGTGAAGGAAGGTAGTGAGGCTGATTACCAGGCACCTGGGCAGGATGATGATGACTGGGTGATGGGAATTACTGACTGGATATAAGGCAGCTGACGCCCTTCTGCCTTGCTGGTGATCTCTCTGAGGGATTCTAGGAGACCAGTCTGATTCCTGCTCCTCAAAAGCGAAGTTTTCTGTTCTACTTTTTGCATTTGTGTTTTGGTTTTGTTTTGCATTGTTTTCCTTGATTTCTGCCATTCCCTGCTGGGGTGAGCTGAATTCCTTTTTGCTCTGTCTTCAGAAAATACCTGAGTACTGATATAGTCTTTTTGAAGCCTAGCGTCTTCAGGGTTTTTTCCCTATCAGCTGTTGGCTCTTGTTTTGATAGGGTTTTGGCGGATTACAGACAGCAGCTTTTCTATCCTGTCCTATCTAGTGAGCTTGGGCCCCATCATTTGCTCAGCCTATCTTTCTATCTGTATGAGTTTTTTTTCATCTTGCTTCACCGTCATTATATGTTGGGGGCTGCCTATTGCTTTGGGGTCTGCTCTGGGGCAGT
This sequence comes from Dendrobates tinctorius, assembly GCF_039654945.1. NCBI lineage: Eukaryota > Metazoa > Chordata > Amphibia > Anura > Dendrobatidae > Dendrobates > Dendrobates tinctorius. The sequence goes on from NW_027361697.1 coordinate 34,552,245, forward strand.
TTAGATTTCCCTTTCTGTCTTTAGGCTATGTAGTTCTCCGGCTGTGTTCGAGGGGTCTAGGGCACCGTAGGAACCCCCCACGGCTACTGCTAGTTGTTGTTGATAAGTTCAGGGGTCTGCAATCCGATAGCTGCCAACTTCTCTGGTTTTCTGGACTTAGCTAGTATTTCTGTTTTTGCCTCCTACGGTGACTCATTCATAACAGAATCACCAGCCATACTGCAGATCCTAGGGTACTCAATAGCAGGAAAGAATTGTAAAAAAAAAAAAAAAAAAAAAAAAAGCGTGTATATTTTTTCCTCTATATCTCTGAGGCTGTAGGGGGAATTTTTTTTCTCTCAATGGAGATAAAGCAATTGTCTGATCGTGTGGAGCAGCTCGCTGCGGAAGTGGGGGGAATTTCCGCCTACCTTGCTCATTCATATGCTGCTGAACCAAAGATCCCTACTCCTGATGTGTTTTTTGGGGATCGGTCTAAATTTTTGATTTTCAAAAACTATCCCTAACTCGTCAGGGAGCTCCGCACAGCAGGTTAAAGTTGTCATCTCTTTGCTGTGTGGCGATCCCCAGGACTGGGCGTTTTCTTTGAAACCAGATGATCCTATTCTGACTAATGTGAACGCATTTTTTCAAGCCTTGGGGTTGTTGTATGACGAACCTAATGCTATGGATCAGGCTGAAAAGACCCTGTTGGAATTGAGCCAGGGTCGAGATTCTGCAGAATTGTACTGTCAAAAATTCCGAAAGTGGGTGGTCCTTACTACCTGGAATGATAATGCCTTGGCAGCTCTCTTTCGGAAAGGTTTGTCAGAAGCCGTAAAAGATACTATGGTGGAATTTCCTGTTCCCTCTGGTCTTGACGATTCTATGTCATTAGCCATTCAGATTGATCGGCGTTTACGTGAACGCAGGACTGCACGAGAGGTGTTGCCACCTGTTGAACAAATGTCTGAACCTATGCAATGTGATAGAGTTTTGTCCAGGGAGCAACGTCAGGAGTTCAGAAGGCGTAATAAGCTGTGTTTTTTTTGTGGAGATGCCTCGCATATTATTTCTGTCTGTCCTAAATGAGAGAAATGTTTTGCACACACGTTTTCTGTGGGTGGTGTTCAACCTAAGTTTCTTCTGGCAATTACTCTGATCTGCTCCCTGTCCACATTTTCCGCCAAGGCTTTTGTGGATTCCGGAGCAGCCCTGAACCTAATGGACTTGGATTTTGCTAAACGTTGTGGATTTCCTATGACACCTCTGCGGACGCCTATCCCTTTGAGGGGGATTGATGCTACTCCTTTGGCGAAAAATAAACCTCAGTTTTGGACCCAGGTGGTCGCCCCAGACCATCAAGAAAATTGCAGATTTTTGGTGTTGCATAATTTGCATGATATCATTGTTCTGGGGTTTCCCTGGTTGCAAATTCATAATCCAGTTTTGGATTCGAAATCTGTGTCTGTGGTGAGTTGGGGTTGTCGGTGTGCCCTTAGTGAGGCTCCGGTTTTTTCCACCTCTCCTCAGTCGCATGATGTTCCTGACTATTTGGCGGATTTTTATGATGTATTTAGTGAGAATGAGTCTGCGTCTTTGATCCTCATAGGAGTTATGACTGTGCAATTGAACTGAGCCCGGGGTGTAAATTTCCCAAGGGTCGGCTCTTCAATTTATCTGTACTCGAGCACGAGGCTATGCGATCCTATATTAAGGAGGCGTTGGAGAAGGGTCATATTAGACCATCCTCTTCACCCTTAGGTGCTGTTTTTTTTTTCGTGGCCAAAAAGGATGGTTCATTAAGGCCTTGTATTGATTATCGTGCCCTCAACAAAATTACTATTAAATATCAGTATCCGTTACCCCTGATTTCGGATCTATTCTCCAGAGTTAAAGGTGCTTGCTGGTTTACCAAGCTTGACCTCAGGGGGGAGTATAATCTTATCCGCAGTAAGCATGGGGATGAATGGAAGACGGCGTTTAATACTCCGGAGGGACATTTTGAGTACCTGGTCATGCCTTTTGGGCTCACTAATGCACCTTCTGTCTTCCAGTGCTTCATGAACGATATTTTTCGAGACTTTGTGGATAAATTTTTGATTATCTATCTGGATGATATTTTGATCTTCACCAAGGATTGGGATTCTCATGTGGAACATGTTCGGACTGTGTTCCGGATCTTGAGGGAGAATTCCCTGTATGTCAAAGGATCGAAATACCTTTTTGGGGTACAGAGGATTTCTTTTTTGGGATTTATTTTGTCTCCGTCAACTATTGAAATGGACCCGGCCAAGGTACAGGCCATTTAAGATTGGGTTCAGCCCACTTCTTTGAGGGCCCTCCAGAAGTTTTTGGGTTTTGCTAATTTTTATCGGAAATTTATAGCAAAATTTTCTAGTATTGCCAAGCCATTGACTGATCTGACTAAGAAGGGTGCTGATGTGTTGAACTGGTCTCCAGAGGCTGTTTCTTCCTTTCAGGAGCTGAAGCGAAGATTCACTTCTGCCCCGGTTTTGCGACAACCTGATGTCTCACTCCCGTTCCAGGTAGAGGTGGACGCTTCTGAGATTGGTGCAGGAGCTGTTTTGTCCCAAAAGGATCCTGTAACATCTAAAATGAATCCCTGTGCTTTCTTTTCCCGAAAATTCTCTCCATCTGAACGTAACTATGATGTGGGGAATCGGGAACTGTTAGCCATGAAATGGGCATTTGAGGAGTGGAGACATTGGTTAGAGGGAGCTAAACATCAAGTCGTGGTCCTCACTGACCACAAGAATTTGATTTACCTGGAGTCGGCCAAACGCTTGAACCCTAGACAGGCTAGGTGGGCCTTGTTTTTTACATGTTTTGATTTTGTGGTCTCTTTTCTTCCTGGCACTAAGAATGTCAAGGCTGACGCTCTCTCTAGGAGCTTCTTTGCTGATTCTCCTGTGGTGACCAAGCCTGCTACCATCTTAGGCGAAGGGGTAGTTCTTTCTGCCATCTCGCCCGATTTGAGACGTGCTCTGGAAGAGTTCCAGGAGGACAAACCTGAGCGTTGTCCCAGTGGAAAGTTGTATGTTCCTGACCAGTGGAAGAAGAGAGTGATGTCTGAAGTTCATTGCTCTGCATTGGCTGGTCATCCAGGTATTTTTGGTACTAGAGATCTGCTGAGTCGGTCTTTTTGGTGGCCCGCCTTGTCTCGTGATGTCAGGAATTTTGTGCAGTCCTGTGGGACTTGCTCCCGGTCTAAACCTTGTTCTCGCTCTAGTGGGTTGTTGATGCCTTTGCCGGTTCCCAGGAGGCCATGGACCCATATTTCAATGGATTTCATCTCTGATATGAGTGTCTCTCAGAGAATGACTGTTATTTGGGTGATTTGTGATAGGTTCTCTAAGATGGTTCATCTTGTACCACTCCCTAAGTTGCCATCTTCCTCTGAGTTGGTGCCCCTGTTTTTGCAACAGGTGGTTCGCTTGCACGGGATTCCAGAGAACATTGTATCTGACAGAGGAGTTCAGTTTGTGTCTAGATTTCGGAGGACTTTCTGTTCCAAGCTGGGAATTCAGTTGCCCTTCTCCTCTGCTTTTCACCCTCAGACCAATGGGCAGACGGAGAGAACAAACCAGACCTTGGAGTCGTATTTGAGATGTTTTATTTCCGCTGATCAGGATGATTGGGTTTCATTTTCCCCTTGGCCGAATTTGCTTTAAATAATAGAGCTAGTTCTGCCACTTTGATGTCACCTTTTTTTTGTAACTTTGGGTTTCATCCTCGATTTTCTTCAGGGCAGGTGGAGCCTTCTGCCTGCCCAGGTGTTGACACTGTGGTGGAGAGAATGCACCAGATCTGGGACCAAGTGGTGGATAAGTTATCTCTCTCCCAGGAAAAGGCCCAGCGGTTTTCCAACCGACATAGGACCATTGGTCCCCAGTTTAAGGTTGGTGATATGGTTTGGTTATCATCAAAAAATATCGCTATGAAGGTGGCTTCTCCTAAGTTTAAGCCTAGATTTATTGGACCTTACAAGATTTTGGAGATTATTAATCCGGTCTCTTTTCATTTGGCTCTTCCTGTTACATTTAAAATCCTTAATGTGTTTCATAAGTCCTTGTTGAAGAGGTTTGTTGAACCAGTAGTTCCTGGGGTGGCACCTCTGGACCCGGTATTGGTTGAAGGTAACATGGAATATGAGGTAGAGAAGATACTGGATTCCCATCTGGCTAGAAGGAGACTCCAGTATTTGGTTAAGTGGAAGGGTTATGGTCAGGAGGATAATTCCTGGGTCTCTGCCTCTGATATTCATGCCAAAAGATTGGTGCGTGCCTTTCATCGGGCTCACCCTGGTGGCGTGGATGAGGGTTTGGTGACCCCTCCTCAAGGGGGAGGTACTGTTGTGAGTTCATTTTCATCTTCACCATTGAGGTCTGATGAACTCCCTCTTCTGGTGAAGGAAGATAGTGAGGCTGATTACCAAGCACCTGGGCAGGATGATGATGACTGGGTGACGGGAATTACTGACTGGATATAAGGCAGCCGACGCCCTTCTGCCTTGCTGGTGATCTCTCTGAGGGATTCTAGGAGACCAGTCTGATTCCTGCTCCTCAAAAGCGAAGTTTTCTGTTCTACTTTTTGCATTTGTGTTTTGGTTTTGTTTTGCATTGTTTTCCTTGATTTCTGCAATTCCCTGCTGGGGTGAGCTGAATTCCTTTTTGCTCTGTCTTTAGAAAATACCTGAGTACTGATATAGTCTTTTTGAAGCCTAGCGTCTTCAGGGTTTTTTTTCCCTATCAGCTGTTGGCTCTTGTTTTGATAGGGTTTTGGCGGATAACAGACAGCAGCTTTTCTTTCCTGTCCTATCTAGTTAGCTTGGGCCCCATCATTTGCTCAGCCTATCTCTCTATCTGTGTGAGTGTTTTTTCATCTTGCTTCACCGTCATTATATGTTGGGGGCTGCCTATTGCTTTGGGGTCTGCTCTGGGGCAGTTTAGATTTCCCTTTCTGTCTTTAGGCTATGTAGTTCTCCGGCTGTGTTCGAGGGGTCTAGGGCACCGTAGGAACCCCCCACGGCTACTGCTAGTTGTTGATAAGTTCAGGGGTCTGCAATCCGATAGCTGCCAACTTCTCTGGTTTTCTGGACTTAGCTAGTATTTCTGTTTTTGCCTCCTATGGTGACTCATTCATAACACTGTCCTGGCTCAGATGCTGGGTCTCATTTCCTTTCATTAGTGAATTTTCCTTAGAGCTAGTCCATACTGGTTTACTATTGTAACCGGTCAAACACCTCTGACATCATCACCCAAGACCTTTTCAGACTGGGTTTAGACAGTCTAGTACAGTCTGCGTAATCAGAAAAAGTAGCATTCAGCTACATATTCTACAGAAGTTTGCCTCATTATCTATTGAGTAACTTCAATGATTACCGTACTAATTGATTTTAAGAGTGCTAACTGGATTCAATTAAAATTCTAAATCTGTTTTCACATTTTCTGTACTGATATACTGAATTACATTGCAATAATCTGATTCTGAATTGTACCCTGTATTTTAAGCCAGAGCTACAGTGACAATTCTGCAAGCTTTGGGAATGAACTCTAATAAAGTTGCAGAACAATTATCTTTACTTGAAGAGTTGATTAATAATATAAGCTCAATTACAAAATGCTTGAATAGTGCTAACATTTTGATTCCACCTTGTTTATGGAATTCTGTGTCTTAACAGTGAGAGATGTGCGAAGAATGAGGATGCACTGGGAGAGTGGCAGAGTGACTCACATTGCACTCAAGGGAAGCGGGGTGGGAAGAAACCTCCAGGGAACGACCTCTTGGACTGGTCACCAGAGCCAGCTTTCACATGTAGTTTTTTCTTAAATGCTGCAGAGCTTTAGATTAAATATACCTGCTTGAAATTATAGAGCCTGTGTCTGATCATGCTATACGGGGTTAAGGCATGTATCAGCTTTCAGCTTCTCTTTAAGGATAACTACGACATCCACAGCATGTTGGGGTATTCTGGAAGTTGAAGGCTATGGGTACTGAGAAGTTCTTTAGGGCAGATTAATGGACAGAGAGGGATTATGGACAACAAACCAAAGGGAAGTGAGCAAGATCGCAGTGTTAATGATGTAGACCCTGTGACATACAGTATTTAAGAGACTATTTAAGAGACAGTTTCCTCTTACTTACATGTTGCCTTTTTAAAGGGAATCTGTCACCCATATTTAGTGATATCATGTAAAGATATCACCCAATTGTGCGTCCCATAAGGATTCTATTACGATTTTTAATTCCCCCTGACCCTGCACCTTTGAGGCATACATACCTTTTTTATCTTGTTGGGGATGTATGCAAATCGCTGCGGTCCGGTCCGATGGGCGTGGCTTAGTCGACTTCTTTCCTCCCCCTTCCTCGGCTTGCTGCACGTAATCTTCATCTGTGAATATCACAGGTAACGTTGGTTTCCGCACTTGTGTGGCGCCCCTGCAGGTCGAGTCGCCACAGAGGTACTGCACCTCATCCAGAGGTGTGGTACACCACAACCAGGTAAGGTGGATGCACCCAAACAGATTCCAACACCCACACCCCCACACACACAGTAGTGTAGCAGAGCACCCTTCATGGCTCCATACTTGGAACACAAAGTGTGCTGGGAGGTGGGCGGAGCGTAGCAAGGCGGGAGAGTCTAGGATGAGGTTGAGACAGATCCCCTGAGAGGGAAGGAAGAAGTAGGACATAGTCTGCGCAGCTCCCGACTGCATGGGGAGTGCCAGACGGATTGGACTAAAGAAACAGCAGATTCTCCGTAAGGAAGATTGGTTCTTCCAGGGACACGGTTGGACAGTTATCCCGTGGGTCCCGTTCCACGCTGACCGCTGTCAGGTGGAGGAAGGAACCAGACTGGACGCAAAGGGAACGGCCCCTAGCCTAGATCAAAATTCCTCTGGGTGCCTCTAGCAATCCGATAGCTTTGGTTACTTTATGGACCATCGCCCCTACCACAATTAATCCGATTGGAAAGGCGGCTATATATAGAATCACAGAAACGGGAGAATATAAGTTGTCTGGACAGGATTCGCAGCTGCTGGCCCACAACGCTAATTGTGAAGTGCTGGAGTGGAAGTAAGGCGGAAAAGTAGCATTTAGTTCGGAGATGGCCAGGAAAGGAACACACTGACAGGGAAAGCTGGGATGGTGCATTTCATCTTATCTGGAAGTTGTCTGGACCCCTTCCCTGGAGGACTCAGCACTGAAGTGGGCATCTGTAGGGGCAACAGACTGTGAGTAAAGCCTTGGAACTAAATGCCCTGGTGTCCTCCATTTTATTCCTGCGCCATTCATCCACTCCACACCATAACCCCGCCAACAATTTCATCTACACTGCCCTGGGACTACAGCTCTACCTGTGAAGGGCTACAGCATCACAGCTGCACCCAACATCTGTCCCAGAGAAGCAACACTGCAGCACTGGTCACTATGACCAGAACCCACAGGTGGCGTCACGAATCACTACATAAACTTTATCCTTATCCAACTCTACCCCTTTTACATGACCGCCTGGGGCCTCCGACCGGGTCACCGCCGCTGTAACATTTCCCAATGAAGTTAACGGGCTCGGTACCGAGTATCCCACGGCCCCTCAGGCGCGTTACTTGCGCATTGTAAAGGCCTCCGGCGCCTTCGCAGTATGCTTTGCTTAACTGTGGGCAAAGCATATAATCGCTACTGCGCATGCGCCGGTATTTTCCGGCGCAGTCTATGCCCCGGAAGTGTGTCCTGCATGTGAAGACTTCCGGGGTATAGACCGCGCTGGAAAATACTGGCGCATGCGCAGTTGCGATTATATGCTTCGCCCACAGTTGGGCAAAGCATAGTGCGCAGGCGCTGGTGGCCTTCACAATGTGCAAGCATGGAAACCAACGTTATCTGTGATATTCACAGATGAAGATTACGTGCAGCAAGCCGAGGAGGGGGGAGGAAAGAAGGCAACTAAGCCACGCCCATCGTACCGGACCGTGGCGATTTGCATACATCTCCAACAAGATAAAAAAGGTATTTATGCCTTAAAGGTGCGGGGTTAGGGGGAATAAAAAATCCTAACAAAATCCTTAAGGGACGCACAATTGGGTGATATCTTTACATGATATCTGTCGCGTCCGTCTGCGGGTCTGGGCTGCAGACAGACAGCGCCCCGAGTAGCACCGACACCCTTAACCCCTATACAGGGATCTGGATTTACTGCAGAGCCCAGGAAGCGCTGTCTGAACAGGAGCAGAGTGCCAGAGCAGAACGGTCGCAATAGAACAGCAGGAAGGGAGCCAAAAATGGAGTCGGAAACCAGGCGAGCAGTGGAGGTACAGAAACGGCAGGCAGAGGCAGAGTCGAGAGTCCAGGCAGAGGTCAAAAACCGGGAGAGTAGCGGAGGTACAAAATCGTCAGGCAGTAGAGGGGGTCAGGAATCCAGGCCAAGGTCAGCGTCAGTAATCAGGAGAAATGCAAGGTACAAAAACGGCAGGCAACAGAGTAGTCAGAAGTTCAGGCTGAGGTCGGAGTTAACGATAGGCAATCACAAGTAACACGTAGGGGAACCAAGAATATATCCGGCGGCTTGCAAGCCCAGTCCCAAGGTATTTGAGGGATCAGGTCGTCCCTCACAGGCTCCCGGGCTGGTGATGTCATCAGGACCGCCCCCAGGACCAGACCTGATGATGATGCACCAGCCCCTTCATGACTGACAGAGGAGCGGAGTCTGCGTCCAGTAGACGCCTGCGCAGAAGCCCTTTCATTGTTGCCGCCCTCACTCGGGCGCGAGCCACGGCGCCTCCTAGTGGTTGAGGGCGGAACAGCAGGCCCCGAGATCGACGACGACATGTCAGTCCAGCGTCTCCTGGTGGCCGAGGCCTGGACAGCAGGCCCCGAGCCCGAGGGCGGCGAGACAGTCCGTCGCCTCCTAGTGGCTGAGGGCGGAACAGCGGGCCCCGAGTCTGACGGCGACGTGACAATATCACTAAATATGGGTGACAGATTCCCTTTAAAATATACCCTATTTTAGGTGGACATACCCTTAAAAAGTGCTATGCTCATATTATAAAATTGCTTTAGTTAGTTAGACAGCATGAAAATAAGCAAGTTGCAATTGACTTGCTTTTTCTATCCGCTGATATTCTTCTGCAATGAGAGCTTTTATCTTATATAGTGTACAGCTTGATATTAATGAGCATGGCCTCCAGAGCCTGGCACAGGAGAGAAATTAACTCCTAACATACTAGTTGTCTCTCTAAAATCTATTGATTACTATACAGCAACTAGAGGTTCAGCTTGCTTCCTAACCCTCTCAGCTCCTGATCAAGGTGCTCTTATCAGTCCTGTCTGCTCAGAGTCCCCAGGACCCATGCATTGGCAGCTTCCAGAGCAGTTCTACTAATCATGGTTCCTTCTTTCTTGCGCTACAGTATGTGCTTGTTCAAAGTTCTTATTACTGATATATGTAAATAAAGTGATAACAGTGTAGACTTAGAAGAAACACTGATAGATTGTTAATGTGTTGTAGCAGGATGTAGCTCCTGACCAGAACTGTCACTTAAGAAGGATTGCATGGCCCTCCCCCATGGAACCAGGAAATAAAGAGACTACAAAGCCCTGAACTGCACAAAAGGATGAAGCCCTTTTAAGTAAAATAAATGGATAATCATCAACTTTAGTTGTATTACAAATGAAAATTGCTACTGTAGAGTCCTAGGTCCCATTGAAAAACGCACATAAAACATCCTGTATGTGAAATAATTAACAATATTCTAGTTTTATATTACATAACATTGAAAGTGCTTATCTTAGATTTGTTGTTTTCTACAGAATATATAGTAAAGCCAAAATGTATATTTGCTAAAACTGAGGCTGGAGTGAAAAATAAGTTTTGGATTTAATATTTGTATTTTATTTCAGGTATATGTGAGTACCAGACAGGGAACGTGGGTATTAAGTCGCATTTCCCATGATGGGCTGCCTATAGATATGGCCCTCTCATCTCGCTGCCATTTTTGGATAGGTCGATGTTTGCCTACTGGACTTTTACTTAAACTAAATGCAAAACAAATGAGCAGCTGGTTTGACCATGCAAATTATGGTTTGCTTCCTGACGACATGTAAGTTCAAGATAATGATGTGAGAATTTTCATTTTATGTAAAAATCATACGAGGTCACATTCTGTGTAGGTTTTGTTTCATCGTAAAATTATTCATATACTGCAAGCAAATCAAATAATTGAAAAATGTAAGCAGTGATTTACAGAGCTTTGTGCAGAAGTAAGTGGATTGGCGGCAACACACTCGGACAAGCAATTGACTATTTAATTACTTAATGAGACCACTAAGATACAGAGCGGACGGCGCCGTTTTTACCTTGCTTGCACAGGTGGTGCACGGCCGGCAGTAGATCCACACTGAGCTATTCCCGGGTGCTTGACCTCGTAGCAATCAATCTTGAGCTCCAAACAGCAGAAAATGGTCGCACTACGGGGACCCGTAGAAGCGCTTTGATAGCGCGAAATGGCCGTTGTCAGCCTCTCTGCACTTTTTACCACTACCCCGACTTGACATGTAATTTATGTGTCAATAAATGAATATAATTCATCCCTTGGAGTGCGACCATTTTCTGCTGTTTGGAGCTCAATATTTCATTACTTAATCCCATCCGGCCACTGACAATTTTCATTTTTTCACTTTCATTTTTTTCCTCCCTTTCTGGCAAAAAGCATAACTTTTTTTTCAGTCAAAATAGGCATATCAGAACTTTTTTTTTTGTGATATGAATTGTAGTTTTGAGTGACACCATTCATTTTATTATATAATATCCTGAAAAATATAAAAAAAAAGGTCCATGTTTAGAGAAATAGTAAAAAAAATCTTTTCTGACTTTTTTTGAGTTCTACTTTTTCAGTACTCAATGTGAAGTAAAAATGACCTGGCAACAAGATTATCTTGTAATTTTTATGTAATTTTAGTGAGTAAGATAAAAATCAGAACAAAAAAAAATTGATTTGTGTTGCCATTTTCAGAAATCGGTAACTTATTTTTCTGTCAGTGGAAATGATTGAGGGCTTGTTTGTGTGTGGTAAACTCTAGTTTTCATTGGCATCATTTTAAGGTAGATCTTAAATTTTGATTACTTAGTATTATTTGTGAGAGGTGCAGCCACCGGAAAATGACAACTCTGATTTTTTGGTGGGTTTGTTTGCTTTATGATATTAACCATATGAGTTAAATAATTTTATACACTCAAACATTAAAATTGCAGTATCAAGAAGGAAAAGTTGTTGAGTAATAAAAATCACACAATCGAAAGACGTGTTCATGATATGTGAATGATGAATAAATGGAAATAAAATGTATTCAGTATTGAGTGTCAGAGCCAAGCGTAGAAATAGAAATGCACACACAAGTTTTGGCTGCTATCAGTTACGTTGCATATCGTTTTTTGAGGGATGTCCTGCTGATGAATTTGCTTGGACACCAAATCATCAAGATCTGCTGGGAGCATCCGTGGTAATTGTCGACCAATGAAGTCCCATATGTGCTTGATGGTAGATAAATCCGGAGATGCTGCAAGCTATGGTAGCAAGTTTAGGCCATGGAGGCTGCTCACAATTTGACGAGCAACATGAGAACTGACCTTGTTTTGTTTAAAAATGGTTTCTGAAACACCTTGGAGAAATGTCTGTATCACTGATTCCATGACCAAATCATGTAACACAAAGCTGTGATTGTACCTAGAATGAAGACTAAGAGTGGCCTGGATACCGTAAATTGTGCCACTACACACCATAATCCAAAGACTCAAACTGGTATGATGTTCCCTCGTGAAGGCCTCTTCATAGTGCTGCCCACGTTTTCTCCTTAGATTTGAAGGCTTTACATACCAAACCTAAGACACTAAACAGGTGTTTGCACAATATTGAGCCGGACGTCCAGCTTCAACTGTTCCATTGACCTCACGCCACAACTCTAAAAGACTATCATGGTACAGAAAAAGATGGCAGTGGAGGCTGGAATAGAGATCTATGCTCAACAGCAATAAGGCAAGCTTTTGTCTTGGATACAGTAATAGACTGGGCTGGAGACCACATGGGCAATGTCAGGAAGAGGCCTTCATGATAGAACATAAAAGTATTTTAAAAGTGTGCTATCATGGCCTGCAGAATCTTTGGTCTCCTATTTGACACATCTGAGATGTCATTAGTCAGTAACTGGAAATGCAGCAGCCAGCAGCAGATGATTTGCTCAAGTGTAATCATAGTGCCAGAATATTCTTCAGACAACCATTAATAACCTCATTGATAGCAGCCAAGGCGTGTAAGTGCGGGGATTTTTGTGCATGGAGTTCATACGTGAAACTGAATAAGCTGAAATGTTTTAAAAATGTAGTTTTCATTTATTTGCATATCATTAACATGTCTATCTATGCTGTTATTTCCATATTTCCACATCTTTTACTGCCTTAGTGTTGAAATTTCAATAAAAGGAGTTAATAAGGAGTGTACTTTGATAGATCGGATATTTGCAGATGTCGCAATACCAAATATATTTGCTATTAATTCATTTTTTTCAGTTGGCAAAAGGCAGATGATTCAAACTTATGTTTTTTTATTATCTTTAAAACTTTTAATTGTACAGATGGATGCAAAAAAATGGGCACAGTTAACTTGAATAATCTCAAGGAATATTGCAGTTCATGGAATGTTCATGTACTTGGAGAGGGCTACAGTCTTATTAATTTAACTTAAGATCACAATAACATTCGAGGAGTGACTCTCCTTCCTTCGTGAGTGGTTAGCCTCTTTTGGGGTTGCTAATCATCCAGAAATTCCAGGACAGTCCGTAAATATAAGGCAGATTTTTGCCCTGTCTGTAAAAAAAAAAAGCGTCCATGATTTTATGAAGCATAAGAAACTTATACAAATTATTTTGACTAATTATCATGATTTTACAGTTTACAATGAATTTAGCTCCTGTCTTTATATTAGAATTATGGGCTGTAGACATGTCTCACTTTAAACCTTAATGATTTATTTTGGTTTTCAAATGTGTCTAGAAAAAAAACTGTCCATTCTTGATTTTTTGATAAAGTACAGTACATGGTGTTAGATGGTAGTTTCAAATTTATCTTGAATTGACAGGTCGTTATTAAGAGAACCGATGGTTAACGACCATTTCCCCAGCCAAATCCTATGCGGAGCAATAAGGATAAAGCCACAAATCAGAATGTTCACTGAATCATCGGTGGTGTTTGAGGATGGATCTATAGTGCATGGTTTGGATGAAGTCATATTTGCAACAGGATATAACGTTTCCTTTCCATTTCTTGATGACTCCATTGTCAAAGTGAATGATAATAGCGTAATCCTGTACAAGAACGTGTTCCCGCCTCACCATGAGAAACCTACTCTGGCATTTATAGGGCTTGTTCAACCTCTTGGATCCCTCCTTCCAGTATCTGAGCTTCAGGTTCGCTGGGCTGCCCGAATATTCAAAGGTTTGTGTTTGTTTGTTTTTTAACATGTTGAATAACTGCTGCTACAGTAAGTGGCTTCTTAGTATTTTGGAACATCGAACAACAGTTAAAGGGAACCTGTCACCACTTTTCTGTCCTACCAGCTAAAAATATCATTTTATTCAGTGTCAGCTATGTATTCCCTACTTCTGGCTTTCTGGCTTTGCCCGCACTTGGGCAAAGCATACTGCGCACGCACGAGAAACCAATATCTCACAGAGATCTACGTTATTCACGTCAAGGACTGTGTACAGCAGCCAAGGAGAGGGGTGGCGTTAATGAACCGAAGCCACGACCATTGGACCGGACGGACCCTATTTGCATACATCGTGGGAGAAATAAAAAAGGTTTTTATGGGTGATACATGTGGAGTCAGGGGGTTACAAAATTATTTAGGGAATACATAGCTGATACTGAATAAAATTATATTTTTAGCTGGTAGAACAGAAAAGTGGTGACAGGTACCCTTTAAGACATAGTTGCAATGCCAGCAACAGGAGCTACTCAAGAACTACATTTAAAGCAGGTCGGTTACCAAATTCCACATTACAAATTGCAGACAGTGTTAAATATGTTTCTTAGACGTGATAAAACTGATGTACTGTACTTACTTTGTATAATCCTGATGTTAAAATTAGCTTTTTGTGAGTCAGTCTAAAGAGAGAGGGAGCTCATGAGTCCCCAACTTTGTTCATTATCTGCCAATCTAGCCTTACTGACAGGTGTAGTTTGTACTGAGCAGTGTGAGATCTCAGCAGCAGCTGGGGAGGAAGAACACTGAAGAGCTATCAATCAGGCTAGTTGGCTGGACCTTTATAATAGAACTAAACAGCTCTTCTGACAAACTAAGTACGCAGATCTCATTGGGTCTAAACAATTTAATAGTGTATCGGGGGTGCCATTCCTGCCCTTATTCACATTGAGGTCATTTTTGACACAAAGTTAAGTCCCTACTGGGTACACTTTAAAGCTGTTGGGACATATTTTACCCTTTTTTTTAATCCAAAACACTGTTTACCAAGTACCTTATGTTATTTATATGCATTATTGCTTTTTACTTACATATAGTATGGTATGTGTTAATTTTATTTCTAGGTTTTATCAATCTAATAGTGTATGCAGTTCGCTTTGTAAAATTTTGTGACCGATTCACTTAAAATATGATCAGTTCTCGCTCTGGCGTACCTTAAATGTCCACAGATTATATGAACAGTCATGTCATGCTGCATTTTAATGTAGCATTACAGGTGACATATATACCTAAACATAGCTTCCCTTGCCGATATTTGCCAAAGGGCCTGTACACAATATTCTGTGGGCACCATATTCTTGCCTTGGTCTCTCCACAATCCACAATATCAGTGTATGTCTATGGGGACACTCTAATGGATGCAATGTTTCTGCAGTTTCTATACCTATCTCTGAATGCATTTATACTTTAGTATATAAATTATTTATAGGAGGCAGTCTGCTCTATTTAATCTGCAGGTTACTAGCATTCTGAACCTTCCTTGTGCCCACATTTATAACCCCCGCAGCTGGGAGGAAATATCTCTATTCCTCCTGGAAGCATTTGGGTTTTAGTTACGGAAGTGGCGCCGGCTCAAATTCAGTCACCGTTCTGTGTACAGAGAGTGGTGGCTGTAACCGCATCCCCGACACTGATTGACAGCACGATCAGTATCAGGGCAGGCTGACAGTCAGTGCAGGGTGTGCGGTTACAACTGCCGCTCTGTATACACAGAGCAGTGACTGAAGGCGTGTCGGTGGAATCCCAATGACTGAAACCCGAATGAGGCCGGGGGGCATAAAGATCCTTTAAACCCAGCAATGGGGGTCTAAGTTAACCCCATATCTGTAAGTTAATAGCATTTCTTCATGTGACAGGTTCCCTTTCATAAACCTTATTTACTACAAGAAAGTTCCATGAAACCTACAGAGGTTATCTCGGAAAATAAAATTGATGGCTTCTGTAAACATTATATCATTGAGGACCTGACTATTGGCTCAGCAATCTGGTGAGTGGCATAACCCCTTCCTTGTTTACCAGACATTGCTCTGTTCTTTTAGCAGAGGCTGTTCCGGATATTATTGCTCAGTCCCATTGACTTTCAATAAAATGGTGCTGCACTGAGATGTGATATCAGGCACAGCCACTACTAAAAGGGCCAGTAATAGAGTTTAATGTGGTAAGCAATGGACGGAATGACATGCTGCCCGGCATAGATCCATGCGAATGTCTGATCCCAACTGATTTAATAACCAAAGGATAGGTCATCATCAATATTAAAGTCTTTGATAACCCCTATAAATGCTATGTCCACCCATCTTCACAACTAGTTTGTGTGAAGAAGGACAAAAAAAGGAATGCTTCAAATGTTCCTCTGAGGTTTTGTTCATTATAATTTGTGAAAAAGTATATTTGTTTGCCAAAAATAAATATCTCTGTTGCTTTTACACACAGTCCTTTAATGACTTTTTGTGCCATATGCAAATTGTCTCTTCAGTTCGAAAGAGGTCTTGAACTCTAGCGCCACCTATTGGAAGTAGCAATCCTGCAAGTCATTACCGACCCTTTAACGAGCCTTGTATGGATTGACGAGGGGCAATACCCTGAATCACCGTGTCTACAAATTGAGATTCTGATTTGGATTTTATCCTAAATCATATTTCCAGGGTCGTTAAAGGGTCGATATTGACTTCTAGGATTGCTACTTCCAATAGGTGTCGCTAGAGTTCTAGTCCTCTTCCTAGCTGAAAAGATAATTTGCATATTTAATTTCCCAGTGGAGTATTGCAAGGTGTGAGGGATGAGAGAGACTCTATTTTGGATTTATTAATTCAGGCCCAATACATTATCCAGAGATCTCCTGCCCCCGGAACTGTGGCCCCCACCTATGAGATAAGTACACAAATTCCCAAAAGAAACATGCTATATGGCCAGAGAATTAGAGGCCACATGTTAATTAAGGTGAAGAGGAACACAGCTGGGACCCCTGCTGTCTTTTGTGCAAGGCGGCCAACATCACTTATCAATGAAAACCCTAGACCAAGTGGCACCGACACCTAGAGATGAATTATGAGAGTACCGTTCACCTCAGGGAAAAGTCCAATATACCACCAGAATCCCGGGAGCCCTCCACACACACCCCTGTGTCTCATCTTTCCCTAGCTGTTCCAAATACTGAGATATCGAGACTGGCTCTCCAGAACCACTTAGCCAACTCAAGTTTAGACTCTCTGTATTGGTCCAGCCCCAACTAACTCATTGAGACATCAGTCGTTCCGTTTGGACCTCTTCTGTTTGGACCTCCCAACAGGATGTTATGACCCATTCTCGATATTTGGAATTATTTCAGCTAGGAGGTCAAGGGAAGAGATTTCAGTCCAACCCAGAGGGGCGGTGGCAAATATTGGAGGGGGCACGCTAAGGGTTAAAAGCTAGATACACACATTTAGCCTGTGTCATTGTCAGGATCCATTTTTGGATCCGTGGCAGATTAAAACTTTTTTCCTTTCAGGCCATCGGGGGTTAATGTCAGTTTTTTCCCCTGCTGGCCTGCTGGTGTAATTACATTGCTGTTGGGTTTGCTGATGTTTGTGATGACCACTCCTACCATCCTTCAAAAGGTCACCTGATGCATCAGCTGACTGTTGGTTATACAGGTCCTTTCTGGGGACCAACTGTGCTGGAGTCAGGAGCTTTCTGATGCAGTGGTGCTTCATCTGAATGCTTTGATCTGGTGCCTTACTCTGCTGTGCGGTGCATTGCAGCAGAGAAAGATAAGTGTTGTTTTGTTGTTCCCCATTCTCTTGTGGTGTCTGTCTTTCCTTTCTTTTGTTGGATTAGTGCAGTGGTGGGACCAATGTGCTCACCTGCCAGTTCCCTACTTAGGTATAGGAGCAGGGCAAGTGAGGGATTAGGTATCGTGGTCGGCAACGGGGTGAAAGAACCCATATAGGGATGATAGGGAGATCAGGGCACATCCTCAGGTGAGTGCAGGAGGTGTCCATTCCCCCGTTCCCTATCAACAAGGCCTACCGCTGTTATTGTGTCCCTGGTGTTCCCTTTTGTGTTTTGCCGTACGGTGACTGACCAATTGGTGGATTGTGTCATGCTAGGACAGTCACTTTGTGGCAGTCATTGTTCTGCCATGGAAGACGCGTCACGTCACGCATTGAGACGGACCAGAAACTAAGTATCTGTGGACTCGAGCGCTGCCCTGGGGGTCCACATGCTATAAGAAATGGTATCTGTGATGGTTACGTGTGACTGGACACACCGCCTCCAGCAGGGCGAATTTCTCTGACACACGTGACCCTGGATACACCGCCTCCAGTAGGGCGAATTTAAATAATATAATGTGCAGCCAGATACACCGCCTCCAGCAGGCGAATTTCAGAATTACACGTGTATCTGGATACACCGCCTCCAGCAGGGCGAATTTAAATAATAAAGGGAAACACCAGGGAAAACGATACAATGGAGGGCCCTGCGATAGGGAACGGGGACGTGGAGACCTCCTGTACTCCCCTGAGTCAGTGTTTCTACACTCCTGACAGTCCCTATGCAGGTTCCGCCCCTGGCGCTGTGCAGGATACCTAAAAACCCTAGCTCGCCCTGCACCTAGCCCTTTCTAGTGAAATGGACGGTGCAGAAACTAATCCCACCAGTGCACTGAAACACACAAAAGGAAAGGTACAAACAGGGATAACACCACTTAGCTTTGCTCTGTTGCTCTTGCTCCCAGCAACAGAGTCCAGCAGCAGAATGCAGCTTTCCTCCTGAATAGCTGCCCCTTCACCAAGCTTTGTTAGAGCTGCAAGAAACTCTCTCTAGCTCCTTCCTCCACCAAGGATGGTTGGAAATGCCCAATATCACCAACAGTGATTGCAACCACCTGACACTCTTTTATAGGTAAGAGCCAGAGCAATCACACCTGCTTCATAATCACATGCACTAAACTAAAGTAACCAGAGTGCAATGACCCTAACGGCCACCGGGGGGCAAAACTAGAACTGAAACCACCACAGTGCAATGACCCTAATAATATAATATAATAAATTTTATTTCTATAGCGCCGACATATTCCGCAGCACTTTACATTTCAGAGGGGATTTGTACAGACAATAGACATTACAGCATAACAATAATCACATAGATTATAACAAATACCAAGAGGAATGAGGGCCCTGCTCGCAAGTTTACAGTCTATGAGGAAAGAGGTAGACACGAAAGGTGGGTGGTAACAGTTGCCCTGATTGTATGGACCAGCCATAATGTTAAGTGTGTAACAGTACAGACACAGAGGGCTAATGGATGCATAAAGCATGTGGGAACATGATGCGGGGAACCTGGTTATGGTAAAACTTTTGGCTGTGCCACACAGGGATAGATTAGGTTAATGTGTTGAGGCGATAGGCCAGTCTGAATAAATGCGTTTTCAGGGCACGCTTAAAATTGTGGAGATTGGGGACTAATCATATTGACCTGGGAAGTGCATTCCAAAGAATTGGCACAGCACGTGTAAAGTCTTGGAGACGGGAGTGAGAGGTTCTGATTATTGAGGATGCTAACCTCAGGTCATCAGCAGAGCGGAGGGCGCTGGTAGGGTGGTATACTGAAACAAGGGAGGAGATGTAGGGTGGTGCTGAGCCATGGAGTGCTTTGTGGGTGAGGGTAATAAGTTTATACTGAATTCTGGAGTGGATGGGTAGCCAGTGTAATGACTGGCACAAGGTAGAGGCATCGGTGTAACGAATGGTGAGGAATATGATCCTGGCTGCAGCTTTCAAGACAGATTGGAGAGGGGAGAGTTTGGTAAGAGGGAGACCGATTAGAAGAGAGTTACAATAGTCAAGACGAGAATGAATAAGAGAAACAGTAAGTAATGACCACGGGGGGCAAAACTAACTTTAAGCACACAGCTTAAGGAAAAAAAAAAGGTTACTAGTGCTTTTATCTGTCATAATCCAGCATGGATCATGACAGTACCTTGACACATACAGCTAACTGCAATTCCATTCCTGTACCCTACCTTTATCTGTACTTCTGGCTGTAATCTATGTATATTACTCTGTGTATATTTGTATTATCTAGTGCGCCTTTCGGCAATTAAAGTATCAATTAATTTTGGGCTGCTCTTTTATCTCGAATCCCGATTTCGAACGTCCGTGAGTCCGGCTAGTACTTATACGCTACCTGGGGTTGGTTTCTGACACGATATAAGCTTGATAACAGACTGGGCTTATATCTAACGAGGAACTGGTGGCAGCATACAGTTCTGGTGTTATTGGGGGATCCTAGCAGTGATGGACCGGAGGTTTATATATACAGTGGGGCAAAAAAGTATTTAGTCAGTCAGCAATAGTGCAAGTTCCACCACTTAAAAAGATGAGAGGCGTCTGTAATTTACATCATAGGTAGACCTCAACTATGGGAGACAAACTGAGAAAAAAAAATCCAGAAAATCACATTGTTTGTTTTTTTTTCATTTTATTTGCATATTATGGTGGAAAATAAGTATTTGGTCAGAAACAAGCAATCAAGATTTCTGGCTCTCACAGACCTGTAACTTCTTCTTTAAGAGTCTCCTCTTTCCTCCACTCATTACCTGTAGTAATGGCACCTGTTTAAACTTGTTATCAGTATAAAAAGACACCTGTGCACACCCTCAAACAGTCTGACTCCAAACTCCACTATGGTGAAGACCAAAGAGCTGTCAAAGGACACCAGAAACAAAATTGTAGCCCTGCACCAGGCTGGGAAGACTGAATCTGCAGTAGCCAACCAGCTTGGAGTGAAGAAATCAACTGTGGGAGCAATAATTAGAAAATGGAAGACATACAAGACCACTGATAATCTCCCTCGATCTGGTGCTCCACGCAAAATCCCACCCCGTGGGGTCAGAATGATCACAAGAACGGTGAGCAAAAATCCCAGAACCACGCGGGGGGACCTAGTGAATGAACTGCAGAGAGCTGGGACCAATGTAACAAGGCCTACCATAAGTAACACACTACGCCACCATGGACTCAGATCCTGCAGTGCCAGACGTGTCCCACTGCTTAAGCCTGTACATGTCCGGGCCGTCTGAAGTTTGCTAGAGAGCATTTGGATGATCCAGAGGAGTTTTGGGAGAATGTCCTATGGTCTGATGAAACCAAACTGGAACTGTTTGGTAGAAACACAACTTGTCGTGTTTGGAGGAAAAAGAATACTGAGTTGCATCCATCAAACACCATACCTACTGTAAAGCATGGTGGTGGAAACATCATGCTTTGGGGCTGTTTCTCTGCAAAGGGGCCAGGACGACTGATCCGGGTACATGAAAGAATGAATGGGGCCATGTATCGTGAGATTTTGAGTGCAAACCTCCTTCCATCAGCAAGGGCATTGATGATGAAACGTGGCTGGGTCTTTCAACATGACAATGATCCAAAGCACACCGCCAGGGCAACGAAGGAGTGGCTTCGTAAGAAGCATTTCAAGGTCCTGGAGTGGCCTAGCCAGTCTCCAGATCTCAACCCTATAGAAAACCTTTGGAGGGAGTTGAAAGTCCATGTTGCCAAGCGAAAAGCCAAAAGCATCACTGCTCTAGAGGAGATCTGCATGGAGGAATGGGCCAACATACCAACAACAGTGTGTGGCAACGTTGTGAAGACTTACAGAAAACGTTTGACCTCTGTCATTGCCAACAAAGGATATATCACAAAGTATTGAGATGAAATTTTGTTTCTGACCAAATACTTATTTTCCACCATAATATGCAAATAAAATGAAAAAAAAACAGACAATGTGATTTTCTGGATTTTTTTTTCTCAGTTTGTCTCCCATAGTTGAGGTCTACCTATGATGTAAATTACAGACGCCTCTCATCTTTTTAAGTGGTGGAACTTGCACTATTGCTGACTGACTAAATACTTTTTTGCCCCACTGTATATATATTCCCGGCCTGGGACTGGTGATATATACCGCCCTTACTGCGGAGTACCTCGATAACCAGTACGTAACAGGGCTGCCTCTCCAGTGGCTACTTATCCTAGGTGCAATTCCCTGACTGACCTGAGGGTAGGGGGCACCGGAGAGCTGTAACTGTGTAAGCTCCGTCACAGATTGGTGATGGCAGGGAGATATCCATATGCCACCGGCTCTCGTTTTCCTCACACAAGGCATTTAAGTCTCCTCATACTGGAGTGCCAGATTGGACATGTCACTCTCCACAAGAAAAAACCTTATCCCAGTTTTTGCCATATTATTTTCCTGTCATTTATACATTTGTCATTTGCTTAAAATAAAATGAATGTATGTAGATTATGTGGACCATGGTAAACCTGGTCTAAATAATTTATTACAAAATGTACTACTCAAACTGCACGTCCTATGGTTATATGTTAAGCTGTACAAAAATTATGAGCAAAATAACAAATTCACTTCAACTACTTGTATAGGTTGAAAAACTGGACATTATTACATAAAGTAGTTCAATAAATTTCAAAGAAGTTTTCTTTTGTTTATGGTTGTCTTAATTTGTTACAGGGGCTGCACGGTTACCTCCTGCAGCAAAAATGGAGACCTACTTCAAGAACAGTGCAGAAAGCAAAAAAAAGCAGTGAGTTTCATGTTACTTAATTCTGTGAAAAAACAAATAGGCTTTCTACAGGAAACCTTCTTAAGTCAATGATGAAGTAATGAGTGAGTACTGTCACTAATGGACCTTGTAGATGCTAGTATGTCCAACAATAGATCTGTTTGAGAGTCAAATCGGGAATGAAGTTGGGTAGATAGTAGGAGTAGACATACCATTGGTGCAACCTGTGTGGCCGCACAGGGGCCCAAAACTTAAGGGGGCCGATTTCCACCCCCAAAGCAGGGGGAATTGTGCATTATAATGAACTACAGTATTGGACTGCAAAGGGCCCATATATTGTCCATGTACAGGGCCCCTTTTCTGTCTGTGGCAACCAGTGGTAGGTAGGGATGAGATCCATAGATATGAGAGGCAGTTCAACTGCTTACTCTCTTCCCCATTTTCATTGCTCTTCACAGAAAACACTTGAATGATTAATTTGACTCTTGTTATGTTTTCTTAGGAAAGTTACCACTTGCATAGAAAAAAGGCACAGATTTAGTTCTCAGATTAGAGTTTAGCAACAAAACAGGAAAATAAGAGTAAAACAAAATATTTGGCATTGTATCATATTAATGTTTTCTTTCTAATGGAAAAATGTGCTGTAGATTTATGTAGTCATCGCTTTTATAAATAGTGGCTAGTTATGATCTTCAGATATATATTTCTTCTAGAAAAGATTCTACTAAATACAGTTAACTGGGTATACTGCCCAAATTCTAATATAAATAAAGAAACAATAACCAAAAGTGACACATGCATGGTCATAGAGAGAGCACATATAGCACATGGGCGGAGGAAAACCATAGCAACGATTTTCCATTTGGCCCAAGAAGTTATGAGGCAGATGGGAGACCATAGTAAAGATTTTCCATTTGGCCCAGGAAGTTATGACTTTTTTCCGCTGTGATTTTAAAAAGATACAGCAGCATAAATGGCCACATCGAATCTGCCCCAAATTGCTTTCTTTTAATTTTTAAGTTAGGATAAATTTAAGAATATTTGAGGCTTATTTAAACTGTTCATATCTTTTTAGGTGACTTTTTAGTTCTGACTTGTTTTTTCAGTTGTCTCTAAAAATAGGGGTCTCCCATAAATTTCACACAAAGAGAAAGGTAGATCTTGCTTCCCTATATCTCTGTGGCAAGGAAGATTTTATACAAAAGTGCAGAGCAGTGTAGCTGTGAATCCATAAATAAAACACGACATACAGCTTGATCTCGCTCATTTGATAGAAGATGTGTTAAAGTTATCTAGGCTATCTGAAAATAACTTATTTAAAAGTTTTTGTTGTACCTCTAAAAATTGTTCCAGAGTACATCCCTTCTGTCTGCTGCCAGTTTCCAGTGTAATTGCTTTTTAGCAGTTGAGCCACTGAGAAAGATTTCAGTAAGTGGTTGTCACGATCCATTTCTGGATCTGTGTCAGTTTGGGCTGCTATGATTTAAACTTTTTTCCTTTTGGGCCATTGGGGGGTTAATGTCAGTTTTTGCCCCCGGTGGCCGCTGGTGTTACTGTATGTTTTGATAGTCTGGGGATGCAGCTGGTGACCACTCCCATCTTCCTATATAAGCTCACCTGGTACACAAGCTGACTGTTGGTAATAGCAGGTCCTTTGCAAACCAACCTTTGAGAAGAGAGTAGCTATCTGGAGCAGTGCTTTTTGCAGCCTATCTGGAGCAGTAGTGTTTCTGCTGAAAGCTGAGTTTGGGTACCTTACTCTGCTGCCTCGGAGCATTGGCAGCAGAGAAAGCTAAGTAGTTTGTTGTTCCCCAGCTGTTATTTTCCCTTGTGTTGTATTAGAGCAGCGGTGGGACTAGTGTCCGCACTTACCAATTCCCTACTGAGGGATAGGAGCAGGGTGAGTGAGGGCTGAGGTATCCTGGTCGGCGACGTGAGGAGAGTTCAGGGCTCTTTCTTAGGGGAGTGCAGGAGGTGTAAACTTCCCCGTTCCCTATTGTAGGGCCCACCGTTGTAATTGTGTCCCCGGTGTTCCCTTGTTTTGTCTTGTGGTTTTGTGACCGACCGTTCGTCGGGTCGCGTCACGCAGGGCCAGTCACATCGTGACATTATTACCAACCCACACTTTTTTTCTGGTGAGCCATGGCCCAAATGCAGGCCTTTGCCACACTGCTTCAGTCCCTCACTGATAAGCTTAAGGTGCTGCAGGGTGAGGTGGTGCAGCAGCTACAGCAGTTAGCTGGGTTCTGGGTCTCGGCTCAGGTGCAGGCTCAACCACAACCCAAGATATCTCTCCCTGACAGGTTTGCTGGAGTTACCCCCAGTAATGCCCATACTCAACTCTTTCCTCAGGTCGGCGCTCTGGAGATTTGTGGTGCCTCCGGAGCCTACGTTGTCACCTCCATCTACCCACGTTTGCCACAAACCTGAGAGTCAGGTGGTTGCTGAGAAGAACTCTGGTGGATCTAGGCATCCTCACTGTAGGTGGGTTTTCCGGTGAGGTGTGGTGTTGAGGGTCCAGAGGCCCCTCATTGTAAAGGGGTACTGTCACAATCCATATCTGGATCTGAGTCAGTTTGGACTGCTATGATTGTTACCACGGCTGGTCAGGAGAAAAATCTTCAGGAGTGGACCCTCTGGACCGTGGCACCGAGG
Source organism: Dendrobates tinctorius (assembly GCF_039654945.1). Lineage (NCBI taxonomy): Eukaryota > Metazoa > Chordata > Amphibia > Anura > Dendrobatidae > Dendrobates > Dendrobates tinctorius. The sequence continues at coordinate 34,576,995 of NW_027361697.1, forward strand.
GGCAACGGGCGAGCTGCCAGGTGGAGCCGACCCCTATACAGGGATCGTTAGGAGCAGGCCCAGGGGTTCGGGTACCATGATAGCCGGTACCGAGAGGGGCGGCTCAGGACGGACTGGAGTAGGAGTGCGGGACTGAAGCGTAGACAACAGAGCAGGATCACTGGAGACTAGACCGGAGTAGGACTGCAGGACTGGAGCATAGACAACAGGATGGAGCAGGAACACGGGAGGCAGGACTGGAGTAGGACTGTAGGACTGGAGTGTGGATAGCAGGATGGAGTAGGAACACCGGAGGCAGGACTGGAGTAGGACTGAAGGACAGGCGTGTGGATAGCTGATTGGAGCAGGAACACCGGAGGCAGGACTGGAGTAGGACTTAAGGACTGAAGTGTGGATAGCAGGGTGGAGCAGGAACACTGGAGGCAGGACTGGAGTGTAGATAGCTGGACCCACGGAGCACTGGACTGCGGGGCTACTGCAGGGACCACGGAAGGCGTGACTGTGAGACTGCAGAGAGCACACGAGGAAACAGGGCCCAGTGTGCTAGCAAACACAACGATCAGGTGCCTCCCTCAGGGGGGAGCGGCCTGATATGGCCCTGTCAGGTCTGCCATTGGTCTGTAGGTGCTTCCGGGTCAGGGCATTGCTGGAGCACAAGTAACAGGAGGGAGGCACGGCTGCGGCCTATGGCGCATGCGCATTGCATGCAGAGACCCCGTCGGCTGCGAGCCTGTCAGAAGGGACTGCCGTGGCTGTCAGGTGGCCGTCTGTTATTTTCCGTGGTGTTGTATTAGTGCAGCGGTGGGACTAGTGACTTACCAATTCCCTACTGAGGGATAGGAGCAGGGTGAGTGAGGGCTGAGGTATCCTGGTCGGCGACATGAGGAGAGTTCAGGGCTCTTTCCTAGGGGAGTGCAGGAGGTGTCCACTTCCCCGTTCCCTATTGTAGGGCCCACCGTTGTAATTGTGTCCCCGGTGTCCCCTTGTTTTGTCTTGTGGTTTTGTGACCGACCGATCATCGGGTCGCGTCACGCAGGGCCAGTCACATCGTGACAGTGGGTAGGGGTTTTCCCTTCACCCATGACAGCACACCTGAGAGAGGGATCCGCCCTGCCAGGACAGGAACCTACTGAAATATAAGGGGCGGCACCTCTCCCCCGCTTCAGTTGGGTTCCTGTCCTGGAAGGAAATCCCCCTGACAGCGGTGCCTATCATAGGAAAAGGTCCCAGGCCCATCCCGGCGTGGGAAGAACAGGGTGCCTCACCTGTAGTGCCAGCGGTCGGGTGCTGGAAGCACAGTCCCCGGAGATTCCTGGGGCTCTGGGTTCGTGTGGGCGCGGGCGGCGGCTCCCGGTGGCTCCTGGAGGCTCCACCGCGCCTCCCTCCCCTAGCGCATGCCCGCGGTCTCGCTCCCCCAGAGCGCCTACCGAGGAAGGGCTGCAGGCGTCTTCTGGCCGCTGACGTCAGCGGTGCAGGGCATCCTGGGGCGCACCGGCTGACGTCAGTTAGGCGACGGCAACATGGCGCCGGGTGTGAAGCCGGCCGGCCTTTCCTGAGAAGAAGATGCAGCGGTCGGCCGGCGGTCACAGGGGGGAGGGGAGGAAATGCTCACCAGGACCGAGGCAGCCTATTTAAAGGAGGATGGCGGTCGGCACGGATGGGTAACCATTGGGTCAGAGCAGGTGCGGTCACCGTCTCCACCGTCTCTGCCGCCTTCACAACCCTCCATCCACAAGCATGGCAGCCGATCGAACAGCAGTCGTCCCAGCCATAGGTCGGTGGAATCATCGAGATCTAGAGAACACAGATCTCGTGCTCCTCCACAGCCTCCGAGTCCGGTACCCTTGATTACGGGTGGTGAGTGATCTTCGTGAATGTTAGCAAGCTGTTAATAGGGGCCTTCTTTGTATGCTTAAATTCCTTAGGAGACACCCAAGAAAGCAGGGAGTAAGAAGAACAACAGAGATTGTGCCATATGTAAAAGCCCCCTCGCAAGAGACTGGCAGAAGGACCTTTGCGCCAGCTGTATCCAGCGAACCATGGCAGAGGAAGCGCCAAGTTTCGTAACCAACCTTAGATCAGTTATCAGGTCGGAGATGGAAGGCTCGCTTAAAGCATTGTTAAAAAAAGGGAAAAAGAGTAGGAAGACTCCCCCTAGCTCTATCTCAGACTCATCCTCGGCCTTATCTCAGGCCGAACACCCATCCTCCTCCTCAGACAGTGACACGGGTGGCAAACCGTGTTTTCCAGTAGAAGATACAGATGCTCTCTTTAAGGCCATCAGAGTGACGATGGGCCTACAGGAGGAAAAAACGGCTAGGTCCCTGAAAGACGTCATGTTTGGGGGACTACAAGAGAGAAAGAAACTGACCTTTCCAGTCAAAGAAAAGGTCCAAGCACTCATTGAGAGAGAATGGAGGAAGCCCGAGAGGTCAGGGGCTCTTCCCTCCGCCTCCAAGAGGAAATACCCCTTTGAGCATATGGGCACAAAAATATGGGACAAAGTCCCAAAGATTGACGCGGCGGTGTCCAGGTCATCCAAAAAATCGGCTCTGCCCTTGGAAGACTCAGGGGTACTTAAGGACCTGCTAGATAAAAAAGCAGATTCCTACTTAAGACATGCATGGGAAGCAGCAGCAGGAGGATTGAAGCCTGCCATAGCCGGCACCTGCACGGCTCGTTCCCTAATGATTTGGCTGCAGCAATTAGAAGAGAGACTGGTTTCAAAAGTCTCTAGAGAAAAAATACTAGCAGATATATACCTTCTGCATGGGGCGTCAGCTTTTTTTGTGGACACCTCTGCTGATTCTATGAGATTGACAGCTAGGGCAGCAGGATTATGAAACACTGCCAGGCGCGCATTGTGGCTTAAGGGCTGTCCAGGAGATCTGCAGTCTAAAGCTAAGCTGTCCTCTCTCCCATGCGATGGTCGTTTTTTATTCGGGAAAAACCTAGATGACATCCTAGAGGAGGCAAGTGACAGAAAGAAAGGCTTCCCCAGGTTTCCAGCAGATCAGAGGAAGCCGCCCTTTCGGAGAGGAAAATTCTATAGGGGCTGTCCCCCGTGGGATAGAAGGAGACGGGAAGATAAAAGGAAAAAGGAATCCGGTTTTATGTTTGATGGAGCCACCTCCACTTCCAAGAAATCCCCACAATGACGCCAGTATTCCGGTAGGAGGGAGATTGGTGCTCTTTTCCCAGGCCTGGGAAAACATCTCTTCCAATGCCTGGATCCTAAGCATCGTAAGGGAAGGCCTAAAGATTCCTTTTTCACAGCAGCTGAAAACAGCATTTGTCATTACCCCTATCAGGAAGGCGATAGAAGAACAGTTGGCCTTAGAATCGGAAATCCTGAGCCTGCTAGACAAGCAGGTTCTTTCCGAAGTCCCAAGCGCACAGGAGAGATCAGGGTTCTACTCGCCCCTCTTCCTGATAAAAAAAATGGACAAGTCATTCAGAACGATCATAAACCTCAGAGGCCTCAATCAGTGGATAGAAAATCAGACTTTCAAGATGGAGTCGGTAACTACAGCCACAAAACTGCTGCATCACTATTGTTTCATGGCCGTAGTCGATTTAAAGGATGCATACTATCACATCTCCATCCACCCAGGCTATCAAAAATACTTAAGAGTGGCCCTCTATATCCAGGGCATTCTGAGACATTTTCAATTCAGGGCCCTTCCATTCGGCATATCCATAGCCCCAAGAGTTTTTACCAAAGTCGTAGCGGAAATGACAGCCTTCCTCCGAATTCACAACACGGTCATAATACCCTATTTGGATGATTTCCTGATAGTGGGCAGCTCAGAAGACCATTGTACTGTACAGTTGAGATGAGTGACCGACACCCTACAAGAACTGGGGTGGATGGTAAATGTCAAAAAATCAAGGTTACAGCCCCTAAAAAAACAGACTTTTCTAGGGTTTATCCTGTATTCCGAGCAACAAGCCTGTCTACTACCAGAGGCCAAGATAGAGAAGGTGAGGAATGTGACCTTGGCGGCCCTAGACCAACCCCACATGACCCTGAGGAACGCGATGTCCTTGTTAGGTACCCTGACGTCCTGTATCCCGGCGGTCAGGTGGGCACGATTCCACACCAGACAGCTTCAAGGGGAAATTCTAGCATCACAAAGATCGCTGAGAGGGCGTTTAGAAGGAAGGCTGGAGCTTTCCTTAGAGGTCAGGAACTCGCTCAACTGGTGGTTAGACAGGACAAACTTGGCATCAGGGATGCTATGGGACAAACCAGTGACCGACATAATCCTGACAGATGCGAGCTCCTCAGGGTGGGGGGCGCACCTAAGAGGTCATGCGGCCCAGGGGTCCTGGGGGCCTCAAGAACGGGGCACATCTTCCAACTTGAGAGAACTGTGGGCAGTGAGCAAAGCCCTAAGAGACTTTATTCCCCTACTCAGTGGCCGCAATGTCCGTATCATGTCGAACAACAAAGTAACAGTGGCATACATCAATCATCAGGGGGTCATAGAATCATAGAATCGTAGAGTTGGAAGGGACCTCCTGGGCCCTCTGGTCCACCCCCCTGCTCAAAGCAGGATTCGCTAAATCATCCCAGACAGATGTCTGTCCAGTGTTATGAATGAGTCACCGTAGGAGGCAAAAACAGAAATACTAGCTAAGTCCAGAAAACCAGAGAAGTTAACAGCTATCGGATTGCAGACCCCTGAACCTATCAACAACAACTAGCAGTAGCCGTGGGGGGTTCCTACGGCGCCCTAGACACCTCGATCAAAGCCGGAGAACTAAATAGCCTAAAGACAGAAAGGGAAATCTAAACTGCCCCAGAGCAGACCCCAAAGCAATAGGCAGCCCCCAACATATAATGACGGTGAAGCAAGATGGAAAAACATTCACACAGATAGAAAGATAGGCTGAGCAAATGATGGGGCCCAAGCTAACTAAATAGGACAGGACAGAAAAGCTGCTGTCTGCAATCCGCCAAAACCCCATCAAAACAAGAGCCAACAGACTGATAGGGAAAAAAGCCCTGAAGACGCTAAGCTTCAAAAAGACTATATCAGTACTCAGGTATTTTCTGAAGACAGAGCAAAAAGGAATTCAGCTCACCCCAGCAGGGAATGGCAGAAATCCAGAAAAACAAGGCAAAACAAAACCAAAACACAAATGCAAAAAGCAGAGCAGAAAACTTAGCTTTTGAGGAGCAGGAATCAGACTGGTCTCCTAGAATCCCTCAGAGAAATCACCAGCAAGACAGAAGGGCGTCGGCTGCCTTATATCCAGTCAGCAAATCCAGTCACCCAGTCATCATCATCCTGCTCAGGTGCTTGGTAATCAGCCTCACTACCTTCCTTCACCAGAAGATGGAGTTCATCAGACCTCAATGGTGAAGGGGAAAATGAACTCACAACAGTACCTCCCCCTTGAGGAGGGGTCACCAAACCCTCATCCACGCCACCAGGGCGATCAGGGTGAGCCCGATGAAAGGCACGCACCAATCTTTTGGCATGAATATCAGAGGCAGAGACCCAGGAATTATCCTCCTGACCATAACCCTGCCACTTAACCAAATACTGGAGTCTCCGTCTAGCCAGACGGGAATCCAGTATCTTCTCTACCTCATATTCCATGTTACCTTCAACCAATACAGGGTCCGGAGGTGCCACCCCAGGAACAACTGGTTCAACAAACCTCTTCAACAAGGACTTATGAAACACATTATGGATTTTAAATGTGACAGGAAGAGCCAAACGAAAAGAGACCGGATTAATAATCTCCAAAATCTTGTAAGGTCCAATAAATCAAGGCTTAAACTTAGGAGAAGCCACCTTCATAGCGATATTTTTTGATGATAACCAAACCATATCACCAACCTTAAACTGGGGACCAATGGTCCTATGTCGGTTGGAAAACCGCTGGGCCTTTTCCTGGGAGAGAGGTAACTTATCCACCACTTGGTCCCAGATCTGGTGCATTCTCTCCACCACAGTGTCAACATCTGGGCAGGCAGAAGGCTCCACCTGCCCTGAAGAAAATCGAGGCTGAAACCCAAAGTTACAAAAAAAAGGTGACATCAAAGTGGCAGAACTAGCTCTATTATTTAAAGCAAATTCGGCCAAGGGCAAAAATGAAACCCAATCATTCTGATCAGCGGAAATAAAACATCTCAAATACGACTCCAAGGTCTGGTTTGTTCTCTCCGTCTGCCCATTGGTCTGAGGGTGAAAAGCAGAGGAGAAGGACAACTGAATACCCAGCTTGGAACAGAAAGTCCTCCAAAATCTAGACACAAACTGAACTCCTCTGTCAGTTACAATGTTCTCAGGAATCCCGTGCAAGCGAACCACCTGTTGCAAAAACAGGGGCACCAACTCAGAAGATGATGGCAACTTAGGGAGTGGTACAAGATGAACCATCTTAGAGAACCTATCACAAATCACCCAAATAACAGTCATTCTCTGAGAGACAGGCATATCAGAGATGAAATCTATTGAAATATGGGTCCATGGCCTCCTGGTGACCGGCAAGGGCATCAACAACCCACTAGAGCGAGAACAAGGTTTAGATCGAGAGCAAGTCCCACAGGACTGCACAAAATTCCTGACATCACGAGACAAGGCGGGCCACCAAAAAGACTGACTCACCAGATCTCTAGTACCAAAAATACCTGGATGACCAGCCAATGCAGAGCAATGAACTTCAGACATCACTCTCTTCTTCCACTGGTCAGGAACATACAACTTTCCACTGGGACAACGCTCAGGTTTGTCCTCCTGGAACTCTTCCAGAGCACGTCTCAAATTGGGCGAGATGGCAGAAAGAACTACCCCTTCGCCTAAGATGGTAGCAGGCTTGGTCACCACAGGAGAATCAGCAAAGAAGCTCCTAGAGAGAGCGTCAGCCTTGACATTCTTAGTGCCAGGAAGAAAAGAGACCACAAAATCAAAACGTGTAAAAAACAAGGCCCACCTAGCCTGTCTAGGGTTCAAGCGTTTGGCCGACTCCAGGTAAATCAAATTCTTGTGGTCAGTGAGGACCACGATTTGATGTTTAGCTCCCTCCAACCAATGTCTCCACTCCTCAAATGCCCATTTCATGGCTAACAGTTCCCGATTCCCCACATCATAGTTACGTTCAGATGGAGAGAACTTTCGGGAAAAGAAAGCACAGGGATTCATTTTAGATGTTACAGGATCCTTTTGGGACAAAACAGCTCCTGCACCAATCTCAGAAGCGTCCACCTCTACCTGGAACGGGAGTGAGACATCAGGTTGCCGCAAAACCGGGGCAGAAGTGAATCTTCGCTTCAGCTCCTGAAAGGAAGAAACAGCCTCCGGAGACCAATTCAACACATCAGCAGCACCCTACTTAGTCAGATCAGTCAATGGCTTGGCAATACTAGAAAATTTTGCTATAAATTTCCGATAAAAATTAGCAAAACCCGAAAACTTCTGGAGGGCCTTCAAAGAAGTGGGCTGAACCCAATCATAAATGGCCTGTACCTTGGCCGGGTACATTTCAATAGTTGACGGAGACAAAATAAATCCCAAAAATGAAATCCTCTGTACCTCAAAAAGGCATTTCGATCCTTTGACATACAGGGAATTCTCCCTCAAGATCCGGAACACAGTCCGAACATGTTCCACATGAGAATCCCAATCCTTGGAGAAGATCAAAATATCATCCAGATAGATAATCAAAAATGTATCCACAAAGTCCCGGAAAATGTCGTTCATGAAGCACTGGAAGACAGAAGGGGCATTAGTGAGCCCAAAAGGCATCACCAGGTACTCAAAATGTCCCTCTGGAGTATTAAACGCCGTCTTCCATTCATCCCCATGCTTAATGCAGATAAGATTATACGCCCCCCTGAGGTCAAGCTTGGTAAACCAGCAAGCACCTTTAACTCTGGAGAATAGATCCGAAATCAGGGGTGACGGATACTGATATTTAATAGTAATTTTGTTGAGGGCACGATAATCAATACAAGGCCTTAATGAACCATCCTTTTTGGCCACGAAAAAAAAAACGGCACCTAAGGGTGAAGAGGATGGTCTAATATGACCCTTCTCCAACGCCTCCTTAATATAGGATCGCATAGCCTCGTGCTCAGGTACAGATAAATTGAAGAGCCGACCCTTGGGAAATTTACACCCAGGGCTCAGTTCAATTGCACAGTCATAACTCCTATGAGGAGGCAAAGACGCAGACTCATTCTCACTAAATACATCATAAAAGTCCGCCAAATAGTCAGGAACATCATGCGACTGAGGAGAGGTGGAAAAAAACGGAGCCTCACTAAGGGCACACCGACAACCCCAACTCACCACAGACACAGATTTCCAATCCAAAACTGGATTATGAATTTGCAACCAGGGAAACCCCAGAACAATGGTATCAGGCAAATTATGCAACACCAAAAATCTGCAATTTTCTTGATGGTCTGGGGCGACCCGCATTACCACCTGGGCCCAAAACTGAGGTTTATTTTTCGCCAAAGGAGTAGCATCAATCCCCCTCAAAGGGATAGGCGTCCGCAGAGGTGTCATCGGAAATCCACAACGTTTAGCAAAATCCAAGTCCATTAGGTTCAGGGCTGCTCCCGAATCCACAAAAGCCTTGGCGGAAAATGTGGACAGGGAGCAGATCAGAGTAATTGCCAGAAGAAACTTAGGTTGAACACCACCAACAGAAAACGTGTGTGCAAAACGTTTCTCTCGTTTAGGACAGACAGAAATAATATGCGAGGCATCTCCACAAAAAAAACACAGCTTATTACGCCTTCTGAACTCCTGATGTTGCTCCCTGGACAAAACTCTATCACATTGCATAGATTCAGACATTTGTTCAACAGGTGGCAACACCTCTCATGCGGTTTTGCGTTCACGCAAACGCCGATCAACTTGAATGGCTAATGACATAGAATCGTCAAGAACAGAGGGAACAGGAAATCCCACCACAGTATCTTTTACGGCTTCTGACAAACCCTTCCGAAAGAGAGCTGCCAAGGCATTATCATTCCAGGTAGTAAGGACCGCCCACTTTCGGAATTTTTGACAGTACAATTCTGCAGAATCTTGGCCCTGGCTCAATGCCAACAGGGCCTTTTCAGCCTGATCAATAGCATTAAGTTTGTCATACAACAACCCCAAGGCTTGAAAAAATGCGTTCACATTAGTCAGAATAGGATCATCTGGTTTCAAAGAAAACGCCCAATCCTGGGGATCGCCACGCAGCAAAGAGATGACAATTTTAACCCGCTGCACGGAGCTCCCTGACGAGTTAGGCTTTAAGGCAAAAAATAATTTACAATAATTTTTGAAATTCAGAAATTTAGACCGATCCCCAAAAAACACATCAGGAGTAGGGATCTTTGGTTCAGCAGCATGTGAATGAGCAAGGTAGGCGGAAATTCCCCGCACTTCCGCAGCGAGCTGCTCCACACGATCAGACAATTGCTTTATCTCCATTGAGAGAAAAAAAAAATTCCCCCTACGGCCTCAGAGATATAGAGGTAAAAATACAGTGGGGCAAAAAAGTATTTAGTCAGTCAGCAATAGTGCAAGTTCCACCACTTAAAAAGATGAGAGGCGTCTGTAATTTACATCATAGGTAGACCTCAACTATGGGAGACAAACTGAGAAAAAAAAATCCAGAAAATCACATTGTCTGTTTTTTTTTCATTTTATTTGCATATTATGGTGGAAAATAAGTATTTGGTCAGAAACAAAATTTAATCTCAATACTTTGTGATATATCCTTTGTTGGCAATGACAGAGGTCAAACGTTTTCTGTAAGTCTTCACAAGGTTGCCACACACTGTTGTTGGTATGTTGGCCCATTCCTCCATGCAGATCTCCTCTAGAGCAGTGATGTTTTTGGCTTTTCGCTTGGCAACATGGACTTTCAACTCCCTCCAAAGGTTTTCTATAGGGTTGAGATCTGGAGACTGGCTAGGCCACTCCAGGACCTTGAAATGCTTCTTACGAAGCCACTCCTTAGTTGCCCTGGCGGTGTGCTTTGGATCATTGTCATGTTGAAAGACCCAGCCACGTTTCATCTGCAATGCCCTTGCTGATGGAAGGAGGTTTGCACTCAAAATCTCACGATACATGGCCCCATTCATTCTTTCATGTACCCGGATCAGTCGTCCTGGCCCCTTTGCAGAGAAACAGCCCCAAAGCATGATGTTTCCACCACCATCCTTTACAGTAGGTATGGTGTTTGATGGATGCAACTCAGTATTCTTTTTCCTCCAAACACGACAAGTTGTGTTTCTACCAAACAGTTCCAGTTTGGTTTCATCAGACCATAGGACATTCTCCCAAAACTCCTCTGGATCATCCAAATGCTCTCTAGCAAACTTCAGACGGCCCGGACATGTACAGGCTTAAGCAGTGGGACACGTCTGGCACTGCAGAATCTGAGTCCATGGTGGCGTAGTGTGTTACTTATGGTAGGCCTTGTTACATTGGTCCCAACTCTCTGCAGTTCATTCACTAGGTCCCCCCGCGTGGTTCTGGGATTTTTGCTCACCATTCTTGTGATCATTCTGACCCCACGGGGTGGGATTTTGCGTGGAGCACCAGATCGAGGGAGATTATCAGTGGTCTTGTATGTCTTCCATTTTCTAATTATTGCTCCCACAGTTGATTTCTTCACTCCAAGCTGGTTGGCTATTGCAGATTCAGTCTTCCCAGCCTGGTGCAGGGCTACAATTTTGTTTCTGGTGTCCTTTGACAGCTCTTTGGTCTTCACCATAGTGGAGTTTGGAGTCAGACTGTTTGAGGGTGAGCACAGGTGTCTTTTTATACTGATAACAAGTTTAAACAGGTGCCATTACTACAGGTAATGAGTGGAGGAAAGAGGAGACTCTTAAAGAAGAAGTTACAGGTCTGTGAGAGCCAGAAATCTTGATTGCTTGTTTCTGACCAAATACTTATTTTCCACCATAATATGCAAATAAAATGAAAAAAAAAAACAGACAATGTGATTTTCTGGATTTTTTTTTCTCAGTTTGTCTCCCATAGTTGAGGTCTACCTATGATGTAAATTACAGACGCCTCTCATCTTTTTAAGTGGTGGAACTTGCACTATTGCTGACTGACTAAATACTTTTTTGCCCCACTGTATACACACTTTTTTTTTTTTTTTTTACAATTCTTTCCTGCTATTGAGTACCCTAGGATCTGCGCTATGGCTGGTGATTCTGTTATGAATGAGTCACCGTAGGAGGCAAAAACAGAAATACTAGCTAAGTCCAGAAAACCAGAGAAGTTAGCAGCTATCGGATTGCAGACCCCTGAACCTATCAACAACAACTAGCAGTAGCCGTGGGGGGGTTCCTACGGCGCCCTGGACCCCTCGATCACAGCCGGAGAACTAAATAGCCTAAAGACAGAAAGGGAAATCTAAACTGCCCCAGAGCAGACCCCAAAGCAATAGGCAGCCCCAACATATAATGACGGTGAACCAAGATGGAAAAACACTCACACAGATAGAAAGCAAATGATGGGGCCCAAGCTAACTAAATAGGACAGGATAGAAAAGCTGCTGTCTGCAATCCGCCAAAACCCTATCAAAACAAGAGCCAACAGACTGATAGGGAAAAAAGCCCTGAAGACGCTAGGCTTCAAAAAGACTATATCAGTACTCAGGTATTTTCTGAAGACAGAGCAAAAAGGAATTCAGCTCACCCCAGCAGGGATTGGCAGAAATCCAGAAAAACAAGGCAAAACAAAACCAAAACACAAATGCAAAAAGCAGAGCAGAAAACTTAGCTTTTGAGGAGCAGGAATCAGACTGGTCTCCTAGAATCCCTCAGAGAAATCACCAGCAAGGCAGAAGGGCGTCGGCTGCCTTATATCCAGTCAGCAAATCCAGTCACCCAGTCATCATCATCCTGCTCAGGTGCTTGGTAATCAACCTCACTACCTTCCTTCATCAGAAGAGGGAGTTCATCAGACCTCAATGGTGAAGGGGAAAATGAACTCACAGCACTCCAGCCTCTGTTTGAAGACTTCTATTGAAGGAGAACTCACCACCTCTCGTGGCAGTCTGTTCCACTCATTGATCACTCTAACTGTCAAAAAGGTTTTTCTAATATCTAATCTGTGTCTCCTCCCATTTAGTTTCATCCCATTGCTTCTAGTCTTTCCTTGTGCAAATGAGAATAAAGATAATCCTTCTACAATGTGACAGCCCTTGAAATATTTGTAGACAGCTATTAAGTCTCCTCTCAGTCTTCTCTTTTGCAAGCTAAACATTCCCAAATCCTGCAACCTTTCCTCATAAGACAGGGTTTGCAGACCGGTCACCATTCTGGTCGCTCTTTTCTGAACTTGCTCCAATTTGTTGATGTCTTTTTTAAAATGTGGCGCCCAAAACTGGACACAGTATTCCAGATGAGGTTTGACCAAAGAGGAGTAGAGGGCAATAATGACTTCACGTGATCTAGACTGTATGCTTCTGTTAATACATCCTAGAATTGCATTTGCCTTTTTTGCTGCTGCATCACAATGTTGACTCATATTCAGTCTGTGATCTATTAGTATACCCAAGTCTTTTTTACATGTGCTGTTGCTTAGCCCTATTCCTCCCATTCTGTATATGCTTTTTCCATTTTTATTGGGTACAAGATCTCACTCCCTAATAAAGGCAGCCAGCGACATTTTCCACAGAGCAGAGCAGCACCTACTCTCTCTAACGGCTTTGCATATAAAGGGGATAGAGAATATAGAAGCCGATTTCCTGAGCCGCAATATACTAAGGCAAGGTGAATGGGCTCTAAATCGGTCCATTTTTCAAAAAATAACACGTCTATGGGGGAGCCGGTGATAGTCCTCTTTGCCAACAAAATCAACAGGCAAGTGGAGAGATTCTGTTCATTAAACCCAAGGGAAAAACCATGGGTGGTGGACTCATTACAGATTCCGTGGGACTTCAGGCTAGCCTATGCGTTCCCCCCAGTGACTCTGATCCCAACGGTAGTCAGAAAGATCAGGAAGGATACAGCCAGGGTGATCCTAATAGCCCCATTCTGGCCAAAAAGACCCTGGTTCTCTCTGCTGCGAATGATGTCCCTCTCAGATCCATTGATTCTGCCCGAAATCCCAGACCTGCTAACTCAGGGGCCAATATTCCATGCTCAGGTCAAGAGATTCCATCTGACGGCGTGGAATTTGAAAGGTCGCTTCTAATGGATAGAGGGTTCTCTCCCGGGTTGGTGGTCACCCTGCTAAAAAGTAGGAAACCGGTAATGACTAATATCTATGGCAGAACATGGAATAAATTCCTGCAGTTCTTAGGTAAGCCGTTAGAGCAAGAGCCCCCGATTAGTGCTATCTTGGAGATTTTACAATCAGGATTACAGCTAGGGTTAGCGGTAAATACCCTCAAAGTTCAAGTATCAGCCCTGGGCGCGTTTATAACTGCAATTTGGCAGCAAACAGATTGGTAGCTAGATTTATTAAATCCTGCCATAGGTCCAGACCTATCCCGTTACCAAGAGTAGCTCCATGGGATCTAAACCTGGTATTAGAGGCCCTTACAAAAGAACCATATGAGCCTATTCAACAACTACCCATAAAGTATCTTACCCTAAAAATGATTATTTTAGTGGCCCTTACGTCGGCCCGTAGAGTAAGTGACTTGCAGGCTCTCTCAGTAAATCCACCTTATACACAAGTATTTCAGGACAGGGTAGTATTAAAAACAGACCCCACATATCTGCCTAAGGTAGTATCAGATTTCCATCGAAGTCAGGAGATTGTCCTTCCTTCCTTTTGCGAAAATCCAAAAAATCCAGGGGAGGAAAAATTCCACATTTTGGACGCTAAGAGAGCCCTGCTAGAATATATATCTGTGACTAGCCAATGGAGGAGGTCCCAGTCCCTATTCGTAGCTTTTCAGGGTGCCAGGAAAAGCTATGGAGTGTCAAAAGGCACTATTGCCAGAAGGATTAGGGAGGCCATTAGTATAGCCTACTGAGCTAGTGGTGTTCCGATTCCTGACGGCATCAAGGCTCATTCCACCAGAGCCGTGGCAACCTCCTGGGCTGAAAAGGCAGAGGTATCAATTGATTAAATTTGTAAGGCCGCTACCTGGGCCTCACCATCAACCATCTTTAAGCACTATAGATTAAACCTATCCTCCTCTGCTGACTTAACCTTTGGTAGAAGGGTGCTACAAGTGGTGGTCCCTCCCTAAGGTGTTTCGAAATCTCCAAAAATCTCTCAAGTGTGCTGTCATGGGTGAAGGGAAAACCACCATGGTTACTTACCGGTAGCTGGCTTTTCCAGAACCCATGACCGCACCCGTATATTCCCCCTCCTTTTTTCACCGTATGGGTGTGCACATTAGTAGGGTGTATTTGTGTGATGTGGTGTTGGATAAACATGTAACTAACCGGGAAGTCCTCTCATGCTCTGTAACTGACTGAAGCGGGGGAAAGGTGCCGCCCCTTATATTTCAGTAGGTTCCTGTCCTGGCGGGGCCGATCCCTCTCTCAGGTGTGCTGTCATGGGTTCCGGAAAAACCGTCTACCGGTAAGTAACCATGGTGGTTTTCTCTCTCTGCTCTTGCTCTCCTGTCTAACAAAATCTATACAGGCATAAAGAGAGGCAAGCTTTCAATAAGGGACAGCCAAACTACTGGCTGGGGAAGGGCATGAAAGTTCTAGATACTATTGTCTTGAGAGGATGCTTATGTAAAGTAAACTCCAATCAAAAGAGTAAATGGAAATTTACAGAACATGAAAATCAAGAAAGTTCTTGAACTTATTAGACTGGTATTCGCAATAATGGAAGTTTTACCTTCTTTGACGTGAGGACAATAAGATGATGCTTTTCTACTGATTTGGGTTTTGTAGACCATCTTTAGACTTGTTCTATTTTAGCTTTAATTTTTTATGAGCTATTAATAACTTAGTATTCTAGATGTAGTCCCTCTGTGTACCATGAAACCACAATCTCGCCCTCTTAGGAACAATGCCTGAGGAAGGCAAATATTTTGCTCCTCCCGACCAGTGAACCATTAGCAGTTCTGAAGCCCCTTCCAAAAGTCCAGTATTGAACACCTACCCTCCAAGCAATGTATTGTGATTTGAGGAAAAGACTGGTGTAAATACAATTTGTACTTCGACTGCCTATTCTTTTCTGCTGTCTGCTGAAATCAGATATAACATTTTAAAATAAAAAGATATATATATAATTTATTACACCTTTTATTTCTTTAGCCATAACCCCACCCTTATCCTATCAGTAACCCTAGTCCTAACCTTAAAGGGGTTATCCGGGCTTTTCACATAATCTCAGTACATATCTGGGCTGCAGAATTATGACAATAAGTAATTTACTTTCTGTCAATAGTTTGCACGGTTTTTTAGATATTCTGAACAGAACGTCCAAGGGGGGGTGTTATGGCATTCAAATGAGAACTAGTCGTAACCTCCTACTCTACTCCAAACATGCCCTCTATAGCAACAACCCCACCCTCCATAGCTACAGGCCCTCCCCGTCCACATGAAGAATCGTCCTGTATTCTGGGACAGGCTGCTCCCATCAGTATTTGTGTCATTAGAGACACAGTGCACTCCATGTCACAATCATCCTGGAATGGGGAATTCAGGATTTCACTTGATAACTTAAGCATGGTATGTGAAAAGAGCTCCAGGGAGTAATCTGAAGTGTTGCCTGCCGCATCCTTCACTTTTGGTGGGGGTAAAGGACACAAGGAAAGGTGTTGTTCCTGACCAGGAGCCTGCACTGACGACTCAGTGCTTGCAGTTTTTGAAACTTCAGAAGAGGAGACGATAGAGCTGGAGGCAGTTTCGACAATGTAAGCCAAAATCTGTTCCTGATGCTCCGGCTATAAAAGCGGTTTACCTACTCCCAGAAAAGGGAGCCTTCCAGGCCTTCTGGAGCCAGACGTTGACGCAGGCTCAACATCTCCAGCCTTAGGTGCTATTGTGCTTTTGGCACTACCAGCAGATGCACCACCACCACCATCAGTACCATCTGGCCCCCTCGCCCATGTCTGTGGCCTCTTCCACCATACTTCCTCATGTTTGGGAAAATATGTCAAAAATACCAGCCGATATATGGTACTGTATGAGGAGCGTACAGCTGTATACGGTGTAGGGAAAAATGTAAATCTCCATATATATTTCCGGAGTCACACACAGACACTCACTCAGTATGGATTTGACCGTAATACAAACAGCAGATATATGGTACTGTATGAGGAGCGTACAGCTGTATACGGTGCAGGGGAAAATTTAAATCTCCGTATTTATTTCCAGAGTCACACACAGACGCTCTCTCAGTATGGATTTCACTGTAATACAAACAGCAGATATACGGTACTGTATCAGAAGCGTACAGCTGTATACGGTGTAAGGAAAAATTTAAATCTCTGTGTATATTTCCAGAGTCACACACAGACGCTCACTCAGTATGTATTTGACCATAATACAAACAGCAGATATACGGTACTGTATGAGGAGTGTACAGCTGTATACGGTGTAAGGGAAAATTTAAATCTCCGTATTTATTTCCGGAGTCACACACAGATAGTCAGCATGTATGTTTCCGTGATACCAGCTGGTACATGGTAGTGTGTGAGGAGCGTACAGCTCTATACGGTGTGGGAAAAAATGAACGGTAGGTAACTGTACAGAAAAAAGAATAAAAGTATTAGTGCTGTATAAAAAGCAGTCTGCACAGCAGTGTACCCACAGCAATACAGCTATCAGGCAGCCTATTAACCAGCGCTGCTGCACACAAGAAAATCCTCCCCTGTCACTGCACACTAACTGTACAGCACAATTGCTATCAGCACAAGCACATAAGAACTTCTTATATGTTTACAGCCCTAACTCTCTCCCTACTGATAAAAAGCAACCTCTCCCTACTGTAAAGATCGGCAGAAGTAAAATGGAGGTCGGAGGTCAGGGTTTTATAGACACTATGACGCCCGCCATAGCAAGCTAAGCACTGCAATGCCCTTCTCTACGATGGTGGTGGACGCTGCACATGTCATTTCGTTGCCCATAGTGTACGTCCTTGCTCATTGGCTGAAAAAAGGCACCTGCAAGCATTCTGGGAAATCCGACTTTGGCGCTCGTTTTGCCGACCGCATGGCCGACTTCACGCTATGGTCGGGTTTCGGTCGGCGAAACCCGACTTTGGCATAAGTCGGCGACTTATGAATCTGGGCGACCTGTTTCGCTCAACTCTAGTTGCTACACCTTATACAGCCATTGGCCAAGAAGTCTGATTTTTATGTTTAAGGTTGCTACTTATGCAGAGCACAGCATCCAATGACACTCATTTTACCTCTTGCGCTCGCATAGTCAGTGCTGAGTGGGAATTCACTGCACCACATCAATCATTTGACATTGGATTTGTAGAGGCAAACTTTTGTACCTGTGAGAATCATGTGGGAATAGTGGATGAGGGCAGGTATATCTCGCCCAGATACCTTTCCTATGTGGCCTAGTCTGGTCAGCATCGCACCTGGTGACTAATGAATAATGGGAGGCGGATATAAAAGGTTGCCAGGTGGTTGAGTGTCTCAGCCTGGGAACACAGAGAGCTTGTCTGTGTGAGAGACACACGTGAGTGAAAGCAGTGCCCACTGCAACTGTGGTTTGGCTGGACGGGAGAAGCCCGCCAGTTGGTAGTTAGGTTGTACCTTGTTTAGTTAGTGCCGGACAGGCAAGGATTTGTTTTGTGTTTTATTTCCTTTATGCATTGCTTTCATGGTGAATAAACCTGACCCAGTGTCAGTTATACCCAGATCCCGGCTCTGCGCCTGAGTTTCATGCTGAACGCACGTGACCTTTGACCCGAGCAAAGGCGATCCCGGAGTGTTTTATCACATTGTGGTGGAGAACGCGGGCATCACGTTGCAAACATGAGCATGGAGGACATGGTGAAAGCGCTGGTACAGTCCACCGCCGTCCAGCAAGAAGCTAATCGGGTGATGATGGCCCAGCTGAAGGAGTTGGTGGACATGACAGCTACTGATCGTTCGCTTCTCCAGCAGGTGGCGCAGCGCCTGGCAAGCTTACCTGAGGTTAACCTGGAAGCAGAGTCGAGAGTGATTCACGTGAGTCGGTACTGGCAGAAGATGACGACCGAAGATGACGTCGAGGCATACCTGACCACGTTTGAACGGACGGCGGTGCGAGAAAAATGGCCGAAGGCACGATGGGCCGGCCTGATTGCCCCGTTTCTTTCCGGTGAGGCCCAAAAGGCTTATTATGACTTAGAGCCTGAAGCTGCGCAGGACTTTGACAAACTGAAAGCCGAGATCTTGGCCTGGCTGGGAGTGACGACCGCTGTCCGTGCACAGAGAGTGCATCAATGGACTTATCAGCCGGATAAACCACCATGGTCACAGATGTTCAACCTGATCCACGTGACGAAGAAGCGGCTACAACCCGAGGTGCTGACAGCGCCAGAGATAATCCAGAGAGTCGTCATGGACAAGTACCTGAGAGCTCTACCGCCAGCCCTGAGGAAGTGGGTAAGCCATGGAAATCCTACGACGGCAGATCAACTGGTGGATCTGGTAGAACGTTACTCCGTGGGGAAGGACTCCGAGACGACGCTACCCCTCCTCGTTCTTCATCATCTCCACGTGGAACCGGTAAGACTGTTCCAGGGAGTAGGGGAGAAGGAAAAATCCCTAAGACAGTGGGGGAAGAAACCGGGACTGCCCTCAATGCGAGGCAGAGAGTAACGAACTATGGTCTAAGCAAGGGGCCCGTTAGGTGTTTCCGCTGCCAAGAGATGGGACACATTGCTGCGAACTGTCCGGTCACTACTGAACCCATGCAGTGCGACGTCACAGACTCTAAAAACCGCATGTCTATGGTTGCACGGGTAGTGAGTGTGAATGCTGGTCAAAAGGATGTGGAAAAACACTTGAGTGAGGTGATGACAAAGCGTGATGAGCTGGTTATTGCTCCAGCAGGAGTCACGCTGAAAGAAGCAAATGAAATCTTACAGTGTAGTAAGAAAGGAAAGCTGCCAATAGTGAATGACAGCGATGAGCTTGTCGCTATTATTGCCAGGACTGATTTGAAGAAGAACCGAGACTACCCTCTTGCATCAAAGGACTGCAGGAAGCAGCTGCTGTGCGGTGCCGCCGTTGGCACCAGAGAAGATGACAAATATCGACTTGATCTTCTCATGCAAGCTGGAGTTGACGATGTTGTCCTGGATTCTTCACAGGGAAATTCTGTGTATCAGATAAATATGATCCACTACATCAAACAGAAATATCCTGAATTGCAAGTAGTTGGTGGAAATGTGGTGACTGCTGCTCAAGCAAAGAATCTCATTGATGCTGGTGTTGATGCTTTGCGTGTAGGCATGGGATGTGGATCTATATGCATTACTCAGGAAGTTATGGCATGTGGAAGACCACAGGGAACTGCAGTATACAAAGTTGCCGAATATGCTCGTAGATTTGGCGTTCCAGTTATAGCAGATGGGGGAATTCAGACCGTGGGCCATGTGGTGAAAGCATTAGCTCTTGGAGCTTCTACAGTTATGATGGGTTCATTGTTGGCGGCAACCACTGAAGCCCCTGGCGAATATTTCTTTTCTAATGGTGTGAGATTGAAGAAATACAGAGGAATGGGCTCACTGGATGCCATGGAGAAAAATACCAGTAGCCAAAAAAGATATTTCAGTGAAGGGGACAAAATGAAAGTGGCTCAAGGCGTGTCTGGCTCCATTCAGGACAAAGGATCACGTATCCCAAATGCAGGACCGTATTGCGGCTGTTATGCCTATCGTCAAATAACACATGATGCAGGCTCAGGGAGCCCAAAAAAGAATCTATGATAGGGGCGCCAAGATCTGTACGTTTGCACCCGGAGATAGGGTGTTGATCCTGGTCCCCACGGTGGACAGTAAGTTCCTAGCAAAGTGGCAGGGCCCCTTTGAGATTAAGGAAAGAGTTGGTGAAGTAAACTACAAAGTATACCAGGCAGGTAAACGGAAACCTGAACAGATTTATCATGTAAATCTGATAAAACCCTGGAAAGATCGGTCTGCCTTGTCAGCGGAGCTGGCCCGTCCCGTCTGCTCGCATAATGTACCGGAGGTACGGTTTGCAGAGACTCTCTCGGAGCGGCAAAAGACTGAGGTCAGGCAGTTTCTACTTCACAACCAAAAGTTTTTCTCAGAAAAACCCAGGCAGACTACACTAATGAAACATGACATCATAACGGAACCTGGTGTCACAGTTCATGTGAAACCCTACAGAATTCCGGAAGCGCGCCGTGAAGCCATTTCCCGAGAAGTAAAGGCAATGTTAGAGTTAGGAGTCATTGAGGCGTCGCACAGTGCTTGGTCCAGCCCGATTGTGTTAATTCCTAAACCGGACGGCACAATCGGGTTCTGCAATGACTTCAGGAAACTGAATGCGGTCTCAAAATTTGATGCCTACCCTATGCCCCGGGTGGACGAGTTAATAGATCGGTTAGGAAAAGCCCGGTATATTATGACCCTAGACCTAACAAAGGGGTATTGGCAGATCCCTCTGGCGGAGGCTGCAAGAGAAAAGACGGCATTTGCTACGCCGGAAGGTCTATTTCAGTATGTGTATATGCCGTTTGGACTGCACGGAGCACCGGCGACCTTCCAGAGACTGATGAATCGAGTCCTGAGGCCACATAGGCAGTATGCTTCGGCCTATTTGGATGACATTGTCATTTACAGCTTGGACTGGGAGACTCATCTCCAGAAAGTACAAGCTGTGATTGACGACCTGTGGGAGGCAGGTCTAACTGCGAACCCCAAGAAATGTCACATCGGGCTAGAAGAAGCCCGGTATTTGGGGTATGTAATTGGGAGGGGTGTTGTTAAACCCCAGGTTGATAAGATTCAAGCGATTCAGGACTGGCCGCAACCTGTCAACAAGAAGCAGGTGCAAGCCTTCCTGGGGATCGCCGGCTATTATCGCCGATTCATACCCAATTTTGCAGCCATCGCTACCCCCCTGACGGATCTTACCAAAGGGAACGACTCCATCATGATTAAATGGAATTTAGTGGCTGAAGAAGCCTTCCATAGCCTAAAACGGGCATTTTGCTCTCAACCCGTACTGGTGACTCCGGACTTCCGCAGCGAGTTTGTGGTACAAACGGATGCCTCTGATACCGGTATCGGGGCCGTACTGTCACAAGTGAGGGACGGAGTAGAACACCAAGTCCTCTATCTCAGCAGGAAGCTGAATAAACATGAGCAAAAGTATGCGGTAGTAGAAAAAGAGTGACTAGCCATTAAGTGGGCTCTAGAGGCCCTCAAATATTACCTGGTGGGCAGAAAGTTCAGACTGATCACTGACCATGCCCCTCTCAAGTGGATGCACTTGCACAAGGAACGGAATAGCCGGGTGACCCGGTGGTTCCTTGCCCTGCAGGCCTACACTTTTACGGTGGAGCACCGCCCAGGGGTACAGATGGGGAATGCAGATGCCCTGTCCCGAGTGTACTGTTTGGCGGGTGTCATTGCTCGACCAGAGTGGTCTGAGCAGAGGGGGGGGGATATGTGAGAATCATGTGGGAATAGTGGATGAGGGCAGGTATATCTCGCCCAGATACCTTTCCTATGTGGCCTAGTCTGGTCAGTATCGCACCTGGTGACTAATGAATAATGGGAGGCGGATATATAGGTTGCCAGGTGGTTGTGTGAGTGTCTCAGCCTGGGAACACAGAGAGCTTGTCTGTGTGAGAGACACACGTGAATGAAAGCAGTGCCCACTGCAACTGTGGTTTGGCTGGACGGGAGAAGCCCGCCAGTTGGTAGTTAGGTTGTACCTTGTTTAGTTAGTGCCGGACAGGCAAGGATTTGTTTTGTGTTTTATTTCCTTTATGCATTGCTTTCACGGTGAATAAATCTGACCCAGTGTCAGTTATACCCAGATTCCGGCTCTGCGCCTGATTTTCATGCTGAACGCACGTGACCTTTGACCCCAGCAAAGGCGATCCCGGAGTTTTTTATCACATACCCCATATACTTTGATGCCCAAGGCAACTGCCCCTGTGGCCCCACTTCCTTTGCCTTGCTTTCTCCAACCAGTCATGCATGTGGCTATGAAGCCAAGCATTTTTCTTAGATTTTCTACTGTCTGATCAAACTTTGAACTCATTTTCAAACTGTAATGAATACGTAATCTTAAGTCCTTTTCTTAATCCTAGCAGAAAACTGACAATATGATACTTATTACTTATTAAGTCTAATGATTCCTGTTCTCTAACTACATAATTTT
Organism: Dendrobates tinctorius; assembly: GCF_039654945.1. NCBI lineage: Eukaryota > Metazoa > Chordata > Amphibia > Anura > Dendrobatidae > Dendrobates > Dendrobates tinctorius. Next base: position 34,599,267 of record NW_027361697.1, read on the forward strand.
ACAATTTTTTTTTTACAGTTTTCATTATCCAGTGACGATCACCCATTTTCCTTTACAGATGCCTCCATGATTATCAAAATGATTACAAACTTTTGTGTCATAAGTAAACCGGCAAATCTTACCCACCAAATGTTCGCGTATTTCATAATAAAAAGAATAGGGCCCCAAACATGATGAACTCTATTTTGTTGAAGCCACCATTGTTTTCTACCAATATAAATGACATCATTCTAATTATATTTCCACAGTTTTGGAGATGGCCGAAGAGAGACTTTACAAATGTTCTTTACAGAATGCATGGATGAAGTAGCTGAGGAGATTGGCGTTCATCCCAACATTATGCGTCTGTTAATTACAGACCCCAAATTGGCTTTGAAGGTTTTTTTCGGTCCATGCACGCCATACCAATATCGTCTAACAGGTCCTGGCAAATGGAGTGGTGCTAGGAACGCAATCATGACCCAGTTGAGTAGAACCATAAACCCAGCCAGGACACGTGTCGTTCAGAAATCTATGGACTCCAGGAGAATGATGAAACACATTTTCACCCTGTGTGGACTGACTACAGCAATTTTTATAGGATTCTATTGTGTAAAATTTAAGCCACTGAAACCTCAAGGCTGGATTCAGTGTTGGTAGGAAAATGTTTTACTGTTCTTGTAAGAAGGTATTAATAATGTGATAAAAAAGTAATGATCCCATTAAAATAAACAAAACAAAAGCATTCACTGATACAAATGAAAAATATACTAATAAAAATGTACAACCTGATTATCCAGGGTATCCGTAATTCTTTTTATAAAATTGGTGCAAGAAATTCATCTCATGAACAGGTGGTATTACAAGAGCTTGGTAAATATTTCATTTTTCCGAGTGACCAGTATTGAGAGCTGTTCAGAAATACCAGATTGGCTGCCTTTTCCAATACACGTTAACAAAGAAAGTTGCAATAAACTTTAAAATTGTCGCTTTCAATGGCTTGTGCCGTGTGCTGGGAGGATGTCAATCACGCCCCATGGTGTGACTGTATTTTCCCCCTGTATGTGGCATTATTGATCATTTTAAAAAATGTTTGTGACACATTCCCTTAAAGAAAAATAAATAAAAATATACCTAAAACGATTTAAAGAATACTGGATATGTATAGAAATTTTTAATAGGTTAGAGCAGAGTAGGACCCTTCCAAAAGAGTCTAACTTGTCGTGGTGGCGGCTTAAATAATCTTTTGGCCAAAACAAAAGCTGATGGCCATGTATGCAATATGGTGTTCGTTGGGAACTGTTAGTGTGTGATTGGTGAGGATGTGGTGCAGAAGTGGAGGTTTCCCAAGAGAGAGCATTGGGACTGTGGAAGGTTCGATGGGTGAAAGTGGAGCTGGAGTTGAGTCTTGGTGGAGTCTCAAAGGGGCCCATCAAAGGGGCCCAAAAATTTTGCTGCTATGGGGCCCTAAAATTCCTGGTGAAAGTCCTGGTTCCACCATAAAAAGAAGGACAGTGCCAGAACAGAGGTCAAATATCCAAGGTGACTACATCTATTGTCGCATTATACTAAATGACTATATCAGGGCTCTGCTAGGGGTTCTGTCTGAATTCTTTTCTTTTGGTGATTTAGAAGGAAGCACCGAAACAATGCTTAGTATAGAACAATTTTTAAAAGCAAACAGCCTTACATGCCATACACAGGCTCATTAGAATATGCACACAAGTTAATGAAAAAAACAATATGTTAGAGAGTAGGAGACAAGACAGCATGAATTATAAATTCCAAAGGAGCCAGTGTAAATATGAGACAGACAGCTAACAACAATGACTGCATATACTGAATTATTTCATAGCCTTGGGGCTTAGTGGTTAGCACTTTTGCTTTGCAGAGTTAAATTCTTGACTTCCAATGTGAAAAAAATGCATGTGCAAGGTATAATGAAAAGAGCACTGCCATGGGGTTGCGGCAACAGAGAGGAGTCAGAAGACCGCAGCTCCTACTCCTGAGCTGAAAGGAAGCACTTCTCCTTTTTAAATGGTGTTAATTTCTTTTAGCAGAACAGGGGTTAATCGGCCATGTTGGAATCTCTGGGAGTCTGAGCTCTCAGCTGAGCTTGGTTAACCACTCTCCCCTATATAATCTGGGTCCTGAATCAAACACATTGTCAAAGATAGCTTATGCTGCATGGCTTGGAGGAGAGGTGTTTAGGTGCTTATTATGAGGAGTTTGGAAGAGTTATCTGTGACTGTTGTGTCGGTTTGTGTGATAATTCCCTTCCCTCCTCTTAGTTTGTTTTTTCCCTGTCCTTCACTCCCCGGTGTATTCCTCTGTATATGTGAGTGAATGTTTGTATGTCTGGTATTTTCAGTTACCCTTGTTTGTGTTGCCTTGTTTGTCAGATTGGTGTCTTACGGTGCACTGCAGCTCCCCTCTTCCCTGGGTGGGGGAAGTGAACAGACGGAGGGCTGATTCAGGAGATAAGGCAAGGGTGGCAGCCCCGCCATCTTCACCTTCAGAAATATCCCGAGGAATAGTTCAAGCTAGGGCGCCCCCTAGTGGTAAGGACAGGAAAGGAGTCTCTGGTCCCAGGTCACCTGACAACTGAGTCGCGACAGGCAAAAGTTCAAATAATTTACAAAATTGACATTATTCACTTAAGCCTGTATTTGGTCAGTATTTTACATCAGTGTTTCTAAGCCAAAATCAGGAGTGGAACAATCAGAGGAAAAGTTTGATAGAAACACATCACCACTTCTGTATTTTCACCCATCTTGATTTTGACTGAAAAATACTGATGTACAATACTGACCAAATACTGAATGTATGAATGTGGCCTTATGCTAGCAATCCCAACAAGATAGTATAAATACAAAAAAAAATACTTCACTGATATTTGCATTGATAAAAGGCAAATGCTCATTGCACAGAATAGCCTTAAGGCCACGTTCTCCCATTCAGTATTTTGTTAGTATTTATAAGCCAAAACCAGGAGTGGGTGATAAATACAGAAGTGGTGACGTGTTTCTATTATACTTTTCCACTGACTGTTCCCCTCCTGATTTTGTCTTACAAATACTGATGTGTGAATGTGGCCTTAAATCTGGTATTACCATTGAGTCCTATGAGATTATCCAAACCAAATTCATGGAGCAAGCTGCATCAGAAGTGATACAACCGGCCGTTCATGGAGTACTAGTATTGATTATTTATAATACTCTTAAGGGGACTTTACACATAGCGATATTGCTAGCGATAACGCTAAAGCGTTACCGATTTTGTGACGCAGCAGCGATATCGCTGGCGATATTTCTACATGTGACACTTACCTCCGACTGGCACCCCAGCTGGTTATCGCTGATCGCGCGAGATCGTCCACGTCCATTTCTCGTTGTCGGCTTCCTGCTGGCGCCGACGAGCGAGCTATGGACGCGGGCAGAAGACGGCGGTCATCGCTTCGTCTGAAAGGTAAGTACGACCGCCGAGCATCGCTACATCGCTGGTGAGATCTGCCTGTATGGCAGCTCACTAGCGACCATTTAGCGATGCACCAGCGATCCTGACCGGGTCGTATCGTGGTCAGGATCACTGGTGCATCGCTAAATGTAAAGGGGCCTTTACATCCACCCCAGCAAAGGAACGGGATGAAGAGGCATAGGCAAATATAGAATAAAATGTAAGTATTTATTTTTTTTTAAGCATTTAAAATACAATTTCCAAAGGAATCTCCCAAACAGGAATGAAAAAAGAGGACAATGAGCAAAAACAAAAAAACAGTTGTGGTAAACATACCATAGCAGAGGTTAATTTATATTAATGGCTAGAGCTATCATTAGCTATCACCTAAAAGCAAAACAATTTACATATGCATAATGCCCATGTATTGCAGCGATATCAATCAAAGATAAATAGCTATGTCCCAGCCTGTAAATCTATAAAGTGCTTCAGTGCAAAGAAAAAAACCAATGCTAAAGAACAAACATGTTGTCACCTATATAGACGTGTGTCCTGACTTTGTGATGCCCGCTGTCCAACCCCGACAGTGCCGTTTCGCCTTACCGGCTTCCTCACAATGGGGGCAATCACGGCACTGTCGGGGTTGGACAGCGGGCATCACAAAGCGCCCTGGCCAGCATTACCTCCTCGTTGTAGTCAGCTCTCTGCACCACCGAGAACTCCATCAGAACTCAGTCTACCCCTGACCTGTGTCCTGTTCGAGACAGCGAACGTCAGGCGGCACGATGACATAACTGCATCACACCATCTAGCGCCCACTGCTCTTCAAGATAAAAGAGGTTAGCAGCGGCAGAGGTGTACAGCAAGGTTGGATGAGGTGAATATAAGATTTTTTTTAGATTTATTGTTATATTATTTGACCACTAAATGGAGGGGTATGTAGGGTCATCAAATTATGGGCTGGGGAAGGATATAAAATGAGGGGCTGTGTGGGGCCGTCAAATGATGGCCAGTGGATACATCAACTGAAAGGCTGTGGGAGACAGCATAGTATATGAGGGGATGTGGTGACAATACTGTAAAGAGCACTGTGGGGACAATATACTGGGGGCTGTGATGATCATCCTGGATAGGGGGCTATTGTGGATATCATTCTGTGTGGGATTCTGTGGGGGGACATTATACTGTATATAAGGATTGCTGACATCCTATAATACTGTATAGGACATCAGGAATGAATATCATTATTTGTCCCTCTTATTGTGTAAATGGTCCATAAACAATGAATGATTCTCTAAGTTTGAAGTTGCAATCTGGTTCACCAAAAATTCCAAGTCTCCAATTCGTTCTACAAGGCAAATAAACAACAACTTTAATTATGCTCAACTATGGGGCGGTCCTGATCTTGATCCAAAACCTCCTCTTTTCTTGCGATGCTTTTTCCCTTCTCTGATTTGTGTGAATGACATATTCTACATCAACCACACAGTGTCCCCCTTCGTACCCCTGTGCAGGCACAATTCTCCCTGCTGAGGGCTTTGCAGGTGCTGGCTCTCTTTTGGCCTTTTATCGTGCATGCACAGAACAGTGCTTTGCTCTGCCCCTGGCAGGGCAGAGACAAGTACGCCTGCGCAGGAGCACGAAGAGGGAAAAAAGTGGGGTTGACGTAGAAAGCGTCATCCACACAAAGCAAAGAAGGAGGACACCATCACAAGAAGAGAGGAGGTGCAGGATGAAGTAAAGCAATGAACGTTGGACTAGACCGCCTCATACATTTCTTTATACGGTTAAGGTCAGGCAAGTTTTCTGGCCAATCAAGCACATGATACTGTTGTTTTTAAATGAGGTATTGGTACTTTTGACAGTATGGACAGGTGCCAAGTCCTGCTGGAAAATGAAATTTCCATCTCCAAAAAGCTTGTCGGCAGAGGGAAGCATGAAGTGCTCTAAAATTTCCTGGTAGACGGCTGAGCTGACTTTGGTCTTATAAAACACAGTGGACCTACACCAGCAGATGTTATGGCTCCCCAAACCTTCACTAATTGTGGAAACATCACACTAGACCTCAAGCAGCTTGGATTGTGGCCTCTCCACTCTTCCTCCAGACTCTGGGACCTTGATTTCCAAATGAAATGCAAAATTTACTTTAATCTGAAAACAGCACCTTGGACCACTGAGCAACAGTCCAGGTCTTTTTCTCTTTTGGCCCAGGTAAGACGCTTCTGGAGTTATCTAATGGTCATGAATGGCTTGACACAATGAAATTGACACTTGTAGCCCATGTTCTGGATATGTCTGTGTGTGGTGGCTCTTGAAGCCATGACTCCAGCAACAGTCCACTCCTTGTGAATCTCCCCCAAATTTTTGAATGGCCTTTTCTTAACAATCCTTTCAAGGCTGCGGTTATCCCGGTTGCTTGTGCACCTTTTTCTACCATACTTTTTCCTTCCACCCAACTTTCCATTAATATGCTTGGATACAGCACTCTGAGCAGCCAGCTTCTTTAGCAATGCCCTTTAATGGCTTACCCTCCTTGTCTACTGTGTCAATGACTGCCTTCTAGACATCTATCAAGTCATCAGTCTTCCCCATGATTGTGAAGCCTACTGAAACAGACTGAGGGACCTTTTTAAATGCTTAGGAAGCCTTTGCAGGTGTTTTTTGTTAATTATTCTAATTTACTAAAATAATGACTTTTGGGTTTTCATTGGCTGTAAGCCATAATCATCAACATTAACAGAAATAGACACTTGAAATAGATCACTCTGTAATGACTCTATATTATAGATGAGTTTCACTTTTTGTATTGCAGAACTGAAATTAATTAACTTTTTGATGATACTCTAATTTTGTGAGATGCACTTGTACCTTATAACATAGAAAATGCTGCACTTTAAAATCTGATGCAAGCTTAACAACCTGAAAACTGATGGACTTGTGAATATGTACAAAAAATGTCATCCGGATGTTTCAGAAATGAAAAAGGAAATTTTCTAAGACTGATGCTTCAAAACAAAATGCATTGAGATAAAATGCAGCAAAGTTAGTAAAAGGTTCACGCTTCAGAATAAATTTTCTACATCTTTGTGTTGCTGTGCACCAAAATTTCAAGTCTTTTTAGATTATAATTTACGCTAATTTATAGGTAAAGTATAGTAATGTGATGGTTTATTTTGCTTTAAATATTGTATTATCTTTAACGTTGTTACTTATTAATCTAAAGCGAGTTAAAGCAAAATATTACGCCATGGGAGATAGAGCGGGCGCACTGCTTGCCCGTAGAGTGAAGAAATTGACAGCTAAGGGGAGGATTGATCATTTACTCAATACAAAAGGGGAAAAGATATATGACCCAACAGATATAGCAAATGCATTCGCTGATTATTACTCCCACTTATATAATTTAAACTCAGATCTTAGTATCCATTATCCCTCCACTTTAAAAATAGAGTAATTTTTAAATTCTGTTAATCTACCTAAGATTACACAGACCCAACTGGAATTTTGGAATTCTCCTCTCCAGGTCAAAGAAGTGATAAAAGCAAATAGATCATCTAAATTACAATCTACTCCAGGCCCAGATGGCTCTGCCAATGAGTATTATAAAGTATTTTCAGAACAATTATCTCCATACCTGCAACGGCTATTTCTGGACTGGAGAAGTAAAAGCAAAATTAATTCACTGTTCTTAGAAGCAACAATAGTGACTCTTCCAAAACCAAGCAAACCTCCTAACAAGACAGAGAATTTTAGGCCCATTTCCCATTTGAATTGCGACCTGAAACTGTATTCTAAAATCTTGGCCTAAAGAATCAACACAGTCCTTCCTCAGCTGGTTAAGCCAGATCAAATGGGCTTTGTACCGGGGAGGCAAACTAGAGATGCAACCCGCCGCATCATGAACTTGATTCACGGAGCGGAGAGATCTGGGATCCCCAGTGTGCTCGTCTCGCTAGACGCAGAAAAGACGTTTGATCGGGTGCACTGGGGATACCTGGAGGTGGTGCTGACTAAATTTGGGCTCACTGGACATAACCAGAGAGCCATTATGGCGCTATATTCTTCCCCGAGTGCAAAAGTACTGGCAGCAGGTTTTAGTTCGGGCCGCTTTTATATTTCTAACGGTACCCGTCAGGGGTGCCCCTTATCTCCTACAATTTTTGCATCGGTGATGGAGCCTCTGGCAGAGAAGATACGTACCTGCGAAGCTATCACAGGAGTAAGGATAGGGAAAGTGGCCTACCCGGTCGGGCTGTACGCAGACGATGTAATTGTTTCTGTGACAAATCCTGAAAACTCTCTTTAAGCTCTTTTATCTATTCTCTCTCAATTTTCTAAGGTATCATTTTACAAATTGAACTCCTCAAAGACGATGGCCCTTCCGATTGGTTGCCCTCCCGAATTGATTACTAGATTAAAAAACTCCTTGCCGTTTACTTGGGCTAAAAATTCTATTACCTACCTGGGAATTCACCTGGTTTCCCCTTCCAATGACTTAGTATCCAAAAACATTGCGGAATTAATACATTCCATTAAGCCTGAATTAAATAGAATAAGCGCCCTAGAAATCTCATGGATGGCACGCATACAGACTTGTAAGATGATATTTTTGCCAAAAATTTTATACATTTTAAGATGTATCCCACTACCCATACCTAGAAAATTGCTGGATGAGATCCAGTCCCTGCTACTCCGCTTCATTTGGGGTGGTAAAAAGTCTAGATTTCAGAGTTGTTTGCTATTTTATAAGATGGGAGAGGGAGGTTTGGGACTGACGAATATCCATCTTTATTATAAGTCATGCATGATTGATGCCCTTATAGAGTGGTGGGATACTACATCCAAACACTCTTGGGTGCAAATGGAAAAATCCAACGCCAAACTCCACTCTACTAGACTAATGATGGAGGCGGAGTTCTTACACCCGGGATCACAGTCTTGCTCGCTTCCCGCGATGGAACGCTCCCTCAAAATGTGGAAAGAGTTGATCTCTAGAAAGTTTCCTATCTACTCATCCAGCAATTTTTTCCCAAGTAGCTCCGTCTTCAATCCAACATTTTATCCTGGGGAAAAAAGGATTTTCTAGAGGGGTCTCAGTCGCCTATAATTATCTTAACTCTCCCACAAATGATAAGCTTCAATACATGGTCAAATGGGAAAATGACCTAGGCACTTCCTTTACCCAAGAACAATGGCAATTAGCCATATCCTGGCCCCTTAAAAGCTCATCGTGTATTAACCACATGGAAATTGCAAAAAAAAATTCAACTTCGCTGGTACCTCCCCCCTAATCGTATAGCCCATTTCTTTCAAGGAACTTCCCTTCTTTGTTGGAAAAACTGTGGCGAAATAGGCATGCTTTTACACTCTTGGTGGTCTTGTTGTAAATTAAAACCCTTTTGGGATTATATATTTTAGATACCTTCAGCTTGTACTGGATGCGCTGTTCCAATGAGCCCTGCATTGGCTTTATTAAACATAGGCATCACTGATCTTCCTTATGCTAATAGATGGCTCTGTTCTTTTCTACTTACTGCCACAAGATAAGCCCTTGCCTCCAATTGGAAATCACAATCAATCCCATCACGGGATGACATTTGGCGGAGAATGGACTCATTCTATTCACATGAACTAATTCTATCATGGGACATTTCTAAAAAGGATAAAACTCAACAAAGATGGAGCTCGTGGCCTGACATAAAAAAATTATTCTGTATTTAACAAATCTATGTATAGCAAGTACACCGTCCACCATTGAGGGAAACGATCTGATAGTCTGTGGAGTTTTGAAATAGCCAATTTACATGGTGGATTCCTATAGATTTTTACACTTGGAGAGTATACCCTTTCATATATTTTTTTTTTCTTCTCCCCCCTTTATTAACATACTTTTTTGATGTCCCTGTTCTTTCCCCTACCCCAACCGAGAGGAAAGGTTCAACATTTTCAGTTTATCCTCTTATTCCCTGGTTCATTACTTCAGTGTATTTTTTGTTATATTATTTTTCAATGTATCAATACTGTACGCTTTATTGCACTTATGATGAACCTGTTAATCTACCCCCCCCCTTGTTATACCTGTTATTTCCAAAAATCCTTAATAAAAAACTTTTCAATAAAAAAAAAACGTTGTTACTTATGACTTGTACATGAACTGTTGAATTGTGACGTGCTGGAGAATATGTTAGTGTTATATAAATGAAGATTATTATTATTTTTATTATGGATCACTAGTGGTTCCCCTTCTTTTACCTCTCTTTCTAAAACTGGCAATAGGATTTGAAAAGTTGCAAATTTTGTCACAAATAACATATGCATCAAAATGTGCCAAAAACACATAAAATGTTAGATCTATTCTCTTTAGCGTGTGACCTTACACAATTTTCAAATTAATGGGAAGATTTAAACTCTTCTTTTACTTTTTCGTTTTAATTTTTTCTTCCTCTTTTTCCAAGAACCATATCGTTTTTAGTTTTCTATCCACATAGCCTTTTAAGGCAGGGGTTGGGAACCTCCGGCCCGCGGGCTGCATGCGGCCCACGGGCAGGTCCCTGGAGTCCCCAATGCTCGGGCAGCAGCTGTGTCCTGTCAACTTCCGGCCATTTAACCCCCAAGTGCACGGGCACGCAGCGTTCATTACAAAACGCTGCCTGCCCTGCACATGATGATGACGTCATCTGGGTGGGCGAGGTTAGCATCTGGGTGGGCGGGATTAGCGCCCAATGCTCTTCCATCCACATGTCCCGGAAAAGGAGGTGCTACCAGAGAGTCAGTGATCTCTGTGTGTGCCCGCAGCTCTGTGCCTCCCCAGGGATCTGTGCCCTCCAGCTATGTGCCCCCTGTGATCTCTGTGCCCCCAGCTATGTTTTCACATGTGATCTGTGCCCCCACCTATATATACCCCGTGTGATCTGTGCCCTCCAGCTATGTGCCCCCTGTGATCTCTGTGCCCCCAGCTATGTTTCCACATGTGATCTGTGCCCCCCACCTATATATACCCCTGTGATCTGTGCCCTCCAGCTATGTGCCCTCCCTGATCTCTGTGCACCCAGCTATGTTTCCACATGTGATCTGTGCCCCCACCTATATATACCCCCTGTGATTTGTGCCCTCCAGCTATGTGCCCTCCATGATCTCTGTGCCCTCAGCTATATGCACCCCTGTGATATCTTTGGCTCCCAGCTTTGTGTCCACTGTGATCTATGTGCCCCCTGTGATTTTTTTCCCATGATCTGTGCCACCTAGCTATATGCCCCCCGTGATCTCTGTGCCCTCAACTATGTGCACCCCTGTGATATCTGTGGCTCCCAGCTTTGTGCCCCCTGTTTTCTATGTGCCCCCTGCTATGTACCCCCTGTGATGTTTGTGCTCCCATGTGCCCCCTGTGATCTGTCACCCAAAGCTATGTGCCCCCCAGCTATATGCACCCCTGTGATCTTCGTGTCACCCCTCTGTGATTTGTCCCCATGAGCCTCCCAGACGATCCCTGTCCCCCCCAGTGCTATATATCCCCCCACAGCTGCTGAATTTACCTCGAAAGTGCTGAATATCCCCTCGAGTACTGTATATCCTACCACCTGTGATATATATAGCCCCCAGTGATGGAGAAGCAGCTCCAGCCATCACATTAAGGGTGAGTTACTGTAATTAATTGTTTGACTAAATATACCGGGGTAATTTTCAGGCTATGTACCCACGAATGCAGAAAATTTCTGCATGAAAACTGGACTCCTTCCCAGAAAACGCTTGTTTTTTTCCGCGCGTTTTCCGCGTGTTTTTTATGCGTTTTTTTTCCGCACGTCCCCAGTCTCATAGAAAATAGCTAGAAATGCGGATTGTTCCGCAAAATTAATGAGCATGCTGCGTTTTTTTTACCGCGATGCGTTTTTCTCGTGGAAAAAAACGCATCAATATGCACAAAAAGTGCAGAATTCATTAAAATGAATGGGATGCTTCTTTTAAGCGTTTTGCCGGTAAAAACGCTTAAAAAACACGAAAAAAGTGCTTACGTGGGTACACAGACTCAAGGTGATCATTTTTGTGTGGCCCTCGAATGTTGGTAGAAATTTCCAAATGGCCCACGGATGGAAAAAAGTTCCCCACCCCTGGTTTAAACCCTGGTACGATGAGTTATAATTTTGAATGATACTAAACATTTTATCAAGTGATGCAATGCAAAGCGAGAAAAAAAAAGTGTGGTGAAATTGAAAAACAGTGCAATTCCACAATTGTTTTCTGGGTTTTTATTTGCCATGTTTACTATATGGTAAAGCTGACCTGGCAATATGATTCTCAAGGTCTGTACCATTATGCAGATACCAATTGCTTTTGTCACCATTTTCTGAAACCCATAGCTTTTTCAATTTTTGGGATGTGGGGCTGTGTGAAGGCTTATTTTTTGCACTCTAAGCTGATAATTTCACTAATACCATTTTGAGGTAGATACAATGTTTTGATTGTGTTTTATTGCATTTTATTACAAAGTTGCTGTGGCCAAAATTATTTAATTCTGGCATTTTCATTTTTTTTCTCGTTACGCCGTTTTACCCATTGGTTTACTTTACTTTATATTTAAATAGATCATTTTTTTTTAAAATGCAGCAACACCAAATATTTGTATTTTTTATTCGATAATTGTTAATGGGGCAAAAGTTTAATTTGATTTTTTTTTTCATATTTCTAACCCTTCACCTTACTGACCAGGCCATTTTTTTCAATTCTGATTACTCAAACCAGGGTAAGGATGGGACCATGCATACCAGGACCAGGATAGGGGCCAATCATACCAGGTTAAGAATGGGGCCCTGCATACCAGGATAGGGATGGGGCCACGGATACTAGGGCGAGATGGGGGGCCCTGCATTCCAGAATAGGGATGAGGGTGATCATTCTTGCCAGGATAGGGATGAGAGGGGCCATTTATACCAGGATAGAGATGAGGGGGGGGGCATTCCTACCAGGATAGGGATGAGGGGGGGCCATTCCTACCAGGATAGGGATGAGAGGGGCCATTCCTACCAGGATAGAGATGAGGGGGGGCCATTCCTACCAGGATAGAGATGAGGGGGGGCCATTCCTACCAGGATAGAGATGAGGGGGACCATTTATACCAGGATAGAGATGAGGGGGGGGCCATTTCTACCAGGATAGAGATGAGGGGGGGCCATTCCTACCAGGATAGAGATGAGGGGGACCATTCCTACCAGGATAGGATCAAGCAAAAGGCCAAAGCCTTTGTAAGAATCATAATATCAATCATGATTTATGTAATATTTTAACTAGCATCAAAAAAAGCAAATGCATACAAGTGACTTTATGTAAAATATAAAAACCAATGTATCAAAGTAATAATTGGAATAGAATAGAGCATATAACTTACAAAGATGGACAATATACCTGGCACCCAGATGGCGTCCTCCCCAATGAGCGTTTCGGCACCAATATCATGTAAATCATGATTAATATTATGATTCTTACAAAGTACTTATATAAGCACCAGCACTTTATCTAATCTTGACTCTTATTCTTTACCATTGGTGCAGAGTTATTGTTACTCATATCCCTTTGGCTTTATTTAATTGATTACAATATTATTTACCTCCCATTGGCGTCCTATTTTTTGTGTGGTATTTTTTACATTGTATCTTTTGTATACCATTTTTGTGAGTTAATTTTTCTTTCTATTTGACAATTTGTTATTGTACCTGGTTCACTAATAAATTACTGAATTTTTAAATTACATAATATAGGACTTTATGTTCGGTTTCTTTCTTGGCTTCAGCCTTTTGCTTGGTTTTGTCATATTCCCGACTGTCCATTTGTTATTATTTTGGTCCAGCTTCTTGTGTGGTTATTACTCTATACTCAATTATTATATTACAGAGATTTTCTTGATTCTCTCTGGAGCGTTTCCTTTGTCGCTGTTTCCTATCAGGATAGGGATGAGGGGGGCCATTTTTACCAGGATAGGGATGAGGGGGCCATTTCTATCAGGATAGGGATGAGGGGTGACCATTCCTACCAGGATAGGGATGAGGGATCCATTTCTATCAGGATAGGGATGAGGGGTGGCCATTTCTACCAGGATTGGGATGAGGGAGCCATTCCTACCAGAATAGGGATGAAGCATGCATACCAGAATGGGGATGAAGGGGGTCATGCATACCAGGGTAGGGATGAGGGGGCCATGTGTATCAGGATGGGGATGAGGGAGACCATATATATCTGGATAGGGGATATTAAGTACTGAATTGACCACATTTTTTGCTTCAATTTTTTTTTCCTAATTTCCTCCTCTAAAACCTAGGTGCATCTTATGGTCCGGTGTGTCATAAAACAATGATATACCGTATTTTTCGGACTATAAGACGCTGTCACGTAGAGCTGACACCTGCACCCGATTGTGGCGGCACTCAGCGTGAGCCTGCATGATCGCAGTGCCGTACCTATCTGGTGGTTTGCAGGAAAGCAGCTCCCACGGCTTCGTATATGAACAGCACATGGCGAGAAGGGATTAAAAATACCGTATTTTTCGGACGATAAGAAGCACCGGACCATAAGACGCACCCCAAATTTTCAGAAGGAAAATAGGGAAAAAAATAATAATGTGTCAAATGGGGGTCCATCTTACAGTCCGAATTCAGCTTATCAGGGAAGGGATCCGGCACAGGTGGAGGAGTGGTTACAGATGTCATTTGGTGGTCCAGGCTGGTGCGGTGGTGGCGGTCCTGTGCTGGGGCAGGTTGGTTGTGCTGGGGTGCTGTGCTGGGGCAGGTGGTCTGTACTGGCGCAGGTGGTCTGTGCTGGGTCAGGTGGGCTGTGCTGTGCTGGGGCAGGTGGGCTGTTCTGGGGCAGATGGGCTGGGCTGTGCTGTGCTGGGGCAGGTGGGGTGGGCTGTGCTGGGGCAGGTGGGTTGTGCTGGGGCAGGTGGGGTGGGCTGTGCTGGGGCAAGTGGGCTGTGCTGTGGCAGGTGGGGTGGGCTGTGCTGTGCTGGGGCAAGTGGGCTGTGCTGGGGCAGGTGGGGTGTGCTGGGGCAGGTGGGGTGTGCTGGGATAGGTGGGGTGTGCTGTGCTGGGGCAGGTGGGTTGTTCTGGGACACTTTGCTCTGTTGCAGGGGCGGCAGCTCCGGTGCAGGAGCAGTGGCTCTGCCGGCATTTCCTCAAAGCCCGGAGGCCCCCCGCACATCCGTTGCTGCCATATTGCGGTGGCCTCCGGGAACATGGACACCGAGAAGATGGCCGCTGGTCCGGGACGGCGCATGCTCAGGTTCAGATCTCGTCCGAGATCTTGTTGCTGTCTCCCGAGCAACGGATGTGCGGGGGGCCTCCGGGCTTTGAGGAAATGCCGGCGGAGCCCCCCACGTAGCACAGAGAGCCTGTGCCCCTGCACCGGAGCAAAGCCCGCCGCCACCACCACACTAAAGAGCCCCGCCGCACACGCCACCAGCACAGGAGTGAATATATTGCGACCATATTACGCACCCCCCACAATTTTTTGGGAAAAAAGTGCGTCTTATGGTCAGTGGCATTTAACATGCTCGCGTCGGAAGTGCATCACAAACCCCGCCCATCGGCGCCCGTATCACATGACCAAGGGTCGCTGATGGGTTGACATGACAACCAGGGGTCTGCAGAATACCCCTGTCTTTGTCATAGCCAGAAACCAAACCCAAAAATACCAAAGAGGACTCGTGGACAAGAAAAGACCAAGCAAGATATAATCTTCAATAGATACCTTTATTAGTATTAAATCGGTGGTGGTATAAGATACCATAAAATTTATAAAAAACACTAAGCACAAGTGGGACAACTTTACCACAATAGTAAAGAATTATGTTACTTAGACCAATTATATGGTATTTGCATATGCATTCATACAAGATTATATATTTTAATATTCCTAAAAAAATAAAAAATAAAAAATAAAAAATTCCTTTTTATAATAAAAAATGATACAATACTGTGAAGAAATTTTTATATAAAAATTATAATAATATAGTGAATATTTATAACAAATAATAATCTCATGAACAGTGTAATTGTGCAACGTGAATCAGCTTCTAAATTATAAAACACTGCTTACTAAAGTGCAGTGTGCCTGTGCAAAGAAGAGTTACAATACATTGCTGTGCAAAACTAAACCATGGCACTATATGTGAAGTGCCGTGCATCAATATAGAGATTAAATAAAACCACTGCTTACTAAAGTGCAGTGTGCAAAGAGACTTCAATTCATAACTGTGCAAACAAAATCATAACGCTAGGAATAAAATGAATGCTTAAATAAGGAATGCCAAAATTGAATGATATACCTTTAAGGTTCGTCATGTCCCACAAATGTGCTCCCCGACGCACGTTTCGGAGTTAATCCTTCATCAGGGGGTGGCTACATTACAAGTACGGAGGTTTTTATTCAAAATAATGGCGCCGATATCAGTGATTCCGGTGTGATTGCGGCGCATGCGCAGTCAGGAGGACCAGAAGCCTGAGCGCCGGACCACGTGACCGGAATGCACAGGCACACAGCCCGACGTAACCAAGGCCACGAGGACGCAGCAGCCCGGACCCCAGGACACAGAGTGCGCACCACCAGAATCATGATATAACAGCAGAGCGGCATTAAATATACTAATATAAAGGCAGTATAATATGTACTTTTAAAAGGGCTAATAAAGACCATGTAATATTTACTCATTTGAACAGGGACAAAGGAAAATAATTATAAAAATATTAAATTAAAAAAAAATAATAATAATAAATAATTAAATAGTAATAAATAATAACTAAAGAATAATGAATAATATAAATAAATAATAATTAAATAATATTAAGAATAAATATAATAATAAATAAAGTGCATATCAATACAAGACAATTATAAATGTATAATACAATATATCAATTGCTAAAATATCCAGAATTTCATAACAATAATAAATAATGATAATAATTCATTACATAGTAATAAATAAATAACATCATAATTAATAACCATGATAGCAATTAAAAATTATATAACATACATTAAATCACTCGGATACACAACCATTATATAATATTGATAATAATAAAAAATTTATATGTAGTAAACAATGAAAAAAAATATATATATTGAAAAAATCATCAATCTGTGATAAATAATAATAAATAAATTAGAAGAATAATAATGACAAAAATTATATATATAAAATCAATTATAATATATACAGTTGTGGCCAAAATGATTGACACCCCTGCAATTCCGTCAGATAATACTCAGTTCCTTCCTGAAAATGATTGCAAACACAAATTCTTTGGTATTATTATCTTCATTTAATTTGTCTTAAATGAAAAAACACAAAAAGAATTGTCCTAAAGCCAAATTGGATATAATTCCACACCAAACATAAAAAAGAGGGTGGACAAAAGTATTGGCACTGTTGAAAAATCATGTGATGCTTCTCTAATTTGTGTAATTAGCAGCACATGTAACTTACCTGTGGCACCTAACAGGTGTTGGCAATAACTAAATCACACTTGCAGCCAGTTGACATGGATTAAAGTTGACTCAACCTCTGTCCTGTGTCCTTGTGTGTACCACATTGAGCATGGAGAAAAGAAAGAAGACCAAAGAACTGTCTGAGGACTTGAGAAACCAAATTGTGAGGAAGCATGAGCAATCTCAAGGCTACAAGTCCATCTCCAAAGACCTGAATGTTCCTGTGTCTAGCGTGCGCAGTGTCATCAAGAAGTTTAAAGCCCATGGTACTGTCGCTAACCTCCCTAGATGTGGACGGAAAAGAAAAATTGACAACAGATTTCAATTTAAAGATTGTGCGGATGTTGGATAAAGAACTTCGACTAACATCCAAACAAGTTCAAGCTGCTCTGCAGTCCGAGGGTACAACAGTGTCAACCCGTACTATCCGTCGGCGTCTGAATGAAAAGGGACTGTATGGTAGGAGACCCAGGAAGACTCCACTTCTTACCCCGAGACATAAAAAAGCCAGGCTGGAGTTTGCCAAACCTTACCTGAAAAAGCCTAAAACGTTTTGGAAGAATGTTCTCTGGTCAGATGAGACAAAAGTACAGCTTTTTGGGCAAAGGCATCAACATAGAGTTTAGAGGAGAAAAAAAGAGGCATTCAAAGAAAAGAACACGGTCCCTACAGTCAAAAATTGCGGAGGTTCCCTGATGTTTTGGGGTTGCTTTGCTGCCTCTGGCACTGGACTGCTTGACGGTGTGCATGGCAATATGAAGTCAGAAGACTACCAACAAATTTTGCAGCATAATGTAGGGCCCAGTGTGAGAAAGCTAGGTCTCCCTCAGAGGTCATGGGTCTTCCAGCAGGATAATGACCCAAAACACACTTCAAAAAGCACTAGAAAATGGTTAGAGAGAAAGCACTGGAGACTTCTAAGGTGGCCAGCAATGAGTCCAGACCTGAATCCCATAGAACACCTGTGGAGAGATCTAAAAATGGCAGTTTGGAGAAGGCACCCTTCAAATATCAGGGACCTGGAGCAGTTTGCCAAAGAAGAATGGTCTAAAATTCCAGCAGAGCATTGTAAGAAACTTATTGATGGTTACCGGAAGCGGTTGGTCGCAGTTATTTTGGCTAAAGGTTGTGCAACCAAGTATTAGGCTGAGGGTGCCAATACTTTTGTCTGGCCCATTTTTGGAGTTTTGTGTGAAATGATCAATGTTTTGCTTTTTGCTTCATTCTCTTTTGTGTTTTTTCATTTAAGACAAATTAAATGAAGATAATAATACCAAAGAATTTGTGTTTGCAATCATTTTCAGGAAGAAACTGAGTATTATCTGACAGAATTACAGGGGTGTCAATACTTTTGGCCACAACTGCATATAAAAAATATATAAATCAGTATATATATATAAATAATTATAACAATAATACATACATATATGAAACAATATATATACATAGTAATAAATAACAATAATAATACATAAATGTGATGAATAATAAATAATATACAAAAAATAAATAAATAAATAAAAAGATGTCCAAAACTATTTATAAATAGCAAATACAAAAAAGAAGAAAAAAAAGAAAAAAGGAGAAAAAGGAGTCCCTTGTCATCTTCCATCTTCATATGATTCCAAAATTCACAGTAAAATTATGTGAATACATATAGCCGCATGCCAATAGAATTCTAAAAATGATAAAAAATTATATAAATTGTTATTTATTACTATGTATATATTGTTTCATATATGTATGTATTATTGTTATAATGATTTATATATATATATATACTGATTTATATATTTTTTATATATATTATAATTGATTTTATATATATAATTTTTGTCATTATTCTTCTTCTAATTTATTTATTATTATTTATCACAGATTGATGATTTTTTCAATATATATATTTTTTTTCATTGTTTACTACATATAAATTTTTTATTATTATCAATATTATATAATGGTTGTGTATCTGAGTAATTTAATGTATGTTATATAATTTTTAATTGCTATCATGGTTTTTAATTATGATGTTATTTATTTATTACTATGTAATGAATTATTATCATTATTTATTATTGTTATGAAATTTTGGATATTTTAGCAATTGATATATTGTATTATACATTTAGAATTATCTTGTATTGATATACACTTTATTTATTATATTTATTCTTAATATTATTTAATTATTATTTATTTATATTATTCATTATTCTTTAGTTATTATTTATTACTATTTAATTATTTATTATTTATTTTTTATTTTTTAATTTAATATTTTTATAATTATTTTCCTTTGTCCCTGTTCAAATGAGTAAATATTACATGGTCTTTATTAGCCCTTTTAAAAGTACATATTATACTGCCTTTATATTAGTATTAGAGTTGAGCGACTTTGGTCGGATCGGGTTTCGTGAAACCCGAATGAAACAAAATAAGTTTCAGATGAAACTCGTCCGCCTAGAGCAAAAAAAGTCGGAGTTTCGTCCGACTTTTATTTCCCATTGACTTGCATTGGGGTCGGGTTTCGGACGAAACTCCGACTTTGTTTTGCTCTAGTCGGACGAGTTTCATCTGAAACTTATTTTGTTTCATTCGGGTTTCACGAAACCCGATCCGACCAAAGTCGCTCAACTCTAATTAGTATATTTAATGCCGCTCTGCTGTTATATCATGATTCTGGTGGTGTGCGTGCGCACTCTGTGTCCTGGGGTCCGGGCTGCTGTGTCCTTGTGGCCTTGGTTACGTTGGGCTGTGTACCTGTGCGTTCCGGTCACGTGGTCCGGCGCTCGGGCTTCTGGTCCTCCTGACTGCGCATGCGCCGCAATCACACCGGAATCACTGATATCGGCGCCATTATTTTGAATAAAAACCTCCGTACTTGTAATTTAGCCACCCCCTGATGAAGGATTAACTCCAAAACGTGCGTCGGGGAGCACATTTGTGGGACGTGACGGACCTTAAAGGTATATCATTCAATTTTGGCATTCCTTATTTAAGCATTCATTTTATTCCTAGCGTTATGATTTTGTTTGCACAGTAATGAATTGAAGTCTTTTTGCACACTGCAGTTTAGTAAGCAGTGGTTTTATTTAATCTCTATATTGATGCACGGCACTTCACATATAGTGCCATGGTTTAGTTTTGCACAGCAATGTATTGTAACTCTTCTTTGCACAGGCACACTGCACTTTAGTAAACAGTGTTTTATAATTTAGAAGCTGATTCACTTTGCACAATTACACTGTTCATGAGATTATTATTTGTTATAAATATTCACTGTATTATTATAATTTTTATATAAAAATTTCTTCACAGTATTATATAATTTTTTATTATAAAAAGGAATTTTTTTTTTTTTTTTTTTTTTTAGGAATATTAAAATATATAATCTTGTATGAATGCATATGCAAATACCATATAATTGGTCTAAGTAACATAATTCTTTACTATTGTGGTAAAGTTGTCCCACTTGTGCTTAGTGTTTTTTATAAATTTTATGGTATCTTATACCACCACCGATTTAATACTAATAAAGGTATCTATTGAAGATTATATCTTGCTTGGTCTTTTCTTGTCCACGGGTCCTCTTTGGTATTTTTGGGTTTGGTTTTTGTAACTAGTGGGTTCACCACTTACATTCATTGAACACTGGTGGTAGTATATATAAACAATATAACAATCATTTTTATGACTATTATTTAGATAATTTGTGTAGATATATCATCTATATCCAGTGTTCGTGTGTTTTTTCTTTGTCATAGCCAGGTAGCTAGGAGCACCGCCCAGTGGTCGACGCTCATAGCAAGTGAGCATTTCTGGTACAGAGCAGGGCTCAAGCCCTGCTGTGTGCAGAACAGCCGATTGGATGATCACAGCTTCTAGTTTAACATGGAGACTATTGAAGCTAGTAAAAAGTAAACTAAAAACGTTTTTTAAAATTATTAAAAAAATAAAAAAATATAAAAAGTTTAAAACAGCCCCATTCACCTCATTCAAAATAAAACAACTAAAAACAAAAATATAAATGCTTGGTATCGCAGCATTCACAATTGCCCGATCTAGCAATATATAAAAAGAATTAATCTGATTGGTAAACGGCGTAAGAAGAAAAAAAAAATCAGAATTACGTTTTTTGGGTTGCCGCAGCATTGCATTAAAATGAAATAACAGGTGATCAAAAGATCGTATCTACACCAATAGGGTATCAGTAAAAACGTCAGCTCAGCACGCAAAAAAATAAGCCCTCATCCAGGCACCAGATCCCAAATAATTGAAATGCTACCGGTCTTTAAAAATGACACTTTTTTTTAACAACAAATTTTGATTTATTTTTTTTTCATCACTTAAATAAAAACAAACCTATACATGTTTGGTATCTATGAATTTGTAATGACCTGTAGAATAATAATGGCTGGTCATTTTTAGTATTTGGTGAACATGGTAAAAAAAAACCACAATTGTGGAATTGTACTGTTTTTGCAATTTCACCGTCCCTGGAATTTTTTTCCCATTTTCAAGTGCGTTATATGGTAAAATCAATGGTGTCATTCAAAATTACAACTCGTCCCACAAAAACCAAGCCATCAGGCGGCTATATTGATAGAAAAATAATGGCTCTGGGAAGATGAGCAAAAAACAGAAGCGCAAAAACAGAAAATGGCCTGGGGATGAAGGGGTTAATATACGGTATAATAGAATTTACAGCTCTGGTTAAATTGCTTTGGAGCAGAGAAGAACAGGTTGAAACGGGTTTAGACTAGCCAGCTGTTCTACTGTGACATCACAAAGCGCTGATGACATCACCACTGGGTTCTAAACAGGCACCAACATTCCAACAGTCTCATTTTCTGTGCATACAGAAGGCGTACACAAGCAGCTTTGTTTGTTCACACAAAACTTCTTTTTATTTTCTTCATTTTGTTTGATTTTTAATTTTCTTCATTTTATTTAATTTGTTTATTCACATTTTATTTGTTGTTTTCTTATTTTTTTATTTTTCCTCCATTCATGGAGTTGAAAGTCTTACAACTACTCCCAATACTGATAGTATTGTGGACAACATCTGTCCTGATGATATCGCACATCTTTAGCTACCTAGGGCTTTTTACTCACGTCGGGTAAGAGGAATACAATGTTCTGAGATATTTAGGAACGTAGATGCGATATGGTTGCAAAAGAGAATAATGTAACATTCACAATATTTTGCATTTTTTTGCAGTTCGGTGAGGAGCTTGTTCCCCAGATCCCCTTTCCTAATTGTCAGCATGACTGTATGTGCAATACTATGTAAGTAGAACAGAATTTCACAGACATTGGTATATATTTGGGATTTTTTGTGCTCGTGCCCCTATTCTTTCCTCCCTATCAGATGTGATGATACGTGGTCTTACGTGTTCTCGTTAATGACTCCTGTTTTGGGTCTAAAGTTCTGAACTGATCTTTTTTGTTTTTTGTTTTAGCCTCTATCATGGCAGTTATTATATATAAGTACCAGACGCTGCATCCAAAAAACATGGATTCCAACCGCAACACCTGGTACCAGAGGGCACTCCTGGCCATCGGACTCACCGCCTGCCTCGGACTGATCATCACCGTCCTAACTATGGTTAGTAAATAATAAAAACAACTTGGTGG
The DNA here is from genome assembly GCF_039654945.1 of Dendrobates tinctorius. Taxonomy (NCBI): domain Eukaryota; kingdom Metazoa; phylum Chordata; class Amphibia; order Anura; family Dendrobatidae; genus Dendrobates; species Dendrobates tinctorius. Next base: position 34,621,815 of record NW_027361697.1, read on the forward strand.
CTATAGGGGTGCAGAGTTTTAACCCCTTCCTAAAGTGAGACGTATATGTATACTCTGCAGTGCGTATGTGTGTGTATGTGTTTCAGAGCTGAATAAGTGTGCAGCAGAGCTGAGTGTGTAGCAGAGCTGAGTGTGTAGCAGAGCTGAGTGTGTAGCCCAGCTGAGTGTGTGCGTCAACCAATGATGATTTAGTGTATGGCAGAGTTGAGAGTACAGTGAGAATATAGCAGAGATGTGTGTTTGATACTGCATACTGATGTATACTGTTGGGGCATTATGCTTTGTGGGGGACATCCTACTCTGTGATGGGGGTTCTGGGGGGCATCATACAATGTGATGGGATTTGTAGAAAGCATCATACTGAGTGCAGGTTTTTGTGAGGGCATCTTACTGTGAGAATGGGGAGTTATGTGGGGGCAACATAGAGTGTGATTGCCATTTTGGTGGTAGTATATTATGTGTGGTATCTTGCTGTGTAGGGAGCCCTCTGGGAACCATAAAAGTGGTACAAAACTATATTGGAACCCGAATGGGCCTCACTAGGGGTCATTTTTCTCTATGGTTATATAGTAAGGACTTAGCAAAGTTATGGCACTGGTTTAGTGTAAAATAACAAAAATCTTGTTTTTAAACATTGCTTCCAGAATGGTGGGTTTCTGATGGGTTGCAATGGAAGCCATTGATTGCTGCCATTTCTGTCCTGTGAAGCGCTCAGGCTTATGCTTGATTTTCTCTTAATCTAATATACTGTATGTGTTTGTTTTGCAGATAGAATCACTTGTGATAATTAACCTGCTGGCAGGGGGCCTAACATGTATCTTTGGAGCCATTTACATCTTGTTCCAAGCTATTATTTTGTTAAGTACATCTTGCAGCTCCAGATATGTTAATCGCTTTAGACTGGCTCTGGCAATAACATTCAACATTGCATTACTGTCATGTATCCTTTTCATATGATCCACGTGCACAATTGTATTCTTAGTCAATAGCCACATATCTCCTATGTCCTTCATCATTGGGTTCAAAGCATACCCTTTTGCAGGGGTGGGCAATTAATTATCCCAAGGGGCCACAAGAGAGACCATGAATTTTGTGGAGGTCCAAACCAATAAACTGAAATTAATTCTGCTCAATATTCATATTAACATATTATGTTATATTAATATTAATTGTATTATTTAATATTGAGCAGCATTAAGTACGGTATGTTGACCTCCACCTATATACCCTATGAGCCCACACACAGTCCTCCTGTGTAATGTATGAGCCCACATATAGCCTCATATACAGTATGAGCCCCCATAACCTCCTAGATACAGCATGAGTCCCTACATAGCCTATAATATACAGCATGAGCCGATATATAGCCTCCTATATCCAGTATGAGCCCCCACATAACCTCCAAGATACAGCATGAGTCCCCACATAGTCCTTTATATACAGTATGAGCCCACATATAGTCTCCTATCTGCAGCATGAGTCCCCACATAGCCTATAATATACAGCATGAGCCCATATTATTATTATTATTTATTTATATAGCACCATTGATTCCATGGTGCTGTACATGAGAAGGGATTACATACAAATTACAGATATAACTTACAGTAAACAAACTAACAATGACAGACTGATACAGAGGGGAGAGAGGACCCTGCCCTTTCGGGCTTACATGCTACAGGATGGTGGAGAAGGAGACAGTAGGTTGGTGGGTTGCAGCAGATCCGGTGTTGGTTGAGGTGATATCACCGGTAGTGGTGAGAGAGAAGGAGGTAGCAGGGTCATTGCAGGCTGTAAGCTTTCTTGAAGAGGTGGGTTTGCAGGTTCCATCTGAAGGATCCAAATGTGGCTGATAGTCGGACTTGTTGGGGCAAAGAATTCCAGAGAATCGGGGTTATTCAGGAGAAGTCTTGGAGGCGGTTGGGTGAGGAGCGAATAAGTGTGGAGGAGAGAAGGAGGTCTTGGGAGGACCGGAGATTACGTTAGGGAAGGTATCGGGAGATTAGCTCAGAGACATATGGGTGAGACAGGTTATAGATGGCCTTGTAGGTCAGTATTAGTAATTTGAACTGGATACGCTGAGGGAATGGGAGCCAGTGAAGAGATTTGCAGAGGGGAGAAGCGGAGGAGTAGCGAGGAGAGAGATGAATTAGTTGGGCGGCAGACTTAAGGATGGACTGGAGAGGTGCGAGGGTGTTCGCAGGGAGACCACAGAAAAGGATGTTGCAGTAGTCGAGGCGGGAGATGAGGGCATGCACAAGCATTTTAGCAGATTGAGGGTTGAGGAAAGGACGGATTCTGGAAATATTTTTGAGCAGGAGGTAGAAAGAGCTTGGATGTGTGGTTTGAAGGACAGGGCAGAGTCAAAGGTTACTCCGAGGCAGTGGGCTTCCTGTACTGGGGAAAGTGTGATGTCATTAATTGTTATAGCTAGGTCGGGTAAGGAAGATCTGTGAGATGGAGGAAGGATGATGAGTTCAGATTTGTCCACATTGAGCTTGAGGAAGCGAGAGGAGAAGAAGGAGGATATGGCTGATAGACACTCTGGGATTCTGGACAGCAGGGAGGTGACGTCTGGGCAAGAGAGGTAGATCTGAGTGTCAGCATAAAGGTGGTATTGGAATCCGTGGGACTTTATGAGTTGCCCCAGACCAAGTGTATAGATATGGCCTTCTATATACAGTATAAGCCCCCACTTAGCCTCCTATATACAGCATGAGTCCCCACAAATCCTCTTATATACAGTATGAGCCCAGATATAGACTCCTATAAACAGCATGAACCCCCACTTAGCCTCCTATATACAGCAGGAGCCTCCACATATCTTCCCATATACAGCATAAGCCCTCATAGCCTCCCATACACAGCTTGATCCACCACATAGCCACTCATATACAGCTTGAGCCCCCACATAGCTTCCCAAATACAGCTTGAGCCACCACATAGCCACTCAAATGCAGCTTGAGACTCCGCATAGCTTCTCATATGCAGCATGAGAACCACATATCCTTCTATATACAGCGAGAGCTCAAAATAGCGCCACATACAGTGTGGGCCCCACAAAGCCTTCATATACAGTATATAGAGTGTGATCCCCACATAGCCTTCCATATACAGTGTAAGCCGAGCATAGCCACCAAAATATAGAGTGTGAGCCCCACATATCCTCACATATATACAGTATGAGCCCCACGTTACCTCTATATATATAGTGTGAGCTCCACAAAGCCTCTTTATATACAGTGTGAGCCCCACATAGCCTCTGTATATACAGCCGAGCCACATATAGCCTCTGTATATACAATGTAAGCCACACATAGCCTCTGTATATACAATATGAGCCCCACATAGCCTCTATATATACAGTGTGAGCCCCCCCACATAGCCTCCCATACAAGCAAGAGTTCCCCCTATGTAGAGTGTGAGCCCCACACAGCCCCCTATATGCATACAAACATACTATAGACAAGAAAAAAAAACACATACTATCCTCGCTCTTGTTCCCCCAGGAACTTTGCCTCTGTTCCTGTCTCTGGTGCACTGACTCTCAGCGGCGCACAGCTGACATAATGAAGCAAAATCATAGCGTCAGGTGTCTCACAAGCTGATTGGTGGAAAAAGGGTCTGGCAGCCATACTGAGATAGTGGTGATGAAGAAGGCAGCAAGCGGCAGAAGCGCGCTGTGCAGCCCGTGGGCCACTGCTTCAGTCTTTCAGCTGTATTGGTCTGTGGGCTGCCCTAGGCGAAGTCCTGGATGGATCCCGCTGTCCGCAGTTTACCCAGGTTTGCCCTATTGGAGAAATGTATCACTCTTGCTACACCAGTTTTTTTTTATATTTACCAAAAAATGCACATTATAAAATATTTTGAATTTTGATATCTAACCGCTTGTGGCACATTTCATGAAAGTGGGTGGGACACATTGTGCGGGAGCAAAGGTGGCTGGCTGGATCTGGACAATCCCAGAGGATCTACAGTTGGTGGCGATCATCTGCCAGCTGCATTTCCACAGACCTTCATCTTTGGGAATTAGACATATACACAATTGCCCTGAATTTACCAGAACTGTCACAATTTTTAGGATACAAAATTAGGCTTTCTTATGCTAATATGGGTGTGGTTTACATGGGAGGACCCATGAATTTGTGCCCATTCCTGAGCAGGGTTTGGGGGACGCTACTGAAACATCTATTTTAGATCAACAGTAGTGTTGGTAAGTAAACCTATGCCAAGATCATGTGTGATCAGACACTGGTGATCCTCTGAGTAGCATTAGTATTGGGTAGGTTTAGTTTAGCCATTAGATAAAGCTCCATAGGTATAGGATGACATTACTTTTCCTTTATAGACCCACATTCAGTTTATGTCATCTCTGTGATTCTACTATTCTCAGTATGCAATAACCTCAGATGCTCGATGGTAAGTTTACTTTAATATTCCTATATAATCCATGTATGTCTTGTACAAAACGTTTTGTATCAAATTTCTGTGACACTGTTTAGTAACTGCCCACCGCCACTAGGAGGAGCTCTCTGCATGCAGATTTTTACAGCACCCCATGTATGCAGGTAGCTCCCCCTGGTGGTGGCTGAAGGTTGCTATTATTATTGAAATTTATGAAGTTAATAAAACAGATCTTACCAATATAGCTATAATAAAAAAATAAAATTCCACTAAAGTGTCGTCTACAGACATTTGTTCCATCTTCCAACCTATAACAAGAATAGTTATGAAGTACTGTATGTAACTGTGTCTACCTTTTTAAAAATTTTAGATCTTTGATGAAGTTTTACAATGTCTATGGTGCATCAGTTTTGGATGTTTTGCGCTATATGTGTTAACATTCTATGAAGATTTTCAGGTTAGTTCTCAAAAGCTATGTTAATACAGATAATGTATAGTTACCATTAAAAAGGCTTTATGGAATTATTTCCATTACAGCAAAAAAGTTACTCTTATATCCCATTCACAAAATTTGCCAACGTCCATATGGTTAAAATCAAACCATGTCATTATATATAATCTCTCTGGGGACTGTCAATGCTCCTTCCACATAAAATAGAATTTGAGATTTTCTTCATCTCGTCTTTTTTTGCCTGGTTTTCCCATATTTATTGGGATGCATCTTTTTTCTACATTATTAAGAGAATTATGTAATAAGATCACATACCAGTTATTGAAAATTCCATTGTTCTGTAATAAGAGGTTTGTAAAGTTGTGTACGGAGGAAATATATCCTGTAAAGCAGTGGTCCCCAACCTTTCTGAGCTTAAGAGCCACATTCAGCTTTGAGAGAGGGTTGCAAGCCCCATCCAGCTCCTGTCCCGCTCATAGTAGTCACACCCAGAACTCCCTTTACTGGTATATTGACAGCCAAAGCTTTTCCACAGAAATCACACCAAGGCATTATATTGAGATCCAGGGGTTCCTACCCTACCCCATTCAGATCTGCTCTTCTATGGGAAGCTACTCACAAAAGTCACCATGTAGAGACCTTCTCTTCACAGCTGTTTTCTAGACCTGGTGATAATGCGCTGAGCTGGCAGACAGCCGTGAGCCACACATCACTGGCCCGGGAGTCACAGGCTGGAGACCCCTGCTGTAAAGGGTTGTTCGCATGTTAGTTTGCCTTCTGAAGTGCACCATTTCCCTACCTCATGGTTTACTGCTTGCCGGCGAGCAGTGCGCTCCTAAATATTCTGGCCACGTGCACACTTTGAGTATTTGGTGAGTTTTTCACCTCAGTATTTGTAAGTCAAAATTAGGAGTGGAACAGTCAGAGGAAAAGTATAATAGACACACATCACCACTTATGCATTAATCACCCACTCCAGTTTTAGGCTTACAAATATTGAGGTAAAAAAAATGACTAAATACTCATCATGTGCGCGTGACCTAATAGTTTAGATCGCTCTCCCCTGCTGCTAGCACAGGCAGCTTTGTCTCTGTAGCATAGGAGAAGCGCATGGAGACTGAGGCTAGCCGGATACCGAGACACAACCCGCTTCAGAGCAGCGCTTGCAGTCACATAGATTTCCTTAGTATTGCACAGGTGGTGGAATTATCACCCTGGCAAAAGTAGGGAAATCCTAAAAACATGAGCATAGAGTCTGCTAGCAGTGTACACTCCTTACCTACGTAACCGGTCACTCTGAGACTGCAGGGTGTCTGATAAAATAGGCGACAAACTGTGCAGCGTGCAAGTAAATCTGTCTCATCCTTGAGAATGGAGAGGATTTTTAATAGTAGGTAAATTGTAAATGCATCTATTTTTACAAGAAGTCTATAATTTTAGCCATTTATAAACTTGAGACAACCCCTTTAAGTGTTCCTTCTTTGATCAACTCCGTGGCTTAAAAACTCAAAACTATTCTTGTGCATTTATTTTTTTTTTTTTAGAAATTACAATTAACCATCACACAAGAAATACTCACCATCGAATTCAGGACACAGTTTCTGCTGGATTTTTCGTATGAACACCAGGATGAACTAAGTAACCATCTCTAGTCTGAGCTTTACTACAGCCTCCACAGTCTCAGCACAGCCTCAATACAGCCTCTGCAGCCTTTCTGCCATTCCTAGACCACACTACAGCTTCTGATTTCTCCTGAGCATAATTATAACCTCTGCCTTGCCTAGGCCATACTACAAACTCTGCAGCCTTTATCCTTCCCTAAGCCATGCTGCAGCCTTTACAGCCAACAACTTTTTCTGGCCACACTACAGCCTTTGACATGTCCAGAATCAAACTACAGCCTCTACAGCCTCAGGCCTTTTCCTGAGCTACCCACAATCGCCAAGCAACCGAATAATCGGTCCAAATTTTCTTAGCTAAAGACTTTTCAATGAAATGTGGTATTAAACTTGAACTAAATCCCAAAGCCGTTGTGTACAAATCGTTCCATTGATGTCTGCTGAAGGCACTTGCTTCTGGAACTGTGACCTCTGGCGGCGACAAATAAGCTTAGCAATATTATTATTATTAACTTCAAGGGAAAAAGAAGCTTTCAACCAAATATTGTGTTTCATACACAGCAGTACTAAGGGTCTAATACTCAGGCCACTCTTCCGAAACCCTATGGGAAGCAAATGAAATACCAAGACCTTCATGTTCATCAGTGAAATAAGACAAATTCAGCTCATTTGCAAGAACGAAAGGAGTCTGACAAACAGCTTTTCCATTGAACTTGGATAAAAATTCCCACCAAACTCTCAAATCTTCCTTTGCTTCTGCATTGAGTCTCACATGCGCATTAGGAGAAGAATGGCCCAAAGTTAAGCCATAGAGGCTTCTGCTGCGTGCTTCCTGAACATTGTCAGCAGCCATTGATGATGGCAGCGGGGGAGTAGATGGTCCTAGCCTGTCGACTCCTCACAGAGCTGCAGCTTGACCTCGCTGGGACAGGCGACGAACTTGTCTCGGACAGGAAGGCGGGGGTTGTGGCGCCGGAGCTGTCTGAACCTCTGAAATAGAGGTAGGTTTTATAGCTGGTTCTATAGCCAGGCAGCTCCTCAACCACTCAGCACCGCCCTTCTCCTCAGCCCTCCGGATCTGCTGCTGCAGGAGAGAATCCATCAGCTGTTCTTCTTATCTTTAGTCTTCTTGTGATGAATGAGGTAAACTTTTATATTGTCTTGGAACCAGTTGGAAAGCTCAGTATGATATATAATGGGTAATAAAATGGGTAGTAAAATCAGTTACTAGAAAGAATAGCCACAGAGGTCCCAATGGAGGAGGTCTGAAGGGAATATTAGGGGTAACATTTCTCCTTGTGGAGAGTGAGCCTGGCATGCCAGTGTAAGGAGGCTTATAAGCCTTGCAATGCTCCTCTAGGAAATTAATTATTCAAATTGTCTCTTAAGAGAGGAAGAGGACTAGAACTCTAATGTCACCTGCCAGAAGTAGCGATACTAACAGTCAATTTTGAACCTTTAACTAGTCTTGTCACATGACATAGGATAAATAAGTCATATGGTAAGGCTTGTTAAAGTGTCGCTATTGACTTTTAGGATTGCTACTTTCAATATATGGCGCTGGAGTTCAATTTCTCTTCCTTTCTGAAGAGGCAATTTGCATAAAGGTAATGTCATGATCCATTTTTGGATCTGTGTCAGATCTAGGATTCTCATATATTCATTTTTTTCCTTTCAGGCCATCGGGGGTTACCATCAGGTTTTGCCCCCGGTGGCCGCTGGTGTAATTACATGGCTGGTCAATTTGCTGATGCAGGTGGTGACCACTCCCACCTTCCTTTAAAAGGTCACCTGATGCTTCGGCTAACTGTTGGTGATACACTTCCTCTTTGGAGACCAATCAAGCTGGAGTCAGGAGCTGGCTGAGTGCAGCGGAGCTTCAGCTGAATGCTATGATCGGGTGCCTTACTCTGCTGTGCGGTGCACTGCAGCAGAGAAATCCAAGAGATGTTTGTCTTACCTCGTTTGTAAATCTTCCCTTGGTGTTATATTAGTGCAGCGGTGGGACCAGTGTCCGCACTTACCAATTCCCTATTGAGGGATAGGTGCAGGGCAAGTGAAGGCTAAGGTATCCTGCTCGGTGACGGTTTGAAAGAAGCCGTATAGGGACGTCAGGATAGACCAGGGCACAGACTCAGGAGAGGGCAGGAGGTGTCCATTTCCCCGTTCCCTATCACAGGGCCCACCATTGTAATTGTGTCCCCTGTGTTCCCTTGTTTGTTTGTCGTTTAGTGACCGACCACTTCTGGGTCGTGTCACACAGGGCCAGTCACTTCGTGACAGGTAATCTTTACATTATATTGTCATGCAACTTTTAGGCCCAAAATTTAATTATTAATACTTCCTAATCATGGTCAGATATGTTGTTTTCTGATACAGATATTTTAATCATCTGCATTAACATAGATGTAAAGGATTATGTTCTTTACTCCCTTCAACCACCACTTGAGGCAAAGGAGGATGCAGGGACCAAAGACATTAAGGTCTAACCTGGAGGTTTTTGTTCTGAAGAGGTTGTGTGAGACCTTGAAAGGCATTGACCTGTAAACTAACAAAGCGCCTTTGATTTTATCCGGCCATCGAGCTTTTATCAGCAGCGCATTGAATGACACTTCCTTCCTGCTCTTCATTTTCCCTGGGTCCATTTATGACCGGTGTCCTGCAGCAGCTGTAATACACACTTACCTCATGTTGCTGAATTGCAACCACACCAGTTGAGTGGTCTCACTTTTCTGACTCTTCCATATCATCGGATAAGACCCTATTGCACTCTTTTGTGTCCTAGTTCATTCCTTTGCTACCTATACCTACACAACACCCGTAAAAAACAACTCAACGTATTAAATTAAATGAGAGGGTCAAAAGAGTATATTTAAACCATAAAAAGTATTTTATTAACCCCTTCCTGACATCCGACGTACTAACCTGTCCACGGTACCCGGGCCCGTATGACCATGGACGGGATAGTACGTCTACCGCGATCAGCGGCGCCCACGTGGTGAGCGCCGCTGATCGCGGCCGGGTGTCAGCTGATTATCACAGCTGCCACCCGGCACTATGTGTCAGGGGTGGTCACGGACCGCCCCCGACACATTAACCCCTTGCACACCGCGATCAAACATGATCGCGGTGTACCGGGAGTTAAAGGGAAGCATCGGCAGGGAGGGGGCTCCCTCCGTGCTTCCCTGAGCACCCCACGGCAGCGCAATGTGCAGCGCTGCTGCGGGGGGCTCCTATCCTTCAGGCCCCCGAATCCAAGATGGCGACGGGGGCCTTCGGGGACCTGAGGAAGCTGGCTTCCTCAGTGCCTGTAAAGCGCAGGCAAGAGGAAGTCTTGTTCAATGCCTGTGACAGATTGCTGATCTGTCACAGTGATCTGTGATGTGACAGATCAGCGATCTGTCACAGGACAGTGATGTCCCACCTGGGACTATGTAATAAAGTAAAAAAAAAATTAAAAAAAAATGTAAAAATAAATTAAAAAAAATCGCCAAATAAATTAGAAAAAAAAAAAAAAATATTCCCTCAATAAATCCATTTTTTGGAAATAATAAAAAAAAAAAAATAAAAGTACAAATATTAGGTATCGCCGCGTCCGTAATGACCTGCCCTATAAAACTGTCCCATTAGTTAACCCTTTTAGAGAACCCCTTAAAAAATAAAAATAAAAAACGAAGCAAAAAATAATGATTTATTATCATACCGCCAAACAAAAAGTGTAATAACGCGCGATCAAAAAGACGCATATAAATATCCATGGTACCGCTGAAAACATCACCTTGTCCTGCAAAAAACGAGCTGCCACACAGCATCATCAGTGAAAAAATAAAAAAGTTATAGCTCACAGAATAAAGTGATGCAAAAATAATTATTTTTTATATAAAATAGTTTTCATTGCATAAAACCGACAAAAACATAAAAAAACGACCTAAATGAGGTATCGCTGTAACCGTACTGACCCGAAGAATAAAACCGCTTTATCAATTTTACCGCACGCGGAACGGTGTAAACGCACCCCCCCAAAAGAAATTCATGAAACGCTGGTTTTTGTTCATTCTGCGTCCCAAAAATAGGAATAAGAAGCGATCAAAAAATGTCATGTGCCCGAAAATGGTACCAATAAAAACGTCAACTCGTCCCGCAAAAAATAAGACCTCACATGACTCAGTGGGTCAAAATACGGAAAAATTATAGCTCTCAAAATGTGGTGATGCAAAAACTATTTTACAATAAAAAGCGTCTTTTAGCGTGTGACAGCCGCCAAACATAAAAACCGCCATAAATAGTAAGTCAAACCCCCCGTTATCACCCCCTTAGTTAGGGAAAAATAATAAAACTAAAAAAAAAGTATTTATCTCCATTTTCCCGTTAGGGTAAGGCTGTGTGCACACGCTGCGGATTAGGTGCGGATTCATCCGCGCGGATTTTGTAAAATCCGCAGGTGAAACCGCAGGTCAAAAGACCTGCGGTTTTACCTGCGGCTTGCTCTGCGGTTTTGTCCTGCGGTTTTTCATCTCCTCAATAGAGGAGATGGCAAACCGCAGGAGAATCCGCAGAAAGAATTGACATGTCAATTCTTTCTGTGGATTGAAAACCGCAGATAATCCGCGCGGAAAATTCCGCACTGTCTGCACTGCGGTTTTTGATTCCCATAGGGAATCATGGTACTGTACACCGCAGCAGAAACTGCTGCGGGTCCGCAGCAGCCAAAACCGCTGCGGAACCGCAGCAAAATCCGCAGCGTGTGCACACAGCCTTAGGGTTAGGGCTAGGGTTAGGGCTAGGGCTAGGGTTAGGGCTAGGGTTAGGGCTAGGGTTAGGGTTAGGGTTAGGGCTAGGGTTAGGGCTAGGGTTAGGGCTCAGATTAGGGTTAGGGGTGTGTTGGGGTTAGGGTTGGAGTTATAATTGGGGGTTTCCACTGTTTGGGCACATCAGGGGCTCTCCAAATGCAACATGGCGTCTGATCTCAATTCCAGCCAATTCTGAGTTGAAAAAGTCAAATGGTGCTCCTTCCCTTCCAAGCTCTGCCATGCGCCCAAACAGTGTTTTACCCCCACATGTAGGGTATCAGCAATTTTTGGGGTCCAATTTCTCCTGTTACCCTTAGGAAAATAAAAAATTGGGGGCAAAAATATAATTTTTGTGGAAAAAAATGATTTTTTTATTTTCACGTCCGAGTGTTATAAACTTCTGTGAAACACTTGGGGGTTCAAAGTGCTCACCACACATCTAGATAAGTTCCGTGGGGGGTCTAGTGTCCAAAATGGGGTCACTTGTGGGGAGTTTCAATAGTTTAGGTACATCAGGGGCTCTCCAAACGCACATGACACCCGCAGACCATTCCATCAAAGTCTGCATTCCAAAACGTCACTGCTTCCCTTCCGAGCCCTGACGTGTGTCCATACAGTAGTTTTCTCCCACATATGGGGTGTCAGCGTACTCAGGCCAAATTGGACAACAACTTTTGGGGGTCCAATTTCTCCTGTTACCCTTGGGAAAATGAAAAAATTGGGGACTAATTGATCATGTTTCTGGAAAAAATACGATTTTTTTATTTTCATGCCCTGGCATTATAAACTTCAGTGAAGCCCTTGGGGGTTCAAAGTGCTCACCTCACATCTAGATAAGTTCCTTAGTGGGTCTAGTTTTCAAAATGGGGTCATTTGTGGGGGGTTTCCACTGTTTAGGTACATTAGGGGCTCTCCAAAGGCAACATGACACCCGCAGACCATTCCATCAAAGTCTGCATTCCAAAACGTCACTACTTCCCTTCCGAGCCCTGACGTGTGCCCATACAGTAGTTTTCTCCCACATATGGGGTATCAGCATACTCAGGACAAATTGGACAACAACTTTTGGGGTCCAATTTCTCCTGGTACCCTTGGGAAAATAAAAAAATGGTGACTAAAAGATCATGTTTGTGGAAAAAATACGAATTTTTTATTTTCACGCCCGGGCGTTATAAACTTCTGTGAAGCACTGGGGGGTTCAAAGTGCTCACCACACATCTAGATAAGTTCCTTAGGGGGTCTAGTTTACAAAATGGTGTCATTTGTGGGGGGTTTCCACTGTTTAGGTACATTAGGGGCTCTCCAAAGGCAACATGACACCCGCAGACCATTCCATCAAAGTCTGCATTCCAAAACGTCACTACTTCCCTTCCGAGCCCCGACGTGTGCCCATACAGTAGTTTTCTCCCACATATGGGGTATCAGCATACTCAGGACAAATTGGACAACAACTTTTGGGGTCCAATTTCCCCTGGTACCCTTGGGAAAATAAAAAAATGGTGACTAAAAGATCATGTTTGTGGAAAAAATACGAATTATTTATTTTCACGCCCGGGCATTATAAACTTCTGTGAAGCACTGGGGGGGTCAAAGTGCTCACCACACATCTAGATAAGTTCCTTAGGGGGTCAAGTTTCCAAAATGGTGTCATTTGTGGGGGGTTTCCACTGTTTTGGTACATCAGGAGTTTTCCAAACGCGACATGGTGTCCGATCTCAATTCCAGCCAAAAACGTCAAATGGCGCTGCTTCCCTTCCGAGCTCTGCCATGCGCCCAAATAGTGGTTTATCCCCACATGTGGGGTATCAGCGTACTCAGAACAAATTGCACAATAACTTTTACGGTCCTGTTACCCTTGGAAAAATAAGAATTGAGGGTGAAAAGATCATTTTTGTGGAAAAAATATGATTTTTTAATTGTATGGCTTTATGTTATAAACTTCTGTGAAGCCCATGGGGGTTCAAAGTTCTCACCACACATCTAGATAAGTTCCTTAGGGGGTCTAGTTTCCAAAATGGTGTCATTTGTGGGGGATTTCCACTGTTTTGGTACATCAGGGGTTTTCCAAACGCGACATGGTGTCCGATCTCAATTCCAGCCAAAAACGTCAAATGGCGCTGCTTCCCTTCCGAGCTCTGCCATGCGCCCAAATAGTGGTTTACCCCCACATGTGGGGTATCAGCGTACTCAGGACAAATTGCACAATAACTTTTAGGGTCCTGTTACCCTTGGAAAAATAAGAATTGAGGGTGAAAAGATCATTTTTGTGGAAAAAATATGATTTTTTAATTGTATGGCTTTATGTTATAAACTTCTGTGAAGCCCATGGGGGTTCAAAGTTCTCACCACACATCTAGATAAGTTCCTTAGGGGGTCTAGTTTCCAAAATGGTGTCATTTGTGGGGGGTTACCACTGTTTTGGTACATCAGGGGTTTTCCAAACGCGACATGGTGTCCGATCTCAATTCCAGCCAAAAACGTCAAATGGCACTGCTTCCCTTCCGAGCTCTGCCATGCGCCCAAATAGTGGTTTACCCCCACATGTGGGGTATCAGCGTACTCAGGACAAATTGCACAATAACTTTAGGGTCCTGTTACCCTTGGGAAAATAAAAATTGGGGTGAAAAGATCATTTTTGTGGAAAAAATATGATTTTTTAATTGCACCGCTGTACGTTATAAACTTCTGTAAAGCCCTTGTGGGTTCAAAGTTCTCACCACATATCTAGATAAGTTCCTTGGGGGGTCTAGTTTCCAAAATGGGGTCACTTGTAGGGGGTTTCCACTGTTTAGGTACATCAGGGACTCTCCAAACGTGACATGGCGTCCGATCTGAATTCCAGCCAATTTTGCATTGAAAAAGTCAAACGGCGCTCCTTCCATTCTGAGCTCTGCCATGCGCCGAAACAGTCGTTCCCCCCCACAAATCAGGTATCAGCGTACTCAGGACAAATTGCACAATAACTTTTGGAGTCCAATTTCTCCTGTTACCCTTGGTAAAATAAAAAAAATTGAACCTGAAGTATTTTTTTTGTGAAATTTTTTAAATATTCAAAAAAATTCCTGTGACGCACCTAATGGGTTAATAAACTTCTTGAATGTGGTTTTGAGCACCTTAAGGGGTTCAGTTTTTAGAATGGTGTCACTTTTGGGTATTTTCTATCATATAGACCCCTCAAAGTGGCTTCAAATGTGATGTGGTCCTAAAAATAAAATGGTGTTGTAAAAATGAGAAATCGCTGGTCAACTTTTAACCCTTATAACTTCCTAACAAAAAAAAAATTTTGGTTCCAAAATTGTGCTGATGTAAAGTAAACATGTGGGAAATGTTACTTATCAAGTTTTTTGTGTGCCGTATCTCTGTGATTTAAGGGCATAAAAATTCAAAGTTGGAAAATTGCGAAATTTTCAAAATTTATGCCAAATTTCCATTTTTTTCACAAATAAACGCAAGTTATTTGAATGAAATTTTACCACTAACATGAAGTACAATATGTCATGAGAAAACAATGTCAGAATCACCGGGATCAATGGAAGCGTTCCAGAGTTATGACCTCATAAAGGTACAGTGGTCAGAATTGTAAAAATTGGCCCGGTCATGAACGTGCAAACCACCCTTGGGGGTGAAGGGGTAAATATAAATAAATATTAAAAAAAGAATGATTGAACAAAGCAGGACAATTCATGGGTTAATAAAACTGAAGTTATAGCCTAAGCATTACACAGAGGTGGAACAATAAGTGCTCAAAAAAGGGTACACATAATTTTTGCACATATATAAATAAAGAGAACAAAAGAATCATGTTCATCAGGGTTAATACCCATGCAAATGCCACATAAAATGGCAGTATAAGTGCAAACAGTACTAACTCAGAAAGTTGTAAAAATTGTTGCACATGTGTAAGTAAGGATAAAGTTCTTGAGGGGTTAATGCATATGTAAGAAAAAAGCAACAGCTTAAGGGAAAAGGTGCTGTAATCAGTATATTAAGCAGAGTCTTATTGTAGACTAAAGGCCCCGTTACATTTAGCGATGCACCAGCGATCCCGACCACAATATGACCCAGTCAGGATCGCTGGTGCATCACTAAATGGTCGCTAGTGAGCTGCCAAACGGGCAGATCTCAGCAACGACGCAGCAGCGGTCGTTACTTACCTGTCAGATGCGGCGATGATGACGTCCTCTGCCCGCGTCCACGCATCGCTCGTCGGCGCCAGCAGGAAGCCCAGTAGGAAGCCACCAACGAGAAATGGACCAGGCCGATCTCCCGCAATCACTGATAACCAGCATGGGAGCCGGTCGGAAGTAAGTGTCACATGTAGCGATATCGCTAGCAATATCGCTGCTGCGTCACAAAATCAGCGACGCTTTAGAGATATTGCTAGCGATATCGCTATGTGTAACAGGCCCTTAACAACCTCCATAGCAGCATTGAAATGCCAGCTGTGCAAAGGGATAAGCATATCAAATAATAATTAGGCTAATGCCTACATAGTTAATGAGTGAGTGGACAACGCCTGCCGCCCCTACGCACGTTTCGCTTGTCTTCTCCAGGAGGCATGGTCTAGAGCCGTGCTGGGGTTAGTATATATGTGAGAGATGTGCCAATCAAATGTCCCGGTTGTTGCTGACGTATGGCACATCATTGGCGCATGCGCGAGTGCGGCTGCACCACGTGGGGGCACTTCCTCTTGCGCTCGTAGGACACAAGCCATCCACCTCTGCTAAGCAATGGGGATTACTTGCAAACACACAGCAGCGCTTCGGGTTAGGCCGGTGCGAGGTCAGACCCGGGCATGCGTACAGGACTAGAGAATGAGTAGTGAAGATTAAAGGGCCAGGTATCTATAAAGAATTGGGCAAAGTGAAGAGCAAACATTGGAATTGAGGAGGACAAATAATAGGTAGGGGGTGAAAAAGACGGATATCATATCTGGAAGTAATGAAATTATAATTAGAAAAAAACAGTATGGGAAAAACCAAAGAGTGATAATGCTGGGGTTTGGAAATAGAGAGTGTTTAGTGGGACTGCTGAAAAAGGGAAATGTGGTATTGGGCAAAAGGTGAAGAGAGTGTATGTGTGGCATATGTAGATATGTAAAATATTTTTTCCAGACAAAGAAAACCAAAATTAATTAAATGCAATTGGTAAAGTAATTAGGGTGTATGTAAGCCATAATTATGGCTGGGTGATAAAGGTTGTGAGGATGTGAAAGTGAATGAGGAAAAGTAAAAATGAAGATCCATTAAAAGACTATAATGTGAACAAGACAATGATAACACTGAATAACAATAGTAGTATAATTTGCAAAGTAATTGCTAAAAAAATACAGACAAATGGGAGTAAAAATAAAGAAATGAAAAAAAATAAATTCCAATTATAGTTAAATAATCCAGATGGTGTAAAATCCAGAAACCCCCATAATAATACTAGAAATTGTGAGCCCACAAAAAATATAGTCCAAGTCTATAACATCCCTGCAGATGATAATCCGGGACTAAGTTCAGAGAATTTCACCACCAGAATCCACATACGTTGGTCTCAATCCTGCGATAACCCGGACAAGGAAGGCCAATCATTGGAACAAGATACATAAATCTAACAAAAGAAAATATTAATGTTAACACCACAAAAAGACATACACTAACACAGATACAAAATATACCTATAGAGTAAAGCGAGATAAAGAAAAGACCCAAAACCATGGCTTTCATTAATCCCTCGGGCACCAAGATGTTAAGCCTGAAAATCCACTGGCTTTCAACCTGGCTCAAAGCCTTAAACAAATTATCGCCCCTCACTCCCAGAGATATCTGATCGATAGCCATAATACGGAGCCCCCTTGTGTCAGTCAGAATCATGGACTTCCTTGAAGTGTCTTGGAAGGGTTTTTAATTGATCCCCCTCCTTGGCATTCTTGGATTTTTCAATATCACGTACATGTTCGCTAATCCTTACACGTAATTCCCTGGTAGTCATCCCTATATAGATCTTGTTACAGGGGCAGTAGTCATAATAAATTACCCCTTGGGATGATCAGGTTAGGTCCTTCCCAATTTGAAATGTTTTTTTGTGGACCGAGTTGAAAAACTCTTTCTCCCTATCAGTGTTGGCACAGGCCTTGCATCTCTTACAAGGAAAGAAGTCTGGAGTTAAATCAAGGAAATTGGTTTGACAAGATTTTTTAGAAGAATAATGCAAGGCCCCCCCTTGAGGATTCAAGGGGGCGGTCATGAGAACACAGACCCCCTATGTAAAAATGTTTTTTATGTGGTCGGTAGATAATATGTGGTGAAAATACTGCTGGTAGTCTGAATGGGTTAATTCTGTCTTTGGTAAGCTGAGCGATGCACGAACAGGTTCAAACCGGTTTTTCCAGTTAGTCTCCCGCTTTTTTCTGGACTCCTGATTGGCAGATATCAAAAAGTGTGGGAGGAATTTATTGTATAAATAACAGCTAATTCAGCTGTTTCGTCATTCCTGTCAAAAAGAAAGAAGATTGAAGAACAACTGATGGAGCCATTTGTTAGGGTCGGCGGCACGCACCAGATATAAATAATAGGAGGTGCGTTCGCCGCCCGGGGTTCACCGTGTGGTAGATGGTAAGACCGCTGCTGGTCAATGGCAGGTGCACCAGAAGGTGAAGTACTGCGCTCGGGTTAACGTCACCCGAACGCTAAGAGCAGCTCTGTTCAGACACAGAGTCGCTTGGCAGCAATAAATATAAAGCCGCTGGCCCTGTTAGCTTCACAGAAAGCTCAGCGGGTGGCGTTGCAGCCGCAACTGCCAATAGATGCTGCTACCGCAGCGCGGCAGTAACTAAAGCCGCAGGCGTCGGTACCGGAGAACCGGGCACTGACGGACACTAGTGTAGGTGCGGAAAGCACAGTGGCGTGTAGCTTGCCACAACCTGGAGCTGACTAACCCAACACACAGTCACCAATCGTATTATCCAAGGGAAGGGGTTTCATAGTAAGTCAGTTACCAGTCCATGCATCCATCACCATACACACACAGCATAATATGCTACACTAGTGCATGGCCGAGCCGCCATGTGGACTTTTTATAGCCATGCGCTTCCGGGACCTTCCAGGAGCCAGGGAAGGGCCAATCAGATCCGACGCAGGACCTGAAAATGTGACCTCTGCTCTCCAATGAGAGGTCACTTTGCGGGCATGCCCAGTAACACGGCACGAGGACTTAGCCTCTGGAGCAGTTCCCTGCAGAACAGGTTGAGCTACCATTGCTGCAACAGAGGTGGCAACAACATCCAGGCTGTCAGAGCAAGTCTGAGCAGCACGCCTGGCTCGCCGTGATTGCTGAGCAACACCTGGAGCGGTCAGAGGAGAATGGGAGACCGCTGGATGTCTGGCTCTGGATTCCTGCTGTGCAGTGTCAGGAATCCAACGCCTAACACCGTTATTACAACAGCTGATCCAGCGGGCCCAAGGCAATGACGGAATGGATTGGATTCAGCGCTGTTTGGCTATACAACCTGCTATGAACCTTACCTCTGTCCCTGAGGTTTTATCAGCACCTGTTCCTTATCCTCCATCGTCCCCTGGCATTTCCTCAAAACCCCCTGCCGGCGTGCAGCCTAGCTGTTCTTCAAGGAGAAGCCGCCGAGCCCGTGTCACTTATTCTACTCCCTCAGCTGCTTCCAGGAGGGAAGGCAGTCGGCCGGACATGAATCTGTGGGACCGGAGATCGGCAGGCCGGAAGTCTCGCAGTCCTCTGCCAGATTCCCTGCAAAGTCATGTGTCGGGACGGCTGTCGTCATCTCTGCCCATCGGTGACGTGGCACTGGGGCCGGCGAGAGCGGCGGCGTCTAGTAGCGGTCCTCACAGCTCATCTAGCTGCTGCGGTCTTACAAGCACCGTGGCAGCCCAGGGATTGCAGGTGACATCATGCACCTTGCCGTCCACCGAGGTATCATCGCAGTCAAGATCTGACTTTGCTGCAGCAAGGTCCTGGAGAGCCAGGTCTCCTGATTCCATTCAAGAAGAAGACACTGACGTTTTTGTGTAGCCGCGCTCGCCCATTGTTATGGGCTTGAGCGCTGGTGGTATCGTCAGCCAGGAGCATCCATCACAACGTCGCGGTGAGAATAATGATGTTCCATTGTCTATTTCCCATTTTAATTTAAAGTCATTAATTAAGGACGTTTTTAATGAGTATTTAAACAGTGCCGACTCTGCTTTATTGCCCAGGTCTGCTTCTTCAGCAGTTCATCCTGGCAGCGGAAGCCTCATTGTAAAACCCGGACTGCCTGAAATTCACCTGAAAGAGTCACTGAATTGTGAATTGTCTCCGTTAGGTCTTCATTTAAGCTCCTCCACAAAAGAGCTTATTTGGAACAGAGAATATGTAGATCTGTTTTCCCTTTTACCATCTGCCAGGGAACAGCCGGGTAGACATGCTAAAAAAGATGAAACAGACGATAAAAAGAAAGCTAATGTAAAATCCTTTAATAATTGGCTTCAGGCATTTGCAATCTATGCGGCTGTCCTTGGCAAAAAATTTCCTTACTTATGTTCTGGCCTTTTTCAGCACGTTGATATTATATTAGAAGCATATCACAATTTCAGAGGTATGGTGTGATGGTCACGTGTGGCTGGACACACCGCCTCCAGCAGGGCGAATTTCTACGACACGCGTGACCCTGGATACACCGCCTCCAGTAGGGCAAATTTACACAAGGTAACGTGCAGCCGGATACACCGCCTCCAGCAGGCGAATTTCAGTAATTGCATGTATATCTGGATACACCGCCTCCAGCAGAGCGAATTTACATAGTTAAGGGAAACACCAGGGAAACCAATACAATGGAGGCCACTGCGATAGGGAACGGGGACGTGGAGACCTCCTGCACTCCCCTGAGTCAGTGTCACTACACTCCTGACGGTCCCTATGCAGGTTCCGCACCTGGTGACGAGCAGGATATCTAAAGAACCCTAGCTCGCCCTGCACCTACCCCTTTCTAGTGAAATAGACGGTGGAGAAACTAATCCCACCCCTGCACTAAAACACACACAAGGAAAGATACAAACAGGGAAACACCACTTAGCTTTGCTCTGTTGCTATTGCTCCCAGCAACAGATTCCAGCACCCCAGTACAGCTTTCCTCCCGAATAGCTCCCTCCACCAAAGCTTTGTCAGAGCTGTAAGGAACTCTACTTCAGCTCCTTCCTTCACCAAGGATGGTTGGAAATGACCAATATCACCAACAGTGAGTGAGACCACCTGACACTCCTTTATAGGCAATCCAGAGCAATCACACCTGCTGGTGATGCCCGTGTAATAACACTATCCACCACCGGGGTCAAAACTAGAACTAAAGACCACACTGTGTAATGACCCTAATGGCCCCCAGGGGCAAAACTAACTTTAAGCAAACTGCTTAAAGGAAAAAAAAAGGTTACATGTGCTTTTATCTGTCACAATCCAGCATGGATTGTGAAATATGGCTTGGCTTCATTATGATGAAGCATTTCGCCAAAAGATTGCCATGTACCCTAATTTAGCCTGGGGTTCTAAATATGTGGGTTTATGGTTAAACTTAATGTTGCCTCAAAGATTTTCTTCCTCAAGACAGGGCATGAGTGTTCCTGCAAAAAAGGGCATCTATTTTGCATGTAACAAATCTTCCTGCAAGTGGTCTTTTAATTGTCGTTTTTGGCATGAATGCTCCTTTTGTGCAGGTGCCCACCCCATGTCAAAGTGTTTAAGAAAGCAAATCCAATCTAGTCAACAAGGGGTTAACAAAGAATCCGTTTCAAAAAGCTCTGACACCAGTGACTTTGGAAAACATGGTCCCATGGCTAGAAATTTACCCAGATCGGGAGAGCAGCTCCCTCCTTTATGAAGGTTTTAAATTCGGATTTTTTGTCCCCCCATTTAAGGGCATAGGGTGTATGGTGGTAAAAAATCTTTCCTCAGTGCATGAATTTCCTCTTATTGCTAAAGAGAAAATTGTGAAAGAATTAGAAGTGGGTAGGATTTCCGGCTCTTTTGATGTTCCCCCTTTTCAGGATTTTAGGGTTTCCCCACTAGGGTTTGTACCCAAGAAAGAGCAAGGCTCATTTATAGAGTTGAGCGACTTTTGGTTTTTTAGGGTCGAGTTTCGTTTCGTGAAACCCGACTTTTCCAAAAGTCGGGTCGAGCAAGATCGTCCGATTATAGGGAAAAGTCGGGGTCGTCCCGAAACACGAAAGCCAATGTAAGTCAATGGGGAATAAAAGTCGGCAGTGAGAGGAGGACAGGAAACACACCTACAGTGCCCATTTGAATGCCAAAAGCATCAATTCTTCTTACTTAAGCTTGTCAACCTTAATTAACTTCATAATACAAGTTACGCACTGAAAAATGGGGGTTATTTGGCTAAAGTTGTGGGGGGGGAGGGCTGGCTCCAGGTTTTCATGTGCCCTGGGCGAAAGAGCGCCCCTTTAACACATACCACAACTCATCATGCTCCGATACGGCAGAGAAATAGCGGTATAGTACTATGAAAAATACTTCACTTTTTACATCTCATGACAAGGCCCATCTATTTCTCCATACAGAATCATTGGTCCCATATAATGTTTGAAACAGTATATGATGAGCTCCACATAATGCTACAGTATATGTTGGTCTCCATGGATGAAGCTCCACTGTCTTATGGGCCCAAATAATGCTCCAAACATAATGGGCCCCATTTCTAATGCTCTAGTGTATAATGGGCCCTGTAAATGCTGCTCCAGTGTCTGATGTCCACCTTTGAAATGTTCCAGTGTATGGTGGGCCCCATCTATCATTCTCCAGAGTATAGTGCTCCCCAAAAAATGCTGTCCCAACATTGAAAACAATCAAATAAGTCTCCTCGCTAGGGAATCCCTGTACTAGTCTGGACTCCTCGTCGTCCCCATCTTCCATCTCACTGCACAGTATTTCAACCTTGCAAGTGCTGTGATCCTGAGCAAGCAGGGGGGGCCCACTCGTTGGCGACGGCACTGGCACAGGGCCTCTGATAGTACGGTGGTGTGTCTGATGGCGGGTGGGCCGAACCTGCACTTTCATCTGCAGCTTCCTCTTTGTCACCGTGTAAGATGGAACTGTATATGGGGTAACCTGAGTTTCATCAGGGTCAGATTCAGGCCGTGTAGCGTGCGAGGGGAATGTAGTGGTCTGGGTCAATGTACCAGCAGATTCATCGAGCTGTGGCTGGGCATCAGTGCACTTGTGTCGCCCCCAGGAGTACGATCGCCACAGTGGCATTACCTTCTTCCTAGGGAGTGTGATGTCATGCTTGGGAGCAACGAACGATCTCTCTAGCAGGTTAACTGATTGGGCGGCGTTATTCCCACGAGTCATGACCCTCCAAACAGCATTCATGAAGGCAAAGTGTTTGTTTTACGTGGGCAGTATGGTTGCAAAGCTGAACCTTAAAGGAATGTCCAGAAGGGCACCACCAGGAGTGGAGCCTACGGTTAAATTCGACTCCACCTGGGAAACCTCAACCATGCCAGCTACAGAACAGATGCACACATTGCAAGCTTAATTCCGTTAACGAACGAGACTCCGTCATGCCCCGCGGTCCGAGTCCGGCTTACTAGAGGGACACGTGAGGCTCTGGCACATGAGATTGGCCAATAACTGGTGTGTCATGCCCTTACATGTCCGTGGCTGCATGTGCGCTACACTGAAAAGGCCAGCGTTTGTCACTTACAGGTGCAGATAACCCGCTGAACAACGTTAGTGATGGGGATCACTGATTACAATTATTACCCGCGAACAATGATTTCCCAGTAAGTGCAGGTCAACCGCAGTTCCGGAATTAGGCCTAACCGTCATTCCTGAAAAAATGAAAAACTTACGTATGCAAACCACAGGTGCTGTAGCTTGCTTAACAGCTCGCCAGCCGTTCTCACGCCCAGTATGGATTACACGTGATTGCACAAAGGTTAGAAAGGGTACCGTATCCCCAGATAACATGTATGGATAGCGTACACATTCAAAATATATGTCTCAGGAGGCAGGCTCAGACGGTGTTAGGCCCAGTATGGATTGCACGTGATTGCACAAAGGTTAGAAAGGGTACCGTATCCCCGGATAACATGTATGGATAGCGTACACATTCAAAATATATGTCTCAGGAGGCAGGCTCAGACGGTGTTAGGCCCAGTATGGATTGCACGTGATTGCACAAAGGTTAGAAAGGGTACCGTATCCCCAGATAACATGTATGGATAGCGTACACATTCAAAATATATGTCTATACATCAGGAGGCAGGCTCAAACGGTGTCAGGCACAGTATGGATTTGACGGCCCAGACTACACAGCGGAGGAGCAGGGAGAGGTAAAGATTGCAAATGCTGGGGCCCTGCCCAAGCAAGGGGGGCCCACTTGTGGGCGTCGGTACTGGCACTGGGCCCCTCATAGTACGGCGGTGTGTCTGACGGCGGGTGTGCACCACCACCGTCAGAGACACTTGATTGCACTATGAGGGACCCTGTGCCAGTGCCCGCTCCCAAGAGTCGGCCTACCCACCTGTCCAGGGCAACGGCACTCGCACGGTATCGTGCGCTAGGTGGTGACCCCGGCCATGGGGGGGGGAGGCAGCACAGTTAGGGAGTTTTAGAAAGTGGCATATGTTGATGTTGGACATTCAGCTGATGCAAAAGGTGAAATAGGTCAAGTCCCAGGAAGAGGTGGACCAAAGCAAGCCATTTTTCTGTCACCCTATGTGTCATCAGGGGAAGGTGGGACAAAATCCTTGGAAACCCATGCATGGTTCATTTTAATGAAGGTTAGATCATCCACATTTTGGGTTGACAGATGGGTCCTTTTTTCTGTCAGGATTGATCCAGCTGCACTGAAGACTCTTTCCGATAGCACACTTGCAGCTGGGCAAGCGAGCTCCTGTAAGGCATATTGTGCCAATTCAGGCCAGGTGTCCAGTTTAGCGGCCCAATAGTCAAAGGGGAATGACCTGTGTGGGAGAACATCGATATGGGAGGAAAAGTAGTTTGTAACCATAGTTGACAACTGCTGTCTCCTGTCACTTTCCATCGATGCAGTATTACCAGTTGTGTGAGCGGTACTTGAAAAATCAGTCCACAACATTGTCATGAAACCCCTGTCTCCAACGCCACTTCTGCTGTGTGCACCAGGAACACCTCTGCCAAGCTGCCCCCGGCCCGTACGGCTCGTGTGAGAACCATCACCGCTGCTGCGTGCTGGGAATGCCTCAAGCAACCGATTTACCAGAGTTGCTTGTTTATTAGCCAATATTAGGTCAAGGTTCTCCTGTGGCATGATGTTTTGTAATTTGCCTTTATAGCGTGGATCCAGGATGCTGGCCAACCAGTAGTCGTCATCGTTCATCATTTTGGCAATGCGGGGGTCCCTTTTTAGGATCTGCAAGGCATAATCTGACATGTGGGCCAATGTTCCCGGTGTCAATGATGCACTGCGAGTGCTGGTTGGAGGAGCACTTTCTGGCAAATCCACATCCCTCCAGTCACACACAAACCCTGTACCAGACCTTGCCACGCCAACATTTTCACTTGCCCCACGAGATGCATCCTCCTCCCCTATGTAATCATCCCCATCATCCTCCTCCTCCTCTTCTTCCTCCACCTCGTCCAGGAGAGGTCCCTGAGCAGACAATGGCTGAATGTCATCAAGGAATCCCTCCTCCTCATCAACATTGGCTGCAGAAGCCTGCTCCTTAAGGTGCGTCAAAGTTTGCATGAGCAGACGCATAAGTGGGATGCTCATGCTTAGGATGGCGTCGTCTGCGCTTACCAGCCGTGTGCATTCCTCAAAACACTGAAGGACTTTACAGAGGTCTTTCAGCTTCGACCACTGCACACCTGTCAACTCCATGTCTGCTCTCAAAGTGCCTGGCCGTGTATCCTCCCACAAATGCATTATCGCCTGCCTCTGCTCGCACAGCCGCTCCACCATGTGCAGGGTAGAGTTCCACCTTGTTGCAATGTCGATAATGAGGGGGTGGTTGGGAAGGTGGAGCAATCGCTGCAGCTTCTGCATACGAACGGAGTGTACAGGCGACCGGCGGATGTGCGCGCACAGTCTTTGCACCTTCTGGAGCAGGGCTGTTAACTCCGGATAATTTTTGAGGAAGCACTGCACCACCAGGTTCAAGGTATGAGCCAAGCAAGGTATGTGGCTGAGTTTTGAAAGGGCTATGGCTGCCACAAAATTACGGCCGTTATCACTAACTACCTTGCCTGCCTCAAGATGTACACTGCCCAGCCATGACTCAGTTTGTCCCTGAAAGTACTCGGCCAGCACCTCGGCGGTGTGTCTGTCGCCCAAACACATCATCTGCAACACAGCCTGCTGACGCTTTCCACTAGCTGCTCGATAGGGGGACACATCGTGTGCAACAGTGGCAGCTGCAGATGGAGTGCTCGTACGACTGCGCTCTGTGGACGAGCTTTCGCTTCTGGAGGAGGAGGGTCGAACGCCTACAGCCAACTGTTTCCTATACCGTGGGCTAGGCAGCACTGTCCCACCACCGCTGTCCCCTGTGGACCCTGCATCCACCACATTAACCAAGTGCGCAGTGATGGACACGTAACGGCCCTGGCCATGCCGACTGGACCATGCATCAGTTGTGAGGTGCACCTTTCCGCTCACTGACTGCTTGAGTGCATGGACAATGCGGTCTTTCACATGATGGTGGAGGGCTGGGATGGCTTTGCGAGAGAAGAAGTGGCGACTGGGTAGGTCATAGCGTGGTACTGCATAGGCCATGAGTTCGCGGAAAGCTGTGCTTTCCACCAACCGAAAGGGCATAATCTCAAACGAGATTAGTTTGGCAATGTGGGTGTTCAAACCCAGTGTACGCGGATGAGAGACTGAGTACTTTCTTGACCTACTCATAGTGTCTGGGAGGGTGAGCTGGACTTGAGAGCTGCATATGGTGGAAGTAGCGGTGGACAGGGCGGACTGAGAGAGGGTTGATGATGGTGATGGAGTTGTTGTTCTTTCTGATGGCCTAGAATCAGTCTTTCGTTGATATAACAGTGGGATTCCCTGACTGCTGTGGCATTGCAGCGACACCTCAACATTTGCTGCTGTGCTAACCGGTGGGCTTACAGTGGGGGAAACAATGTAGCGTTGCTGACTACCTTCGTTGTGATCAGTTGCACATGTGGCACTTGAGGTTTGGTGTTGTGTCCACGCTTTCAAGTGCATGCTGGTTAAATGTCTAAGCGTGCAACTGGTATTCAAATTTTTCAGATTTTTCCCTCGGCTAAAGGTCTTTGCGCACTTCTTACAGATAACCTTGGCCTGATCATGAGGATTTTGTTCAAAAAACTGCCACACTGCACTCTTCCTACTTTGGCAGATATTTTGCGGCCTAGCACGCTGTGATCTTTTGACCCTCTGGACAAGCTGTCCAGCAACTCTTTTGATGTTTGGAACCTGTCTTTGGAGTGCTCCGGGCCTGCCAGATAACAGCTGTTGCGATGTCGATGTCTGCTGTGGATGCTCATCATCTGAGCTATTGGAAGCAGCACCCTCTTCCCCCAATGGATGCCAATCTGGGTCAACAACTGGGTCATCCATCACCTCCTCTTCTATGTCATGTGCACCTTCCTCTGTGTCACCGTGTATGGTGGTATAGTGTGCGGGAAGGGGCACCTGAGTCTCATCAGGGTCAGAATCTGGCTCTGTACACTGCGAGGACAATGTAGTGCTCTGAGTGAATGTACCAGCAGAATCATCCATCAGCGGCTGTGCATCAGTGCACTCCATGTCAGATTCATCTTGGCCTGGGTAATTCACCATTTCACTTGATACAGCTCCATGGAGTAATCAGTAGTATGGCCTGCGTCATCCTTCAATCTTGGTTGGGGTGAAGGACACAAGGAAAGGTGTGGTTCATGAACATGAGCCTCCAATGACGACTCAGTGCTTTTACTTTTTACAACTGAAGAAGAGGAGGCGATAGAGCTGGAGGCTGAGTCAGCAATGTAAGACAAAACTTTTTCCTGATGCTCTGGCTTTAAAAGCGGTTTGCCAACTCCTAGAAAACTAAGCGTTCGAGGCCTTATGTAGCCAGACGATGACGCAGGCTCAACACCTCCTGCATTCGGTCCTATTTTGCTCTTGCCACTACCATCAGATCCACCACCAACACCATCATTACCAGCTGCCAACCCCCGCCCAATTCCACGGCCTCTTCCACCAGCCTTCCTCATTTTTGGTAGAAATGTAGACAAAATCCAACAAACTATATAGTAATGTAAAACAAGGTACAAGGTGTCTATAGGACAGGGGAGATTATGAATTTCTGCAGACACTTGTGGACACTGGACACTTATGGATTGTGTGAGGCCCACTGAGTATCTGAGCGCTCTGTCACAGGCTCGATGGCAGAGCAGTGACCAAAGTGACTAGAGGATAAGGGAGATTTTTAATTTCTGCACACACTTGTGGACACTGGACACTTATGGATTGTGTGAGGCCCACTGAGTATCTGAGCGCTCTGTCACAGGCTCGATGGCAGAGCTGTGACCAAAGTGACTAGAGGATAAGGGAGATTTTTAATTTCTGCACACACTTGTGGACACTGGACACTTATGGATTGTGTGAGGCCCACTGAATATCTGAGCGCTATGTCACAGGCAGAAATTGGCTAGTGTATCACAAACTACAAGGTGTATGTAGAATTGGGCAGAATTGGAATCTCCCTAGAGTGCAGGTCTGTAAGAACGGAACATGTCCTCGACTTATTCTCACAGAGTGACTCACTGATAGCTTCACTGTGGCTGTGATAACAGCCGTTACACGGTACTGTGTGAGGAGCGTACACCGCTGTATGGTGTGAAAAAATGCACGCTCAGTACCTCAGCAGGACAAAAAAAAAAAATTGGGATTGCTTTTAAAAAAGCAGTTTGCGGCGCAGTGGGTAAACAGCAATGCAGGAATGTCAGGAAGCCTTAGAAGGCAGCCCAACAACCAACACCACTGATACACCACTATATAGCCTCCCCTTGCACTGCACAGTGACTGGTGTGTTGTACAGGCAAAATCGCTAGCAGCAGAAGCAGTTTTTTTTCTTCTTCTCAGCAGGACAAAAAAAAAAACTGTGATTGCTTTTAAAAAAGCAGTTTGCGGAGCAGTGGGTAAACAGCAATGCAGGAATGTCAGGAAGCCTTAGAAGGCAGCCCAACAACCAACACCACTGATACACCACTATATAGCCTCCCCTTGCACTGCACAGTGACTGGTGTGTTGTACAGGCAAAATCGCTAGCAGCAGAAGCAGTTTTTTTTTCTTCTTCTCAGCAGGACAAAAAAAAAAATTGGGATTGCTTTTAAAAAAGCAGTTTGTGGAGCAGTGGGTAAACAGCAATGCAGGAATGTCAGGAAGCCTTAGAAGGCAGCCCAACAACCAACACCACTGATACACCACTATATAGCCTCCCCTTGCACTGCACAGTGACTGGTGTGTTGTACAGGCAAAATCGCTAGCAGCAGAAGCAGTTTTTTTTTCTTCTTCTCAGCAGGACAAAAAAAAAAATTGAGATTGCTTTTAAAAAAGCAGTTTGCGGAGCAGTGGGTAAACAGCAATGCAGGAATGTCAGGAAGCCTTAGAAGGCAGCCCAACAACCAACACCACTGATACACCACTATATAGCCTCCCCTTGCACTGCACAGTGACTGGTGTGTTGTACAGGCAAAATCGCTAGCAGCAGAAGCAGTTTTTGGTGTCTTCTTCCCTGCCTAACGCTCTCCCTACAAAATCAGCAGCAGCAGCAGCTCTCTCTATTCTGAGATCAGCATGAGTAACATGGCGGTCGGCGTGCACGCCCTTTTATACCCCCTGTGACGCCCACCAAAGCAAGCCAATCACTTGCATGCCCTTCTGAAAGATGGTGGTGACCCGTGCCTATGTCATCACGTTGCCCACAGTGTCCGTGGATCCTGATTGGCTGAAAAAGAGCGCAAAACAAACTTTTGAAACGCGACTTTGGCGCGTAAGTCGCCGACCTCGTAGCCGACCTCATCCTAGGGTCGGGTTTCGTTTCATGAAA
The DNA here is from genome assembly GCF_039654945.1 of Dendrobates tinctorius. NCBI lineage: Eukaryota > Metazoa > Chordata > Amphibia > Anura > Dendrobatidae > Dendrobates > Dendrobates tinctorius. Next base: position 34,651,135 of record NW_027361697.1, read on the forward strand.
CCCGACTTTGCCAAAAGTCGGCGACTTTTGAATTTTTTCGACCCGTTTCGCTCAACTGTACTCATTTAGGCTTATACATCATTTATCTTACCCTTTAGAATCGTCCCTTAATGATGATGTAAGCAAAGATGTTTGCTCAGTGAAGTACATGTCTTTCGACGTTGCATTAGAATTTTTGCAAAAACTCAGTAAAAATTCATTACTGGCCAAGTCAGATATTAAATCTGCCTTTCGTCTTTTGCCAGTTAATCCGGATGGTTTTAATTCTTTAGGTTTTATGTTTGAAGGACAATACTTCTTTGACAGATGTCTTCTCATGGGTTTTTCTTTGTCATGTTTTTATTTTGAGCAATTTTCATCCTTTTTGCTTTGGGTAGTTGAAGCTGCCATCATTGGGGGTTTTTACGGATTTGTCATCATTTTGGGGTTCCTGTGGCCGATGAAAAAACAGTTTTACCGTGTGCTTCAATTGAATTTTTCGGCATTTTAATCGACTCAAACGAAATGACTTGTTCTCTTCCCCAGGATAAAGTTTCTAAACTTTGTTTTATGATCAATTCATTCCTAAAGAAGTAAAAGGTTACTCTAAAGGAGCTACAATCTTTACTAGAATTATTAAACTTTGCATTAAGAATCATTCCAATTGGTCTTGTATTTTCACGATGCCTTTATGAGGCTACGTCAGGTCATTCATCACCAGCCTCCCAAATTAGATTGGGTAGAGAGGCAAAAAAGGATTTAAAAACATGGCTGTCTTTTTTAACAAAATTTAACGGTATGACTGTCTGGCAACACCCATTCGTAACATCAGATGCTTTAAATTTATTGTTTTGTATGGATGGAGTTGCTGGCCTTGGTCTATGTTTTGCTCGTTACTGGGTGTCGGTCATGTGGCCTGAATCTTGGGTTTCCGAAAAAGTGACTAAAAGTCCCGTTGTTTTGGATCTATTTGCAATCTTTGTATCTGTTCATCTTTGGGGTCCATTTATTAGAGACAAGCGTATTATATTCTCTTCTAATAACCAAGGTTTTGTCTTTGCTATTAATACGCTGTCTTCTAAGAATAAATGGGCCACTCAGATTATTAGGCCTTTAGTGCTACTTTGCTTAGAATTTAATATTTGGATCAAAGCTGTTTTTTTACCTACTGTTGATGTTTGTAATGCTAAGCTTGTTTGTCATTGTCAGTGGTCATTGTTTTGGAAGGAAATTCCAGACGGAGACATCAGAGGAACTCACTGCCCACCACATCTTTGGAACATAGTTTTAAGGGCATGTCACACTAAGAGATATTGCTAGCAATATCGCTATAACTAGTGACGTTATAGCGATATTGCTAGCGATATCGCTGTGTCTGATACTTACCTACGACCGGCTCCCCCGCTGGTTATCGCTGATCGCGCGAGAACGTTCAGGACTGTTTCTCGTCGTCAGCTTCCTGCGGCGCTTCCTGCTGTGAGGACGAGCGACGCGTGGAGCCGGGCGGGAGGACGCAGGATCGCCCCGTCTGACAGGTAAGTAGCGACCCCCGACCCCTGTGATGTCGCTGGTGAGATCTGCCTGTGTGGCAGCTCACTAGCGACCACTTAGCGATGTACCAGCGATCCTGACCGCTGGTCGGAATCGCTGGTACATCGCTAAGTGTGACAGTACCTTAAGTCTAGTGCCTTACTTAATTAGACAATCTTTAGCAAAAAGAACTTGGTCAGATTATTCGGCTGCTTGGCGCCAATGGACGCAATTTTGTACAGTGAATAATCATAATTGTTTTTTGTGTCATCCTGACTCTGCTTTAGCGTTCGCGGAACGTTTAGTCTTTTTGGGTTTATCGCACTCATTTATAGCCAAATCTTTTGCGGGGATTTCGTTTTTACTGAAAATACATGGCGTAAGCCCCATTTCTGAACTTTTTCCTGTTAGACAGTTTCTTAAGGGTCTTAAGAGGCAGAATTTTAAGCCGGACAGTCGTCGCCCCATATCTTTTGATTTGCTGAAGAGAATTTGCACAGCTCTTTTTTCTATTTGCGATAATTTTAGCGAAGCCTGTTTATTTTCATCGGCTTTTACTGTGGTATTTTTTGCAGCTTTAAGGGTTGGGGAAATTGTATCCTCTAAAAAATCTTTACCCTCAGGTTTGATTTTTGAGGATGTGACTTTCTTCGAGTCATATATGTTGTTATTCATTAGAAAGTCAAAAACGGATCAGATGGGTAGGGGAGTCATTTTACATTTGAATCCCATTTTGGATACTTCATTTTGTCCGGTGGCGAATGTGAAGCGTTGGGCATCTCTCAGACCGGATAGAGGGGGCCCATTTTTTATGCATTCTAAGGGCGAGCTGGCTACCATTGTTCAGTTTGACGCAGTGCTGAAGAAATGTTTGAAAGCTACTGGTTTAGAAGGTTTTAAATTTTCATCCCATTCTTTCAGGATAGGAGCAGCAACAGAAGTAGCCAGGCTTGGCCTACAAGATAATGATATAAAAAGGATTGGTTGGTGGGAGTCTAATAGGTTTAAACTATATGTTCATCCTAATTTATCCAGTTATTAACATTTTTTCATTTCATAGGTCCGGCTACTGTGTGGGTCATCGGACACTCCTATGTCTTTTGGTCTGAGAAGAGAGCTACTGTGAGGTCTTACACAGAGAACCTTTCTTTTTCTTCTTCCTATGTTAATATATTTTGGCATTCTAGGCGGGGTATGCTATGGAAGAACCTTGTTCCTGAGATGCGTAATTTGGCAAAAAAAAGGCCTTTTCCGGACTTATTTTTCGGACTATAAGACGCACCGGACCATAAGATGCACCCCAAATTTTCAGAAGGAAAATAGGGAAAAAAATAATAATGTGTCAAATGTGGTCCGTCTTACAGTCCGAATTCAGCTTACCAGGGAATGGATCCGGCACAGGTGAAGGAGTGGTCACAGGGGTCGTTCGGTGGTCCAGGCTGGTGCGGTGATGGTGGCTCTGTTCTGGGGCAGGTTGGTTGTGCTGGGGCGCTGTGCTGGGGCAGGTGTCCTGTGCAGGGGCAGGTGGGGTGTGCTGGGGCAGGTGGTCTGTGCTGTGGCTGGTGGGGTGGTCTGTGCTGGGACAGGTAGTTTGTGCTGGGGCAGATGGTGTGGCTGGGGCAGGTGGTCTGTGCTGGGGCAGGTGGGGTGTGCTGGGGCAGGTGGTGTGTGCTGGGGCAGGTGGTGTGTGCTGGGGCAGGTGGGGTGGTCTGTGCTGGGGCAGTTGGGGTGTGCTGGGGCAGGTGGTCTGTGCTGGGGTAGGTGGGGTGTGCTGTACTTGGGCAGGTGGGCTGTTCTGGGGCACTGTGCTCCAGTGCAGGGGTGGCGGCTCTGTGCTGGGGCAAGTTGGTTGTGCTGGGGCGCTGTGCTGGGGCAGGTAATCTGTGCTGGGGCAGGTGGTCTGTGCTGGGGCAGGTGGAGTGTACTGTGCTGGGGCAGGTGGGGTGGGCTGTGCTGGGGCAGGTGGAGTGTACTGTGCTGGGGCAGGTGGGGTGGGCTGTGCTGGGGCAGGTGGGTTGTGCTGGGGCAGGTGGGGTGGGCTGTGCTGGGGCAAGTGGGCTGTGCTGGGGCAGGTGGGGTGGGCTGTGCTATGCTGGGGCAGGTGTGCTGTGCTTGGGCAAGTGGGCTGTGCACGGGCAGGTGGGGTGTGCTGGGGTAGGTGGGGTGTGCTGTGCTTGGGCAGGTGGGCTGTTCTGGGGCACTGTGCTCCGTTGCAGGGGCGGCGGCTCCGGTGCAGGAACTGCGGCTCCGCTGGCATTTCCTCAAAGCCCGGAGGCCCCCCGCACATGCACTCCTGGAAGATGGTCGCTGATATGGGATGGCACATGCTCAGGTTCAGATCTCGTCCCGAGATCTCGTTGCCGTCTCCCGACGGATGTGCGGGGGTCTCCTGTTATGATTGAGTCACCGTAGGAGGCAAAAACAGAAATGCTAGCTAAGTCCTGAAAACCAGAAAAGTTGGCAACTATCAGATTGCAGACCCCTGAACCTATCAACACAACTAGCAGTAGCCGTGGGGGGTACCTACGATGACCTAGACCCCTCGATCACAGCCGGAGAGATACATAGGCCTAAAGAAGGAAAGGGGAAATCTAACTGCCCCAGAGCAGACCCCAAAGCAATAGGCAGCCCCCCACTTATAATGACGGTGAAGCAAGATGAAAACACTACACAGACAGAAAGACAGGCTGAGCAAAGACAGGGCCCAAAAACTACCTAGATAGGAACGGATAGGAAGGCTGCTGTCTGCAATCTGCCAAAACCCTATCAGAGACAAAAGCCAACAAGCTGATATAAAAATGGCCCTGAAGCAACTAAGCTTCAAAAACTAAATCAGCACTCAGGAACTTTCAGAAGACAGAGCTCAAGGAACACTGCACACTCCAGCAGGGAGTGGCAGAATCCAAAAAGCAAGAAAAACAAAAACAAATCTTAGATGCAAAAAAGGCAAAACAGAAAACATAGCTTTAGGAGAGCAGGAATCAGACTGGTGTCCAAGAGTCCACAGAGAAATCACCCGCAGGGCAGAAAGGGCGTAGGCTGCCTTAAATCCAGTCAGTGACTCCACTCAGCCAATCGTCTTCATTAGTCCCAGGTGCCTGATAATCAGGCTCACTACCTTCCTTCACTAGAATAGGGAGTTCACCAGGCCTCAGTGACGGAGGGGAAAATGAACTCACAACAGCCTCCGGGCTTTGAGGAAATGCTGGCGGAGCCCCCCACAGAGCACAGAAAGCCTCTGCCCCTGTACCGGACTACTGCCCGCCACCACCACACTAGAGAGCCCCGCCGCACACACCAGCAGCACAGGAGTGAGTATATTGCGACCATAAGATGCACCCCCCACTTTCCCCCAAAATTTTGTGGGAAAAAAGTGTGTCTTATGGTCAGTGTCATTTAACATGCTCGCGTCGAAAGTGCATCACAAACCCCGCCCATCGGCGCCCGTGTCACATGACCACGGGTCACTGATGGGTTGACATGACAACCAGGGGTCTGCAGAATACCCCTGTCTTTGTCATAGCTATGAGCACTGCTCAGTAGTTGACGCTCATAGCAAGTGAGCATTTCTGGTACACAGAGCAGGGCTCAAGCCCTGCTGTGGGCAGCACAGCCGATTGGATGAGCACAGCTTCTAGTTTAACATGTAGACTATTGTAGCTAGTAAAAAGTAAACTAAAAAAGGTTTTTAAAATTATTAAAAAAATAAAAAAATATAAAAAGTTTAAAACAGCCCCATTCACCTCATTCAAAATAAAACAACTAAAAACAAAAATATAAATGCTTGGCATCACCGCATTCACAATTGCCCGATCTAACAATATATAAAAAGAATTAATCTGATGGGTAAACGGCGTAAGAAGAAAAAAAAATCAGAATTACATTTTTTGGGTTGCCGCAGCATTGCATTAAAATGAAATAACTGGTGATGAAAACATCATATCTACACCAAAAGGGTATCAGTAAAAACATCAGCTCAGCACGCAAAAAAATTGTCATGATCCAGGACGGGATTTCGCTTTGACCCGTCCTGGTTAGACTATGGGTTAATTGTGCTGCCTCTCTCTGGCAGCAGGAGGCTATTTAGTGCTCACTGGACCTGGGTCCGGTGTCAGTTATACTCCTGCCCTCGGCTGAGTTAAGTGACCTCTTGTATACGTGTGCCTTGTGCCTGATATCTTGCTTGCTTGTTCGGTTGTGATCTGGTTCTGTCCCTGTTACGAGTTCTGCCTGACCCTCTTGTACTGCGCTACCTCTCGTGTATGACTCTCTGCTTGTGACCCGACTCCTCTCTGCTTGTCCCCTTGGTACCACGTCGCTCTCTTGTGTATGACCTTTGGCTCTGTCTGACTACCCATCTGTTTGTCCCTCCTGTACCTCGTTTGCCCGTACTGCTGTGACCTCTGTTTTGCCTGACTCTGAGTTGTTGTATGGTGTTCTGTCCTATCTGAAAACAGGACGCTAAGCCCCGCCCCCTTGCAGTCACATGACCATAGGTCCCGTGCAGATTATTCAGTTTCAGTGTCCGCAGGTCTTATGCCTCTTTACTTTCCAGCGCTGACTGGACCCTGACACTATTAGCCTGAAGCATGCATGGTCACCTCTGCTGCCCTGCTCCACAGGTATCTTTTAGCACTGCTTCTGTACTCAGCACACACGCACTGGCTCTATGAGCAAGTGCAGTGCGGTGTCTCTGACAAAAATAAGCCATCTTCCAGGCACCAGATCCCCAAAATTTGAAATGCTACAGGTCTTTAAAAATGACACTTTTTTTAACAACAAATTTTGATTTTTTTTTTCATCACTTAAATAAAAACAAACCTATACATGTTTGGTATCTATGAACTTGTAATGACCTGTAGAATAATAATGGCTGGTCATTTTTAGTATTTGGTGAACATGGTAAAAAAAAAAAGCCACAATTGTGGAATTGTACTGTTTTTGCAATTTCACCGTCCTTGGAATTTTTTTCCCATATTCAAGTGCGTTATATGGTAAAATCAATGGTGTCATTCAAAAGTACAACTCGTCCCACAAAAACCAAGCCATCAGGCGGCTATATTGATAGAAAAATAATGGCTCTGGGAAGAAGATGAGCAAAAAACAGAAGCGCAAAAACAGAAAATGGCCTGGGGATGAAGGGGTTAATATACGGTATAATAGAATTTACAGCTCTGGTTAAATTGCTTTGGAGCAGAGAAGAAGAAGAACAACAACAACAACAACAACAACAACAACAACAACAACATTCCGACAGTCTCATTTTCTGTGCATACAGAAGGCGTTCACAAGCAGCTTTGTTTGTTCACACAAAACTTCATTTTATTTTCTTTATTTTGTTTTATTTTTAATTTTCTTCATTTTATTTAATTTGTTTATTCACATTTTATTTGTTGTTTTTTATTTTTTTTACTTTTCCTCCATTCATGGAGTTGAAAGTCTTACAACTACTCCCAATACTGATAGTAGTGTGGACAACATCTGTCCTGATGATATCGCACATATTTAGCTACCTAGGGCTTTTTCCTCATGCTGGGTAAGAGGAATACAATGTTCTGAGATATTTAGGAACGTAGATGCGATATGGTTGTAAAAGAGAATAATGTAACATTCACAATATTTTGCATTTTTTTGCAGTTCGGTGAGGAGCTTGTTCCCCAGATCCCCTTTCCTAATTGTTAGCATGACTGTATGTGCAATACTATGTAAGTAGAACAGAATTTCACAGACATTGGTATATATTTGGGATTTTTTGTGTTCGTGCCCCTATTCTTTCCTCCCTATCAGATGTGATGATACGTGGTCTTACGTGTTCTCGTTAATGACTCCTGTTTTGGGTCTAAAGTTCTGAACTGATCTTTTTTGTTTTTTGTTTTAGCCTCTATCATGGCAGTTATTATATATAAGTACCAGACGCTGCATCCAAAAAACATGGATTCCAACCGCAACACCTGGTACCAGAGGGCACTCCTGGCCATCGGACTCACCGCCTGCCTCGGACTGACCATCACCGTCCTAACTATGGTTAGTAAATAATAAAAACAACCTGGTGGCTATAGGGGTGCAGAGTTTTAACCCCTTCCCAAAGTGAGACGTATATGTATACTCTGCAGTGTGTACGTGTGTGTATGTGTTTCAGAGCTGAATAAGTGTGCAGCAGAGCTGAGTGTGTAGCAGAGCTGATTGTGTACAGAGCTGAGTGTGTAGCCCAGCTGAGTGTGTGCGTCAACCAATGATGATTTAGTGTATGGCAGAGTTGAGAGTACAATGAGAATATAGCAGAGATGTGTGTTTGATACTGTATACTGATGTATACTGTTGGGGCATTATGCTTTGTGGGGGACATCATACTCCATGATGGGGGTTCTGGGGGGCATCATAAAGTGTGATGGGATTTGTAGAAAGCATCATATTGAGTGCAGGTTTTTGTGAGCGTATCTTACTGTGAGAATGGGGAGTTATGTGGGGGCAACAGAGTGTGATTGTCATTTTGGTGGTATTATATTATGTGTGGTATCTTGCTGTGTAGGGAGCCCTCTGGGAACCATAAAAATGGTACAATACTATATTGGAACCCGAATGGGCCTCACTAGGGGTCATTTTTCTCTATGGTTATATATAAAGGACTTAGCAAAGTTATGGTACTGGTTTAGTGTAAAATAACAAAAATCTTGTTTTTAAACATTGGTGTATGTGGTTTAAGCCCCTAAATGCTTCCTGAATTGTGGGTTTCTGATGGGTTGCAATGGAAGCCATTGATTGCTGCCATTTCTGTCCTGTGAAGCGCTCAGGCTTATGTTTGATTTTCTCTTAATCTAATATACTGTATGTGTTTGTTTTGCAGATAGAATCACTTGTGATAATTAACCTGCTGGCAGGGGGCCTAACATGTATCTTTGGAGCCATTTACATCTTGTTCCAAGCTATTTTTTGTTAAGTACATCTTGCAACTCCAGATATGTTAATCGCTTCAGACTGGCTCTGGCAATAACATTCAACATTGCATTACTGTCATGTATCCTTTTCATATGATGCACCTGCACAATTGTATTCTTCGTCAATAGCCACATATCTCCCATGTCCTTCATCATTGGGTTCAAAGCATACCCTATTGCAGGGGTGGGCAATTAATTATCCCAAGGGGCCACATGAGAGACCATGAATTTTGTGAAGGTCCAAACCAATAAACTGAAATTAATTCTGCTCAATATTCATATTAACATATTATGTTATGTTAATTGTATTACTTAATATTGAGCAGCATTAAGTACGGTATGTTGACCTCCACCTATATACCCTATGAGCCCACACACAGCCCCCTCCTGTGTAATGTATGAGCCCACATATAGCCTCATATACAGTATGAGCCCCCATAACCTCCTAGATACAGCATGAGTCCCCACATAGCCTATGATAAACAGCATGAGCCCATATATAGCCTCCTATATCCAGTATGAGCCCCCCATAACCTCCTAGATACAGCATGAGTCCTCACATAATCCCTTATATACAGTATGAGCCCACATATAGCCTCCTATATGCAGCATGAGTCCCCACATAGCCTATAATATACAGCATGAGCCCATATTATTATTTATTTATATAGCACCATTGATTCCATGGTGCTGTACATGAGAAGGGGTTACATACAAATTACAGATATCACTTGCAGTAAACAAAATAAAAATGACAGACTGATACAGAGGGGAGAGAGGACCCTGCCCTTTCAGGCTTACATGCTACAGGATGGTGGAGAAGGAGACAGTAGGTTGGTGGGTTGCAGCAGATCTGGTGTTGGTTGAGGTGATATCACCGGTAGTGGTGAGAGAGAAGGAGGTAGCAGGGTCATTGCAGGCTGTAGGCTTTCTTGAAGAGGTGGGTTTGCAGGTTCCATCTGAAGGATCCAAATGTGGCTGATAGTCGGACTTGTTGGGGCAAAGAATTCCAGAGAATCGGGGTTATTCAGGAGAAGTCTTGGAGGCGGTTGGGTGAGGAGCGAATAAGTGTAGAGGAGAGAAGGAGGTCTTGGGAGGACCGGAGATTACGTGAGGGAAGGTATTGGGAGATTAATTCATAGACACATGGGGGAGACAGGTTATAGATGGCCTTGTAGGTCAGTATTAGTAATTTAAACAGGATACGCTGAGGGAATGGGAGTCAGTGAAGAGATTTGCAGAGGGGAGAAGTGGAGTAGTAGCGAGGAGAGAGATGAATTAGTCGGGCGGCAGAATTAAGGATGGACTGGAGAGGTGCGAGGATGTTAGCAGGGAGACCACAGAAAAGGATGTTGGATTATGTGTGGTGATGTTGTGGGGGGGCCGGGATTATGTGTGGTGATGTGGTGGGGGGGCGGGATTGTGTGTGGTGATGTGGTGGGGGGGCGGGATTGTGTGTGGTAATGTGGTGGGGGGGCGGGATTGTGTGAGGTAATGTGGTGGGGGCGGGATTGTGTGTGGTAATGTGGTGGGGGATGGAGCTACTGTGCAGGGGGCGGGATTAGCGAGTAATCACGATGCCTCATATATATTTCTCCTCATACAGACGTGTATATACAATATACTGTATATATTTGTCCTCATACAGACGTGTATATATATATATTTCTCCTCATACAGACGTGTATATATAAATTTCTCCCCATACAGACGTGTATATATATATTTCTCCTCATACAGACGTGTGGATATGTTTCTCCTCATACAAATGTGTGTATATATATATATATATATATATATATATTTCTCCTCATACAGACGTGTATATATATATTTCTCCTCATACAGACGTGTATATATACAGTGGCGAAAAAAAGTATTTAGTCAGTCAGCAATAGTGCAAGTTCCACCACTTAAAAAGATGAGAGGCGTCTGTAATTTACATCATAGGTAGACCTCAACTATGGGAGACAAACTGAGAAAAAAAAACCCAGAAAATCACATTGTCTGTTTTTTTTTCATTTTATTTGCATATTATGGTGGAAAATAAGTATTTGGTCAGAAACAAGCAATCAAGATTTCTGGCTCTCACAGACCTGTAACTTCTTCTTTAAGAGTCTCCTCTTTCCTCCACTCATTACCTGTAGTAATGGCACCTGTTTAAACTTGTTATCAGTATAAAAAGACACCTGTGCACACCCTCAAACAGTCTGACTCCAAACTCCACTATGGTGAAGACCAAAGAGCTGTCAAAGGACACCAGAAACAAAATTGTAGCCCTGCACCAGGCTGGGAAGACTGAATCTGCAATAGCCAACCAGCTTGGAGTGAAGAAATCAACTGTGGGAGCAATAATTAGAAAATGGAAGACATACAAGACCACTGATAATCTCCCTCGATCTGGTGCTCCACGCAAAATCCCACCCCGTGGGGTCAGAATGATCACAAGAACGGTGAGCAAAAATCCCAGAACCACGCGGGGGGACCTAGTGAATGAACTGCAGAGAGCTGGGACCAATGTAACAAGGCCTACCATAAGTAACACACTACGCCACCATGGACTCAGATCCTGCAGTGCCAGACGTGTCCCACTGCTTAAGCCTGTACATGTCCGGGCCCGTCTGAAGTTTGCTAGAGAGCATTTGGATGATCCAGAGGAGTTTTGGGAGAATGTCCTATGGTCTGATGAAACCAAACTGGAACTGTTTGGTAGAAACACAACTTGTCGTGTTTGGAGGAAAAAGAATACTGAGTTGCATCCATCAAACACCATACCTACTGTAAAGCATGGTGGTGGAAACATCATGCTTTGGGGCTGTTTCTCTGCAAAGGGGCCAGGACGACTGATCCGGGTACATGAAAGAATGAATGGGGCCATGTATCGTGAGATTTTGAGTGCAAACCTCCTTCCATCAGCAAGGGCATTGAAGATGAAACGTGGCTGGGTCTTTCAACATGACAATGATCCAAAGCACACCGCCAGGGCAACGAAGGAGTGGCTTCGTAAGAAGCATTTCAAGGTCCTGGAGTGGCCTAGCCAGTCTCCAGATCTCAACCCTATAGAAAACCTTTGGAGGGAGTTGAAAGTCCGTGTTGCCAAGCGAAAAGCCAAAAACATCACTGCTCTAGAGGAGATCTGCATGGAGGAATGGGCCAACATACCAACAACAGTGTGTGGCAACCTTGTGAAGACTTACAGAAAACGTATGACCTCTGTCATTGCCAACAAAGGATATATCACAAAGTATTGAGATGAAATTTTGTTTCTGACCAAATACTTATTTTCCACCATAATATGCAAATAAAATGAAAAAAAAAACAGACAATGTGATTTTCTGGATTTTTTTTTCTCAGTTTGTCTCCCATAGTTGAGGTCTACCTATGATGTAAATTACAGACGCCTCTCATCTTTTTAAGTGGTGGAACTTGCACTATTGCTGACTGACTAAATACTTTTTTTCCCCACTGTATATTTCTCCTCATACAGACTTATATATATATATGTTTCTCCTCATACAGACGTGTATATATATATATATATTTCTCCTCATACAGACGTGTGGATATGTTTCTCCTCATATAGATGTGTATATATATGTATATTTCTCCTCATACAGACGTATATATATATATATATATACAGTGGGGAAAAAAAGTATTTAGTCAGTGAGCAATAGTGCAAGTTCCACCACTTAAAAAGATGAGAGGCGTCTGTAATTTACATCATAGGTAGACCTCAACTATGGGAGACAAACTGAGAAAAAAAAATCCAGAAAATCACATTGTCTGTTTTTTTTTTCATTTTATTTGCATATTATGGTGGAAAATAAGTATTTGGTCAGAAACAAAATTTCATCTCAATACTTTGTGATATATCCTTTGTTGGCAATGACAGAGGTCAAACGTTTTCTGTAAGTCTTCACAAGGTTGCCACACACTGTTGTTGGTATGTTGGCCCATTCCTCCATGCAGATCTCCTCTAGAGCAGTGATGTTTTTGGCTTTTCGCTTGGCAACACGGACTTTCAACTCCCTCCAAAGGTTTTCTATAGGGTTGAGATCTGGAGACTGGCTAGGCCACTCCAGGACCTTGAAATGCTTCTTATGAAGCCACTCCTTCGTTGCCCTGGCGGTGTGCTTTGGATCATTGTCATGTTGAAAGACCCAGCCACGTTTCATCTTCAATGCCCTTGCTGATGGAAGGAGGTTTGCACTCAAAATCTCACGATACATGGCCCCATTCATTCTTTCATGTACCCGGATCAGTCGTCCTGGCCCCTTTGCAGAGAAACAGCCCCAAAGCATGATGTTTCCATCACCATGCTTTACAGTAGGTATGGTGTTTGATGGATGCAACTCAGTATTCTTTTTCCTCCAAACACGACAAGTTGTGTTTCTACCAAACAGTTCCAGTTTGGTTTCATCAGACCATAGGACATTCTCCCAAAACTCCTCTGGATCATCCAAATGCTCTCTAGCAAACTTCAGACGGGCCCGGACATGTACAGGCTTAAGCAGTGGGACACGTCTGGCACTGCAGGATCTGAGTCCATGGTGGCGTAGTGTGTTACTTATGGTAGGCCTTGTTACATTGGTCCCAGCTCTCTGCAGTTCATTCACTAGGTCCCCCCGCGTGGTTCTGGGATTTTTGCTCACCGTTCTTGTGATCATTCTGACCCCACGGGGTGGGATTTTGCGTGGAGCACCAGATCGAGGGAGATTATCAGTGGTCTTGTATGTCTTCCATTTTCTAATTATTGCTCCCACAGTTGATTTCTTCACTCCAAGCTGGTTGGCTATTGCAGATTCAGTCTTCCCAGCCTGGTGCAGGGCTACAATTTTGTTTCTGGTGTCCTTTGACAGCTCTTTGGTCTTCACCATAGTGGAGTTTGGAGTCAGACTGTTTGAGGGTGTGCACAGGTGTCTTTTTATACTGATAACAAGTTTAAACAGGTGCCATTACTACAGGTAATGAGTGGAGGAAAGAGGAGACTCTTAAAGAAGAAGTTACAGGTCTGTGAGAGCCAGAAATCTTGATTGCTTGTTTCTGACCAAATACTTATTTTCCACCATAATATGCAAATAAAATGAAAAAAAAACAGACAATGTGATTTTCTGGATTTTTTTTTCTCAGTTTGTCTCCCATAGTTGAGGTCTACCTATGATGTAAATTACAGACGCCTCTCATCTTTTTAAGTGGTGGAACTTGCACTATTGCTGACTGACTAAATACTTTTTTTCCCCACTGTATATGTATATATATATTTCTCCTGATACAGACGTGTATATATATGTTTCTCCTCATACAGATGTGTATATGTATATTTCTCCTCATACAGACGTGTATATATATATTTCTCCTCATACAGACGTGTATATATATATATATATATATATATATATTTCTCCTCATACAGACGTGTATATATATATATTTCTCCTCATACAGATGTGTGTATATATATATATATATATTTTTCCTCATACAGATGTGTATATATATGTTTCTCCTCATACAGATGTGTATATATATATATATTTTTCCTCATATAGACGTGTATATGTTTCTCCTCATACACATGTGTATATATATTTCTCCACATTCAGACGTGTATATATATATCTCCTCATACAGACTTGTATCTACTATATAATCATCTAATTCTGTCTGTCTCTCTCTTTGTAACGGAAGATTTTTATATATATATTTCTCCTCATACATATATGTATATATATTTCTCATACAGACGTATATATATATATATGTTTCTCCTCATACAGACGTGTATATATATATATATTTCTCCTCATACAGACGTGTATATATATTTCTCCTCATACAGACGTGTATACAGTATATATATTTTTCCTCATACAGACGTGTATACAGTATATATATATGTTTCTCCTCATACAGACGTGTATATATATATATATATATATATATATATATATATATTCTCCTCATACAGACGTGTATATATTTCTCCTCACACAGACGTGTATATATATATTTCTCCTCATACAGACGTGTATATATGTTTCTCCTAATACCGACGTGTGTATATATATATATATATATATATATATATAGATTTCTCCTCATACAGACGTGTATATATATATTTCTCCTCATACAGACGTGTATATATATATTTCTCCTCATACAGACGTGTATATATATATATATTTCTCCTCATACAGACGTGTATATATATTTCTCCTCATACAGACGTGTATACAGTATATATATTTTTCCTCATACAGACGTGTATACAGTATATATATATGTTTCTCCTCATACAGACGTGTATATATATATATATATATATATTCTCCTCATACAGACGTGTATATATATATTTCTCCTCATACAGACGTGTATATATATATATATATATATTTCTCCTCACACAGACGTGTATATATATATTTCTCCTCATACAGACGTGTATATATGTTTCTCCTAATACCGAAGTGTGTATATATATATATATTTCTCCTCATACAGACGTGTATATATATATTTCTCCTCATACAGACGTGTATATATATATATATAGATTTCTCCTCATACAGACGTGTATATATATATTTCTCCTCATACAGACGTGTATATATATATTTCTCCTCATACAGACGTGTATATATAGATTTCTCCTCATACAGACGTGTATCTACTATATAATCATCTAATTCTGTCTGTCTCTCTGTTTGTAACGGAAATCCCGTCTGTCGCTGCTGGGTAACGGCCTAGATGGTGGCCGGCTGCGACCAATCAGCGGCAGTCGCAGCTCACAGTTAGAAACAGCAGCTGTGGTAATATAGTGGAGGGCCGGATTGTGTGTGGTAATGTGGTGAGGGCGGGATTGTGTGTGGTAATGTGGTGGGGGGCGGAGCTGCTTTGCAGGGGGCGGAATTAGCGAGTAATCACGATGCCTCTTATATATATAATCTCTCTGGGGACTGTCAATGCTCCTTCCACATAAAATAGAATTTGAGATTTTCTTCATCTCGTCTTTTTTTGCCTGGGTTTCCCATATTTAATGGGATGCATCTTTTTTTCTACATTATTAAGAGAATTATGTAATAAGATCACATACCAGTTATCGAAAATTCCATTGTTCTGTAATAAGAGGTTTGTAAAGTTGTGTACGGAGGAAATATATCCTGTAAAGCAGTGGTCCCCAACCTTTCTGAGCTTAAGAGCCACATTCAGCTTTGAGAGAGGGTTGCAAGCCCCATCCAGCTCCTGTCCCGCTCATAGTAGTCACACCCAGAACTCCCTTTACTGGTATATTGACAGCCAAAGCTTTTCCACAGAAATCACACCAAGGCATTATATTGAGATCCAGGGGTTCCTACCCTACCCCATTCAGATCTGCTCTTCTATGGGAAGCTACTCACAAAAGTCACCATGTAGAGACCTTCTCTTCACAGCTGTTTTCTAGACCTGGTGATAATGCGCTGAGCTGGCAGACAGCCGTGAGCCACACATCACTGGCCCGGGAGTCACAGGCTGGAGACCCCTGCTGTAAAGGGTTGTTCGCATGTTGGTTTGCCTTCTGAAGTGCACCATTTCCCTACCTCATGGTTTACTGCTTGCCGGCGAGCAGTGGGCTCCTAAATATTATGGCCACGTGCACACGTTGAGTATTGGGTGAGTTTTTTACCTCAGTATTTGTAAATCAAAATTAGGAGTGGAACAGTCAGAGGAAAAGTATAATAGAAACACGTCACCACTTCTGCATTAATCACCCACTCCAGTTTTAGGCTTACAAATATTGAGGTAAAAAAATGACTAAATACGCATCATGTGCGCGTGACCTAATAGTTTAGATCGCTCTCCCATGCTGCTAGCACAGGCAGCTTTGTCTCTGTAGCATAGGAGAAGCGCATGGAGACTGAGGCTAGCCGGATACCGAGACACAACCCGCTTCAGAGCAGCACTTGCAGTCACATAGATTTCCTTAGTATTGCACAGGTGGTGGAATTATCACCCTGGCAAAAGTAGGGAAATCCTAAAAACATGAGCATAGAGTCTGCTAGCAGTGTACACTCCTTACCTACGTAACCGGTCACTCTGAGACTGCAGGGTGTCCGATAAAATAGGCGACAAACTGTGCAGCGTGCAAGTAAATATCTCGATCCTTGAGAATGGAGAGGATTTTTAATAGTAGGTAAATTGTAAATGCATCTGTTTTTACAAGAAGTCTATAATTTTAGCCATTTAAAAACTTGAGACAACCCCTCCGTGGCTTAAAAACTCAAAACTAATCTTGTGCATTTATTTTTTTTTTTAGAAATTACAATTAACCATCACACAAGTAATACTCACCATCGAATTCAGGGCACAGTTTCTGATGGATTCTTTGTATGAACACCAGGATGAACTAAGTAACCATCTCTAGTCTGAGCTTTATTACAGCCTCCACAGTCTCAGCACAGCCTCTGCAGCCTTTCTGCCATTCCTAGACCACACTACAGCTTCTGATTTCTCCTGAGCTTCATTACAGCCTCTGCCTTGCCTAGGCCATACTAGAGCCTCTGCAGCCTTTATCCTTCCCTAAGCCATGCTGCAGCCTTTACAGCCAACAACTCTTTCTGGGCCACACTACAGCCTTTGACATGTCCAGAATCAAACTACAGCCTCTACAGCCAGAGGCCTTTTCCTGAGCTACCCACAATCGCCAAGCAACCGAATAATCGGTCCAAGTTTTCTTAGCTAAAGATTTTTCAATGAAATGTGGTATTAAACTTGAACTAAATCCCAAAGCCGCTGTGTACAAATCGTTCCATTGATGTCTGCTGAAGGCACTTGCTTCCGGAATTGTGACCTCTAGCGGTGACATATAAGCTTAGCATTATTATTATTATTAACCTCAAGGGAAAAAGAAGCTTTCAACCAAATATTGTGTTTCATACACAGCAGTACTAAGAGTCTAAGACTCAGGCCACTCTTCCGAAACCCTATGGGAAGCAAATGAAATACCAAGACCTTCATGTTCATCAGCGAAATAAGACAAATTCAGCTCATCTGCAAGAACAAAAGGAGTCTGTCAAAAAGCTTTCCCCATTGAATTTGGATAAAAATGCCCACCAAACTCTCAAATCTTCCTTTGCTTCTGCATTGAGTCTCACAATGCGCATTAGGAGAAGAATGGCCAGAGGTTAAGCCATAGAGGCGCCTTGAAAAAACATATAGCTATATGTGGTATTTTCCTGAGGAAGGGGTGGTATTCACCCTGAAACGCGTCGATTAAAACCACTTATTAATTGAAATCTTGGAAATCTATTATTTGGGCAGCGTGGACTGGAATCCACATCTTCTCTGCAGTGTATTGAAGCCAATTGTTAAAAGATTTCAGGCTAGCAAGATTTCTCTTATCATCTGCCTTGTTCTTCCTTTCAAACGTACTCTGCTGTTCCTTGGCAGATGGTAACAAGGAAAAGAAATCCACGTAATCTCTGTTCCATATCTGTTCCTTTACTGCAGCACTCAAATGAAACCCCAGAGGCGATAAAGTTAGCGATTCTTTTAACAACGCCTCAGGTACCCCAGGTTTTAAAACAACCCCACTGCCCGCATTAAGATTATGTACCAAAGGTCTGGGGGGCAGCACAGAATCATTTGTGCCTAGATACTTGCCCACAATCTCTTTCACTAATGCCTTTAAATTAAAGGGGGGGGACAGACTGGGGCACATTTAAAATCTCATCCCTAGGATGTCGCAGAGGGTCCGGCAGCGTAGTAGCTTCAGCACTCAAGCCTGTCATGACAGGCGAATGCGGTTGGAGAAGAGCAGGCTGCCCGTGTTCGTCCTCAGATGTGGGAGAAGCTGCTGACCAGGAACTTGCGGCGTTGACAGCAGCCCGATCTTCCGCTGGGGAGCTCCTGACGGGGCCACAGAGAGCCACCCGTGATGCTCCCTGGGCCACTGCAACGCTTTTCTGGCTGCAGCGGCTAGATGCCTCCAGCGCGCCCATCAGAATGGCCTCCGACTCCTGAGATTCTCCCTGTGACGATGCTGCTGTGCCACCAGCAACGTCTGATGACATCCGCGGAGTAAACTCGCGATTCCCGTGTAAGTCTCGAGATGGGCTGCGAGACTTCCGCCTGGGAAACCTCTGGCTTCTGCTGTGCGCTTCCTGAATATTGTCAGCAGCCCTTGATGATGGCGGCGGGGGGAGTAGATGGTCCTGGACTGACGACTCCTTACAGAGCTGCAGCTTGACCTCACAGGGACAGACGACGAACTTGACTCAGACAGGAAGGCGGGGGATGTGGCGCCGGAGCTGCCTGAACCTCTGAAATAGAGGTAGGTTTTATAGCTGGTTCTATAGCCAGGCAGCTCCTCAACCACTCAGCACCGCCCTCCTCCTCAGCCCTCCAGATCAGCTGCTGCAGGAGAGAATCCATCAGCTGTTCTTCTTATCTTTAGTCTTCTTGTGATGAATGAGGTAAACTTTTATATTGTCTTGGAACTAGTTGGAAAGCTCAGTATGATATATAATGGGTAGTGTTGAGCATTCCGATACCGCAAGTATCGGGTATCGGCCGATATTAGCTGTATCGGAATTCCGATACTTAGTTCCGATACTTTTTTCATATCGAATACCGGAATCGGAAGTTCCCATAATGCTAGGAGCCCGCTCGATTTGATTCAGCCAATGGGGATCCTCAGAATTGTGGGCATATCCTGTTAGGCATGTAGGCATGTTAACTACTGGCATGGCTGTGATTGGCTGCTGAAATGATGTCATGATGCACTATAAAAAGCGCTGCAGCCGCCATTTCTGGTCACTCTGCTGTGAATTCAGTTAGGGACAGGCTGCTGTTGAAGACTGTGAGGGACAGTTAGAAATAGCGATTCCACAAAACATATAGTGCTTAACCCAGGCTACATAAACCACCACTGTAGCTTGCTTTTCCCTAGCAGCGCTGTTTTCACAGCTGTCTGCAAGGGCTGTGTCAGTGCAGACCCACGCTGTGTAGTGTGTCCTGCAGGCATGTCTGCTTGTAGGCCGGCCAGCGTGTGTGTCTGCCTCATACACATTTTTCTTTTATTGCTGCTTTTTTTTTCTCCTGTATAGTGTGCTTCCATACGTATCCATATACGTTGGTTGCAAACACTAAAGGAGTGGACAGCGGAGCCTTTCAGCAGCCTTTCAGTGCTATAGCCCATTTCTCTGCACTGTTTTTGGCTGTCTGATAGGTCTCTCTGTGTGTGAGTGCAGCTCACGTTGCAGTGTGTTCTACAGCCACCGCTAGCTGTAGTCCGCTCAGCGTGCGTCACTGCCTCATACATAGTCCTTTTTTTGCAGCTAATTTAGCCAGATTTTTGCTCCTATATTAGTGTGCTTCCAACCGCATCCATTGTCATTGGTTGGTTGCAAACACTATATAGGATTAGATAGAGGAGCCTTTTTGCTGGCTTGTGCCCTTCAGGGCCAGCCAGGCTAGTATCACCCTATTTTTTGGAGCCTCATCAATTGCATTGTAGGTTAGCTTCCTGCATTGTAATCGCTCCAAAAAGTTTGTGATACTATAGCTTTCAAACTTTGGTCACATCCTTTCCTTTCCCCCCACCCAAAAAAAAGGAAATAAAGTTCACCAAACACTCCACTTTACACGTTTACAGTTGTCTAGGCCACATTAGATCATATTAAAGTGTAGTACACACACTCTTAGCCAAATTAGTGTTTCTTATACTGGTTAGCAGGTGTTCAGGAATAAGAACACTAAGCCACCCCTTTTTTACTTTTCTGCCTATCTTTATCAGTCTACCAAGATGAAGAAGGCAGGGAGTAAGGCACGTGGTCGTGGCGGTGGAGTTTCAGCGGGGGGATTCAGCAGGGAGAGGACGTGGGGATTCGGTATCTGCTGCGGCCACCAGTGACCCGGCATCCCCCACTTTTACCAGGCAACAGTCCTTCATGCGCAGCTTTGTAGGACCTCGCCGTACCCCACTGCTGCGTGACGAACAAATTGAAGCCGTTGTCGGATGGATGGCAGCTAACGCATCCACTTCAATGACTTCCGTATTCTCCCAAGGCCAGAGCACTGAAGAGCAACCATCTGTCTCTTCACCACCTGCCAAATTGCCCAGGCAGTCTGAGAGCCCTGGACAGGAGCCATCTCAATCTTTACTTCTGTTCTCAGAATCTGTTGGCTTGGAAAGAGGTGGCCAGCCAAGCAGCATTCTAGAGCGTGAAGAAGAGGGAGTATGCAGTGATGCGCAACTGCTTTGTCCCTCTGAATCTGAAGAGGCGGGTGGGCCAGTGCCTATGGTCAGCACACCTCAGTATGCATCAGATGATGATGAGACTCAGTTGCCAATTTCTGTTGCGTACGGTGCTGGCGAGACAACCCAGGACCAGCCGGTGCTTGAAGAGGGGAGTGGAGATGATGAGGTCCTTGACCCATCATGGCGTCAGCCACAGGAAGGTGGTGGGAGCAGCTCTGAGGAAGAGATTCCCCGAACGGCCAAAAGAGGAGGGAGAGGGCGGGGGCAGACTTGGTTGCCTGTAGCCTCCACTTTGGCACCCGTGAGGAGCAATCCTCTTCCAAAACACAAAACGGGCGCTCCCAGGACTTGCAGTGCGTGGTCTTTTTTTGACACAGTTGCAGATGACATTTGCTTTGTCAAATGCAAGCTGTGTCATCAGAAAGTGAAACGAGGGAAAAATGTGACCAACCTCAATACCACAAATATGTGGAAACATGTGCGTACCAAGCACGAGGTGGAGTTACACAGACACACTGAAGATGTAGGCCAACCTTCAGCAGCACCTACCACCTCTTCAGCTCGTGTTGGGGCCTCTTCCTCCAGCTCACACACAGCTGGTTCGGCTTCCTCACTGGAACGCCATGGAAGAACCACTGCCACTGTTGTCCAGAGACCCAGTGAAATTCCACCCACTGAACCACGTTCGCAGTCATCAGCACACTCCCAGGCCACTCACCAGCAATCGGTAGCACAGGCATGGGAGAAAAAGCGGCCATACTCGGCAAACCATCCCCGAGCACTGGCTTTGAATGCCAGCATTGCCAAACTACTGGCCCTTGAGATGCTGTCATTCAGGCTGGTGGAGACTGACACCTTCCGGAACTTTATGTCATTGGCAGTTCCACAATACAATGTGCCCAGCCGCTTTTATTTCAGCAGGCAAGCTGTCCCTGCCCTGCAAAAGTATGTGGAGGGAAAAATTAAAAATGCGCTACTAAATGCCGTCAGTAGCAAGGTCCACCTGACCACCGATGCGTGGACCAGTAGCCATGGACAGGGACAATACCTTTCCCTCACTGCCCATTGGGTCAATGTTGTGGAGCCGGGTACAGATCTGGAGAGTGGCTCTGTACGTATTCTGCCAACTCCAAGGATTGCAGGAATGCAGTCTGTACATATTGAGTCCTCCTCCTACTCTAGTTCCTCGGAATCAGCACTGCGTGAGCCTGTTAGGCCAGATATGAGCACAGGTGTGGCCAAACGTCAACAGGCCGTCCTTAAATTAATTTCTTTGGGGAATCGGAGCCACACAGCACAGGAGCTCTGGATGCCATCAAGCAGGAGAGCGATGTGTGGTTTGTGCCAGCGAATCTCCAGCCAGGTTTGGTAGTGAGTGACAATGGCCGAAATCTAGTGGCAGCTCTGGGCCTAGGCAACCTCACTCACATACCATGTCTGGCACACGTGCTCAATTTGGTCGTGCAGAGCTTTCTGAGGGACTATCCGGATCTTGATGCGCTGCTGCACAAGGTTCGCCTAGAGTGTGCTCACTTGCGGCGTTCCAGCATGGCAAGATCGCGCATTGCATCTCTGCAACGCCGATTCCGCCTGCCAGAACATCGCATCATATGTGACCTCCCCACCAGGTGGAATTCAACGTTACATATGTTGGAGCGGTTGTGTGAGCAGCAGGCAGCAGTAATGGAGTACCAGCTGCATCAGGCGCAAACAAGTCGCACTGTGCGCCGGACACACTTCACCACCACTGAGTGGGCCACTATGAGGGACATCTGCCAAGTTTTGCGTGCCTTCGATGACTCCATGCGGATGGCCAGTGCAGATGATGCACTAATCAGCATGACTGTCCCCCTCATCTGTCTGCTTCAAAAAACCTTACAAGCACTAAGTGAGGAGGTTTTTGAAGAGGTCGAGGATGAGCAGTCAGAAATGCCATCTGCTTCTGGCAAGTCTGCACAACGTGCTTCCACACAAAGTCCCAGGCAGGGGACACTTAGTGAGGAGGATGACGAGGAGTCAATGGAGGAGGAGGAACACATCTCTCCAGAGGAGGGAGGTAGACAAGGCTCTAGTAGTCAGTGTGTACAGCGAGGGTGGGGTGATGCTGAGCAGGCAGAGATGATGCCTCAAGCTGGGGACAGCGTTTCCGGTCCAGTTGGCAGTCTGCAGCACATGGTTGATTTCATGCTGCAGTGCTTGTTAAATGACCGCCGCATCGCCAACGTTCTCCACACGGCTGATTATTGGGTGTACACCCTCCTAGATCCTCGCTACCGGGACAACTTACAAAGCCTCATACCACAGTTGAATCGGGAGTGAAAAATGCGGGAGTACCAAGAAACACTTGTGCAGGCCATCATGTTCTCCATTCCCCCCACAAGTGTTGCTGGTAGTGCTTTTCAAACCAGCCATGTGGGTAGAGGCAGTGGAGGAAGCTCTGCACAAAGAGGTAGCAGAGGCAGTGCCACAGGACAAGGCAAGGCCAGTATGGCCCAAATGTGGAAAAGTTTTGTGGGACCGTCACAAACGGCTACACCATCACAGACGGCTCCAGTCAGCAGGAGGCAACGTTTCCGTCAGATGGTGACAGACTACTTGTCGTGCCCTGTTAGTGTTCTCCCAGACGGCTCTTCCCCGTTCAAGTATTGGGTCTCTAAGCTGGATACATGGCCAGAGCTTAGCCAGTATGCATTGGAGGTGCTGGCTTGCCCTGCTGCCAGTGTATTATCGGAACGTGTCTTTAGTGCTGCAGGTGGTGTGGTAACAGACCGTCGCACGCGACTATCCGCCGATAATGTTGACCGGCTTACTTTTGTGAAAATGAACAAGGCCTGGATCTCACCTGAATTTGCCAGTCCTCTTCCAGAATAAATAATTGGCTGGCAACAGGATCCAGGTCTCCTGTTGTGTTCATGTTTCTATGACCTGAACTTTATTTCCTGGGCTACAGCAACGCCCGTTGTTGCTCAGAAGTGCTGTCCGCACAGACAAAACACTCGCTCATGTGTAAGTGGGGTTCGGTAACGTCAGCTGATCCCCTGCTGTGTGTACGGCAAACTCTCCTGCTGCCTACAACTTCTGACTACCTCTGATTTAATATGTTCTCTGATTTGCCCTCTGTCTCCACTCTGTTTTGAGTATTTCCTCCGGCCTACAACACCGCCTGTTTCTGCTCTCAAGTGCCGTCTGCACAATCCACACTTGTTCCTGTGCTACCTGGGTCCTGTAACATCTGCTCATCTCCAGAGTTGAGCACGGCAATGTCTCCTGCTTTGTCTACATTCCCACTACTTGTAGTGGAAATGTGGACAGAGCAGGAGACATTGCCTGACTCACCTCTAGGGACAAGCTGCTGTTACAGAACCCCAGTAACACAGGAACAAGTGTGGGTTGTGCAGACGGCATTTCAGAGCAGCAACTGGCGTGGTTGGAAGCCAGAGGAAATACTCGAAACAGAGTGAAGACAGAGGCCTAATTGGAGTACGTTGACAGTAGTAGTCTAGAAACAATCGCAAACTGCCACCAAGTAGGCCTCGGCCTACTACCTGATTTTCCCTGGGCTCCGACACCGCCAGTTGGTGCTCAGAAGTGCTGTCTGCACAGACAAAACACTCGCTCATGTGTAAGTGGGGTTCGGTAACGTCAGCTGATCCCCTGCTGTGTGTATGGCAAAGTGTCCTGCTCCCTCCACAGTCAAACAACCTCAGATTTACACCTGGCTCCAAGTAGGCATCGGCCTACTACCTCATTTTCCCTGGGCTCCGACAACGCCAGTTGGTGCTCGGAAGTGCTGTCCGCACAGACAAAACACTCGCTCATGTGTAAGTGGGGTTCGGTAACGTCAGCTGATCCCCTGCTGTGTGTATGGCAAAGTGTCCTGCTCCCTCCACAGTCAAACAACCTCAGATTTACACCTGGCACCAAGTAGGCCTCGGCCTACTACCTCATTTTCCCTGGGCTCCGACAACGCCAGTTGGTGCTCGGAAGTGCTGTCCGCACAGACAAAACACTCGCTCATGTGTAAGTGGGGTTCGGTAACGTCAGCTGATCCCCTGCTGTGTGTACGGCAAACTCTCCTGCTGCCTACAACTTCTGACTACCTCTGATTTAATATGTTCTCTGATTTGCCCTCTGTCTCCACTCTGTTTTGAGTATTTCCTCCGGCCTACAACACCGCCTGTTTCTGCTCTCAAGTGCCGTCTGCACAATTCACACTTGTTCCTGTGGTACCTGGGTCCTGTAACATCTGCTCATCTCCAGAGTTGAGCACGGCAATGTCTCCTGCTTTGTCTACATTCCCACTACTTGTAGTGGAAATGTGGACAGAGCAGGAGACATTGCCTGACTCACCTTTAGGGAGAAGCTGCTGTTACAGAACCCCAGTAACACAGGAACAAGTGTGGGTTGTGCAGACGGCATTTCAGAGCAGCAACTGGCGTGGTTGGAAGCCAGTGGAAATACTCGAAACAGAGTGAAGACAGAGGCCTAATTGGAGTACGTTGACAGTTAGTAGTAGTCTAGAAACAATCGCAAACTGCCACCAAGTAGGCCTCGGCCTACTACTTGATTTTCCCTGGGCTCCGACACCGCCAGTTGGTGCTCAGAAGTGCTGTCCACACAGAAAAACACACTCGTTCATGTGAAAGTGGGGTTCGGTAACGTCAGCTGATCCCCTGCTGTGTGTATGGCAAAGTGTCCTGCTCCCTCCACAGTCAAACAACCGCAGATTTACACCTGGCTCCAAGTAGGCCTCGGCCTACTACCTCATTTTCCCTGGGCTCCGACAACGCCAGTTGGTGCTCGGAAGTGCTGTCCACACAGAAAAACACACTCGTTCATGTGAAAGTGGGGTTCGGTAACGTCAGCTGATCCCCTGCTGTGTGGTGGGCAAACTGCTGCTGCCTCCAAATTTTAGCTACTTCAGATTTAAACATTCTCTGATTTGGCCTCTGTCTCCACTCTGTCTCTAGTATTTCCCCTGACCTCCAACACCGCCAGTTCCTGCTCACAGTTGCCATCCACGCATTCTACACGTGTTCCTGTGTTACTGGGGTTCTGTTACGTCAGCAGATCCCCCAATGTGTGTCCGCCACTGTCTCCTGCGCTGTCCACCTTCCCACTGCAAGCGGTGGGAATGTGGACAGAGCAGGAGACAGTGGCAGACACACATCAGGGGATCTGCTGACATTACAGAATCCCAGTAACACAGGAACACGTGTGGATTGGGCAGACGGCTGCTGTACGCATAAACTGGCGGTGTTGGTGGTCACGTGAAATCCTGGAAGCAGAGTGGAGACAGATGCCTAATTGGAGCACATTGACAGCCTGTTGTAGCCTACAAACAATCTAAAACTGCCACCAAGTAGGCCTTGGCCTGCACCCTGGTTCTCCCTGGGCTCCAACAACGCTAATTGGTGCTCGGAAGTGCTGTCCACACAGAAAAAGACACTTGTTCATGTGAAAGTGGGGGTCAGTAATGTCAGCTGATCCCCTGCTGTGTCGAGGGCAAACTGCTGCTGCCTCCAAATTCAAACAACGTCTTATCTTAAACTGCCTCCAAGTAGGCCTCAGCCTACAAAATGACTATCCCTGGGCTCCAACATCGTCAGTTGTTGCTCGGAAGTGCCGTCCACACAGAAAAACACACTCGTTCATGTGAAAGTGGGGTTCGGTAACGTCGGCTGATCCCCTGCTGTGTGGAGGGCAAAGTGTCCTGCTCCCTCCAAAGTCAAAATACCTCTGCTTTACACCTGGCTCCTAGTAGGCCTCGGCCTGCACCATGATTGTCCCTGGGATCCAACACCGCCAGTTGTTGCTCGGAAGTGCTGTCCACACAGAAAAACACACTCGTTCATGTGAAAGTGGGGTTCGGTAACGTCCGCTGATTCCCTGCTGTGTGGAGGGCAAACTGCTGCTGCCTCCAAATTGTAACTACTTCAGATTTAAACATTCTCTGATTTGGCCTCCGTCTCCACTCTGTCTCTAGTATTTCCCATGACCTCCAACAGCGCCAGTTCCTGCTCACAGTTGCCATCCACGCATTCCACACTTGTTCCTGTGTTCCTGGTGTTCTGTAACGTGAGCTGATCCCCCAATGTGTGTCCGGCACTGTCTCCTGCGCTGTCCACCTTCCCACTGCAAGTGGTGGGAATGTGGACAGAGCAGGAGACATTGGCAGACAAACATCAGGGGATCTGCTGACATTACAGAACACCAGTAACACAGGAACACGTGTGGATTGGGCAGACGGCTACTGTACGCATAAACTGGCGGTGTTGGTAGTCACGTGAAATCCTGGAAACAGAGTGGAGACAGATGCCTAATTGGAGCACGTTGACAGTCTGTTGTAGCCTACAAACAATCTAAAACTGCCACCAAGTAGGCCTCGGCCTGCACCCTGGGCTCCAACAACGCTAGTTGGTGCTCGGAAGTGCTGTCCACACAGAAAAAGACACTTGTTCATGTGAAAGTGGGGGTCAGTAATGTCAGCTGATCCCCTGCTGTGTGGAGGGCAAACTGCTGCTGCCTCCAAATTCAAACAACGTCTTATCTTAAACTGCCTCCAAGTAGGCCTCAGCCTACAAAATGACTATCCCTGGGCTCCAACATCGTCAGTTGTTGCTCGGAAGTGCCGTCCACACAGAAAAACACACTCATTCATGTGAAAGTGGGGTTCGGTAACGTCGGCTGATCCCTTGCTGTGTGGAGGGCAAAGTGTCCTGCTCCCTCCAAAGTCAAAATACCTCTGCTTTACACCTGGCTCCTAGTAGGCCTCGGCCTGCACCATGATTGTCCCTGGGCTCCAACACCGCCAGTTGGTGCTCGGAAGTGCTGTCCACTCAGAAAAACACACTCGTTCATGTGAAAGTGGGGTTCGGTAACGTCCGCTGATCCCCTGCTGTGTGGAGGGCAAACTGCTGCTGCCTCCAAATTTTAACTACTTCAGATTTAAACATTCTCTGATTTGGCCTCTGTCTCCACTCTGTCTCTAGTATTTCCCCTGACCTCCAACACCGCCAGTTCCTGCTCACAGTTGCCGTCCACGCGTTCCACACTTGTTCCTGTGTTCCTGGTGTTCTGTAACGTGAGCTGATCCCCCAATGTGTGTCCGGCACTGTCTCCTGCGCTGTCCACCTTCCCACTGCAAGTGGTGGGAATGTGGACAGAGCAGGAGACATTGGCAGACAAACATCAGAGGATCTGCTGACATTACAGAACACCAGGAAAACAGGAACACGTGTGGATTGGGCAGACGGCTACTGTACGCATAAACTGGCGGTGTTGGTAGTCACGTGATATCCTGGAAACAGAGTGGAGACAGATGCCTAATTGGAGCACGTTGACAGTCTGTTGTAGCCTACAAACAATCTAAAACTGCCACCAAGTAGGCCTCGGCCTGCACCCTGGTTCTCCCTGGGCTCCAACAACGCTAGTTGGTGCTCAGAAGTGCTGTCCACACAGAAAAACACACTCGTTCATGTGAAAGTGGGGGTCAGTAACGTCAGCTGATCCCCTGCTGTGTGGAAGGCAAAGTGTCCTGCTCCCTCCAAAGTCAAAATACCTCAGCTTTACACCTGGCTGCTAGTAGGCCTCGGCCTGCACCATGATTGTCCCTGGGCTCCAACACCGCCAGTTGGTGCTCGGAAGTGCTGTCCACACAGAAAAACACACTCGTTCATGTGAAAGTGGGGTTCGGTAACGTCGGCTGATCCCCTGCTGTGTGGAGGGCAAAGTGTCCTGCTCCCTCCAAAGTCAAAATACCTCTGCTTTACACCTGGCTCCTAGTAGGCCTCGGCCTGCACCATGATTGTCCCTGGGCTCCAACACCGCCAGTTGGTGCTCGGAAGTGCTGTCCACACAGAAAAACACACTTGTTCATGTGAAAGTGGGGGTCAGTAACGTCAGCTGATCCCCTGCTGTGTGGAGGGCAAAGTGTCCTGCTCCCTCCAAAGTCAAAATACCTCAGCTTTACACCTGGCTCCTAGTAGGCCTCGGCCTGCACCATGATTGTCCCTGGGCTCCAACACCGCCAGTTGGTGCTCGGAAGTGCTGTCCACACAGAAAAACACAATCGTTCATGTGAAAGTGGGGTTCAGTAACGTCAGCTGATCCCCTGCTGTGTGGAGGGCAAACTGCTGCTGCCTCCAAATTGTAACTACTTCAGATTTAAACATTCTCTAATTTGGCCTCTGTCTCCACTCTGTCTCTAGTATTTCCCCTGACCTCCAACACCGCCAGTTCCTGCTCACAGTTGCCGTCCACACATTCCACACGTGTTCCTGTGTTACTGGGGTTCTGTAACGTCAGCAGATCCCCCAATATGTGTCCGGCACTGTCTCCTGCGCTGTCCACCTTCCCACTGCAAGCGGTGGGAATGTGGACAGAGCAGGAGACAGTGGCAGACACACATCAGGGGATCTGCTGACATTACAGAATCCCAGTAACACAGCAACACATGTGGATTGGGCAGATGGCTGCTGTATGCATAAACTGGCGGTGTTGGTGGTCACGTGAAATCCTGGAAACAGAGTGGAGACAGATGCCTAATTGGAGCACATTGACAGTCTGTTGTAGCCTACAAACAATCTAAAACTACCACCAAGTAGGCCTCGGCCTACACCATGATTGTCCCTGGGCTCCAACAACGCCAGTTGGTGCTCGGCAGTGTCTTTGGCACGGGGACTCCCTGTTGCCCAGCCTGGTTCCAGCACACCTGCTGTTTCCGGGTAGTGTCAAGGTCACTATGCCACCAATCCATTGTCCTGTCATCTTGCGGCCGGGTTAGCCGACTCTACGGTGCCTGCAGTTTAGGTGACTCCTATGTGGGCTGCGGGAACTGGCACTGAAGGTTGGATCCATAGTGCCAATGGGACATGGACCCCCTGTAGGACTGTGGGTTTCGGTAACTGCGGCCGGCTTGCGGCCTGGCTACTTTGCTTTCAATGGGTACCTTCTGCTACCCACCCGGGTTCCAGCACTGTCTGCTGGTTCTCGCCAGAGCCTTTGGCCTAGGTGCCTCCATCTCGGTATCCGAGGTCCAGCACCGTCAGCTGGTCCTTGGTAGTGCTTTCTAGCACAGGTACCTCCTGCCTAGTAACCGTGGTCCAGCACCATCAGCTGTTCCTCGGTAGTGCCATTGGCTCTTGTAGCTTTTGCTACCCATCTGGGTACCAGCACCGTCACCTGGTTCTCGGCAATGTCTTTGGCACGGGGACTCCCTGTTGCCCAGCCTGGTTCCAGCATGCCTGCTGTTTCCGGGTAGTGTCAAGGTCACTATGCCACCAATCCGTTGTCCTGTCGTCTTGCGGCCGGGTTAGCCAACTCTACGGTGCCTGCAGTTTAGGTGACTCCTATGTGGACTGCGGGAACTGGCACTGAAGGCTGGATCCGTAGTGCCAATGGGACATGGACCCCCTGTAGGACTGTGGGTTTCGGTAACTGTGGCCGGCTTGCGGCCTGGCTACTTTGCTTTCAATGGGTACCTTCTGCTACCCACCCGGGTTCCAGCACTGTCTGCTGGTTCTCACCAGAGCCTTTGGCCTAGGTGCCTCCATCTCGGTATCCGAAGTCCAGCACCGTCAGCTGGTCCTTGGTAGTTCTTTTTAGCACAGGTACCTTCTGCTTAGTAACCGTGGTCCAGCACCGTTAGTTGGTCCTCGGTAGTGCCATTGGCTCTTGTTCCTTCTGCTACCCATCCGGGTGCCAGCACTGTCTGCTGGTTCTCGCCACAGCCTTTGGCCTAGGTGCCTCCATCTCAGTATCCGAGGTCCAGCACCGTCAGCTGGTCCTTGTTAGTGCTTTTTAGCACAGGTACCTTCTGCTTTGTAACCGTGGTCCAGCACCGTCAGTTGGTCCTCGGTAGTGCCATTGGCTCTTGTTCCTTCTGCTACCCATCCGGGTGCCAGCACTGTCTGCTGGTTCTCGCCACAGCCTTTGGCCTAGGTGCCTCCATCTCGGTATCCGAGGTCCAGCACCGTCAGCTGGTCCTTGGTAGTGCTTTTTAGCACAGGTACCTTCTGCTTAGTAACCGTGGTCCAGCACCGTCAGTTGGTCCTCGGTAGTGCCATTGGCTCTTGTTCCTTCTGCTACCCATCCGGGTGCCAGCACTGTCTGCTGGTTCTCGCCAGTTTCTCAGCCTTCTTGTACCTTCTGCTACATTTCCAAGATCAAGCTTTTTGAAATTGTCTTTGGTAATCCTTATTGATCTCCATGACGATGACCCTGATGATGACGACCCTGAAGACCACACCAAAGAAGACCAGAAATATGACCCTAAATAATAAGACCAAGAGGACAAAGAACATGAAGACAACCACCAAGATACAGAACAAAAGACAGAAGAACAAGAAGCAGAAGAAGCAAAAGCAGAAGAACAGAAAGCAGAAGAACATTAAGCATAAGACAAAAAATCAGCATAGAATAAATCAAAATTATAAGCAGAAGAAGACTAAGCAGTAAATGGGGGTGAGTCCGTTCCTCCTCGTGGTGCCCCTGGAAAATGCCTGCTGCTGCAGGCCAAACTGAACGCGGACAAATCCTGTTGTAAATCTTTTGTGACAGGCAGAATGTAAGGTGTAATCTTATAACTTTTATAGATAAGTACTACAGGAATGCCTGTTACCATAAGAAAATGAAGAAAAAGAAGAATAGGAAGAAGATGAAGAAATAGCATATGAAAATTAATAATAGCTGAATAAGAAGAATATGAAGAATGGAAAAAAAAAATTAATGGGAAGAAGGTGAAGAAGAAGAAGATGAATAAGGTGAAGAAAAAGTTGATGAAAAAAATGCTACTGCTGCGGATCATGAAGGAGAAAGTGTGGGAGAAGTACAAAAGAAGGTGAAGAGCATGGAAGTTGCGAAACATACAAATCTGACTAAATATAAAAAAGTTAACATAGTCAATATCTTTTTAACTCCGAACGTCTTGAAAAAAAAATTGGAATTAATGCTATGCCATGTGATTTGAATAAACCACTATGCTTTTAATGTCTCCTCCACCTCCCACAATACATTCTACATGATTCTTATTTGTTTTCAATTATGTAGAATTAGCCAACAAGGAAATAAAGGCCTTTTTTTAATTCCGATACCGGAAGTCCCATTGACTTGAATGGGACTTCCGGTATCGGAATCGGCAATACCCGATATTTTTTTCGTATCGGGCGATACCATCCGATACGATATTTTTGGGTATCGAACGGTATCGCTCAACACTAATAATGGGTAATAAAATGGGTAGTAAAATCAGTTACTAGAACAAATAGCCACAGAGGTGCCAATGGAGGAGGTCTGAAGGGAATATTAGGGGTAACATTTCTCCTTGTGGAGAGTGAGCCTGTCATGCCAGTGTAAGGCCTCTTTCACACATCAGTTTTTTGCCTTCAGGTGCGATCCGGCTTTTTTTTGTAAAACCGGATCCGGCAAAATGCAATGCCGGATCCGGTTTTTCCCCATTGACTTGCATTAGCGCCGGATCGTGCTGGATGGCATTGCGTTTCATCCGTTTTTTGCCGGATCCGGCAACTTGTCTCATTCCGGCGTCTGGAAAAAACGGCTACTGTAAAGTTTTTTGTCTCCGGCGAAAAAGCCGGAAGCACCGGATCCGGCGCTTCCAGCTTTTTGCTACAATGAAAGTCTATGGGCGCCGGAATGCGCCGGATCCAGAAAAAGACGGATCCAGCCACCGGATCCGGTTTTTTTAAGTCTGCGCATGCTCAGATCCAATTGGCCAGCCTCCAGGAACAGAGACGGATCCAGCAAAAAAACGGATCCGTTTCTACAGTTCTCCAAAATTTATGCCGGATCCGTTTTTTCTAAAAAAAGCCGGATCCTGCCTGACGGCAAAAAACTGATGTGTGAAAGTAGCCTAAGGAGGCTTATAAGCCTTGCAATGCTCCTATGGGAAATTAATTATTCAAATTGACTCTTAAGAGAGGAAGAGGACTAGAACGCTAATGTCACCTGCCGGAAGTAGTGATACTAACAGTCAATTTTGAACCTTTAACTAGTCTTGTCACATGACATAGGATAAATAAGTCATATGGTAAGGCTTGTTAAAGTGTCACTATTGACTTTTAGAATTGCTACTTTCAATATATGGCGCTGGAGTTCAATTTCTCTCTTTCTGAAGAGGCAATTTGCATAAAGGTAATGTCACGATCCATTTTTGGATCTGTGTCAGATCTAGGATTCTCATATATTAACTTTTTTCCTTTCAGGCCATCGGGGGTTAACATCAGGTTTTGCCCCCGGTGGCCGCTGGTGTAATTACATGGCTGGTCAATTTGCTGATGCAGGTGGTGACCACTCCCACCTTCCTTTAAAAGGTCACCTGATACTTCAGCTGTTGGTGATACACTTCCTCTTTGGAGACCAACCAAGCTGGATTCAGGAGCTGGCTGACTGCAGCGGTGCTTCAGCTGAATGCTATGATCGGGTGCCTTACTCTGCTGTGCGGTGCATTGCAGCAGAGAAAGCTAAGAGATATTTGTCTTACCTTGTTTGTAAACCTTCCCTTGGTATTATATTAGTGCAGCAGTGGGACCAGTGTCAGCACTTACCAATTCCCTATTGAGGGATAGGTGCAGGGCAAGTGAAGGCTAAGGTATCCTGCTCGGCGATGGTTTGAAAGAAGCCGTATAGGGACGTCAGGATAGACCATGGCACAGCCTCAGGAGAGGGCAGGAGTTGTCCATTTCCCCCTTCCCTATCGCCGGGCCCACCGTTGTAATTGTGTCCCCGGTGTTCCCTTGTTTGTTTTTCATGTAGTGACCGACCGCTTGCTGGGTCGTCTCATACAGGGCCAGTCACTTCATGACAGGTAATCTTTACATTTTATTGTCATGCAACTTTTAGGCCCAAAATTTAATTATTAATACTTCCTAATCATCGTCAGATATGTTGCTTTCTGATACAGATATTTTAATCATCTGCATTGACATAGATGTAAAGGATTATGTTCTTGACTCCCTTCAACCACCACTTGAGGCAAAGGAGGATGCAGGGACCAAAGACATTAACCCCTTCCTGACATCAGACATACTATCCCATCCATGGGACCCGGGCCCCTATGCCCATGGACGGGATAGTACGTCTACCGCGATCAGCGGCGCCCACGTGGTGAGCGCCGCTAATCGCGGCAAGGTGTCAGCTGATTATCACAGCTGACACCCGGCACAATGTGTCAGGGGCGGTCACGGACCGCCCCCGACACGTTAACCCCTTGCACACCGCGGTGTACCGGGGGTTAAAGGGAAGCATCGGCAGGGAGGGGGTTCCCTCCGTGCTTCCCTGAGCCCCCCACGGCAGCGCAATGTGCAGCGCTGCTGCGGGGGGCTCCTTTCCTGCAGGCCCCCGAATCCAAGATGGCGACGGGGGCCTGCAGGAAGCTGGCTTCCTCAGTGCCTGCAAAGCGCAGGCATGAGGAAGCCTTCGGCACTGCCTGTGACAGATCGCTGATCTGTCACAGTGATCTGTGATGTGACAGATCAGCGATCTGTCACAGGACAGTAATGTCCCACCTGGGACTATTTAATAAAGTTTAAAAAAGCAAAAAAAAAAGTGTTAAAATAATTTAAAAAAAAAATCGCCAAATAAATTAGAAAAAAAAAAAATATTCCCCCAAATAAATCCATTTTTTGGAAATAAAAAAAACAAAAAAACAATAAAAGTACACATATTAGGTATCGCCGCGTCCGTAAAGACCCGCCCTATAAAACTGTCCCATTAGTTAACCCCTTTAGCGAACCCCTTAAAAAATAAAAATAAAAAACGAAAAAAATAATGATTTATTATCATACCGCCAAACAAAAAGTGTAATAACGCGCGATCAAAAAGACGCATATAAATATCCATGGTACCGCTGAAAACATCATCTTGTCCCGCAAAAAACAAGCTGCCACACAGCATCATCAGCGAAAAAATATAAAAGTTATAGCTCGCAGAATAAAGTGATGCAAAATAAATTATCTTTTATATAAAATAGTTTTCATTGCATAAAACCGACAAAACATAAAAAAACGACCTAAATGAGGTATCGCTGTAACCGTACTGACCCGAAGAATAAAACCGCTTTATCAATTTTACCGCACGCGGAACGGTGTAAACGCACCCCCCCAAAAGAAATTCATGAAACGCTGGTTTTTGTTCATTCTGCGTCCCAAAAATCAGAATAAAAAACGATAAAAAAAGTCACGTGCCCGAATATGGTACCAATAAAAATGTCAACTCGTCCCGCAAAAAATAAGACCTAACATGACTCGGTGGGTCAAAATACGGAAAAATTATAGGTCTCAATATGTGGTGATGCAAAAACTATTTTTACAATAAAAAGTGTCTTTTAGCGTGCGACAGCTGCCAAATATAAAAACCGCCATAAATAGTAAATCAAACCCCCTGTTATCACCCCCTTAGTTAGGGAAAAATAATAAAACTAAAAGAAAATGTATTTATTTCCATTTTTCCATTAGGGTTTGGGTTAGGGCTAGGGTTAGGGCTAGGGTTAGGGTTAGGGTTAGGGCTAGGGCTAGGGTTAGGGCTAGGGTTAGGGCTAGGGCTGAGATTAGGGTTAGGGGTGTGTTGGGGTTCGGGTTGGAGTTAGAATTGGGGGTTTCCACTGTTTGGGCACATCAGGGGCTCTCCAAATGCAACATGGCGTCTGATCTCAATTCCAGCCAATTCTGAGTTGAAAAAGTCAAATGGTGCTCCTTCCCTTCCAAGCTCTGCCATGCGCCCAAACAGTGTTTTACCCCACATGTAGGGTATCAGCCTACTTAGGATAAATTGCAAAACAATTTTTGGGGTCCAATTTCTCCTGTTACCCTTAGGAAAATAAAAAATTGGGGGCAAAAATATCATTTTTGTGGAAAAAAATGATTTTTTTATTTTCACGTCCGAGCGTTATAAACTTCTGTGAAGCACTTGGGGGTTCAAAGTGCTCACCACACATCTAGATAAGTTCCGTGGGGGGTCTAGTGTCCAAAATGGGGTCACTTGTGGGGAGTTTCAATAGTTTAGGTACATCAGGGGCTCTCCAAACGCACATGACACCCGCAGACCATTCCATCAAAGTCTGCATTCCAAAACGTCACTGCTTCCCTTCCGAGCCCCGACGTGTGTCCATACAGTAGTTTTCTCCCACATATGGGGTGTCAGCGTACTCATGACAAATTGGACAACAACTTTTTGGGTCCAATTTCTCCTGTTACCCTTGGGAAAATGAAAAAATTGGGGACTAATTGATCATGTTTGTGGAAAAAATACGATTTTTTTTATTTTCATGCCCGGGCATTATAAACTTCTGTGAAGCCCTTGGGGGTTCAAAGTGCTCACCTCACATCTAGATAAGTTCCTTAGGGGGTCTAGTTTTCAAAATGGGGTCATTTGTGGGGGGTTTCCACTGTTTAGGTACATTAGGGGCTCTCCAAAGGCAACATGACACCCGCAGACCATTCCTTCAATGTCTGCATTCCAAAACGTCACTACTTCCCTTCCGAGCCCCGACGTGTGCCCATACAGTATTTTTCTCCCACATATGGGGTATCAGCATACTCAGGACAAATTGGACAACAACTTTAGGTGTCCAATTTCTCCTGTTACCCTTGGGAAAATAAAAAAATGGTGACTAAAAGATCATGATTGTGGAAAAAAATACGATTTTTTTATTTTCACGCCAGGGCATTATAAACTTCTGTGAAGCACTGGGGGGTTCAAAGTGCTCACCACACATCTAGATAAGTTACTTGGGGGGTCTAGTTTACAAAATGGTGTCATTTGTGGGTGGTTTCCACTGTTTAGGTACATCAGGGGTTTTCCAGTTGCGACATGGTGTCCGATCTCAATTCCAGCCAAAAACGTCAAATGGCGCTGCTTCCCTTCCGAGCTCTGCCATGCGCCCAAATAGTGGTTTACCCCCACATGTGGGGTATCAGCGTACTCAGGACAAATTGCACAATAACTTTTAGGGTGCTGTTACCCTTGGAAAAATAAGAATTGAGGGTGAAAAGATCATTTTTGTGGAAAAAATATGATTTTTTAATTGTACGGCTTTATGTTATAAACTTCTGTGAAGCCCTTGGGGGTTCAAAGTTCTCACCACACATCTAGATAAGTTCCTAAGGGGGTCTAGTTTCCAAAATGGTGTCATTTGTGGGGGGTTTCCACTGTTTTGGTACATCAGGGGTTTTCCAATCGCGACATGGTGTCCGATCTCTATTCCAGCCAAAAACGTCAAATGGCGCTGCTTCCCTTCCGAGCTCTGCCATGCGCCCAAATAGTGGTTTACCCCCACATGTGGGGTATCAGCGTACTCAGGACAAATTGCACAATCACTTTTAGGGTCCTGTTACCCTTGGAAAAATAAGAATTGAGGGTGAAAAGATCATTTTTGTGGAAAAAATATGATTTTTTAATTGTACCGCTGTACGTTATAAACTTCTGTAAAGCCCTTGTGGGTTCAAAGTTCTCACCACATATCTAGATAAGTTCCTTGGGGGGTCTAGTTTCCAAAATGGGGTCACTTGTAGGGGGTTTTCACTGTTTAGGTACATCAGGGACTCTCCAAACGTGAAATGGCGTCCGATCTGAATTCCAGCCAATTTTGCATTGAAAAAGTCAAACGGCGCTTCTTCCATTCTGAGCTCTGCCATGCGCCGAAACAGTCGTTCCCCCCCACATATCAGGTATCAGCGTACTCAGGACAAATTGCACAATAAGTTTTGCAGTCCAATTTCTCCTGTTACCCTTGGTAAAATAAAAAAAATTGAACCTGAAGTATTTTTTTTGTGAAAAAAAGTTAGATGTTCATTTTTTTTTTAAATATTCAAAAAAATTCCTGTGACGCACCTAGAGGGTTAATAAACTTCTTGAATGTGGTTTTGAGCACCTTAAGGGGTGCAGTTTTTAGAATGGTGTCACTTTTGGGTATTTTCTATCATATAGACCCCTCAAAGTGGCTTCAAATGTGATGTGGTCCTAAAAATAAAATGGTGTTGTAAAAATGAGAAATCACTGGTCAACTTTTAACCCTTATAACTTCCTAACAAAAAAAATTTTGGTTCCAAAATTGTGCTGATGTAAAGTAAACATGTGGGAAATGTTAGTTATTAAGTTTTTTGTGTGCCGTATCTCTGTGATTTAAGGGCATAAAAATTCAAAGTTGGAAAATTGCGAAATTTTCAAAATTTTCGCCAAATTTCCGTTTTTCTCACAAATAAACGCAAGTTATTTGAATGAAATTTTACCACAAACATGAAGTACAATATGTCACGAGAAAACACTGTCAGAATCACCGGGATCCATGGTAGTGTTCCAGAGTTATGACCTCATAAAGGTACAGTGGTCAGAATTGTAAAAATTGGCCCGGTCATGAACGTGCAAACCACCCTTGGGGGTGAAGGGGTTAAGGTCTAACCTGGAGGTTTTTGTCCTGAAGAGGTTGTGTGAGACCTTGAAAGTAGACATGAGCGACTTTGCCTTTTTTAGGGTCGAGTCGGGTTTCATGAAACCCGACTTTCTCAAAAGTTGGGTCGAACGAAATCGGCCGACTGTAGGGAAAAGTCGGAGGCCAACTGAAACACGAAACCCAATGCAAGTCAATGGGTAAGCAAAGTCGGCAGGGAGTGGAGCACAGTAAACACACCTACAGTGCCCATTTCAATGCCAAAAACATCAATTCTTATTACTGAAGCTTGTCAGCCTTAATTTACTTTGTAATAATAGTTACGCATTGAAAACAGGGGGTTATTATGCTAAAATTGTGGGGGAGTAGGGCTAGCTCCAGGTTTTCATGTGCCCTGAGCCAAAGAGTGTCAGTGCGCCCCTTTAACACATACCACAACTCATGATGCTCGGATACGGCACAGAAATATATCTATAGTACAATGACAAATACTTCACTGCTTACATGACATGACTGATCTATTTTAAATTGTACAATAGCTCAAAAAAAGGACAGTATATTACTCCATACAGTATTATGGCCACCACATTGTGCGCCATACAGAATAATGAGCCCCATATATTTCTCGATACAGAATGATTGGCCACATATAATGTTCCATATAGTATATGATGAGCTCCACATAATGCTACAGTATATGATGGTCCCCATGGACGATGCTCCAGTGTGTTATGGGCCCAAATAATGCTCCACATATAATGGGCTCCATTTCTAATGCTCCAGTGTATAATGGGCCCCATAAATGCTGCTCCAGTGTCTGATGTCCCCCATTTGGAATGCTCCAGTATATGATGGGCCTCATGGATGATGCTCCACTGTCTTATGGGCCCTAATAATGCTCCATATATAATGGGCCCCATTTCTAATGCTCCAGTGTATCATGTGCCCCATAGATGCTGCTCCAGTGTCTGATCTGCCCCATTTGGAATGCTCCAGTATATGATGGGTCCCATAGATGCTGCTCCTGTGTCTGGTCTGCCCCATTTAGAATGCTCCAGTATATGATGGGCCCCATTTTTAATTAACCCAGGCATGGTATGTGAAAAGAGCTCCATGGAGTAATCTGAAGTGTGTGCTGCCGCATCCTTCACTTTTGGTGTGGGTGAATGACACAAGGAAAGTGGTTGCTCTTGACCAGAAGCTTGCACTTACGACTCAGTGCTTGCATTTTTTTAAACTTCAGAAGAGGAGGCGATAGAGCTGGAGGCTTTTTCAGCAATGTAAGCCAAAAACAGTTCCTGATGCTCTGGCTTTAAAAGCAGTCTACCTACTCCCAGAAAACGGAGCCTTACAGGCCTTCCAGAGCTACACCATGACGCAGGCTCAACACCTCCTGCCTTAGCTGCTATTGTGTTTTTGGCACTACCAGCAGATGCACCACCACCACCATCAGTACCAGGTGGCCCCCCACATCCATGTCCGCGTCCTCTTCCACCATACTTCCTCATGTTTTAGAAAATTGACCCAAAATACCAGCAGATATATGGTACTGTATCAGAAGCGTACAGCTCTATACAGTCTAGGGATAACAGTAAATCTAATACATAAAGCTCAAAGTGTGTATGTATGTGTGTGTGTGTGTGTGTGTGTGTGTTTGTATGTCCGGGATAGGCATCCACACCATTGCAGCTACAGCCACAAAATTTGGCACAGTCGCACGTCTGGACCCTGAAAGCGTCGTAAGCTATGTTGTGAGGCGGAATTTTAACCCCGCGCATTCCAATTCACCAAACAATTTTGCCCCTATCTACATACTGGGGAAAAAGTGTGTGCGCGTCAAGCCCCGCCCCTCATTATGATGTCATAATGCCCCTATTTGCATACTGGGGAAACAGTGTGTGTGTATCAAGCCCCGCCCCTCATTATGATGTCACAAATGGTTGCCATGGCGACGATGATGTCATCATAGGTTGCAAGCCCTGCCTTCCGCTCATTATGATGTCATAATGGCTGACTATGGAATGGAGGATGTGTGATGGGTATATGGGCACTGGACTATGGGATGGTGGATATGTATGACGGGTATATGGGCACGGGCCTATGGGATGGTGGATATGTATGACGGGTATATGGGCACGGGACTATGGGATGGAGGATGTGTGATGGGTATATGGGCACTGGACTATGGGATGGAGGATATGTATGATGGGTATATGGGCACGGGACTATGGGATGGACGATATGTATGACGGGTATATGGGCACGGGACTATGGGATGGAGGATGTGTGATGGGTATATGGGCACTGGACTATGGGATGGAGGATGTGTGACGTGTACATGGGCACGGGACTATGGGATGGCGAATATGTATGATGGGTATATGGGCATGGGACTATGGGATGGAGGATGTGTGATGGGTATATGGGCATGGGACTATGGGATGGAGGATGTGTGATGGGTATATGGGCACTCGACTATGGGATGGAGGATGTGTGATGGGTATATGGGCACTCGACTATGGGATGGAGGATATGTATGATGGGTATATGGGCACTCGACTATGGGATGGCGAATATGTATGATGGGTATATGGGCATGGGACTATGGGATGGAGGATGTGTGATGGGTATATGGGCATGGGACTATGGGATGGAGGATGTGTGATGGGTATATGGGCACTCGACTATGGGATGGAGGATATGTATGATGGGTATATGGGCACTCGACTATGGGATGGCGAATATGTATGATGGGTATATGGGCATGGGACTATGGGATGGAGGATGTTTGATGGGTATATGGGCACAGGCCTATGGGATGAGGATATGTATGATGGGTATATGGGCACTCGACTATGGGATGGTGAATATGTATGATGGGTATATGGGCATGGGACTATGGGATGGAGGATGTGTGATGGGTATATGGGAACAGGCCTATGGGATGGAGGATGTGTGATGGGTATATGGGCACTGGACTATGGGATGGAGGATATCTATGACATGTATATGGGCACGGGACTATGGGGTGGCGAATATGTATGATGGGTATATGGGCATGGGACTATGGGATGGAGGATGTGTGATGGGTATATAGGCACAGGCCTATGGGATGGAGGATATGTATGATGGTTATATGGGCACAGGACTATGGGATGGCGGATATGTATGATGGGTATATGGGCATGGGACTATGGGATGGAGGATGTGTGATGGGTATATGGGCACTGGACTATGGTATGGAGGATATGTATGATGGTTATATGGGCACAGGACTATGGGATGGCGGATATGTATGATGGGTATATGGGCACGGGACTATGGGATGGAGGATATGTATGATGAGTATATGGGCATGGGACTATGAGATGAAGGATGTGTGATGGGTATATGGGCACTCGACTATGGGATGGCGAATATGTATGATGGGTATATGGGCACGGGCCTATGGGATGGAGGATATGTATGATGGTTATATGGGAACAGGACTATGGGATGGCGAATGTATGATGGGTATATGGGCATGGGACTATGGGATGGAGGATATGTATGATGGTTATATGGGCACAGGACTATGGGATGGCGGATATGTATGATGGGTATATGGGCATGGGACTATGGGATGGAGGATGTGTGATGGGTATATGGGCACTGGACTATGGTATGGAGGATATGTATGATGGTTATATGGGCACAGGACTATGGGATGGCGGATATGTATGATGGGTATATGGGCACGGGACTATGGGATGGAGGATATGTATGATGAGTATATGGGCATGGGACTATGAGATGAAGGATGTGTGATGGGTATATGGGCACTCGACTATGGGATGGCGAATATGTATGATGGGTATATGGGCACGGGCCTATGGGATGGAGAATATGTATGATGGGTATATGGGCACTGGACTATGGGATGGAGGATGTGTGATGGGTATATGGGCACTCAACTATGGGATGGAGGATGTATGTTGGGCATATGGGCACGGGCCTATGGGATGGTGGATATGTATGATGGGTATATGGGCACGGGACTATGGGATGGAGGATAATTATAATTTGCTAAAACTAACCACAGTTAGTTACTATGCCCGGGCAGCGCCGGGCTCTTCAGCTAGTCTCTGTATATATTTCATGAGTCATATACAGATGCTCACAGGCTCAGTATGGATTACCCAATAAAATAAAAAGGTGAAAAAAGGGTACAGTATCACCAGATACAAGGCATATATAGTATAGTGTAAACATTCTGAATTTCCGTATACATTTCAGGAGGCAGACACAAACGCTCTCAGACCCAGTATGGATTACACAAGAATATGAAAAGCTGTAAATGGGTAATGTAACACAAGCGTACAGCTGTATACTGTTAAGGACGGCGGAATGCACTAAATATAAAATAACGTAAAGTGCGTTCGCCACCTGGGGTCCACCATGCAGAAGGTGTAAACACTGCTGCTAGCTAATGGCGGACACAGAATATGGCGGTATATCGCACACGGGTTGAACGTCACCCAGTGTGCACAGGGCGTACTCTGTTAAACTTCACAGAGACGCTAAAGCATTAACTTAAATACTGAGCCTGTTGGACTGACAGGTCTCAGAGAAGTGCACGCACGGTATATGATCACAGGAGCTGGGCCCAAGGCAGAGGGTCAGAGTGCGTCTAGACCTACCGTGCGTGTGGCGTCGCTACTGTGGACGCCAAGGGGAGCTGCAGATTGCAGCACGGCGACAGATACAGCCGCTATGCGACAATGCTCGGTAGCAGGCACACTGTCGGACTCTGGCTGGCACTGACTCTAAGCCTAAGTCCCTGTACACATTCGTAATATCAGAGGGAGGGGATCTTAATTAATCATTTGCAGGTTCATGCATCCATCATCATTCACACAGTTAGCAACTAGAGACTACAATAGCGCATGGCCAAGCGCCATGCAAACCTTTTATAGCCGGGACCTTCCGGAAGCTTCCAGATCCCAGTGATAGACCAATCAGCTCACGAGAGGGACCTGGGCATGTGACTCCCAATCTCCAATGGGAGATCGTCTTGTGAGCATGCTCAGTAGAGCGGCGGAGGGACTTAGCCTCTGGAGCGATTTGTTGCTGAACAGCCTGCATTGCCATTGCTGACCCGAAGGTGGCAGCAATAGCCAGACCCACAGAGCAGGTCTGGACAGGGAGTCTGGGACACCAGGATTGCTGAGCAATCTCCTCTGTGGCAAAAGACAATGGGAGACCACAGAATGTGAGGCTCTAGATTCCTGCTGAACCGTTGCAGGAACCCAACACCTAACATTACCCTCCCTCTCCTGAGCCTTCCAATCCACCAAATAAAGTTTTTTGCCACGTACCACCTTGTGTCCCACAGTGGCATAGGCCTCAGGCTCGTCCGAAGACAAGTCTGATGTCCCGGCAGATGACTCAGAAAACCGGGACATGTTAACAGGTTTGAGAAGGAACACATGGAATGCGTCAGGGATGGCTAAGTTGCCAGGAGCAGAAGTTGGAGCGGGGCGCCGATGTGTGTCGATGGGCATCTTCATTCTCACTTTAGAGGCTTGAGTGACATGCAGGGTGCGACCCAGACTGTCGCGAACCTCCATTGCCCGGTCTGCCACCGGCAAGGGATACAGTAACCCAGTCAGCCTCTGTTTAGAGGAGCTGCTCTGAGCACAAGCGGTGCATGCCTGAATGTATTTTTTAGTGTCCCGGGCCCTGTGCGACCACCAATAAGACCTTGCCAGGAGTTGTGTGGTCTGCTTGTACCCAAAGTGACCACCCACCCTGGACACGTGTGCCCACGCGAGAACCTTGGACCGCAGGTGAGGCGGGACAAAGGTCTTGCCCGGCGGCACTGACTCGAGGATGACCAGAACCCCGGTCTTCAGATTCCCAGTAGGGGACATGGAGAGATCTGCAGGCACGTCCACAGAGGCTACATGGACGCTGCCCCCCATGGACCTTCCCACACAGTCTTTGCACCATCCCAATATTTTCCCCGAGGACCACTCTATATGAGGGGAATGGCAATGGAGCCAGGGAACCCCGAGGAGCACCTGATCGATGCCCTCTGGCATAATGAGCAGGGACAGCATCTCCTGGTGAGATGGTGGAATTGAGAGCCTAAGGGGTGCTGTCTGGTGGGTAATCTGGGATGACAAGGTCGACCCGTTGACTACCCTGATGGGCACTGGGTGAGGAAGTGGTACCAATGGGATAGCATGCTGTTGGGCGAAGGACGAGGACATAA
The DNA here is from genome assembly GCF_039654945.1 of Dendrobates tinctorius. NCBI lineage: Eukaryota > Metazoa > Chordata > Amphibia > Anura > Dendrobatidae > Dendrobates > Dendrobates tinctorius. The sequence continues at coordinate 34,695,483 of NW_027361697.1, forward strand.
AGTTCCCTTCTGCCCTGGAATCCACCGTGACCTTTACCTCCCAGGAGGAATCTCCGCTATCTAATGTCCCTAGGAGCGCCGGTTTGGGGGAGAAGGTCTCCATAGCGAATAGACCTCCACCAAATACCAGTGGACACGATTGTTTTTTCGGCCGCTGTGATCACCTGTTAGCCAGGTGACCAGACTGTCGACACTGGTAACAGCGTGTGGAGCTTTGTGCCGGACGCGTCTTGAGGCCGGCGCGGGACACCTCCATGGGCTCTGGAGGTAAACTTTCCAGCTCGGGTGGCTCTAGAGATTCAAGGAGGTTGGGAGCCAAGCTAACCTTCCGCCTGGATTGAGCACCCTCCAGCCCACGCTATGAAAAACGGAGATCAATGCGGGTAGAAATGGCAATCAGCTCTTCCAGACTTACGGGAACCTCCCTGGTAGATAGAGCATCCTTAACATGCTCTGCCAAACCTCTCCAGAACACAGGGATGAGGGTTCTATCAGGCCATTCCAGCTCGGAAGCCAGTTTCCCGAAACAGACGGCATACTGGCTGACTGAGAGGGATCCCTGTGTTAATGCTAGTAGCTGGAGAGAAGTGTCATGAGTGACCCGTGGCCCCAAAAATACCTGCTTCAGAGATGTTAGGAACTGAGCAGCGGTCCGAACCTCTGGGTCACCACGCTCCCACAGTGGCGTGGCCCACTCCAACGCCCTGCCCGACAGAAGGGAAACGAGAAGCACCATCTTGGCCCGTTCTGTAGGGAATCGTGCAGCCAGTAACTCAAGCTGGATAGAGCACTGGCTCACAGAACCCCTGCAGGAGGCGCTGTCGCCAGAAAATTTATAGGGCAACGGAAGGCGGGAAACTGTTGGTGCAGGTTTGGACGTGGACACACGCGAAAAAGCCTCTGCGACTGCCTGGGAAGCAGCCTCAGTAAACTTCGCAGCTGAGGTGGCACTCTCGAGAGTAGCCAACCTGCCTTCCAGCTGCCAAATGTACTGCAGAAGCTGCTGCTAGTCCTCCATTTCTAGCCAGACCCTGGCGCTAGTGTAATGTTAAGGACGGCGGAACGCACTAAATATAAAATAACGTAAAGTGCGTTCGCCGCCTGGGGTCCACCATGCAGAAGGTGTAAACACTGCTGCTAGCTAATGGCGGACACTGAATATGGTGGTATATCGCACACGGGTTGAACATCACCCAGTGTGCACAGGGCGTACTCTGTTAAACTTCACAGAGACGCTAAAGCGTTAACTTAAATACTGAGCCTGTTGGACTGACAGGTCTCAGAGATGTGCACGCACGGTATATGGTCACAGGAGCTGGGCCCAAGGCAGGGGGTCAGAGTCCGTCTAGACCTACCGTGCGTGCGGCGTCGCTACTGTGGACGCCAAGGGGAGCTGCAGACTGCAGCGCGGCGACTGACAAAGCCGCTATGTGACAATGCCCGGTAGCAGGCGCACTGTCGGACGCTAGCACTGTTGAAGATGGTGCTGTGGTTTGTAGCTTGCCACTGGCTGGCGCTGATTCTAAGCCTAAGTCCCTGTACACATTCATAATATCAGAGGGAGGGGATCTTAATGAATCATTTGCAGGTTCATGCATCCATCACCATTCACACAGTTAGCAACTAGAGACTACACTAGCGTATGGCCGAGCGGCCATGCAAACCTTTTATAGCCGGGACCTTCCAGAAGCTTCCAGATCCCAGTGATAGACCAATCAGCTCACGAGAGGGACCTGGGCCCGCATTGCCATTGCTGACCCGAAGGTGGCAGCAACAGCCAGACCCACAGAGCAGGTCTGGGCTGGGAGTCTGGGACGCCGGGATTGCTGAGCAATCTCCTCTGCGGTCGAAAGACGATGGGAGACCGCAGAATGTGAGGCTCTGGATTCCTGCTGAACAGCTGCAGGAACCTGACGCCTAACATATACAGTGTTGGGCAAATTTGAAATCTTGGTATTTATTTCCAGAGTCACCCTCAGATGCTCACTCAGTCTGGGTTTGACCATAATAAAAAATGTTGTAAAAAAGGTACTGGATAACATGACAGCAAGAATATATATTATAGGGTACAATTGAAATCTCTGTATATGTAGTCAGTCTCAGACACTTACTCAGTATGGATTTGACTGTAATACTAAATGTGGAACAAAGGTACTTTATAACAAGATACAAGCTGTAGTGAGTATAGGGTAAAAATTGGTATCTCCAATTCACTGTATATATAGAAGGTGTAAACCACACACACTCACTCACTATGGATGATACATAATACAAAATTTGGAACAAAGGTACTGTATCAGCACATACCAGGCGTATCCAGTCTAGGGGTAATTGTAAATTTCTGTCTATACTTCCAGAGTCAGACACAGACACTCACAGGCTCAGTATGTATTACACCAGAATCTAACAAGTAGGGAAAGGTAGTTGAAGCATACTACAGTGTTGTGATACTTTTAAATTATATTTCAATCTCAGTAAGCCAGTTCAGACTCTCTGCTACTGGAAACTACATGGATACAAGTAAAGACGGAAAGTCGAGTGTTAGCAGAAATTTGGGAATTACTCATCGCGGGAAAACCTCCTGGTAGATGTTGCAGAGGCAATGCAGACCCTCAATTACAGTGTCTGTGGAGACAGCGAAAACGGTTCTTTGTGAAGAAAGGATTGCTTTATCGCAGTAGCGCGGATCACATCACCGTTACTTGTCTCCATCAAACTGTGATCACAGGGAGAGATGTAGATGGAGCGCCAGCCAGGGCTAGCGGGGTACTCGGTACCGGGCCCGTTGATCTCAATGGGAGTTGTCACGGGAGCTGTAACCCGGTCCGTGGCCCTGGGGCTCCATGGCAAAAGGGGATGAATGAACAATGGAATAGAGTTTATGAATAGTTCGTGATGCCACCTGTGATGTTTGGCAAGTGAGATGTTAGGCTGACGCTGCATGCAGATCCTCTGGGACTGGTGGTGTGTTGCAGCCGAGATGGTGAAGCTCCCCAAAGGTGGTGCTGTAGTCCCAGGGCAGTGTGGATGTAGTAATGGAGGGGAGACGCAGGCAGGGTAGAATCTGGTACCTAGATGTAGCAGTGCGGAGTGTATTGGTGCGGGAATAAGTCGAGGACACCGGGGCATGTAGTTCCAAGGCTTTACTCACAGTCTGCAGTTCACACAGCTGCCTGCCTCCGTGCCGTGTCCTCCGGGTCAGGGGCTCAGTCAACCTCCAGGCAAGATAGGATGCTCCCTTCCAACACTCCACCAACATATGCCTTTCTGAATGTCTCCTCTATAGCGCCTTTAAGTGAAGTACTCCCAGTACTGAGTTACACTGGAGTTCCTCCTGACAGATGTTCCTATGAACTCTACTTGTACGGCAGACAGCTGTAGCCTGCTTCGGGGACTCCTTACTCCTGAGTCCCGGCTCACTATCCAAGTTGCTGTTGTGCCCCCAAGTCTTAGGTGGGAGTAGTGCATTTACAGCCCACTACTCCTCCGGTGTCTGCTGCAGGACCATAAGTGTCCATACAACCTTGGGGACCAAGCCCCGGCCTTGCGCTTAGAACTTCTAGGAAGGGTCCTCTTCTAACCTACGTCCTCTGTTCTCTTTTACTCCTCATGTTCCGTACTATTCTTTCCCTTCTGATGGAAGATCAGGTTTCTGTTCAATGTCTTTCTCCTTCTTTTCTTTCCCGTGCCAGCAGACCCAGATCACTGAGATCTGCTGCAGCACCTCCTTCCTCCATCCCTCTCTCAGGGATCTTCTCTCTCCAGCCTCTCTCTAAGACATTGAACTGAACTCAACTCCTAACCCTTCCCGCTCTTTTATGTATTCTAAACTCCACCTGCCTCCCAGCACGTTTCATGTTCCTAGCAGGGAGCCACCAAAGGTGCTCTGCTACACTCCAAGTAGGGAGCCGCAATGTGGCTTTGCTACACTACTTTGTGGTGAGGGGTGCAGGTGTTGGAGCGTGGTTAGGAGTTCCCACCTTACCTGGATGGTGGGGCACTACACCTCAGGAGGAGGTGCAGTACCTCTGTGGCGACTGAACCCTCAGGGGCGCCAACACACCACATCCGCGGGCTGCAAGTTAAACAGAAACAAGCAATTCCAGGAACATACAACATTTTTATGATGCTAAATGAACATGACTTATACTAAACTTCCTAATATAGGAGGCACAGTTTCTTGAACGTTACAAACAAATTAACTGTCTAAATTTTAAATTATGCTACCTAATTTAAAGTGCTATATAAGCAAACTCAATATCAATTCACATTTTCTAGAAACACATCTCCTTTCCGTTACCTTTCAAATTTTCTACTTTCTACTGTCTCTTCTAGACTTAGGATGACAACCGTGGATACCTGGTTAGTCACCTGTAATTTCAATTCTGTATTCACATCCTCAACATCTTTATTCAAAGTTCTGTAAAACATTCACTATGTCTCTTTCGCAATATACTTCCATAAAATCTATCATTAGGATTTTCATTATATACTAATACTTTCTAGGTTCTATTCAGAGAATAACATTAAGCATTATCATTAAGTGCAAGAGTAGACACTGGTCCGGCCAACGTGTCTGGAAATGTCCCTATGATGAGGTAGGTCTTCTTTTACGAAGAGAGTCCTATGTAAAACCAAGAGAGGGCACCTAAAGAGGTGCAAACTATATATAAATTGCAGTTCCGGATCATTCAACATTCATGATCTCCACAGTTCAAGTGTGAAGGCTGCCAACAAAACAGGGCAACACTGGAAAACAAACTAGAACATGATAACCAAAAAAATAGAAAACTGGTAGAAAAATAGGAAACAGAAAGCACAACTGTGCAAATACCCTCCTGGGTAACGAGAGTTAAATTGAAGAAGCATCTTAACTATTTGTTGTCCCCTCCTGGGGTTCTGGAAGCTGATGATTGGGAACTGCTACCAGATGAGATGCTCTGGGTGTCTTCATCCTGCTGCTGGCAGCTTGCCAATTGCATGTACTCTGCCTCCCAAAGAGTGAGATAGGGACTGGTCGGGGTATTTGAAAGGGCCATGGAAATATCAACTGCCCGCGGGGACGGCATGTCTGCTATTGCCGGTGGTACCTCTGCTGCTGTTGGCGATCCAGCCAGCGTGATCACCGATAACTCGGAATCGGACTCTTCGGTGTCCATCGGGACCTCGGCTGACGGTACCGCAGCCCGGGGTTGCAGACAGGGTGTAATCGGACCAATCTGACTCGCCGGCGCCACTCCCGACATGGATCTGAATCCGGCACAGGTACATGGTAATGAACCGCGGCAGCCGCTACTCCCGGATTTACCTGGGGAACGGGCCGCAGCTGGATCCGTGCAGGCACTGAGCTGGCATCAGTTGGGGGCGTTGAAAGGGACCTGCGTGGCCGCGCCAGGTATAGGCGGGGACTTGGCCCTGGTCCTCCATTCTGCTCCACGACCCTCATATATCTTCTCCTCGCGGGCCGCATCCAGTGGAAGTACCGGCCCGGAGGTGGTGGCGAGAGATGCAAATGGCACTGTAGCGGTCGTATGCGCCGCAGCTGCTGCCTGGGGGTGAGTCGCCCCCCCTCGCATTCTGCTGGCCCCTTCTCTCCTTTCTCTTCCATCATGGCGTTCTAGCGTTCTCCTTCCTGTCTCGGCTCCTTTCCCGCCGCCGGTTTTCGCTCCTCCTTCTGGGGGAGGCGTCTTCTTCCAACTCCTCCATACCAAGCCAGTATACGAACCCCTCGGGGGGTGGGCCAAGTTGCTGTCGCATAGAAGTTTAGACAGGGGAGGCCCAGGACAGTCCACGCTCTTTTCTTAGGACCACCCATATTATCACACCCTTCTTCTCCATGCCGTTGGCCATTTTTAGTATTCATTTCACAGTCTATAAAATTGGGTCTTCGGCACATTCTCAAAAGTTTTAAGTCCAACAAATCTTAGGCACACAGAACCCGATGGCATCGGGTCTCGTCATCCTGTTCGTGACGCCAAAATGGAGCGCCCGCCAGGGCTAGCGGGGTACTCGGTACCGGGCCCATTGATCTCAATGGGAGTTGTCACGGGAGCTGTGACCCGGTCCGTGGCTCTGTGGCTCCATGGCAAAAGGGGATGAATGAACAATGGAATGGAGTTTATGAATAGTTCATGACGCCACCTGTGGTGTTCGGCAAGTGAAATGTTAGGCCGACGCTGCATGCAGATCCTCTGGGACTGGTGGTATGTTGCAGCCAAGATGGTGAAGCTCCCCACAGGAGGAGCTGTAGTCCCAGGGCAGTGTGGATGTAGTAATGGAGGGGAGACGCACGCAGGGTAGAAGCTGGTACCCAGATGTAGCAGTGCGGAGTGTATTGGTGCGGGAATAAGTGGAGGACACCGGGGCATGTAGTTTCAAAGCTTTACTCACAGTCTGCAGTTCACACAGGTGCCTGCCTCCGTGCCGTGTCCTCCGGGTCAGAGGCTCAGTCATCCTCCAGGCAAGATAGGATGCTCCCTTCCAACACTCCGTCAACATATGCCTTTCTGAATGTCTCCTGTATAGCGCCTTTAAGTGAAGTACTCCCAGTACTGAGTTACACTGGAGTTCCTCCTGACAGATGTTCCTATGAACTCTACTTGTACGGCAGACAGCTGTAGCCTGCTTCGGGGACTCCTTACTCCTGAGTCCCGGCTCACTATCCAAGTTGCTGTTGTGCCCCCAAGTCTTAGGTGGGAGTAGTGCATTTACAGCCCACTACTCCTCCGGTGTCTGCTGCAGGACCATAAGTGTCCATACAAACTCGGGGACCAGGCCCCGGCCTTGCGCTAAGAACTTCTAGGAAGGGTCCTCTTCTAACCCACGTCCTCTGCTCTCTTTTACTCCTCATGTTCCATACTATTCTTTCCCTTCTGATGGAAGATCAGGTTTCTGTTCAATGTCTTTCTCCTTTCCTTTCCCGTGCCAGCAGACCCAGATCACTGAGATCTGCTGCAGCACCTCCTTCCTCCATCCCTCTCTCAGGGATCTTCTCTCTCCAGCCTCTCTCTAAGACTTTGAACTGAACTGAACTCAACTCTAAACCCTTCCCGCTCTTTTATGTATTCTAAACTACACCCGCCTCCCAGCATGTTTCATGTTCCAAGCAGGGAGCCACCAAAGGTGCTCTGCTACACTCTAGGCAGGAAGCCGCAATGTGGCTTTGCTACACTACTTTGTGGTGAGGGGTGCAGGTTTTGGAGCATGGTTAGGAGTTCCAACCTTACCTGGATGGTGGGGCACTACACCTCAGGAGGAGGTGCAGTACCTCTGTGGCGACTGAACCCTCAGGGGCGCCACATAGACATGGTCCTCACTGCCTATCATGATGTGTCTGGTCATTTTGGAGTGCCAAAGACAGAAGCCACAGACCGTAGGCGACTTTATTGGATTGACATGAGAGGAGACATTGAAAAATGGTGGCAGGAATTTCACAAGTCTGTGACTATCACAACTGTGAAAGGTGATCTTGTAAGTTGACGTGCATTACAAATGGTAGCCATTGATCATCTGAAGGTAGAGGCCAGCAGGACAGGGCATAGCTACATCTTAACCATCATCGATCAATACACCAAATTTCTAGTGGCCGTCCCTGTGAAGGATTTAACTGCCCAGACTACACAGCGATGGAGCAGGGAGAGGTAAGTATTGCAACTTGCAAGTGCTGTGGCCATGACCAAGCAGGGGGGACACTCGTGGTCGACGGTACTGGCACGGGGCCCCTCATAGTACGCTGGTGTGTCTGAAGGCGAGTGGGCCCCCCACCGTCAGAGACACTGTATTGTACTATGAGTGGCCCTGTGCCAGTGCCGTCGACCATCTGTGGGCCCATCCACCTGTTCAGAGCAACGGCACTTGCCCGGGTGCGCCAGGTGTTGACTCCAGCCATTGGGGGGGTGGGAAGCCCACTTAGGGAGATTTAAATAATGGCATATGTTGATGTGTTGGCTGGACATTCAGCTGCTGCAAAGGGCAGAATTGGGCAAGTCCGAGGAAGAGGAGGACAAAAGCGAGGCAGTTTTCTGGCAACCTATGTCATCAGGGGAAGGTGGGACAAAATCCTTTGAAACCCATGCATGGTTCATTTTAATGAAGGTTAGATCATCAACATTTTGGGTAGACAGACGGGTCCTTTTTTCTGTCAGGATTGATCCAACAGCACTGAAGACTCTTTCAGATAACACACTAGCAGCAGGGCAAGTGAGCTCCTGTAAGGCATATTGTGCTAATTCAGGCCAGGCGTCCAGTTTAGAGGCCCAATAGTCAAAGGGGAATGACTTGTGAGGGAGAACATCGATATGGGAGAAGTAGTTTGTAACTATAGTTGACAACTGCTGTCTCCTGTCAGTTTTAATCGATGCAGTATTAACAGTCGTGTGAGCAGTACTTGAGAAATCATTCCACAACATGGTCATTAAACCCCTGTCTCCAATGCCACTTCAGCTGTGTGCACCACGAACACCTCTTCCATTGTGCCCACTACGGCTCGTGGGAGAACCAGCACCGCTGCTGTGTGCTGGGAAACAACCTGCTTACCAGAGTTGCTTGTTTGTTAGCCAATATTATCTCTAGGTTCTCCTGTGGCATGAAGTTCTGTAATTTGTCTTTGTCGCGTGGATTGAGGATGCTGGCCAGCCAGTAGTCATCATCTCTCATCATTTTGGCAATGCGGGGGTCCCTTTTTAGGATCCGCAAGGCATAATCGAACATGTGGGCCAATGTTCCAGGTGTCAATGATGCACTGCCAGTGGTGGGTGGAGGAGCACTTTCTGTCAAATCCACATCCCTACAGTCATGCACAAACACTGTACCTGACCTTGGAACACCAACATTTTCTCTTGCCACCTGAGAAGCATCCTCCTGCCCAAAATAATCATCCCCCTCATCCTCCTATTCCTCTTCTTCCTCCACCTCGTCCACGACAGTTCCTTGACCAGACAATGGCTGTCATCAAGGCTTCCCTCCTCCTCCTCCGCTGCAGATGCCTGATCCTTAATGTGCGTCAAACTTTGCATGAGCAGACACATAAGTGGGATGCTCATGCTTATGATGGCGTCATCTGCGCTTACCAGCCGTGTGCATTCCTCAAAACACTGAAGGACTTTACAGAGGTCTTTCAGCTTTGACCACTGCACACCCGACAATTCCATGTCTTCCCTCAAACTGCCTGCCCGTGTATCCTCCCACAAATGCATTACATCCTGCCTCTGTTCGCACAGCCTCTCAACCATGTGCAGGGTGGAGTTCCACCTTGTTGCAACTTCTATGATTAGGCGGTGCTTGGGGAGGTGGAGCAATCGCTGCAGCTTCTGCATACGAGTGGAGTGGACGTTTGAGCGACGGATGTGCAAGCACAGTCTTCGCACCTTATGGAGCAGGGATGTTAACTCTGGATAATTATTAAGGAAGCACTGCACCACCAGGTTCAAAGTGTGAGCCATGCAAGGTATGTGTGTGAGTTTTGCACGGGCTATGGCTGCCACAAAATTACGGCCGTTATCACTGACTACCTTGCCTGCCTCAAGATGTAGACTGCCCAGCCATGACTCTGTTTGTCGCTGCAAGTAGTCTGCCAGTACCTCCACGGTGTGTCTGTTGTCGCCCAAAGACATCATCTTTAACACAGCCTGCTGACGCTTACCACTAGCTGTTCGATAGTGAGACACCTTGTGTGAAACACTGCCAGCTGCAGATGGAGTGCTCGTGCGACTGCGCTCTGTGGACGAGCCTTCGCTGATAGAGGAGGAGGAGCGAAAGCCTACAGCCAACTGTTTCCTATACCGTGGGCTAGGCAGCACTTTTCCACCAACGCTGTCCCCAGTGGAGCCTGCATCAACCACATTAACCCAGTGCGCAGTGATGGACCCATAACGGCCCTGGCCATGCCTACTGGTCCATGCATCTGTTGTGAGGTGCACCTTTCCACTCACTGACTGTTTTAGTGCATGGACAATGTGGTCTTTCACATGCCGGTGGAGGGCAGGGATGGCTTTTCGAGAAAAGAAGTGCCGACTGGGTAGGTCATAGCGTGGGACAGCGTAGGCCATGAGGTCGCGGAAAGCTTCGCTTTCAACCAAACGGTAGGGCATCATCTCTAATGTGATTAGTTTGGCAATTTATGCGTTCAAACAATGTGTACGTGGATGAGAGGATGAGTACTTTCTTGTCCTACTCAGAGTGTCTGGTAGGGTGAGCTGTACTGGAGAGCTGCATATGGGGGATGTAGCGGTGGACCGGACGGAGTGAGAGGGGGTAGGTGATGGTATTGGTGGTGATGGCCTAGATTCAGTGTTGTGTTGCAAAACCATTGTGATTCCCTGAGAGCTTTGGCCTTGCGACGACACCTCCACATTTAGTGCTGGTGGTGTGCTTAACTGTGGCGGTGGTCTTACAGTAGGGGAAGCGATGGAGCATTGCTGGCTACCTTCATTCGGAGCAGGTGCACACGTGCTACCTGAGGTTTTGTAGTCCGTCCACGCTTGCAAGTGCATGTTGATTAAATGTCTAAGCATGCAACTGGTATTCAAATTTCTGAGTTGTTTACCTCGGCTAAAGGTCCTTCCGCACTTCTTACAGGTAACCTTTGCCTCATCAGTAGGATTTTGGACAAAGAAGTGCCTCACTGCACTCTTCTTACTATGGTATACATTTTCTGGCCTTGCACACAGTGCTAAGTTGACCGTCTGGCCAAGCTGTCCTGCAACTCTTTTAATTTTTGTTCCACGTTTTTGGACAGCTACGGGCCTGGCAGATAACCGCTGCTGCGATGTCAATGCCTGCTGCGGATCCTTCTCCTTATCTGAACTATTGCCAGCGCCACTCTCCTCCCCCAATGGATGCCAATCCGGGTCCAGAACTGGGTCATCCATCACCTCCTCTTCAAAGTAATCTGCACCTTCCTCTTTACCTTCCTCTGTGTCACCGTGTAAGGTGGTATAGTATGCAGGAAGGGGCACCTGAGTTTCATCAGGGTCAGATTCTGACTCAATAGACTGCGAGGGCAATGTAGCGCTCTGGGTCGATGTACCAGCATAATCATCTAGTAGTGGCTGTGCATCAGTGCATTTCATGTCAGATTCATTTTGGACTGGGGAATTCTGAATTTGACTGGATAACCCAGGCATGGTATGTGAAAAGAGCTCCATAAAGTAATCTGAAGCGTGGGCTGCCGCATCCTTAACTTTTGATGGGGGTGAAGGACACAAGGAAAGGTGTTTTTCCTGACCAGAACCCTGCACTGACGACTCCGTGCTTGCAGGTTTCAAACGTTCAGAAGAGGAGGCAATAGAGCTGGTGGCTGTTTCAGCAATGTACGCCAAAACCTGTTCCTGATGCTTCGGCTTTAAAAGCGGTTTTCCTACTCCAAGAAAAGGCAACCTTACAGGCCTTCTTGGGCCAGACGATGACGCAGGCTCAACACCTCCTGCCTTAGCTGCTATTGTGCTTTTGCCACAACCAGCCGATGCACCACCACCATCAGTACCAGCTGCGCCTCCCCTGCCCACGTCCACGGACTCTTTCACCATACTTCCTCATGTTTGGGAAAATGTACCAAAAATACTAGCAGAGAGATGGTGCTGTATAAGGAGAGTCCAGCTGTGTAAGGTGTATTAGAAAAATTAAATCTATGTATATATTTTGTTATTCACAGACGCTCTCACAGTATGTATTGGACCGTAATCCAACAAGCAGATATATGGAACTATATCAGAAGTGTACAGCTGTATACGTTTTTTGTGTAACTAACAATCTCGGTATATGTATTTACGGAGAGTCACACACACACGCTGACTCTGTATTGATGTGACTGTTATGCGAATGACAGATATACAATACTGTTTGAGAATCGGACAGCTCTATACGGTGTGTGTATGGAAAATTGCCAATCTCCGTCTATTTGCATAGGGACTGACACACGCTGTCTGTCTAGTTTTGACCTTGATCAAACAGCAGATATCTGAAACTGAAAAGCGGACAGCACTCTTAGGTGTAGGTCTGCAAAAACAGAAAAACTCCTCGGCTTTTTTTTCCAGAATCACTCACAGATAGCTTCTATTTGTCTGTGATACAAGGTGGTACACGGTAGTATGTGAGGAGCGTACACAGCGAAACGGTGTCTGTATGGAAAATTGTCAATATTCGTCTATTTGTATAGGGACTGACACACGCTGTCTCTGTCTAGTTTTGACCGTTATCAAACAGCAGATATACGAAACTGTTTGAAAAGCGGACAGCACTCTAAGGTGTAGGTCTGGAAAAACGGAAAAACTCCTCTGCTTTTTTTTCCAGTCAGACACAGATAACTTCTATTTGTCCGTGATACAAGGTGGTACACGGTAGTGTGTGAGGACCGTACACCGCTATACTGTGTTAGGAACGGCAGAACGCACTAAATAAAAATAAATAATAAAGTGCCTTCGCGCTCGGGGTCCACCATGCAGTAGATGTTACACCGCTGCTAGGTAATGACAGACGAGCAATATGGCAGTATAATGCACACAGGTTAGACTTCACCCGAAGTGTGCAAAGTGGGCTCTGTTCACACGCAGAGGCGCCGCAACATAAACATACGAAAACGCTGAGCCTGTTAGTGTCACAGACCACAGGGAAATGCACACATGGTATCTGGTCACATGAGCTGCGTCCGTCTAGACCTACTGTGTGTGCGGCGTCGCTACTGCGGATGCCAAGGAGGGCTGCAACTGCAGCGCGGCGTAGGGTATGGCCGCTAGTCGACAAAGCTAGGAAGCAGGCGCAATGTCGGACGCTAGAGTAGAGGTGCGGTGTGCACAGTGGCCTAAGGCTAGTCACTGACTGGCGCTGACTGCTACACTAATTCTCTATCCACATGAATAATATCAGAGGGAAGGGGTTTCAAATGAGTCAGTCACCAGAGTCATACATCCGTCACCATTCACACATTAGCTTGAAAAGTCTATACTAGCGCATGGCCGAACGGTGATGCGTGCTTTTTACAGCCGTGCAGGACCTTCCAGATCTCCGAGATGGACCAATGAGATCTGGAGCAGGACCTGGGCACATGACTCCCGATCTCCAATGGGAGATCGCCTCGTGAGCATGCCCAGTAGGAGCACAGAGGAACTTAGTCTCTGGAGCGGTCTGCTGCAAAGTAATCTTCTCTGCAGTTGATAGACAGCAGGAGACCGCAGAATGTGAGGCTCTGGATTCCTGCAGAGCAGACGCAGAACACAGACACCTAACATTACCCCCCTCCTAGAGCCCCCTCCCCTCTGAGCCTTCCAATCTACCATCTTGTGCCCATCAGAGGCATAGGTCTCAGACTCGTCCGAAGGCGAGTCTGATGTCCTGGTAGATGACACGGAAAACCGGGACACGTGGAAGGTATCAGAGGCGGCAAGATCACCAGGTTTAAGAAGGGACACGTGGGAGACAACGGGAGCGGCAACACTACCCGGAGCAAAGGTTTAAGTGGAACGCCGCTGTGTGTTGGCGGACGTTTCCACTCTCTGTTTAAGGAGGCTATCCCGAGCACATGAGGCCCATGCCCGAATATATTTTTTAATGTCCCGAGCCCTGTGCGGCCACCAATACGACCCTGCCAGGAGTTTTGTGGTCTGCATGTAGCCACAGTGACCACCCGCCCTGGACGCGTGTGCCCACGCGAGAACCTTCGGCCAAAGGCGAGGGGGGACAAAGGTCTTGCCCAGCGGCACAGAGTTTGGCCATTGTGGGGCCCCATTATCCTGGGGAACAGAGTGCTGACAGTGGCATCCGCAAGTGGAGCTTAGTGCCACACGCGCCTCGAGACTGGCGCGAGACACCTCCATGGGCTCTGGGAGTGGACACTCTGGCTCGGGTGATTCCAGAGGTTCAAAGAGGTTGGGAGCCAGAGTAACCCTCCGTCTGGATGGAGCACGCTCCAGCCCGCGCTCTGAAAAACGGAGATCAATACGGGTGGCAATGGCAATCAGCTCCTCCAGACTTGCAGGAACCTCTCTGGTAGATAGAGCATCCTTAACATGCTCAGCTAAACCTCTCCAAAACACAGGGATGAGGGCTCTATCAGACCACTCCAGCTCGGAAGCCAGTGTCCGAAAACGAACGGCATACTGGCTGACCGAGAGGAATCCCTGAGTTAATGCAAGGAGCTGAAGAGAGGTATCGTACGTGACCTGTGGTCCCAGGAAAACCTGCTTGATAGATGTTAAGAACTGAGCAGCGGTCCGAACCTCAGGGCCACCACGCTCCCACAGTGGCGTGGCCCGCTCCAACGCCCTGCCCAACAGAAGGGAAATAATAAACCCCACCTTAGCCCGTTCCGTAGGGAATCGTGCAGCCAGCAACTCCAGCTGGGTAGAGCACTGGCTCACGAAACCCCTACAGAAGGCACAATCGTCAGAAAATTTATTGGGCAACGCGAGGCAGGAAACTGTCGGCGCAGGGGAGGACGTGGGCATACGTGAAACCGCCTCTGCGATAGCCTGTACAGCAGCCTTCGAAGACTTCGCCGCTGAGATAACACTCTCAAGAGTAGCCAACCGGCCCTCTAGCTGGCGAATGCACTGAAGGAGTTACTGCTGATCTGCCATTACTAGTCAGACCCTGGCGCTAGTATAATGTTAGGAACGGCGGAACGCACTAAATAAAAATAAATAATAAAGTGCGTTCGCCGCTCGGGGTCCACCGTGCAGTAGATGTTACACCGCTGCTAGGTAATGACAGATGAGCAATATGGCGGTATAATGCGCACGGATTAGACTTCACCCGAAGTGCGCAAAGCGGGCTCTGTTCACACAAAGAGGCGCCACGACATAAACATACAAAAACGCTGAGCCTGTTAGTGTCACAGACCACAGGGAAATGCACACACGGTATCTGGTCATAGAAGCAGGACCCAAGGCAGAGGAGCTGCTTCCGTCTAGACCTACCGTGTGTGCGGCGTCGCTACTGCAGACGCCAAGGAGGGCTGCAACTGCACCGCGGCGTAGGGCACGGTCGCTAGTCGACAAAGCTAGGAAGCAGGCGCAATGTCGGACGCTAGAGTAGAGGTGCGGTGTGCACAGTGGCCTAAGGCTTGCCACTAACTGGCGCTGACTGCTACACTAATTCCCTATCCACATGCGTAATATCAGAGGGAAGGGGTTTCAAATGAGTCAGTCACCAGAGTCATACATCAGTCACCATTCAAACATTAGCTCTAAAAACCTTTACTAGCGCATGGCCGAACGGTCATGCGCGCTTTTTATAGCCGTGTGGGACCTTCCAGATCTCCGAGATGGACCAATGAGATCTGGAGCAGGACCTGGGCACATGACTCCCGATCTCCAATGGGAGATCGCCTCGTGAGCATGCCCAGTAGGAGCTCAGAGGAACTTAGTCTCTGGAGCGGTCTGCTGCAAAGTAATCTTCTCTGCAGTAGATAGACAGCAGAATGTGAGGCTCTGGATTCCTACAGAGCAGACGCAGAACCCAGACGCCTAACATACGGTGTCTGTATGGAGAAAAGTCAATCTCCGTCTATTTGTATAGGGACTGACACACACTGTCTCTGTCTAGTTTTGACTGTGATCAAACAGCAGATATACGAAACTGTTTGAAAAGCGGACAGCACTCAAAGGGTTTGTGCACACGCTGCGGATTGGGGTGCGGATTTGGCGGCACGGATTTTGTAAAATTCGCAGGTAAATCTGCAGGTCAAAAGACCTGCGGTTTTACCTGTGGATTGCTCTGCGGTTCTGCCCTGCGGTTTTTCATCTCCTCAATGGAGGAGATGGCAAACCGCAGCAGAATCCGCAGAAAGAATTGACATGTCAATTCTTTCTGCGGATTGAAAACCACAGCAAAACCGCGTGGAAAAATCCGCACCGTCTGTATTGCGGTTTTCGTTTTCCATAGGATTTAAAGGTACTATACACCGCAGCAAAAACTGCTGCGGTTCCGCAGCGGCCAAATCCGCTGCGGAACCGCAGCAGAATCCGCAGCGTGTGCACACACCCTAAGGTGTAGGTCTGGAAAAATGGAAAATCTCGGCTTTTTCTTCCAGAGTCACACCCAGATAGCTTCTATTTGTCCGTGATACCAGCCGGTACACTGTAGTGTGTGAGGAGCATACACCGCTATTCGGTGTGTGAAAAAATGAATGCTCAGTAACTCACCAGGACAAAATAATAAAAGTTGGAGTGCTTTGAAAAAAGCAGTTTGAACAGTAGTGTGCACACAGCAATGCAGCTAGCAGGTAGCCTTAAAAGGCAGCCTAATCACCACCAGCGCTGCTGCACAAAAGCAAAAATCCTCCCCTTTCACTGCACACTAACTGTACACTGAAAAGCGCCATCAGCAGAAGCAGTTTTTTTTCTACTTCCCTGCCTAACGCTCTCCCTTACTCAGAATCAGCAGCAGCACCTCTCCCTATTCTTTTCTTTACAATGTTCTTTTTATTGAAAATAGTAAAAGTTACATATAATATTAGAAACATTCGTTTTTTATATATTTTTAAATCCTTACATTCTTCCATCCCTGGACATAAAAAACATAAACCAGAGTATGTAGCATCCAGTCATAGACAACAATCATTGTTATACATAGTTCAGAGACCGTAAGAAACCAGAGAACTATGGGAGTTTACATAATGGTAATAAATACTCTTTATTGATACATACAAAACAGATAAAAATTTGCATAGCAAATACAGACAATGTGTAAAAGTAACACCAAAATCAACCCGAGACTTCCCCTGGAAAAAGCTAACTTAGATTGGCGAAACACGTGTCGGGGTTCCCCCGGGAGGTGGTTGTTGTGCCGGCTCATGTGAGTACACACTCGTTGCCTTGTGTCCGTTTCTCCCTTGCCCACCTGTGGCTTTTTCCACATGGCGTTCCAGTATGGTTCATTGGACATCAATAGTTATATGGCTAATTAGGTCCCATTGCGCCATGGGATATTACCATGGGGGGATTACATCATTCCACTGTGGATATGTTGTGAGGATTATACTTGGGGCACAATTTTTGAGCTATTGACTGTATTTTGCCGGTACCGCACACCCGGGTTGATTTTGGTGTTACTTTTACACATTGTCTGTATTTGCTATGCAAATTTTTATCTGTTTTGTATGTATCAATAAAGAGTATTTATTACCATTATGTAAACTCCCATAGTTCTCTGGTTTCTTACATTCTTTGGAGTGGTTTTGTGCACTTAAAGGGTGGGCATACACCCGGTGCGAAATACTATGAGTCTGGTGGATGTGATATTAATAGTTCAGAGACCGCTGAGAATTATAAAGTTCAGTTAGAAATAACTATTTAGTAAAGCCTTAATCTGAACTTTTGCATGAGTGGTAGTATCTCTAATGCTACCTATGTTATAATATCCATCCAGATCAAATATTTAACAGAAATGTCAGAATAAAGGTAGAACATAGATAAGAAGGGGCCAGATGGGCCAAAATAACAAAGGGGGTCAAGAGGAGAGGTATGTGAAGAGGGAGGGTGGGGAAGAATCAAAGGCACAGAGATCACCAAAATGAGCCTACAATTGTAACTTCAGTGTAATACATCAGGTCTGAATATGGTCATGAGCTAGATGTGACGGTATTAGATTGCTTGAAGCGACTCCACGGTCGCCAAATCCTTTCAACAGTCAAGGAAGATCCATTTACCAGAGCTACCAATTTTGCTACTCGACATAGCATGTCCACTTTTTCAAATATTTGGGGCATAGTCGGGATAGTTGTTGTCCTCCAATATGCAGGGATCAATTTTACTGCTGATAGAATATGTTGGGCTAGCAATGATAATGTCTTGTTCCTGGGTACTGCCGGAAAATTCAAAAGTACAATTTCGGGTGTCAGCGTTACAGTTTTACCTATTATTTTATATACAAGGCCTTTTACCTCGTGCCAGAGCCGCAGTAGAGGTGGACAAGTCCATCACATATGTAAATATGTGCCCTCCTCCCTCGCACACCTCCAGCACATTGTCAAATTATTTGCTTGCCAATAATTGCTTAATTTGGGTGTTATATACCACCTGGTGATTATTTTAAAGGAGTTCTCCTGTGCTCTAATGCATTGTGATGGGCCATGAGAACTATAGATGTGCAAAATCTGTTGAGAGGTAAACTGACACCCCAAATCCCTTTCCCATAATGATCTATATGCTCTTTTATGGCAACAATCTGAAATGTTGTGTCTGATAAATAGTTGACAATATTTTTCTTGGCTTATGGGCTATTGCACAGAGGGTCTCAAAAGCAGCCAAGGGGCGCGTAATGTCTGAGACTTGGAGATGTCGAGCTAATGAGTCCCTTATAGAGCCAAATTGTATGAAGGATAGACATGAGAGACCCGGTAATTCCTTCAATGCCTGATAAGAGAGAAGTGTCCCATCTGACAATAGTTGGTCTACTTCTAAATTAGCTAGATGTCCATGTCTCCCCCTGTCTCCATCTCGGTAAAAGGCCACATGTGGCATTAAATCTGTTAGCCTAAGTAGAGGGGACAGAGGGGGGCCAACACCACTCTCAATTCTCTCCATACCTTCAAAGTGGCCCTAGTGTGTATATTGTATAATGTTTCATTTACATTCCTATCCGTGTGGGCCAGAAAAATGGATCTCAAAGAACAGGGGGCAAGTGCCCCCTCCACTTCGGTCCACTGCTGATCATTAGAGGTCCGTAACAAATCTACCACTCTAGTTAGCATCGCTGCCTGGTAATATCTCATTATATCTGGTGCACCCATTCCTCCCCTTAATTTAGAAAGTGTCAGGGTCCTATAGGCTAGGCATGATTTCTTTGCCTTCCAGATGTATCTGCGGAATAATAGGTTGTTCTTATTAAGGTACGCTTTGGGTATAGTTATGGGGATCATTTGAAAGAGGTATGTGAATTTAGGTAAAATTAAGCTTTTCAATAAGTTTTTCCTATCCATCCAAGAAGCAAATGAGTCCTTCCATGTCTTCATGATAGATTCTATGGAAGAGACCAAGAGGGGTATGTTTAACTGGAATAGATCCTTATCCGATCTCCCCAGCTTCACCCCTAAATAAGTTCTATGTTGTTTTGGCCATGCAAAGGGATACAAGTTTTTAAGTTTTTTTAAGGTATTTGGGGGTATATGTACATCTAGTGCTTCTGATTTTGACATATTTACTTTAAAGTTAGAAAGTTCACCATATTATTCTAAAAGATTCATTAAAGCTGGTATCCCCCGTAAAGGATTCGTCAGCAGGATCAAAAGATCATCCGCATATGCCGCCGTTTTGTAATGTTTCTTATTAATTTTTATAGCCTCTATCTCTAGATGTAGTTGTATGGCATTTAACAAAGGTTCTAGTGCCAGGACAAATAAAAGTGGGGACAAAGGGCATCCCTGCCTTGTTCCGTTTTTTATAGGGAAAGCATCTGTTATAAAGTCATTAATCTTAATTTGTGCCGTGGGGTTTTTGTACATTGCCATTACAGCCGTAGTGAATGTTTCCGGGATGTCGAATCTAGCCATGACCTCTCGCAGATAAATCCAGTCCACCCTGTCGAAATCTTTCTCCGCATCTGTTCCCAGCAGGACCAGTGGGAGTTTTTTGTGTTTTACATATTGTAGGAGATGTAGTATCTTGTATACGTTGTCCCTCCCCTCTCTCCCCCCCCACAAAGCCGGTCTGATCCATAGATATCAGTCTTGGCAGCAGTTCAGCCAGTCTCCCTGCCATCAAACTAGATAAGAGCTTTAAATCCACATTAAGAAGTGAGATCGGTCTGTAGCTGCTACATTGCTCAGGGTCTTTCCCCTCTTTATATATCAAAGATATTCTTGCTTCAAGTGATTGTTTCGGTAGTGGGTGGCCCTGTAATTCCGCATTACAAACATTTAGCAAATGCAGGAGTAGGAGGGAGGAGAAGGTCTTGTATTACAGAGCCGAGAACCCATCTGGTCCCGGTGCTTTCCCCTTTGGGCATATCGACAGGGCGGACCGTAACTCATCCAACCTAAACGGTTTAACGAGCTGTTGTTTTTGCTGATCCGACAGAACCGGAAGGTTCAATTTATTTAGAAAAAGTCTAGCCTCTATACCTCTTTTCACTGCAGATTCTGTATGGTCATCCAATCTTAGATTATAGAGTTGTTTAGAAAAGTCAAGAAACGCCTGCTCCATTTGTTCTGGATTTTGCGAGCTTATTCCCTGTTTATTTTTGATTGAAATAATTGTCGTTCGGGTCTGACGCTTCCTTATTTGTGACAAAAACAGCTTGGAGGCCTTGTCTCCATGGACATACATCCTGTCCTTCCATGACATATAGAGCTTAGCAGACCATGAGCTCAGTAAATCTTTAAGTTTCTGTCTTTTTTTATATAAAGCCTCTAAGGAGGGTTTATCAATATTACGTTTGTGCTGAAGCTCGAGCTGTGCTATGCTTTCATACAGTTCATGAATTTCCTTGTGTTGGAGTTTGCTAATGAATGAGGTAATAGAGATTAGTTCCCCTCTAGCCACCGACTTATGTGCTTCCCATAATATTTGTGGGGAAATGTCTGGGGTAGCATTGAGTTCAAAGCATTGGGAGACTACTCTGGCCATACATTCTTGAACTTCAGATTTCCCAAGTATAGATTCATTAAGCTGCCATACTCTATTTCGGGAATATGTTTTGGAGAGATACAATTTTAATAATACTGCTGAGTGGTCAGAGTAGATATTTGATATTATTTTTGCCTGTTGCATATTTAGGAGCATTTTGCTGGAAACGAAGATATAATCCAATCTATGATGAGATTTGTGAGGGTGCGAGTAAAAGGTATAATCTCGGTCAGAGGGGTTTAAATATCTCCAAGAATCAATTAGTTGCATAGATCCTAACTGTGTCTTTATGCGTTTTAAATCCTGTAGTGAGAATGAACTTTTCTGTTTCGTAGTATCCACTAAAGGCTCTACAGCTACATTGAGGTCACTCCCGATCACTAACATGCCCTCCCTGAAGTTATTTATTTTTTTTAATGTTGACACTATCCATTTTAATAACTTTTTATTTGGGGCATATAAACTACACATTGTAACTAGGGTGCCATTAAGGAGTCCGTTTACAAAGATATAATGACCTTGAGGATCTGCCAATGACTCTCTCAGTTGAAAGGACGCTCCCCTTGCCACCGCCACCGAGACACCTCTCGAGCCAGATTGTGTTGTTGTTGCATGGAACCATTTATCATAGACTGAGCGTTCAAAGGAGGGTAATCTATCAGGTTTGAAATGTGTTTCTTGGATAAGCAGGATTTCTGCTTTTTGTTTTTTAAACAGCTGTACTGTGTGTCGCCTTGAACTTGGGGAATTTAGCCCATGTGCATTAAATGAGATAAATGTACACACCTTATCAGAGACCGCCATACCATAACCTGGGAAAGATTTCTTGTATCATGCCTTGTGGATCCGTCCCTGTGCCTTTTCGGGTAGGGTGTGAGTTCAGGAGGGGAAGGTAAGTAAGGAAAAAACTAGGAAAGAAGAGGTGCAGAAATAAAGAGAGAAAAAACATAACATCAATAATATCTTGACACATATGATGCCTAAAATTTTTCCTCGGTACAATACCGAGCAGAAACCAGCCGTTAGCATTGTTTAGCTATGTGCCGGCTGGAAGGAAATTAGCTAAACATTATAGGCTAAGTATAGAGAGCTCCATTCCAAAGTAACGCCCGATATGGGCGAAGAAGAGATACCTATTTAGCACTTCCCAGTGAAGTGCCAACAGAATAAGGCGGGCGCGTCTACCCAAACCTGGAAAGACACACCATCCCCCTCGAGGTATCATTGTTTAAACTTCTGTAACTTCATAACTAAAAACCAAAAAAATTAGTTAACAGACCCAACCATTTCTATATGTTCAAGTAGTATCTCTAGTGTCCTTAAGTGGTGTGGACTTTGTCAGCTTCCTCTTCTGCCTTTGTGTCTTTGGCGTTAGCAATTCCTGCCACGACTGCTAGTTCGGCAAGGAGAATAGACAAGGAGAAAAAATACAAACACACAAAATACTAATATAAAGTGTAATAATCACATTAATATAAATAAAGATATAAATATATAAAAAAGTGTGATTGAACCAATCTCCCAAGAAAAGGATGGCAGACCATCCGGTGTGTATGAAAAGATTTACTCAAGGGTGGATAAAAAAGTGCCACAAGATAAAAGTAGAATGTGCAGCATGAATGATGATACAATGATGATACAATGATAAAGTAATAAAAATAATAATAACAAATGGCAAAATTTTTTGTGAAAAAAATGCCTTTATTAAAATATATTGGCACAACAATTAAGTGCATTAAAATTATATATATATATATATATAATCATAAAAAAGAAAAAATAATAATAAAATATAAAACCACATATGCGGTATACTTATGTATATTGGAAAACCCGTTCCATAACAAGAAAGGCTTAATTAATAATACAGGTAAAAAAGTGCATGAATTAAAGTGACACAAAAAAATAAATATACATTAATAGATGTGCCAAAAGTGCAGCTGTGCAAATAAATAAAAAACGCCCTAAGGCGTGTGCTATTAAACCAAAAAAATACCTGTAAGCCAATGACCGCAATGTGGATAATATAATGACGCGCGTCATTATATTATCCACATTGCGGTCATTGGCTTACAGGTATTTTTTTGGTTTAATAGCACACGCCTTAGGGCGTTTTTTATTTATTTGCACAGCTGCACTTTTGGCACATCTATTAATGTATATTTATTTTTTTGTGTCACTTTAATTCATGCACTTTTTTACCTGTATTATTAATTAAGCCTTTCTTGTTATGGAACGGGTTTTCCAATATACATAAGTATACCGCATATGTGGTTTTATATTTTATTATTATTATTTTTTCTTTTTTATGATTATATATATATATATATATATATATATATATATATATATATATATATAATTTTAATGCACTTAATTGTTGTGCCAATATATTTTAATAAAGGCATTTTTTTCACAAAAAATTTTGCCATTTGTTATTATTATTATTTTTATTACTTTATCATTGTATCATCATTGTATCATCATTCATGCTGCACATTCTACTTTTATCTTGTGGCACTTTTTTATCCACCCTTGAGTAAATCTTTTCATAGTTCGGCAAGGAGTGTAGCAGGGAGGCCGAGTGAAAGGACTCCAAGTCAGGGTATGTGTCCAGTGTGATCCCCAGTGTATCGCAGGCCAGCTTCACTTCCTGCGATGTTCTGGCTTGAATGTTCTTATCTCCATGTGTAATATGTATGCCAAATGGGAACAACCATCTGAAGCGAAGGCCTTTGTTTGCAAGGGCCTCAGTAAATGGTTTCAGTATCCTCCGCTTCTTAAGAGTATTAGCAGATAAATCTTGGAAGAGTCTTATTTGTGAATCTTCAAAGGTAATCTCTTGTGCTTCTCTCGCTCTACGTAGAATCAAATCTTTTACACGGTAATCGAGGAAACGGCAGATGACATCTCTCGGTTGCTCCGCTTGTGAGGGTTTTGGTCAGAGGGCTCTATGAACTCTTACCAGCTCAATCTCCTGTGGGTCTGACTCGAGAAGGAGATTCTTGAATATTTCCTGAGCAGTTTTGCTCAGTGCTTCAAAGGCTACCCTCTCGGGGAGGCCCTTGATCCTCACATTATTGCGGCGTTCTCGATTTTCATGATCTTCCAATGTCGTGTGGATCATATGTAGTTGGTTTTCATGTATAATTAAGGAATCTAGTATGGCGTTAGATCTTTGTGTTACAGTGATCTGCATAGAATCGAGGGTTTCAAGCCTGTGGCCCTGCTGGTTTAAATCTTGCTTTATCTCCGCCAGTTCCTTCCTTATTGGTTCAAGGGACTTGGATAAAATACGTTTGATAAACGAGCGGGTAACCAGGGCATCTCTTGCTGAATTCTCTGTATCAGAGTCGCTCTCCAGCTCCGTATCTGAATCCTCAAAAGTAGCCATATCATTTAGCTTGGGGGATTTAATTGAGTCCACTGGAATAGATTGTTTTATGAGAAAATTGTCCACGTCTGTTTGTGTGACGGATTTTGCTGACTTAGAGACACTTCTTTGCATTTTAATACTGGATTTCCCCATATTAATGGTTATCTATAAAACAGGAATAGAGCAATTTATGTTTACAATTCCCACAGCCGGCTGTGTACTTGATTAATATTTCATATCGCTGCCAGTAATATAGATGATAAATGAAGAGAGGACGTGTCTTTCAAACTTTGGCCGGTAGGTGGCGGCCTTGTGCCTCGTTCTGCTCTCTCTCAGTTAGTACGAGGAATCAGCAGCTCAGATTTGCTATGGCAATAGAAGCGAGGTAATTTTGCTTATATGTAGCATCTATGTTAATAAAATGGTGAGGGCAATGGGGGTGGAGGTATTTAGCTCCTGGTAGTGGACAGTATATAGCAGGTATGTGACCCCGGAGGTATCTATTTCCCTCTCACCTCTTTGCTGTTAACCTCTCCCAGTATTCCTCCAGGGTCCAGGCGTGTAGTGTTAATTTCCCTGGGGGGGAGCACTTATGACAGGCTGCCAGCGAAGGCACCGATTGGTTCCCCCACTTGACCAGTCCCAAACTTACTGCGGTACTGTGGGCGTCTTATTTGCTGTTATGTCCGTGGTTTCTCTGCTTCCACCGCCAGCTCTTTGACTCCTCCAGAGTCTCCCACTCCTCACCGGCTTTAAAATGCAGACTCTCAGAAGTGTGTCCCTGCACCGCAGCCGCAGGCCTCTGATATCGCGCCGTGTCAGACGCCGCTGGGACTACTTTGTTAAGCCGCGGTAGGATATCCGCCAGCCGCTTCAATCCTTCGCCTGTTGCTGGTAACGGCAAATCCAAGTGCCCGATTTAGGGCGATGTAAAAGAGTGCCTTACCAGGGAATAAATGTTAATTCTGCTGGTCCACTTCTCTCCTGCGCCGTTTATGAGGGACAGAGGCTGCTGCTTAGGGGAAATGGTGCTGCACCAGAGATATCCCTCCGCCTCTCCAGAGTTTCCCGCCGTCTCAGCCTTAGGTGCTCAGATCCCCTTATTGTGTCTAATTGCAGCTTGGCTTTCGGGGTCCAAGAGGTCCTGGTGGATCCAGGAACAGTTCCGGACGTGGGGATGGTTCAAAAAAGGCAGTTTTGTTAGGATTTTAGCCACCTTTGCAAAAATTATTTGGGAGCTCGGGTATTCCTGCTTCAAACCTCTCCAGCGTTCAGGCTCCGCCCCGCACCTCTCCCTATTCTAAGATCGGCAGAAGTAAGATGGCGGTCGGCGGTCACAACCTTTTATACCCACTGTGACGCCACACAAAGCCAGCCAATCACTTCAATGCCCTTCTCTTAGATGGTAGTGGCCGCTGCCTATGTCATCGCGTTGCCCACAGTGTGCGTCCAACTTCATTGGCTGAGAAAAGGCGCTGGAAGCATTATTTGAAACGCGACTTTGGTGCTCTGATCGGTGACCTCATCGCCGACCTCACGCTAGGGTCGGGTTTCGATCGGCGAAACCTGACTTTAGCTAAAGTCGGCGTTTTTTTATTTGACCTACCCGTTTCGCTCAACGCTACTTGAAAAGCGTTGACCTGTAAACCAATAAAGGGTGTTTGATTTTATCCGGCCATCGAGCTTTTATCAGCAGCGCATTGAATGACACTTCTTTCCTGCTCTTCATTTTCCCTGGGTCCATTTGTGACCGGTGTCCTGCAGCAGCTGTAATACACACTTATCTCATGTTGCTGAATTGCAACCACACCAGGTGAGTGGTCTCACTTTTCTCAGTCTTCCATTTCATCGGATAAGACCCTATTGCACTCTTTTGTGTCCTAGTTCATTCCTTTTCTACCTATACCTACACAACACCCGAAAAAAAACCACTCAACGTATTAAATTAAATGAGAGGGTCAAAAGAGTATATTTAAACCATAAAAAGTATTTTATTAATATAAATAAATATTAAAAGAGAATGATTGAACAAAGCAGGACAATTCATGGGTTAATAAAACTGAAGTTATAGCCTAAGGCTACTTTCACACATCAGGTTTTCGGCGTCAGGCGCGATCCGGCATCGTGCCGGAACGCCGGATCCGGCAACTGTTTCGTAAAACCGGATGTGACGGATCCGGTTTTCTGCCGGATCCGTCTTTTTCTTGACAGACAAAACCGGATCCGTCTCATCCGGTTCATCCGTTTTTCTATCCGTTTTTCGACGGATTACGCCGGATCCGGTTTTTAAAATTGACCCTTGTGGCCTTCCGAACGGGATTGGCTACTGGAAAACTATATATAGCATGTTCCTACAGCCCTTCTTTGACAGGTTGTAGAGGAGAAAGTGCAGGTTGGAGAGAAGAGCAAGTTACTGGCGAAGATGGATGTTGTCATTGGAAATATTTTGAAGAATTTGGCGGATTTTACAGCGGAGGCAAATCGTTTGAGGGTGATTGTTCTGGAGAAGGAGAGAGCGAGACAGCAGCGCATCAGGCATCGTAGACGACGTTTGTGGATCCACCCCATCACAGCCAAGAGAATGACGCGTGGGGTCTATTCTACACTATGCATGGACCTTCGACGAAACCCGGATAAATTTTTTGGATATGTTAGGATGAAAATGGAGAATTTTGATTACTTGGTGGAGCGCATTGCACACCTCATAAGAAAAGCGGACACCTATTGCCGCTTCTCTGTTTCACCCGCAGAGCGTCTGATGGTGACTTTAAGGTAAGCCACATTTATTGGATATGCTCGCATCAGAGCACACTTTCACTGCAATCTTGTTGGTGGTAGTTTGTATCTCCAAGTGTTATAGCTCAGTTTTGGTATGTAATGCTGTGATTTAAAACTAATTTATTGTTTTTTAATTCCCCACAGATTTCTTGCAACTGGAGAATCCCTTTCGTCACTGCATTTCCAGTACAGACTCGGGATTTCCACCATATCTGGAATTGTGAAGTACACATGCTGTGCACTGTGGGACTCCTTAGCTGAAGAGTTTTTACCAGAGCCCACAACAGAGAGGTGGATTGAAATTGCTGACAAGTTTCAACAGATATGTCAGTTTCCAAACTGCTTGGGCGCTGTGGACGGGAAACATATCCGCATTGTAAAGCCAGCTGGATCGGGATCGGAATATTTCAATTACAAGAAATATTTTTCAATTGTCCTCATGGCCATCGCTGACGCAGAATACAAATTTATTGCGGTTGATATTGGGGCCTATGGCCGCTCCAATGACTCTCTCAAGTTTTCAAACTGTCTGCCATGGGGCGTAAACTGTATGGAAACACCTTCCAGTTCCCACCACCTAGACCGCTGCCGCAAACATCTGGTCCACCTATGCCATTTGTCTGTGTAGGGGATGAAGCCTTCCAGCTGTCAGAACACCTTTTGAAACCGTACTCTAGCAGAGGATTGACAAGACCAAAACGCATTTTTAATTACCGCCTCACAAGAGCAAGAAGAATGGTTGAATGTACCTTTGGTATTCTGACAGCCAAATGGCGGGTCCTATTGACTGCGATCAACCTCAAGACAGAAACTGTGGACGAGGTGATCAAAGCGTGCGTGGTACTCCACAATTTTGTTATCTGCAAGGAACCCATTTCCATTGAGGACACCTCTGAAGAAACCACCTTGCAAGATTACCATGACATTACCACTAGAAGTTCTGTGACGGTTTCAGTAATGAGGGACAATTTTGCACTATACTTTATGTCACCTCAAGGCAGAGTACACTGGCAGGATGACAGAGTGTGAAAGATTTGTGCCCAACCAAACTTGTGTACCTTCTGGACCAACAGTATATACCTTTGCCAACCAGTTGGCTATCTTGTCATGGTCTCTATTTTTAGCTTTAGGCCACAGGTGTGTACCTGGTTGTGTTTTATGCAAAGTATTTCACCTTTTAACAAAAGTTGTGTACATTGTTAGGAAATCACCAACAATAAACACAACTTTTTAGGTGAAATACTTTGCTTCAAACACAACCAGGAACACAACTGTGGCAAAAAGCTAAAATTTACCCACAGTTATATACCTAGTTTTGAATACCATTTCACCTTTTAAATACCCTGTATTTAACCTTTTTCGCCGCAGAAAGAAATGACAGACAACCAGTGTAAAATAATTTAACTTTTATTGAAAAATGTTTTTTTTAGTAAACTTTTTAAAAATTTTAATAAACTTGTTTAATAAAACTTTGAAACTATAAAACTGAAACCATAAAACTGGTCATTTTTATTTAAATACACACATTATAAATCTGTGTATTGTGTGGTGGAAATACTGCTGTAGGGGCTGCGGGACACTTCGACACTGGGAGTGTGGAGAGAGGACTGGGATCATGGTGGGGAAGGAACAGTTAGAGGTGAAGGTGTGGAAAAAACTACAGAATGGGTGGACATGTTGGAAGCAGAAGAGGTGGTGGGTGGTGGAGTGGAGGGTTGGGCAGGGACTGTAGGAGCAGATGATGTTGATGGCAAGTTGTATGGGGAAGGAGTTTGGTACGGGGCAGGTTGCTGGAAGTGGGGAGATGTCTGGTACGGGGCAGGTTGCTGGAAGTGGGGAGATGTCTGGTACTGGGGAGGTTGCTGGTACTGGGGAGTTTGCAGGTACTGGGGAGGTTGCTGGTACTGGGGAGGTTGCTGGTACTGGGGAGGTTGCTGGTACTGGGGAGGTTGCTGGTGCTGGGAAGGTGGATGGTGCTGGGGAGGTGGATGGTGCTGGGGAGGTGGATGGTGCTGGGGAGGTGGATGGTGCTGGGGAGGTGGATGGTATGTAATAGGAGGGGGAGGATGGAAAGTGGCTGGAGGGGGTGTAGATGTAATAGGAGGGGGAGGATGGAAAGTGGCTGGAGGGGGTGTAGATGTAATAGGAGGGGGAGGATGGAAAGTGGCTGGAGGGGGTGCAGGTGGAGGAACTACTGTGGTGGGAGGAGGAGGTTGGGAGGTAACTTGCTGGAGAGCAGCGTGGCATGAATGCATTACATGCATCTGCTGGGCAGGAGAGAGCGTTTCCATGCGCTCCACAACAGACCTGAAAAAGGTGTGGTTTGGCGAAGATCTTGCTTCTGAATGCATGGTTTGCAGAAGTGTCTTCACCTCCAGAATGCTGGAGTTGATCTGCTGATAGCCTGCTGAGATTTGCTCTGACAAGACTTTTAGACAGTTCTGGAAAGATGCATTCAGATGCAAGAACTCTGGCGCATAAGTCTTTTCCTGACCCCTCTGCCGCTGCCGCCCAGTACCCGCAGGTGTACTAGAGGTGGCAGGGGCAGAAGGGTGGGGTAAAGGGAAAGCGATCTCCTCACCAGCAGCTTCATGTAATGTAGGCGGCCACGATGCTCCTGTGCTGGTGGATGGGACAGATGGGTCGAATGTGTGGGAAGGCTGGGAAGGTGCAGATGTACCGGGGCGGTCGAAGTGTCCCTCGGTGCTGGTCTCCTCAGGGATCGCCTCAGAAGGGTCCAATCGTGCAGGCTCCCGAGTGCTGCTCACCGTGCTGTGGAATAAAGAGAAAAAAAAACAATTAAAATACTGACATGGTATGGCCCTGGCTGAAAAAAATTTTTACATCTAACATTTGTTTTCACATGTGGTGTGTAATATTTACCTTCTGGTGACCATTGTTTCCCGGAGGAACGACAGGGCTTCTGCGTACTTGTACTTGCTCCTGCGTCCTCCAGATCCACTCGGGGCCCGCATCTCTTTATTGAACTCCTTCTTGAAACGATCCCTCACAGACCGCCACCGATTCACAATTCTGTTCCCTGAAACGAGAAAGGAGTGGTTAGTATACAACATCAGTGTTTCCCAAACTCCAGTCCTCATGGTCCCCAGGGGTCATGTTTTCAGGATTTCCATAGTAAATAGAAATCCTGAACACATGATCCGTGGGGACCACGAGGACTGGAGTTCGGGAAACACTGGTTTACATCAAGCAACCGGTACTGTATATACTTACGCTCTGTAATCTGGGCCCGAACATCGAGGTCCTCCCAGCGGCCCACAAGGAGCGAACAGATTTCCTCCCAGAGTCGTCGGGTAACGATAAGGTCAGCGTGGCGGCGGTCAGCCATATTCCAGAGCGGCTCCCTTTCTCGGACGAGATCGATGAGGTGGTCCACATCGAGTCCTCCATCCTCACCGTCAGAGTCGGGAGCACGCTGTGAAGGCTGTTAAAGAAAAAGACAAAAATAACGCCTCCACATAAGAAATGAAATAAAAAGTGCAAAAAAACAAAGCAAAAATATTTATACTTACACGCTGGTGACCGCCGCGTTGCTGTCGCCGACGACCCTGGGAGGCACTGCGAGGACCTCTTGGCCGAGCACCAGATTGGGAAGACTAGAGAAGAAAACAAAAAATGTTATGTCTTTGGATGTAGGCATGTTGTGGCATGTGATGTTGTGTTTCTGCGTTTGATGCAAAAAACTTACCAATTGTGAGCCCACTCCAGGTGTCTGTCCACCCCTTCCTTCTTCTTCTGGGAGCTCCTCTTCATCTTGTGAATCCTGTTTTGAAATAAAAGGCAATGAATAGACATATATTACAGAGAAGATGGATTTTGGAAATAAAAACTTACCGTCAAACGCTGATGATGTGAGGGAGGGCTCCCAGAAGATGATGTGCTGTCTTCCTGGTGGCCACACTCCATGCCTGTGGGTGGTGTTCCAGCTGCTGCCATTGCTGCTGCTGCTGCATCTATTGGGCGGCTGTTGAATAAAGAGAAACAAAGGGCCAATGAATATCTTGATATTCAATAGCCCTAGTTTGGAGGAATGGGGGATTTGATAATTACCGTCTCTCATCTGCTGCTGGCCTCCCCTCCTCAGCATGTTGCATTTGCTGCTCCATTTGGGGTGGTTGTGGTGCTGATGGTGCTGCAGTGGTCTCCTGCCTTCTCCTGCTTCGCTTGGTTGCTTTCTTGGGTGGCATGTTGGGTGTGGCTGTGGGTCCCACTGTCTTGCTTTTATATATGTCTTGTGGGCAGAGCTACTGAGCATGCTCAGACCAAAAAACCGGATAGGTGGACCAGATGTTTGCGGCAGCGGTCTAGGTGGTGGGAACTGGAAGGTGTTTCCATACAGTTTACGCCCCATGGCAGACAGTTTGAAAACTTGAGAGTCATTGGAGCGGCCATAGGCCCCAATATCAACCGCAATAAATTTGTATTCCGCGTCAGCGATGGCCATGAGGACAATTGAAAAATATTTCTTGTAATTGAAATATTCCGATCCCGATCCAGCTGGCTTTACAATGCGGATATGTTTCCCGTCCACAGCGCCCAAGCAGTTTGGAAACTGACATATCTGTTGAAACTTGTCAGCAATTTCAATCCACCTCTCTGTTGTGGGCTCTGGTAAAAACTCTTCAGCTAAGGAGTCCCACAGTGCACGGCATGTGTACTTCACAATTCCAGATATGGTGGAAATCCCGAGTCTGTACTGGAAATGCAGTGACGAAAGGGATTCTCCAGTTGCAAGAAATCTGTGGGGAATTAAAAAACAATAAATTAGTTTTAAATCACAGCATTACATACCAAAACTGAGCTATAACACTTGGAGATACAAACTACCACCAACAAGATTGCAGTGAAAGTGTGCTCTGATGCGAGCATATCCAATAAATGTGGCTTACCTTAAAGTCACCATCAGACGCTCTGCGGGTGAAACAGAGAAGCGGCAATAGGTGTCCGCTTTTCTTATGAGGTGTGCAATGCGCTTCACTAAGTAATCAAAATTCTCCATTTTCATCCTAACATATCCAAAAAATTTATCCGGGTTTCGTCGAAGGTCCATGCATAGTGTAGAATAGACCCCACGCGTCATTCTCTTGGCTGTGATGGGGTGGATCCACAAACGTCGTCTACGATGCCTGATGCGCTGCTGTCTCGCTCTCTCCTTCTCCAGAACAATCACCCTCAAACGATTTGCCTCCGCTGTAAAATCCGCCAAATTCTTCAAAATATTTCCAATGACAACATCCATCTTCGCCAGTAACTTGCTCTTCTCTCCAACCTGCACTTTCTCCTCTACAACCTGTCAAAGAAGGGCTGTAGGAACATGCTATATATAGTTTTCCAGTAGCCAATCCCGTTCGGAAGGCCACAAGGGTCAATTTTAAAAACCGGATCCGGCGTAATCCGTCGAAAAACGGATAGAAAAACAGATGAACCGGATGAGACGGATCCGGTTTTGTCTGTCAAGAAAAAGACGGATCCGGCAGAAAACCGGATCCGTCACATCCGGTTTTACGAAACAGTTGCCGGATCCGGCGTTCCGGCACGACGCCGGATCGCGCCTGACGCCGAAAACCTGATGTGTGAAAGTAGCCTTAGAATTACACAGAGGTGAAACAATAAGTGCTCAAAAAAAGGTACACATAATTATTGCACATATATAAAGAGAACAAAAGAATCATGTTCATCAGGGGTTAATACCCATGCAAATACCACATAACATGGCAATATAAGAGCAAACAGTACTAACACAGAAAGTTGTAAAAATTGCTGCACATGTGTAAGTAAGGATAAAGTTCTTGAGGGGTTAATGCATATGTAAGAACAAAGCAGCAGCTTAAGGGCAAAGGTGCTGTAATCAGTATATTAAGCAGAGTCTTATTGTAGACTAAAGGCCCGTTACATTTAGCGATGCACCAGCGATCCCGACCACAATATGACCTGGTCAGGATCGCTCGTGCATCGCTAAATGGTCGCTAGTGAGCTGCCAAATGGGCAGATCTCAGCAGTGACGCAGCAGCGGTCGTTACTTAACCGTCAGAAGCGGCGATGATGACGTCCTCCACCCGCGTCCACACGTCGCTTGTCGGCGCCAGCAGGAAGCCCAGAAGCAAGCAAGCCACTGCCGAGAAATGGACCGAGCCGGTCGGAGGTAAGTGTCACATGTAGTGATATCGCCATAGCTCCCAAGCGTCCCGGATATGGCGGGACATTTCCGTTTTTGACTGCCTGTCCCGAGCAGGCCTCTTTTTTTCCTGCACAGCCGCACTGCACTGAGCTGCCACGCCCCCCCATGCACCAACCCCATACTTACACTCCGAGAACCCCCCTCAGCGCCCCCCACAGCCGGCGATGACTTGCTAGTCTGTTGCATCTGTGCGGCACAGGACCTGTGATGAGGTCACAGGAGGGGAGGAGTCAGGAGTCACATGATCACGGTCTCGGGGTGTGTGTAGGACTCTGCTGGCTGGTTGTCATGATGCTGGTGAGGGCAAGTTTCTGTGTGGGGTCAGGAGGGGTTACAGGGTGATGTAGCAGAGCTGTGTGTGTATGGGGGTATACAGAGTGGAGCCACGAGTGTATGGAGCGCAACCATGTATATGTGTACGAGGTATACGGAGTGGAGCCACGTGTATGAGGTGTACGGAGCGGAGCCATGTGTGTATGAGGTGTATGGAGCGTAGCCACGTGTGTGTATGAGGTGTACGGAGCGAAGCCGCGTGTGTACGAGGTGTACGGAGCGGAGCCGCATGTGTACAAGGTGCACAGAGCGGAGCCATGTGTGTACGAGGTGTACAGAGTGGAGCCGGGTGTGTACGAGTTGTAGGGAGCAGAGCCGCATGTGTACGGAGCGAAGTCGGGTGTGTACGAGGTGTACGGAGCAGAGCCACATGTGTATGTTGTGTATGGAGTGGAGCCGTGTGTGTACGAGGTGTACGGAGCAGAGCCGCGTGTGTATGTTGTGTACGGAGCAGAGCCGTGTGTGTACGAGGTGTACAGAGCGGAGCCGCGTGTGTATGTTGTGTACGGAGCGGAGCCACGTGTGTATGTTGTGTATGGAGCGGAGCCGTGTGTGTATGTTGTGTACGGAGCGGAGCCACGTGTGTATGTTGTGTACGGAGCGCAACCATGTTTGTATGCTGTGTACGGAGCAGAGGCCGTGTGTGTGTGTGTGTACGAGGTGTATGGAGTGGAGCCGTGCATGTGCGAGGTGTATGGAGTGGAGCCCTGTGTGTACAAAGTATATGGAGCTGAGCCGTGTGTTTACGGAGCGGAGCAGAGCCATGTGTGTACGGGGTGTACGGAGTGGAGCCACGTGTGTACGAGGTGTATGGAGCAAAACCGCATGTGTACAAGGTTTACGGAGTGGAGCCATTTGTCTACAAGGTGTACAGAGCGTGGCCGCATGTGTACGAGGTTTACTGAGTGGAGCCATGTGTGTGCGAGGTGTGTGTGAGGTCCCTGAGCGGTCGGAAGGGAATGGGAGACCGCTGGATGTACGGATCTGGATTCCTGTTGTGCAGTCTCAGAAATCTGACACCTAACACTTTCTTTCTCTCTCTGTTCTTTCTTTCACCTCTTTCTTTCTTTCTTTCTATCTTTCTCTTTCTGTTCTTTATTTCTTTCCCCTCTTTCTTTCTTTTCTTTCTTTCCCCTCTTTCTCTCTTTTTTCTTTCTTTTGCTCTATTCTTTGTTTCTTTTTCTTTCTCTCTCTAATCTTTCTTTCTCTCTTTTTCTGTTCTTTCTTTCCCCTCTTTCTTTCTCTCTGTTCTCTTTCATTCCCCTGTTTCTTTCTTTCTTTTCTTTCTCTGTTCTTTTTCCCTTCTTTCTTTCTCTCTCTCCTTTCTTTCTTTCTTTCTTTCTTTCTTTTTCTAATCTGTTCTTTCTTACTCTCTCTCTAACCTTTCTCTCTCTCTCTATTCTTTCTTTCCCCCTCTTTCATTCTCTCAGTTCTCTTTCTTTCTCCTCTTTCTTTCTCTCTCTCTGTTCTTTATTTCTTTCCCCTCTTTTTCTTTCTCTCTCTGTTCTTTCTTTCTCTCCCCTCTTTTTCTCTCTCTCTGTTCTTTCTCTCTATCTCTCTGTTCTTTCTTTTGCTCTGTTCTCTTTCTCTAATCTTTCTCTCTCTCTGTTCTTTTTTTCCCCTCTTTCTTTGTCTGTTCTTTCTTTCTTTCTTTCTTTCTTTCTCTCTGTTCTCTCTTTCTTTCCCCGCTTTCTTTCTCTCTCTGTTCATTCTCTCTCCTTTCTTTCTCTCTTTCTCTATGTTCTTTCTTTCCCCTCTTTCTTTCTCTGGGAGTGGTTAAGGCATGGACATGGGTGTGACTAGTTCTTTAATGGGTGTGGTCGGGGCGAGCCTAAAATTTGCCGCGGCGCACGTAGCAATATCGCTATGTGTAACAGGCCCTTAACAACCTCCATAGCAGCATGGGCATCCACTAGTGAGGTGAAAAGTGAGGCAAATGTAATAGAAAATCAAAATTGAAATGCCAGCTGTGCAAAGGGATAAGTGTTGTGAACTCATTTTCTGCTCCACCAGTTGAGAGTTCTTCCGTTCTCCCTCTGGTGGTGACAGGAGGTAGTGAGGTTGTTTTAATTGGTAGTGATCTGCGACCTGATGAGGAGGATAACGATTGGATCTCTGGAGTATCAGACTGGATATAAGACAGCCGACGCCCTATCCTGGTGCTGGTGATTCAGTATGCTTCTCAGGTCTTGGACTTCAGCTCTCTTCCAGTCTTCTCAAGTTAAGTTTGTTTTTGCTAATGTTCACACTTGCTCTTGTTGGTCAATTCAGTTTTTTGTGTGGTCAGCCAGCCCCAGCTGGGGCTGTGCTGAATTTCCACTCTTATTTATCTGTATTTGCCAATTTGCCTTTTTTGTCCCTTATTAGATTGGCCTCTTTTGCTCTGTCTCAGAATATTTCAGAGTGCTGATATAGTGGGAGAAGTCTAGTGACTTCAGGGTTTATTTTGCTATCAGAAGTGTTGGACATTATTTTGGTAGGGTTTTTGGCAGATTGCAGACAGTGTCTTTCCTTTCCTGTCCTTTCTAGTTAGTTTGGCCCCATCGTTTGCTCAGCCTATTTTCCTGCCTTTGCTTGTGTTTTCATCTTGTTTCACCGTCAATACATGTGGGGGGCTGTCTTTCCTTTGGAGTCTGCTCTGGAGCAGTTAGTTTTCCTTTTTTCCTGCTTTAGGCTTATTTAGCTCTCTGGTTGTGACGAGGCATCTAGGATCATCGTAGGTACGCTCCACGACTGCTGCTAGTTGTGTGGTTAAGATCAGGGATCTGCAATCTGCATAGTTACCAACCTCTCTGGTTTTCTGAGACTTAGCTTGTGTTGTTTTCTTCTCCTCGGTGACCCATTCATAACAGATAAGCATATCAAATAATAATTAGGCTAATGCCTACATACTTAATGAGTGAGTGGACCATGCCTGCCGCACCTACACGTGTTTCTTCAGGAGGCATGATCTAGAGCCGTGCTGGGGTTAGTATATATGTGAGAGATGCGCCAATCAAATGACCCAGTTGTTGCTGACGTATGGCCCATCACTGGCACATGCACGAGTGCGGCTGCACCACCTGGGGGGACTTCCTCCTGCGCTCGTAGGACACGAGCCATCCACCGCTGCTAAGCAATGAGGATTGCTTGCAAACACACAGCAGCGCTTTGGGAAGGCCGGTGCGAGGTCAGACCCGGGCATACGTACAGGACTAGAGAATGAGTAGTGAAGATTAAAGGGCCAGGTATCTATAAAGAATTGGGCAAAGTGAAGAGCAAACAATGGAATTGAGGAGGACAAATAATAGGTAGGTGGTGAAAAATACGGATATCATATCTGGAAGTAATGTAATTATAATTAGAAAAAAATAGTATGGGAAAAACCAAAGAGTGATAATGCTGGGGTTTGGAAATAGAGAGTGGTTAGTGGGACTGCTGAAAAAGGGAAATGTGGTATTGGGCAAAAGGTGAAGAGAGTGTATGTGTGGCATATGTAGATATGTAAAATATTTTTTCCAGACAAAGAAAACCAAAATTAATTAAATGCAATTGGTAAAGTAATTAGGGTGTATGTAAGCCATAATTATGGCTTGGTGATAAAGGGTGTGAGGATGTGAAAGTGAATGGGGAAAAGTAAAAATGAAGATCCATTAAAAGACTATAATGTGAACAAGACAATGATAACGCTGAATAACAATAATAGTATAATGTGCAAAGTAATTGTTAAAAAAATACAGAAAAAAAGGAGTAAAAATAAAAAAAATAAAAAATATTCCAATTATAGTTAAATAATCCAGATGGTGTACAATCCAGAAACCCCGTCGCACCCCCCTCCATCATGTACAACTCCATTCACCCCCTCCCTCATGTGCAGCTCCATTCACCACCCTCCATAATGTATGTGCAGCTCCATTCACCCCCCTCCATCATGTACAGGCAGCTCCATTCAGCCCCCTCCATCATGTACAGGCCTCACACCCCCTCCATCATGTACAGCCCCCCGCACCCCCCTCCATCATGCAGCCCCATTCACCCCCCTCCATCATTATTATTATGCATTTATATAGCGCCATTTATTACATGGCGCTTTACATGTGAAAAGGGGAAATATAGACAAGTATGATAAACATGTGTAAGACAAGGGACACACAAGTACATAAGGAGAGGGGACCCTGCCCGCGAGGGTTCACAGTCTACAGGGATGGGTGGGGATACCCCCCTCCATCATGTACAACCCCATAAACCCCCCTCCATCATGTACAGCCCCCACACCCCCCTCCATCATATGCAGCCCCATTCACCCCCTTTCATCATGTACAGGCTCAGCACCCGCACCCCCAACCATCATGTACAGCCCCATACACCCCCTCCATCATGTACAGCCCCCGCACCCCCTTCCATCATGTACAGCCCCCGCACCCCCTCCATCATATGCAGCCCCATTCACCCCCCTCCATCATGTACAGGCTCAGCCAACACAACCCCCTCCATCATGTACAGCCCCCGCACACCCCTCCATCTTATGCAGCCCCATTCACCCACCCTCCATCACCCACTGAATTCATTAAAAAAAAAGTTTCCCATACTTACCTCACAGCCGCTCCCCAGCAGCGCCTCTCTTCATTCATCCAGCGTCCAGGTACATGTCGGCATCTGCGCGATGACGTCATCGTGCAGGCCCGACACCTGACCCAGAAGTACAGAGAGGAGGGAGAGGGAGGCAGGAGCGGGAGCTGTCAAGGTGACGGCCGTGCACAGCTCCCAGCCCGATACACTGTGACGCAGACGGCTGTGTCTGCTGCCGGCCGCGTCACAGTGCAGAGGGCACAGTGACGGCCGCACACAGTACCAGATCGCGGCTCTGAATCTCCCCGGTTCGGGGAACCGGCTGCTTTTTTAACAAGCGGTTATCAGTATTGGCATAAAGTCACATTTTGGGACCCATGTATTCACTATCAATTATTGTTGCATCACATATCAGCAACCCGTATACACTGTTGACTATTGGCATGTTCTGTATCATCACCCCTAGTGCATTAACACAACATAAGTTGTTGCACGGACTTTAAAATATTAACTAATAGAATACTTTGTATTGGTGTCTGAAGCACTGGGCTTCCATAAGAAATCTTACACCAGCAGGAAGATGGCGCTATTCTTCAAGCATAACTAAAGCAAGAGTATAGCAAAGCATTAAAAACTAGCCTATGAAATAAGGAGTCACTTTTTTCCGTTTTTTTTAAAATCCATTTTATTTAGAAAAAAAAAAAAAATTGATTCACACCTTCCAAATAAGTTCATATGTATCAAACCCAAATAATGGATGAGGAATCCAGTGGAGAGTCTCTTCTTTTGTGATTATACCGTTAATAAGCACTCTGTATTGATATAGATGATACACATTTTAGAAAGCGTTTTCCGTTAAACCTATGCATGTTTGTGGGTCTCCCTTTAGTGTATTATTCTCTGCTATGAAATTAAATGTCAGCAGGTTTGTGCTACGTTATCTGAGAGGAGCATGATGTAGGGACGGAGAGCCTGATTTCAGGGATGTTTCATTTTTATTAGACTATAGCTGAAGAGCTCGGCGCTGCCCGGGCATAGTAACTAACTGTGGTTAGTTATTACAAATTATAATTATCCTCCATTCCATAATCCCGTGCCCATATACCCATCATACATCCTCCATCTCATAGTCCCGTGCCCATATACCCATCATACATATTCGCCATCCCATAGTCCCATGCCCATATACCCATCACACATCCTTCATCCCATAGTCCAGTGCCCATATACCCATCATACATATCCTCCATCCCATAGGCCCGTGCCCATATACCCATCATACATATCCTCCATCCCATAGTCCCGTGCCCATATACCCGTCACACATCCTCCATCCCATAGTCCCGTGCCCATATACCCATCATACATATCCGCCATCCCATAGTCCCGTGCCCATATACCCATCATACATATCCGCCATCACATAGTCCCGTGCCCATATACCCATCATACATATCCTCCATCCCATAGTCCAGTGCTCATATACCCATCACACATCCTCCATCCCACAGTCAACCATTATGACATCATAATGAGCGGCGGGACTTGCAAGCTACGATGAATCAGCGTCGCCATGGCAACCATTATGACATCATAATGAGGGGCGGGGCTTGATACGCACACACTGTTTCCCCATTATGTAGATAGGGTCATTATGACATCATAATGAGGGGCGGGGCTTGACACGCACACACTTTTCCCCCCCATTATGTAGATAGGGGCAAAATTGTTTGGTGAATTGGAATGCGCGGGGTTAAAATTTCGCCTCACAACATAGCTTAGGACGCTCTCGGGGTCCAGACGTGTGACTGTGCCAAATTTTGTGGCTGTAGCTGCAACGGTGCGGATGCCTATCCCGGACATACACACACACACACACACACATACATACATACACACATTGAGCTTTATATATTAGATTTTCCTGTTTCAATAAAATCAGTGTTTTAATCATTACAGCACTAGATGTCTTGTGCCTCCTAGTCCTGCTGCTCTGTGCAGTTCTGCACCTACCACTGATTAACAGCTTTTTGTCATAAGTACCCAGATATCTATCAATCAGTGGTGTGGGTGGGCTTATACAGGGCTCAGCATTTTGAGCAATGTTAGATCTGCAGCAGAGAAAACAGGGATGGTATAAAAAATAACAGCATGCAGACCAGCAAATGACATATGGCTGGAATCAGGGGCTCTGCCCTTACATCATGCTGCTGTCAAATTGCATAGAAAAAACTGGTGATAGATTCCCTTTAACTGCTCATCACTGAAATATATAGCCAACCTTGAAATATTGGGTGATCAATTCAACCAATGAAAAATGCAGCTAAAAAGAGAAGGGTACTGAAAAAGAACCCCATCATGAGAGAAAGCAGCATATGTGATAAAATTAAATTGAAATGTTATTTGCCATACTAAAACATAATTGAGTATTGAAAAAAATCTACGACTAAGAGAAATGATGAGCACTTATCGATTTAAAAATACAGCTCACTAATGATGGAGAGGCAAAAAAAAAAAAAAAAAAAAAAAAAAAATCACAAAAAAATTATGTATTAGCAAAAAATAGCAGTGTTAGCACAATACAGCAAATGAAGCTAAGCCCATGCCAAAAACAAGGCAAGAAGAAGCAAGGGAAAAAGCAGAATCTTCACCATAGTAACAATGAATGAGGACTGTTGATGAGCGTGGACAACTCGCATTTTAGTTGCAGCAATGGTTCTATTCCACTGGTTTAAAATAGCTTTACGGGCTCCATCCCATTTTCCTGGTCCATGAAGACGAAACTGATAAGGGCTACAGGGGCCAAAGAAAACTTCCGAAGCCAATTTTGGATCAGTAAGGCAGAGAAGAGGGAGATTTGGCTTGCACCCGATATAAGAACTTAATTCATCCATGTAAGTGACATAGTCAGTGGATAGTGTCTCACTGCGACCAAACCTGAAATGTATAGAGAGACAGAAAGAGCTAGAATCCCAGCAATATCCTGCATCGGTCACTATTATGAGTAATAAAGTGTCAATGAGTATTAGGGTATGTGCACACGTTGCGGATTTTATCTGCGCAGATTTTGCTGAATCTGCAGGTAAAATGACCTGCGTTTTACCTGCAGATTTAGTGCAGATTTCCTGCAGATTTTGTGCGGATTTCGCCTGCGTTTTTACACCTGCGGATTCCTATAATGGAAGAGGTGTAAAAACACTGCGGATTCCGCACAAAGAATTGACATGCTGCGGAAAATAAATCAGCAAATCTGCGTGGAATTTTCCGCAGCATGTGCACAGCGAATTTGGTTTTCCATAGGTTTACATGGTACTGTACACCGCATGGAAAACTGCTGCGGATCTGCAGGGCCAAATCTGCTGTGGATCCGCAGCCAAATCTGCAACGTGTGTACATACCCTTACAGTTAGCTTTAGAAGAAATTAATAAAAGAAGAATTAACTTCAGCATACCAGTTCTTTTTTTCACCCTCCTCTTCATTTAATTCATTAATCATTGTCTCTTTTGGTGGCAGCTTGCAGGTACCTGAAATAAATGATAGTAATAGTAATAAAAAAATGTAAGAAGAGAAGAAGAATGAGAAGGAGAGACGGAAGAGAATAGCAGAAAGAAGCAGAACTAATAATAATTATAATATCAATAAGCAATTAAATCGTTTTAACTTGGAAGTATTTTTTTTCCCTAAAGCCTGTAGATATCTGCAGACAAGACGTCAATGACCCCATTCATTCCTCAATACAGAAATGAGCGCAGACAGATTACACCATTAAGGCCGGTTTCACATTCGCGCTTTTGAGCGCAGCGACGGCCTGCGCACGGCCGCCGCTAAGCCCCACCCCCTGCCCCGCCTCCACCAGTATCTCCGCCTCCGGGCGCATGACGGTGCATGCGTCATGCGTCCCCTATCTTCATCACAGAGGGCGCAGGCCGTGCGCAGTCTGCGCACAGTCTGCGTTTGGCGGCGCATGCGTCCTTTTGACGGTGCGCCGAGGACAACCAAAATGCAACCAGTTGCGTTTGACGCTGCTCGGCGCACCGTCAAAAGGACGCATACGCCGCCAAACGCAGACTGTGCGCAGACTGCGCATGGCCTGCGCCCTCTGTGATGAAGATAGGGGATGCATGACGCATGCAACGTCATGCGCCCGGAGGCGGAGATACTGGTGGAGGCGGGGCAGGGGGCGGGGCTTAGCGGCGGCCGTGCGCAGGCCGTCGCTGCGCTCAAAAGCGCGAATGTGAAACCGGCCTAAAGTGTATGAACACTTTAGTTTTTGTTGTTTTTTTATTTTACAGCGTGTTATTTTACCTCCTGCTGATCGTTGGGAGTCTGGGTCCTGAGGCTTCATTGATCGCTGAAAACACTATACAGAATTCACTTCAAGGGGAAGATGGGATCAGATTCTGTATGAGCGCATGCACAGAGTGCTGAACAGGCTCATTACAAAGTCCATGAGCACATAGAATACATACAAAAACTATGAAAAGTGTATTACTACTATGTGTACACGATAGCAATCAGTTTGTTTTTTTTCAATTGTCCATTTGCTCCTTAAATGCAAAAGGAAACTACTTTCCCAATATTAACATTCTTCTCTTGGCTGCCTTTTCTGCAAAACCGAGACAAGTCCACAGAGGAGTTCAGTTTCCCAGCTCTACGGGCTCTATCTCAGAAGTTGGAGCAGAGAGGTTGTTTTACACAAATTTCCTTACTGTGAAAAATTGGGAGAGAATGTAAAACTTCAGGAAAGGTGGAGAAAAATGGCTGAAGATAAAGAGAAAAGCACATGGAGAGGAAATAAATTCTGCTTTGCAGATGTGCTGAATACATGAGAAGGTGAGGTTAATAGTAGTCTGGATGCACACAGACCTCATATCCATCAGTTACACTTCCACAAGTCATCAGAATTTTCTGTATGATCTTAAATCCTAGAACTATTGCAGAGAATGCAGAGGCCAAACTCTCATGATCAGCAACATCTATGACCAGGGCTGCCACTAGGAATTTCAAGGCCCATTACTGGCAAAATTGTCGGGCCACCTTGAGACTCCACCTCCATCCCTTGAACCTTCCACAGTCCCACCTCCTACTCTTGGAAAATCTCCAATTCTGCACCATGTCCTCACCAATC
This sequence comes from Dendrobates tinctorius, assembly GCF_039654945.1. Taxonomy (NCBI): domain Eukaryota; kingdom Metazoa; phylum Chordata; class Amphibia; order Anura; family Dendrobatidae; genus Dendrobates; species Dendrobates tinctorius. The sequence goes on from NW_027361697.1 coordinate 34,738,404, forward strand.
ATATATTAACACTTCCCATAGAACACCATATCAATACCTTATGCAAGGAATACCAGCACACCATGACCATGACATTACCATCACATAGCGACCGAATAATACCACATACAAGGAACAAATACCGCCAGACCACATTATCACCACACAGTGACCAATTACTACAATACTGATCATTAACCCTGTAACAAGGTGGCCGGGGTGGTAGTCCCAGCCGAGTCAACTAAGTCACAGTCAGTATACCGGTACCTTATACAGAAATAGGCAGTACAAAAGTATTCCAGACACCGCTGCAGTCCAACAGGGAGAACAATTTTAATAACAGAGATAAATGAAGTATCAACACTGGCTTCCTGCTTTCTCCCTAGCTTAATCCATAGCCGTACCCACAACAACCACAGTGGCCAAAAGAGGCAGCAGTCCCCCACACCGGAATCTGAATGCTTGAAGTCCCTTCGGTGGGGCCCTGACATAGTCCTGGGGCCCATGTTACTGTCCTTAGTTCGAGGCAGCAGATTCTATTCCCCTTCGGGGTCTGTCAATGCCCTGGCTGCTGCTGCACATCTGTCCAGTGCTAAGGTGTTCGTGTTACTGACTGAGGAGCAGAAACTTCCTTCTCCTTCTTGGGGCTGTAAACCCCACCCATCAGGTAAGGCTGGTTTCAGATTTGTGTTCAGAAGGGCTGCCTACTTCCTCCTTTCTTCCTCCGTGAAGCTCCGCCTACCTCTGTATGCGTCCTGTGTTTCCCTGCATACCTATCTTTAACATACAAACACATGGGCCATGCACATACAGTGAACAAGTCGGTAAGACAGTGTTCACAGCACCAAGAGACTGGAACACAGAGAAACACAGTGCAACAAACGTAAAAAAATACTCTGCTGTAAAAAAAATTTTCAACAATAAATAGCAAGTGCTAGTAAAAAGATGATAACAAAACAGGGTATTTAGTTGATACGTTTTTTGCAAACAATGTATACTAAGCCGCTCTACCAAACGCCAAGGTATACCCATCAGAGCAGTCCTATCCAATGTATCTAAAACCTGATCATGTGAACAGTACCTATATGAGCAGGGTTTAGAGAGGCAATGTCTGATGTGGAAATGCTGTGTGAGACGGATTTATATGTGCATGGCCCACATGAGAGGGGTGGAGAACTCCCAAAAACTTGCAGAAGCAAGAAACCAATAGAATACAAAAGCATGGGCCATGCACATACAGTGAACAAGTCGGTAAGACAGTGTTCACACCACCAAGAGACTGGAACATAGAGAAACAGTACAACAAACGTAAAAAATTCTCTGCTGTTTGATAGAGCGGCTTAGTATACATTTTTTTTGCAAAAAACGTATCAACTATATACCCTGTTTTAGCATCTTTTTACTAGCACTTGCTGTTTATTGTTGAGAATTTTTTTACAGCAGAGTATTTTTTCACGTTTGTTGTACTGTGTTTCTCTGTGTTCCATACCTATATTTAACATTGGGTATGCAGGGACATGCATTGCATGCGGATGCGTCCGCATGTGTCAATTTGACGTGTGCGGCGACCGCACGGAAACACAAAATTTGAGTGCACCAAATCAGAAGCCACCTTTTTTGCATTTACTCTATTAGTGGGGTCCAGAAAAGGTGGTCTCCCCCTCTGGAGACAAAGAATAGATCAGAAAATTTAAATAAACAACATACACAGTGTGACCATTACTTTTGAAATATTAGATAAAAATGCCCTTTGGTATTAATACTATTCTCATTTGAAGTTCCATCTTGCATACCTTTGATAACTCTCACAGCCCATCGAGCCTGCACATCAGAAGTCGGTGGTATCCCGCCCAATGATTGTACCAATCCAATGACTGCCAGTGTTGGCTTTTCTAGTTTAGGGGTGAAGACTCCTTTATAAAGTGAAACCTTGTTTTTATTGTTCTTGACAATGGAATCATCCATAAATGGATATGCATAGCTGTAACCAGTGGCGAATATGACCACATCCACCTTCTCCATCACTGAACCATCTTCAAAGACTGCTGAGGTTTCCGTGAACTCTCGGATATTGGGCTTTACAGTGACAGTGCCACAAGTAATGGCGGCTGCCAGGTCATCATTAAATACAGGCTCTTTCCTTAGAGACCTGGAAAAGGAATATAAAGAAAACATATCACGGAAAGAAAATGCATGCAAAAAAAATCTATAATTAGATGAGCCAAACACTAGGTTTTGGGAATTTACTTAAAAAAAAATGAGAACATTAGTAGGGAATCTGTCACCAGGGTTTTACTACCTTATCTGATAGCAGCATGATGTAGGGGCAGATACCTTGATTCCAGTGATGTATCACTTGCTTGTCTGCTGCTGTCATTTTGATACAATCCCTGTTTTCTTTGTTGCAGATCTAGTGGAGCTCTGAATGTTGGGCTCTGTATAACCCCGCCCACACCAATGAATGGGAGAAAGCTGCTAATCAGTGGTGGGGACGTGGTTGGACTAGGAGGCACCTAGTCCTGTAAGGATAATCTGCAGCTGTCAATAAACTGACTTTATTGATACAACAGCACTACACAGTCTACTAAGTGACACATCCCTGGAATCAGGCTTTCAGCCATTCTATCATTCTGTGCTCAGATTACATAGCAAAAACCCACTGACAGATTCCTTGAAGGCGATTTTAAGATTCTAGGCAATCCATATTTTATAGATGTGAATGTAAGGAGGTGAAGTACAAGAGCAGCTGGGGGAGGGCTGCCTCCTCTGCTCCATGCCCAGAACCATTGGACAGGGGAGGGGCTGAGCACAGGGGGCCAGGAGAGGAGAGCAGAGAGCAGGAAATCTGCACTGCTTTCTCTCAGTGCAGCCTGGGGAGCTGAAGAGGGAGGTCGCTGACAGTCTGCAGAAGAGACAGAGCTCCTGGTCACAGAGAAAGTCCGGGGTATCGCGCATAGGGACAGCAGAATGTGAGTACGTGAAACTTTGTACTGTGGAGACCGTAGAGCTGTGCCTTGACCCCCGTGGACAGACTGAGACCTGCAGAGAAGCAGAGACCGTAGCCCGTGACTACGAACAGTTAAAGTCTGAAGACAGATGAGGTGTGTCCTGATCCCCATGTGAAGTCTGTGTCCAGAGCAAAGGCTGCAGCTGTAGAGGAGACAGCAGTACATGCAGCGGCAGGGAACCGTGCAGAGAGATCTAATAGGGGATGTTGTTCCCCAGGGAGAAGCTGTATGCTGTGATTAGAGACTTCCCTGTGACCTCCTTAGAGAGACTGTGATAAGTGGCAAGACGCTTCCTTGCAGACAGGCTGCATTTAGTAACGGAGCTGAGAGCTGTATAGAGAGACTGAGCCACGTACAAGGTGGCTGTGATTCATGTGTTAATGTAGAGCCCCTGATGCTGGTGAGAGAACACCGCTGCCAAAGAAGAGAGAAGGACTTGGAGCAAAGGGGCATATCGTCAGCCTCAGACCCCTTTGTCTCCTGTGTTAACCCCTCATGCCCCAGCTGGACTATTAAGGGCCCCCGGAGACAGAGGACAGCAAGCACCGCTGGTGCCTCGGTGCCTACGTTGGACAAGAGTGATCTCTTCAATCAAGACCCCTGTGGACTGTTAAGTTGCACCATAGAAAATAACTCTTATTGCTGTTCGAATACTGTTTATGCTTTTTGGCTGTTGGCTAATCCCGTTTCACATATTATTCTTATCTACACCATTAATCTGTATATTTCCCTGTAAATAAACCTCCCTTTTACTGTTGGTCCGTCTGCTCCATGGTGACATATACTCATTCCTGCACGTTATTCTATATATTCAACTCCAAGCAATCCTGCTGGTCAGGTGAATGAGATTATTTATCTGGCACAGCGACATATATCTGGTTGTACCAATGTCTGGTACAGTCCCATGCTGCAGTTTCAGGCACAAGAACAGCCAAAAGTGCAACATTCTGCCTGTTCTACAATGTAGATTGACAAATATGCCAAGTATGACTAGGACACATGGTATCAATTATTATATATAATTAACTATAGTCCCCATGTATCCACTCGGATTAATAACGCCTATCATCAAATACATAACATATCCACAAAGAAAAAGATGATTAAAAGGCTTTTTTTACTAATATGAAAAAGACTTTGTTTTTAGAACCATAGATAAAATACTACACATCACTAATTAGAGGAATAAGGGGAAGTAAACATACACATATGTATATTGTGATTACACACCTAAAAAAGACGCACACATCCAGCACATGGAGAATATAAGCTGCTATATGTCTCCAATTATATGGCTATCTAAATATGGTAATTTATTCAAAATAGTAGATCAACCTCAAAGGGAATCAATAATTGACAATAACATTACAATTACCATATACCAAAATTCATTATCCCAGATTTCACCACTGAGGTTGTATACTATATCCTCACATACTGCAACATAATATAGAGAGCCCATATTATAGATGTCTATTATATTAAGCATCCACCGCTAAAAAATAGCCATTATAATTAGTAGACATTGTCACTTCATAACAGTAAACATTTATAGGGTGATGCATCAATGCAGCCACACATCCTGACTGATCACCTATTGTACTACCTATATTACCGCCAAAAAATGGCCGCTATATATACAGGGAACAACGTCCATACTATAATAATTACCGGCAGTGGCGGTCAGGAGGTGCTCCAGTGTCTGGATAGCGTGTCCGCCCCGACGCGCGTTTCGGACCTGCCTTCTTCAATGTAGATTGATAAGCTACTCATATTACAGTGCTGGAAAACTCCTTTCAGGCTATGTGCACATTTTTTTTACTGATTCCACTAGGAATGCGCCTACAAAAGCGCCGCAAAAGTGCCCTGTAACATGAACATAGTGTACGGCAATGTCAAAACGATTTGCTGTGTACAGGTTCTGTCTCATGTCACTTATTAAAACCACTTGAGGATTTGGAGACCCTGTAGTGACATGAAGTGACATGCTCATACTTTGGGCAGCTTCTGCTCGTAAGCCGTCTACTCACTGTTAGCAAGGGGCGAATCTGAATAGTGAAATTCAGGGGTCGTACCGAACACCTACTCTTCAGGCACGGACCCCGAACACTGACTTCACCAGGAAGTCCATATTACTGTTCAGGTTTGGCACCCGAATACCGGGTGTTTCTCGTGCTGTCATCTGCAACTCTCAGTTGTCAGCTTTAGCAAGGTTGGTTGTTTTTTCAATTACTTATTTAAATAACTAAAATAAACGGCATTGGCACATCTCTATTCTTGATAAACAGCTAATGCTGACAGCTGAGGGTTGCAGCCCCCTGCTGTCAGTTTGTCTAGCTGGTTATCAAAAACACAGGGGAACCCAGGCCGTGATTTTTTTTTACTATTTATTTAGCGTGCAGGAACTGGCTGATCAATACTCCCTTCAGCCGCCACCTGCTCTCGCTGTTATTAGCAGCAGTAGGCATAGGCTGATGGAAGTAGTAGTCTCATCAGCTGATACCAGTGACCGGAGGTAAACTTTTTAACTCCAATCGAAGCTGCGGACTCATACTGTCATTTGACAGCATGTGATCCCCAGCTGTCTAACCAGCGGTAATGATTTTACTGCTGATCACAGGCAGTGTTTGCCGTGCTGTCATGCACATGACAGTGTGGCAAACACTGGATGTTTGGACCCCCGTTCAAGTGGTACAAGACCTAATCTTTTTTTAACTGTTTGGCGGAACCTGCCAGATCCGAACACCTAGGTGTTCGTCCATCACTAATCACTATACAGTACTGATGAAAAGACGATATTGGGGAAGCTGCCGCAAGAACTACGGCAAATCCCCCAGCAAAGTTTCTTCAGGAAAATGATCACCAGCTATTTCCTGAAGTGACTTCAGCTGGAAAAACTTGGTGGCTGAACCATTTCAAAACAAACGCTATTTAAACATAGCCTTAAGAATTTTTCCAGTTTTGGAAAAAAAATCCTATCCCCCAACTGCAGTTTAGCTAGAGCAACCTCTTTAAGCTGTATCAAACATGTCCAATGATCATTTCCCAAAATATCTGCCATTATTGCACAATCAGAAGTCCACTGTACACATTCAGTTCTATAGGACTGCTCCTCATGAAGAGGTTGCAGTACAAATCCATGCTAATGTATAGAAAATTGGAATATAGCCAAAAAATATCAGCATCACATAGTAAGGGCTCACTCAGACGATTGATGATTCTCTCATGCGAGAGAATTTGATCGACTATGTAAATGCATTCGGAGCAAACTCCATTTTTTCCATTGCCTGTGTCTGCATAATTTGTACTACACTCAGATGACATCAGAGTGCAGTCGAATGTTTTCCATATACCCACAGACTTTCATGGGTACATGTCATCCAATTTGAGAGGCCACTAGCAGCATGCTGCAACTCTTTTCTCATGCTGACAAATCTTCACTGCCCCATAGTATAACATTGGTCTGAATGATTTGCTATAAAACATCGGATAGCACTTGTCCCAGTTATACGCTCGTGTGAGCCAGCTCTAAGTGTATGCTCAGCTGCACAAACTTTTACATACTTGTTCACAGGCATCAAGCCATAGTGGCTATGGTTGAATCTTTTTTCCATCATACTTTCATAGAGCCAGTCTGAGACTAATCTTGGCAGAATCCAGTTTAGGAAAGACTGATAGCGAGTGAGATAAACCATGTCCCAAGGATAACCATTATCCCATACACGACTCATTATCCAAGAGCCACTTCTAGTGCTTAGAACAACCTGAAAAAAATGGAATATAGTAATAGGTTACCAATGTCTAACTACAAATGTCTAACCGGTAACTACTAATCCCTCTTACAATACATGGTAGACGTTTGTGCGGAATAAGTATCATTATAGTGGTTTTATGAAATTGGCTCCAAGGCAAGCAGGCTTATAAAGTGAAGGAATAATGGTTACCTACAGTATTCCTTGAATCACCTGCTTCTCTTGTGAGGATATCCTGTCCATCAATCATCTCACCACTGCAGTCAATCACTGGCCTCAATTGTGGTGTTTGCATGTACAGTATGTGAATGCTGAGGCTAGTGATTCGCTGCATCAGTCAGATGGGCATCATTTTTTCCATGTGCTTTGTACCTGCAGATATAGGGTTAATTAGAAGGAAAAGAGTGCTAAAATCATCCCTTACTGGAGAAGCGGCTGTTACAGCTCCCTGGTAGTCTGATTGGCAGCCTGCTCTGCACACACTCTGCAGTAATGCTGCAGAGCAGGCTGTCAATCATAGTGTGTGGGAGGGATTACAGAGTGATCACTGGAGTGGGCAGTATAACAGCTCCCTGCACTGTCCAGATGACTGAAAAATAGCGGCTGCTGGGATTAGATCAGTTTATTGTCTCCCTACAACAGCGGCTTCTGTAAACCAGCGTAATATAACTTTAACACTAACTGCAGATACCTATACCTGCAGCTAAATAGAATTTCTTAACATGATGGGTTCTAACTTATATTTAGGATTACTTTTCTACAGTCCTGAAAAAAATCTTTTTAATTTAGGATATGCGACAGGCAGATCACCATCTGTATAAAAGATAATCTTAGTCTAACTGTGTCAAGAGCAATGTTATTAGCTTTTCTTCACCTTCCATACCCCATTAATTTTTCCATAAGCTTAGACTGTTTTTGTCCTTTTTGCAAGACAGAAGAAATTTTGTGTCATATAAAGCGAGTCAGTATATTTAGTCAATGAACAAATTAAACTATCCATAATTATTAGTGATGAGCGAACGTGCTTTGATAAGGTGTTATCTGAGCATGCTTATGTGCTAACTGAGCGTCTTCGGCGTGCTCGAAAAATGTGTTAGAGTCCTCGCGGCTGCATGTCTCGCAGCTGTTCGACAGCCACAACACATGCAGGGATTACCTAAGGCTGTGTGCACACGTTGCGGATTCTGCTGCGTTTCCGCAGCAGTTTTGGCCCTGCAGAAACGCAGCAGTTCCGCTGACATGGTACAGTACAATGAAACCCTATGGGGTTTCAAAAATGCTGTGCTCACGGTGCGTTTTTTTCCGCACGGTTTTGCTGCGGTTTACAAACCGCAGCATGTCAATTGTTTGTGCGGTTTCCGCAGCAGTTTCACACCTTTAACATAGTAGAGGTGTGAATCCGCAGGGAAAAACCGCAGACAAAACCGCAGGAAAACCGCAGGTCACTTTACCTGCGGTTTTACCTGCGTTTCTGCGCGGAAAAACCCGCAGCGGAATCCGCAACGTGTGCACATAGCCTAACAGTTGCGAGACATGCAGCAGCGGGGATTAAGACATATTTTTCAAGCACGCCGAAGACACTCGGTCTACACATGAGCCTGCTCAGATAACACCTTATCCCAGCACGTTCGATCATCACTAATAATTAGTAACAATTTTTTATACTCATGGGGAGGCTACAAATAGGCCAAAATATTCAGGAGTCGCCAAAAATAGAAGAGAGAGCCTGAACTCCTAGCATAGCAGGTGAATTTTTAGCAAATGTCACCTGTTTGAAATTTTTTTTTGATCTCCCACCTTATTCAGTAGAGAACTGTATAAAGATGTATGTAATAATCTATTGACGCCAAGCGACCAGCATTTTATTACGTAATTCCAAAGTGATATAAAAAGCAGCACTCTACTGGCAGATTGCCCCTTTATGAAATGTGCCAGCAATGTGCCCCCAATAAACTTTTTTTATAGTGCTTGCAACACATTATTGGTTCCAACTGTTAGGCTACATTGAATATACGGCAAATTTATGATGTCGATTTTCTTCACCCATTAGATAAATTGGGTTACTGGCGTTTTTTTCACTGTGTGATTGACAGCATTTCTTACATGCATTTTGTTTGCTGCGGTTTTTTTTTTGTCTTTTTGCTATACCATGTCATTTGCTATGTCGGGCAAAAAAATAAACTCTCATACCTCCCCATATCCTGAAAATTAAAAATGTTACTGGTCTCAGAAAATGGTGACACCATCAAAATTTTTTTTTTTTACATATCTATAAATTTTTTATCACCACTTAAATAAAAGTGGTGAAGAAAAATGCGGTTAAAAAAAAACTATACATGTTTGGTATCTGTGTACAGACATGGAGAATCATATTGTTCTGTCAGTTTTACCGTAGTGAATACGGTAAATAAAAAAAACAATTGTGGAACTGCACATTTTTTGTAATTTCGACGCACTTGAGAGATTCTTCTCAATTTCTAGTGCATCACATAAGAAAATGAATGGTGTGTTTCAAAAGTACAACTTATCCCACAAAAAACAAGCCCTCATTTGGCTATGTGGATGGGAAAATAAAAAAAGATAAGGCTTTTAGAAGAACAGGCACTTCCTTCCGCTGGCTCCAGACCCGGAAGTTCTCTCGTGTGCGCCCAGCGTGACCCGCTTGGTTACCGCAACACCTGAGGAGGAGAGGAGGCTGGAGAGCTCTTGAGGGGCCTCCAGTCGAAGAATCCCCCCCCCGAGACCTTACCCGAAGGTGTGGACTGGAGGGGGCTCCCAAGTCCTGATAGAGACGAGAGCAGCGCTCGGGGAGGAGAGGTAAGCCTCGGTCCCTGCTGCCCGGCTTGTCTCTATCCCCCCCGGTGACTATTGCTGGCACAGCACACCGTGGATGATCTCTTCATCCCTAGTAGGGACAGGAAAGAACACTGAGGGGGGGGATGTGGGAGGGGTTATTTAACCTCTTTGATATTTCCTGTCCCTATTAGGAGAGGGGTAACATCCTCCAATGTGCTGTCGTGGGGTGTTACTAGAAAAAAAATGGAAATTGGCCACAGTGTGGAGGGATTAAATAAAGCTGCTTTGCGTTTTTAAGACTTCCTACTATTTGGTTTTGACAAAACTTTATTGATACAGTCTTGTGCTGATTACACGCGTTTTTAATGTGTTTCCACAGTGCAAAAGCACTAAAACATGCAGTTAAATAAGAAAAATACTGTACATCTCAGGTCAGTTTCTACTGAGTTAAAAAAAAAACAAAACTCATGGGCATGAGATATCTATAAATCCCATCCACTTTACTGGAACTGGAAGATAATTGTATTTTTGTTGAGTGAAAATACACAGCATCAAAAATTCATCATGGGAACTTATCTTCAGTAGTTAGAAAAAATATATATAATAACAGAAATCTGATTTTAGAAATCATTTATAACAATCCAAAGGAATTGGTTATATTACTGGTGATCAGAACTGATTTATTACTTGATTACCTGTTTGGCTGTCCGCCCAAGTTCTACAGCAATATCTGCCCCGGAATTGCCCAAGCCAACAATAAGCACATTTTTGCCGACGTAATTTGAAGGATGCTTGTAATCTCTGTTGTGCATGTATTGGCCTTTAAACTTCTCAATACCTAAATATAACAAAAAAAAGCAAAAATAATAAAAAAAAAAAAATATGTAAAGCTCATTATAAGGGCTCGCTCACGCTGGTGTATAATATGGAGGAGTACAATATGAGAAAACATCGCATTTCACTCTGACCAATGTTATTAAAGTAGTCCGTGCTAGTCTGTACCTTTTTCCTCAGCTCCATTCGGACTGAGGGAAGAAAAAAAAATTGCAACGTGCAGCGATTGACTGCGTATATTGGACGAAACTCACCAGTGCAAGTCTATAAGTGCGAGACAAAAGTAATTTTGAAGGCGCATGCACCATGCGTATGACGTCCAATTCTTATGCCAAACCTCAAAAGGAAACCCAACAGTTCATCAGCCAAGTTCAATAAATTCACAGACCTAACCATCAGAAGAGAGAGACAGATATATAGATAGTATAGATGTCCTGTAGCTATTTAATGTCACAAGCCCCCTACATATAATATAGTTGAACATGAAATGCCTTTCATGTGGCCCTAAAGAGTGTTTAGCCTTATTTAACCTCTTAAATAAATAATAAAAAAATGGTGTGAGGTTCCCCCTATTTTTGATAACCAACCAAGGTAGAGCAGTCAGCTGCGGGCTTATATTATTAGGCTGCAAAGGTCCCTGGTTATTGGGACCTTACCAGCCTAAAAATACAAGCCCGCAGCTGCCCCACAATCGGCACATCACATGCTTATTGCCTTGGTGAGATGGCAATCAAGGTATTGGTAGTTGGCGTTAATGACAGCTATGATTTATCAAAAAGCTCAGCTGCCAATGGCTGGGTTTAGTAATGGAGAGGTGTTTCTCCCATTACTAACCCATTGATCAATAAGAAAAACACACAGAAAAAAAACACTTCATTTGAATAAAGACTCCCCTACACTATCCCTTAATCTCCAATTTATTGAAAAAAAAAAAAATGACATGCAGGTCCGAAGGAATCGAGAAAAGGTACCTGAAAGTGTAAAAAGACAGAAATAAAAACAATAGACAGTCCTCATTACCCAAAATGTTTCCACGAAGCACCACCGTAGTCCATGTTCCCCGATGTCTCTGGCAACTGTGAACACCAGGAAAGTTTCTGCTATTCACAGCCGCCCGGTAGTAACATCAATGCTCATCATCGTCTCCAAGTCTCGCTGAGCACAGTGAAACCTGACTTCTTTGATGAGTGCTTAAGTCACCACCCGGCTCTTGTGAATAACAGGAACTTTCCTGATATTCACAATTGCCGAAGACATCGGGGAACGTGAATGATGGCAGAGCTTCATGGGAACATTTTGGGTAATAAATTGGTGAACGAGCGACTGAATTGTTTTTGCTTTTTTTGTTTTTCAGGTAGCTTTTTCAGGATTAATTTGGATTCGTTGGATTACCTTGGACCTGCATGAGATATTTTCCTTCAATAAATTGATGAACGAGGGATAGTGTGGGGGATGGGTGAGTCTTTTTTCAAATACAGTGTTTTTTCTGTATTATTCTTTTTGATTACCGGGTTGGTAATGGGAGACACCTCTCTATTACTATCTCCAGGTGTTGATAGCAGCTGTGATTTTTGACACAGTAGTCATCAACCCCAACTACCATAACTATAATTGCCACCACAACAGGGAAATCGGAAAGAGGTAGGTAAAGCTAGGCGCATCTCATGGCTGCGGGCTTGTAATTTTAGGCTGGGAAGGGACCTTACCATCCTGTTAATATAAGCCCACAGTGGTCTGCTTTACTTTGGCTGGTTATCAAACATTGGGGGATCCCATGTCATTTTCTTTTAATTATTTATTTAATAGGTTAAATAAGGCTAAACCCCTTTAATGCCAAATAAAAGGCATTAAAGGGTGCAAGTTTATTATATGTAGGGGGCTTGCGACATATATCTACAGGATATCTATCTATTTTAGCTATCATATCTAAGATCTTTCTGTATCTGAATATACGATTGCTTTATTAGTTTGTAAATTAGATTTAAATTACATAGAGAATTACAGTATGCAAAAGATTATCTTTAAAACAATTGCATACAGATGTCATACGGATGGTAGGTAAGAAAAATAGAATTGTGCTCGCATGACACTCATCCTACTTTTTTTATCAAAATAGGAACAATTTTTATATGCTAGTGAGACCCCAGCCTAATGCTAAACATATGAAGAAAATCTGCAATTAGCTTGTGATTTTCATAAACTCATGTGCTTCTAAAGCTATTGAGAATAATGGACAGAAGTAGCATTTATTTTGGAAAGAGGGCACATTGGAAGGAATATATAGACATGGACTGACAAAAGAAGCCACATGATTCCCCCACCTACCTAGCCATGCTTTTAGGATGAAGGAGAAACATATATGATTTACTCCTCCTGACTGACAGAGGCCATTCTTCCTTAAAATTGGAAGGAAAAGTCATAAAAACATGCTTCAAAGAGCACAGTGCAGTTATTTCTTATGTCATTAAGTATATAAATAGTCTAAAAGGTGAAATAAGGTGACCATAACAATTAGATAGAATATTTAGAATTGAGAGTCCTCAGGGGTTGATACCTTTTAATGGCTAACTGAAAAGATTACCTACCATACCATACAAGTTGCAAGCTTTTGAGACAACGCAGGTCTGTTCATCAGGCTAGACTAAAGCCCCCGTTACACACTGCGATATCGCTAGCAATATCGCTGTAAAGTCACCGATTTTGTGACGTTACAGCGATATTACTAGCGATATCGCTGCATGTGATACTTACCTCCGACCGGCTCCCCCGCTGGTTATTGCTGATCGCGCGAGAAGCTGCTGGATCATTTCTCGTCGCTCACTTCCTGCGGCGCTTCTTGCTGTGACGACGAGCGACGCGTAGAACCGGGCGGGAGGACGCAATGATTGGTGTGGGTGTCCAGAAATTTGCACTGTAATGTATTCAGGAAACTATCCTGTATTGTTTGAGACAGGCATCAATGTCCACAACTGGGTGCTGTGATTCTCCAAATGGTCTGTTCTGCCCAGGGAGGCAAGTGTGTCACAGGGAGAGTGAACGCGCTGTTCAGGAGAAGCACTGAGGGTGCAGAGGAATAGCGCTTGGTTTGTGGCTGGACGCATGTGCTGCTGGTATGAGAGACGCTCAGTTTCCTGAATACATTACAGTGCAAATTTCTGGACACCCACACCAATCATTGGATCTACCGGTCCCTGTATAACCCAAGGTGTCAAACCCGTGGGTCTGGTGATTTCCTACATGAATGGTGTCCTTTCATCCTCAGTAGCTGCTGCTTCCCAGACGTCTGTTTCTCCACATTATTAATGAATATACCCAGTACTGAATAGTGCCTACTTATGACAGCGGTTCTTTAATGATAATATATGGAATTTTCCATTACAGTTCCTCTCAGTTAAAACCAACTGTGAAAAAATTCTGTTTCTGATGAAGGTCAATTGCATGACCGAAAACGTTTAAAGAAGTAAAAGAAGTATATTTAACTGGATGCCTTTTACAATAAAGGAACTGTCAAATCAATTTTTCTTTTGAGTGCCAAGTTTTTGTACTACATTGTTAGTTGGCTGGATACCCGACTTGTGCACCTCCCTCCATCCACACTGAGTGCCGTGTTTTTGCTATTTTTTAATCAACTGTATAATTAGGTTGATTTCAGTAAAAATGATCCATTATGATAAAATTGCTAGTATTAAAGTGGCTGGCCAAGACAACAATTGCTGACCTATTCAAAGGATAGGTCATTAATATGAGATTGGTGAGGATCAAACACTCAGTATCCCCCACCATCAGCTGACATCGGCTCTGGGAGTAGCCTAATATAAGAAATATACAGAGCAGACCATTGCAGCCCTGTAGTGTCAGCTCTTAAGTATTGCTGTGTTCCACCTCGCACATCCATTATATCCAGGTAGAGCAGATTTCAGCTGATGGTTGAGGGTGTTGGGTGTCAGACCCCAACAATGTCATACTGATGATCTATCTTATGCATATCCATGACAACCCCTTTAATATAAGAACACAGTCTTCAGTATAATATTTATAGTGAAATATGGCTTACCACAGAAAGTTTGAAGGGGAAGATTTGGATAAACATGATGACCAGTGCAAATGAGTACAGCATCAAAGATGGTTGACTTTTGTGCTCCTTCATGGTCTGTAACAACATCCCATTGTCCTGTTGTAGCAAAGTCCGGTCTTTTCTGTATATGGACCACGGCTGTCTAACAGGAAAATTGGTGTTACCACTCTTTAAAGTTATTTTTCTATTTCAGAAAGCAATTTAGCCACATATTATACCTGTTTCACACACATGTGTTCTGACCTCCTAGGCATAAATGTGTGAAGCAGTCCGCTCAGGTCAGAAGAACTGGCCATTGGTTTTCCAATATGAAAATGATCAATGTTTCATAGATACGGTATGTAAAACCAGCTTTGCCAAGAAGATTTGTGATGTGAAAACTTAAAATTTGAAACAGTCTCAAGCTACTTTATTATAAAATTATGAACCCAAATCTGTTATGCCAAATGTAGAAATCTTTACTCTGCTAACAAAGTCACTTAAAAATTTGAATACCAGTTGCATGCTTAGACATGTAAACACCATGCACTTGCAAGCGTGAATGGACTACAAAACCTCAGGTAGCACACGTGCACCTGCTCAGACTGAAGGTAGCTACATCGCTACATCGCTTCCACCACTGTAAGCCCACCGGTTAGCACACCACCAGCAAGAAATGTTGAGGTGTCATTGCAAGGCCAAAGCAGTCAGGGAATCACAATGTTTTCCAACGAAAGACTGCATCTAGGCCATCACCACCACCATCACCAACCCCCTCTCAGTGCGCCATGTCCATCGCTAGTTCCACCATATGCAGCTCTCAAGTCCAGCTCACCCTAGCAGAGACTCTGAATAGGACAAGAAAGTACTCATCCTCTCTTCCACGTACACTGGATTTGAACGCCAACATTGCCAAACTGATCTCATTAGAGATGATGCTCTTCCGTTTGGTTGAAAGCACAGCATTCTGAGAGCTCATGGTCTACGCTGTCCCATGCTATGACCTACCCACTCGGCACTTCTTTTCTAGAAAAGCCATCCCTGCCCTCCACCTGCATGTGAAAGACCGCATTGTCCATGCACTCAAACAATCAGTGAGTGGAAAGGTGCACCTCAGAACAGATGCATGGCCAGTAGGCCAGTGGGCCAGTAGGCATGGCCTGGGCCATTATGTGTCCATCACTGCGCACTGGGTGAATGTGGTGGATGCAGGGTCCACAGGGGACAGCAGCGGTGGGACAGTGCTGCCTAGCCAATGGTATAGGCAACAGTTGGCTGTAGGCGTTCGACCCTTCGCCTCCTCCTCCTCCAGAAGCGAAAGCTCATCAACAGAGCGCAGTCGCACGAGCTCTCCATCTGCAGAAACTAGTGTTGCACACGAGGTGTCCCACTATCGAACAGCTAGTGGTAAGTGTCAGCAGGCTGTTTTAAAGATGATGTCTTTGGGCGACAACAGACATACCGCAGAGGTACTGGCTGACTACTTACAGCGAGAACCTGAGTCATGGCTGGGCAGTCTACATCTTGAGGAGGAGGAGAAGGAGAGAAGCCTTGATGACAGTCAAGCATTGTCTGCTCAGTGAACTGTCCTGGACGAGGAGGAAGAGGAGGAGGAGGATGAGGGGGATGATTATTTTGGGGAGGAGGATGCTTCTCAGGGGGCAATAGAAAATGTTGGCTTGCCAAGGTCAGGTACAGGGTTTGTGCGTGACTGGAGGGATGTGGATTTGGCAGAGTGCTCCTACACCCACCACTGGCAGTGCATCATTGACACCTGGAACATTGGCCCACATGTGTGATTATCTCTTGCGAATCCTAAAAAGGGACCCCCACATTGCTAAAATTATGAAGGATGACGACTACTGGGTGGCCAGCATCCTCGATCCACGCTACAAAGGCAAATTACAGAACATCATGCCACAGGAGAACCTAGAGCTAATATTGGTGAACAAACAAGCAACTCTAGTAAACCATTTGTTAGAGGCATTCCCAGCACACAGCAGCGGTGCAGGTTCTACCACGAGCCGTACTGGGCAAAATGGAAGAGGTGTTCGTGGTGCACACAGCCGAAGTGGCGTTGGAGACAGGGGTTTCATGACCATGTTGTGGACTGATTTCTCGAATACTGCTCACACGACCGGTAATACTGAATCGATTGCAACAGACAGGAGACAGCAGTTGTCAACTATGGTTCAAAATTACCTCTCCTCCCCTATCGATGTTCTCCCTCACAGTTCATTCTCCTTTGACTACTGGGCCTGTAAACTGGACACCTGGCCTGAATTGGCACAATATGCCCTACAAGAGCTCGCTTGCCCTGCTGGTAGTGTGCTATCAGAAAGAGTCTTCAGTGCTGCTGGATTAATCCTGACAGAAAGAAGGACCCGGCTGTCGACCCAAAATGTAGGTGATCTCACCTTCATTAAAATGACCCGTGCCTGGGTTTCAAAGGATTTTGTACCACCTTCCCCTGATGACACATAGGTTGCCAGCAAAATGGCTCTCTTTGTCCTCCTCTTCCTCCGGCTTCTCCAATTCCTCCATTTGCAGCAGCTGAACATCCAGCCTACACCTCAACATATGGCACTTTTTCCACCTCCCTAACTGGGCTGTACCCCCCCACACAACTTTAGCCAAATAACTACCCAGTTTTCAATGTGTTACTATTATTATAAAGTAAATTAAGGATGACAAGCTTAAGTAATAAGAATTGATGTTGTTGCCATTGAAATGGGCACTGTAGGTGTGTTTACTGTCCTTCACTCACTGCCGATTTTTATTCCCCATTGACTTGCATTGGGGTCGGGTTTCGGTCGGAACTCCGACTTTTGCAGATAGTCGGCCGATTTCGTTTGATTCGACTTCTGGTAAAGTTGGTTGGTCCGAAACCCAACTCGACCCTCCCGGAGGCAAAGTCGCTCATCTCTAGTAATGAGCATAATGGAAATCAATGGGAAAGCCAATTTTCTTTCTGCAAAACCTACAAAGAGGTCTGACTCCGATATTCATCCAGTCACTCCCTCAGGACTCTTGCATGCATCTGCCATCCTTGGCGCCCACCAAGCATGATACATTATATGGATGAGTAATTGAGTACAGTAACACATTTTAACACTTTTTGGAGTGTTTTAAATCATAGAAATGTACCCAGACCACATAATACTGTATGGCTGAGAAATAAATGTAACCCTACAAAAAATTTTTTATTAATCACAGGAAATGTACCCCAGACCATGGAATAGTATATGGATGAGAACTGTAATCCAGAAATTTTAAAAATACTTTTTTGTAGTATTAGCCATCAAAGAAATATGCCATAAAACACGTGAAACTATATGGCTGAGAAATGTAATTAATTTAATTTTTTAAATTAATTTAATTTTTGAACTTTTTTTTAGTTTCATAGATTACAGGAAATGTACCCCAGACTACGTAATACTGTATGGGTGACATATTTAAACCTGCAAAATTTTTAATTTTTTGGAGTGTTATATATTTAAAAAAATAATCCAGAACACAGAATAATGTATGGGTAAGAAACTTAAGCCAGGGAAATTTTTTGACCATGTTTTGAGTGTTATATAACACAAAAAAGTAATAAACATCATGTAATACTCGATGGATCAAAGTATATTAAATTTTTTCACTCCCCCCAAAAAACTAGTGCTTCTCACAAAATTAGAATATTATTAATAAGTTAATTTGAGTTCTTCAGTACAAAAAGTGAAACTCATTATATAGAGTCATTACTAACAGAGTGATCTATTTCAAGTGTCTATTTCTGTTAACGTTGATGATTATGGCTTACAGTTAGGGATGGTCGAGTCTACTCGCTAGGACTCGTTACTCGGCGAATAGTAAGGGACTCGCTGGACTCGTTACTCGGCGAGTCTCCCAGTGATTACTCGCACAGTAACGAGTCCAATGCAAATCAATGGCAATCCTAGTTTTGTCAGAGTTTTTTTTCTCACTCGCTAGACTCGCTATATCACATCGCTGTCAACAGCGAGTCTGAGCGAGTCTGAGCGAGTCTACGATTCCGAGTCCTGTATACTGGATTCGGGACTCGCTTATACAGAATCTGTTATGTTCCTACAAGTTTCCAAGACAGCCTATGTCAACACACAGCGATTGTAAGCGAGTCTGAGCGAGTCTACGAATCCCGAGTCCTGTATACTGGATTCGGGACTCGCAAATATAGAATCTGTTATGTTCCTACAAAGCTTCCGAGACAGCCTAGCGTGTTAGGTCAGAAAACTTTTTTAGATGGACAAGCATGTTAGCCAGTCATATTCAGTAATGTTGGTTGTGGCAGGACTATGATTGGCTTCTGTCCATCGTGATGCCTATGTCATGTATGAGAGGCGAGGCTGTATATAAGCCTTTTCCACCGCCATTTCCTCTACATTCCTGAGAGATCTGAGATAGAGCAGGGTGAGGTAGATGCTTGAGCAGATCATAGGGATTGTCAGTTAGTGTAGGGAAACTTCAAGATTCCTTATATTAAACCCAAACAGCTCTTCTGAGAGCTACCAGGAGGACAGAGGAGTACTGTGTAGACTGTAGGCAGGCAGGCAGGGAGGATCAAGCCTTACAGTGCAGTGCACAGTGCAGGGACTAGTGTGCAGCTTCACTGCTAGGTGTCAGCACACACACTTACCCCGCCAGCAAGTGACGCCTACAGCACCACCTAACTCCATCTCGGTGACTGTGCATTTGTCAACAATGTCACAAAAACCACAATTTCCCAAAAAAGAGGTTGCAAAGGGACGAGGTCGTGGCCGTAGCAGTGCAGGGAACATCACTTGAGCGATCTCCCTCCAGGCTGTAGTCCGCTGGATGTTATGCCCATAGGCAGGGTCAGTGGGGAGCCAAAGCAGGGGCCGTGCCTCCACCAGATCAATCAACTGCAGCGTGTTGACAGTGACACGGGCCATGATTGCTCTGTATTGCTCTGTGTGTGTGTGCGTATGTCAACTCGACTCGGATTATTTCCTGTTTGCTCAAAGCATGGTGTGTGCTAGAGAAAATCGCTTCCCTCGCCTCATCGGCACTAAATAAGACAAACAAATGCGAGTTTGGACTCGGACACAGCAGCAACAAACTGTTGCGAGTGGGGTTTACAAATCGCCAATGCAAGCGCTTTCCGAGACACATCTGCAATTTGTAAATCACACATTACTCGCTAAGACTCGCTTCCCCATTCATTAACATTGGACTCGCTAGACTCGCAACGAGTAGCGAGTCCCGGGCTCGGACTTGCTAGAGTCAAGCGATTCCGAGTAATTTAGGACTCGCCCATCACTACTTACAGCCAATGAAAACCCCAAAGTCATTATCTCAGTAAATTAGAATAATTAACAAAAAACACTTTCAAAGGCTTCCTAAGCATTTAAAAAAGTCCCTTATACTGTTTCAGTAGGCTCCACAATCATGGGGAAGACTGCTGACTTGACAGATGTCTAGAAGGGAATCATTGACACCCCACAAGGAA
The DNA here is from genome assembly GCF_039654945.1 of Dendrobates tinctorius. Taxonomy (NCBI): domain Eukaryota; kingdom Metazoa; phylum Chordata; class Amphibia; order Anura; family Dendrobatidae; genus Dendrobates; species Dendrobates tinctorius. The sequence continues at coordinate 34,758,321 of NW_027361697.1, forward strand.
AGTAAATTTTGCATTTCGTTTGGAAATCAAGGTCCCAGAGTCTGGAGGAAGAGTGGAGAGTCACACAATCCAAGCTGCTTGAGGTCTAGTGTGAAGTTTCCACAATCAGTGATGGTTTGGGAAGCCATGTCAACTGCTGGTGTAGGTCCACTGTGTTTTTTCAAGACCAAAGTCAGCGCAGCCGCCTACCAGGAAATTTTAGAGCACTTCTTGCTTCCCTCTGCTGACAAGCTTTTTGGAGATGGAAATTTCATTCTCCAGCAGAACTTGGCACCTGTTCACACTGCCAAAAGTACCAATACCCTGGTTTAAGAATAACAATGTCACTGTGCTTGATTGGCCAGCAAACTTGCCTGACTTTAACCCCATAGAGAATCTATGTGGTATTGTCAAGAGGAAGATGAGAGACACCAGACCCAACAATGCAGATGAGCTGAAGGCTGCTATCAAAGCAACCTGGGCTTCCATAACACCTCTGCAGTGCCACAAGCTGAACGCCTCCATGCAAAGCAGTATTGACGCAGTAATTGATGCAAAAGGAGGCCTGACCAAGTATTGAGTGCATTTACTGAACATACATTTCAATAGGCCAAGATTTGGATTTTAAAATCATTTTTCAAGCTGTTGTTATAAAGTATTCTAATTTACTGAGATAATTACTTTTGGATTTTCATTGGCTGTAAGCCATAATCAACATTAACAGAAATAAACACTTGAAATAGATCACTCTGCTTGAAGAACTGAAATAAATTAACTTTTTGATGATATTCTAATTTTGTGAGAAGCACCTGTATTTACCAATGAACAGCCCTAATCCCTGCCTACAGACTGGATTCTGTCACTATCCCTGCTCCTGCGAATCTCTGTCCCGGCCTAGGCTTAATGCCTAGTATGCTTGTATGTGATACAAACTGCAAAGCAATGATTAGCCTTTAGAAGGGCTGTTAATATGATGGCTCAGCGTCATCACCAGTATCAACTCTACAGGCCTTTGATTTGTTGTACTGTGCACCCAGGCCTAGACACGTACACTCTCCCTCCAATGCGAAGTGTCACAGAGCTGTGCAATTGCGTCAGTGTGCCGAGTCGGGGGTGCCTGTTCATTTAAAAGCCCAAATGATGTCACTCGGCCAGCCAGTCACAGTAATGCCACAACCAAGATGTGTACGGCATTACAGTGACTCACAGGCATGTAAGGAGTAGTACCGGAGCTGGGGTGCCTTTTACGTGCCATGTTACGTGTCATATGCTGCGGAGCAAAGGCTCGCTCTAGCGGTATTTCATGTTAGACCCAGCACCGTGCCAGATTCCGTAAGGCACGGGAGAACTGCCCATAACCCAGAAACTCCATTGAGATGAACCGCACCCCTGTTGTCGGTGCCACCGTTGGATTCCGGCCAAGTAGAGACTCCGTCGGGACGACCCGCACTGCTGTTGCCGGTGCCACCGTTGGATTCCGGCCAAGTAGAGACTCCGTCGTGATGACCCGCACCGCTGTTGCCGGTGCCACCATTGGAACCATGATCCCTCCTACGTCTGAAGACTACATTCCGATAAGTTTAAGCTCTTCCTTTCTGAACTCTCATTCGTCCTTTACCGACCCTGTCATGCTCCCAGTTACACCCTGTCCATACTCCTTTACCCGTCCTTTGCCCTATTACTACCCCTTCCTGCCCCGTTATTCCCTTTGTGGAGTATATTTGTTGTTAATAAAATCCTGTTAACTCTTGATCTGTCTCCTGGCGACATCCCTCATTCCTGCGATTTCTACGGGCAATCCCACATGCTTATTGGCTAGATCTAGCTCCAAAAATGAGTGGTGGGAATTCGAGTTTTACATAGAGCACCGCCCATTACTCCCCGAGTAACGAATACACCTGAGCACCGTGATACTCCTAGCATGTTTGCTCATCCCTAATATTAATAGTTCACCCCTCACCACATTATAAGATGAACTGTAAGGGAGTGGAAGAAGCTATTAACGCATCTCCCCCTGAAGATCTTATACCAATATAACGCATTGACCTATGCAGCAGCAATTAGTTAGCTTACAGAGAGCCCATCTTGGGAGGTGTCAAATGGACATTAGGAACTCAGTTCCTGCTTGTTAGGGAGTTGTAGAAGAGGCTTGAAAGGAGAAGGAGAATTTTGCAGACCAGGATTGAATCAGGGAGTTGTGTGTGTTGAAGAAAGAAGACTCTACCCAGGTAGCAAGTTCTGAAGAAACCAAGTATCAAGTGGCAGAAGTAGTCCTTCATAGCAGGCAAGTGAGGCACCTACAGCAAGCATTATCTGATAAGGAAGATTTAATGTGGCCCGACCTAAGGGTACCGTTACACCTAGCGACTCACCAGCGATCCCGACCAGCGATATGACGCTGTCAGGATCGCTGGTGCATCGCTAAGTGGTCGCTAGTGAGCTGCCACACAGGCAGATCTCACTAGCGACATTGCTGGGGACGGGGATCGCTACTTACCTGTCAGACGCGGCGATCCTGCGTCCTCCCGCCCGGCTCCACGCGTCACTCATCGTCACAGCAGGAAGCGCCGCAGGAAGTGACCGACGAGGAATGATCCAGGAGCTTCTCGCGCGATCAGCGATAACCAGTGGGGGAGCCGGTCGGAGGTAAGTATCACATGCAGCGATATCGCTAGCAATATCGCTGCAACCTCACAAAATCGGTGACTTTACAGCAATATTGCTAGCGATATCGCAGTGTGTAACGGGGGCTTAAGGGTCAAAGATAATCCTGGCCAAACCGGGACACATTATCTCCTAAGGAAGTGTAAACGGATACTAAGATGCAGCGGTGAGCCAGGAAGTGAACAGCCCAAATGAAGCAGAAGTTGAAAATAGTTGTGAGGGCCCCTAGTGACCCATCTCAACCCAGGAGGCTCTCACTAGAACAGAAGATGGAGGACCTCATGTTAACCTGCTCTTTCAGAGTAACAAGCAATATGAGAAATGTGCTGCCACATGTAACTGTCAAGTCTATGCTTCTGACCTGTGCAGAACATGTATTCTTTAATTGCCATGCCCGCTACTGGATGTACATGTTTTACTAGCACGTTTAGAAACGAAAAGTATATTTTTGCACTTCTGTCTCTCTTATCCATTTCTACTTTGTAATGCGGCAGTGTGAGGTCTGCAGTTGTGTCTATGAGAGGTAACACACAAACTCAGACAGGTCCCTTTTTCTGTAATGTCCAGGGACACAGAAGTGACCCTCGGCCGGGGTGACCCCGAGCGTTACAAAACTCTTATGTGATATCCAAAAATTTATAAACAAATATTTGACATTTCCACTACCTTAACTTGGCAGAGTTGCCAATATTAAAGGATTATCTCGGCACAACTTACTACCACATTGGTAGGTGAGGTCATATTTACAGATGCTTCCTAGTACACAAGAAAACTGCATTCCTATTTATTTCTTTGCTACTAAATAAGACAGATCTTCCGTATCAAGATATAGAACTACACTCCTTGCACATTTCCAATCTTGTATATAAAAGGCCTGAAATCACTTTTTGACCTCTGAAATACATTTAACCATAACAATGGGACAGAATATTTAACTTCCGTAAGAAAATGTACATTTTTATCTTTTTATTTAGCACAGATTCCTTCACTGCATTTATAAATCCAATATCATCAGAACCTGCAAATCTGTCTGGAACATCGTCATTTAATATATCTTTATTATGTTTGAATACTGTTTGCAAACACCCGTTTATGGTCAAATAAATGCAGTACTTAATTTGTGAGTTCCATAAATTATCTGGATCAGTGACCACAAAAACAAGTTCCTTATCTGGAGGACACATCAGAGCTGTGCATTCCACAAACAGTCCATTAATTGTAACACTGTGCCTTAGTGAACAGAACTGTTTTCTTGCTGAGCTGGGGTACTAGGTTCAAATGAGGTCAAGGGCAACATTTCCATAGGGCTTGTATATTTTCCCAGTGCTTGTGGTTTTCCTCTGTGTACTCTGTTTTCCCTCCACACTCCAAAAAAAATGCTCATACAAAATATAGATTGTGAGCTGTTGTGGGGACAGTGATGTCTTTAAAGCCCAGAGGAATATGTTGGTGCTGTATAAGTAAGTAGAGATGCATGAATCGATTAGTTGGATTTCAGTCCATTGGACAGATCAGTAGTCTTTGCCTAGGTTTGTGAATCTCTTACTGATCGGCCTGCATAATGTTATCTATGCAACAAGCCGCAATGATGACGCCACACCAGCCATAGCTAATCAAAATCTGCGCTGTTGCATTACATATACTGTATATGAATGCTACCCTTTTATGTTATTAAATTGATTTAGTTAGCAAGACAGCATGAAATTAAGCTAGTTCCAATTGGCTCGCTTTTCTAAATGCTGCCATTCTCCTGATATGAGAGTTTTAATCTTACATGGTGTACAGCTTGTTCCCATGGAGTTCCCATGGAGCTCTGCCGCTGGAGCATGGTCTAGTATGTACAGGAGAGGAGTTAGCTACTAATATCCCAGTCATTTCTCTCCAGCGCAGTGATTTCTATGCAGCAGTTAGTTGCTCACCTCCCTCATACTGTCTGAGATCTTGACAGAGTAAAGAGTGAAGTGGTTCAACTACCAAGCCTATCTATGCCTATAATGTGTAGTTACTATGCAGATGGTGAGCTAAAAGCAATTGCTAATTATGCAGGCGAGTAGAGAGTCTATCTATCGCAGAGGTTAGCCTAAATATATATTGTGTGGGCTACTGCTGATGTAAAGTCAGCTGAACTATATTGGCAACCTGGAGAGGTTTGTCTGGAAAATCTGAATAAAATCTGATGGTACTTTTGTAACGGAACCTGGGATGGGCTGAGGTGGTGTACTCAATGCCAAGGTAGACTGGAGTAAGGCTATGTTGAGGGGGTTTAGGAATGTTCGCTGTGTGGATCAGTAGATATCAGTGATGAGTCTCCTTACCTTTTTGTGCCCCGAGCAGCTAGAATATGGAGTTGTGTCCACCCAAATCAAACAACAAAAACCACCAAAGGGGACTTAATTGTTGACCATTACTAAGGGTGCAGTGTACCCTAAAAACTAGTCAGTCTGTGACCAATGGTCAATAATATACTTTTTATACCTTTTTAATGGATTTTCAATAAAGAAGAAGCAAGTTTTTATTCAAAAGAGAGATTCTACTGTAGGTTTAGACTAATCCATGTGAATAGCTGGAAGGACAAGTGTGCATCCATAGACATCAATTAACGTAGGTGCGGCACTGATGTTACCCATGATAAAAAGCTGTGCGCTTACTCATATTGTAGCTGCTGTTAATGCCATCACAATACATAATGCAAAGCGTGAACAATTATTTCACATATTGTAAGATGATAGATGTAAATTTAGAAGACACCTACTTTAAACTTGATGTGCCTTAACAGGTCAAAGTGTTTGGCATATTGCTTCAGGTAATTCAGGAACAGAGCATTGTGCATGAAGTTCGGGAATTCATCTGGTATAGGAAAGTCTGGATAGCACATCATTTCTTTGCAAGCATTTGTGAATACTGAATGGTAGATACTAGCCCTCCCATCTTCTGCATGGTCCTATAGGGAACACCGTCATATAGGAAAAGTAAAGTAAAAATGTAAGGAATTCTCTGAACTCATACAAGAGACATCAAAGATAAGTGATAAGTGACAATACTTCTATACTTCAGTGATTTTTTTTAATTCTGTGCAGGGCTAATAAGGGGTTGTATGGGCATTTAATATAGATGACGTACTGCCAACAGAATCAGACTACATTGAGGCCAAATAAAAAAAACATTCTGCTCTCCTTTAGGCTATATTCTCATGATTAGCTTGGTGCGTTTTTGATGCTGCAGGATTTCTATACATATAATTTAAATTAGGTTACTTGCGTTTTTATTGTGTTCTTAATGCTTCGTGCTTTTGTCTCTTATTGGTGTGGCATGCGTTAAATAAAGCTGCTTTGCTTTTGATACTTTGTTTTTTGCTTTGACAAAACTTTATGGACATACTTAGGTGCTGATTACATGCATTTTTGATGTGTTTGCACAGCGGAGACACACTAAAAACTCAAGTGCATTGTTTTTGCTGAATATTTTCCACATCAAAAGGTAGGTGCATGGGGAAAATCTGCACAGAAAACTCAGCGTACCAGCGAGAGAAATTGATATTCGGCAAATTTGAAATACGCGCCGCAGGCGAGTTTATGCGGCGCAGGAACGAGTAAAGTAGACGTGAGAGTTCTATAATTCCCATCCACTTTAATGGAACTGTAAGATGCTGTATTTGCTTATCGTGGGAATGTACCCTTAGACTTCCTTGAATAAGAGTTCAAGTGCAGTAATCAGAGGCAACTGCGATGCATCTATCCGATCCAGTCAGACGGCCATATAAATCGGGCCAGGATCAGATTACAGTGAACAGACTGGCTAGCAGCTCTCCCTACCCGAGGGACACCTTCATGTATTTATTTCTACGCAACTATCAGGTTCAAGCCGGGAAAGCCGCCGGCCAGTCCGTTCACTGTGTTCCAATCTCAGTCCTATTTATGCAACAGTCTGACTACACCCTTAGCTTATGTAACCTAAATTAGTTCTCCAGGAAACCTCTCTAATCAGTGCATTAAAATGGCACCATGTTGCATTTTGGTGCGCTCGGTGCACCGTCAAAAAGGCGCAGTGCACGCAAAATCCTACTAGCGCACGGCCAGTACACGGTCTGCACACCCTATGCAAAAGATAGGGTGTGCAGATTGCATGCAGCAATGTGCGATACTAGGCGGAGATGACCGGAGGGGGCGCGGCAGTCTGAAACTAGCCTAAGGCCTCTTTCACACATCAGGTTTTCGCCGTCAGGCGCGATCCGGCGCTTTTGACAGAAACCGGATCCGGCGAAATGCAATGCCGGATCCCGTTTCCCCCCCATTGACTTGCATTTGCGCCGGATGGCCATGCGTTTCATCCGGTTTTCGCCGGATCCGGCAATGTGTCGCGATCCGGCGTCTGGAAAAAACGGCTACTGTAACGTTTTTTGTCTCCGGCGAAAAAGCCGGACACGCCGGATCTGGCGCGTCCGGCTTTTTCACACAATGAAAGCCTATGAGCGCCGCAATGCGCCGGATCCGGCAAAAGCCGGATCCGGTTTTTTGGTCTGAGCATGCTCAGTAGCTCTGCCCACAGGAGATATATAAAAGCAAGACAATGGGACCCTCAGCCACACCCAACATGCCACCCAAGCCAAGAACCAGGAGCAGGAGAAGGAAGCAGACATCTGCAGCAGCACCATCAGCACCACCCCAAATGGAGCAGCAAATGGAACATGCTGAGGAGGGGAGTCCAGCAGCAGATGAGAGACGGTAATTATCAAATCCCCCATTCCTCCAAACTAGGGCCATGGAATATCAAGATATTCATTGGCCCTTTGTTTCTCTTTATTCAACAGCCGCCAAAGAGATGCAGCAGCAGCAGAAATGGCATCACTGGCAGCAGCAACAGCAGCAGCAGCAATACCCACAGCCATGGAGTCTGGCCATCAACAGGACAGCACATCTTCTTCTGGGAGCCCTCCCTCGCATCGTCAGCGTTTGACGGTAAGTTTTTATTTCCAAAATCCATCATCTCTGTAATATATGTCTATTCATTGCCTTTTATTTCAAAACAGGAATCACAAGATGAAGAGGAGCTCCCAGAAGAAGAAGGAAGGGGTGGACAGACACCTGGAGTGGGATCACAATTGGTAAGTTTTTTGCATCAAACGCAGAAACACAACATCACACTACACACAACACATAGAAAACAATGTTCTGCAGACCACACACAGCAAACAAATGCCTACATCCAAAGACATAACATTTTTTGTTTTCTTCTCTAGTCTTCCCAATCTGGTGCTCGGCCAAGAGGTCCTCGCAGTGCCTCCCAGGGTCGTCGGCGACAGCAACGCGGCGGTCACCAGCGTGTAAGTATAAATATTTTTGCTTTGTTTTTTTGCACTTTTTATTTCATTTCTTTTGTGGAGGCTAATGTTATTTTTGTCTTTTTCTTTAACAGCCTTCACAGCGTGCTCCCGACTCTGACGGTGAGGATGGAGGACTCGATGTGGACCACCTCATCGATCTCGTCAGACAAAGGGAGCCGCTCTGGAATATGGCTGACCGCCGCCACGCTGACCTTATCGTTACCCGACGACTCTGGGAGGAAATCTGTTCGCTCCTTGTGGGCCGCTGGGAGGACCTCGATGTTCGGGCCCAGATTAAAGAGCGTAAGTATATACAGTACCGGTTGCTTGATGTAAACCAGTGTTTCCCAAACTCCAGTCCTCGTGGTCCCCACGGATCATGTGTTCAGGATTTCTATTTACTATGGAAATCCTGAAAACATGACCCCTGGGGACCATGAGGACTGGAGTTTGTGAAACACTGATGTTGTATAGTAACCACTCCTTTCTCGTTTCAGGGAACAGAATTGTGAATCGGTGGCGGTCTGTGAGGGATCGTTTCAAGAAGGAGTTCAATAAAGAGATGCGGGCCCCGAGTGGATCTGGAGGACGCAGGAGCAAGTACAAGTACGCACAAGCCCTGTCGTTCCTCCGGGAAACAATGCTCACCAGAAGGTAAATATTACACACCACATGTGAAAAAAAATGTTAGATGTAACTTTTTTTTTTCAGCCAGGGCCATACCATGTCAGTATTTTAATTGTTTTTTTTTCTCTTTATTCCACAGCACGGTGAGCAGCACTCGGGAGCCTGCACGATTGGACCCTTCTGAGGCGATCCCTGAGGAGACCGGCACCGAGGGACACTTCGACCACCCCGGTACATCTGCACCTTCCCAGCCTTCCCACACATTCGACCCATCTGTCCCATCCACCAGCACAGGAGCATCGTGGCCGCCTACATTACATGAAGCTGCTGGTGAGGAGATCACTTTCCCTTTACCCCACCCTTCTGCCCCTGCCACCTCTAGTACACCTGCGGGTACTGGGCGGCAGCGGCAGAGGGGTCAGGAAAAGAGTTATGCGCAAGAGTTCTTGCATCTGAATGCATCTTTCCAGAACTGTCTAAAAGTCTTGTCAGAGCAAATCTCCGCAGGCTTTCAGCAGATCAACTCCAGCATTCTGGAGGTGAAGACACTTCTGCAAACCATGCATTCAGAAGCAAGATCTTCGCCAAACCACACCTTTTTCAGGTCTGTTGTGGAGCGCATGGCAACACTATCTCCTACCCAGCAGATGCATGTAATGCATTCGTGCCACGGTGCTCTACAGCAGGTTACCTCCCAACCTCCACCTCCCACCACTGTAGTTCCTCCACCTGCACCCCCTCCAGCCACTTTCCATCCTCCCCCTCCTATTACATCTGCACCCCCTCCAGCCACTTTCCATCCTCCCCCTCCTATTACATCTGCACCCCCTCCAGCCACTTTCTATCCTCCCCCTCCTATTACATCTGCACCCCCTCCAGCCACTTTCCATCCTCCCCCTCCTATTACATACCAGCAACCTCACCAGTACCAGCAACCTCCCCAGTACCAGACATCTCCCCACTTCCAGCAACCTGCCCCGTACCAAACTCCTTCCCCGTACCAAACTCCTTCCCCGTACCAAACTCCTTCCCCATACAACTTTCCATCAACATCATCTGCTCCTACAGTCCCTGCCCAACCCTCCACTCCACCGCCCACCACCTCTTCTGCCTCCAACATGTCCACCCATTCTGTAGCTTTTTCCACACCTTCACCTCTAACTGTTCCTTCCCCACCACGATCCCAGTCCTCTCTCCACACACCCAGTGTCGAAGTGTCCCGCAGCCCCTCCAGCAGTATTTCCACCCCACACTACACAGATTTGTAATGTGTGTTTTTTAATAAAAATGCCCATTGGGTTTAAAACCTTTATTAAAAAAGTTTTTTGCACTTTAAAAACATTTTACAAAAAAAAAAAAATTTTAAATAAAAGTTAAATTATCATTTCACAATGGTTGTCTGTCTTTTCTTCCTGCGGCGAACTATGTTTAAAAAAAAGGTTAAATACAGGGTATTTCAAAGGTAAAAAGGTATTCAAAACCAGGTATATAACTGTGGGTAAATTTTAGCTTTTTGCCACAGTTGTGTTCCTGGTTGTGTTTGAAGCAAAGTATTTCACCTAAAAAGTTGTGTTTATTGTTGGTGATTTCCTAACAATGTACACAACTTTTGTTAAAAGGTGAAATACTTTGCATAAAACACAACCAGGTACACACCTGTGGCCTAAAGCTAAAAATAGTAGACCATGACAAGATAGCCAACTTTGGTTGGCAAAGGTATATACTGTTGGTCCAGAAGGTACACAAGTTTGGTTAGGGCACAAATCTTTCACACTCTGTCATCCTGCCAGTGTACTCTGCCTTGAGGGGCCACAAGGGTCAATTTTAAAAACCGGATCCGGCGTAATCCGTCGAAAAACGGATAGAAAAACGGATGAACCGGATGAGACGGATCCGGTTTTGTCTGTCAAGAACAAGACGGATCCGGCAGAAAACCGGATCCGGCACATCAGGTTTTACAAAACATTTGCCGGATCCGGCATTCCGGCACGACGCCGGATCGCGCCTGACACCGAAAACCTGATGTGTGAAAGTAGCCTAAGGCCGCTTTCACACGTCAGTGTCTCCAGTACATGTTGTGACAGTTTTCACACGTAAACCCATTCAAATGAATGGGTCTGTGCACATATCTTTGCTTTCTCATGGACCGTGTGTCCGAGTGAACCACACATCAACATGTCCGTTTTTGTCCAGCTGCACAGATCACGCAGACCCATGCAAGTCAATGGATGCCGTCCGTGTGCGTTTTTAAAGTTATAGGGTTAATATTGAAACAAACAGTTTCTTTACTAGCCAGGTGTCTAGACCTTGACATATTTGTTACGCCAAAGGACTACTAACACAAGCCAAAGCTGAGATGTCATTGAGACAAATGTTTTTGACACACTTTAAATACATAATCACTAATGGATCACACCTTTGACATCTCTAACCATTTAATTACCGCTTTAACCCTTCATTTTCAGATTCATACCTTTGGCTCTTGCACCTATCCACACGGACAGCACACGGATCACATACGGATGGTACACACGGACACATGAACAGCACTTGGATGCAACACGGATGTGACACACAGACACAGATATCTCCGGTACCATTTTTTCTGGTGCTGGAAATATCAGGACATGTGAAACCGGCCTTAGAGGGCAACTGTTGTTGATACAGAGGATTCATTGCACCACCCGCTTCATAAGAGCCTACTCAGGACATATGCACCCGACATGTGAAATACATGTAATTATTCCCACAAAAATTAGTGACTTTTTAATGCCCATTTTCAGGCATGCAATGCTTGAGGAATTGACCCATAACTGCTTTTATAGAAAAATAAAAGCATCAAGAAACTTACCATAAAATTCCATAGTCCACCAACACAGTCACTTTTTTCAAAGCAGGTTACATGAAGGCCAACTTCTAAACTGCATTTAAGAGCTGCAAGTCCACTTATACCAGAGCCGATTATCGCTACGGTTGATGCCATGATCTGTATAAATTTATAAAAGCATGAAATTTCAGTTAATCTGTCTCATAGTCAAAAGTTTCTAATTCCACAGAAACCTAAATACATATATACTGAAAGCTCATACAAAAGAACAATTATGGGAGAGTTTGTGGGCCAGTGTATATCTAAACAATTCAGTTGGGTATCACGGGTAAAGCTCAATAAAATTGGAAAAGCAACAAATTTTAGCAAAACAGTCTTTTTCTGCCGATCCATTCCTGTCTATGCAAAACCGCACCAAAAACTGTGATTCATTTTTTTTTTAAATTAAAACAGGAAATGCGTGGTTTGCTATTATATACAAATGGAAACGCTGCAAAGAATTTGATGCATTTTTTAATATGCATTTAAAAATGTGCATTTTCTCATTTTGACATAAAATCTTTGCCAAAATAAATGTTAAAAATACCTGTGATTATACCTTTGGGCTATGTACACACAGAGTTTTTCGAAGAGTTTTGGTAGCAGAAATTGCTGCTATAGAAAACATACACTCTGGTAACAAAATATCAAGGAATAAGAAAACATTATTTATAAATAAGACCAGATAAAGTTAAATAAGACAAAAACAGCAATCAAAATCTTGAATGCCGAGAATACAGAAAAAGGATTTCAGGAGTATAAAGATCTCAATAAGGAAAGTAAAGAAATCAAGCTGGCAAAGTTATCTACAGAGAAACAAATCACCAGCAACATTAAAATAAATCCTATAAATTTTATCAAACACATCAATGCCAAAAAGGAAAAAAATGGAATGTATAGGACCCTTAAAAGATGATAAGAATGAGCTAATTATAGAGGACAAAGAAAAGGCTGAGATATTAAACAGGCACTTTTCATCCACATTCACCAATGACCTGTCTGTTCCAGTGATCTTTCAACAAGGCAAAAACCAAAGATCGCCACCAGATATAACTAGTTTAATGCAAAAAAAAAAGCACAATTGCATCTGAGAAAATTAAATATTGACAAATCCCCCAGGCCAGATGGCATTCATCCACAGATACTGAGGGAATTGAGCTCAGTAATAGACAGACCACTGTATCTCATATTCTTACACTCTTGTAACAGGCATTCATGTGGAAAAGGGCTGAGAACAACTGAGCCTAGCCTGTAGACACATAGCCATGGGGAACCACATCACTATAAGGGTGGTTTCACATGTCAGTGCCTCCAGTAAGTGTAGTGACAGTTTTCTTACATACCAGAGACACTGACACACGTAGACACATTCAACTGAATGTGTCTCAGCAGATGTCAGCGTGTTTTCATGGACCATGTGTGCAAAACACGGAGACATGTCCGTTTTAACACGGACACATGGCCAGCAACACGTGCTGCACACGTTCAAATGGAGAACAATGTACACTGTCCTCTGTACGTAACTGACGAAGGTCCGGTGTGACCGAAACTTTTTGCTGTACTACACCTTATCGACTGAATTAAAGTTCCTTACGTTTTTGCATCATAAGTTGAGTGCCAGGTTCTTTTTTTGATTGACCTTCAGCTCAGTTGACCTGAGTTGGAGCTAGGCTCGTGAAAAGATATCTGGGCTTTATGGACATTAGACCTGTGGATCCTTGCATGTGGAAAGGATATAAGACCAATAAGTGGCTTCACATGCACGGATCCACATGTCACATGTGCTAGAAGCCCAAATATCCTTTATACCATAATCAGATGTTGCCCTGCCTACTTCCAGTGCTGTCTCTGCACTATTACTAAGATTTCTTTATACTGGCTGCAATGGTTACATCATAACTAGACATGAGCGAATATCGTTGGCTCCCTCCTTATTCGGCTCGCTAATAGAGCTTACCGAATAGATGCAGCGGGAATCCGGCTTCCTGGAGCGCTCACGATAATCAGCTGTTTGGCTCTGCAGCTACTTACGTGGCGACTGTGTGACAATCACAACACACAGGCTCTCCATGCAACTTTGCAGAGTAATAATATGAAAAAGAAAAGAAGTGTGTAGAGTGGACGCGATCAACCCCAAAGTCAACAAAATATAGCATGATATTATCAAAAAATTCTTTATTGTTAGCATACAAAAGAAAAACACACAAGTGACAAAGATGGGATTAAAACCAATTAAAAAGGCAAAAACAAATTAGCCATAAATAACACTCCAAAGAAACAGGTTCTGAGGTGGGAACCTGATATTACCCCCTCCAATATGCTGGGCAAAGACCTACAAAATTAAATGCCTGGAAATGTAAATACATACATGAAAAAAGACCTGTATGAAAACAAATGCTGGATATAAAAATGTAGCATGAAAAGGCATGAAGTACACAAAGCGCAAACAATATGTACAAATGAGAGACTGGACAAATGATCCTAATTGTAGAAAACCACAAATGACCATGGATACAAGGACCCTTATTAATGAAATAGTGGTTAACACAAAAAGGTAACAACCCCATACATGGTTTGCAGTTCCCAAAATGGGCTATCTAAATAATCCATGAGGCATTGAATACACAAAGCGCAAACAATTTATGTAACATGGAGAATAGATAAATAACCCTAATTGCAGATGACCACAAAAAACCATAAAGACCCTTGTTGTTGGGATAATGGTTTTCACAAAAAGGTATGGACCCAATACATGGTTTGCAGTTCCCAGGGTAGGCTATCTAGATAATCCATAAAATATGGTGCCTCCAAGGAAACAAAGAAGCCTCCACTTGTGCATAACTGTATGCAAATGAAAATATATATACACAAGAAAACACTATAACCTCAGGAGAAGGCTAAAGTGTCTCCAAAATAAGAGACATGTCATTGCATAGAATGCCTAGCGATAACACACCCAAAAGGGTGAATCATATAGAGGTCTGGAAATGAGGCCAAATGCCCGCAAGATCTAAAAACAGGAGGGGGGGTAACACCCCACGCGTATCGCCACCTCTGGCATGGCTTCCTCAGGGGAGATGGAGGTGAGCCCTAGTCACAAGCGGCGTCCTTTTTATATGCCATAAAATTACTTACAAAAGGTAGGCCAGTTCAGCGTTCTTAGGGCTGGCGTCCGGAAATGACAAATGTGCAGGCGCCGAAGTTAAATCAAAACCGAAACCTAAGTGTCAGGAGACGGCACAGGCGCAGTTTGAATGAATGCCATGCAGACATAACTGCGCATGTGTAAAGAGAAGGGAGACCACAGATGATTCAGCAACCAAAGGGCTGGCATCCAGAAAGAACAGGTGCGCAGGTGCCAAAAGTAGATCAAGGCAAAGGCCTAAGAATCAAATACAACACAGGCGCAATGATGAATAAATGTCAAACAGGCATAACTGCGTGTATATGAAAGAGACAGACACTCTATAATAACATGTAGCCAAATACTGCAGTATCAAATAGGCGGCGCTAGCGCAAAAAAGATCAAAAACCTGGCGGACCTAACCACGCTGACATATAACCTGCAATAAATAATAGACAAAAACAGGAGGATAATTAATACGCATGCGCCATAGAAACACTGATACCATTGCACTACGAGTACATCGCTAACGGAAAATACCATGTGGAGAGAAGCAAAAAAGATATATAAGTACACAAATGTCCAAAATAATATAATAATACACGCGCATAGCAAGGATATACAAGCATCCTATTGAATAAACGGATATTATTTATGAATGACGCACCTATAGCATAAATATATATATTTGTGAATGAATAACGCTTATGAAAAAAGCGTAACCTAAAATGCTAAATTAGAGAATGTAAATAAAAGAAACAAAACGGCGCATCCACTGTGTGAAACCTTTAAAACACAATTGTAATGGTGAGGCAAGGAGAGACTCACCTGATAGGGTTGTGAAACGTCGGTCACAACACCTACAAACGCATGAAACAGCTGCTGCAGTCTGCACAGGGTCCAAGGACTTGTAAGTGAAGATGACTTTAAGGTGCAATGATACAGCAGCGCAGTGTAGGTATAATTCAAGGAAATTTATTGGTGCCTACGCGTTTCCTGAGCTGTCCCAGCTCACTTCATCAGGGCTTGATACAAGCATGCAATGCAGGAGTTTATATACAATCCAAAGTGGAAAAAAAAAAAAAAAAGGGGGCAGGATAAGTAACTGCCACATCAGCAAGGCAATGGTATAAAACTGAAAAAGATACATTTCAGCTCACCTCTTGTAAGTTCGTAAGAACTATTGAATAGCTCTGAGCGCGGACACGTCTCTGCCAGGACGTATAATGACTCCAAGAGAAGGAAGAAAGGTCCAGCTCCAGAAATTTAAAATCCAGGATTTTTATTGTATCATGTTTAAAATACATTCATGGCTGCTTGTGATCAAATAACGGCAACAAAATTCACCGCATGGGGATATTCTCCAGGTCTCTGTACGCGTTTCGAGCACAAATGCTCTTAGACTCAGAGTAGCTGTGGAATATCAGCTGAACCACATATAAAACTTGGTCACAGGTGATCTAATCAGAAGTGAACAATTTATACAAAAATAATAAAAACAAACACAAAAACACATTAATACATAACATAATAGAAATATATATAAAAATTCATTAGTACAGCATAAATTCCTTCTTTTTAAATTTAATCTCAGAGGAACACATGTATCAAGCACAGAGGCGTATCTAGGCTTTCTGGCACCCAGGGCAAGAATTAGGTTCGGCGCCCCCCCCCCCCCCCCCCCCCCCAAGTACATATGCGACTTGCACAGTTAGTCATGTACCCACGAGCTGCTCTCCCTAATGATCTCAATGTTCAGTAAAAAACTGAAAGCAGGAAGAGAAGCTCGTTGTCACAGGACCATAACTATGAAAATCGCATATGAGTGAAGTGTCCATGTGATGACTACTGGAACCTGCAGAGCTGAATCCTGACATTGCAGCTTCTGAATTCTCACAACGAATGCATTGCACACTTTTAGGATTCTCCCTTGCCGATGTACAGTCATGTCAGCACAAGTATGTGATTTATATACTTCTGGCCACATTCCGACTAGACGTGTCCGGCCTCGCTCCGTTCATTTTCATGGAGTGAGGCCACACATGTCTAGTCAGCATGTGACCGTATGTATGTAAATTTCCGGCACGAGAGAATCCTAACAGCGTTCAGTGAGCACTGTGAGAATTCAGAAGTCTGCAGTCACATAGAATGTCTGCAGACTCAGCGCAAACCTGGACAATCCCTTTAATGCTCCTAACAAATAAAAACATGAGACTTAGTCAGTGTCACAAATAACATTTACATCCAGGTACCTTATAGATGACGTCGTCTCTGCAGTCGTTCTCCTTTTCTTCATCTTGTCCAGACCCCATGATGAGTTTTCTCATCCACAGCCATCTCTGCAGACGTCCATCTTCTCCAGTCTTCTGCAGCAAATCTCCACACGATGCCCTTAAAGATAGAAGTGTTATTATAATGCTCCCAAATAAAAATATCTGCAATATACTGTCACCTCACACTATTCCCCTCCCTCCTCTAACATCCCTCTGTTCACCATACTGTCTCCTCACATATTTACCCCCTCACTCTCTATACTGTCTGCTCACACATATCCCCGACTCCCCATACTGTGTCCACATACATTCACCCGTTCGCACCCCTTACTGTCTGCACCCATCCCCCATACTGTTTCCTCATACTCTTCATTTTGTGTCCTCAAATCTCCACACACACATTAAATACCATCCCCACTCCAAGTCCCCCATCACTAATCCCCCACACACATTAAGTACCCCCCCATCCCCACTCAATAACCCCTCATCCCTACTCCAAAATCCCCCCACACATTATGTACCCCCACTCCAAATCTCCCCACACATTAACCCCCATCCCCACTCATTAACCCCCCCACTCATTAACCCCCATCCAACCCCCATCTCCACTCATTAACCCCCACAGTCATTAACCCCATCTCCACTCATTAACCCCCACAGTCATTAACCCCATCTCCACTCATTAACCCCCCAATCATTAACCCCCATCCCCACATTAACCCCCATCTCCACTCATTAACCCCCCACATTAACCCCCATCACCACATTAATCCCATCTCCACTCATTAACCCCCATCACCACATTAATCCCATCTCCACACATTAACCCCCATCCCCACATTAATCCCATCTCCACACATTAACCCCCATCCCCACATTAATCCCATCTCCACACATTAACCCCCATCCCCACATTAATCCCATCTCCACACATTAACCCCCATCCCCACATTAATCCCATCTCCACTCATTAACCCCCATCTCCACTCATTAACCCCCACACATTAACCCCCATC
The DNA here is from genome assembly GCF_039654945.1 of Dendrobates tinctorius. NCBI lineage: Eukaryota > Metazoa > Chordata > Amphibia > Anura > Dendrobatidae > Dendrobates > Dendrobates tinctorius. The sequence continues at coordinate 34,776,190 of NW_027361697.1, forward strand.
TCCACTCATTAACCCCCCACTCATTAACCCCCATCCCCACATTAACCCCCATCTCCACTCATTAACCCCCCAATCATTAACCCCCATCCCCACATTAACCCCATCTCCACTCATTAACCCCCCACATTAACCCCCATCACCACATTAATCCCATCTCCACTCATTAACCCCCCATCCCCACATTAATCCCATCTCCACACATTAACCCCCATCCCCACAATAATCCCATCTCCACACATTAACCCCCATCCCCACATTAATCCCATCTCCACACATTAACCCCCATCCCCACATTAATCCCATCTCCACTCATTAACCCCCATCTCCACTCATTAACCCCCACACATTAACCCCCATCTCCACTCATTAACCCCCCACTCATTAACCCCCATCTCCACCCATTAACCCCCCACTCATTAACCCCATCTCCACTCATTAACCCCCATCCCCACATTAACCCCCTTCCCCACATTAAGCCCCATATCCACTCATTAACCCCCATCTCCACTCATGAACACCCCCATCTCCACCCATTAACCCCCCACTCATTAACCCCCATCTCCACATTAACCCCCATCCCCACATTAACCCCCTTCCCCACATTAAGCCCCATATCCACTCATTAACCCCCATCCCCACATTAAGCCCCATATCCACTCATTAACCCCCATCTCCACTCATGAACACCCCCATCTCCACCCATTAACCCCCCACTCATTAACCCCCATCTCCACTCATTAACCCCCATCCCCACATTAACCCCCTTCCCCACATTAAGCCCCATATCCACTCATTAACCCCCATCTCCTATCTTCGGTGGTTCTTCAGCTCCACAGTGGAGCACACTTACCACCAGGGTTCTCTCTGGGTGCCGGGGAGTGACGTCAGCAGCGTGATCACATGACCTGATCACGCTGCTGACGTCGCTCTGACCCGGCGGTCAGAGCTTCAATTGTACTGGTGTCTGTATAGACGCCAGTACAATTGCTGCCTGGGAGTCGGCGCGGCCTCCTTCTCTGCGTCGGCTGTCAGCTTGACAGCTGACACAGAGAACCGCCGACACACAGGACGGGGGGCGGCAGAACGCAGCCCCCGGGGAGAGACACTGCCGACCGCTGCATTAGGCGGCCGGGCGGCCCGACTGCGCCCCCCTGCTGCCTGCGCCCGGGGCAACTGCCCCGGCTGCCCCCCCCTGGATACGCCACTGATCAAGCATATATATACAATGTGCCTCTCGGTTCCTTAAAGGTTTTTCTGTGTCTCCACCTCATAAATCTTCTTCTAATCCTCTCCGCTGCATGAATCTTCAAACCAGATAAATCCCTGTTATAAACAGAAGTAAAATGCTTTGACAGATAAAAACATTCCTAGTAGTAGTTTACCCGACATCATATAGGTGTTCACATGTTCTCTCCTTTACTTTACTGATAGTGGATCCTGCATAGTTTAAGCCGCATTTAGTACATTCAGCTATATAAACCACATAGTTTGAGTTACAATTTAAAAACTCTTTGATCTTATATACCTTACTATTAGTGGCATTAGAGAAAAATATATAAGATACACATGCAAACCTACTACAGGTCTATTGTGGATAATGCATTGGGGTATAACCCTCAAGCATGCTCAGATGACACTCAGTTAGCTGTTAGAGCATAATCAGATGAAGATACACATGCAAAACTTCTGCAGCTCTCTTGTAAATAATACATTGGGGTGTGACCCTCAAGCATGCCCAGATAACACCTAAATAGCTGTTAAAACACAACCAAAATAAAGATATACATGCAAACCTTCTGCAGGTCTATTATAGATAATGCATTGGGGTGTTGCCCTCAAGCATGGTCAGATGACACTTAATTGACTATTAAGGCACAATCAAAATACAGAAACACATGCAAACCTTCTACAGGTCTATTATGAATAATACGTTGGGGTATAACCCTCAAGCATGCTCAGATGACACTTAGTTAGTTGTTAGAGCACAATCAAGATAAAGATACCCATGCAAACCTTCTATAAGTCTATTATGGCTAATGCATTGGGGTATAACCCTCAAGCATGCCCAGATGACACTTCGTTAACTGTTAGAGCACAGTCAAAATAAAGATATGCTCTTAGACTCAGAGTAGCTGTAGAATATCAGCTAAACCACATATATACAACTTAGTCACAGGTGAACTAATCAGAAATGGACAATTTATACAAAAATAATAATGCCAGAAAAAGGAAGAGGTAAAGTGCCTTGACAGATTAGAAACATTCTATTAAAAGTCGTTTAAATAAAAGAGGTTATCCTAATTGGACGATTCAGAGAGCTGTAAATATTGTTAACAAAAAAATCAAGGGACACTCTTATCAAGTCTAATTCTGATATTGATAATAAAAAAAATAATGATCGTCCGACTTTAATTCTCACATATAGCCCTTATTTTAATCAGATCCACAGGATCATTAATAATAACCAAATATTTTGCGGAAAGATGATACTATGAATGAAATACTGAGAGACGGAAATAAAATAGTCTCCAGAAAGGCATTAACATTAGGAAACAGCCTGTCACCTAGTTTATATCGATCAGAGCAATCTTATAACAACAAAGGTAACTGGTTATCTGTGGCAGGATATCATAAGTGTGGCCAATCGCCATGTAAAACTTGCTGTTTTTCTAATCTGTCAAGGCACTTTACCTCTCTCCATAACAGGGATTTATCTGGCTTGAAGATTTATGCAGTAGAGAGGATTAGAAGAGATGTACGAGGTGGTGACAGAGAAAAACTTTTAAGGAACCGAGAGGCATATTGGATATACACTCACTGGCCACTTTATTAGGTACACCTGTCCAACTGTGTGTTAAGACTTAATTTCTAATCAGCCAATCACATGGCGGCAACTCAGTGCATTTAGGCATGTAGACATGGTCAAGACAATCTCCTGCAGTTCAAACTGAGCATCAGTATGGGGAAGAAAGGTGATTTGAGTGCCTTTGAACGTGGCATGATTGTTGGTGCCAGAAGGGCTGGTCTGAGTATTTCAGAAACTGCTGATCTACTGGGATTTTCACGCACAACCATCTCTAGGGTTTACAGAGAATGGTCCGAAAAAGAAAAAAAATCCAGTGAGCGGCAGTTCTGTGGCCGGAAATGCCTTGTTGATGCCAGAGGTCAGAGGAGAATGGGCAGACTGGTTCGAGCTGATAGAAAGGCAACAGTGACTCAAATTGCCACCCGTTACAACCAAGGTAGGCAGAAGAGCATCTCTGAACGCACAGTGCGTCGAACTTTGAGGCAGATGGGCTACAGCAGCAGAAGACCACACTGGGTACCACTCCTCTCAGCTAAGAACAGGCATCTGATGGCTACTTTCAGCAGGATAATGCGCCATGTCATAAAGCTCGAATCATCTCAGATTGGTTTCTTGAACATGACAATGAGTTCACTGTACTCAAATGGCCTCCTCAGTCACCAGATCTCAATCCAATAGAGCATCTTTGGGATGTGGTGGAACGGGAGATTCGCATCAGGGATGTGCAGCCGACAAATCTGCGCCAACTGTGTGATCCCATCATGTCAATATGGTCCAAAATCTCTGAGGAATGCTTCCAGCACCTTGTTGAATCTCTGCCACGAAGAATTGAGGCAGTTCTGAAGGCAAAAGGGGGTCCAACCCCTTACTAGCATGGTGTACCTAATAAAGTGGCCAGTGAGTGTATATGCTTGACACACGTGTTCCTTTGGGATTAAATTTAAAAAAGGAATTTATGCTGTACTATTGAGGAAGAAAAAAAGGAAAGGAAGAATTTTTTTTTTCTTCCTTTTTCTGACATTATTATTTTTGTATAAATTGTCCATTTCTGATTAGTTCACCTGTGACTAAGTTGTATATATGTGGTTTAGCTGATATTCTACAGCTACTCTGAGTCTAAGAGCATATCTTTATTTTGACTGTGCTCTAACAGTTAACGAAGTGTCATCTGGGCATGCTTGAGGGTTATACCCCAATGCATTATCCATAATAGACTTATAGAAGGTTTGCATGGGTATCTTTATCTTGATTGTGCTCTAACAACTAAGTGACATCTGAGCATGCTTGAGGGTTATACCCCAACGTATTATTCATAATAGACCTGTAGAAGGTCTTTTCTACAATCGGTATTTTTTTTTTTTTATATAAGTGCCTTTAATCAATTTTTTTTTTAATCCGTTATTCAGGGTACATCTCTTTGGATTTACTCTTTATTCTGGAAGTGAATAGATTGATCTTAACATTGATCTGAAAAATCATACCCCATTCCTCACTAGTCACCATGGTCATGTGGATTAAAACACCATACACTCTCAACTTTGGAACTGTGTTCTAGACTCCTTAAGGATGGTTTTAACTACTTTTTTATTGGACCCCGTGATCCCCTGTGTCTATTTCAAAAGAAATATATACATTTTCTTTTTTATTGTTCTTGAGTATGTATTCTTATTATATGCTGTTTTAATATATTCTTTTAAAATACAATTATTTTAATGTGTTTTATACCATTGCCTTGCTGATGTGGCAGTTACTTGTCCTGCCCCCTTTTTTTTTTTTCCACTTTGGATTGTATATAAACTCCTGCATTGCATGCTTGTATCATGCCCTGATGAAGTGAGCTGGGACAGCTCAGGAAACGCGTAGGCACCAATAAATTTCCTTGAATTATACCAACAGCAGCGCAGTGTATCATTGCACCTTAAAGCCATCTTCACTCAAATTAGAGAATGTAACACCTTGTAACCATTAGGACTGACCAAAGAACAAGACAAAAAATGGGTGCGCAGATGTAATAATAAAAATAAAAATAATAGACGGGTTATTTAGGCCCTATAACATGAAAGTTAACTGTGTGGCATGCAGATGGAAAAGCAGGGTAAGTGGACGAGGGATAATATCATGCTATATTTGGTTGACTTTGGGGTTGATCGCGTCCACTCTACACACTTCTTTTCTTTTTCATATGGTCTGCTTTAACAGGTGTGTGTGGACTGCAGTCCCCTGTAGATATTTTGTATTGCCCTCAAGCCTTTTGCACTTTGTAGAGTAATAAAATGTTGGCGTGATCTCTACGAGAAAAATAGACACCTTGACATGAAGATTACACTCATTTTTCTGTGCTTATTAATTTGGATTATTTTTCATTTACATGGTTTTTTCCATGAGCAAAGTACATTTTAATTAATAGATCTTGGAAAGATGTTGATTAAAATGAACTTTGTTGGTAGGAAAGCCTCAAAGAACAGTCCTTCAATCAAATTATAAAACATTTTGTGTACCGCTGTATCTGCCGTCATGTTCAACAAAATTGCACGGCATTTTGTGTTGGTCTTTTATTTATTTATTTTTTTTGTTTTATTTTTTCTTCTAAGGGTTATCTTGTGAGTGTCACGCATCACATGTTTTTCTAATCCTGGAAACCCAACTTGTGACTATTTAGTTAAACAGTAAGTCATATTAGTCCAGGGACAAACCTGAACATCTTGTGAGATGAGCTATGATATAAACCTCTGGGGAAAAGCATCATATTTACCTCTGTCATGCTAGTATACATCTGTATACTTTTCTTTGTTGTTCAGAATAACCCAGTAAGGCTAGTTTCACACTAGTGTTTCCTGGAGCTGTGTCGGGCTGCGCACGGCCGCTGCTAAGCTCCGCCCACGGCCGCGCCTCCTCCTGTCGGCTTCGCCTATGGGCGCATGACACTGCATGTGACCTGCATACCCTATCTGCAGGCCGTGCGCAGGTGTGCGTTTGCCGGCACATGCGTCCTTTTGACGGTGCGCCGACCTGTGCCAAACACACCGTCAAAAAGACGCATGCACCGGCAAACGCACACCTGCGCATGGCCTGCGTACCCAATGCTAAAGATAGGGTACGCAGGTCGCATGCAGCGTCATGCGCCCATAGGCGGAGCTGACAGGAGGAGGCGTGGCCATGGGTGGAGAAATCCAATGTTCAAAAGATGAATTACCTTCAACTGTCCTGTAATAGTCCAAACATCAATGATATTTTGTTTAATAGGTCCAAAAAATAAGCTAATTGCAGAGTGTCCTGATTTTCAGTCTGCTGAGAATGAGTTACAATGTGTGGAGAAATTCAGCAGTATAAAGTCAATGTCCTCTCAGTACCACTGTAAGGGTATGTGGTATGTGCCCATGGTCAGTAACTGGCAGCGCTTTGGACGCAGCACATGTCCGCTCTGACCGAAGTGCAGGTGATTCTGCATGTGTTCATTGAACCATGCGGAATCACCGCATCCTATACATTGCACTGGTGATATTTTTCTTGCTTAGACTCACTTCTCCTCGAGATAAATAGATATGCTGCGGTCTGGAAAGATGTGCCGCATGTGCATCTATGCAGGGAAGCCAGAGGCGTCCCTGCACTCATAGTGGAGATGGGATTTCATGAAATCCCATCCACTATGCTGTAACATCTGGCCACAGCGGGATGAACGATGCGGATGAACGCAGCGTCCAACCCGCAGCGTTTACTTACCGTGGGAACATACCCTAAGTAAAATTAAGAATAGTTCTTATTGAAATCAATGGTCATTCAGACCAAGAAGGTTTTTTGTAGCTTCTGTCTGCTCTGGCTTATAGAAAATGGACCTCTCTATTAAACCAAATTTCTATAATATGTTTTTTTCAAATGGATTTTAAAGTAGACAGTCCCCATTCTATATAACAAAATTATATACAACGCTGATTCATACATACCATAAGCTGATATGTTAAACCTTAGGTGTTTTATCTGTGAGTTCTTGGTAAAAAAATAACCTAAAGCTTCATCTAATCATAGAATTATACAACCAATCCTTCTTGTTGCCCAATATGGTGCAATAATTATGAAAGAGTATAGCAATTTTATACAATCTGAAGCTTGAGTCCAATGGATTAACTATTAATTGCCTTAGTGGTGGTGTCACGGTTCCACCCCTCAGTATGTCTGGCATGTAGTTACTGACAGCTTGGCTGTCCAATCTGGTATAGGGGCGTGCCTTAGCTGTCGGTACATTGATTGACAGCTTGGCCGTCCAATCTGGTACAGGGATGTGCTGAGCTGTCAATGTGTTGATTGACAGCTTAACTATCCAATCTGAGACTTTGAGGTGTCGACTGTCTCCATGTGTTCATTATTCCAGTAAATTGCCTTGCTTCTTAACTGAGCTGTGCCTCCCAGAACTCTGCCAGATGTACATTCAGCCTGTGAGGTTTGTGCTTTCCTGTGCCTTGAGTTCTGTATGCTTGATATGTTGCCTGACCTTGGACTTTGTTCTGACCATCCACCCGGTTAACCCCTTCAGCTCTGATCTGTTATATTCCTGGTACTCTGACCTCGGAACATTACTATGCTTTTGTCTCTTCCTTCTGTTTATGACGTACCGTCCTGGCTTCTGACCTTGGACTCCATGACCATGGCTTGGCCATGAAAAATGACTAGCGTCACAGCTGGCTTATAGTCTATTGATACAATTAAATGGACTTTCTGGACACACAAATAATAAAACCTGGCTGTTCATGCAATGAGTCCCTAAACCTCCTTTTTTATCTTTGTATTCTTATTTTGATTGCCCTTCACTTTCCTGCAGCCATTTTGGTGGTCTGTCATTATTTGCAGAGCTTCCTGTCTGCACTTCCTCTGCACCTCTAGACTACGTTTCCCATGAGTAAAAAAAATAAAAAAATGAATAAAAAACTGGAGTCTGAACTGAGAAAGTAAGTTAATGTGTATGCACTATGTAAGTGCATATTAACACATGACCATTAACAAGAGAAAGCAAAAAGCAAAAAACACAAATATCCTGAACTAAAAAGTAAAAAATAAACTGCAAATAATGCATAAAGGTAATAATAATTATAAGGGTATTTAGTAAACATAATTTTGATCAAAATAATGTACAAGCCATCCTGCTACGTCACGGCAACCCTTGTGGGACAGTCCCTACTCTAGTATTTAAAACCTTTTCACTTGCCAAATGACGTGAATGTGAACAAGGATCGAGCGACTGAACCACTAGTAAAAGCTTAGGCCAGGCAGGATGGTTTTCCCAGCTCAGAAAGAGGGCGGTCACACCTATATATGCACAGGATGCACAATAAAAATTTTTATTCATTTTATTGTGCATTCTGTGCACTCTCATTCTCAGTGCCCACCCACTTTACACACAAAAGCACTATCTTGAGACTTCTATAGAGTCTCAAGATGGATAAATTTCTAACCACACTGTTTCTCCTTCCAACCACTCCCCCCCTTAGTATTTATTATTCTAAAGCCCCCGTCACACACAGCGATCTCGCTAGCGAGATCGCTGCTGAGTCACAAGTTTTGTGACGCAACAGTGATCTCACCAGCGAGATCGCTGTGTGTGACACTTACCAGCGACCAGCCCCCCTGCCGGGTATTGCTGATCATCCTGGAAAGGCCAGGACATTTTTTTGATCAGTGGTCTCCTGCTGGCCAGCATGCATTGCTGCGTGTGGCAGGCGGGAGCCCAGTGATAAGCGAGCTGGCGCTGGTAAGTAAGGTACACATCGGGTTTCTAAGCGGCGCTGGTGCTGGGAGCTGGTAACAAAGGTACACATCGGGTTTCTAAGTGCCGCGCGCCACTTAGAAACCCGATGTGTACCTTGGTTACCAGCTACCTGCACCAGTGCATTGGTAACTAAGGTACACAGTGGGTAACTAAGCGACGTGCGTCACTTGTTACCCGTGTGTCGCTGGTGCTGATTGCTGGTGAAGCTGCCTGTTTGGCAGCTCACCAGCGATCATGTAGCGACACACCAGCAATCCTGACAAGGTCATATCATTGTCGGGATCGCTGGTGCGTCACTATGTGTGACGGGGGCCTAATACTTTCCTGTAGTCAATTTTACAGGTGCTGACACTAGCAATTCAGAGGCTTAGTGTACAGCAGGCGGAAAAATTAGTCAGATAATTAATTAATTTAAAGAAATGCAATATGTAACACCGAGTAGCATCTTTTCTGACCAAAGTCTGTGGCGCAGGTATAACTTCTGTTGCTTCTTGTCTCTGAATACATCCCCAGTCACTCACAACTACTGGGAAACATACGACTTGTCTTCCATTACATCACCATTTAGATCACACTGCTCTTAGATCTGTCAGCTGAGCCCGGCTTTCTGCATGCATGATTGCCCTTGAATGACCGGCAATGTTCTTTTGAAAAACATAGAAAGGGAATCTCTGTACTCTGTGCTTTGATTGGACTATAACAAGTGTGAGGAGCTCTGTGGTCACATGAAAATGTTTGACAGCTCAGGGACAGAGCAGAATGTTAACAGTAAGTAAATTATGAACTTTCTTCATTATAATCTGCCTGAAAACCCCTTTTAAGGGGTGACCTAGGGACCTTTTTTCCTGATGACTGTTGTTTTCAATTTTCAGATCACTGATTCTTATAGAAAATATACTCTATCAAATAATGAACTACAGAAAGATTAATAGTACAGTAGTATAAATCAGATTCCAAATATTTTAGTTTGTTTATTCAAATTGGAGATGCAAATGAAAACTGGAAAAAATCAGCACTGAAATTGTTCTATTCACACTATATGTACATTTTTTCTAACATAAAATAGTTACCTATGCAAAGAAAATAAAGCATGAAATTCCAATTTATGACTTGTAATCCCAACTGAGAGAATAATTTACATAATAATCTTGTACATGATGGTTACACAATAAAGGTTTTCTCTTTACTTATACCATTTTTTTCTTACTTTTTTTGTACTGCTAGTTATATTTAATAGTGCCATCAGTGTTTGGTTTACAGAATCAATCAAGATAATGACAATGCATACATTAATCCAACTTTTGTGTATACTACTTTTCCATCTCTTCATAACAATGTCTCCATTGAACCCTGGTTAGTTTACGATATATTAATTTAGACAATTTATAGTGTCTAAGAATATTGTTTAATTATTAAATATTATCAGGGAAGATAGTCTATAGGGAATGTTAAGGTGGATTACTAGGGGTTAACTGTGGAATAGTAAAAGCTACACAGTACACATTTTACTTTACCTGTACACATTGTAGCATTTAATGGTACCTGTTTGATACTTTCTTTACTTACTTTTTGTTGTTCTTGGTGAAGATGAGGTTTTCTTTTGTGATAATTTTTAAGTGGAATGATCAGTACCTTGTCACGACATTAATCTGCTGCTAGTTCTGTACTTTGCAGTCTTCCAGGAGTTTTTTCATAGGTCTTGCAAAACAACAATTTCAGACTCCACCCTGTATCAAGAAAGGGAATGTCAAATTTTCAGTCAATGCCTTTCTTAAAATCATATGTTTTAAGGATAACACACTTTAGATAGGTGCAATAAGGAAAGACTGCTATGTGGGATTATAGATTCCAGCAAAACTGTTTAAGACCAGCACCATGAGAGCTGACTTTTGAGCCCACTGAATAGTAGGAAACATCTGTTAGGCACCGGGATTCTCCCGCTGCACAGGCTGGATCCCAAGCTCAGCTGCCCCTGCGGTCCCCCATTCAGCTTTAATCGCAGTGTGAGCTGCTCAGCAAAGACGTCGGTCTCAGCGTCTTGCTCAGAATTGAGCTGTTCACTTGGTTACTGCTGGCTCTCCAGCCAAAGCTATAGTAATTAGCAATAGGCACCTGCGAACAGACGTTCCAGAGATTAAGTCCAGAAATTACCCTACTGAGCATGCTCGTGAGGTGGCGACCTCTCATTGGTGGTTGGTCGTCAGCTGCTTGGGTGACATGGCAGTTCCGAATTGGTCCACAAAGAAGGTCCTGTCAGACAGGACTTGAATGGAACATATAAATGGTTCACTGGAGCACAAGTCGGCGCCCTAAGATCATATGTGTTTGGTGTGTTGGTCAATACGTTACCACCATGTGTGCACGTGTGCCGTTACTAGCACTGCGAGTGTGTTTCTAGACTGGAAGTGTAGAGTGGGCACTCCCGCATGGGCTTAGCATCTGTCTCTGGCTGTGTGTGCGTTTAGCACAGCTGAGTGACAGAGCAGGCACAACCACCAGCCTAGACTTCCCTGGTGGGTAGCAATAGGGACCCCAACTAGCATAACAACCGCTATACTCCTGTACAGTCTAACAGGGTATAGTCACTTGTGTTCTCTTTACTAGTACCGTTCTGTGACTTAACAGAGTCAGTTACAACGCACTCTGTTCACACTGAGTGACTCTGTGTTTACGGTGCTTGCTCGCAGCTTTGCTCCGCCATTGTTTACTAGCTGCGGTTCCCCATCATGGCACAGTGGACCCCAGGTTGCGATCACACTTTACTTTAATTTATATTCCGTGCGATCTGCAAACCCTAACAGTAACTTACTGCCTGGGTCGGGTCTGTGGGCAGGCTGGCCATTTCACCAACAGGCATCCCAGGCATCAGGGAGAGCATCCGTCGCTAGTGGCTATTGGAGGGGGCACTCCAGATTCGTTGGACATGTCCTCCAAACTAACGTTTAAGGTGACACTGTCTTATGGGTCAACCTCACTGCCTTCAGAGGCTTGCGTGGATTCCAGGGAAGAGGGTAATTTTATGTTCTCCTCCTTCGCCCAACGGCAGCAAAACCCAAGAGGAATGAGGGCCCTGCTCGCAAGCTAACAATCTATGAGGAAAAAAAAAAAAGGAAAGAAAGGTAGACACGAAAGGTGGGTGGTAACAATTGTCCTGATTGTTTGAACCAGCCATAATGTTAAGTGTGTAACAGTACAGACACAGAGGGCTAATAGATGCATAAAGCATGTGGGAACATGATCCGGGGAACCTGGTTATGGTAAAACATTTGACTGTGCCACACAGGGATAGTTAGGTTAAAGTGTTGAGGCGGTTGGCCAGTCTGTATAAATGCGTTTTCAGGGCATGCTTACAATTGTAGGGATTGGGGACTAATCATATTGACCTGGGAAGTGCATTCCAAAGAATTGGTGCAGCTCGTGCATAGTCTTGGAGACAGGAGTGGGTGGTTCTGATTATTGAGGAAGCTAACCTCAGGTCATCATCAGAATGGTGGGCACGGGTAGGGTGGTAGACCAAAACGAGGGAGGAGATGTAGGGTGGTGCTGAGCCATGGAGTGCTTTGTGGGTGAGGGTAATAAGTTTGTACTGGATTCTGGAGTGGATGGGTAGCCAGTGTAATGATTGGCACAAGGTGGAGGCATCGGTGTAACGATTGGCGAGAAATATGATCCTGGCTGCAGCATTCAAGACAGATTGGAGGGGGGAGAGTTTGGTAAGAGGGAGAATTACAATAGTTCAGACAAAAATAACTAAGAGAAACAGTAAGAGTTTTTGCGGAGTCAAAAGTAAGAAAAGGTCGAATTCTAGAAATGTTTTTGAGGTGCAGATAACAAGAGCGAGCCAGTGATCGGATGTGGGGGCAAAGGAAAGCTCAGAGTCAAGTATGACCCCAAGACAGCGGGCATGTTGCTGGGGAGTAATAGTGGAACCACACACGGAAATGGCAATGTCGGGTACAGGTACATTAGTAGCGGGAGGAAACACAAGGATCAGCCTGTCTTTGACAGGTTCAGTTTCAGATATAGTGAGGACATGATGTTAGACACAGCATTTAGACAATCGCTGGTGTTTTCTAAAAAGGCAGGTGTCATGTCAGGAGAAGAAGAGTATAATTGGGTGTCATCAGCATAGAGATGGTACTGGAAACCAGATCTACTGATTGTTTGACCAATAGGGGCAATGTACAAAGAGAAGAGGAGGGAGCTTAGGACTGATCCTTGAGGAACCCCAACAGTAAGGGGAAGATGAGAGGAGGAGGAACCAGCAAAAGATTCAGTAAAGGAGCGGTCAGAGATATAGGCGGAAAACCAGGAGAGAATGGTGTCCTTGATGCCGATGGAGCGGAGCATAGTAAGGAGGAGCTGATGATCCACAGTGTCGAATGCTGCAGAGAGATCCAAGAGAATTAGCATGGAGTAGTGAAAATTAGATTTAACTGTTAGTAGGTCATTAGAGACTTCAGTGAGGGCAGTTTCAGTAGAGTGTAAAGAGCGGAAACCAGATTGGAGAGGGTTGAGAAGAGAGTTATCAGTGAGATAGTGGATCAGACGGGAGTGGACCAGGCATTCCAGAAGTTTAAGGATGAAGGGAAGATTAGAGACAGGTCTATATTTAGCGGCTCAGTTTTGGACAAGGGATGGTTTTTTAAGTAGTGGATGTATGATGGCATGCTTAAATGAGGAGAGAAAGATACCAGATGAGAGAGAGAGGTTAAATATTTTAGTTAGGTGAATGGTGACAGCAGGGGAAAGGGACTGGAGGAGATGTGACGGAAATGGGTCACTGGTGCAAGTGGTTGGGCGAGAAGATGCAAGGAGCCTGCTTAATTCTTCTGTGACTGGTTCAAAATCAGAGAGTGAGCTAGGTGCAGTGGGGGAGGAAGGAAAATGCATGGTATGAGGTGATTGAGAGATAATTTCCTGTTGGATAAGGTCAATTTTTTCTTTGAAGTAATTGGCCAGATCGTCAGCTCGAAATTCCGTGGTTGGGGCCTGCACTCTGAGCAGGGAATGAAAAGTGTCAAAGAGACGTTTAGGGTTATTGGACAGTGAGGTGATGATGGTGTTGAAATAGGTTTGCTTGGAGAGGTGAAGGGCAGTGTTGTATGTTCTAAGCATAAACTTATAATGGATGAAATCTTCATGCAGATTGGATATTCTCAGACGTTCAGCGCACCAGAAGCACCGCTGCAGGAAACGTGTTTGCAGGGTGTGCCAGGGTTGTCGCCGTCTGTGTCATGTTGTTCTATGTATAGGAGGTGCAAATTCATCCAGGGCACTTTGAAGTGTTTCATTGTAATGCTTCAGTGCAGAATCAGGACATGAGAGGGAGGAGATAGGGGCCAATGAAGACTGCAAGTTCTTCATAAGTTTCTGGGTGTTAATGGCCTGTATGTTTTTATAAGTATGGACAGTGGGGGTGACCTGAGCTGCCTGGCAGTTCTTGATAGAGAATGATAGAAGGTTGTGGTCAGAGAGCGGGAGAGGGGAGTTTGCAAAATTATCTACTGCACAAAGCCGAGAGAAGACCAAGTCGAGGGAGTCGAGACCATTCCGCTTACCCTTGAGTTTTCTCCCAAACACTAGGACATAATCTCTTTGCTGGTCATCCCCAAGGATATTGATGAGGAATTGCTGGGTTTGCCTTGGTTGCGTCACCATTCACCTCATCGATTGGGCTACTGAGAGTATACAGGGATGGAGTAGGTCATGTGAGGGACAATGTCTCAGTGTCCAAGTTCTGGTTGGGTTGTTCGAGGTTACTGCAGATCTAGCCTCGCTTCCCAACCACTACTGGCAGCATGCGGACGTGTTCTCTAAGAAGGTCACGGAGACTCTTCCCATCATCCCTATGATTGCCCGACAGACCTCATACCGGGGACAGAGCCTCCTCGCAGGCAAGTTTACCCTTTGTCTCTTTCAGGGACTGTGGCGATGTCGGAGTATATAAAGGAGAATCTGGTGAGGGGATTTGTTAGGAAGTCAGTGTCTCCAGCTGTGGCTGGCTTCTTCTTCATCCAAAAGAAGAACGGAGAACTCCGTCCTTGCATAGATTATAGGGGTCTGAATGCCATCATCATTAAAAATAAATATCCTTTGCCACTTATCTCTGAGCTATTTGACAGGCTACGGGATGTTAGGATACTTACCAAATTAGATCTGCATGGCACCTATAATCTAATACGTATCCGAGAAGGTGACGAATGGAAGACTGCGGTTAACACCCGGGACGGGCATTATAAATACTTGATAATGCCATTCGGCCTCTGTAACACTCCTGCCATCTTCCAGGACTTCGTCAATGACATTTTTCAGGAGATGTTATCCACTTCTGTAGTCGTCTATTTGGATGACATTTGGATTTTTTCTCCCGATCTGGATGCTCATCGTAGAGATGTTGCCAGAATTTTTGAACTCTTGCGTGCCAACTCCCTCTATGCCAAACTTGAGAAGTGTGTCTTTGGGCAGAAGTCCCTACCATTCCTTGGGTATATCATCTCAGCCAAGGGTTTGGCTATGGATCCTGCCATGGTGGAATCGGTGCTGAACTTGCAGGAGCCACATTCTTTTAAAGCGGTGCAGCGCTTTATGGGATTTATTAACTACTAGAGTTGAGCGACTTTTGGTTTTTTAGGGTCGCGTTTCGTTTCGTGAAACTCGACTTTTCCAAAAGTCGGGTCGAGCAAGATCGTCCGATTATAGGGAAAAGTCGGGGTCGTCCCGAAACACGAAACCCAATGTAAGTCAATGGGGAATAAAAGTCGGCAGTGAGAGGAGGACAGGAAACACACCTACAGTGCCCATTTGAATGCCAAAAGCATCAATTCTTCTTTCTTAAGCTTGTCAACCTTAATTAACTTCATAATACAAGTTACGCACTGAAAAATGGGGGTTATTTGGCTACAAACTGTGGGGGGGGAGGGCTGGCTCCAGGTTTTCATGTGCCCTGGGCGAAAGAGCGCCCCTTTAACACATACCACAACTCATCATGCTCCGATACGGCAGAGAAATAGCGGTATAGTACAATGAAAAATACCTCACTTTTTACATCTCATGACGAGGCCCATCTATTTCTCCATACAGAATCATTGGTCCCATATAATGTTTGAAACAGTATATGATGAGCTCCACATAATGCTACAGTATATGTTGGTCCCCATGGATGAAGCTCCACTGTCTTATGGGCCCAAATAATGCTCCAAACATAATGGGCCCCATTTCTAATGCTCTAGTGTATAATGGGCCCTGTAAATGCTGCTCCAGTGTCTGATGTCCACCTTTGGAATGTTCCAGTGTATGGTGGGCCCCATCTATCATTCTCCAGAGTATAGTGCTCCCCAAAAATTGCTGTCCCAACATTGAAAACAATCAAATAAGTCTCCTCGCTAGGGAATCCCTGTACTTGTCTGGACAGGTGCTGTAGCTTGCTTAACAGCTCGCCAGCCGTTCTCACGCCCAGTATGGATTACACGTGATTGCACAAAGGTGAGAAAGGGTACCGTATCCCCAGATAACATGTATGGATAGCGTACACATTCAAAATATATGTCTCAGGAGGCAGGCTCAGACGGTGTTAGGCCCAGTATGGATTGCACGTGTTTGCACAAAGGTTAGAAAGGGTACCGTATCCCCGGATAACATGTATGGATAGCGTACACATTCAAAATATATGTCTATACAGCATGAGGCAGGCTCAGACGGTGTTAGGCCCAGTATGGATTGCACGTGATTGCACAAAGGTTAGAAAGGGTACCGTATCCCTGGATAACATGTATGGATAGCGTACACATTCAAAATATATGTCTCAGGAGGCAGGCTCAGACGGTGTTAGGCCCAGTATGGAGTGCACGTGATTGCACAAAGGTTAGAAAGGGTACCGTATCCCCGGATAACATGTATGGATAGCGTACACATTCAAAATATATGTCTATACAGCATGAGGCAGGCTCAGACGGTGTTAGGCCCAGTATGGATTGCACGTGATTGCACAAAGGTTAGAAAGGGTACCGTATCCCTGGATAACATGTATGGATTGCGTACACATTCAAAATATATGTCTCAGGAGGCAGGCTCAGACGGTGTTAGGCCCAGTATGGATTGCACGTGATTGCACAAAGGTTAGAAAGGGTACCGTATCCCTGGATAACATGTATGGATAGCGTACACATTCAAAATATATGTCTATACAGCATGAGGCAGGCTCAGACGGTGTTAGGCCCAGTATGGATTGCACGTGATTGCACAAAGGTTAGAAAGGGTACCGTATCCCTGGATAACATGTATGGATAGCGTACACATTCAAAATATATGTCTATACAGCATGAGGCAGGCTCAGACGGTGTTAGGCCCAGTATGGATTGCACATGATTGCACAAAGGTTAGAAAGGGTACCGTATCCCTGGATAACATGTATGGATAGCGTACACATTCAAAATATATGTCTCAGGAGGAAGGCTCAGACGGTGTTAGGCCCAGTATGGATTGCACGTGATTGCACAAAGGTTAGAAAGGGTACTGTATCCCTGGATAACATGTATGGATAGCGTACACATTCAAAATATATGTCTCAGGAGGCAGGCTCAGACGGTGTTAGGCCCAGTATGGATTGCACGTGATTGCACAAAGGTTAGAAAGGGTACCGTATCCCTGGATAACATGTATGGATAGCGTACACATTCAAAATATATGTCTCAGGAGGCAGGCTCAGACGGTGTTAGGCCCAGTATGGATTGCACGTGATTGCACAAAGGTTAGAAAGGGTACCGTATCCCTGGATAACATGTATGGATAGCGTACACATTCAAAATATATGTCTCAGGAGGCAGGCTCAGACGGTGTCAGGTACAGTATGGATTTGACGGCCCAGATTACACAGCGGAGGAGCAGGGAGAGGTAAAGATTGCAAATGCTGGGGCCCTGCCCAAGCAAGGGGGGCCCACTCGTGGGCGTCGGTACTGGCACTGGGCCCCTCATAGTACAGCGGTGTGTCTGACGGCGGGTGTGCACCACCACCGTCAGAGACACTTGATTGCACTATGAGGGACCCTGTGCCAGTGCCCGCGCCCAAGAGTCGGCCTACCCACCTGTCCAGGGCAACGGCACTCGCACGGTGTCGTGCGGTAGGTGGTGACCCCGGCCATGGGGGGGGAGGCAGCACAGTTAGGGAGTTTTAGAAAGTGGCATATGTTGATGTTGGACATTCAGCTGATGCAAAAGGCGAAATAGGTGAAGTACCAGGAAGAGGTGGACCAAAGCAAGCCATTTTTCTGTCACCCTATGTGTCATCAGGGGAAGGTGGGACAAAATCCTTGGAAACCCATGCGTGGTTCATTTTAGTGAAGGTTAGATCATCCACATTTTGTGTTGACAGACGGGTCCTTTTTTCTGTCAGGATTGATCCAGCTGCACTGAAGACTCTTTCCGATAGCACACTTGCAGCTGGGCAAGCGAGCTCCTGTAAGGCATATTGGGCCAATTCAGGCCAGGTGTCCAGTTTAGCGGCCCAATAGTCAAAGGGGAATGACCTGTGTGGGAGAACATCGATATGGGAGGAAAAGTAGTTTGTTACCATAGTTGACAACTGCTGTCTCCTGTCACTTTCCATCGATGCAGTATTACCAGTTGTGTGAGCGGTATTTGAAAAATCAGTCCACAACATTGTCATGAAACCCCTGTCTCCAACGCCACTTCTGCTGTGTGCACCACGAACACCTCTGCCAAGCTGCCCCCGGCCCGTACGGCTCGTGTGAGAACCATCACCGCTGCTGTGTGCTGGGAATGCCTCAAGCAACCGATTTACCAGAGTTGCTTGTTTATTAGCCAATATTAGGTCAAGGTTCTCCTGTGGCATGATGTTTTGTAATTTGCCTTTATAGCGTGGATCCAGGATGCTGGCCAACCAGTAGTCGTCATCGTTCATCATTTTGGCAATGCGGGGGTCCCTTTTTAGGATCCGCAAGGCATAATCTGACATGTGGGCCAATGTTCCCGGTGTCAATGATGCACTGCGAGTGCTGGGTGGAGGAGCACTTTCTGGCAAATCCACATCCCTCCAGTCACGCACAAACCCTGTACCAGACCTTGCCACGCCAACATTTTCACTTGCCCCACGAGATGCATCCTCCTCCCCTAAGTAATCATCCCCATCATCCTCCTCCTCCTCCTCCTCTTCTTCCTCCAACTCGTCCAGGAGAGGTCCCTGAGCAGACAATGGCTGAATGTCATCAAGGATTCCCTCCTCCTCTTCCTCCTCATCAACATTGGCTGCAGACGCCTGCTCCTTAAGGTGCATCAAAGTTTGCATGAGCAGACGCATAAGTGGGATGCTCATGCTTAGGATGGCGTCGTCTGCGCTTACCAGCCGTGTGCATTCCTCAAAACACTGAAGGACTTTACAAAGGTCTTTCAGCTTCGACCACTGCACACCTGTCAACTCCATGTCTGCTCTCAAAGTGCCTGGCCGTGTATCCTCCCACAAATGCATTATGGCCTGCCTCTGCTCGCACAGCCGCTCCACCATGTGCAGGGTGGAGTTCCACCTTCTTGCAATGTCAATAATGAGGCGGTGGTTGGGAAGGTGGAGCAATCGCTGCAGCTTCTGCATACGAACGGAGTGTACAGGCGACCGGCGGATGTGCGCGCACAGTCTTCGCACCTTCTGGAGCAGGGCTGTTAACTCCGGATAATTTTTGAGGAAGCACTGCACCACCAGGTTCAAGGTGTGAGTCAAGCAAGGTATGTGGCTGAGTTTTGAAAGGGCTATGGCTGCCACAAAATTACGTCCGTTATCACTAACTACCTTGCCTGCCTCAAGATGTACACTGCCCAGCCATGACTCAGTTTGTCGCTTCAAGTACTCGGCCAGCACCTCGGCTGTGTGTCTGTCGCCCAAACACATCATCTGCAACACAGCCTGCTGACGCTTTCCACTAGCTGCTCGATAGGGGGACACATCGTGTTCAACAGTGGCAGCTGCAGATGGAGTGCTCGTACGACTGCGCTCTGTGGACGAGCTTTCGCTTCTGGAGGAGGTGGAGGAGGAGGAGGGTCGAACGCCTACAGCCAACTGTTTCCTATACCGTGGGCTAGGCAGCACTGTCCCACCACCGCTGTCCCCTGTGGACCCTGCATCCACCACATTAACCCAGTGCGCAGTGATGGACACGTAACGGCCCTGGCCATGCCGACTGGACCATGCATCAGTTGTGAGGTGCACCTTTCCGCTCACTGACTGCTTGAGTGCATAGACAATGCGGTCTTTCACATGATGGTGGAGGGCTGGGATGGCTTTGCGAGAGAAGAAGTGGCGACTGGGTAGGTCATAGCGTGGTACTGCATAGGCCATGAGTTCGCGGAAAGCTGTGCTTTCCACCAACCGAAAGGGCATCATCTCAAACGAGATTAGTTTGGCAATGTGGGCGTTCAAACCCAGTGTACGCGGATGAGAGACTGAGTACTTTCTTGACCTACTCATAGTGTCTGGGAGGGTGAGCTGGACTTGAGAGCTGCATATGGTGGAAGTAGCGGTGGACAGGGCGGACTGAGAGAGGGTTGATGATGGTGATGGAGTTGGTGTTCTTTCTGATGGCCTAGAATCAGTATTTCATTGATATAACAGTGGGATTCCCTGACTGCTGTGGTCTTGCAACGACACCTCAACATTTGCTGCTGTGCTAACCGGTGGGCTTACAGTGGGGGAAACAATGTAGCGTTGCTGACTACCTTCGTTGTGATCAGTTGCACATGTGGCACTTGAGGTTTGGTGTTGTGTCCACGCTTGCAAGTGCATGCTGGTTAAATGTCTAAGCATGCAACTGGTATTCAAATTTTTCAGATTTTTCCCTCGGCTAAAGGTCTTTGCGCACTTCTTACAGATAACCTTGGCCTGATCATGAGGATTTTGTTCAAAAAAGTGCCACACTGCACTCTTCCTACTTTGGCAGACATTTTGCGGCCTAGCACGCTGTGATCTTTTGACCCTCTGGACAAGCTGTCCAGCAACTCTTTTGATGTTTGGAACCTGTCTTTGGAGTGCTCCGGGCCTGCCAGATAACAGCTGTTGCGATGTCGATGTCTTCTGTGGATGCTCCTCATCTGAGCTATTGGAAGCAGCACCCTCTTCCCCCAATGGATGCCAATCTGGGTCAACAACTGGGTCATCCATCACCTCCTCTTCTATGTCATGTGCACCTTCCTCTGTGTCACCGTGTATGGTGGTATAGTGTGCGGGAAGGGGCACCTGAGTCTCATCAGGGTCAGAATCTGGCTCTGTTCACTGCGAGGACAATGTAGTGCTCTGAGTGAATGTACCAGCAGAATCATCCATCAGCGGCTGTGCATCAGTGCACTCCATGTCAGATTCATCTTGGCCTGGGTAATTCACCATTTGACTTGATAATCCAGGCATGGTATGTGAAAACAGCTCTATGGAGTAATCAGTAGTATGGCCTGCGTCATCCTTCAATCTTGGTTGGGGTGAAGGACACAAGGAAAGGTGTGGTTCATGAACATGAGCCTCCAATGACGACTCAGTGCTTTTACTTTTTACAACTGAAGAAGAGGAGGCGATAGAGCTGGAGGCTGAGTCAGCAATGTAAGACAAAACTTTTTCCTGATGCTCTGGCTTTAAAAGCGGTTTGCCAACTCCTAGAAAACTAAGCGTTCGAGGCCTTATGTAGCCAGACGATGACGCAGGGTCAGCACCTCCTGCATTCGGTCCTATTTTGATCTTGCCACTACCATCAGATCCACCACCAACACCATCATTACCAGCTGCCAACCCCCGCCCAATTCCACGGCCTCTTCCACCAGCCTTCCTCATTTTTGGTAGAAATGTAGACAAAATCCAACAAACTATATAGTAATGTAAAACAAGGTACAAGGTGTCTATAGGGCAGGGGAGATTTTGAATTTCTGCACACACTTGTGGACAGTGGACACTTTTGGATTGTGTGAGGCCCACTGATATCTGAGCGCTATGTGACAGGCTCGATGGCACTGCTGTGACAAAAGTGACTAGAGGATAAGGGAGATTTTGAATATCTGCACACACTTTTGGACACTGGACACTTTTGGATTGTGTGAGGCCCACTGATATCTGAGCGCTATGTGACAGGCTCGATGGCACTGCTGTGACAAAAGTGACTAGAGGATAAGGGAGATTTTGAATATCTGCACACACTTTTGGACACTGGACACTTTTGGATTGTGTGAGGCCCACTGATATCTGAGCGCTATGTGACAGGCTCGATGGCACTGCTGTGACAAAAGTGACTAGAGTATAAGGGAGATTTTGAATTTCTGTACACACTTGTGGACAGTGGACACTTTTGGATTGTGTGAGGCCCACTGATATCTGAGCGCTATGTGACAGGCTCGATGGCACTGCTGTGACAAAAGTGACTAGAGGATAAGGGAGATTTTGAATATCTGCACACACTTTTGGACACTGGACACTTTTGGATTGTGTGAGGCCCACTGATATCTGAGCACTATGTGACAGGCTCGATGGCACAGCTGTGACAAAAGTGACTAGAGGATAAGGGAGATTTTGAATTTCTGCACACACTTGTGGACAGTGGACACTTTTGGATTGTGTGAGGCCCACTGATATCTGAGCGCTATGTGACAGGCTCGATGGCACTGCTGTGACAAAAGTGACTAGAGGATAAGGGAGATTTTGAATATCTGCACGCACTTTTGGACACTGGACACTTTTGGATTGTGTGAGGCCCACTGATATCTGAGCGCTATGTGACAGGCTCGATGGCACTGCTGTGACAAAATTGACTAGAGGATAAGGGAGATTTTGAATATCTGCACACACTTTTGGACACTGGACACTTTTGGATTGTGTGAGGCCCACTGATATCTGAGCGCTATGTGACAGGCTCAATGGCACTGCTGTGACAAAAGTGACTAGAGTATAAGGGAGATTTTGAATTTCTGCACACACTTGTGGACAGTGGACACTTTTGGATTGTGTGAGGCCCACTGATATCTGAGCGCTATGTGACAGGCTCGATGGCACTGCTGTGACAAAAGTGACTAGAGGATAAGGGAGATTTTGAATATCTGCACACACTTTTGGACACTGGACACTTTTGGATTGTGTGAGGCCCACTGATATCTGAGCGCTATGTGACAGGCTCGATGGCACTGCTGTGACAAAAGTGACTAGAGGATAAGGGAGATTTTGAATATCTGCACACACTTTTGGACACTGGACACTTTTGGATTGTGTGAGGCCCACTGATATCTGAGCGCTATGTGACAGGCTCGATGGCACTGCTGTGACAAAAGTGACTAGAGGATAAGGGAGATTTTGAATCTCTGCACACACTTTTGGACACTGGACACTTTTGGATTGTGTGAGGCCCAATGAATATCTGAGCGCTATGTGACAGGCTCGATGGCACAGCTGTGACAAAAGTGACTAGAGGATAAGGGAGATTGGATTGCTTTTAAAAAAGCAGTTTGCGGAGCAGTGGGTAAACAGCAATGCCAGCCTGTCAGGAAGCCTTAGAAGGCAGCCCAACAACCAACACCACTGATACACCACTATATAGCCTCCCCTTGCACTGCACACACAGTGACTGGTGTGTTGTGCAGGCCAAATTGCTAGCAGCAGAAGCAGTTTTTTTTTCTTCTCAGCAGGACAAAAAAAAAAAATTGGGATTGCTTTTAAAAAAGCAGTTTGCGGAGCAGTGGGTAAACAGCAATGCCAGCCTGTCAGGAAGCCTTAAAAGGCAGCCCAACAACCAACACCACTGATACACCACTATATAGCCTCCCCTTGCACTGCACACACAGTGACTGGTGTGTTGTGCAGGCCAAATCGCTAGCAGCAGAAGCAGTTTTTTTGTCTTCTTCCCTGCCTAACGCTCTCCCTACAGAATCAGCAGCAACCTCTCCCTATACTAAGATCGGCAGAAGTAAGATGGCGGTCGGCGTGCACGCCCTTTTATACACCCTGTGACGCCCACCAAAGCAAGCCAATCACTTGCATGCCCTTCTGAAAGATGGTGGTGACCCGTGCCTATGTCATCACGTTGCCCACAGTGTCCGTGGATCCTGATTGGCTGAAAAAGAGCGCAAAACAAACTTTTGAAACGCGACTTTGGCGCGTAAGTCGCCGACCTCGTGGCCGACCTCATCCTAGGGTCGGGTTTCGTTTCATGAAACCCGACTTTGCCAAAAGTTGGCGACTTTTGAATTTTTTCGACCCGTTTCGCTCAACTCTATTAACTACATCCGCCAGTTCATTCCCCACTTTTCTACTCTGGTGGCTCCCTTTGTAGCTCTCACCAAGAAGGGAGCTAACCCTAAGCTATGGTTTAAGGAGATTTCTGAGGCATTTGTCTCTTTAAAGTCCTACTTAGCTAGGGCTTCTGTGTTACATCGGCCAGACGTGGATAAGCCCTTCATCTTGGAAGTGGATGCCTCTTCCGTTGGTATGGGAGCTGTGTTATATCAGAAAGATGCTCATGGTCGGAAACGGCCCTGCTTCTTCTTCTCCAAGTCCTTCTCACCAGCGGAGAGGAATTATTCTATCTGGGACAGGGAGTTACTGGCTATGAAGTTGCCTGTCACCAAGTGAAGATATTTTCTGGAGGGAGCTCGGCATCCCTTTCAGGTGTTCATGGACCATAAGAATCTGCTCTATTTGCAGACAGCTCTACGGCTAAATTCTCGCCAGTCTAGGTGGTCTCTATTCTTCTCCCAATTTAATTTTACCATACATTTCCGCTCAGGGGAGAAGAATTTACATGCTGACGTCTTATCCCGTTCTGTCTTCTATTCCGAAGAGGGGGATGAGCCAGGCCAATTGTCCCTTCAGAGAGTCTGCGAAAGGTAGCTCCAGTTTCGCTACAGCAGGTGCCATCGGGCAAAACTCTAGTACCAAACCTGCAGCAGGAGGTCCTCTCTTGGGCTCACACTTCCAAGTTGGGTGGGCACTTCAGGACCAAGAAGACTACTGAGCTTCTGGAGAGGTCTTATTGGTGGCCGTGGATGGCGCATGACGTTAGGGACTACGTCTAAGCGTGTGTCTCCTGTGCCAAGAATCGGCCTTCCCGGCTGAGACCTGCGGGTTTGCTTCATCCCCTGTTGGTGGCAGATAGGACCAGAAAGATGGTCGGGGTGGACTTCATTGTGGGGTTGTCCAAGTCCCATAATAGTACTGTTATTTGAGTAGTCATCTACCATTTGTACAAAATGGTACTTCTGGTTCCCCTTCCACGCATACCATCGGCATGGGCTTTGGCCGTGCTTTGTGTGAAGCACATCTTCCTTCTTCACAGGATGCCTGACAAAATAGTCAGTGACCGGGGTCCCCAGTTCGCTTTTTGGTTCTGGAGAGAACTCTGTCGACCGCTCAGCATTGAGCTTATTCGCTCTTTGTCATATCATTCCGAGATGAACAGGTTGGTGGAGAGGGCCAATCAGACTCTGGTCACATACTTGCGACATTTTGCCTCTGCCAGGCATGATGACTGGGCATCTTTACTGCCATTGGCAGAGTTTGCCCTTAATAATGCTGTCTCCGATTCTACAGGGCAGATGCTGTTTCTCCTCAACTGCGGTCAGTATTATGAATGGGAAACCGAGGAGGAAAAAAAGACAACAAGCTAAGTCTCAGAAAACCAGAGAAGTTGGTAACTATGCAGATTGCAGATCCCTGATCTTACCAGCACAACTAGCAGCAGTCGTGGAGCGTTCCTACATTGGTCCTAGATGCCTTGTCACAACCGGAGAACTACATAAGCCTAAAGCAGGAAAAGAGGAACACTAACTGCCCCAGAGCAGACCCCAAAGGAAAGACAGCCCCCCACATGTATTGACGGTGAAGCAAGATGAAAATACAAACAAAGGCAGGAAAATAGGCTGAGCAAACGATGGGGCCCAGCTAACTAAAAAGGACAGAAAAGGAAAGACACTGTCTGCAATCTGCCAAAAAAAACCTACAAAAGTATTGTCCAACACTTCTGATAGCAAAATTAACCCTGAAGTCACTAGACTTCAAAACCTATATCAGCACTCTGAAATATTCTGAGACAGAGCAAAAAAGAGGCCAATCTAAAAAGGGACAAAAAGCAGATTGGCAAATACTGATTAATAGGAGTGGAATTTCAGCATAGCCCCAGCAGGGGCAGGCTGATTACACAAAAAATTGAATTGACCAACAAGAGCAAGAGTGAACATTAGCAAAAAACAAACTTAACTTGAGAAGACTGGAAGAGAGCTGAAGTCCAGGACCTGAGGAGCAGACTGAATCACCAGCACCTGGATAGGGCGTCGGCTGTCTTATATCCAGTGTGATACTCCAGAGATCCAATCGTTATTTTCCTCATCAGGTGGCAGATCACTACCACTTAAACCAACCGCACTACCTCCTGTCACCACCAGAGGGAGAACGGAAGGGGAACTCTCAACTGGTGGAGCAGAAAATGAGTTCAAGACAGTACCCCCCCCTTGAGGAGGGGTCACCGAACCCTCATCTATGCCACCAGGCCGATCAAGATGGGCCCGGTGAAAAGCACGAACCAATTTATTGGCATGAATATCAGAGGCAGAGACCCAAGAATTATCCTCCTGGCCATAACACTTCCATTTGACCAAATACTGGAGTCTCCGTCTAACCAAACGAGAATCCAATATTTTCTCTACCTCATATTCCACATTGCCTTTAACCAATACAGGATCAGGAGGTGCCGCCACAGGAACTACTGGCTCAACAAACCTCTTCAACAGTGACTTGTGAAATACGTTATGGATTTTGAACGTAACTGGAAGATCCAATCGAAAAGAAACAGGATTAAGAATCTCCAAAATCTTATAAGGTCCAATAAATCTTGGCTTAAATTTTGGAGATGCAACCTTCATAGGAATATTCTTAGATGACAGCCAAACCATATCACCCACTTTAAACCGGGGACCAATGGTCCTACGCCGGTTGGAAAAACGCTGGGCCTTTTCCTGAGAGAGTGACAACTTATCCACCACTTGGTCCCATATCTGCTGCAATCTCACAACCATAGTGTCCACACCTGGGCAGGACGAAGATTCCACTTGCCCTGAAGAGAATCGAGGATGAAACCCAAAATTACAGAAAAAGGGTGACATCAGAGTGGCAGAACTAGCTCTATTGTTCAGCGCAAATTCGGCCAAGGGCAAAAATGAGACCCAATCATCTTGATCAGCAGATATAAAAGATCTTAAATAAGACTCCAGGGTCTGGTTTATTCTCTCAGTCTGCCCATTGGTCTGGGGATGAAACGCGAAGGAGAAGGATAACTGAATTCCCAGATTGGAACAAAAGGCTTTCCAGAGTCTGGAAACAAACTGGACCCCTCTATCGGACACAATGTTCTCAGGAATCCCGTGTAACCGAACCACCTGTTGTAAAAACAAGGGCACCAACTCAGCGGAAAATGGCAACTTTGGGAGTGGTACAAGATGGACCATCTTCGAAAATCTATCACAAATCACCCAGATAACAGTCATTCTCTGAGAGACAGGAAGATCAGAAATAAAATCCATTGAGATATGGGTCCATGGCCTCTTGGGCACCGGCAGGGGCATCAGCAACCCACTAGAACGAGAACAGGGTTTGGACCGAGAACAAGTCCCACAGGACTGTACAAAATTCCTGACATCACGAGATAAGGCAGGCCACCAAAACGACCGTCTCACCAAATCTCTGGTACCAAAAATACCCGGATGACCAGCCAATGCGGAGCAATGGACTTCAGACATCACTCTCTTTCTCCACTGGTCAGGAACATACAATCTTCCCATAGGGCAACGCTCAGGTTTATCCTCCTGAAATTCCTCCAGGGCGCGTCTCAAATCGGGCGAAATGGCAGAAAGAGCTACCCCCTCACCTAGGATAGTAGTAGGCTCGGTCACATTAAGAGAATCAGCAAAGAAACTCCTAGAAAGGGCATCTGCCTTAACATTCTTAGTGCCCAGAAGAAAAGAGACCACAAAATTTAAACGCGTGAAAAACAAGGCCCATCTAGCCTGTCTAGGATTCAAGCGTTTGGCCGACTCCAGATAAATCAGATTCTTGTGATCGGTGAGGATCACAAATTAATGTCTAGCTCCCTCCAACCAATGTCTCCACTCCTCAATTGCCCATTTCATGGCCAACAATTCCCAATTCCCCACGTCATAGTTGCGTTCAGATGGGGAAATATTTCGAGAAAAGAAGGCACAGGGATTCATCTTAGAAGTCACAGGGTCTTTTTGGGGCAACACAGCTCCTGCACCAATCTCAGAAGCGTCCACCTCCACTTGAAATGGAAGTGAGACATCAGATTGCCTTAAAACTGGAGCTGAAGTAAATCTCCGCTTAAGCTCCTGAAATGCTGAGACAGCCACGGGAGACCAATTCAGCACATCAGCTCCCTTCTTGGTCAGATCAGTCAGTGGTTTGACAATACTACAAAAATTACCTATAAATTTACGATAGAAATTAGAAAAACCCAAAAACTTCTGGAGAGCCTTCAAAGAAGTAGGCTGAACCCAATCATAAATGGCCTGTACCTTGGCCGGGTCCATTTCAATAGTCGATGGAGACAAGATAAACCCCAAAAATGAAATACTCTGTACACCAAAGAGGCACTTCGATCCCTTAACAGACAGGGAATTCTCCCTCAAAATCCAGAACACAGTCCAGACATGTTCCACAAGGGAATCCCAATCACTAGAAAAGATCAAAATATCATCCAGATAGATGATCAAAAACTTATCCACAAAGTCTCGGAAAATATCATTCATAAAGGATTGGAAGACAGAAGGGGCATTAGTGAGCCCAAAAGGCATCACCAGGTACTTAAAATGTCCCTCCGGAGTATTAAACGCCGACTTCCATTCATCCCCGTGCTTGATGCGAATAAGATTATATGCCCCCCTGAGGTCAAGCTTAGTAAACCAGCAGGCACTCTTAACTCTGGAGAATAAATCAGACATCAGAGGTAACGGGTACTGATATTTAACCGTCATCTTGCTAAGGGAACGATAATCAATACACGGTCTTAATGAACCATCTTTCTTGGCCACAAAAAAACCAGCGCCTAACCGTGACGAGGATGGTCTAATATGACCCTTCTCCAATGACTCCTTAATATAGGATCACATAGCATCATGTTCGGGTACAGGTAAGTTGAAAAGCCGACCCTTGGGAAATTTACACCCAGGCATCAACTCAATTGCACAGTCATAACTCCTATGAGGAGGCAAAGACGCAGACTTACTCTCACTAAAAACATCAGAGAAATCAGCCAGATAATCAGGAATATCATGTGACTGAGGAGAGGAGGAGAAAACAGGAGCATCCATAAGAACACACTGACAACCCCAACTCACCACAGACACAGATTTCCAATCCAAAACTGGGTTATGAGTTTGCAACCAGGGGAACCCCAGAACAATAGTATCATGCAAATTATGCAGCACCAAAAATTTACAATTTTCTTGGTGGTCTGGGGCTGCTGGCATTATCACCTGGGTCCAAAACTGAGGTTTATTCTCCGCCAAAGGAGTGGCATCAATAGCCTTCAAAGGAATGGGTGTCTGCAGAGGTATCATGGACAAACCACAACGTTTAGCAAAGTCCAAATCCATCAGATTCAGAGCTGTTCCTGAATCCACAAAAGCCTTAGTGGAAAATGTGGACAAGGAGCAGATCAGAGTAATTGCCAAAAGGAACTTAGGTTGTATACTGCCCACAGCAAATGTGTGTGCAAAACGTTTCTCTTGTTTAGGGCAGACAGAAATAGTATGAGAGGCGTCTCCACAGAAAAAACACAGCTTATTACGCCTTCTAAGCTCCCGACGTTGCGCCCTAGACAAAACCCCATCACATTGCATAGGTTCAGACATTTGTTCAAAAGGCGGCAGCGCCTCCCGTGTAGTTTTACATTCATGTAAACGCTGATCAACTTGAATGGCTAATGACATAGAGCCATCCAGACCAGAGGGAACAGGAAATCCCACCATAACATCTTTTACGGTCTCTGACAAACCTTTTCAAAAGAGAGCTGCCAATGCACTATCATTCCATGTAGTAAGGACCGCCCACTTTTGGAATTTTTGACAGTACAACTCTGCAGGATCCTGACCCTGGTTTAATGCTAACAGAGTTCTCTCAGCTTGATCAACGGCATTAGGTTCATCATACAAGAACCCCAAGGCCTGAAAAAATGCATCCACATTAGTCAGAATAGGATTTTCAGGTGTCAGAGAAAAAGCCCAATCTTGGGGATCACTGCGCAGCAAGGAGATGACAATTTTAACCTGCTGCACAGAGCTCCCCGATGAGTCAGGCTTCAAAGCAAGAAATAATTTACAATTATTCTTAAAATTCAGAAATTTAGACCGATCCCCAGAAAACACATCAGGAGTAGGAATCTTGGGTTCAGCAGCATGTGACTGAATAAGGTAGGTGGAAATTCCCTGTACTTCAGCAGCAAGCTGCTCCATACGATCAGACAGTAGCTTAATCTCCATTAGGAAAAAAAATCCTCCTACGGCCCCAGAAAAAAAGAGGAAAAAATACATAATAATAAAAAAAAAAAATTCTGACACTTTTTTTTTTTTTTCTCTAACAATTCTTTCCTGCTTTTGAGTACCCTAGAATCTGCGGTATGGCTGGTGATTCTATTATGAATGGGAAACCGAGGAGGAAAAAAGACAACAAGCTAAGTCTCAGAAAACCAGAGAAGTTGGTAACTATGCAGATTGCAGATCCCTAATCTTACCCGCACAACTAGCAGCAGTCGTGGAGCGTTCCTACATTGGTCCTAGATGCCTTGTCACAACCAGAGAACTACATAAGCCTAAAGCAGGAAAAGAGTAAAACTAACTGCCCCAGAGCAGACCCCAAAGGAAAGACAGCCCCCCACATGTATTGATGGTGAAGCAAGATGAAAATACAAACAAAGGCAGGAAAATAGGCTGAGCAAACGATGGGGCCCAGCTAACTAAAAAGGACAGAAAAGGAAAGACACTGTCTGCAATCTGCCAAAAAAACCTACAAAAATATTGTCCAACACTTCTGATAGCAAAATTAACCCTGAAGTCACTAGACTTCAAAACCTATATCAGCACTCTGAAATATTCTGAGACAGAGCAAAAAAGAGGCCAATCTAAAAAGAGACAAAAAGCAGATTGGCAAATACTGATTAATAGGAGTGGAATTTCAGCATAGCCCCAGCAGGGGCAGGCTGATTACACAAAAAACTGAATTGACCAACAAGAGCAAGAGTGAACATTAGCAAAAAACAAACTTAACTTGAGAAGACTGGAAGAGAGCTGAAGTCCAGGACCTGAGAAGCAGACTGAATCACCAGCACCCGGATAGGGCCTCGGCTGTCTTATATCCAGTGTGATACTCCAGAGATCCAATCGTTATCTTCCTCATCAGGTGGCAGATCACTACCACTTAAACCAACCGCACTACCTCCTGTCACCACCAGAGGGAGAACGGAAGGGGAACTCTCAACTGGTGGAGCAGAAAATGAGTTCATGACAGGTCAGCATCCGTGTGTTCCCGTGCCCTAGGGTGGTGAACTGGGCTGTGGACGCTCGTGACATTTGGGACCACACTCAGGATGCCCTTACATTAAGACTTCTAAGGAGATAATGAGGGTCACCGCCAACGTGCATTGCCGCCCCACTCCTGTCTTCGAGCCTGGCGATTTAGTGTGGCTTTCTGCCAGTAATATCAAGCTTCACGTAGAGTCCACTAAATTTGCTCCTCGCTATCTAGGTCCTTTTAAAGTCCTTGAGCAGGTGAACCCTGTAGTGTATCGCCTGAGCCTTCCACCACACCTAAATATTACCGACACCTTTCACATCTCCCGCTTAAAACGCGTCCACATGTCTCAGTTTTCTGGGTCTTCTGGTGGGGCTTTGGATACGTCTTCGGACGATTTCAAGATGAACGCGATTGTTGGTTCCAAGTTGGTGCGCAGCAAAAAAAATTTCCTGATCGACTGGAATGGTCATGGACCAGAGGATTGGACCTGGGAGCCGGTTGAGCACATTCATGCCTCTCTGTCTATTGTGGCCTTCGAGAATAGCGAGGTCTGCCAGGGGGGTAATGTTAGGCATTGGGATTTTCCCGCTGCACAGGGTGGATCCCAAGCTTTGTCTACCCCTGTGGTCCCCCATTCAGCTTCGACCGCAGTGGGAGATGCTCAGCAAAGACGTCGGTCTCAGCATCTTGCTCAGAATCGTGCTGTTCACTTAGTTACTGTTGGCTCTCCAGCAAAAGCTATAGTAACTAGCAATAGGCAGCGGCGAACAAACGTTCCAGAGATTAAGTCCAGAAATCATCCTACTGAGCATGCTTGTGAGGTGCGACCTCTCATTGGTGGTCGGTCATCAGCTGCTTGGAGGAGGTGGCAGTTTCAGATTGGTCCACAAGGAAAGTCATGTCAGACTGGACTTGAACAGAATGTATAAAAGGTTTGCTGGATCACACGTCAGAGCACTAAGATCATATGTATTTGGTGTGTTAGTGGATGCGTTACCACCCTGTGAACACGTGTGCCGTTAATAGCACTGCGAGTGTGTTTCTAGACAGGCAGTGTAGAGTGGGAACTCTCGCTTGGGCTTAGCATCTGTGTGTGTAGTTAACACAGCTGAGTGACAGAGCAGGCACAACCACCAGCCCAGACTTCACTGGGGGGGTAGCGATAGGGACCCCAACTAGCGTCATAATAACCGCTATACTCCTGTACAGTCTAACAGGGTATATTCACTAGTGCTCTCTTTACTAGTACCATTCTGTGACGTAACAGAGACGGTTACTTCGCACTCTGTTCACACTGAGTGACTCTGAGACTGCATTGCACTTTAAATGT
Organism: Dendrobates tinctorius; assembly: GCF_039654945.1. Classification (NCBI taxonomy): domain Eukaryota; kingdom Metazoa; phylum Chordata; class Amphibia; order Anura; family Dendrobatidae; genus Dendrobates; species Dendrobates tinctorius. The sequence continues at coordinate 34,808,627 of NW_027361697.1, forward strand.
TCGCCACTATTATTGCTGTTTGAGTCGCCTCATGGTACAACAACTTGTATACTCTAAGATTACCCGTCTACTAATAAAAAGGGGAGTTAGTCACTTTTGTCTTGAATCTCCCTAGCGGGCTTTTTTTACCCTCTAAGATCTGAGATCAACTTATGGTATAATAATTGTTATACTCTGATGTGCTTTGTAGCAAAGGGCCATATAAGATAGGCTGGTGTATAATATACTAATCATTTATTTCTGTTGATGTTTAAACAAATGTACTCTTATATAATACTCTACCTTGATATGGGGTTTGATGCAGGACTTGTTCTGCCTGTGTGCCCTTTTGGCCCAATACTCTGACCTTTTTGGTCTGTATAAGTTTACATCAGTACAATACCCATGATATTTTCAGGAACCTTAAATTACACCAATTGTACAACAACGAGCGACTGTACAACAGTGTTATAATGTATATTGGAGTGCTATATCACTGTTATATTCTGGAGTGCCAAATTATTGTCTCAGACAACTAAGTAAATCTATCTACAAATTTATCTATACAAAATGCTCATTTTGGTATAAGGTCTAGTATAGGATTATTTGGTCTTTGTGCCTTATTGGCCCAATATTTTGCCTCTCTTTTGTTTGTCAGTATAGCATTTATGAACCTTTTAGAAATTACAGTCTATTTCAAAAGGCATAATAATGTATGACTGTTCTGCACTTTTCTAAGGTCATGATCGGTATTATGTTGCGCCTTTTGACCAGCATTTATCTAACACGGGCGCGTCTGCATATGCCAATATTTGTCTTTGTGGGTATATGTATTTTCTATTGTAACAACTCCATTGTTTTTCAAGTTATCCCTATAGGTGTTATGTATGAGATCTTCTATATAATTATAATTGTGAAACGTACTGCGCCCTGTGACCAGCATTTATCTAACACGGGCGCGTTTGCACGTGCTAATTTTTTATATAATAATATCTGTCTTTATGGGTATACGTATTTTCTATTATAACAACTTCATTGTTTTTCAAATTATCTCTACAAGTTCTAAGTGTGAGATCTGTTATATAATTATAATTGTTTTTATCTTTGCCTGAGGGCACACACATTTGTCTGCTATACTGGCAATAACGTCTGGAGAATCAATTGATCTCTTTCTGCACAAGTGTCATACCTTGGTGCAGTCTCTTATGTGATTTACTCTCTTTGTGCAGCCGTACTCTGTATTATGTTGCGCAAGCGCCATACACATGATGATACGCTGACTGCGCAAACGCTCTGGAGACATCCTTTCTGCGCAACCGCATTTTGTATCTTGTTGTGCAAGCGCCCTGCACACTATGACACGCTGGCCGCGCAGGCACTCTGGATATTATGACCCTGCTTCGGTGACCACTTCGGGGTAGTTCACCGCGCGCCATCATGCCGCCTCATGCCGCGTCCCTGCCGACAGCCAACAGCTGGTAATGATTTCGGTTTTAATGATATCTGTACAAATGGTTGGGGTTTACAGAACAAGTCACACTCACCTTGAAAAAAACACCCTGAGTGTCGGAACGCGTGGGTCCTTCCACTCCACTCTGCCTGCTTGCTTGTTTGGCTGCTGTACATGGGAGACAGGGCAACTATGACTCTTTACCAACTGGACTAAGCTGTGGTGATGTATTTTTCCACTGACTGCTTGGAGACTTAGGAATGTCTTTATGTATTTTGTTGTATACCGCTACATTCTAGTACCTATGAGCTCACTATGTGCTAGGTCCTGATCCTTTGGCTATTTACTATCCTGCCAAACAATTTGTATTTATTTTTTACCTCTGGGGGCCTATATCAGCAGCATATTAATGCTATTTTATATGTATTTATGTGCCATTTATCTATTAAGCGGCTAGTGGCTATATTACTCTGACCATCTTTGATTGTGGGGACTACATTTGTTTCAGCCCCTTAAATTGTTTTTAAGTGTTTTTAATTGTGTGCAGTGTTTTCTTGGTCCTGTAAACAATAAACTATATTTTGCTTTATTTATTGGCATTTTGTGTGGTGATCCTAAAAACCTTTTGCATGGTCTTTTCTATTATTTGGTAGAGACGGTTTCTTCGCACTCTGTTCTCACTGAGTGACTTTTTACTCTGTGTGTTTACGGTGCTTGCTCACAGCTTTGCTCCGCCATTGTATACCATCTGTGGTTCCCCATCACCGCACGGTGGACCCTGAGATGAGATCGCACTTTACCTTAATTTATATTCAGTGTGATCCACAAACCCTAATAACATCATCATTAGTGATGAGAGAGCGTGTTTGTCACTGTTCGTTACTCGCTCGAGCATCAAGGTACTGGAGATGCACATTACTCGGCAAGTATTTTTGAATGTTCGAGCGCCTCCACCCCACATGTTTGGTGCTTGTTAGACGGCAAATAAACTTGCAGGAATTGCCTGCCAGTCACTGTAGTGCCATAGCCATGTTGGTACTGGCACTACTGTGATTTACTGGCTGCTTAGTGTCATCGGGTCTATATTAGACCTGACGCTCTTTTCGGCACAGTGTACCAGCGGAAACAAGCAGTGCAGGAAAAGGTGCTGTGCTGCTGAGCTAGGGACAGGGTTTTAGCTGGGTATAGGCATGGATTAGACACCATTTATTTTTCTTTCAACTGCAACAACAACCCTTATTAGAGCTAATTATAATCAATATTAATACTGCTGTTAGCAGCACTTTATTGAGAGATTGTGCGGAAAGGATAATGTAGCACAAAATAGGGTTAATTGCACATCTTGTCTGCAGCAACTCATACCAAAAGCCCTTCTCAGGGATATTAATATTCATTTTGCTCTTAATCCTGCAAATTGTTCAGAGCAGGAGAATATCATATGCTGTTTATACTGTGCGGGTTGTGCATCAAAGACATACGGCCAGACTTGGTTGGTTAGCAATAGCATCGATAAAAAGCACAAGCAGTGAAATACTGTAAGTCCATCTGAGGTGTGCACATTTTCCTCCGATGGTAATCCTGGAAAGTTTTTCAGCATGGAAATATACACCGGGGGTCCCCAACCTGTAGCTCGGGAGCCACATGTGGTTTGCGGTCCCATGAATTGTGGCTCGCGGCTGTCTGCCAGCTTGGTGCATTAGCTCCAGGTCTAGCAAACAGGTATGAAGAGCACATCTGAAAATGATGAATTTTGTGAGCAGCCCTGCACAGAAGAGCAGATCTGGATGCACATATACTGGTCTTGGGAGTTTTGAGATAATTGCCAGAGGTGGTGTTTGAAGCTTGATGTGAGTGTCTTGGGAGTGCTTGATGGGAGACTAATGAATGGGGGTATTGTGGGAACCCCTGGATCTTGGTATACTGCTTTAGCGTGATTTCTGTGGAAAAGCTTTGATTACCATTATGCCTGTAATTGGGGCTTTGGTTGTGACCCTCTCAGAGCTGAATGTGGCTCTCAAGGTCAGAGAGGTTGGGGACCTCTGTTATACACCATTCATACTGTGACAGTTGTGCGTAAAAAGCATACAGCCAGAATTGGCTGATTAGCAACATCATCGCTATATTGCTATTGCAGTGTAACAAGTCCATCTGAGGTGGGCAAATTTTCCTGCAATATTAATCCTGCAAAGTTTTCTCAACAGGGATATTTCACACGTAATTTCAAATGGGCAAGATGCGTGGTAAGGGACAAGTGGATGTGATGCTGATGATAAATGCAGAGGCTAAGGCCATGGGCAAGGTGAAACTATGCCTGCTGCAGGAGCAAAACAAACACACATCATGTTGACTTATGTTGTTCTTCCTGTCCCACTTTGTACAGGGGCGTGGAACACCACTCTTGAATCCAGACCAGTGTGAAAAGTTTGTTGGATGGATAGCAGATAATGCTCCATGTCACTTTGCCAGCACCACCCTGTCCACCACACGGTTCAGTCTCCTCTGTAGCTGTGATTCTGGATGACATAATCCTCAACCTGAACCTCCTTTCTCCCATGATTCCAAGTGCCCAGAGACACGTGATCCCACACTTCGACACTACGAAGAGCTGTTCACATTTCCATTTATAGAATCTGGCTTTTCGCTCTGGCTGTTTCAAATGGGATATAAGGAGATCACAGGTAATGATGCCCAAATATTTGAGCAGCCATTGTCACCATAAGGCGATGGTGGGAAAATGCAATTACTGTTGCAAGAAGTGGATGATGATGAGACACAATTGTCAACAAGTGATGTTGTTAAGTCAGCAAGTCAGGAGGAGGACCAAGGTGCGGACGAAGAAGTCACTGACCTAACATGGGAAGGTGACTTAAAGAGCGAGGACAGCAATGCAGAGGGGGGGATTGGCAACACCACAACTGGCAAGAAGAGGCAGTGGGGTGGCCAAAGACACAAGGCAGGCAACTGTTTCCCAGACCACCAAAATGGGTGAAGCTGCCAGGCCAAGGGTTACGTGTTCCCGAGTTTTGCGCTTTTTTAAAGACAGTCCAGTTAACCCAAAAAAAGGCCCTTTTCAACATCTGCCATGCCAGCATCAGAAGGGGCAGCACAACTACCAGCCTAACCACTACCAGCATGCTCAGGCACATGACAGCAAAGCAACACACCATGTCAAATTAGAGGTGTGAGTTTCATTCTTTATTTTTTCATTCAATAAATAAAGTTTTTTTTCTATAATTTCTTGGAAGTCATCCAGAACCGAGGGGCAAGACTGTATCAGATAAAAATATGGATGTGTAATTTTAATTTGAGAATTCTTATTGTTGTTATTTTCCAATGAATCCGCTGCCAGGTGTTGGCGAGTCAAGATAGAATGTTGCTCCTCAAAGTTAGAAATTAGAAATATTAGAAATAGCACTTTCATTATCTATATTATTGTAAGAAAATTCTTCTAATATATTTTCGTCTTTGGAAAAATGACATCTAAATGTAAGGTTTCTCGCGAATGTAATAATGTCTAGTAAGGTTTTGTAAACATTAAATTCATTCGTGGGGCAGAATGATAGTCCTTTAGAGAGGAGTTGATTTTGACCATCACTTATGATATAGCTTGAAAGATTAATTAATGGTGTGATCAAGCATTCTTCTGTTTGATAGCTGACTTCGTGATGTCTTTTGTGTTTCTTACCTCTCTCCTCCCTTCTCCTACGTTTTTTGTAATGGGGTTTTGTTGCAGCCCTTTGTTGTAAATTGTGTTACGTCTAGTTGAACTAGGTAGTTTGTACACCATAGATGAATCAGACCCATCTTCCAATGTGCAAAATTCAATGTTTTCCAAAGAAGAGTCAGTATCATAAAAACTGACTTTTTTAGAAAATGCTTTATTCCCATGAGTGTGTCTATTCTGACCTTTTTTTTTAAATTAGGTTTTGAGGAGAATTTATTGGAATTATGGCTCTTCCAAAAATGTACCTCATTCCTGGCATAATCCTCCCGATCTCTTTCAAATTTAATTTTTTTGGTAGACATTATTTTTGCTTCCAAATGGGACATTTTCTCTCATGAATTTATTTAAAATTTCCTATTGTTGTGTTGTAGAATTGTCTTTCATTTCTAATCTCAAATCTTCTATTTGTTTGTTAATATCTTTCAAAGTAAGTTCATCCTGTTCTATAATAAGTTTCATTAATTGTATTGAACAGTCTGTTAGTATATCTTACCATTTGGCTTTTCAATTCTTCCGAGTAAGCTGTAGTTGCTATTTTCTTAAGTCTTAAACCTCTTGGAATCAATTGAAAATTAGAATTAGACACCACCTTTACGATGCAGCCAACAAAAATCAACTAAATGTTCACCAGCTTCAAAACACAATGGAGATACTTCTGTGTGTAAAATTACGGGGATAGAAAGGGTATTCAAACCATTAAGGGGGGACAATCAAAGAAAATTATTGAATAGAGAATCCTGTCGGATCTACAATTTGAAAACTAGAACCCCCACGGGAATGAATATTAAACAGAATCTGACACATCATTATCTATAGTCTATAAGACCATATTCAATTTCATTACTGTGGCTTTTCATTTTTCCTTCACTTTGTTATTTGTTAATTTGTTTAGTCTATTTTTTATTTTTAATTCATTGTATAATTTTAATCTTCAATTGGTGTTATAGGAATATATTGTCTTTTCTTCTATGTCACCCTTATTCTTAAAATCCTACTAGTAAGGTCTGATACCATTTTCTAACAGGTGAAAAATAATTTAGCTCAGTTAATTAGTTTCTTCTAAACACCTGTATATGGATGACTTAGTAAATAAGGCTAACAAGAGACTAATGTGTAAGTAATGAATTAGAGCCGCAAGGCTCGAAACGCGTCTGTTTATTGATACCTGGGAGGGCTGGTGAGGTGACAGTTATGCTGTATGCTATAGGCTGCTTTTAAAGAATTTGCTTCCATAAAGAATACATTTTATGGAACAAAAGAGCTGAATTATCTCTTCGATCGATTGCTCATCTTAGTGGTTAAGCGGTTCCTCAAAATCTACCTAGATCTGCCTGAGCTACTTGTGAAATTACTCCGCTTGCATGCCCATTTCTGCAAGTCAGCTACAGGTGCCGTTGCTATGGCAGTGCTGCAGCAGTGTTTGCAACTTCCAGCTCACTGATTTGTGTGCGATGTCACCACGTGTTGGAACTCAACAATACATATGTTGGCAAGGGTTTGTGGGCAGCAGTTGAATACCAGCTGCAACATTCCTGTCGATATTCTGGTCAGCCTCTGCACATAAGAGCTGATGAGTGGGCATGGATGTCTGACATCTGTGTGGTCCTCCAAAACTTTAAGAACTCAACCAAGATGATTAGCGTCGATGACCTCCACCTTTTATTTGTAAGCCTCACTCCATTTACAATAAACAGAATGATATGCTTACCAAAAAGCTCAATCTTGGTCTCATCTGTCCACAAGATGCCTGCTGGCACTATAAAAATAGCGGGAGCACCTGCTGGCCTTCTATAAATTGTGCATGCCGCCCGCTGGCCCACCAAGTTTCAAACTTTACAGAATTAATATAAAAAAGAAAATTTTCCCACCTCAAATGTATAAGTTATACTGCAGTAGCAATATACGGGTATGCAAGTCATAGCTGACTACTGTCCCTCCAAAAATGTTAAGTGAGGGCTGGCTGCTGGACGTCTAAAACTGCTGAGTGAGGGCCACCTGATGGACGTTTGACAAAATATTGAGATGAACTTTTGTTAATGACCAAATACTTATTTTCCACCATAATTTGCAAAACAAATCTTGCCAAATCAGACAAGGTGATTATCTGGATTTGTTTTCTCATTTTGACTCTAAAGGCCCTTTTACATTTAGCGATGCACCAGCGATCCAACCAGCGATCCGACCCGGTCAGGATCGCTGGTGCATCGCTAAATGATCGCTAGTGAGCTTTCATACAGAAAGATCTCACAGCGATGCAGCAGCGACGCAGCGCACGATACTCACCTTTCACACACAGCGATCCTGCGTCCTCCCGCCTCAGCAGGAAGCAGACAACGAGAAATGGAGCCGGACATTCTCGCGCGATCAGCGATGAGCAGCGGGGGAGCCGGTCGCTGGTAAGTATCACACATAGCGATATCGCTAGCAATATCGCTATAACGTCACAAAACCAGTGACGTTTTAGCGATATTGCTAGCGATATTGCTTAGTGTAAAACCCCCTTTATAGTTGTGGTCTACCTATGATGTCAATTACAGTTCTCTCTAATCTTTTTAAGTGGGATAACTTGCACAATTGGTGGCTGACTAAATACTTTTTTTTCTCCACTGTATGTGGTAGCAAAAGTCTGGTGACAGATTGCCTTTAATTCTTAATAAAGTATATTACAGCGGCGCTAGTATATATAAGCTGGATTAGCTGCAAGTACAAAAAATCCCCTACGACAAAAGGGTAAAAATTCAAACAATGGTAAAAAACATATATCACGCTGTGATTCAGACATATGAACACAAATACTGATCAATGTTAAATACTTGTGGTGATGTGGGAGGTTCTCATAGACGAAATGCAGGTTGCTGACTCAAGTGTGAGATCAGTTTGGCAAACTAAATTAAATTAAAAGGGACAAGAGGATTAGAAGGTGCTTGTAGAGAATAGCGCTTAAAAATTTATATAAAAAAGACAAAGTGAAGGAATAAATTTAGTTAAAATAATTGACTTGGTACCTATAAAGTTGTGCAAATGAGCAAATAATGGCCACACTAAGGAGCTACAATGCTAAGTACGTCTATTGATTTATTACCTACAAGGATGTGCAAATGAGCTAATAATAGTCACATTAAGGTGCTAAATGTGCTAGGTGCATTTAGAGGCTTAAAACCTATAGGGCTGTGCGAATAAGCTTATAACAATCGCATTAAGGTGCTAGTAGTGCTGAGCACATCCAAAAGAGTGGTCCGTTAACCAGCAAAAAACAAGTCCGATACCTGTGGCTTGATATATAGTTTTAGGTCCAATCGATAGAAGATTTGGTACTTAGCTTAGAATAAGTCCTATGTTCCTCCAAGATTGAGGTTAGTCCTGGAGCGCCGTCCTGGCCGGTGACAGACGCTCACTGTGCCAAATGCTGAGGTGCGGGTACCCGCGGTGAACGCTGACAGGACCTTCGTGACGTATTCGGGTCACGTGACTCACACAGTCACGTGGTGCCCAGAAGCCAGCTCGGCGTGCAAAAGGAGCCAAAATATCCAGCGCGTTTCGGAATTACTGCGGATTCCTTCGTCAGGGATGGCTTCTCTTGCTTTGGTGGCTTTAAATACCATTGGCTCAGTATGCATTAATTAATCAATCAATCAAAAGCAAACAGTTCAACCTCATTGTTTAATCCCTTTGGTTTCAGGGTATCTAGTTAAAAAAATCAATTGCGTTTCTTCTCTTGACATCTGCCTTATGATGTCCCCTTTTCGCCAGTTTTTATTAACTATTTTAATGCCCATTACTTTCACACCTTTAACGGACCCCTTATGAGATACTTTAAAATGTCTGGATAAAGGGTGATTATCCACAATATTCCTAATATTCCGAAGATGTTCTCCAATTCTTTTGCAAAGGGGGAGTATTGTTCGTCCCACATACATTTTATGGCACGGGCATTCTACAACATAAAATACTCCTGTTGTACTGCAGGTTATAAAGTCCTTAATCTGGAACTGTGTTCCACTTTGAGAAGTCACAGATTTTTGTATAAAATAAATGTCTTACACATTTTAGATCTTTGACAAGGATAAAAGCCTTTGATTTGTGTTTTGTAGGGGCCAATGGAATTGTTTGAATGCCTGGGATTCCGTACTGTAGGGGCAATAATGTGGCCCAAGTTTTTTGCTTTCCTAAAAATAAATTGTGGATGTTCAGTTATTTTATCCCCAATTACCTTATCTTCCTTCAGAAGTTCCCAATGCTTTCTAACTATTTTCTTTAGGAGGTGGGTGTAAGGGCCCACAAGTTTTGTGACACAACAGCGATCTCACCAGCGAGATCGCTGTGTGTGACAGCGATCAGCGACCGGCCCCCCTGCCGGTATCACTGATCGCTCTTGGAAAGCCCTGGACATTTCTTTGATCGCTGGTCTCCCACTGGCCAGCACGCATCGCTGCGTGTGACAGGCAGGAGACCAGCGATCAGCTGGTAACTAAGGTACACATCGGGTATCTAAGGGACATGCGTCACTTAGAAACCCGATGTGTACCTTAGTTACCAGCGCACTGATGCAGGGAGCTGGTAACTAAGGTACACATCGGGTATCTAAGGGACGCACGCCCCTTAGATACCCGATGTGTACCTTAGTTACTAGCTCCCTGCATCAGCGCGCTGGTGACTAATGTATACAGTGACGCCGTGCGCTCGGTGTCGCTGGTGCTAATCGCTGGTGAAGCTGTCTGTTTGACAGCTCACCAGCGATCATGTAGTGACTCACCAGCGATCCTGACACGTTGATATCGTTGTCGGGTTCGCTGGTGAGTCGCTATGTGTGACGGGACCCTTAGAGTTATATTGTGTGATAATGGGGATAGATATTGGGCCTGAGGTCTCTATTTGATAATCCTCCCTTGGTTTGTTATTACAGAGTTCTTCTCTGGGGATATCTCTAACGTTATCTTTAATTTTTAGTAAGTATTCTCGTTCATATGCCTTATTTAGGAATTTGTTAACAAGTATGTCAGCTTCCTTACCGTAGTATGATCGACTTGAACAGTTTCAGTGTAACCTCATAAATTGACTTCGTGGGACATTTAGCAGCCATCTAGGTAGATGGCAGCTATTCATGGAGATGTATCTATTAGAATTGGTTGGTTTCATATAGGTACATGTTTGGATCTTATCCTGACTAATAAATATATCCAAATCTAATAAACGTATTCTCTCTTTGCTAATAGTTGCATTAAACTTCAAATAAAAATCATTTTTATTTAAATCGTTTAAAAATTGGTCCGATTCCTCCCCCTCTTTCCATATAAAAATTATGTAATCTATAAAATGCAGCCATAAAGCCAGATCCACGCGCAGCACGCCCCCTGATAAATGTGGAGGTTTTCCCACCTGCTCACATAGAGGTTAGCGTAACTGGAAACGAACCTGGTCCCCATCGCTGTGCCTCACTGCTGGGTGTAGTAGTTCTCCTCAAAGAATTATGTGTTAAAAGAAAGAGAGCGCATTCCTTAATAAAATCTACCATATCTGGGGAACGGGTCTGTGTTTTACTTAAAAAGTGGCTAAGTGCTTCTGTGCCCTTGTCATGTTGAATGACTGTATATAAGGATGTAATGTCAAGCGTGTCCGGAATAAAATTGTTGTCCCATTGAAGTTCATTCAAAATCTGTAGAATATGTTTACTGTCTTTCAAATAGGCCGGTAGGTTTGGTACTATTTTTTGCAAATGACAATCAACGTAATGGGATAAGTTTGAAGTTAGGTTACCAATCCCTGAAATAATAGGGCAGCCTGGTGGATTTTCTAGATCCTTATGGATCTTTGGTAAATGATAAAACACAGCAGTTCTAGGGTGTGGTGTATCTATATATTCAAATTCTTGCTTGCTCAATAATCCATTATTCAGTCCTTTGGTTATCAGATTCCTCAATTCAACTGTAAATTTATCCATAGGGTCACTGTCTAATTTCTTATATGTTTTTATATTGCTCAGGATCCATTGAGATTCCCTCTCATACTGAGTGGTCCATAATTCCAATACCCCCGCCTTTGTCTGCTGGACGGATCACAATTTCCTTTTTCTGCTGTAATTCACGGATAGCATTTTGCTCTTTGTTGGTAAAAGTATATTTGAATTGGGAACATTTTTTATCGCTAATTTTCTTTAAATCATAAATCATATTCTTTTGAAAAGATTTAAAGGCCTCTGAGTATTCGCTCTCTAGGTTGAATTTTGATTTAGCTCGTAAATTCGTAGAGTTAGATTATGGTTTTTCTGTGTGTACATTCTAGTATCTGATGGAGTCTTTTTGAGAAAGTACATTTTTGCGCTAATTTGTGCATAAATAGCTTGATGCCAATGAAGGCCTGGAATTTGTTAAATTTAACTGCTGGGGCAAATTTCAATCCCTTCTTTAGTAGGGACTCTTCATTGGTCTTAAGTGGATATTTACTAAGATTAAATATTTTTTGAGTTTCATTATTTCTTTTGTCTTTTCTTTTTTTGGGAGAGTCCCCCCCCTGCACCCCCCATTCCGTTTTTTCTGTGACCTAACTGAAAAAACGGATTTGTTATTCTATGCTCATTCAAGGGCTGAATGCTATTTGTCTTTGTCCTAGTTTGTGTTCTCACTGCTGTACTTGTTTCTGGTTCCATTATATCGTTATTATTAGTAAGTGATGGTTCAGTTATTGTGTCCAGAACTTCGTAACGATTATGAGTCAAAGTCGGGGTGGCATTGTTGTGGGTATTAATTGCTTGAGGCTGGTTAGTGGTTTGAGATGAATTAACTATTCCAATTGTTGGAGTATCTTCAGGATGGTGGGATTGATTTGGTGTATCATTATGATCAGGAGAAGGGTATATTGAGAGTCTATCTTCTGACATAATCATAGATAGATCGCTTCCATCAATTTGGTCAATAATTTCAAATTCTTGTTCATCTCTCTGTCTAGAATTATAGTTGGGAACTGCATCTCAACCAAATTTACGTTTTTAAAAAAAAATTATTTCCTTCTCCTTATTATATATCCGATTTTTAATGCTTTTTAAGAAACTTCTAATTTCTGGGTGATTTTTGTATGGATCAATATCTTTAAAGAGCTTAGAAATTTCATTTTTATTAGTCATAACTTGTTTTTTTCTTTTATTAATGATATTGGATACAGGCTGCGTACAAAAGCCTCTCAATAGGGTATCACATTCATTAAGTGTGGATTCATCTCCTATATCCCCAGATAGTGGTTTCTAAGCTATTTAAAGCTATTGATCTTGTGAGCTGACGGCTGGCAAACTTTCCGCCTCAGGCGACGACACTAGCGGCTCTTCCTTCTCATTGATGAGAACCATAGGAGCGTGCGTCTCGGGAACTCTTGTCACCTCTTCTCCTTTGCCAGTAGCTTGTGGCGAGCCTGGTGGTGACTTACTCCGATGGACCACTCAGGCAGTCGTCCCTTCCTCCTCTTCAGGTCGAATCTCACCGTCAGGTCCTCTAGACCCAGGTTGGGGTTCTGCTAAGCTCACCTCCACGCGTCGGCACAGTGCAGACATTTGACCGTGGACAGTCGACACGCTCTCTAGCTCTCCTCGGCGTCCGATGTCATGACACTGTCTTGGTCTGAGTGGGGCTCTCCTTCTCCTGCTGTACCATTGCCTCCAGGGGCAACATTCCCTCCAATTAGCAGGACCTTTGGAGGGGTGAGCGGATCTTTGCCATCACTTTTCTCGGGTAGGGCAATTTCTGGGCATGTGTCCCACTCTTCCGCACGCCCAGCACCCACACCTTCGTCTGTCTGGTGGGCACTTTGGTCTGGATCGTCGACCTCAGTGAGAAGCATCTCTCATCTGCGGTTGTTCTTCACTCCAGGATACGGGGTTACACTCTGGAGCCACCACTGAAGCCTTCTTCATGCTCCGCACCTCTCCTCTAACTCCCTCCACCTGCTTCTGTGTGTTACCTCGGGGTATGCTGCGGGTCCCCAAGACAGCAGTAAAGGCTTCCCCCAGACTCTTGACTTTTTCCCAAATTCTTCTCATTTCCAGCCATAAATCATGGGTCCATGCCGGCTCTTCTTCATTCGGACTGGGTACTCCGCAATGCCGGACCATCCCTGTCAAGGCTGCAATCCCTTGCTCCTGCTCGCCTATGCGCGCTTCTGCCCCTATCTCAGAGAAAGTCATACTGAGTTTTACTCGCAAGCACTCCCTCAGAGCCTGCTTCAGCTGCATGTCACAGAGGCCTGTCTCGAAGCACTACGTCAATGGACCCTACGCCTACGCCGTCTTTGCGAGCAATGGCAGTGTGGAATTCCGGCAGCGCATTCATAAACTGGGTCACAGTCTCCCCCTCTCTTTGAATATGCCTGAACAGACGCATACGTAATTCTTCTACGTCCGTAGGGTGCCCATACGTCTCCTCAAGTATTAGCAACACTTTTCCCAGGGTGTCTCTCATCTGTGGGGGTCGCAACGTGACAGAGTCCCTGGCCTCACCTTCTAAAGCCATCATAGCCAGCTCTGCTTCTAGGGCTGGAGTCATGGGATACATCTTCATCACCCCCCTTACACGTTCAATCCAACTCCACAGCATAGTATCATTCCCAGTGAACTTAGGGAGATTGTTCACTATTGTCTCCAGCCATATACTGGCCCTTGGAGCTCCCCCAACTGCTTGGTCTGCATCCCCTGCATTCGGAGACTGCATCCTGCCGACTATGCCACTTGTGATAACTTTCAGGAACGCGGGATGCAGTCACGCACGTGGAGGCAGAGCAAGTGTTAAAGAGGTTTATTTACAGGGGGATGTACTCCATGCAGGGAGTGAGGGATTGTAGGGTGACGGCAAGGAATGGGGCAGAACTGGAAGGTTGGCAGGGTAGGTGAGGGATGAACGAGAGTTCAGTAATAAAGAGGTTAAACTTATCTGACTGTAGTCCTCTGTTATGAGGAAGTAAAGGGTTCCAATGGTGGCACCAGCAACAGCGGTGCAGGTCATCTCGTCGCAGTCTCTGACAGGCAGGAATCCAACTGCGGCACCGACAACAGTGGCACATGCAGTCTCTCAAGTCTCTGTCCACGATAAAGAAACAGCCTCTGGGGAAAATAACAGGATGCTGGGTGGTGAGTGGGGGTCCTGCTCTCACCACTCAGTCACAAGTCCACACCCAGAACGTGCCACCTCAGGGACAGTGCAGCGCTCCTTGGTCAGTCCAGCTACTACTCTCAGGGGCTCAGATTTGTCACTGTGCATGCCAGGCCTGCACGCACTAGCGACTGTCTCAAGCTTGCCAAGGGAGTCTCCTCTGGTCACGGAGGCTGGCGGGTCCACGTTTACACAGAGGACCCTCACTACGTACTGTCGGTCTGTCTCAGTCCTCAGCAGGAGGGCTCTTTTGAGTATACGGTCACTCTTGGGCAGAGTGGGTGCGGTACTCTCTGTCTCCTAGTGTACGGCACCTGGCTTAGCTCCGCATGCTCTGCTTTGCTGGCACAGCTCCGCACACTCCGCTCTGCTGACATGGCTAATTCCCCCAGCACCACAGCTCCTATTCTGGACAGCAGCAGCACGGCCTTTCACAGGGCCAGCATTCTCTGGAGCGGGAAGCAGAGCATGCTCTTCCCTGCGTGCTGCACTTACTTGGCGCCAACCCCTGCTGCATAATGCGCTTTTCCTTCTTATACCCCTGTGTCAGCGTGCTCTCTCTCAGCTCCCCATGCCCCCTCCTGTCAGCAGTAAACTCTGTCTCTCTTCTCCTTCCCTCCTGCAGCAGGGGAAGGTCCGCCTCCCTCAGGCTTCCCCTCAGAAACAGAGGATGCAGCCCTTTAAGTTCTGGACCAGGCATGCAGGTACCCACAGTGCAGTCCACCTCCTTACAGGGGCAGGGTTGGACCAGGAGGCACGAGGTAGCTTGTCCCCTAGTGATAATCTCTTGCTGATAAAATTAATTTCATTGAACCTACTGCAAATAGCCCAGTAAGTGATACATTGTTACTTTGATGAGAGAACGTACTCAGATAAGGTTTCATCCGAGCATACTCGTGTGCTAAGCAAATGTCTTCAGTGTGCTCGAATAATATGTTCGAGCCCCCGCCCTTCCATGTCTCACGGCTGTTAGACAGCCGCAACACATTCAGGGATTGCCTAACAGACAGTAAAGCCAAGCATGTGTTGTGACTGTTGAACAGCTATGAGACATGCAGCCGTGGGGACTCGAACATGTTTCATGCATGCCGAAGACGCTGGGTGAACACCCGAGCATGTTCGCATTATGCTCATCACTAGTGTTGAGCATTCCGATACCGCAAGTATCGGGTATCGGCCGATACTTGCTGTATCGGAATTCCGATACCGACTTCCGATATTTTTTCAATATCGGAAGTCGGCATCGGAATCGGAAGTTCAAAGTTGATTGACAGCTGAAATGACGTCATCATGATGCACGGTGTGTGCGCATCATGATGCGCCGTCATTTCGGGCCTTCCGGGGGTCTCTGCCGGCCTGCCGGGGGTCTGTGTGGACTGCCCGGGGTCTGTACCGGCCTGCCGGGGGGCTGTGCCGGCCTGCCGGTGGTCTGTGCACCCTGTGGGGGTCTGTACCGGCCTGCCGGGGGGCTGTGCCGGCCTGCCGGGGGGCTGTGCTGATGTCTGGGGGTCTGTGCAAGCATCGTCCGATGGAACTATAAGTCCCATCTGGCGATGCCTGCTACCATGACAGTGATTGACACATTAGCCAATGATGGGACAGTAGTAGTCCCATCATCCGGCTAATGTGTTGAATGTTAAAAAAAAAAAAAAATACTACATACATACTACATACATACTACATGCATGCTACATACATACTACATACATACTACATATATACTACATGCATGCTACATACATACTACATGCTACATACATACTACATATATACTACATGCATGCTACATACATACTGCATGTTACATACATACTACATACATACCACATATATACTACATACATACTACATGCATGCTACATACATACTACATACATACTACATACATACTACATACATACCACATATATACTACATACATACTACATATATACTACATGCATGCTACATACATACTACATGCTACATACATACTACATATATACTACATGCATGCTACATACATACTGCATGTTACATACATACTACATACATACCACATATATACTACATACATACTACATGCATGCTACATACATACTACATACATACTACATACATACTACATACATACCACATATATACTACATACATACTACATGCATGCTACATACATACCACATACATACTACATACATACTACATACAAACTACATGCATGCTACATACATAACACATATATACTACATGCATGCTACATACATACTACATGCTACATACATACTACATATATACTACATACATACTACATGCATGCTACATACATACTACATGCTACATACATACTACATACATACTACATGCATACTACATGCATGCTACATACATACTACATGCTACATACATACTACATATATACTACATGCATGCTACATACATACTACATGCTACATACATACTACATATATACTACATACATACTACATACATGCTACATACATACTGCATGCTACATACATACTACATACATACTACATACATACCACATATATACTACATACATACTACATGCATGCTACATACATACCACATACATACTACATACATGCTACATACATACTACATGCATGCTACATACATAACACATATATACTACATGCATGCTACATACATACTACATGCTACATACATACCACATACATACTACATACATACTACATACATACTACATGCATGCTACATACATACTACATGCTACATACATACTACATATATACTACATGCATGCTACATACATACTACATGCTACATACATACTACATATATACTACATACATACTACATACATACTACATGCATGCTACATACATACTACATGCTACATACATACCACATACATACTACATACATACTACATGCTACATACATACTACATATATACTACATGCATGCTACATACATACTGCATGCTACATGCATGCTACATACATACTACATACATACTACATGCTACATACATACCACATATATACTACATACATACTACATACAATACATTCATACAATACATACATAGACATACAGTACATATAACATAGAGTAACATACTTACCAATACTTGTCACATTGTTCCCCGAAGCCATTGTCTTTTACGGAATAAATATTAACATAACAAACCACAAAAATACTCACCCACGATCCGAAGCAGTCCACGAGTGTGTCCCACGACGATCTTGGGTAGAGAACTGCAGCATCAGCTGATGCTGCCGTTCTCTACGGGCTGCAGGAATCCAATGACGGAAGGTAGGTATCCTTCCGCACTGTATTCCTCCGCCACTTAAAAAAAAAAAAGTCCCTAGTCTCACTTTATGCCATTGCTGCGTGGGAAATTCCCACACAGCAATGGCATAAAGTGAGACTAGGGACTTTTTTTTTTTTAAGTGGCGGAGGAATACAGTGCGGAAGGATACCTACCTTCCGTCATTGGATTCCTGCAGCCCGTAGAGAACGGCAGCATCAGCTGATGCTGCAGTTCTCTACCCAAGATCGTTGTGGGACACACTCGTGGACTGCTTCGGATCGTGGGTGAGTATTTTTGTGGTTTGTTATGTTAATATTTATTCCGTAAAAGACAATGGCTTCGGGGAACAATGTGACAAGTATTGGTAAGTATGTTACTCTATGTTATATGTACTGTATGTCTATGTATGTATTGTATGAATGTATTGTATGTAGTATTTATGTAGTATATATGTGGTATGTATGTAGCATGTAGTATGTATGTAGTATGTATGTAGCATGCATGTAGCATGCAGTATGTATGTAGCATGCATGTAGTATATATGTAGTATGTATGTGGTATGTATGTAGCATGTAGTATGTATGTAGCATGCATGTAGTATGTATGTAGTATGCATGTGGTATGTATGTAGCATGTAGTATGTATGTAGCATGCATGTAGTATATATGTAGTATGTATGTAGCATGTAGTATGTATGTAGCATGCATGTAGTATGTATGTAGTATGTATGTAGCATGCATGTAGCATGCAGTATGTATGTAGCATGCATGTAGTATATATGTAGTATGTATGTAGCATGTAGTATGTATGTAGCATGCATGTAGTATGTATGTAGTATGTATGTAGTATGTATGTGGTATGTATGTAGCATGTAGTATGTATGTAGCATGCATGTAGTATATATGTGTTATGTATGTAGCATGTAGCATGCATGTAGCATGCATGTAGTATGTATGTAGTATGTATGTAGTATGTATGTGGTATGTATGTAGCATGTAGTATGTATGTAGCATGCATGTAGTATGTATGTAGTATGTATGTAGTATGTATGTGGTATGTATGTAGCATGTAGTATGTATGTAGCATGCATGTAGTATGTATGTAGTATGTATGTAGTATGTATGTGGTATGTATGTAGCATGTAGTATGTATGTAGCATGCATGTAGTATATATGTAGTATGTATGTAGCATGTAGTATGTATGTAGCATGCATGTAGTATGTATGTAGTATGTATGTAGTATGTATGTGGTATGTATGTAGCATGTAGTATGTATGTAGCATGCATGTAGTATATATGTGTTATGTATGTAGCATGTAGCATGCATGTAGCATGCATGTAGTATGTATGTAGTATGTATGTAGTATGTATGTGGTATGTATGTAGCATGTAGCATGCATGTAGTATGTATGTAGTATATATGTGGTATGTATGTAGCATGTAGTATGTATGTAGCATGCAGTATGTATGTAGCATGCATGTAGTATATATGTAGTATGTATGTAGCATATATGTAGTATGTATGTAGCATGTAGTATGTATGTAGCATGCAGTATGTATGTAGAATGCATGTAGTATATATGTAGTATGTATGTAGCATATATGTAGTATGTATGTAGCATGTAGTATATATGTAGTATGCATGTTGCATGCATGTAGTATATATGTAGTATGTATGTTGCATGTAGTATATATGTAGTATGCATGTTGCATGCATGTAGTATATATGTAGTATGTATGTTGCATGTAGTATATATGTAGTATGAATGTAGCATGTATGTAGTATGTAGTATGAATGTAGCATGTATGTAGTATGCATGTTGTATGTATGTAGCGTGTATGTAGCATGTAATTTTTTTTTTTTTTTTACATTCAACACATTAGCCGGATGATGGGACTACTACTGTCCCATCATTGGCTAATGTGTCAATCACTGTCATGGTAGCAGGCATCGCCCGATGGGACTTGTAGTCCCATCGGACGATGCCTGCACAGACCCCCGGAGCCTGCACAGACCACCGGCAGGCCGGCACAGCCCCCCGGCAGGCCGGCACAGCCCACCAGAGCCTGCACAGACCACCGGCAGGCCAGCACAGCCCTCCGGCAGGCCGGCACAGCCCACCGGAGCCTGCACAGACCACCGGCAGGCCGGCACAGCCCCCCGGCAGGCCGGCACAGACCACCGGAGCCTACACATACCCCCTGGCAGGCCGGCACAGCCCCCCGAAAGGCCCGTACAGACCCCAGAGAGGCTGTACAAGGCAAAAACAGGGTTTTTCTTATTCCGATACCGGAAGTCCCATAGACTTGAATGGGACTTCCGGTATCGGAATCGGCGATACCGATACTTTTTTTTAAGATCGGCCGATCCATTCCGATCCGATACTTTGAAGTATCGGACGGTATCGCTCAACTCTACTCATCACTAATCACTACACACCTCCGGCTTCAGCAGCAATGTCGCAAGTACAAAAATAATAGTTCAGCTTATTTTATTTGGACCTCGGCAACAGTCATAGTTTCTCATATAGCCCCTTGGGAAAATTAATTTTTCACCCGTGGCCTATACGACATGATATATGATACTTGGTGTTTATTAATATGAGACTTTGTAAAGTAACACAGTGTTGGGGTGGTCCCTACCAGAAAAATAGACACTTTGACAGGAAGATTCAATTTTTTCTGTGCTTATTCATTTGTATTATTTTGCATTTAAATGTTTTTTTCCATGAGCAAAGTACATTTTAATTAATAGATCTTGGAAAGATGTTGATTAAAATGAACTTTGTTGGTAGGAAAGCCCCTTTAAGAACAGTCTTTCAATCAAATTCTAAAACATTTTATGTACCACTGTATCTGCCATCATGTTCAATAAAATTGCACAGCATTTTGTGTTGCTCTTTTATTTTTTGTTTTATTTTTTTCTTCTAAGGGTTATCTTGTGAGTGTCACGCATCACATGTTTTTCTAATCCTGGAAACCCAACTTGTGACTATTTAGTTAAACAGTAAGCCACTTTAGTGCAGCGACAAACCTGAACATCTTGTGAGATTAGCTATGATATAAATCTCTGGGGAAAAGCATCCTATTTACCTTTGTCATGCTAGTAAACAGTACATCTGTATACTTTTTATTGTTCAGTATAGCTCAGTTAACTGAATTTTTTGCTCAAAGTCATCCCACAAAAATATATATTTTGGGGTATACATTATTTATGTGATGCAAGTCCAGGTATCTTTGGAGAAATCCAATGTTCAAAAGATGAATGACCTTCAACTGTCCTGTAATAGTACAAATATCAATGTCATTTTGTATTTAATGGGTCCAAAGCTACCGTATATACTCGAGTATAAGCCGACCTGAGTATAAGCCGAGGCACCTATTTTTGACACAAAAAACTGGGTAAGCTTATTAACTCGAGTATAAACCCGGCTTATATGCATTGTCCCCTCATCCCTATCCTGGTATGCGTGGCTCCCCATCCCTGTCCTTGTATGCATGGCTCCTTATCCCCTATCCTTGTATGCTTGGTTCCTATAAAAAAAATCCTACTTACCTTCCCTGCGCACTCTCGCTGCATCTCGTTCCGGCACCAGCAGCTCTTCCTGCTGAGCGATCATGTGGCCCCGCTCATTAAAGTAATAAATATTCACTTCACGCCTATGGGAGTGATGAGGAGTGAATATTCATTACTTTAATGAGTGGGGCCATGTGATCGCTGTGCCGGAAGAGTTGCTGGCACCAGAATGAACTAGATGCAGCGATGGCGCACAGGCTAGGTAAGTAGGATGTGTTCTAGAAGCTGGCGGCTGTCACTGTGCGCTATTACAGAGAAATGAATATTCATTTCTCTTTAGCAGCAGCACAGGCTTTAGCCACAGCCATCGGATCCTGTCTCTGTGACCCGCTGCTCCGCCGCTCCCCCTTCCCCTCCATCTTTCTGGGACAATTGACTCATGTCTAAGCCGACACAAGTGTTTTCACTTTTCAGCACAAAAAAAGTGTTGAAAAATTCGGCTTATAAACAATTACGAGTATATATGGTAATTGCAGAGTGTCCTGCTTTTCAGTCTGCTGAGAATGAGTTCCAATGTGTGGAGAAATTCAGCAGTCAAAATTCAATATCCTCTCAGTACCACTGTAAGGAAAATGAAGCACGGTTCTTATTAAAATCAATGGTCATTCAGACCAAGAAGGTTTTTTGTAGCTTCTCTTTGCTCTGGCTTATGGAAAATGGACCTCTTTTAAAAAGGGATTTTAAAGTAGACAGACCCTATTCTACAGGGTGGGCCATTTATATGGATACACCTAAATAAAATGGGAACGTTTGGTGACACAGATCGGCGCACTGAATTTGCAGAATGGGCAGAACAAAAATTGTAACAGAACCCTCAGTTTACACAGTACATTATGCTCAGTGATGACACAAACGTTTTTGGGTGGGCCATTTATATGAATACACCTAAATAAAATGGAAATGGTGACAGTTTTCTTGCGTAGGTTGTCTTGCATTGAAATCTGCTGCAATGACCCGGGTACTGTGTTCACCAGACATCAATACAATTTCTGTCATGTGTTAACCTCTGCAACATATCAATGGATGTAAATAAGAAGAAACTTGTAACTAACTCATGAAAGAATAAAGTTACGTTAAAACCAAGCACACCATTGTTTTTCTTGTGAAATTCTCAATAAGTTTGGTGTGTCACATGACCCTCTTCACTCTGAAAAAAGTAAAGTTGGATTCAAAATGGCCACCTTCAAAATGGCCACCATGGTCACTACCAACCTTGAAAAGTGTTCCCCCTCCCATATACTAACGTGCCACAAACAGGAAGATGATATCACCAACCATTCCCATTTTATTTAGGTGTATCCATATAAATGGCCCACCCTATATATTACAAAAACACTGATTCATACATACTATAAGCTGATATGTTAAACCTTAGATGTTATATCTGTGAGTTCTTGGTATCAAAATAACCAAAAGTTTCATCTAATCATAGAATTATGCAACCAATCCTTCTTGCTGCCCAATACGGTGCAAAAATTATAAGAGAGTATAGTATTTTTAGATAATCTGAAGCTCGAGTCCAATGGATTAACTATTCATTGCCTTAGTGGTGGTGTCAAGGTTCCACCCCTCAGTGTGTCTGGGATGCAGTTACTGACAGCTCGGCGGTGCAATCTGGTATAAGGGTGTGCTGAAGCTGTCAATGTATTGATTGACAGCTCAACTATCCAATCTGAGACTGTGAGGTGTCAGATGTCTCATGTGTTCATTATTTCAGTTAATTACCATGCTTCTTAACTGAGCTGTGTCTCCCAGAACTCTGCCAGACATACTTTCAGCTTGTGAGGTTGTGTTTTCCTGTGCCTTGAGTTCTGTATGCTTGATCTTTTGCCTGACCTTGGACTTCGTTCTGACCATCCATTTGTTTAACCCCTTCAGCTCTGATCCATTATCCTCCCGGTACTCTGATCTCAGAACATTAACTGACTATGCTTTTGTCTCCTCCTTCTATTTATGATGCACCCTCCTGGTTTCTGACCTTGGACTCCTTGACCTTGGTTTGACCGTGAAAAGTGATTAGCATCACATGTGGCTTACAGTCTATTGATACAACTAAAAGGACTTTCTGAACACACAAATAAAAGAAAACTGGCTGTTCATGTAATGAGTCCCTAAACCTCCTTTTTTATCTTTGTATTCTTGTTTTGTCTGCTCTTCATTTCCCTGCAGCCATTTTTGTGGTCTGTTATTATTTACAGAGCTTCCTGTCCACCATTCCTCTGTACCTGTAGACTATATTTCTTATGAGGTACAGCTGTATCAGTCCACAGTTCAAACACTCAAGACAGATATATTGCTAGCCACACAGTTTCTCCTTCCAACCATTCCCCAGCATTTGTTATCTTTAGATTTTCCTGTAGTCAATAATTTTTCAGGTGCTGATTAGAGTTGAGCGACTTTTGGTTTTTTAGGGTCGCGTTTCGTTTCGTGAAACCCGACTTTTCCAAAAGTCGGGTCGAGCAAGATCGTCCGATTATAGGGAAAAGTCGGGGTCGTCCCGAAACACGAAACCCAATGTAAGTCAATGGGGAATAAAAGTCGGCAGTGAGAGGAGGACAGGAAACACACCTACAGTGCCCATTTGAATGCCAAAAGCATCAATTCTTCTTACTTAAGCTTGTCAACCTTAATTAACTTCATAATACAAGTTACGCACTGAAAAATGGGGGTTATTTGGCTAAATTTGTGGGGGGGGAGGGCTGGCTGCAGGTTTTCATGTGCCCTGGGCGAAAGAGCGCCCCTTTAACACATACCACAACTCATCACGCTCCGATACGGCAGAGAAATAGCGGTATAGTACAATGAAAAATACCTCACTTTTTACATCTCATGACGAGGCCCATCTATTTCTCCATACAAAATCATTGGTCCCATATAATGTTTGAAACAGTATATGATGAGCTCCACATAATGCTACAGTATATGTTGGTCCCCATGGATGAAGCTCCACTGTCTTATGGGCCCAAATAATGCTCCAAACATAATGGGCCCCATTTCTACTGCTCTAGTGTATAATGGGCCCTGTAAATGCTGCTCCAGTGTCTGATGTCCACCTTTGGAATGTTCCAGTGTATGGTGGGCCCCATCTATCATTCTCCAGAGTATAGTGCTCCCCAAAAATTGCTGTCCCAACATAGAAAACAATCAAATAAGTCTCCTCGCTAGGGAATCCCTGTACTTGTCTGGACAGGTGCTGTAGCTTGCTTAACAGCTCGCCAGCCGTTCTCACGCCCAGTATGGATTGCACGTGATTGCACAAAGGTTAGAAAGGGTACCGTATCCCTGGATAACATGTATGGATAGCGTACACATTCAAAATATATGTCTATACAGCATGAGGCAGGCTCAGACGGTGTTAGGCCCAGTATGGATTGCACGTCATTGCACAAAGGTTAGAAGGGGTACCGTATCCCCGGATAACATGTATGGATAACGTACACATTCAAAATATATGTCTATACAGCATGAGGCAGGCTCAGACGGTGTTAGGCCCAGTATGGATTGCACGTCATTGCACAAAGGTTAGAAGGGGTACCGTATCCCCGGATAACATGTATGGATAGCGTACACATTCAAAATATATGTCTCAGGAGGCAGGCTCAGACGGTGTCAGGCACAGTATGGATTTGACGGCCCAGATTACACAGCGGAGGAGCAGGGAGAGGTAAAGATTGCAAATGCTGGGGCCCTGGCCTAGCAAGGGGGGCCCACTCGTGGGCGTCGGTACTGGCACTGGGCCCCTCATAGTACAGCGGTGTGTCTGACGGCGGGTGTGCACCACCACCGTCAGAGACACTTGATTGCACTATGAGGGACCCTGTGCCAGTGCCCGCGCCCAAGAGTCGGCCTACCCACCTGTCCAGGGCAACGGCACTCGCACGGTGTCGTGCGCTAGGTGGTGACCCTGGCCATGGGGGGGGAGGCAGCACAGTTAGGGAGTTTTAGAAAGTGGCATATGTTGATGTTGGACATTCAACTGATGCAAAAGGCGAAATAGGTGAAGTACCAGGAAGAGGTGGACCAAAGCAAGCCATTTTTCTGTCACCCTATGTGTCATCAGGGGAAGGTGGGACAAAATCCTTGGAAACCCATGCGTGGTTCATTTTAATGAAGGTTAGATCATCCACATTTTGGGTTGACAGACGGGTCCTTTTTTCTGTCAGGATTGATCCAGCTGCACTGAAGACTCTTTCCGATAGCACACTTGCAGCTGGGCAAGCGAGCTCCTGTAAGGCATATTGGGCCAATTCAGGCCAGGTGTCCAGTTTAGCGGCCCAATAGTCAAAGGGGAATGACCTGTGTGGGAGAACATCGATATGGGAGGAAAAGTAGTTTGTAACCATAGTTGACAACTGCTGTCTCCTGTCACTTTCCATCGATGCAGTATTACCAGTTGTGTGAGCGGTATTTGAAAAATCAGTCCACAACATTGTCATGAAACCCCTGTCTCCAACGCCACTTCTGCTGTGTGCACCACGAACACCTCTGCCAAGCTGCCCCCGGCCTGTACGGCTCGTGTGAGAACCATCACCGCTGCTGTGTGCTGGGAATGCCTCAAGCAACCGATTTACCAGAGTTGCTTGTTTATTAGCCAATATTAGGTCAAGGTTCTCCTGTGGCATGATGTTTTGTAATTTGCCTTTATAGCGTGGATCCAGGATGCTGGCCAACCAGTAGTCGTCATCGTTCATCATTTTGGCAATGCGGGGGTCCCTTTTTAGGATCCGCAAGGCATAATCTGACATGTGGGCCAATGTTCCCGGTGTCAATGATGCACTGCGAGTGCTGGGTGGAGGAGCACTTTCTGGCAAATCCACATCCCTCCAGTCACGCACAAACCCTGTACCAGACCTTGCCACGCCAACATTTTCACTTGCCCCACGAGATGCATCCTCCACCCCTAAGTAATCATCCCCATCATCCTCCTCCTCCTCCTGCTCTTCTTCCTCCACCTCGTCCAGGAGAGGTCCCTGAGCAGACAATGGCTGAATGTCATCAAGGATTCCCTCCTCCTCTTCCTCCTCATCAACATTGGCTGCAGACGCCTGCTCCTTAAGATGCGTCAAAGTTTGCATGAGCAGACGCATAAGTGGGATGCTCATGCTTAGGATGGCGTCGTCTGCGCTTACCAGCCGTGTGCATTCCTCAAAACACTGAAGGACTTTACAAAGGTCTTTCAGCTTCGACCACTGCACGCCTGTCAACTCCATGTCTGCTCTCAAAGTGCCTGGCCGTGTATCCTCCCACAAATGCATTATGGCCTGCCTCTGCTCGCACAGCCGCTCCACCATGTGCAGGGTGGAGTTCCACCTTGTTGCAATGTCGATAATGAGGTGGTGGTTGGGAAGGTGGAGCAATCGCTGCAGCTTCTGCATACGAACGGAGTGTACAGGCGACCGGCGGATGTGCGCGCACAGTCTTCGCACCTTCTGGAGCAGGGCTGTTAACTCCGGATAATTTTTGAGGAAGCACTGCACCACCAGGTTCAATGTGTGAGCCAAGCAAGGTATGTGGCTGAGTTTTGAAAGGGCTATGGCTGCCACAAAATTACGGCCGTTATCACTAACTACCTTGCCTGCCTCAAGATGTACACTGCCCAGCCATGACTCATTTTGTCGCTTCAAGTACTCGGCCAGCACCTCGGCGGTGTGTCTGTCGCCCAAACACATCATCTGCAACACAGCCTGCTGACGCTTTCCACTAGCTGCTCGATAGGGGGACACATCGTGTGCAACAGTGGCAGCTGCAGATGGAGTGCTCGTACGACTGCGCTCTGTGGATGAGCTTTCGCTTCTGGAGGAGGAGGAGGAGGAGGGTCGAACGCCTACAGCCAACTGTTTCCTATACCGTGGGCTAGGCAGCACTGTCCCACCACCGCTGTCCCCTGTGGACCCTGCATCCATCACATTAACCCAGTGCGCAGTGATGGACACGTAACGGCCCTGGCCATGCCGACTGGACCATGCATCAGTTGTGAGGTGCACCTTTCCGCTCACTGACTGCTTGAGTGCATGGACAATGCGGTCTTTCACATGATGGTGGAGGGCTGGGATGGCTTTGCGAGAGAAGAAGTGGCAACTGGGTAGGTCATAGCGTGGTACTGCATAGGCCATGAGTTCGCGGAAAGCTGTGCTTTCCACCAACCGAAAGGGCATCATCTCAAACGAGATTAGTTTGGCAATGTGGGCGTTCAAACCCAGTGTACGCGGATGAGAGACTGAGTACTTTCTTGACCTACTCATAGTGTCTGGGAGGGTGAGCTGGACTTGAGAGCTGCATATGGTGGAAGTAGCGGTGGACAGGGCGGACTGAGAGAGGGTTGATGATGGTGATGGAGTTGGTGTTCTTTCTGATGGCCTAGAATCAGTCTTTCGTTGATATAACAGTGGGATTCCCTGACTGCTGTGGCCTTGCAACGACACCTCAACATTTGCTGCTGTGCTAACCGGTGGGCTTACAGTGGGGGAAACAATGTAGCGTTGCTGACTACCTTCGTTGTGATCAGTTGCACATGTGGCACTTGAGGTTTGGTGTTGTGTCCACGCTTGCAAGTGCATGCTGGTTAAATGTCTAAGCATGCAACTGGTATTCAAATTTTTCAGATTTTTCCCTCGGCTAAAGGTCTTTGCGCACTTCTTACAGATAACCTTGGCCTGATCATGAGGATTTTGTTCAAAAAAGTGCCACACTGCACTCTTCCTACTTTGGCAGACATTTTGCGGCCTAGCACGCTGTGATCTTTTGACCCTCTGGACAAGCTGTCCAGCAACTCTTTTGATGTTTGGAACCTGTCTTTGGAGTTCTCCGGGCCTGCCAGATAACAGCTGTTGCGATGTCGATGTCTGCTGTGGATGCTCCTCATCTGAGCTATTGGAAGCAGCACCCTCTTCCCCCAATGGATGCCAATCTGGGTCAACAACTGGGTCATCCATCACCTCCTCTTCTATGTCATGTGCACCTTTCTCTGTCACCGTATATGGTGGTATAGTGTGCGGGAAGGGGCACCTGAGTCTCATCAGGGTCAAAATCTGGCTCTGTACACTGCGAGGACAATGTAGTGCTCTGAGTGAATGTACCAGCAGAATCATCCATCAGCGGCTGTGCATCAGTGCACTCCATGTCAGATTCATCTTGGCCTGGGTAATTCACCATTTGACTTGATAATCCAGGCATGGTATGTGAAAACAGCTCCATGGAGTAATCAGTAGTATGGCCTGCGTCATCCTTCAATCTTGGTTGGGGTGAAGGACACAAGGAAAGGTGTGGTTCATGAACATGAGCCTCCAATGACGACTCAGTGCTTTTACTTTTTACAACTGAAGAAGAGGAGGCGATAGAGCTGGAGGCTGAGTCAGCAATGTAAGACAAAACTTTTTCCTGATGCTCTGCCTTTAAAAGCGGTTTGCCAACTCCTAGAAAACTAAGCGTTCGAGGCCTTATGTAGCCAGACGATGACGCAGGGTCAGCACCTCCTGCATTCGGTCCTATTTTGCTCTAGCCACTACCATCAGATCCACCACCAACACCATCATTACCAGCTGCCAACCCCCGCCCAATTCCACGGCCTCTTCCACCAGCCTTCCTCATTTTTGGTAGAAATGTAGACAAAATCCAACAAACTATATAGTAATGTAAAACAAGGTAAAAGGTGTCTATAGGGCAGGGGAGATTTAGAATTTCTGCACACACTTGTGGACAGTGGACACTTTTGGATTGTGTGAGGCCCACTGATATCTGAGCGCTATGTGACAGGCTCGATGGCACAGCTGCCTGTGACCAAAGTGACGAGAGGATAATGGAGATTTTGAATCTCTGCGTACACTTTTGGACACTGGACACTTGTGGATTGTGTGAGGCCCACTGATATCTGAGCGCTATGTGACAGGCTCGATGGCACAGCTGCCTGTGACCAAAGTGACGAGAGGATAATGGAGATTTTGAATCTCTGCGTATACTTTTGGACACTGGACACTTGTGGATTGTGTGAGGCCCACTGATATCTGAGCGCTATGTGACAGGCTCGATGGCACAGCTGCCTGTGACCAAAGTGACGAGAGGATAATGGAGATTTTGAATCTCTGCGTACACTTTTGGACACTGGACACTTGTGGATTGTGTGAGGCCCACTGATATCTGAGCGCTATGTGACAGGCTCGATGGCACAGCTGCCTGTGACCAAAGTGACGAGAGGATAATGGAGATTTTGAATCTCTGCGTACACTTTTGGACACTGGACACTTGTGGATTGTGTGAGGCCCACTGATATCTGAGCGCTATGTGACAGGCTCGATGGCACAGCTGCCTGTGACCAAAGTGACGAGAGGATAATGGAGATTTTGAATCTCTGCGTACACTTTTGGACACTGGACACTTGTGGATTGTGTGAGGCCCACTGATATCTGAGCGCTATGTGACAGGCTCGATGGCACAGCTGCCTGTGACCAAAGTGACGAGAGGATAATGGAGATTTTGAATCTCTGCGTACACTTTTGGACACTGGACACTTGTGGATTGTGTGAGGCCCACTGATATCTGAGCGCTATGTGACAGGCTCGATGGCACAGCTGCCTGTGACCAAAGTGATGAGAGGATAATGGAGATTTTGAATCTCTGCATACACTTTTGGACACTGGACACTTGTGGATTGTGTGAGGCCCACTGATATCTGAGCGCTATGTGACAGGCTCGATGGCACAGCTGCCTGTGACCAAAGTGACGAGAGGATAATGGAGATTTTGAATCTCTGCGTACACTTTTGGACACTGGACACTTGTGGATTGTGTGAGGCCCACTGATATCTGAGCGCTATGTGACAGGCTCGATGGCACAGCTGCCTGTGACCAAAGTGACGAGAGGATAATGGAGATTTTGAATCTCTGCGTACACTTTTGGACACTGGACACTTGTGGATTGTGTGAGGTCCACTGATATCTGAGTGCTATGTGACAGGCTCGATGGCACAGCTGCCTGTGACCAAAGTGACGAGAGGATAATGGAGATTTTGAATCTCTGCGTACACTTTTGGACACTGGACACTTGTGGATTGTGTGAGGCCCACTGATATCTGAGCGCTATGTGACAGGCTCGATGGCACAGCTGCCTGTGACCAAAGTGACGAGAGGATAATGGAGATTTTGAATCTCTGCGTACACTTTTGGACACTGGACACTTGTGGATTGTGTGAGGCCCACTGATATCTGAGCGCTATGTGACAGGCTCGATGGCACAGCTGCCTGTGACCAAAGTGACGAGAGGATAATGGAGATTTTGAATCTCTGCGTACACTTTTGGACACTGGACACTTGTGGATTGTGTGAGGCCCACTGATATCTGAGCGCTATGTGACAGGCTCGATGGCACAGCTGCCTGTGACCAAAGTGACGAGAGGATAATGGAGATTTTGAATCTCTGCGTACACTTTTGGACACTGGACACTTGTGGATTGTGTGAGGCCCACTGATATCTGAGCGCTATGTGACAGGCTCGATGGTACAGCTGCCTGTGACCAAAGTGACGAGAGGATAATGGAGATTTTGAATCTCTGCGTACACTTTTGGACACTGGACACTTGTGGATTGTGTGAGGCCCACTGATATCTGAGCGCTATGTGACAGGCTCGATGGCACAGCTGCCTGTGACCAAAGTGACGAGAGGATAATGGAGATTTTGAATCTCTGCGTACACTTTTGGACACTGGACACTTGTGGATTGTGTGAGGCCCACTGATATCTGAGCGCTATGTGACAGGCTCGATGGCACAGCTGCCTGTGACCAAAGTGACGAGAGGATAATGGAGATTTTGAATCTCTGCGTACACTTTTGGACACTGGACACTTGTGGATTGTGTGAGGCCCACTGATATCTGAGCGCTATGTGACAGGCTCGATGGCACAGCTGCCTGTGACCAAAGTGACGAGAGGATAATGGAGATTTTGAATCTCTGCGTACACTTTTGGACACTGGACACTTGTGGATTGTGTGAGGCCCACTGATATCTGAGCGCTATGTGACAGGCTCGATGGCACAGCTGCCTGTGACCAAAGTGACGAGAGGATAATGGAGATTTTGAATCTCTGCGTACACTTTTGGACACTGGACACTTGTGGATTGTGTGAGGCCCACTGATATCTGAGCGCTATGTGACAGGCTCGATGGCACAGCTGCCTGTGACCAAAGTGACGAGAGGATAATGGAGATTTTGAATCTCTGCGTACACTTTTGGACACTGGACACTTGTGGATTGTGTGAGGCCCACTGATATCTGAGCGCTATGTGACAGGCTCGATGGCACAGCTGCCTGTGACCAAAGTGACGAGAGGATAATGGAGATTTTGAATCTCTGCGTACACTTTTGGACACTGGACACTTGTGGATTGTGTGAGGCCCACTGATATCTGAGCGCTATGTGACAGGCTCGATGGCACAGCTGCCTGTGACCAAAGTGACGAGAGGATAACGGAGATTTTGAATCTCTGCGTACACTTTTGGACACTGGACACTTGTGGATTGTGTGAGGCCCACTGATTTCTGAGCGCTATGTGACAGGCTCGATGGCACAGCTGCCTGTGACCAAAGTGACGAGAGGATAATGGAGATTTTGAATCTCTGCGTACACTTTTGGACACTGGACACTTGTGGATTGTGTGAGGCCCACTGATATCTGAGCGCTATGTGACAGGCTCGATGGCACAGCTGCCTGTGACCAAAGTGACGAGAGGATAATGGAGATTTTGAATCTCTGCGTACACTTTTGGACACTGGACACTTGTGGATTGTGTGAGGCCCACTGATATCTGAGCGCTATGTGACAGGCTCGATGGCACAGCTGCCTGTGACCAACGTGACGAGAGGATAATGGAGATTTTGAATCTCTGCGTACACTTTTGGACACTGGACACTTGTGGATTGTGTGAGGCCCACTGATATCTGAGCGCTATGTGACAGGCTCGATGGCACAGCTGCCTGTGACCAAAGTGACGAGAGGATAATGGAGATTTTGAATCTCTGCGTACACTTTTGGACACTGGACACTTGTGGATTGTGTGAGGCCCACTGATATCTGAGCGCTATGTGACAGGCTCGATGGCACAGCTGCCTGTGACCAAAGTGACGAGAGGATAATGGAGATTTTGAATCTCTGCGTACACTTTTGGACACTGGACACTTGTGGATTGTGTGAGGCCCAATGATATCTGAGCGCTATGTGACACGCTCGATGGCACAGCTGCCTGTGACCAAAGTGACGAGAGGATAATGGAGATTTTGAATCTCTGCGTACACTTTTGGACACTGGACACTTGTGGATTGTGTGAGGCCCACTGATATCTGAGCGCTATGTGACAGGCTCGATGGCACAGCTGCCTGTGACCAAAGTGACGAGAGGATAATGGAGATTTTGAATCTCTGCGTACACTTTTGGACACTGGACACTTGTGGATTGTGTGAGGCCCACTGATATCTGAGCGCTATGTGACAGGCTCGATGGCACAGCTGCCTGTGACCAAAGTGACGAGAGGATAATGGAGATTTTGAATCTCTGCGTACACTTTTGGACACTGGACACTTGTGGATTGTGTGAGGCCCACTGATATCTGAGCGCTATGTGACAGGCTCGATGACACAGCTGCCTGTGACCAAAGTGACGAGAGGATAATGGAGATTTTGAATCTCTGCGTACACTTTTGGACACTGGACACTTATGGATTGTGTGAGGCCCACTGATATCTGAGCGCTATGTGACAGGCTCGATGGCACAGCTGCCTGTGACCAAAGTGACGAGAGGATAATGGAGATTTTGAATCTCTGCGTACACTTTTGGACACTGGACACTTGTGGATTGTGTGAGGCCCACTGATATCTGAGCGCTATGTGACAGGCTCGATGGCACAGCTGCCTGTGACCAAAGTGACAAGAGGATAATGGAGATTTTGAATCTCTGCGTACACTTTTGGACACTGGACACTTGTGGATTGTGTGAGGCCCACTGATATCTGAGCGCTATGTGACAGGCTCGATGGCACAGCTGCCTGTGACCAAAGTGACGAGAGGATAATGGAGATTTTGAATCTCTGCGTACACTTTTGGACACTGGACACTTGTGGATTGTGTGAGGCCCACTGATATCTGAGTGCTATGTGACAGGCTCGATGGCACAGCTGCCTGTGACCAAAGTGACGAGAGGATAATGGAGATTTTGAATCTCTGCGTACACTTTTGGACACTGGACACTTGTGGATTGTGTGAGGCCCACTGATATCTGAGCGCTATGTGACAGGCTCGATGGCACAGCTGCCTGTGACCAAAGTGACGAGAGGATAATGGAGATTTTGAATCTCTGCGTACACTTTTGGACACTGGACACTTGTGGATTGTGTGAGGCCCACTGATATCTGAGCGCTATGTGACAGGCTCGATGGCACAGCTGCCTGTGACCAAAGTGACGAGAGGATAATGGAGATTTGGAATCTCTGCGTACACTTTTTTGACACTGGACACTTGTGGATTGTGTGAGGCCCACTGATATCTGAGCGCTATGTGACACGCTCGATGGCACAGCTGCCTGTGACCAAAGTGACGAGAGGATAATGGAGATTTTGAATCTCTGCGTACACTTTTGGACACTGGACACTTGTGGATTGTGTGAGGCCCACTGATATCTGAGCGCTATGTGACAGGCTCGATGGCACAGCTGCCTGTGACCAAAGTGACGAGAGGATAATGGAGATTTTGAATCTCTGCGTACACTTTTGGACACTGGACACTTGTGGATTGTGTGAGGCCCACTGATATCTGAGCGCTATGTGACAGGCTCGATGGCACAGCTGCCTGTGACCAAAGTGACGAGAGGATAATGGAGATTTTGAATCGCTGCGTACAATTTTGGACACTGGACACTTGTGGATTGTGTGAGGCCCACTGATATCTGAGCGCTATGTGACAGGCTCGATGGCACAGCTGCCTGTGACCAAAGTGACGAGAGGATAACGGAGATTTTGAATCTCTGCGTACACTTTTGGACACTGGACACTTGTGGATTGTGTGAGGCCCACTGATTTCTGAGCGCTATGTGACAGGCTCGATGGCACAGCTGCCTGTGACCAAAGTGACGAGAGGATAATGGAGATTTTGAATCTCTGCGTACACTTTTGGACACTGGACACTTGTGGATTGTGTGAGGCCCACTGATATCTGAGCGCTATGTGACAGGCTCGATGGCACAGCTGCCTGTGACCAAAGTGACGAGAGGATAATGGAGATTTTGAATCTCTGCGTACACTTTTGGACACTGGACACTTGTGGATTGTGTGAGGCCCACTGATATCTGAGCGCTATGTGACAGGCTCGATGGCACAGCTGCCTGTGACCAACGTGACGAGAGGATAATGGAGATTTTGAATCTCTGCGTACACTTTTGGACACTGGACACTTGTGGATTGTGTGAGGCCCACTGATATCTGAGCGCTATGTGACAGGCTCGATGGCACAGCTGCCTGTGACCAAAGTGACGAGAGGATAATGGAGATTTTGAATCTCTGCGTACACTTTTGGACACTGGACACTTGTGGATTGTGTGAGGCCCACTGATATCTGAGCGCTATGTGACAGGCTCGATGGCACAGCTGCCTGTGACCAAAGTGACGAGAGGATAATGGAGATTTTGAATCTCTGCGTACACTTTTGGACACTGGACACTTGTGGATTGTGTGAGGCCCAATGATATCTGAGCGCTATGTGACACGCTCGATGGCACAGCTGCCTGTGACCAAAGTGACGAGAGGATAATGGAGATTTTGAATCTCTGCGTACACTTTTGGACACTGGACACTTGTGGATTGTGTGAGGCCCACTGATATCTGAGCGCTATGTGACAGGCTCGATGGCACAGCTGCCTGTGACCAAAGTGACGAGAGGATAATGGAGATTTTGAATCTCTGCGTACACTTTTGGACACTGGACACTTGTGGATTGTGTGAGGCCCACTGATATCTGAGCGCTATGTGACAGGCTCGATGGCACAGCTGCCTGTGACCAAAGTGACGAGAGGATAATGGAGATTTTGAATCTCTGCGTACACTTTTGGACACTGGACACTTGTGGATTGTGTGAGGCCCACTGATATCTGAGCGCTATGTGACAGGCTCGATGACACAGCTGCCTGTGACCAAAGTGACGAGAGGATAATGGAGATTTTGAATCTCTGCGTACACTTTTGGACACTGGACACTTGTGGATTGTGTGAGGCCCACTGATATCTGAGCGCTATGTGACAGGTTCGATGGCACAGCTGCCTGTGACCAAAGTGACGAGAGGATAATGGAGATTTTGAATCTCTGCGTACACTTTTGGACACTGGACACTTGTGGATTGTGTGAGGCCCACTGATATCTGAGCGCTATGTGACAGGCTCGATGGCACAGCTGCCTGTGACCAAAGTGACAAGAGGATAATGGAGATTTTGAATCTCTGCGTACACTTTTGGACACTGGACACTTGTGGATTGTGTGAGGCCCACTGATATCTGAGCGCTATGTGACAGGCTCGATGGCACAGCTGCCTGTGACCAAAGTGACGAGAGGATAATGGAGATTTTGAATCTCTGCGTACACTTTTGGACACTGGACACTTGTGGATTGTGTGAGGCCCACTGATATCTGAGTGCTATGTGACAGGCTCGATGGCACAGCTGCCTGTGACCAAAGTGACGAGAGGATAATGGAGATTTTGAATCTCTGCGTACACTTTTGGACACTGGACACTTGTGGATTGTGTGAGGCCCACTGATATCTGAGCGCTATGTGACAGGCTCGATGGCACAGCTGCCTGTGACCAAAGTGACGAGAGGATAATGGAGATTTTGAATCTCTGCGTACACTTTTGGACACTGGACACTTGTGGATTGTGTGAGGCCCACTGATATCTGAGCGCTATGTGACAGGCTCGATGGCACAGCTGCCTGTGACCAAAGTGACGAGAGGATAATGGAGATTTGGAATCTCTGCGTACACTTTTTTGACACTGGACACTTGTGGATTGTGTGAGGCCCACTGATATCTGAGCGCTATGTGACACGCTCGATGGCACAGCTGCCTGTGACCAAAGTGACGAGAGGATAATGGAGATTTTGAATCTCTGCGTACACTTTTGGACACTGGACACTTGTGGATTGTGTGAGGCCCACTGATATCTGAGCGCTATGTGACAGGCTCGATGGCACAGCTGCCTGTGACCAAAGTGACGAGAGGATAATGGAGATTTTGAATCTCTGCGTACACTTTTGGACACTGGACACTTGTGGATTGTGTGAGGCCCACTGATATCTGAGCGCTATGTGACAGGCTCGATGGCACAGCTGCCTGTGACCAAAGTGACGAGAGGATAATGGAGATTTTGAATCGCTGCGTACAATTTTGGACACTGGACACTTGTGGATTGTGTGAGGCCCACTGATATCTGAGCGCTATGTGACAGGCTCGATGGCACAGCTGCCTGTGACCAAAGTGACGAGAGGATAATGGAGATTTTGAATCTCTGCGTACACTTTTGGACACTGGACACTTGTGGATTGTGTGAGGCCCACTGATATCTGAGCGCTATGTGACAGGCTCGATGGCACAGCTGCCTGTGACCAAAGTGACGAGAGGATAATGGAGATTTTGAATCTCTGCGTACACTTTTGGACACTGGACACTTGTGGATTGTGTGAGGCCCACTGATATCTGAGCGCTATGTGACACGCTCGATGGCACAGCTGCCTGTGACCAAAGTGACGAGAGGATAATGGAGATTTTGAATCTCTGCGTACACTTTTGGACACTGGACACTTGTGGATTGTGTGAGGCCCACTGATATCTGAGCGCTATGTGACAGGCTCGATGGCACAGCTGCCTGTGACCAAAGTGACGAGAGGATAATGGAGATTTTGAATCTCTGCGTACACTTTTGGACACTTGTGGATTGTGTGAGGCCCACTGATATCTGAGCGCTATGTGACACGCTCGATGGCACAGCTGTGACCAAAGTGACTAGAGGATAAGGGAGATTGGATTGCTTTTAAAAAAGCAGTTTGCGGAGCATTGGGTAAACAGCAATGCCAGCGTGTCAGGAAGCCTTAAAAGGCAGCCCAACAACCAACACCACTGATACACCACAATATAGCCTCCCCTTGCACTGCACACACAGTGACTTGTGTGTTGTGCAGGCCAAATCGCTAGCAGCAGAAGCAGTTCTTTTGTCTTCTTCCCTGCCTAACGCTCTCCCTACAGAATCAGCAGCAACCTCTCCCTATACTAAGATCGGCAGAAGTAAGATGACGGTCGGCGTGCACGCCCTTTTATACCCCCTGTGACGCCCACCAAAGCAAGCCAATCACTTGCATGCCCTTCTGAAAGATGGTGGTGACCCGTGCCTAGGTCATCACGTTGCCCACAGTGTCCGTGGATCCTGATTGGCTGAAAAAGAGCGCAAAACAAACTTTTGAAACGCGACTTTGGCGCGTAAGTCGCCGACCTCGTGGCTGACCTCATCCTAGGGTCGGGTTTCGTTTCATGAAACCCGACTTTGCCAAAAGTCGGCGACTTTTGAATTTTTTCGACCCGTTTCGCTCAACTCTAGTGCTGATACTAGCACTTCAAAGGCTCAGTTTACAGCAGGCGGAAAAATTAGATAATTCATTTAGTTAAAAGCACTATGTAACACCGAGTAGCATCCTTTCTGACCAAAGTCTGTAGTGCAGGTATAACTTCTGTGGCTTCTTGTCTCTGCATACATCCGCAGTCACTCACAACTTACTGGGAAACATAGGCCTTGTCATCTCCACTTAGATCACACTGTTCTTCCAATCTGTCACCTGAGCCCAGATTTCTGTATGCAGGATTTCCCTTGAATGACCCGCAATGTTCAGAAAGGGAATCTTTATAGTCTGTGCTTTTATTGGACTATAACAAGACATGAGGAGCTCTTTGGTCACATGACCATGTTTGACAGCTCAGGAACAGTGGACGAAGCTTTCTTTGTGAAACGTGCATTGGGTGTGGTGGGCACCTGGATATCTGTACTTCGGTAAATATGCATGGATTTACTTTATTTACATTCTTGCAATAATCTGGGTTGATCATGTGTACTATGGTTATGGTTTGTATTGCATAACATTATGTCCTGTGACTTGTTATACAATTTTATGGGTTATTACATGTGGATATGTCCTTTATTTTCTCACTGATGATTTAGTTTGTCCATTAGCGCTTGCACTGTATCTTACTTGGACTGTTTTTTTGTTCCAAATATTCATGATATGTATCCCCCAGGAGTATGCAGTATATATATATATATATATATATATATATATATATATATATATATATATATATATATATATTATGGTGTAGTGACCACTGTGTCCACTAGGGGGTGCTGTTTAGATGTCCCAGGAGAGTGGATGAATGGCAAGATACTGAATGACCGTTATGTATCTCAAGGTGGGTGGCCTTGAGATGGAGATTTATGTGTGTGTTAATCAGCAGTGATTCTGCTGAGGTGCTGGCTCAATGCGTCAGGGACTAGATACCTACAAACCCACCCAGGGGGTGTGTTTAATAACGCTATTGTAAAGTGTATATGTGTGTGTGAAGGACCTGTGATGAGGTCATAGTCATGTGACCTGGTGGGCGTGGCTATGGACCATATAATGTGGCCAGGGTAGGTCACATGGGGTGAATGCTGGGACCTGGTTGGTCCAGTGTGGAAGGTCCCATCTGAGTGAGATGGGGCTGCCTTCTGACAGCAAGTTAACGCTGTGCTAATGGCTGCACGTGCCTGATAGTTTCCTGGAGGGTATGGATGTCTGCAGTATGCTAAAGGAACCATGAGTGACCCTGATGTGTGTGAGATAACAGAGGCTAGAAAGCCTGTGTATGCATAACCTGTATGACTACAGAGTAACAGAGCTGAACTCTGTCACGGACGCTATGCTGTATATGAACTTTATGTTGCTGTTATGGGTTTATGCTGCTGAATAAACCACATGGACTGTTATGTCTTTATGGAAAACCTGTGCCGGATCTGATTTTGTGGCTGCTGAGCGAGTATCCCCTATTTGAATGACAGCGCTACCTTACAATTGGTGGAGAATTGCAAAGGGCAATATTGTAGCCTTGTTGCTGGGAGCAACGGAAGAGGACTGCAGAGTTCGGTGGCTAAGGGCAACGCTGTTCAGGAGGGCTGACGGTTGTGGAAGCCGTGTGATGTGCTACTGACCAGCCATGTGTGTGAGCAGAGCCTGTGACGGCCTGCAATTGGGGAAGCCACTGTCTGGCTGTGGTTTTGGAACCATGGGGCGGCCTAGTGAGGTAAGGCACTATCCGGATCGGTGAGCCCAGTGCGGCCACTTCCACAGGAGGAGAAAGAGACTTGTAGGATACCTCTGCGGTAGAGGGGTCCGAGAACCTGCGCGGCAAGCAGGTGACGGTCGTGAAAACCGTGTTATACTGACCGGGGTCAGTGAGAAAGACTGGTGATTGCTATAGGGTGCCTCTGTGGAGAAGAGGTATCCGAGGACCTGTGTGGCCGACACAGGTAACGGACGGGTGTTCGTGTTGTACTGACCTGAGTCAGTGTGAAAGACTGTGTACCTGGAGGGTTCAGTGAGCAAGGTCCTGGAGGGTCAGTGTTGGGAGGTTCTGGGAGAAGAATCGGATCCCTGGAGCACGTGGTATGACCTTGGACCTGGTGAGGCGTGAGTGTTGGGCAGTCTCAGGAGGAGATGGATGACCTGAAGAGCACCCGCTAAGCCCCTGAACCTGGTGAGGCCAGTGTGTTGGGAAACCCTGGGAGGAGGGCCACTCCCTGAATAGCACCCGGTGCGCCCTGTGTATTGGATGGTCTCAGGCGGAGACGGAACGTCCTGAATAGCACACAGACAGGACACATGAGTTTTGTGTGGTGTGTTGGTGTGGCCGGTGTGTTGGGAAACCCTGGGAGGAGGGTCACTCCCTGAATAGCACCCGGTGCGCCCTGCATGTTGGACAGTCTCATGCGGAGACGGAACGTCCTGAATAGCACACAGAAAGGACACGTGAGTTTTTTGTGTGGTGTTTTTTTTTCTTTTCTCAACTCAGCCTACGGTGGCTCAGTGGGAGTCAAGAAGGTGACAAGCGGCTTCCTGTAACTCGGCGGGGTTACAAAGGGGACAAGCGGCTTCCGGTAACTTGCCAGGGTTACGAAGGGGACAAGCAGCTTCCTGTAACTCAGCCGGGTTATGAAGAGGACGCCAGCAACCGGTGGTGTCGGTGATCGGTGACAGCAGGAGCTGTGGTGGTGCCAACAAAGACTTGTGTGGTATTGTAAAAGAGACAAACTGTGTTGTGTGAACTGTGGTCTAAGGAGACCGGTATAACAGACATGGGGAAATCCCGAAAGGGGCGGTGGCCCAAATCGGGGTAGTAGCCCAAAAGGGGGTGGAGTCCCAGAAGGGGGTGGTGTCCCAAATTGGGGTGGTAGCCCAAAAGGGGGTGGAGTCCCAGAAGGGGGCGGGGGTGGTAACCCCAAAAGAAGTGGTGTCCCAGAGGGGGGCGGTGATCCAAATTGGGGTGGTAGCCCAAAAAGGGGTGGAGTCCCAGAGGGGGGCAGTAACCCAAATCGAGGTGGTCCAGAAAGGGGCCGGTGTGTCAAAAGAGGAACAGCAATGTTCGTGTATGTTGTTTTCTGAATGTGGAATATTCTTTCCGGATAATGACGGGCCACAGGTGTGTACCGTAATGCTGCACCGAGAAGGAGTCTCGGGTCGGCTGGACTCAAAGTGTCAGGTGACTCTGACAGGATCTCCTCTCACTTTCTGTCTGACCGAGGGAATGGTCCAGGTTCGCTGTAATGTAAACATGGGGTCACGGTGAACTATACGGTAGACAGAGTGATGTTTGAGGGGCCCATAGGTGGTGAGTGCCAAGGGGGCGGGATACCACGGGACTTAGTCTATGCCTTGGAGAGGGGCCAGGATTTTGTCGTGTTTGATGACATATGGCAGGAGGTTGGAGACGTTTCTACTGTTG
This sequence comes from Dendrobates tinctorius, assembly GCF_039654945.1. NCBI lineage: Eukaryota > Metazoa > Chordata > Amphibia > Anura > Dendrobatidae > Dendrobates > Dendrobates tinctorius. Next base: position 34,849,807 of record NW_027361697.1, read on the forward strand.
GGCTAACAGATATTGAGACGGTGACTGCTCCTGACGTGGACAGGTTAGAGGTAGAATTGACCGGAAGAAGAAGTACATCTGCCCAACTTACGGACCTGACGTCTCGTGATATGACGAATCGTGGGCTAGGAGATGAGACAACTGGGGGGAAAACACGGTTAGTGGGTAACTGGAAGAATTACTCGACAGGCCGGGGTGACTCAGACTCTGGGGGTGACTGTGGCTCTGAGAGAGAAAGAGAGCACAGAATAGAAGGGCTAGAGAAGGAAGTCTCTGAGCTCAGAGGTGACCTGTCAACGTGGCAAAACGTGAACAAGACGCTTAGGGAAGAGATGGAAGAACATCTCGAACAAGAAAGAGTCCTGAGACAAATGGCCGAGCACAGGGTGGAGGAGCTCGAGAAAGAAGTCTTGGAGCTCAAAGAAACTGTAAGTGGTCTTCTGCGGGAGAAGAACCTTGACAGTCATGAACAGCGGCCGGCTCCGACTGGTGATGGAACTGAGCTGCTGGTGCCCGTCTTGGCAGACGGTCATGAAGAGATGAGATCTTGTGAAGTTGGGGAGCTAAGAACTGAAGAAGACAGTCACCTGGTCGGGTCAACTGTAGTGAGGGAAGTGTTATGAATGAGTCACCGTAGGAGGCAAAAACAGAAATGCTAGCTAAGTCCAGAAAACCAGAGAAGTTGGCAGCTATCGGATTGCAGACCCCTGAACCTATCAACAACAACTAGCAGTAGCCGTGGGGGGTTCCTACGATGCCTTAGACCCCTCGATCACAGCCTGAGAACTGCCTAGCCTAAAGACAGAAAGGGAAATCTAAACTGCCCCAGAGCAGACCCCCAAAGCAATAGGCAGCCCCCAACAAATAATGACGGTGAAGCAAGAAGAAAAAACACTAACACAGATAGAAAGATAGACTGAGCAAATTATGGGGCCCAAGCTAACTAGATAGGACAGGATAGGAAAGCTGCTGTCTGCAATCCGCGAAAAACCCTATCAAAATAACAGACTGACAGGGAAAAAGGCCCTGAAGACGCTAGGCTTCAAAAAGACTATGTCAGTACTCAGGTATTTTCTGAAGACAGAGCAAACCGACAAAAAAGGAATTCAGCTCACCCCAGCAGGGAATGGCAGAATCCAGAAAAGCAAGGCAAACTAAAACCAAAACACAAATGCAAAAAAGCAAAGCAGAAAACTTAGCTTTTGAGGAGCAGGAATCAGACTGGTCTCCTAGAATTCCACAGAGAAATCACCAGCGAGGCAGAAGGGCGTCGGCTGCCTTATATCCAGTCAGAGATCCCCGTTGCCCAGTCATCCTCTCCCAGCTCAGGTGCTTGGTAATCAGCCTCACTACCTTCCTTCACCAGAAGAGGGTGTTCATCAGACCTCAATGGTGAAGGGGAAAATGAACTCATAACAGGGAAGTGTCCGTGGTAAAGCCAGAGCCTCCTGCCCAGGAAGAGAGCAAGGCCACGACCTTCAAGTTTGTGATTTATGTACCAAAAGACATGCAAGAGACCTGTGCTGAGGAAGGTGTGCATGAGGCTTTCAAAGAGGCGGTCAAAGCGTGTAAGGTGCACTGGGCGCCTGAGACTCGGCAGTTGGTGATAATGTCAGCCAGGGAAGACACAGTAAAGTGGGTGGCTGTCCTGAAAAACATGCATCTGCAGTGTCTCCATGTCAAGCAGTTGGTTAGGCGGAGAAATATGAAAGCTGCTCGACACCTAGAGTTAGCAAGAGAGGCTATGGATCGGTTGGGTTTGCGGAAAGATGTAGTTCCGGTTCGCAAAGGTCTGATTGGGAGAATCATTGGAAGATTCGGGAAGGTAATGCAAGACCTTGTAAATAGCTCTGGTGTGGTGAGGGTGAGGATCCCTCCTGATGATGAAGACCAGGTATCCAGTGAAGTGGGTAGGATCCCCATCATGGTGGTTGGCTGAGAAACTTTCGGATGCTCTTGGAGTATCGAGTGGGGTACCTGCAAGAGATTGAGCAGTTGAGGCTGGACCGTCAGCGAATCAATAAAGAGGTTCGGAACACCAGGTGGTGGCCGCCTCCAACCCAACAAGTTGTAAGGACCCGAAGGGTTCCACCAAGAAGTGACAGGGCAGATGGCCAAAGAATGTCAGCAAGTGGTAGTTCGACTGGCAGGATGACGTTGAGAGACATTAGTTCCTGTGAGACGCTGAATGGGTCAGACTCAGGCCAGACAGTAGGCCCAACTAAGACTGATGACCGTACCAACCGGGGGGAGCTGGTCGGGGAACGGAACAAACAGGGAGAGGAATGTGGTGACTAGACAGTGTCTGATGATGCAGACAGACTGTAACTGGAGGGCCAAAGATCAGGGCCGATATTCTGACCGCTGAGGCGGGGGAGGCCTAATGTAGAGATGAGGCCGTATGATAGATGGAGACGGTTCTCTCGACCTGTGGGGCAAGGTGTAATGAGTGCGCAGTCTCGAGATCCTGGTGTAATGTTGTGTGTTCAACCCCACAAGTTTGAACAGAGGGGGGAGGTATGTGGTGTAGTGACCACTGTGTCCACTAGGGGGCGTTGTTTGGATGTCCCAGGAGAGTGGATGAATGGCAAGATACTGAATGACCATTATGTATCTCAAGGTGGGTGGCCTTGAGATGGAGATTTATTTGTGTGTTAATCAGCAGTGATACTGCTGAGGTGCTGGTTCAAGGTGTCAGGGACTACTTACCTACCAACCCACCCAGGGGGTGTGTTTAATAACGCTATTGTAAAGTGTATATGTGTGTGTGTGAACGACCTGTGATGAGGTCATAGTCATGTGACCCGGTGGGCGTGGCTATGGACCATTTAATGTGGCCAGGGTACGTCACATGGGGTGAATGCTGGGACCTGGTTGGTCCAGTGTGGAAGGTCCCATCTGAGTGAGATGGGGCTGCCTTCTGACAGCAAGTGAATGCTGTGTTAATGGCTGCACGTGCCTGATAGTACCCCTGAGGGAATGGACGTCTGCAGTATGCTAAAGGAACCATGAGTGACCCTGACGTGGGTGAGATAACTGAGGCTAGAAAGCCTGTGTATGCATAACCTGTATGACTACAGAGTAACAGATATATATATATATATATATATATATATATATATATATATACTGTATATGCCTTGAGAAAGTATTCGGCTCCCTGGAACTTTTCAACCCTTTCCCACATATCGTGCTTCAAACATAAAGATACCAAATGTAAATTTTTGGTGAAGAATCAACAATTGTGAAGTTGAACAAAATTTATTGGTTATTTTAAATTTTTGTGGAAATTCAAAAACTGAAAAGTGGGTCATGCAATATTAGTCGGCCCCTTTAACTTACCATATATACTCGTGTATAAGCCGAGATTTTCAGCCCATTTTTTTGGGCTGAAAGCCCCCCTCTTGGCTTATATGCGAGTCATATACGGGGGTGGGCGGGGGAGGGGGAGCAGAGGTGTCAGAGATCATACTCGCCTCTCCTGGCACTTCTCTGCAGCCCCTGCTTCTTCCTCTGCCGTCTGCTTCCTGCATTCAGCGGTCACATGGAACCGCTCATTAAACTCATGAATATGCGCATATTTATGAGTTTAATGAGCCGTACCACATGACCATCTGAATGCAGGAAGCAGACGGCAGAGGACAAGCAGGGGCTACCGCTGCAGAGAAGACCGTGCACCATGAGAGGAGAGTATGACAGGGACAGAGTAATATTCACCTGTCCCCGTTCCAAGTCGTGCACCGCTGTGTCTCCGGATCCTCCTGCGGTGACGGAAGAGGGCGCGATGACGTAGTCAGTGTGCGCCCTCTGCTGTCACTGCAGAGACCCGGGAGACAGAGTGGTGGATGGCAATGGAACAGGGACAGGTGAATATCGCCGGTGCTGGGGGCTCAGGACACCGGTACCTGTCCCCCAGCCACGGAGAGGTGAGTATGTCATTTTTTTTATTGCAGCAGCAGTGGCAGCAGCAAATAAGGGGTATATATGGAGCATTAACCCTTGTGCAGCAGCATATGAGGGGGATTTATGGGGCAGCATTAACCCTTGTGCAGCAGCATATGAGGGGTATTTATGGGACAGCATTAACCCTTGTGCAGCAGCATATGAGGGGTATTTATGGGGCAGCATTAACCCTTGTGCAGCAGCATATGAGGGGTATTTATGGGGCAGCATTAACCCTTGTGCAGCAGCATATGAGGGGTATTAATGGGGCAGCATTAACCCTTGTGCAGCAGCATATGAGGGGTATTAATGGGGCAGCATTAACCCTTGTGCAGCAGCATATGAGGGGTATTTATGGGGCAGCATTAACCCTTGTGCAGCAGCATATGAGGGGTATTTATGGTTTATGGGACAGCATTAACCCTTGTGCAGCAGCATATGAGGGGTATTTATGGGGCAGCATTAACCCTTGTGCAGCAGCATATGAGGGGTATTTATGGGGCAGCATTAACCCTTGTGCAGCAGCATATGAGGGGTATTAATGGAGCAGCATTAACCCTTGTGCAGCAGCATATGAGGGGTATTTATGGGGCAGCATTAACCCTTGTGCAGCAGCATATGAGGGGTATTTATGGTTTATGGGACAGCATTAACCCTTGTGCAGCAGCATATGGGGGGTATTTATGGGGCAGCATTAATCCTTGTGCAGCAGCATATTATGAGGGTATTTATGGAGCATCTTATGGGGCAGCATTAACCCTTGTGCAGCAGCATATGGGGGTATTTATGGAGCATCTTCTTGGGCCAGCTTAACCCTTGTGCAGCAGCATATGGGGGGATTTTATCTATGGAGCATCTTCTTGGACCACCATTTAACCCTAGGCTTATACACGAGTCAATAAGTTTTCCCAGTTTTTTATGGAAAAACTAGGAGAGTCGGCTTATACACGGGTCGGCTTATACACGAGTATATATGGTAATACTTTGTTGTGTCACCTTTTGCTGCGATTACAGCTGCAAGTCACTTGGGGTATGTCTCTATCAGTTTTGTACATTGAGAGACTGAAATTCTTGCCCATTCTTCCTTGGCAAACAGCTCGAGCTCAGTGAGGTTTGATGAAGATCATTTGTGAACAGCAGTTTTCAGCTCTTTCCACAGATTGTCGATTGGATTGAAGGCAGGACTTTGACTTGGATATGTTTATTTGTGAATCATTCCATTGTAGATTTTGCTTTATGTTTGGGATCATTGTCTTGTTGGAAGACAAATCTCCGTCCCAGTCTCTGGTCTTTTGCAGACTCCAACAGGTTTTCTTCAAGAATGGTCCTGTATTTGGCTCCATCTATCTTCCCATCAGTTTTAACCATCTTCCCTGTCCCTGCTGAAGAAAAGCAGGCCCAAAGCATGATGCTGCCACCACCATGTTTGACAGTGGGGATGGTGTGTTCAGGGTGATGAGCTGTGTTGCCTTTGCAACAAACATATCATTTGGCAATGGTTGTCAAAAAGTTTGTTTTTGGTTCCATCTGACCAGAGCACCTTCTTCCACATGTTTGGTGTGTCTCCCGGGTGGCTTGTTGCAAACGTTAAACGACACTTTTTATGAATATCTTTGAGAAATGGCTTTCTTCTTTCCACTCTTCCATAAAGGCCAGATTTGTCCAGTGTACGACTGATTGTTGTCCTATGGACAGACTGTCCCACCTCAGTTGTAGATCTCTGCAGTTCATCCAGAGTGATCATGGGCCTCTTGGCTGCATCTCTGATCAGTCTTCTCCTTGTTTGAGATGAAAGTTTAGAGGGAAGGCCGGGTCTTGGTAGATTTGCAGTGGCATGATACGCCTTCCATTTCAGTATGATCACTTGCACAGTGCTCCTTGGGATGTTTAAAGTTTTGGAAATCATTTTGTATCCAAATCCAGCTTTAAACTTCACAACAGTATCACGGACCTGCCTGTTGTGTTCCTTGGTCTTCATGATGCTCTCTGTGCTTCAAACAGAACCCTGAGACTATAACAGAGCAGGTGCATTTATACGGAGACTTGATTACACACAGGTGGATTATATTTATCATCATTAGGCATTTAGGACAACATTGGATCATTCAGAGATCCACAATGAACTTCTGGAGTGAGCTTGCTGCACTGAAAGTAATGGGGCCGACTAATATTGTATGCCCCACTTTTCAGTTTTTGAATTTCCACTAAATTTTAAAATGACCAATAAATTTCATTCAACTTCACAATTGTGTTCCACTTGTTGATTCTTCACCAAAAATTTACATTTGGTACCTTTATGTTTGAAGCATGATATGTGGGAAAAGGTTGAAAAGTTCCAGGGAGCGAATACTTTCGCAAGTCACTGTATATATTTATATTTATGCTGATCAATGGATTATTATATCCAGGTGTACCCACCCTTGTTCCTGTATTTGTTTTTCCTGCTATTTATTATTTATTATGAACTAGATGGTGGCCCGATTCTAACGCATCAGGTATTCTAGAATATGGCCAGCGAGAGACTGTCGTTCAAAAGATGGTCCAGGACAATCCACCACGATCGGCGATCTCACAGCGGGGGCCTGGTCGCTGCTGCGTGTCACACTGAGGCTAAGTACCCACGTTGCAGAAATGCTGTGGAAATTTCAGCAGCATTTCCGCAACTCCCGCCGTGGGAAAAACGCATGCGAATTCGCATGCGTTTTCCTGCGGAAAACATGTGTTTTTCATGTGATTTTCGTGTGCAGAATTCAAGCGCATTCCAAGCGATTTGAAGCATCACTTGGAATCTGATTGGCAGGTTGGTCACACTTGTCAAGCATAGTGTTTGACAATTGTGATCAACTTTTTACTATTGATGCTACCTATGCAGCATCAATAGTAAAAGATAGAATGTAAAAAATAATTTAAAAAAAATTAAAAAAAGGTTATTCTCACCTTCCGACGTCCCCTGATCTCCTCTCCACGCTCCCGGCATCTTCCGGTCCCACTAATGCTTAGCGCGAAGCACCGGAGATGACTCTCGCGAGAGCGCTACTTCGTCAGCGGTCTTTCGCGCAAAGCATTACTGGGACTGGAAGATGCTGGGCGCGTGGTGAGAGGAGGGAAAGAGTCTGGGGGCCGTCGGAAGATGAGTATATCACTATTTTTATTTTAATTCTATTTTTTACAGGTTTATTGTACCGAGGGCCTGGAAGAGAGTCTCCTCTCACCTGGATCCTGGGTACCATCCACACATTGAGCGCTGCGCTGGTCATCTCCTGGCTGCATCGCCGCTGACCTCCGTGTGGCAGGAGATGACCCGCGGCAACCGTCGGGAGATCATCAGCTAGCGCTGCAGATCTCCCGATGGTAGCGGTGGCGTGCGTGTTTCAAATTCCTCGCCAATTCGCGGCCGGACTGCGCCTGTTGCTGATTGGTTGCTGCCGGCCGCGACCAATCAGCGATGCGGGATTTCCGTTACAAATAGACAGACAGAATTACATGATTATATAGTAGATTATTTTGTATATTTTTTATTGTTTCAATAAATGATATATTTTTTAGCCCTTTTTTTGTAAAGTTTTTTCATCATGGTGAGCTCCGGAACAGGGCAGAATGTTAACAGTATGCAAATTATGAACTTTCTTCATTATAATCTGCGTGCCCGGAAAACCCCTTTTAAAGACGTGACCTTGGGACCTTTTTCCTGATGACTGTTGTTTTCAATTTTCAGACCACTAATTCTTATAGAAAATATACCCTATCAAATAATGAACTGCAGAAAGATTAATAGTACAGTAGTATAAAGCAGATTCCTAATATTTTAGTTTGTTTATCCAAACTGGAGATGCAAATAAAAACTGGAAAAAGTCAACACTGAAATTGTTCTATTCACCAACACTATATGTACATTTTTTCTAACATAAAATAGTTACCTATAGAAAGAAAATAAAGCATGAAATTCCAATTTGTGACTTGTTATCCCAACTGAGAGAATAATTTACATAATAATCTTGTACATGGATGGTTACACAATCAAGGTTTTCTCTCTTTACTTATACCAATTTTTCTTACTTTTTTTGTACTGCTATTTGTATCTAATAGTGCCATCAGTGTTTGGTTTACAGAATCAATCAAGATAATGACAATGCATAATTTAATCTAACTTCTGTGTATACTACTTTTACAACTCTTAGTTACATACAATGACTCCATTACATCCTGGTTAGTTTATGACATCATATTAATTTAAATACTTTATAGTTGTCTAAGAATATAGTTTGTTAAATATTTTCAAGGAAGACTAGGACAGTCTACTAGGACTGTTAAGGTGGATTACTAGGGGTTAACTGTGGAATAGTAAAAGCTACACAGTACACATTTTACTGTACCTGTACACATTGTAGCATTTAATGGTACCTGTTTGATACTTGATTTACTTACTTTTTGTTGTTCTTGGTGAAGATGAAGTTTTCTTTTGTGATAAACTTTAAGTGGAATTAGTAGAACCTGGACAGGATATTAATCTGCTTCTAGTTCTGTACTTTGCAGCCTGCCAGGATTTTTTTTCATAGGTCTTGCAAAACAACATTTTCAGACTCCACCCTGTATCAAGAAAGGGGATCTCAAATTTTCAGTTAAAGTCATATGTTTTAAGGGTAACACACTTAAGACAGGTGCAATATGAAAATACTGATATATGGGACTATAGATTCTAGCAAAACTTTTCAAGTTGAGAGCTGACTTTTGAGCACACTGAATATTTCGGAAACATCATCAGCAAACTCATTTACTGTTCGATACTCATTCGAGCATCAGGGTGCTAGAGATGCACATTACTCGGCGCGTACTGTATTTATGAATGCTCGAACGCGAGCTTGTGTCTCCACCCCACATGTTTGGCGCTTGATAGACAGCCAATAAATATGCAGGGATTGCCTGCCATTCACTGTAATGCCGTTGCCATGTTGGTAGTGGCACTACTGTGATTGGCTATCTGCATATCATCATTAAGTCTATATAAGACCTGAAACGCTATGCTCAGCACAGTGTACCAATGGAAATAAGAAGAGCAAGGAGAGGTGCTGAGCTAGTGACAGGGTTTTAGCTGCGTATAGGCAGGGATTAGACACCATTTATATTTATTTCAATATGCCGTTTAAACTGCGTGAGTTGTGCATCAAAAACAAACAGCCAGACTTGGTTGGTTAGCAAAAGCGTAGCTATAAAGCGCAAGCCATGAAATAAGTCCGTCTGTGGTGTGCAAATTTTCCTGCGATAGTAATCCTGCAAAGTTTTTTCAGCAGGAAAATATTATACGCCATTTACACTGTGCTAGTTGTGCGTCAAAAGCATATAGCCAGACTTATTTGGTTAGTAAGAGCATTGCCATATTGCTACTGCAGTGTAACAAGTCCATCTGAGGTGGGCAAATTTTCCTGCAGTACTAATCCTGCAAAGTTTTCTCAACAGGGGTATATCATACATAATTTCAAATGGGCAAGGCATGTGGTAAGTATCATGCTGCTGCAATGCAGGTAGGTGCAGGCTCCATTAGGTGGAAGCAGGAGTGCACCTAAACAGAGCAGGCCTGCAGTGCAGCAGTGAGGCTACCATGGTTGGCAGTAGAATAGTCAAACAAGCTGGGTCAAATCCTAGACTCTAGCATAGTAACAAAGGAATAAGCAAACTCACGGTCAGAGAAGCCAGGGAATCGGTAATGGTCAGGAGCGGAAGGGAAACACTGAGTCAAGATGGTAATAGGGGAAAACAGAGACACGGATTCAGACAGAAAACGCAGCAAAATAAATCATCACAATCATAGTCAGCAACAGCAGCTCTAGGCAAAAGCTATAACTGACATTGCCTGCAGGAATCAGCGGTGATAAACAGCCCTGAACCCAGAGTGAGGCTAGGAAAGGTTAACTCTTGACATGACCAGACAGGAAAAAAGGGAAAACAGGACCCAAAACCCAATCTGGATCATGACAGTAAGGGACAAGTAAGTGGATGTGATACTGATGGTTAGTGCAGAGACCAAGGCTGTTGGAAAGGTGGAACTGTGACTACTGTAGGAGTAAAACAAACACATCATGTTGACAGCTTCCTGTCCCACTTTGTAGGGGTGTGTGTAACACCACTCTTGAATCCAGACCAATATGAAAAGGTTGTTGGTAAAGTTGAGCGACTTTTGGTTTTTTAGGGTCGAGTTTCGTTTCGTGAAACCCGACTTTTCCAAAAGTCGGGTCGAGCAAGATCGGCCGATTATAGGGAAAAGTCGGGGTCGTCCGGAAGCATGAAACCCAATGTAAGTCAATGGGGAATAAAAGTCGGCAGTGAGAGGCGGACAGGAAACACACCTACAGTGCCCATTTGAATGCCAAAAGCATCAATTCTTCTTACTTAAGCTTGTCAACCTTAATTAACTTCATAATACAACTTACGCACTGAAAAATGGGGGTTATTTGGCTAAAGTTGTGAGGGGGTAGGGCTGGCTCCAGGTTTTCATGTGCCCTGGGCGAAAGAGCGCCCCTTTAACACATACCACAACTCATCATGCTCCGATACGGCAGAAAAATAGCGGTATAGTACAATGAAAAATACTTCACTTTTTACATCTCATGACGAGGCCCATCTATTTCTCCATACAGAATCATTGGTCCCATATAATGTTTGAAACAGTATATGATGATCTCCACATAATGCTACAGTATATATTGGTCCCCATGGATGAAGCTCCACTGTCTTATGGGCCCAAATAATGCTCCAAACATAATGGGCCCCATTTCTAATGCTCTAGTGTATAATGGGCCCTGTAAATGCTGCTCCAGTGTCTGATGTCCACCTTTGGAATGTTCCAGTGTATGGTGGGCCCCATCTATCATTCTCCAGAGTATAGTGCTCCCCAAAAATTGCTGTCCCAACATTGAAAACAATCAAATAAGTCTCCTCGCTAGGGAATCCCTGTACTAGTCTGGACTCCTCGTCGTCCCCATCTTCCATCTCACTGCACAGTATTTCAACCTTGCAAGTGCTGTGATCCTGAGCAAGCAGGGGGGGCCCACTCGTTGGCGACGGCACTGGCACAGGGCCCCTGATAGTACGGTGGTGTGTCTGATGGCGGGTGGGCCGAACCTGCACTTTCATCTGCAGCTTCCTCTTTGTCACCGTGTAAGATGGAACTGTATATGGGAAGGGTAACCTGAGTTTCATCAGGGTCAGATTCAGGCCGTGTAGCGTGCGAGGGGAATGTAGAGGTCTGGGTCAATGTACCAGCAGATTCATCTAGCAGTGGCTGGGCATCAGTGCACTTGTGTCGCTCCCAGGAGTACGGTCGCCACAGTGGCATTACCTTCCTCCTAGGGAGTGTGATGTCATGCTTGGGAGCAACGAAGGATCTCTCTAGCAGGTTAACTGATTGGGCGGCGTTATTCCCACGAGTCATGACCCTCCAAACAGCGTTCATGAAGGCAAAGTGTTTGTTTTACGTGGGCAGTATGGTTGCAAAGCTGAACCTTAAAGGAATGTCCAGAAGGGCACCACCAGGAGTGGAGCCTACGGTTAAATTCGACTCCACCTGGGAAACCTCAACCATGCCAGCTACAGAAAAGATGCACACATTGCAAGCTTAATTCCGTTAACGAACGAGACTCCATCATGCCCCGCGGTCCGAGTCCGGCTTACTAGAGGGACACGTGAGGCTCTGGCACATGAGATTGGCCAATAACTGGTGTGTCATGCCCTTACATGTCCGTGGCTGCATGTGCGCTACACTGAAAAGGCCAGCGTTTGTCGCTTACAGGTGCAGATAACCCGCTGAACAACGTTAGTGATGGGGATCACTGATTACAATTATTACCCGCGAACAATGATTTCCCAGTAAGTGCAGGTCAACCGCAGTTCCGGAATTAGGCCTAACCGTCATTCCTGAAAAAATGAAAAACTTACGTATGCAAACCACAGGTGCTGTAGCTTGCTTAACAGCTCGCCAGCCGTTCTCACGCCCAGTATGGATTACACGTGATTGCACAAAGGTGAGAAAGGGTACCGTATCCCCGGATGACATGTATGGATAGCGTACACATTCAAAATATATGTCTATACATCAGGAGGCAGGCTCAGACGGTGTTAGGCCCAGTATGGATTGCACGTGATTGCACAAAGGTTAGAAAGGGTACCGTATCCCCGGATAACATGTATGGATAGCGTACACATTCAAAATATATGTCTATACATCAGGAGGCAGGCTCAGACGGTGTTAGGCCCAGTATGGCTTGCACGTGATTGCACAAAGGTGAGAAAGGGTACCGTATCCCCGGATAACATGTATGGATAGCGTACACATTCAAAATATATGTCTATACATCAGGAGGCAGGCTCAGACGGTGTTAGGCCCAGTATGGCTTGCACGTGATTGCACAAAGGTGAGAAAGGGTACCGTATCCCTGGATAACATGTATGGATAGCGTACACATTCAAAATATATGTCTATACATCAGGAGGCAGGTTCAGACGGTGTTAGGCCCAGTATGGATTGCATGTGATTGCACAAAGGTGAGAAAGGGTACCGTATCCCCGGATAACATGTATGGATAGCGTACACATTCAAAATATATGTCTATACATCAGGAGGCAGGCTCAGACGGTGTTAGGCCCAGTATGGCTTGCACGTGATTGCACAAAGGTGAGAAAGGGTACCGTATCCCCGGATAACATATATGGATAGCGTACACATTCAAAATATATGTCTATACATCAGGAGGCAGGCTCAGACGGTGTTAGGCCCAGTATGGATTGCACGTGATTGCACAAAGGTGAGAAAGGGTACCGTATCCCCGGATAACATGTATGGATAGCGTACACATTCAAAATATATGTCTATACATCAGGAGGCAGGCTCAGACGGTGTCAGGCACAGTATGGATTTGACGGCCCAGACTACACAGCGGAGGAGCAGGGAGAGGTAAAGATTGCAAATGCTGGGGCCCTGCCCAAGCAAGGGGGGCCCACTCGTGGGCGTCGGTACTGGCACTGGGCCCCTCATAGTACGGCGGTGTGTCTGACGGCGGGTGTGCACCACCACCGTCAGAGACACTTGATTGCACTATGAGGGACCCTGTGCCAGTGCCCGCGCCCAAGAGTCAGCCTACCCACCTGTCCAGGGCAACGGCACTCGCACGGTGTCGTGCGCCAGGTGGTGACCCCGGCCATGGGGGGGGGAGGCAGCACAGTTAGGGAGTTTTAGAAAGTGGCATATGTTGATGTTGGACATTCAGCTGATGCAAAAGGCGAAATAGGTCAAGTCCCAGGAAGAGGTGGACCAAAGCAAGCCATTTTTCTGTCACCCTATGTGTCATCAGGGGAAGGTGGGACAAAATCCTTGGAAACCCATGCATGGTTCATTTTAATGAAGGTTAGATCATCCACATTTTGGGTTGACAGACGGGTCCTTTTTTCTGTCAGGATTGATCCAGCTGCACTGAAGACTCTTTCCGATAGCACACTTGCAGCTGGGCAAGCGAGCTACTGTAAGGCATATTGTGCCAATTCAGGCCAGGTGTCCAGTTTAGCGGCCCAATAGTCAAAGGGGAATGACCTGTGTGGGAGAACATCGATATGGGAGGAAAAGTAGTTTGTAACCATAGTTGACAACTGCTGTCTCCTGTCACTTTCCATCGATGCAGTATTACCAGTTGTGTGAGCGGTACTTGAAAAATCAGTCCACAACATTGTCATGAAACCCCTGTCTCCAACGCCACTTCTGCTGTGTGCACCATGAACACCTCTGCCAAGCTTCCCCCGGCCCGTACGACTCGTGTGAGAACCATCACCGCTGCTGTGTGCTGGGAATGCCTCAAGCAACCGATTTACCAAAGTTGCTTGTTTATTAGCCAATATTAGGTCAAGGTTCTCCTGTGGCATGATGTTTTGTAATTTGCCTTTATAGCGTGGATCCAGGATGCTGGCCAACCAGTAGTCGTCATCGTTCATCATTTTAGCAATGCGGGGGTCCCTTTTTAGGATCTGCAAGGCATAATCTGACATGTGGGCCAATGTTCCCAGTGTCAATGATGCACTGCGAGTGCTGGTTGGAGGAGCACTTTCTGGCAAATCCACATCCCTCCAGTCACGCACAAACCCTGTACCAGACCTTGCCACGCCAACATTTTCACTTGCCCCTCGAGATGCATCCTCCTCCCCTAAGTAATCATCCCCATCATCATCCTCCTCTTCTTCCTCCACCTCGTCCAGGAGAGGTCCCTGAGCAGACAATGGCTGAATGTCATCAAGGATTCCCTCCTCCTCTTCCTCCTCATCAACATTGGCTGCAGACGCCTGCTCCTTAAGGTGCGTCAAAGTTTGCATGAGCAGACGCATAAGTGGGATGCTCATGCTTAGGATGGCGTCGTCTGCGCTTACCAGCCGTGTGCATTCCTCAAAACACTGAAGGACTTTACAGAGGTCTTTCAGCTTCGACCACTGCACACCTGTCAACCCCATGTCTGCTCTCAAAGTGTCTGGCCGTGTATCCTCCCACAAATGCATTATGGCCTGCCTCTGCTCGCACAGCCGCTCCACCATGTGCAGGGTGGAGTTCCACCTTGTTGCAATGTCGATAATGAGGCGGTGGTTGGGAAGGTGGAGCAATCGCTGCAGCTTCTGCATACGAACGGAGTGTACAGGCGACCGGCGGATGTGCGCGCACAGTCTTTGCACCTTCTGGAGCAGGGCTGATAACTCCGGATAATTTTTGAGGAAGCACTGCACCACCAGGTTCAAGGTGTGAGCCAAGCAAGGTATGTGGCTGAGTTTTGAAAGGGCTATGGCTGCCACAAAATTACGGCCGTTATCACTAACTACCTTGCCTGCCTCAAGATGTACACTGCCCAGCCATGACTCAGTTTGTCGCTTCAAGTACTCGGCCAGCACCTCGGCGGTGTGTCTGTCGCCCAAACACATCATCTGCAACACAGCCTGCTGACGCTTTCCACTAGCTGCTCGATTGGGGGACACCTCGTGTGCAACAGTGGCAGCTGCAGATGGAGTGCTCGTACGACTGCGCTCTGTGGACGAGCTTTCGCTTCTGGAGGAGGAGGAGGAGGGTCGAACACCTACAGCCAACTGTTTCCTATACCGTGGGCTAGGCAGCACTGTCCCACCACCGCTGTACCCTGTGGACCCTGCATCCACCAAATTAACCCAGTGCGCAGTGATGGACACGTAACGGCCCTGGCCATGCCGACTGGACCATGCATCAGTTGTGAGGTGCACCTTTCCACTCACTGACTGCTTGAGTGCATGGACAATGCGGTCTTTTACATGATGGTGGAGGGCTGGGATGGCTTTGCGAGAGAAGAAGTGGCGACTGGGTAGGTCATAGCATGGTACTGCATAGGCCATGAGTTCGCGGAAAGCTGCGCTTTCCACCAACCGATAGGGCATCATCTCAAATGAGATTAGTTTGGCAATGTGGGCGTTCAAACCCAGTGTACGCGGATGAGAGACTGAGTACTTTCTTGACCTACTCATAGCGTCTGGGAGGGTGAGCTGGACTTGAGAGCTGCATATGGTGGAAGTAGCGGTGGACAGGGCAGACTGAGAGAGGGTTGATGATGGTGATGGAGTTGGTGTTCTTTCTGATGGCCTAGATTCAGTATTTCGTTGATATAACAGTGGGATTCCCTGACTGCTGTGGCCTTGCAACGACACCTCAACATTTGCTGCTGTGCTAACCGGTGGGCTTACAGTGGGGGAAACAATGTAGCGTTGCTGACTACCTTCTTTGTGATCAGTTGCACATGTGGCACTTGAGGTTTGGTGTTGTGTCCACGCTTGCAAGTGCATGGTGGTTAAATGTCTAAGCATGCAACTGGTATTCAAATTTTTCAGATTTTTCCCTCGGCTAAAGGTCTTTGCGCACTTCTTACAGATAACCTTGGCCTGATCATGAGGATTTTGTTGAAAAAAGTGCCACACTGCACTCTTCCTACTTTGGCAGACATTTTGCGGCCTAGCACGCTGTGATGTTTTGACCCTCTGGACAAGCTGTCCAGCAACTCTTTTGATTTTTGGAACCTGTCTTTGGAGTGCTCCGGGCCTGCCAGATAACAGCTGTTGCGATGTCGATGTCTGCTGTGCATGCTCCTCATCTGAGCTATTGGAAGCAGCACCCTCTTCCCCCAATGGATGCCAATCTGGGTCAACAACTGGGTCATCCATCACCTCCTCTTCAATGTCATGTGCACCTTCCTCTGTGTCACCGTGTATGGTGGTATAGTGTGCGGGAAGGGGCACCTGAGTCTCATCAGGGTCAGAATCTGGCTCTGTACACTGCGAGGACAATGTAGTGCTCTGAGTGAATGTACCAGCAGAATCATCTATCAGCGGCTGTGCATCAGTGCACTCCATGTCAGATTCATCTTGGCCTGGGTAATTCACCATTTCACTTGATAATCCAGGCATGGTATGTGAAAACAGCTCCATGGAGTAATCAGTAGTATGGCCTGCGTCATCCTTCAATCTTGGTTGGGGTGAAGGACACAAGGAAAGGTGTGGTTCATGAACATGAGCCTCCAATGACGACTCAGTGCTTTTACTTTTTACAACTTCAGAAGAGGAGGCGATAGAGCTGGAGGCTGAGTCAGCAATGTAAGACAAAACTTTTTCCTGATGCTCTGGCTTTAAAAGCGGTTTGCCAACTCCTAGAAAACTAAGCCTTCGAAGCCTTATGGAGCCAGACGATGACGCAGGCTCAACACCTCCTGCATTCGGTCCTATTTTGCTCTAGCCACTACCATCAGATCCACCACCAACACCATCATTACCAGCTGCCAACCCCCGCCCAATTCCACGGCCTCTTCCACCAGCCTTCCTCATTTTTTGTAGAAATGTAGACAAAATCCAACGAACTATATAGTAATGTAAAACAAGGTACAAGGTGTCTATAGGACAGGGGAGATTTTGAATTTCTGCACACACTTGTAGACACTGGACACTTATGGATTGTGTGAGGCCCACTGAATATCAGAGCGCTATGTCACAGGCTCGATGGCACAGGTGTGAAAAAAGTGACTACAGGATAAGGGAGATTTTGAATTTCTGCACACACTAGTGGACACTGGACACTTTTGGATTGTGTGAGGCCCACTGAATATCAGAGCGCTATGTCACAGGCTCGATGGCACAGGTGTGAAAAAAATGACTACAGGATCACAGAGATTTTGAATTTCTGCACACACTAGTGGACACTGGACACTTTTGGATTGTGTGAGGCCCACTGAATATCCAAGCGCTATGTCACAGGCTCGATGGCACAGGTGTGAAAAAAGTGACTACAGGATAAGGGAGATTTTGAATTTCTGCACACACTAGTGGACACTGGACACTTTTGGATTGTGTGAGGCCCACTGAATATCAGAGCGCTATGTCACAGGCTTGATGGCACAGGTGTGAAAAAAGTGACTACAGGATAAGGGAGATTTTGAATTTCTGCACACACTAGTGGACACTGGACACTTTTAGATTGTGTGAGGCCCACTGAATATCAGAGTGCTATGTCACAGGCTTGATGGCACAGGTGTGAAAAAAGTGACTACAGGATTACAGAAATTTTGAATTTCTGCACACACTTGTGGACACTGGACACTTATGGATTGTGTGAGGCCCACTGAATATCAGAGCGCTATGTCACAGGCAGAAATTGGCTAGTGTATCACAAACTACAAGGTGTATGTAGAATTGGGCAGAATAGGAATCTCCCTAGACTGTAGGTCTGTAAGAACGGAACAAGTCCTCCACTTATCCTTCCACAGTGACACACAGATAGCTTCACTGTGGCCGTGATAACAGCCGTTACACGGTACTGAGAGGAGCGTGCACGTACACGGCTGTCCGGTGTACGTAAAATTGTCAAGCTCCGTGTTTTTTAAGTATACGGACTGACACACGCTGTCTCTCTATAGTTTTGAATGTGATCAAACAGCAAATATATTTAACTGTTTGAAAGCTAGACAGAACTAGTAGGTGCAGGTCTGTAAGAACGGAACATGTCCTCGACTTATTCTCACAGAGTGACACACAGATAGCTTCACTGTGGCTGTGATAACAGCCGTTACACGGTACTGTGTGAGGAGCGTACACCGCTGTATGGTGTGAAAAAATGCACGCTCAGTACCTCAGCAGGACAAAAAAAAAATTGGGATTGCTTTTAAAAAAGCAGTTTGCAGAGCAGTGGGTAAACAGCAATGCAGCTGTCAGGAAGCCTTAGAAGGCAGCCTAACAACCAACACCGCTGATCCACCACAATATAGCCTCCCCTTGCACTGCACACACAGTGACTGGTGTGTTGTACAGGCAAAATCGCTAGCAGCAGAAGCAGTTTTTTTTCTTCTTCCCTGCCTAACGCTCTCCCTACAGAATCAGCAGCAGCAACCTCTCCCTATGCTAAGATCGGCAGAAGTAAGATGGCGGTCGGCGTGCACGCCCTTTTATAACCCCTGTGACGCCCACCAAAGCAAGCCAATCACTTGCATGCCCTTTTGAAAGATGGTGGTGACCCCTGCCTATGTCATCACGTTGCCCACAGTGTCCGTGGATCCTGATTGGCTGAAAAAGAGCGCAAAACAAACTTTTGAAACGCGACTTTGGCGCGTAAGTCGCCGACCTCGTGGCCCACCTCATCCTAGGGTCGGGTTTCGTTTCATGAAACCCGACTTTGCCAAAAGTCGGCGACTTTTGAAATTTTTCGACCCATTTCGCTCAACTCTAGTTGTTGGATGGATAGCAGATAATGTTTCCTTTCATTTTGCCAGCACCACCCTGGCCACCACACAGTCCAGTCTCCCTAGCCGTGATTCTGGACCACATAATCCTCTCCCTGATCCTCCTTTCTCCCATGATTACAAGTGCCCGGAGACATGTGATCCCACACTTGGTCAATCTGAAATGCTGTTGTCATTTACATTTATAGAATCTGGCCTCTCGCCCTGGCTGTTTCAAGCGTGATATAATAGATCATATGTAGTATTACCCAAATATTTCAGCAGCCCCGTTTACCATAAGGCGATGGTGGGGAAAAATCAATTACTGTCACAAGATGTGGATGATGATGAGACACAATTGCCAACAACTGATGTTGTTAAGTCAGCAAGTCAGGAGGAGGATCAAGGTGTGGAAGTGGAAGACGAGGTGGTGGACGATGAAGTCACTGTCCCAAAATGGGAATGTGACATGCAGAGCGAGGACAGCAGTGCACAGGGGGAAGGATCAGCAACACCACAACAGGCAGTAAGAGGCAGTGGGGTGGCCAGTCACAAGTCGGGCAACTGTTCCCCTGATCACCAACACAGGTGAAGTTGCCAGGCCAAGGGTTAGTTGTTCCCGATTCTCATGCTTTTTTAAAAACAGTTCAGTTAACTCAAAAAAGGCCATTTGCCCCATCTGCCATGCCAGCATCAGAAGGGGCAGCACAACTTCCGGCCTAACAACCCACAGCATGTTCAGGCAAATGATAGCAAAGCAACCGACTAGATGGGCCGAACTCCAGGATACAGAAACAGTGTCTGTGGGTGACACTACTGCTTCTTCCACCATTATACATTCATGCCAATCCCTTGTCCATAACACAGCCAAAGATGCCTCCCACCCTGCACCTGTCATTGCACACGTGCAACCACGATCAGCAACCATGTCCACGTCCTTGTCCCAATGCAACGTTCATTTTTTCCTACCCCAGTCTTTGGAATACAACTGTAAATACACAGCCACAAGCCCAAAGGCCACAATAGTAAAATGTCACATTTACTGACTGCCTTGGAAATGTTACCATTTAGGCTTGTAGCTTTAAGCAACCTCCTGGTGGCGTCCGTCCCTCGGTATTCAGTCCCCAGGCACCACTATTTCTCCCGGTGTGAGGTCCCCGACTTAGACAAGCATGTGTCTCATAACATCAGACATGGCCTGATTAATGCTGTTACTGAATGAAGAAAAAAGTGTGGTCAAGCGAAGCGCTGGGCATACAGAAAAGGGCAATAGGTTAATATAAATATACAGACCTTTATTTAGAATGCTAAACACACAACGTGTTTTGGCAGCTGAATATCACCTTCATCTGGTGATGGGCTGTTACTGGGAAGGTCCATTGAACCATGAATACGGGGACAAGTGCTTTTGACCAGGGATGCTACATTTCCCTGACGGCACACTGGATGAACACTGTGGAAGCCGGGACCCAGTTAGACACTGGGATGAAACAAGTGCTACCGACACCAAGTATAGCAATTCCTGAATCAATCAGGGTTTCCTCCACCTCTTACAACAGTTCCTGCACCTCCTCCTCTTCATCTGCCATCTCTGAAACAACATCAATTGCAAACTGGAAGCACTGCAGCACTGCCTCGACCAAGCATCAACAGGCTCTGCTGAAGCTAATTTGCTTAGGTGACAAACCGCACAACCCTGCAGAGTTGTTGAAAGGTCTAGTAGACCAGAATGATCTGTAGCTATCACCCCTGAACCTATAAACAGGCATGGTCATGTTTGTCAATGGTCGTAACCTGAGGGCTGCTCTGAATCTTGGTAACCTCACACGCGTGCCATACCTGGCAAATGTGCTAAACTTAGTGGTTCAGTGGATCCTCAAAACTTAACCAGATATGCCTGAGCTACTTGTAAAACTACTCCGCTTGTGTGCCCATTTCTGCAAGTCAGCTACAGCTGCCGTCGCCATGGCAGTGCTGCAGCAGTGTTTTCAACTTCCAGTTCACCGACAGGTGTGCGATGTCACCACACATTGGAACTCAACAACACATATGTTGGCAAGACTTTGTGAGCAGCAGAGAGCAGAAGTTGAATACCAGCAGCAACATTCCCATCGGTTTTCCGGTCAGCTTCCGCACATAAGAGCTGATGAGTGGGCATGGATGTCTGACATCTATGATGTTTTCCAAAGCTTTGAGAACTCAAACAAGATGGTGAGCGACAATAACGTCATAATCAGCGTAACCATCCTGCTTCCCTGTCTACTGAAATGCTCTCTGCTCAGAATTAAAGAGTAGGCTTTGCAGGCGAAGCAAGTTGAGATGGAGCAAGAAACTATACAGGGTGAGGATACACAGAACAGCATCATCTCATCTTCTCAATGTGGATTGAGTGATAATGAGGAGGAGGAGAAACAGGAACTGGTTGCCTGCGGTACAGATGGTAGTACCCACACCACCTTTATCCCGTCCATAGACGCCCGCGTCTCACCAGTGGAGATGGACATGTGGCGCGTCTCTCCAGACTGCAGCATGTCTAATTATCTTGTGGAAATGCTAATTTGCAATTCATGTAAGGTGAGCTGTCGCAGCATGGAAAGCATATTACAGGCATCTGGTCCGTGTTTTGTAGCGGATTCAAGTGATTGTAATGAATAAGAAAATGCTCACGTGAGAATTGAATAAACTAATTTATTTAATAAATTATAAGATTAAATAACAAACAGTATAAACAACAAAAATACATGTGAATCAAAAAGACATTCTCAAGGCAGAAATCCATCAATCTCTGTGTCTCTGTATGTCCATCTCCAATCTCTCCTCCTCTCTGTATGCCTGTGTCCTCTTTTTATATGTTAAAACTCTACCTTGAAACTTCCCTAAAGGGTTTGGTGTCCCAAGGTATGTGTACTGGAGACTTAGGGCCCCGTTAAACACTTCACTGTCCCAGCGATCCCACCAATGATCCGACGTGGATGGGATCGCTGGGACATAGTTAGCTGATCGCTGGTGAGCTGTAACATAGACAGACTCACCAGCGATCAGGACTGGTTTCCAGGGTAAACAGCGGGTATCTAAGAGCCGCGCGGCTCTTAGTTACTCGCTGTTTACCCTGGATACCAGCTCCCAGTGTCGCTAATCGTTGGTCTCTCACTGTCACATGCAGCGATGTGTGTTGCCCAGCGGGAGACCAACGATAGAATTATGGCCCAGACCATTAGGCAACGATTAACGATCAGCCAATTGATCGTTGTTACATGTCACACGCAACGATGCCATTTCGACATCGCTGCATCGTCACCAAACTGGTGACGTTGCAACGATATAGTTCACAATATCATTGTGTGTAATGGGGCCTTTAAACATCCTCTACCTAACATCTAATTAACAAGATAAGCATCTCCTGGGAAAGGTCTAATCAACTAACTCTCATCTTTGAAATTCAAAAGACTCCTTAGTTAGAAGATGAGTGTTAAGATTGTAACAAAAAACAGTTATTTGCCCTCCTTGGACAATTTGACCATCTGGTTGAACAAGTTTCAATGACCTTATGTGAACTCCATGGAAGTAAGGATATTGTCACGATCCATTTTTGGATCTGTCAGATTCTGGATTCTCTTTTATAAATGTTTTCTCTTTCAGGCCATCGGGGGTTAATGTCAGTTTTGCCCCTGGTGGCCGCTGGTGTTACTACAACTGTAGTTGGTTTGCTTATGGGTTTTTCCCCCCAGTGGCTGCTGGTGTTACTGCATGGTGATTAATTATCTATGCAGGTGGGTTCCACTCCCTTTTCCCTTTATAAGCCCACCTGGTGCTGCAGATTACTGTTGGTAATACTGGTCATTTGCTAACCAACCTTGGTGAAGACTGGACCTACCTGGTGCAGAGGGGGTTCAGCTTATTTACTTACTTTCCTGCGTTATTGCTGTTTTGAACTGCTTGGACCATTGCATTTTAATGGATTTATGAATAAAAAGAAATTTTTTTTTAACAGCATCCTGGATTGCTCACGTTATTGCTGGACTTTGCTTTGTCGTTGTTCACATTTGTATAGATGGACTCCTACATCCAGATCCGGGCACAACGGAGTTAACCAGGTCAGCTGAGGTTCCAGGTGGTTCACAGGAGTGAGCTGGTCTACATTGTTGGATATATATATATATATATATATATATATATATATATATATATATAATATATACAGTATGTGTAACTGACTGATCAATAATTAGTAAAATAATTAATTGGAGTGCTAAAGCCATTTAAAAAATAACTCTTAACTACAGTCAGGAATTATTGCCTTATAGCACTTGCTGCTGCAACCTATAAAAAAATATCAATAATAGGGATGGGCGAATCTACTCGTTAGGACTCGTTACTCTGCGAGTAGTAGGGGACTCACAGGAGTCGGTACTCTGCGAGTTTCCAAGCGATTACTCGCACAGTAACGAGTCCAATGCAAATCAATGGCAATCCTAGTTTTTTCGGCTAAGTGCACACGTACCGGAACTCTCGCTGAAATTACCGCGAGAATTCCGGAATTCCATTCCGCGGGAAAATCGCATTTTAAATTCCCGCGATTTTCCCGCGGAAAAACTAGCATTTTGCAAGCGTAATTAGCTTGCAAAATGCTAGCGTTTTCCAAGCGATCTGTAGCATCGCTTGGAGAACTGATTGACAGGTTGGTCACACTCAGTATAGAAGAAAAAATGGCTGACAGCAACTCCTTGATCCAAGAGAGGCACGTTCAAAGTCCAAAGACCCAGTTGGACACAAAATCCAAAAGATGAAGAAGAACAGCATCTCATCCGGGTGAAAAATATCTAAACATTTATTGTGCCATGACAAAATGCGAGGTTTCGACCATCACATGGTCTTTTTCAAGCATAACATACAGCAAGATATGGCAGTCTTAAATAGGCCAATATGGCCAATCAATAACAAGTATCTGCCCACTTTATATGAAAATAGCATAAAAAATACAAGTAGAACATATAAATTACATTATACATACATAGTAATATAGTGCAAATACAGTCATGTAACATTTAACAAAAATTATACAACATGCTAGCACATGGTGATAATAAACAAACAAACGGCGACCAAAGGGATGTTTGCATTCCCATATCGCCTAGCAACCCCAACACCAATGACCAACATACATACATAAAGTGTCAACAACCAACCACCTCAGCCAATGATTATATTTCTTTAACAGGCGCCAAAGATCAATAGCCTATCGGAATTATCGGCACAAACCTAAGTGCTGAACTTCCCTTCGCTAGCGTTCCATACCATCGCCCTCAGAGTAATCCAGTGACGTCACCCGCTGTCGCATAGGAGATGATGCAACTCACTCTCGCGATATCGCAACAGGGGATCGCACATGCGCACTGGAGCTCCATATTAACACACGGTCTACACTCCAGAGTGCCCACAATCCACTGCAGACGGTCACGTGACAAATCACCTGGTCACACCTCCACCAACCACAACACAGAGCGGTCCCATGGAGAAATCACATAACCGCACTCCCTGAATTTCAAACATATGCATCCACATATAAAAAAGAAATTACATCCAACGGGTTCATAGCGATTCAAACGGGCATTCAACATACTCACTGAATAACTAATGAGGGAACAAATATATATATGACCCAAAATGATCTAAATATATAATCAGTCATGTTACCATAATGCTGGTAGCAACATAGTTATGAATAAGAAGGGACTAGTGTCCCATATTATAATGCTGTCACTCAATATTCTACCAAATCAGCAGAATCCAAGATTCACTCATATAGTAACATGACCGTAGCCACATATACATACTGGTAAGTGACTCCCAAAATAGGAGATCTTATAGAGGCCAATATGATGGTGTCCACCAAAGAACGTCCAGCTACCATAGTCCAATGGTCTAAATCCTCAATCTATCATATATTCATACTATCAAAAAAATATATTAAATTATCAAGGACCTGTATAAAAAATATAAACAAAGCAACAGAAAAAAGAAATAACTTTATTATAGCACCAAAGTGTACAGACAAGAGGGCACGGGGAATGAACCAAGGAACATATATGTCGATTCAATCACAATCCACAGGATTTCAGGACAATTCAGTCCCCATGTCCCCCCGGTCACACCAACGCACCAACCTAAGAAAACAAAACAAAAAATCAAAATCAAAACCGCTATCCAAAAACCAGAAGAATGATGCTGTTGAGGCTACTATGGATTAGTTAATGCAAATTTGTAAGTTGTATTCAAGATTCAAACCCTTCGGCTGCAGTGTATCACGAGTTGAGATCCACTTAAGCTCCTTTCTTTTCAACAATAACGTCCTGTCTCCACCTCGTCTCAACATAGGAACCCCATCAATCACCCTAAGGCCTCTTTCACACATCAGGTTTTGGCCGTCAGGCGCGATCCGGCGCTTTTGACAAAAACCGGATCCGGCGAAATGCAATGCCGGATCTGGTTTCCCCCCCATTGACTTGCATTAGAGCCGGATCGAGCCGGATGGCCATGCGTTTCATCCGATTTTCGCCGGATCTGGCAATGTGACGCGATCCGGCGTCTGGAAAAAACGGCTACTGTAACGTTTTTTGTCTCCGGCGAAAAAGCCGGACACGCCAGATCTGGCGTGTCCGGCTTTTTCATACAATGAAAGCCTATGAGCGCCGCAATGCGCCTGATCCGGCGACAGCCGGATCCGGCGGCCGGATCCGGTTTCTTTGGTCTGAGCATGCTCAGTAGCTCTGCCTACAAGACATATATAAAAGCAAGACAGTGGGACCCTCAGCCACACCCAACATGCCACCCAAGCCAAGAACCAGGAGCAGGAGAAGGCAGCAGACATCTGCAGCAGCATCACCATCAGCACCACCCCAAATGGAGCAGCATGCTGAACAACAGGAGGGGAGTCCAGCAGCAGATGAGAGACGGTAATTATCAAATCCCCCATTCCTCCAAACTAGGGCTATGGAATATCAAGATATTCATTGGCCCTTTGTTTCTCTTTATTCAACAGCCTCCCAATAGATGCAGCAGCAGCAGCAGCAATGGCAGCAGCAGAAACACCACCCACAGCCATGGAGTCTGGCCATGAGGAAGACATCACATCTTCAGGGAGCCCTCCCTCGCATCATCAGCGTTTGACGGTAAGTTTTTATTTCCAAAATCCATCATCTCTGTAATATATGTCTATTCATTGCCTTTTATTTCAAAACAGGAATCACAAGATGAAGAGGAGCTCCCAGAAGAAGATGGAAGGGGTGGACAGACACTTGGAGTGGGCTCACAATTTGTAAGTTTTTTGCATCAAACGCAGAAACACAACATCACACTACACACAACACATAGAAAACAATGTTCTGCAGACCACACACAGCAAACAAATGCCTACATCCAAAGACATAACATTTTTTGTTTTCTTCTCTAGTCTTCCCAATCTGGTGCTCGGCCAAGAGGTCCTCGCAGTGCCTCCCAGGGTCGTCGGCGACAGCAACGCGGCGGTCACCAGCGTGTAAGTATAAATATTTTTGCTTTGTTTTTTTTTGCACTTTTTATTTCATTTCTTTTGTGGAGGCTAAGGCCTCTTTCACACATCAGGTTTTCTGCTTCAGGCGCGATCCGGCGCTTTTGACTAAAACCGGATCCGGCGAAATGCAATGCCGGATCCGGTTTCCCCCCCATTGACTTGCATTTGCGCCGGATCGCGCCGGATGGCCATGCGTTTCATCCGGTTTTCGCCGGATCCGGCAATGTGTCGCGATCCGGCGTCTGGAAAAAACGGCTACTGTAACGTTTTTTGTCTCCGGCGAAAAAGCCGGACACGCCGGATCCGGCGCGTCCGGCTTTTTCACACAATGAAAGCCCATGAGCGCCGCAATGCACCGGATCCGGCGATAGCCGGATCCGGCGGCCGGATCTGGTTTTTTTGGTCTGAGCATGCTCAGTAGCTCTGCCCACAGGACATATATAAAAGCAAGACAATGGGACCCTCAGCCACACCCAACATGCCACCCAAGCCAAGAACCAGGAGCAGGAGAAGGCAGCAGACATCTGCAGCAGCATCACCATCAGCACCACCCCAAATGGAGCAGCATGCTGAACAACGGGAGGGGAGTCCAGCAGCAGATGAGAGACGGTAATTATCAAATCCCCCATTCCTCCAAACTAGGGCTATGGAATATCAAGATATTCATTGGCCCTTTGTTTCTCTTTATTCAA
Source organism: Dendrobates tinctorius (assembly GCF_039654945.1). Taxonomy (NCBI): domain Eukaryota; kingdom Metazoa; phylum Chordata; class Amphibia; order Anura; family Dendrobatidae; genus Dendrobates; species Dendrobates tinctorius. The sequence continues at coordinate 34,876,731 of NW_027361697.1, forward strand.
CAGCCTCCCAATAGATGCAGCAGCAGCAATGGCAGCAGCAGAAACACCACCCACAGCCATGGAGTCTGGCCATGAGGAAGACATCACATCTTCAGGGAGCCCTCCCTCGCATCATCAGCGTTTGACAGTAAGTTTTTATTTCCAAAATCCATCATCTCTGTAATATATGTCTATTCATTGCCTTTTATTTCAAAACAGGAATCACAAGATGAAGAGGAGCTCCCAGAAGAAGATGGAAGGGGTGGACAGACACTTGGAGTAGGCTCACAATTTGTAAGTTTTTTGCATCAAACGCAGAAACACAACATCACACTACACACAACACATAGAAAACAATGTTCTGCAGACCACACACAGCAAACAAATGCCTACATCCAAAGACATAACATATTTTGTTTTCTTCTCTAGTCTTCCCAATCTGGTGCTCGGCCAAGAGGTCCTCGCAGTGCCTCCCAGGGTCGTCGGCGACAGCAACGCGGCGGTCACCAGCGTGTAAGTATAAATATTTTTGCTTTGTTTTTTTTGCACTTTTTATTTCATTTCTTTTGTGGAGGCTAATTATGTTATTTTTGTCTTTTTCTTTAACAGCCTTCACAGCATGCTCCCGACTCTGACGGTGAGGATGGAGGGATTGATGTCGACCGCCTCATCGATCTCGTCAGAGAAAGGGAGCCGCTCTGGAATATGGCTGACCGACGCCACGCTGACCTGATCGTTACCCGACGACTCTGGGAGGAAATCTGTTCGCTCCTTGTGGAACGCTGGGAGGACCTCGAAGCTCGGGCCCAGATTAAAGAGCGTAAGTATATACAGTACCGGTTGCTTGATTTAAACCTGTGTTTCCCGAACTCCAGTCCTCGTGGTCCCCACGGATCATGTGTTCAGGATTTCTATTTACTTTGGAAATCCTGAAAACATGACCCCTGGGGACCATGAGGACTGGAGTTTGGGAAACACTGATGTTGTATACTAACCACTTTGTCCTTTCTCGTTTCAGGGGAGAGAATTGTGAAGCGGTGGCGGTCTGTGAGGGATCGTTTCAAGAAGGAGTTCAATAAAGAGATGCGGGCCCCGAGTGGATCTGGAGGACGCAGGAGCAAGTACAAGTACGCACGAGCCCTGTCGTTCCTCCGGGAGACAATGCTCACCAGAAGGTAAATATTACACACCACATGTGACAAAAAAATGTTTAGATGTAACTTTTTTTTTTCAGCCAGGGCCATACCATGTCACTATTTTAATTGTTTTTTTTTCTCTTTATTCCACAGCACGGTGAGCAGCACTCGGGAGCCTGCACGATTGGACCCTTCTGAGGCGATCCCTGAGGAGACCGGCACCGAGGGAGACTTCGACCGCCCCGGTACATCTGCACCTTCCCAGCCTTCCCACACATTCGACCCATCAGTCCCATCCACCAGCACAGGAGCATCGTGGCCGCCTACATTACATGAAGCTGCTGGTGAGGAGATCGCTTTCCCTTTACCCCACCCTTCTGCCCCTGCCACCTCTAGTACACCTGCGGGTACTGGGCGGCAGCGGCAGAGGGGTCAGGAAAAGACTTATGCGCCAGAGTTCTTGCATCTGAATGCATCTTTCCAGAACTGTCTAAAAGTCTTGTCAGAGCAAATCTCCGCAGGCTATCAGCAGATCAACTCCAGGATTCTGGAGGTGAAGACACTTCTGCAAACCATGCATTCAGAAGCAAGATCTTCGCCAAACCACACCTTTTTCAGGTCTGTTGTGGAGCGCATGGAAACGCTCTCTCCTGCCCAGCAGATGCATGTAATGCATTCATGCCACGCTGCTCTCCAGCAAGTTACCTCCCAACCTCCTCCTCCCACCACAGTAGTTCCTCCACCTGCACCCCCTCCAGCCACTTTCCATCCTCCCCCTCCTATTACATCTACACCCCCTCCAGCCACTTTCCATCCTCCCCCTCCTATTACAACTACACCCCCTCCAGCCACTTTCCATCCTCCCCCTCCTATTACATACCATCCACCTCCCCAGCACCATCCACCTCCCCAGCACCATCCACCTCCCCAGCACCATCAACCTCCACAGCACCATCAACCTCCACAGCACCAGCAACCTCCCCAGTACCAGCAACCTCCCCAGTACCAGCAACCTCCCCAGTACCAGCAACCTCCCCAGTACCTGCAAACTCCCCAGTACCAACAACCTCCCCAGTACCAGACATCTCCCTACTTCCAGCAACCTGCCCCGTACCAGACATCTCCCCACTTCCAGCAACCTGCCCCGTACCAGACATCTCCCCACTTCCAGCAACCTGCCCCGTACCAGACATCTCCCCACTTCCAGCAACCTGCCCCGTACCAAACTCCTTCCCCATACAACTTGCCATCAACATCATCTGCTCCTACAGTCCCTGCCCAACCCTCCACTCCACCACCCACCACCTCTTCTGCTTCCCACATGTCCACCCATTCTGTAGTTTTTTCCACACCTTCACCTCTAACTGTTCCTTCCCCACCACGATCCCAGTCCTCTCTCCACACTCCCAGTGTCGAAGTGTCCCGCAGCCCCTACAGCAGTATTTCCACCACACACTACACAGATTTATAATGTGTGTATTTAAATAAAAATGACCAGTTTTATGGTTTCAGTTTTATAGTTTCAAAGCTTTATTAAACAAGTTTATTAAAATTTTAAAAAAGTTTACTAAAAAAAACATTTTTCAATAAAAGTTAAATTATTTTACACTGGTTGTCTGTCATTTCTTTCTGCGGCGAAAAAGGTTAAATACAGGGTATTTAAAATGTGAAATGGTATTCAAAACTAGGTATATAACTGTGGGTAAATTTTAGCTTTTTGCCACAGTTGTGTTCCTGGTTGTGTTTGAAGCAAAGTATTTCACCTAAAAAGTTGTGTTTATTGTTGGTGATTTCCTAACAATGTACACAACTTTTGTTAAAAGGTGAAATACTTGGCATAAAACACAACCAGGTACACACCTGTGGCCTAAAGCTAAAAATAGAGACCATGACAAGATAGCCAACTTTTGTTGGCAAAGGTATATACTGTTGGTACAGAAGGTACACAAGTTTGGTTGGGCACAAATCTTTCACACTCTGTCATCCTGCCAGTGTACTCTGCCTTGAGGTGACATAAAGTATAGTGCAAAATTGTCCCTCATTACTGAAACCGTCACAGAACTTCTAGTGGTAATGTCATGGTAATCTTGCAAGGTGGTTTCTTCAGAGGTGTCCTCAATGGAAATGGGTTCCTTGCAGATAACAAAATTGTGGAGTACCACGCACGCTTTGATCACCTCGTCCACAGTTTCTGTCTTGAGGTTGATCGCAGTCAATAGGACCCGCCATTTGGCTGTCAGAATACCAAAGGTACATTCAACCATTCTTCTTGCTCTTGTGAGGCGGTAATTAAAAATGCGTTTTGGTCTTGTCAATCCTCTGCTAGAGTACGGTTTCAAAAGGTGTTCTGACAGTTGGAAGGCTTCATCCCCTACACAGACAAATGGCATAGGTGGACCAGATGTTTGCGGCAGCGGTCTAGGTGGTGGGAACTGGAAGGTGTTTCCATACAGTTTACACCCCATGGCAGACAGTTTGAAAACTTGAGAGTCATTGGAGCGGCCATAGGCCCCAATATCAACCGCAGTAAATTTGTATTCCGCGTCAGCGATGGCCATGAGGACAATTGAAAAATATTTCTTGTAATTGAAATATTCCGATCCCGATCCAGCTGGCTTTACAATGCGGATATGTTTCCCGTCCACAGCGCCCAAGCAGTTGGGAAACTGACATATCTGTTGAAACTTGTCAGCAATTTCAATCCACCTCTCTGTTGTGGGCTCTGGTAAAAACTCTTCAGCTAAGGAGTCCCACAGTGCACGGCATGTGTACTTCACTATTCCAGATATGGTGGAAATCCCGAGTCTGTACTGGAAATGCAGTGACGAAAGGGATTCTCCAGTTGCAAGAAATCTGTGGGGAATTAAAAAACAATAAATTAGTTTTAAATCACAGCATTACATACCAAAACTGACCTATAACACTTGGAGATACAAACTACCACCAACAAGATTGCAGTGAAAGTGTGCTCTGATGCGATCACATCCAATAAATGTGGCTTACCTTAAAGTCACCATCAGACGCTCTGCGGGTGAAACAGAGAAGTGGCAATAGGTGTCCCCTTTTCTTATGAGGTGTGCAATGCGCTCCACCAAGTAATCAAAATTCTCCATTTTCATCCGAACATATCCAAAAAATTTATCCGGGTTTCGTCGAAGGTCCATGCAGAGTGTAGAATAGACCCCACGCGTCATTCTCTTGGCTGTGATGGGGTGGATCCACAAACGTCGTCTACGATGCCTGATGCGCTGCTGTCTCGCTCTCTCCTTCTCCAGAACAATCACCCTCAAACGATTCGCCTCCGCTATAAAATCCGCCAAATTCTTCAAAATATTTCCAATGACAACATCCATTTTCGCCAGTAACTTGCTCTTCTCTCCAACCTGCACTTTCTCCTCTACAACCTGTCAAAGAAGAGCTGTAGGAACATGCTATATATAGTTTTCCAGTAGCCAATCCCGTTCGGAAGGCCACAAGGGTCAATTTTAAAAACCGGATCCGGCATAATCCGTCGAAAAACGGATAGAAAAACGGATGAACCGGATGAGACGGATCCGGTTTTGTCTGTCAAGAAAAAGACGGATCCGGCAGAAAACCGGATCCGTCACATCCGGTTTTACAAAACATTTGCCGGATCCGGCGTTCCGGCACGACGCCGGATCGCGCCTGACGCCGAAAACCTGATGTGTGAAAGTAGCCTAATTATGTTATTTTTCTCTTTTTCTTTAACAGCCTTCACAGCGTGCTCCCGACTCTGACGGTGAGGATGGAGGGATTGATGTGGACCGCCTCATCGATCTCGTCAGAGAAAGGGAGCCGCTCTGGAATATGGCTGACCGCCGCCACGCTGACCTGATCGTTACCCGACGACTCTGGGAGGAAATCTGTTCGCTCCTTGTGGACCGCTGGGAGGACCTCGAAGCTCGGGCCCAGATTAAAGAGCGTAAGTATATACAGTACCGGTTGCTTGATTTAAACCTGTGTTTCCCGAACTCCAGTCCTCGTGGTCCCCACGGATCATGTGTTCAGGATTTCTATTTACTTTGGAAATCCTGAAAACATGACCCCTGGGGACCATGAGGACTGGAGTTTGGGAAACACTGATGTTGTATACTAACCACTTTGTCCTTTCTCGTTTCAGGGGAGAGAATTGTGAAGCGGTGGCGGTCTGTGAGGGATCGTTTCAAGAAGGAGTTCAATAAAGAGATGCGGGCCCCGAGTGGATCTGGAGGACGCAGGAGCAAGTACAAGTACGCACGAGCCCTGTCGTTCCTCCGGGAGACAATGCTCACCAGAAGGTAAATATTACACACCACATGTGACAAAAAAATGTTTAGATGTAACTTTTTTTTTTCAGCCAGGGCCATACCATGTCACTATTTTAATTGTTTTTTTTTCTCTATATTCCACAGCACGGTGAGCAGCACTCGGGAGCCTGCACGATTGGACCCTTCTGAGGCGATCCCTGAGGAGACCGGCACCGAGGGACACTTCGACCGCCCCGGTACATCTGCACCTTCCCAGCCTTCCCACACATTCGACCCATCTGTCCCATCCACCAGCACAGGAGCATCATGGCCGCCTACATTACATGAAGCTGCTGGTGAGGAGATCGCTTTCCCTTTACCCCACCCTTCTGCCACTGCCACCTCTAGTTCACCTGCGGGTACTGGGCAGCAGCGGCAGAGGGGTCAGGAAAAGAGTTATGCGCCAGAGTTCTTGCATCTGAATGCATCTTTCCAGAACTGTCTAAAAGTCTTGTCAGAGCAAATCTCCGCAGGCTTTCAGCAGATCAACTCCAGCATTCTGGAGGTGAAGACACTTCTGCAAACCATGCATTCAGAAACAAGATCTTCGCCAAACCACACCTTTTTCAGGTCTGTTGTGGAGCGCATGGCAACACTATCTCCTACCCAGCAGATGCATGTAATGCATTCGTGCCACGGTGCTCTACAGCAGGTTACCTCCCAACCTCCACCTCCCACCACTGTAGTTCCTCCACCTGCACCCCCTCCAGCCACTTTCCATCCTCCCCCTCCTATTACATCTGCACCCCCTCCAGCCACTTTCCATCCTCCCCCTCCTATTACATCTGCACCCCCTCCAGCCACTTTCCATCCTCCCCCTCCTATTACATACCAGCAACCTCCCCAGTAGCAGCAACCTCCCCAGTACCAGCAACCTCCCCAGTACCAGACATCTCCCCACTTCCAGCAACCTGCCCCATATCAAACTCCTTCCCCGTACCAAACTCCTTCCCCGTACCAAACTCCTTCCCCATACAACTTTCCATCAACATCATCTGCTTCTACAGTCCCTGCCCAACCCTCCACTCCACCGCCCACCACCTCTTCTGCCTCCCACATGTCCACCCATTCTGTAGCTTTTTCCACACCTTCACCTCTAACTGTTCCTTCCCCACCACGATCCCAGTCCTCTCTCCACACTCCCATTGTCGAAGTGTCCCGCAGCCCCTCCAGCAGTATTTCCACCCCACACTACACAGATTTATGATGTGTTTTGTAATAAAAATGCCCAGTTGGTTTCAAACCTTTATTAAAAAATTTTTTTTAACTTTAAAAAACAGTTTACAAAAAAAAAATATTTTAAATAAAAGTTAAATTATTGTTTACACTGGTTGTCTGTCATTTCTTTATGCGGCGAAATATGTTTAAAAAAAAGGTTAAATACAGGGTATTTAAAAGGTAAAAAGGTATTCAAAACCAGGTATATAACTGTGGGTAAATTTTAGCTTTTTGCCACAGTTGTGTTCCTGGTTGTGTTTGAAGCAAAGTATTTCACCTAAAAAGTTGTGTTTATTGTTGGTGATTTCCTAACAATGTACACAACTTTTGTTAAAAGGTGAAATACTTTGCATAAAACACAACCAGGTACACACCTGTGGTCTAAAGGTAAAAATAGAGACCATGACAAGATAGCCAACTTTGGTTGGCAAATGTATATACTGTTGGTACAGAAGGTACACAAGTTTGGTTAGGGCACAAATCTTTCACACTCTGTCATCCTGCCAGTGTACTCTGCCTTGAGGTGACATAAAGTATAGTGCAAAATTGTCCCTCATTACTGAAACCGTCACAGAACTTCTAGTGGTAATGTCATGGTAATCTTGCAAGGTGGTTTCTTCAGAGGTGTCCTCAATGGAAATGGGTTCCTTGCAGATAACAAAATTGTGGAGTACCACGCAAGCTTTGATCACCTCGTCAACAGTTTCTGTCTTTAGGTTGATCGCAGTCAATAGGACCCGCCATTTGGCTGTCAGAATACCAAAGGTACATTCAACCATTCTTCTTTCTCTTGTGAGGCGGTAATTAAAAATGCGTTTTGGTCTTGTCAATCCTCTGCTAGAGTACGGTTTCAAAAGGTGTTCTGACAGCTGGAAGGCTTCATCCCCTACACAGACAAATGGCATAGGTGGACCAGATGTTTGCGGCAGCGGTCTAGGTGATGGGAACTGGAAGGTGTTTCCATACAGTTTACGCCCCATGGCAGACAGTTTGAAAACTTGAGAGTCATTGGAGCGGCCATAGACCCCAATATCAACAGCAATAAATTTGTATTCCGCGTCAGCGATGGCCATGAGGACAATTGAAAAATATTTCTTGTAATTGAAATATTCCGATCCCGATCCGGCTGGCTTTACAATTCGGATATGTTTCCCGTCCACAGCGCCCAAGCAGTTGGGAAACTGACATATCTGTTGAAACTTGTCAGCAATTTCAATCCACCTCTCTGTTGTGGGCTCTGGTAAAAACTCTTCAGCTAAGGAGTCCCACAGTGCACGGCATGTGTACTTCACTATTCCTGATATGGTGGAAATCCCGAGTCTGTACTGGAAATGCAGTGACGAAAGGGATTCTCCAGTTTCAAGAAATCTGTGGGGAATTAAAAAACAATCAATTAGTTTAAAATCACAGCATTACATACCAAAACTCAGCTATAACACTTGGAGATACAAACTACCACCAACAAGATTGCAGTGAAAGTGTGCTCTGATGCGATCACATCCAATAAATGTGGCTTACCTTAAAGTCACCATCAGACGCTCTGCGGGTGAAACAGAGAAGCGGCAATAGGTGTCCGCTTTTCTTATGAGGTGTGCAATGCGCTCCACCAAGTAATCAAAATTCTCCATTTTCATCCGAACATATCCAAAAAATTTATCCGGGTTTCGTCGAAGGTCCATGCAGAGTGTAGAATAGACCCCACGTGTCATTCTCTTGGCTGTGATGGGGTGGATCCACAAACGTCGTCTACGATGCCTGATGCGCTGCTGTCTCGCTATCTCCTTCTCCAGAACAATCACCCTCAAACGATTCGCCTCCGCTATAAAATCCGCCAAATTCTTCAAAATATTTCCAATCACAACATCCATCTTCGCCAGTAACTTGCTCTTCTCTCCAACCTGCACTTTCTCCTCGACAACCTGTCAAAGAAGGGCTGTAGGAACACTCTATATATAGTTTTCCAGTAGCCAATCCCGTTCGGAAGGCCACAAGGGTCAATTTTAAAAACCGGATCCGGCGTAATCCGTCGAAAAATGGATAGAAAAACGTATGAACCGGATGAGACGGATCCGGTTTTGTCTGTCAAGAACAAGACGGATCCGGCAGAAAACCGGATCTGGAACATCAGGTTTTACAAAACATTTGCCGGATCCGGCGTTCCGGCACGACGCCGGATCGCGCCTGACGCCGAAAACCTGATGTGTGAAAGTAGCCTTAATCGCAGTTGATTCACAGAATGTCTAAATTCTACAAAATGCTTCGGTATCGGTAAATCAAGAAGTTGTGTTCTAATTGTACTCTTGTGTTTACTGATGCGAGCTTTGACCTCCATAGTTGTCTCGCCCACATACAGCAATCCACATGGACAAGTGATCACATAAATAACAAAACTAGAGGTACAAGTGTAATATTCCTTTATCAAGAATCTCTTACCAGTATGTGGGTGATAAAAACTATCACCCTTGATCATATTACCACAACATGCACAGCCAAGGCACGGAAAACTACCACACCTCAAAGGGCCTAATGTCAGCTGTTGTAGAATCTTACTAGGTCCCACATCCGCTTTCACTAGTTTATCTTTCAGGTTAGCTCCACGTCTATAAGATAAAATAGGTCTATTAGTAAATTCAGGGACCTCTGGTAACCCCTTCCGCAATAGACCCCAGTGCTTATTCAAAATACCACCAATTTTATTGCTAATGGGACAAAAAGTTGATACAAACGGAACCCGTTTAATGGCAATTTTGTCACATTTACGGTGAAGAACCCCATCGGTTAAATTAATAGCCCTCTCTTTAAACTGTGTGACTTTTTCCACAGGATAGCCCCTATTAATGAACCTATGGCACATTTCATCAAGTCTGTTAACCAGTTTGTTCTCATCTTTGACTATCCTCCGCACTCTCAACATCTGACTCCAGGGTAATGATTCCACCATCCTCCTGGGATGGTTGCTGTTGTATAGCAAAAGACTATTTCTGTCTGTTTCCTTCACATAGAGATCTGTATTTAGCATATTCCCTTCTTTATATACCAATGTGTCTAGAAATTGAACTTGAGTTAAGGATTCCATTAGAGTAAATTTCAACTCTGGATAAATACCATTTAACTCAGTCTGAAATTTGTATAAGTCCTCCACACTACCATCCCAAACACAGAAGACATCGTCGATGTAGCGCCACCAGGTGCGGACGAAGCCCCAGTAGATGGATTTGTATACATAACGATCCTCGAATACCGCCATATAGATGTTAGCGTAAGTGGGGGCCACATTGGACCCCATGGCGGTACCCCTCACCTGCAGGAAGTAATCATCCCCAAAAAGAAAATAATTCTTCCTAAGGATGAAGCCCAACAGGGAGAGGATCATCTGTGCACATTCTGGGGCCACGTCCGAGCCCGATAGCATCACATCGACAGCCTCAAGACCCTTCTCGTGCTGGATGGAAGTATACAGTGAAGCCACATCAAAACAGGCTAACACTGTATTGGAATCAACCTGAACGTCCTTGATCTTGTCAAGGAAGTCATTCGTATCTAGAATGTAGGATCGTGCTGTTATTGCAAACCATCGTAAGATCTTATCCAAAAAGATAGCTACTTTATTAAAAAGTGAACCCCTCCCGGATACAATAGGACGTCCGGGAGGGTTGAAAAGATCTTTGTGGATCTTCGGCAAAGTATATAAAATAGGTGTTACTGGATTATCCACAATCAAAAAATCAGACAACTTCTGATCTATGAGCCCATTCACACGGGCCTCATCTACCAGAAGTCGCAACTCTGAAAGAAAACCTGAGGTGGGATCACCAGCCAATTTCATATAGACATCACTATCAGATAATTGGGTCATAATTCAGCACTTAGGTTTGTGCCGATAATTCCGATAGGCTATTGATCTTTGGCGCCTGTTAAAGAAATATAATCATTGGCTGAGGTGGTTGGTTGTTGACACTTTATGTATGTATGTTGGTCATTGGTGTTGGGGTTGCTAGGCAATATGGGAATGCAAACATCCCTTTGGTCGCTGTTTGTTTGTTTATTATCACCATGTGCTAGCATGTTGTATAATTTTTGTTAAATGTTACATGACTGTATTTGCACTATATTACTATGTATGTATAATGTAATTTATATGTTCTACTTGTATTTTTTATGCTATTTTCATATAAAGTGGGCGGATACTTGTGATTGATTGGCCATATTGGCCTATTTAAGACCGCCATATCTTGCTGTATGTTATGCTTGAAAAAGACCATGTGATGGTCGAAACGACGCATTTTGTCATGGCACAATAAATGTTTATATATTTTTCACCCGGATGAGATGCTGTTCTTCTTCATCTTTTAGGTTGGTCACACTCGTCAAACATAGTGTTTGACAAGTGTGACCAACTTTTTACTACTGAGGCTGCCTATGCAGCATCAGTAGTTAAAGATAAAATGAAAAAAAAAAAAAAATATTGTTATTCGCACCCTCCGACGTCCCGCGCAGCCTTCCCGCCTCTCCACGCATCTGTTCCCAGTAATCCTTTGCGAAAATGCCCACGATGACGTCCGTTCTCGCGGGATCGCGATGTCTCGCGGTCATTCGCGATGACGTTGCGCGAATGACCGCGAGACTTCGCGATCCCGCAAGAACGGACGCCATCGCGGGCATTTTCTCAAAGGATTACTGGGAACGGATGCGTGGAGAGGCGGGAAGGCTGCGCGGGACGTCGGAGGGTGAGAATAACAATATTTTTTATTTTTAAATTCTATTTTTTACAGGGATATGGTACCCAAAGCCCGGAGGACAGTCTCCTCCTCTCCTCCGGACCGTGGGTACCATCCGCAATTGTTCTGCTTACTTTCCGCATGGTGTGCACAGCCACATGCGGGAAGTAAGCGGAACAAAAAAAATGGCAGCACAGGAATCGCTGCAATACTCGCATCCCCATTCATTAACATTGGACTCGCTAGACTTGCAACGAATAGCGAGTTTCCGAGTCGGACTCGTTAGAGTCTAGCGATTCCGAGTATTTCAGGATTCGCCCATCCCTAATCAATAATCTTCCAGATTCCAAAACTCCATTGCTTTTTTTCATTACCCTCATTGACATATTTGTGTTTTATATGGTGATCTGAACTTATAAATTTATCAAGGCAGGCAAAATTAACTGATTAAGACTCAGTTCACACTTGCTTATGGCTGGTCTGCGGATGACTGGTCTGCGGATGGCTGGTCTGTGGATGGCTGTGTACGACCTCCCTTAAGCTCCGCCTACACTCCGCCTACTTCCGAATGCATCCTGCGTACATATCTAACATTGGGTATGCAGGGACTTGCGTTGTATGCGGATGCGTCCACATGCGGCGTTCCCGTGCGGTCAGCGGTCACGTCAAAATGCCGTATGTGGACGCATCCGCGTAGAACGCATGTCCCTGCATACCCAATGTTAAAGATAGGTATGCAGGACGCATGCGGAAGTAGGCGGAACATAGGCAGAGCTTAAGGGAGGACGTACGCAGCCATCCGCAGACCAGCCATCCACAAGTGTGAACTTAGCCTTAATCAGTCCATTCCCAGTTTCTCTGTAGCATCTGTTTGTAAGTTTGTAAGTATTGGGAGACTTTATGCTACCGGAGCTGGAATTACCACTTTTGAACTTTCTCCAGTGCTTTGTTTCCATCCATTTATTGGTGCTTTGTGAAGTATGTTTGAGGTCATTGTCCTGACGGAAGACCCATAACCTAGGATGCAAACCCAGCTTTCTTACACTGGGCATTACATTGTGACCCCAAATCCTTTGGGAATCTTAACAGTTCATAATGCCTTGCACACAGTTAAAGCACCCAGTGCAAGGGGCAGCAAAACAACCCAAAAACATCTTTGAACCTCCACAATATGTTATTATAACTACTGTGTTCTTTTATCTGTAGGCCTAACTCCATTTATAATAAACAGTAGAATGATATGCTTTACCGAAAAGCTCAATCTTGGTCTCATCTGTCCACAAGACACCTGCTGGCACTCTAAATATAGCGGGAGCCACCTGCTGCTCTACATAAATTGTGCAGACCGCCCGCTGGCCCTCCAAGTTTCAAACTTTAACTTATATATCTAAGTGGGAAAATGTTCTTTTTTATATTAGTACTATATACTGTAATAGCAAGGGCTGGCACATGTCCCTCTAAAACTGCTGAGTGAGGGCCACCTGATGGACCTCTGACATTAGTGAGGGTCACCTGCTGGCCCTCCAACAATAGTGAAGGCCGACTGGTGGTTATCTAACAATAGTAAGGGTCACCTGATGGCTTTCCACAAATAGTGAGGGCCGCCTGATGGCCATGAAAAAAAACTTTGCAACTTTTAGAGTCCTCCTACATGAATTATACAGGATGTGTCTGATCATGTCTCACACACTACATGGTCAGATAAGGTAGTAAATTTGTTAAAATTAAATTTCCTGGTGAATTTTTTTTATAACCATTGAAAGCAATGCAAACGTGCAAAAATGCAGCAAAAACACTCCGTGACAACATCCCAAGGTGTGGAGGAGCATTTTTCCCTGTTATTTATTTTGCCTTATATACAAGTCATTATCCTGGAAAGACTGTCTCTTAACATTTTTTTCCAGTAAAATCCATTTTATCTTTAGTTTTGTATGTTTTACTGTCAATCCATAAAAGTGGCGTAAAACTCTGACAACATTGTTCCCAGCAGCAACCTGGGATTCAAAAATGCTTGCAGGTGTCTTCCCTAAGGTTTTCCCATGCCGTTTCAGCGCCGTTTTCATCGATTTGAGCAATTTTTAGACTCCTCCAGACCTTCAGTGTGGCCGCCGGAAAATGCTCTAGTTTCCCTTTGGCTTCCATTATACTTTTTATTTGGGTTGAGCCCCTGAGCATTACGATTTGCTTGACTCAAGTAACGAGCACCCGAGCATTTTAGTATTCACTGATCACTACAGATGAGCGGACCTTTTAAGGTTCGGTTTGGCTATGTTCGCTGAACTTCCCTATGTTTGCCGAACTTAACCGAACACTATTGAATGGAATGGGAGGCAAAAGCAAACACATAGACAACTCCATCAGGGGGGCAATTAGCTGCCAAAAAAATTTCAGTTCTGCTTCATGTTACATCTAGGAACTCTGATTGTTTCACAACTGCTTGACCCAGTACATAAGAGATGCATTGAATCTGGGTCTCTTATCCTACATTGCGCTGCTCTCATATGAGGTAGCAAAAACCTGGTGACAGATTCCCTTTAATACTTGATTAATTCTGAACATGCAATTCAGTTTTGGTCTCTCTCTTCTTTTCACACACCTGTTTCTGTGCAGGTCTGCTAACATTAGCATCAAAGGTCCTTCTTCTTTCAGTACTCTTCCCTATCTGCCTAGCAAGATGAACTGAATTTCTTTTGCTCACGTAACTCCTCCCACCATGGGCTGGCTCCAAAAGTTAACTCTATCCACTGGTTAGCTAAGTGTTGTAGGCCACTAAATAGATAAAACAAAATTCAAAACATGTCAATGCATTATATATTCCATAGGATGTTCAAGGGGTGGTTTTAAATGGATTGCTCATGGATGCACATTATTCCATGGCACTTTTGCCATGTGTTTTTTTTATTGGTGACTATTGAAAGCATATTTTACTTTGATCTGAATTCAGACCAAAGTCATCCTTTCTAATGAATGTATATGCGTTTCTAACACATACAGTATCACGTGAAAACCATCCAAGCTGTATCCATTTGATGTCCCGTTGAAACCTGGATGTGTGAATAAGGCTATAGATAAAGAAGGACTGGCCAGTGCATGTACATGCTGTTCTACATTTGTGGAACCATCAAGGTATACATTGTAATCCACTGACTGGACCTTGCTGGTCCGTAGTGTACTGCACTAGTTAGCCCTAGCAGGTATACAATGCAATCCTCAGTCTGGCCATTGCTGGTCTATAGATATGAAAATGGTATTGCCACCCTCTTACAAATATTAAAGGGGTTATCCATTAATTTTTTTAATATTTTCCCTATGGTCCTTATCACTTATCGGTTATTAGTTGCTAAATACCTGCTTGTTCTGCCTTGTGAGAATCTCTACTGGCTCAGAGAGGTCCTAGACCCCTCCTGCCAGCGATTCTCCTGCTTCCTGTGAAATCACACAGACAGAGCAGCTGTTTCTCTTACGATCTGTTCTTTCGACAGAACATCACTGACGACATTATGTTGATTGACAGCCGTCTCCACATTGAGTTAGGATAAGCTGTCTGTCAGTCAAGATAACACTGGCAGTAATGCCTGTTGACAGGTCATAGCAGAAGGCAAGGAATTGCTCTGTTGACATGACCTCACAGGAAGAAGGAGCATACCAAGGAGGAAAGGACTGTTCTGAGCTGGGAGAGATCGTTACAAGGCAGGCAGTTAGCAACTGCCTACCAATAAATCAATAAATGCTTAGCCAAAAGTATATATATATATATATGTATTTAAAAGAAAGTCCAGGATAAACCCTCTACTGTTGCCAAGTAAACTGAACCCCACTGTTAAATGCTGAACTGTCTGGGACTATGATAAGTTTTCATGATTGTTCCGGATTAAGGTTTCCTCTTTCACCCATATGTTAACCCAACCTGTTGGAATGTTATACTGCTTGATTTCTTTTTATAAGGTACTGTAATTGCTACAGAATTTAATAGTATTATCTAAAACTGCACTAATTCTACTCAATACCATAACAGATATCTATTACACAGCAAGAAAACAACAATTGCCACATAATGGTTTTCCAGGGTTGCAGACCTGGGTGAAATCTTATTAGTATTCTAACAAGGCCACATTTATTCACTTGTCTCGGGTTTCATTGTGAAGAAGAAAAATCCTAAACCTCTCTTTATTTCTATCAGTTTACCATTTAATATAAAAAGACAGATGTAATTGAAAAATCCTGGCTTATTGTTAGACTATCTCTTAAAATGTAAGTTTTAGAGTCCTTATGATATACAGAGTCAGTGGGGAAATTTATGAAACTGTCTGAAAGAAAAACTGTCTTTGTTGCCCATAGTAGAGATGAGCAAATTAATTTGAGTCAAGAGGGTTTAAAAAAAGTAAAATTATACTTACCTCTCACTGACCATCTCCTTGTAGTTACCCGGTCTTGACAGTTTTTGTCCTTTCAAGCACGTCTTTGGTCTTCTTCACAGGTATGGCAAGTAGCAGGTGAGGGTCATGTAAGTATTATAATTTCTTTATTATTTTTTTATGCTGCAGGTGTAATAATGAGCAGGTACTGAGTATGTCACCACGGAACAGAGACAGATCAAAAGTTAAAGGGTTTATTTACAGGGATATGATACTCCTCACAGGGAGAAAGTAGTGGGGATTAAACTGGCTTTTCTAACAGTATATTAAACAGTGTATTGGAACTAGAACAAGTAACCAAACAGACAAGCAGAATAACAGCAATGAACAAGTATTCCTGTAACTTATCAGTCTGATGAAATCTTGCTTGAAGGGTCGTCTTCTCCAACGTAGGCGTCGTCAGCAGTGGTGCTTGTAGTCTCTCTTGTCTCTGTAGTCTCTATTAACCCGCAACAGGGGTATCAGGGGTTAATGTGGAAGGCAGGGGGGACATGAGGCAGACTGGGTCTCCTCTTCTCTGAGTCTTTGCTTTAAGACTAACAGTTTCTCCGCCGGTATGGTGCTCAGTCTCTCTGTAAGTTTCACGGCAGGAATTAGGGGCTCTGTACTACCACCGCGGGTACCAGGGATGCGCGCGCTGGTCACTGTCTCAGCACGGTCAGTAAGGCACACTTCTCTAGTCACTGAGGACTCCGCTTCCACATACTCACAGACAGCAGTATCTATGTGACGTCCTCCTGTCCTTGCCCTCTGACCAGGAGTTCTCTCTCTTCTCCTGTGCGCGGCTGCGACCTGCTCTGTCTGTTGCACATGCTGCTCTGAGCTCCGCATGCCCGGCTTTCCCGCCCTCTGCCTGTCTTGCTTCCTGTCACGGTCTGAAAGTCTCCCCCCCCCGGGAAACCTGCTGTACAGCTTACTGGTTCCGGACATGGAACAGAGAAGGTAACCCTCTTCTGACTCTTCTTGTGTTTCACCCCTTACATTCTCCCTCTTGTTTTGCTCGCCATTCCACGGGTGAGAGTTTCTGAAGTTCCTGTTGACAATCTTCCAATCCCTGCACAATCTGCTGCCAGATGAGCTCATCCTGATTGTAGCGAATGGGGGATACACCAGCCGTTGAATGTTCAGAGCATCTCAAATCAGCAGGGGCAACGGTGTCAGTTGCTGTGGGAGGAACAGGAGTCGGGGCCACTCCCAACATGTTGGTAGTTTCAGGCACTAGCCCTGTTTCCGGGTTCCCTGGGGGAAATTGGGAGTCTCCCTCATCTTCAACATCAATATTGACCACTGGTACGGCCAGTGGGGGCACTGGAGCCAATTGAACTGATTCAGGATCTCGAGACAAACAAAGACACAGCATGTTCTAATGCAGCGTGTGAGTGGGGGCCCCTTCTTCCCTTTCTGGCTGGACCTCATAGACGGTACCCTTGTTGCCAAGTCACCACTTCACCCTGTATGGCCTTTTCTCCCGCCGGCACTCCAATTTGTTGTGTGGGCGCTTTTCCCTCACCAAGACTTGGTCTCCAGGTCGCAGAGCTGTCCCCTTTTGAGAAGTGACTTGAGGATGTTCCAATTCCTGCAGCCGGTTCTGCACTAGCCGATGATTAGTCCGTAGCCAACTACGGTGTTCTTGAACCCAGGAGTACACCCCCGTCCGTGGGTAGTCCTCCTCGGGCTCCAACTCCAACTCTGTCAACTCCTTCCTGGACTGTCCGAAGAAGAGAAAGTAGGGTGTGAAGCCGGTGGTGCTGTGCTTCCGATTGTTATACACCCACACCAATTCAGGGACAAACTCAGTCCAATGTGCCTCCTGGTCTTCTTCAAGAATCCTCAGCATTTGGATCAGGGTGCGGTTAAATCTCTCACAAGCTCCATTCCACTGTGGATGATAAGGAGTTGTCCGGGACTTATTGATCTTGTACAGCTGGTGCAGTTCCTCCATCACCTTTCTGAGGAAGAAGGCCCCCTGATCGGAATGGATGCGTTTGGGGCACCCGTACACCTGAATGAAGTGTTTGCAGATTGCGTGAGCAGCAGACTCAGCAGTCTGGTCCCGTGTAGGTGTCACTATGGCAAACTTAGTAAAATGGTCTATCATCACTAAACAGTGCTCATAGTCTTGGTGCACTGGTCCAATTGTCAGGTAATCTATGGTCAGTAGGTCAATAGGGCCAGAGGACTTCACCATCTCTGTGGGGGCCCCTTGTTCTGGTGGTTTGACCAGTTCACAACTCCGATACTGTTGGCAGACCCTTTCCACGACATTCCTTAGATAGGAATGATAGAACAGATGCTTCAACCACTGGAAGGTTTTTTTCCGGCCCAAAGTGCGCTCCTTTTTCATGCACTTCCATAACCACCTGGTCTACCAGGGACAAGGGAATAACAATCTGCTAGACAAGGTTGAGTTCTGATTGGAGGAACATCTTCCGGTACAGGATACCATCCCGCAACCGTAGTCTTTCCCACTGTCACAGCATCTTCAGCATCTCAGGTGAGGCAGACCTCCTCTCGCTTTGGCTGGGCCTCTGTCTAGACGCGACCCACTGTCTCAACTGGACTATCTCCTGATCCTCCTGCTATATCTGGACATGATCTTCGTGGGGCAGCTCCAGCAAATTCACACGGGCCTCCTCCTTACCAGTTTTCCACGTAGCTGCCACCGTCCTGGCAGTCTTTCTAAAGTCGGGGACTTCCACAGCCTCTAGCTCTTCGTCCCGACTGGGCACTGGTTTGCGATAATTCACTCGAGAAAGGGCATCAGCATGAACATTCTCTGCTCCTCTCTTATAGGAGATTCTGTATCGGAACTTGGCCATCTGGGCTACCCAACATTGCTCTAGAGCCCCTAACTTAGCAGTCTCTAGATGAACCAACTGATTGTTAGCCGTACATACATGAACTTCCGAGCCAGCCAAATACTCCACAAACTTCTCAGTCGTTGCCCACACCAGCGCCAACAGCTTCAATGAACTGTAGTTTTCTGGATTTTTCTTTGAGTCATGTAAAGACTGACTGGTGTATGCTATGACGCGCTCTTTTCCGTCCTGCATCTGGGATAGCACTGCTCCGAGCCCCTGTCGACTCCCATCAGTGTGTAAGATGAACGGCTGTGAGAAGTCAGCATAGGCCAGCACAGGGGCCTCCGTCAAAGCCTTCTTCAGGGCTAGGAATGCTTCTTCCTGACGCTTTTCCCACTGTATGCTCCTGTTTTTGGCACAAGTGGGTGCTACCCTCAACAACTCCAGAAGGGGATTTGCAATGCGGGTAAAGTCTATTACGAAGCGTCAGAAGTATCTGATGAGTCCCAAGAATGCGCGCACATCTTTCACGGTTTTTGGGGTTGGCCACACTTGTACCGCAGCAATCTTTTCCTGAGAAGGCCTCACTCCCTCAGCAGAGACAACGTGCCCCAAGTATACAATTTCAGTCCGGAAGAGGTGACACTTCTGGGGTTTCACTTTCAACCCGTACTTCTGTAGCTGACTCAGAACCTGCTCCAATCTCTGAAGATGTTCTTCAAAGGTGGGGGCAAAGACGATGATATTGTCCAAGTACATCAAAGTGGCTTCAAAGTTCAGGTTTCTTTGACATCTCTCCATGAGGCGTTGAAACATTCCTGGAGCATTGGCTAGGCCGAAGGGCATACGGTCGAACTCGTACAATCCCATTGGAAGGATGAAATCTGTCTTTGCTCGATCCCGTTCGGACATTGGTACTTGCCAGTAACAGCTGGCCAGATCTAACATGGAAAAGTACCTGGCATTCACTAGCGCCGACAGGGACTCCTCCATCCTCAGCAGTGGATATGAGTCTCGCACAGTGCAAGCGTTGAGCCGGTGGTAGTCAACACAGAAGCATAGGGACTTGTCTTTCTTTCTCACCAAGACTATGGGGGCAGCCCTCTGACTCTCACTTATAACTCCCTTCTTCAACATCTGCGACTGCATCCACTTTAACTTCCTGGTATATCTGTGGGGGTATCTGGCGGTACCGTTCTCAGATTGGTGCCGCATCCCCGGTGGATATCTCGTGGGTGATGGATGTGGTGTGCCCAAAGTCGTCTTCGTTTTTGGAGAACACTTCCTGGTATTTTCCCAACAAGGCTTCCACCAGGGGCACCTGCTGAGGGGTCAGTTCTGAGAGCTCTGCGATCATGTGTTCCAGTATCCGTCGCCCCCCCTGCAGCATTCTGGGGTCTGGGGCTGCCTCCGCCTTGACGGTCACCAGCCACGGATCTTTTGGCCTTGCAGTCAGCTGTACTATCTCAGTTGGAATCAGCTCGTCTGGGAGTCTCAGGACGTGGGCAACTTCACTTTTGGGGGCTAAAGTTGCATCAGTCTCCCCCAAATTTATACAGAGCACGAGGACAGTGCCATCCCGCACAGTAGCCAGGGTCCATGCAACCAATATTCCTGAAGGCAGCTGGTCGACTCTGCTGGGTTCAATTTGGACCTCCACCCCCTCCAGGTGAATATCAGATCGAACAGGTAGGGGAAGCACAGTCTGTCCAGGGGGCAACACTCGATTAATAGAGGCGGGTGCGATGACTTTGCTGAGTTCCTTCCCATCACTGTATGCTTCCTGGACCTGAGCTGTCCATATCAGTTGCTGGAAGACCCTTCTCTGAGGGGTTTGGTTGCTCCATTGCTGCAGGAACTGATCCGGGAACTTGTTGAAAAGAAGGCTCCTGAGATCTTTAAGCATATTCATACCCAGGGTCACGGTATGGTCCTTAGCTGCTTCTCCATCCACCAGTACTATGCCTCTTCTCTCCACATCTTTACAGCAGACTTCTATGTTCATCCATACCACCCCTGCGACCGGGATGGGTAAGTGGTTGGCCGCCATAAGTTTGATCACTGGGCCCCATTCTGGCTGTAGTGCCTCTGTGAAGTGATGGCAGAAATATCCTTCAGGCATGGTGGTCACTTGTGAGCCGGTGTCTACCAGGCGCTGCACTGCTCTTCCATTGATCTCTGCCCAGACCAGGGGGCAGTGGAAACAAGGCTGGTGGGATTTCTGCTACTCTTCCTCCAATCTTCATGCTCTGGGCGTCGTCCCCCGGGCTTGGAGATACCTAGTTTAATGGATGGCGCCGGGATGGTCGGCTCTGCCGAGGACACCACCGGGCGACATGGCCGGGTTCTCCACAGGTATAACACGTAGGAGGGCTTCTCCTCCGGGTAGCATTACTCTCACATCGGGGGGCAATTTCTCTGTCCCGTACCAAAGGGCCGGACTCTACCACCAGAGGTCTTTTTGAGGCTGCCATTTCTTCATGTAAGAACACCGTGAGCACAACTCAAGATGGTGCTAAGGTTAGGTTCCCAGACCGTTAAAGCAACAAATATAAACCTAGCACTGAACTTAAAGGTATTTGCAAGGCGGTTTATTGTAGTACACGAAAAAAGACGTTTCGGTCAATGTGACCTTCTTCAGTTATGAGGAGAATAGTCTCTCTAAGGTAATGAGCTTGTAACAAGCTCATTACCTTAGAGAGATTATTCTCCTCATAACTGAAGAAGGTCACATTGACTGAAACGTCTTTTTTCGTGTACTACAATAAACCGCCTTGCAAATACCTTTAAGTTGAGTGCTAGGTTTATATTTGCTGCCATTTCTTCATGGACCTGTCTAATCTCTGTCTTCAGGTCTTCCACCCATTGAGGGATAGTGTCTGTGGTGGTGGTTACCTCCCCACTCTGTATCTTTCCCACTGGCCCTGTCACTCCCTGCTCTTGCTCTCGTGCACGCGCCTCACTGCCAGAGAAAGTTATATCTGCCTTTACCTGCATGCGCTCTTGCAGGGCTTGTTTCATCAACATGTCACGCAAATCCATCACCAGCTGATCCCGGAGCACAACGTCAACTGACCCTACACCTACGCCGTCCTTCCGTTTGATGGCAGTATGGAGCTCTTGCAGCGCATTCATAAATCGTGTCACGGTCTCCCCCTCTCTTTGTACCTGGTGAAACAATCGCTTGCACAGTTCCCCTACGTCAGTGGGATCCCCGTGCGTCTCCTCAAGTATGCGGAGCACTTTGTCCAGGGTATCTCTCGGGGGGACCTAAGCATGACAGAATCCCGTGCCTCACCCTCCAGAGCCATTAATGCAATTTCTGCTTCCAGTGTCATGGGATGCATCCGCATCATTTCCCGGATACGCTCCATCCAACTCCACAACATCGCATTGCTCCCAGTAAACTTTGGCAAATTATTCAACAGGGCTCCCAGGGAAATGCTAGACCTGGGGCCTTCCCCAACTGCTTGATCTGTCCTTCCCGCGTTACCGTGTGACATCCTGCCTACTACGCCAAGTGTAATAATGAGCAGGTACTGAGTATGTCACCATGGAACAGAGACAGATCAAAAGTTAAAGGGTTTATTTACGGGGATAAGATTCTACTAGCAGGGAGAAAGTAGTGGGGATTAAACTGTCTTTATAACAGTATATTAAACAGTATACTGGAACTAGAACAAGTAACCAAACAGTCAAGCAGAATAACAGTAATGAATGGGTATTCCTGTAACTTATCAGTCTGATGAAATCTTGCTTGAAGGGTCGTCTTCTCCAACGTAGGTGCCGTCAGCAGCGGCACTTGTAGTCTCTGTAGGCTCTGCAGTCTCTATTAACCTGCAACAGAGGTCTCAGGGGTTAATGTGGAAGGCAGTGGGGACTCGAAGCAGACTAGGTCTCCCCTACTCTGAGTCTTTGCTTTAAGAATAACAGTCTCTCTGCCTGTACAGTGCTCAGTCTCTCTGTAATTCTCATGGCAGGAATCAGGGGCTCTGTGCTACCACCGCGGGTACCTGGGCTGTGTGCGCGGATCACTGTCTCTGCACGGTCATTAAGGCACACTTCTCTAGTCACTGAGGACTCTGCTTCCACATACTCACAGACAGCAATATTTATGTCATGTCCTCCTGTCCTTGCCCTCTGACTGTGAGTTCTCTCTCTTCTGTGCGTGGCTGTGACCTTCTCTGTCTGCTGCACAAGCTGCTCTGAGCTCCGCACGCCCGGCTTTCCCTCTGCCTGTCTTGCTTCCTGTCCCAGTCTGAATGTCTTCCCCCCCCGGGAAACCTGCTGTACAGCTCAATGGTTCCGGACACGGAGCAGAGAAGGTAACCCCCTTCTGACTCTTCCTGTGCTTCACCCCCTTACACATGTATTATGTTTTTTTTTAATTTTGTGTTTACTATGCTATAGGGGCTTGTGAGACCCCAGGCACATTAAATTTGCATGAAAGAAAAGTTCTGAAGAAATTTGAACAAACTGGAATATTTTAAGATTTTTGTTCAAATTCAAATTTTTGAAAATTTGCTTTTTCATGTGTCAATCAAAGTTCAGCTTTCAATTTTGAACAGCGCTCTAAGAAATGATACTGCAGTAGGATTTCTTGACGTGTATTAAAGAAAGAATGATTGCAGAATGATGTACTGTGCACCAGCTCAGCCTTTTTTTATGATCTTCTTTTAACTGCTTAAGGATTCCAAAACCACAAAGTGGTTAAAAAAGGGCCCTGAACGATTGGAAGCCACTAACTATTAATAGATACAGATGCAAAAGGTGTCAATAAAGTTGTTATAAAAGATGCTTCGTGAACAACACAGCCTGGAATGCCGGTTTCTAAAAGATGACATATGCACACCTTCTTAGACAGTGGAGTAACTAGAGTGCTACAAATAAATCATGTCCGTTGCACCCATTAGGCATAAGGGAGCGTCATACCCAAGAGATACTCAAGCGATGCACTTGATCTAAAATCCACAGAACCATTTGGAGACTGCACTTGTTTGGAAGTTTCATGTATAAGTTCTTTATTCCGCCATAAAATGACTGCACCAACATTTTGATCTGTCTGGTCTTTTTCAAGTTTAAAAAACTTATATATGAACCTTTCTAAGAAGTGCTTTCTTCAGTTGGTTCAGTGACGTAACTAGTGTCCAAGGCACCCCAATGGAAAATTAAGCCGTGGGCCCCCATCTGCATGTTGGTCAGATGTATGGGCCCTTGCAGTGTTCTAGATTCTATGAAGACATTTGTATTCACCCCCCCATGTAATAATGTCCCCTGTCCTGGCTGTTTCCAGCAATAATCTTCCCCCATCCTGGGCCCCTTCCAGGATTAATGTCCCCCATCTTGGGTCCCTTCCAGTAATAATGCCCCCATAGATCTGAGTGCCTTTCAGCGTGTATTGCAGTGCAGGGAGTCGGCAGGTCTCTGCGCCGCAATTCGCTTCAACTGAATGTCATCCAAGGATGCACATCCAGCTGAAATAGGTGGCCCCCCTCCAGCATGGCCCCAGTCAGTGTGGCAAAGAGTCACTGTCTTAATCTTGCATATAAATACTCTAGATAAGACAAACTTGTTTTTGGTAGTATCCTGCACTAAAGGCCCTTTTACATTTAGCGATGCACCAGTGATCCGACGAGCGATCCGACCCGGTCAGGATCGCTGGTGCATCGCTAAATGATCGCTAGTGAGCTTTCATACAGAAAGATCTCACAGCGATGCAGCAGCGACGCAGCGCACGATACTTACCATTCACACACAGCGATCCTGCGTCCTCCCGCCCGCCTCCACGCGTCGCTGGACGTCACAGCAGGAAGTCTCAGCAGGAAGCGCCCGACGAGAAATGGAGCCGGACATTCTCGCGCGATCAGCGATGAGCAGCGGGGGAGCCGGTCGTTGGTAAGTATCACACATAGCGATATCGCTAGCAATATCGCTATAACGTCACAAAACCAGTGACGTTTTAGCGATATTGCTAGCGATATTGCTTAGTGTAAAACCCCCTTAAGGAGACATGAATCACCATCCGCATAATGGACTAGCTAAGGCTGGTTTCACATTAGCGTTTTTTAGCGCAGCGCATCGTGCGTGTTCTTGCGCATGCGCCATGCGCCCTATGTTTAACATGGCGAGCGCATGGTCGAGCGTTTGCATGTGTTCGTATGCGTTTTCGTGCACATACGTTTTTTTTGGAGTGTACGCCTAGGCGCGCCGGATGCAACCTGTTGCATTTTTGGTCCGTCCAACCTGTGTCAAAAAACGCATGCGCATGCTTGCGCATGGAATGCGAGAAAATAACACATTACAGTCTATGGGAACGCAGGCATGCACATGTAAATGCGCACGCCTGCGTTTAACATCGCTTGCGTTTTAAGAATTAACATGGCTAGAAACTGGTTAAAACGCATGCGCCAAAAAAAGCAAGCGCATGCAAATGGCATGATGCGTTTTTTGCATGAGTTTCTATTGCACACGAAACGCTGCGCAAACAAAGCACAAATGTGAACTCGCTGCAGGTCCTGGTATTAAGCAATGTGAACCACCTATTCCATAACCCTATCTTTGACTCCTCTTTTGATTGGCTAGCCTGTTGTGACATCATCATTGTGGCATGATGAACATGTAAATTCGCAATAGCCAGGAGATTTGAAAAAAAAAGAGCCAGGAATGCTGATAGGTAAGAAGTGGTTCACTGTGCTCCCTTCTGACCACTACGGATTACTGACAAGGATCCAGGGGTCTTCTTCTCTGGAGTGACAACCCTTTCTGAGCACTTGGTATGTTTTGATTCTTCTCTGTTTCACAGCGCTTTTTGCCTGCAAGTTGATTGCATTGTTGCACATTGCACTTTTTATGTCCCATTTTTTTGAGTAGGACTATTATAGGTATAGCACCCCTCATTACTAATTTTTGCTTGCACGTTCAAGAGCTATAATACATCAATCATCCAATCTTTTGGTATTTCCACCTTATATACTTTTTCCACTCATGAGTAAGGATCTACATTACCACTATGATGCACTAACTATTCTCCCAAGTGAGAATTTGATGTGTCATGACACAGCTGTCGGGTGACCTGGGACCAGGGGCTCCTTCCCTGTCATTAACACTAGGGGGCGCCCTAGCTGGCCCTACTGCCCCAAATTTTTCTAAAGGTGAAGATGTCAGGGCCTCCACCCATGCCTTGTCTCCTGAGTTAGCCGTCCGTCTGTTCTCTTCCCCTACCCAGGGAAGAGGGGCACTACTGTGCCCCGTAGTACACAACTCGACAAACATAGCAACACAAACAAGGGTTAACAGAAAACTCCAGCCATACAAAATATTCACTCACCTTTAACAGAAGAATGCACCGGGGTGTGGATATAGGGGAATAAACCAAAATAGAGAAGGATAGGGAATTGCCATGCATGCAAACCAACTATCAGTCACTAATAACTGCTCCAGCTCTCCTCATAAGAGCTCCTCTCACTCCGTTAGCCATGCAGCAATAAAGCCATCTCTGACAAGGATTTGTATCAGAGCCCAGATTATAAAGCGAAAAGTAGTGACTAACCAATCTCAGCTGTGAGCACAGGGATTTACAACATGGCTGATTAACCCCTGTTCTGCCAAAAGGAATAAACACATTTGAAATGAAGAAGTGCGCCAGAGTAGGAGCAATCAGATGCTGTGGTTTTCTGGCCCCACACTGTCGTGGTAACCCCGTGACAGTACTCCCTCTTCTATGAGGGACCAGGCTTATCAGGGTTTGTCACTTGAAAAGCCCAGATCAGTCTGGCCACATGAACATCAGATGCTGGTACCCACATCCTCTCCTCAGGACTATACCCCCTCCAATGTACCAGGTATTGAAGTGACTGACGAGCAACACAAGAATCCAACATCTTTGCAATCTGAAACTCCAAGTTTACATCGACAATGGCAGGAGATTGTAGTAGAGGTGATGGTACTGAAGATGCAACATATTTTTTGAGGAGAAAACGATGAAATACTTTTCACGTGCTGCGCTGATTCTTTGGAATGCACTGCCCAGACTAATATGATTAATCCCCAATCCCCACAGGTTTAAGCGTGCCCTAAAAACGCATGTGTTCAGACTGGCCTACCGCCTCAACGCTTTAACCTAAATATTCCTGTGTGGCTCATTTCAAAATTTTTTACCATATCCAGGTTTCTCCCATCATGTTCTCACAAGCCTTTTGCATTTAATAGCCCTCTGTGTCTGTACTGTTACATATTTAGACTGTTAACTGGTTCATGCAGCAGCAGCAACACCCGATTCTTACACTAGGGACGGTCCAAACAATCAAAACAATAAAAGCAATTGTTACCATCCACCTTTCGTGTCTCCCCTTTTCCCTTATAGATTGTAAGCTTGCGAGCAGGGCCCTCATTCCTATTGGTATCTGTTTTGATCTATGTGTTTATTGCTATGCTATGCTGTAATGTCTATTGTCTGTAGAAGTCCCCTCTATAATGTAAAGTGCTGCGGAATATGTTGACACTATAGAAATAAAATTATTATTATTATTATTATTATGTATCCTAAAGGTAGACAGTAAAGCAAGGCAAAATGCAATGGGATTGACAATGGCTGCAATCTTATAAGGAACAATAAACCTGTGACCCATTTTCCAATATGGAACCTTCAGCTTAATGTTCCTAAAGGACAGACACATCAATTCACCAACATACAGGTCTGGACCCAACAAACGTCTCCGATTAGCCACACTCTTATGTTTGGATCCCATTTTCCTTAAATTATTTGTAACCCCCTGCCATATGGTAGAAATAGAAGATGACAATTGTTCTGCCTCCAGTAATTCAGAAGGACGATTACTATTAAATGAACTAAACTGAGGATGGAACCCATATGCCCCAAAAACAGAGACTTACCAGTCGATTCCTGACAATGGTTATTTACAGCGAATTCGGCGGTAAATAGGTTACCCAGTCCTCCTGATTTTCATATACAAAACACCTGAGATATGTCTGTAAATTCTGGTTGAAAAGCTAGCTCAGGACCCTATTCCATTTTTGAAGACCATATTGCAAAAGAGTCCAAATTCCCCTCATGGCATTGATATTGAGATTGAGATACTTTTGCCCTATCGTACCAATCACCTCTTCATACTCATTCTCTTCTATTTGTTCCCCGGCTCCTACAACCTTCAGTAACTATATGTTTGGTACCATGAGCCCCCTTTGATCGTTGTAATCCATCCTCCCATGGCACCCACTAGTGCGTCGGAAGTCCAGAACTTAGAGACATTGTTTTCCCTTTCGCATTCTCCTCTGTTTCCACCTCTTCCTCTGGGACCAACACCTCCACCTTCTGCAGACTATTCATAGTGTGCTCCAGCATGTAGATGATTAGAATAGTGATGCTGATGATGTCATTGTCAGAGTTAACCATCTTAGTAGCCATTTTGAAAGAAGAAGGGGACAGAAATCCTTCTTCTGTTCCAACTCTGCAAGCCTGATTTACACCACATCCATGCTATGTTGACCCAGGCTCATACAAAATAACCTCACTGCACCAGGTTTCATTGCTGCTGCCACAGTCACTGGAACATGTGCAGAGTGGAATGCCACCTTGCCAGTGTAGGGTTCGAGCAGGCTCACAGGATGCAGTGACGAGACACGAGACTGAATGTGGGGTGAAATAAACTTTTATAAGTTTTAAAGCCACAAGGGCTAAACTGCTTCAATCAGACAAAGGGGAAACACCTATTTGTCCTCGCAGGGACTCGTAAAACAACATTAAAAACAAAAAGGGTCCTTATTTTTTCTATAATACACTTAGCCTTCCGGGCGTCGCTCGAGTTCACGACCACTCAGGGGTTGCAGATGTGGCTGCCTTGTAATCCACGACTTCCCGGAAGGACTTGTGCTTGTCCAGCCCCGAAGAGACCAGAACGATGGGGCGCAGCAGGCCCTGAAGAAACTGGACGGTGGGGCGCAACGGGCCCTGTAGAAACCGGAACGATGGGGCACAACAGGCCCTGAAGAAACCGGAACGATGGGGCGCAACAGGCCCTGAAGAAACTGGACGGTGGGGCGCAATGGGCCCTGAAGAAATGGGGTCGGTGGGGCACAACGGGCCCTGAGGAAGCTGGCACGGTGGGGCACAACAGGCCCTGAAGAAATGGGAACGGTGGGGGCACAGCAGGCCCTGAAGAGACTGTTCGGGGGGGTCAATCTCCCAGGCGTCCGTTTAGAGGCGCTCGTTCCCCAGCCAGGTCATGACGCAGTTTCAAAAACATAAACGTTAACAAATTCTGCTCAGTGTCCCCTCAGTAACCGGGACGGGGCTCTGCGGCCGCCTATAGCGAGGTGACGTCCCCTGAGGTCGGTGATGACGGGGCCGCAGCTGTGGGAGAAGACAGGGGGGCAGTGTCCTGGCCACTGTACCGGATTGCTGTGTCGTCGCAGCGGTCGCCTGAGATCCCGGTCCTGTCACACCACGGAGGGAATCAGCGGCCGTCACTTTATCTGAATGTTTGCGGGGGGAAACTCCCAGGGAGAGTCTCTTACGCGTCAACCTTTGGTCAGTCTCAAATTTTCCCTTTTCAGTCTCCTGCCTGTCTCTCTTTTCCACACCGTCAGTTGCCACAGTCCTCTCTCTGCCACACGGCTCTCTCCTTCCTGTCAGGCTCTCCTTCAACTGCCACCTTAGCGCGCCCCCTGCTCCTTTTACCTTCGCCCCGCCCCCTGTTGCCCTGACAACTTCAATCACATGTCTCCCTTTGTGATTCCCCTGATGTGGTTTCTTCAATAACCCTGATGGCGGTCCCCCTGGTTCCGGCCCAATCACTATATAGGGGTCCTCCTCCCCACATTCTCCCACCCTGTAAGCTCGCCAGTCCTCGGG
This sequence comes from Dendrobates tinctorius, assembly GCF_039654945.1. NCBI lineage: Eukaryota > Metazoa > Chordata > Amphibia > Anura > Dendrobatidae > Dendrobates > Dendrobates tinctorius. The sequence goes on from NW_027361697.1 coordinate 34,906,175, forward strand.
CGAGGGTGTTAGTCTATTGAGATTGGCCAGTAAAGGTGTCAATATTTGTTGCCAAACGTACTGGTCTTGTTCATACCGTTCGGGGGGGTTTGCCGGCTGTTGATCGCTCGGAGCGTCTAAGTTCGACTGGGGTGGAATCTTCTGGGGTGGTGGACGTCGGTGGGCTGCAAGATGCCGGTGGGCCAATTGTGTCAACTGGCTCATTATTGGGTGGAGGGCCCTTGGGAACTGGAGGGAAATCCTCGTCGTCTGAGTCCCAGCATATGGACTCCGGTTTGGATGTCTTCGGGATGGGTTCCAGTTGCTTCGGGTCGGTGGAAATACACGGGCGTAACATATTACGATGCACAATGCGGGTGGGCAGTGTTTCATCCTGCTCGGGCCGTATTTCGTATACAGGTCCTTCTGGATGGATACGGCGTAGTACCCGATAAGGACTCTCTTCCCAACGTGACTCCAGTTTATTCTGGGGGCGTTGATCTAGTACAAGCACACGGTCCCTGATTTGGAGATGGGGAGGGGAGGTTATATTCTTCCCTGGGTGTTCCCAGTCTTGAAGTTTGGTATGTACAATTCGGTGAAGAGTTTGCAACCTGTGGCGATGATTTTGGACCCAAGACGACTCTCCGGTCCAGGGCCGAGGCTCTTCGGGGTCCAACTCTACCTCCGTGATCCCTTTACCCTCTCATCCGAACAGCAGGAAATAAGGAGTATAGCCCGTTACTCGATGTACCCGATTATTATAAACCCACACTAATTCAGAAACATATTCAGGCCAACGAGCTTTCTTGTCACTCTCCAGAGTGCGTAGCATTTGAATCAATGTCCGATTAAATCGCTCACAAGCCCCATTCCCTTGCGGGTGATATGGTGTAGTCCGAGATTTATCAATCCCATAAAGATGATGTAGTTCCTCCATAACTTTCCCCAAAAAACATGCTCCCTGGTCGGAATGTATACGTTGAGGACAGCCGTACACTTGTATAAAGTTTCTGCAAATTGCGGAGGCGGCTGATTCCGCGGTCTGGTCTCGAGTAGGGGTAACCACAGCGAATTTGGTGAAATGATCGACCATGACGAGGCAGTGTTCGTATCCCTGGAATGCGGGACCAATGTGCAGATAATCCACCGTCAGGAGCTCCAAGGGTTCTGAAGTCACAATCGTCTGTGTTGCGGCCCTCTGAGCAGGCGGTTTGGCCAATTCACATAAGCGGCAAGTACGGCAAACTTCGTCCACAACAGCCGACAAGTGTGGGTGATAAACTTTCTGTTGTAACCATTGCAAAGTCTTTTTGACTCCAAAGTGGGCCCCTTTTTCGTGAGCCTCTCGAGCCAGTTCGTGTAGTTGAGCTCCGGGCGTAACCACCTGCCAAACAGTCGTTGAGGTTGTTTGCGAAGTGATCTTACGGTACAGTAATCCCCTTCGGATAATCAGTCTCTCCCATTGTCGCAGCATCAGCGACAGGTCTTGGGTCAAAGCTTGTCGTTGAGTATCAGTGGGTAATTGACCAGCGGCGACCCATGTCCGGAGAAGTCCAACTTCTTCATCTTCTTGTTGCTGTTGTATCCACTTATCACGAGATTGTTCCAGGATGCCCCTGTGGGCCTCTGGGGAAGATACTTTTGCATCAACATTGGTGAGCACGGCAGCGGTAAGAGCGAACGGTATTTCCTCTCCTTCCAATTCTTCTTCTCGATTCTGTCCGGGAGTTGTATGTCGAATCCTAGAGAGAGCATCTGCATGAACATTCTCGGCCCCTCTTTTGTAAATAATCTTGTAATTGTACTTCGCCATTCGGGCCACCCATCGCTGCTCCAAAGCCCCCAACTTGGCGTTTTCCAAATGAGCCAGTGGGTTGTTGTCAGTTCGCACTACCACCTCGGAGCCCGCTAGGTACTCTGCGAATCTCTCCGTCATAGCCCACACCACTGCGAGGAGCTCGAGCTTAAAAGAGCTGTAATTGTCAGGGTTACGCTCGGAGTCATGGAGTGAACGGCTTCCATATGCGATCACCCTTTCCCGGCCATCCTGAACCTGTGACAACACAGCTCCTAGCCCGTGAAGACTCCCGTCAGTGTGCAGGATGAACGGCTGAGAGAAATCCGCATAAGCCAACACTGGGGCATCCGAGAGTGCAGCCTTGAGATCTCGGAAGGCCTCTTCCTGAGGGTGTTGCCACTGGATTTTTCGCCCATTGGCCCCAGCAGAAGCCCCCTTCAGCAGGTCATGCAGGGCTCGAGCTCGACATGCAAAATTCTTTACGAAACGACGGTAATATCCAGCTAACCCCAGAAAAGCCCGCACGTCTTTCACCGTCTCGGGGGTAGGCCATTCCTGGATAGCAGCAATCTTCTCCCGGGATGGCCTCACACCTTCTGCCGAAACGACATGACCCAGATACTCAATCTGAGAGCGAAATAGGTGACATTTCTGAGGCTTCACCTTCAACCCGTACTTTTGCAGCCGGCTGAGTACCTGTCCCAACCGCTTCAGGTGGTCCTCGAAGGATGCGGCATAGACGATGATGTCGTCCAGGTAGATCAACGTGGCCTCAAAATTGAGATCCCCTAGACATCGCTCCATCAATCGCTGAAATGTCCCGGGGGCGTTGGCCAGCCCGAATGGCATTCGATTAAACTCAAACAGTCCCATGGGCACTATGAACGCCGTCTTAGCTCTGTCCTCTTCTTACATAGGTACCTGCCAGTACCCACTGGCCAAGTCCAGGGTCGAAAAATATGTTGCTTTACCCAATGCAGACAGAGATTCTTCTATGCGGGGCAGTGGGTATGAGTCTTTAATAGTGCAAGCATTCAATTTACGATAATCCACACAGAATCGTAGTGTACCATCTTTCTTCCGGACCAACACGATGGGGGCCGCCCAAGGGCTTTGACTTTCCTGTATCACCCCTTTTTGTAGCATCTGAGTCAGCAAAGTTTTCACCTCCTGATAGAGTTGTGGCAGAATCTGTCGATATCGTTCTCGGATAGGGGCCGCTCCTGCTGTGGGGATCTCATGAGTGATGGCGGTGGTACACCCAAAGTCGTCCTCATGACTAGCAAATACTTCATGGTACTGTCCCAGCAATGCTTTTACTTGTGAAAGTTGGGCCGCAGTTAGTCCAGAAAGCTCGGCCCGCATCTGCTCCAAAATATTTCGGCCCTTCTCTTGTGTCGAGACTTTGTGGGCCTGTAGGGTTCGTAATGTTACCTCCCCAGGATCCTCGGGGTGTACTCGTAATTGAACCGCAGCAGCGGGCAGCACTTCTTCTAGAGGCTTTACTAGTTTGGCCAGTACAGTCCGTGCTTTCAGAATGATATCTCGGTCTTCAAGGTTAACGCAGCGGACCAGGGCGGTTCCTTTTTGCACCGTAGTGAGGGAACGGGCCACCAGTATGCCAGGAGGTAAGTGCTCTGAGTGACACGTCTCCACCTGCACCTCTACGCCTTCCAAAGGTATCGGGGCCCGAATTGGCAGGGCCACCACTGTCTGTCCAGGAGGCAGCACAAGCAGGGGTGCCGCTGTCGCGATGACCTTGCCCAGAGCCTCACCCTCCTGGCAGTCCCGATGCACCCGCGCACCTCGCACCAGCTGCTGGAATACCTGTCCCTGAGCTGTGCGAGAACCCCACTGCTTCAGTGTCCTTTGTGTGGGATCATTAAGCAACAGGTTACCAAACTCTTTTAAAATATTCATGCCTAGGGTGACGGGGTGTCGTTGATCAGCTTCTCCTTGAGTCAGCACCACCCCTCTGCGGCCGAGGGGTTTACCGCACAACGTCACCTGCACCCACACTACCCCGGCAACCGGAACCGGCAGTTGGTTGGCGGCTACTAGTCTAATCATGGGCCCCCACTGAGGCCTTGCTGCCTCCGGAAAGTTTTGTTGAAAGTACGCTGCGGGCATATTGGTTACTTGTGACCCCGTGTCCACCAGACACCGGACGGCCCGGCCCTCTACTTCTGCCCAAACTTCAGGACACTTTGCTACCAAATCTTCGGGACTTCCACCACCCCTAGTTGTGGTTTTCGGCTCCGAGCGGCGTCCCCCCAGCCCGGAGCCCTTTAGTTTAATGGCCGCCGGGGTGGGTATCTCCCACGCCGCGGACACTCTCGGGCGAAGTGGCCTGGTTCTCCACACTCATAACACCGGGCCGGTAGAGATTGACCACCCCGCGGAGAGCGTGACCCCCAGGGACCGGGATTAGCACTGGGTCGCCCAGTCTCCGGTTCGGTTCTTCTCTTTACTTCAGCCAACTCGCTCTTTATATTTTTCAATTCACGCTTCATCTCCTCCACCCATTGAGGTTCCTCAACTGTGTTCGAGGAGGCCTCCACACCTCGGACCTTCCCCACGGGGACCGCCATCCCCTGCTCTTGCTCCTGAACCCGTGCCTGACTTCCCACTTCTGAAAAGTCGATTTGGGGATTCATTCTGATCCGTTCCCTTAAAGCCTGCTTTATCAGTGGATCTCACAGTCCAGTCACCAGTAGGTCACGTAGGGTTATGTCAACAGGTCCTACCCCTACCCCATCTTTTCTTTCAATAGCCGTATGCAACTCTTGGAGTACATTCATATACTGAGTAATCGTCTCCCCCTCTGCCTGCATCCGGCTAAACAGTCGGGTCCTTAACTCTCCCACATTAGTGGGATCCCCGTGGGTCTGTTCCACTATCTGCAACACCTTTTCAAAAGTGTTGCGGTGCCCCGGAGGTTTCAACATCACTGACCTCCGCACCTCCCCGTCTAGGGCCATGAGTGCCACTTCAGCTTCCAGGTCAGGGGTCATTGGGTGCATCCGAAAAAGCCCCCTCATCCGCTCTGTCCAGCTCCATAGCATAGTATTTGAGCCAGAGAATCTAGGCAGGTTGTTCAACATGGCCCCCAATGAAATGCTGGTACGGGGACCCTCATTATTTACAGAGCTTACAGTTCCCCCATGTTCGGGGCCACCACTGTCCACGCTCGGAGACTGCATCCTGCCAACTACGCCAAGTGTAGGGTTCGAGCAGGCTCACAGGATGCAGTGACGAGACACGAGACTGAATGTGGGGTGAAATAAACTTTTATAAGTTTTAAAGCCGCAAGGGCTAAACTGCTTCAATCAGACAAAGGGGAAACACCTATTTGTCCTCGCAGGGACTCGTAAAACAACATTAAAAACAAAAAGGGTCCTTATTTTTTCTATAATACACTTAGCCTTCCGGGCGTCGCTCGAGTTCACGACCACTCAGGGGTTGCAGATGTGGCTGCCTTGTAATCCACGACTTCCCGGAAGGACTTGTGCTTGTCCAGCCCCGAAGAGACCAGGACGATGGGGCGCAGCAGGCCCTGAAGAAACTGGACGGTGGGGCGCAACGGGCCCTGTAGAAACCGGAACGATGGGGCACAACAGGCCCTGAAGAAACCGGAACGATGGGGCGCAACAGGCCCGGAAGAAACTGGACGGTGGGGCGCAACGGGGCCTGAAGAAATGGGGTCGGTGGGGCACAACGGGCCCTGAAGAAGCTGGCACGGTGGGGCACAACAGGCCCTGAAGAAATGGGAACAGTGGGGGCACAGCAGGCCCTGAAGAGACTGTTCGGGGGGTCAATCTCCCAGGCGTCCGTTTAGAGGCGCTCGTTCCCCAGCCAGGTCATGACGCAGTTTCAAAAACATAAACGTTAACAAATTCTGCTCAGTGTCCCCTCAGTAACCGGGACGGGGCTCTGCGGCCGCCTATAGCGAGGTGACGTCCCCTGAGGTCGGTGATGACGGGGCCGCAGCTGTGGGAGAAGACAGGGGGGCAGTGTCCTGGCCACTGTACCGGATTGCTGTGTCCTCGCAGCGGTCGCCTGAGATCCCGGTCCTGTCACACCACGGAGGGAATCAGCGGCCGTCACTTTATCTGAATGTTTGCGGGGGGAAACTCTCTTATGCGTCAACCTTCGGTCAGTCTCAAATTTTCCCTTTTCAGTCTCCTGCCTGTCTCTCTTTTCCACACCGTCAGTTGCCACAGTCCTCTCTCTGCCGCACGGCTCTCTCCTTCCTGTCAGGCTCTCCTTCAACTGCCACCTTAGCGCGCCCCCTGCTCCTTTTACCCTCGCCCCGCCCCCTGTTGCCCTGACAACTTCAATCACATGTCTCCCTTTGTAATTCCCCTGATGTGGTTTCTTCAATAACCCTGATGGCGGTCCCCCTGGTTCCGGCCCAATCACTATATAGGGGTCCTCCTCCCCACACCAGCACATCGCATATCAGGCGTTTAACCAGTAAGCAGAAAGACCTTGATAGCGATGCATGTCGATGACCTGCGGGGTGCGATCGGCGGAAGTGAGCACACAATTATCATGCTTTCTGCAGAAGTGCATCCAGGATAGTGGCAGATAAATTTCTGTACTGCCAGGTTAACGATTTGAGCCATGCAATGCACATGTGTGAGGTTGCCCAGGCATAGGACTGCCTCCAGGTTTTCACCGTTATAGCATATATATTCCCTGGCTCCAAGTTTAGTGGAAACAGCCATTGCTCAAATTCTGCTTGGATAGCTATCCACACCTCTTGAGCAGTGTGACTGCAATCTCCAAGGCATATTAATTTAAACACTGTCTGATTGCGGTGAGCCCTGGCTGCTCAGTACAGAGGTGGGGGGATTCTCTCTCCACTGTTGAAAAACATGTCTGATTACAGGAGAGCTTTAGGGAGCAGGTGGAGGTCCTACAGGAGGTGGATGAAGTATTGGGTACAGAGATTTGACCCGCATGCCTTGGAGATTCCAAGACTTGTGAAGTAGCCCCTTGACCCCCTTCTCCCACAGACACTAGAGTCACCCAGTGCCTATTTAGCGATATGTAACAACCCTGGCCATGTTTGCTCTTCCAGGAGTCAGTGGTGAAATGCACCCAGGCATACATAGATTTTTTTCAAGGAATGGGTGACATGCTGTGTAGCGCAGGCACAGTATTTTTTAAGAAGTAATGGCAACTGAGTAACTGGTACTAGGGGACTGCAAAAGCCTTCAACTTTTGGAAACCGTCTGTATCCACCAGGAGGAAAGGCAGCATTTCTGTGGCCAACAGATTTGAGATAAAGGAGTTTAAGCTCTTCACTTTGGCATAAGTAGAAAGAAACATTGTTTTACATGATGACAAATGTGGGACCGAGTGCTAGCTGCAGTGCTGAGCAGAGTGAACATGACAGACTGCTAGACTGTGAGTGCGGTGCAAGCGTGGATGTTTTGGTGGATTGAGGAAGATGTTGTGTGCTAGGTGAAACAAATACAGGCATCTCCACTTCTGTAACAGTTGATGGACTCTCACTCATCCCAACTGTAGAGGGTAAAAAAGTGGAGTTTCTGCGACCAGAGACCTGTGTTAAAACACTTCCCACAGTGATGGAGAAGGAAGAAGTAGCAGATGCGGTTGATGGTATGCCCAGTGGTTGGTGAGGCCCGCTAGTCTGCATTTTAGGCAGTGAGAGTCTCAGACTAACACATGTTCATCGCAGATGTGTTGGCTCATGCATGTAGTATTCAAATTATTGCATCTAGTAAGTTGTTTTTTGCAGAGTTGACAGATAACGTGAGTTGGATCAACCTTTGCGGTCTCAAAAAAGGCCCAGGCTAGGCAACCCTTGCTTCACCTGCAAACTGCACACTCGTGACCGGTGCTGGCCACAACCACAGTTGTGGCTGAGGATTCAGTGCTTGTGGTGGTTTCATCATTCTGTGTCTATGCAGCAAGCCACAATGTAACATCCTCATCTTCCTCCTTCTCCAACTCCCCTGCTGAGCTACTCATCTGCGTGCCTCTGGGATCTACAAGCTCATTGTCATCCTCTCTGTTCTTCCATTCCTCGCCCTTAGAGCCACCACCATGTTTCCTTGTGGGCATAGTGTTCTTTGGGTGATAAGCTGTGTTGGTTTGGTGCCAGACATATCGTTTACCTTTGTGGCTGAAAATTGCAATGTTAGTCTCATCCGACCACAGTACCTTCCTCCATAAATTTGGGGAGTTTCCCACATGTCTTCTGGCAAACTCAAAACAAGCTTTACAATTTTTTTGTGCAAGTAAAGTCTTTTTTCTGAACACTCTTCCATAAAGGTCACCTCTATGGGGTCTACGGCTTATTGTGGTTTTATGGACAGATACTCCAGTCTGTGCTTGGGAACTCTGCAGCTCCTTCAGGGTTACCTTTGGTCTCTGTACTATTTCTCTGATGCCCTCCTTGTCAGGTGTGACAGGGTCACTGGCACAGGGTACGAGGTGAGATATGTGTCACTGCGCATGTTGGCGTCAGTGGTATGAAACCAGGATATTTTTCCTCCAGCACACTAAGCGTTGGGAGTGTTAACGTAAGACTGCATGCATGGGCTGATTTTACGTGAGCACTCATAGAGTTGGAGGGAGAATGCTCACCATATGTCTTCCTGCAGTCGACACTGGCAGGTGTACTAGCAGGACTTGCAGTGATGTCACAATCATGTGATCATCACATAGTCCTGGTTAAATACCTGGGCATGTGAGACAGTCTGGGTGGTGTCTTAGGAGAGGAAGTACTCCCATGTACTGTAGCTCCAAGGAGGAGCGGAGAAAATTGTCAGGTGCCTGCATGTTGAGACCTGCAGAGAAAAGGACTCTTTTACACTTTATTTGATTTGTTTTCCTATTAAGCAGGAAAGGCACTGTTTTTGTTTTTGTTTTGTGAACCCTGCCTTGGTGTATGCTGACTTCAATAAACCAATAGGTGCTTCATCACCAAAGTGTTCCTGTGTCTACCTGAGGAAGCAGCTAAGCATGTCAATTCCTCACACGTGGTGTTTTGAGTGCGGGCAGCATTCCAAGAACAAGCATGGAGGAGCTTTAGAAGCATCTCGTCCAAGTACAGCAGCAGCATCAGCTCACCAGTAAGCAGCATCAAGCGGTGCAGCAAAAAGCGAATAAGCTGTTAGCACAGCAGCTTCAACACCAAATGCGTCAGCAGCGACAGCAGCAGGAGGCGTTAACACGGCAAATGGAGCACCTTAGAGACGCAGTTTTTTTAAAGCCAGTGGTCTCCTCTCCGTCTTCAGGAGATAACGCGCACGTCTGGAAAATGGTTAGACGAGTGGGTCGCCCTCCCAGGGCTGTGGGGTACTCGGTACCGGGCCGGTGTCAGTGGGATGTGTCACAGCAGCGGTGACCCGGACCGTGGCCCTGGGCGCCCAAGTAATGGGGGAATGTAGTTAATGGAATGGAATAGTTCGTGATGCCACCTGTAGTGTTCGGCAAGTGAGATGTTAAGCCGACGCTGCATGCAGATTCACTGGGAATGAGGGTAGGGTGCAGCAAAGGTGTAAAAGCTCCCCACAGGTGAAGCTGTAGTCCCAGGGCAGTGTAGAAGTGGTTGGCACGGGGATGCAGTAGTGCCGTAAGGGTAGGAAGCAGACAAAACACAGCGGGGTGCAATTTCTGTACCTTTACTTGATAACTGCAGTCCAGGGTCCTGATTACAGATGGTAACGGAGCAGGCTAGCCTGGAAGCAATTCAGGGATTCTCTCTCAGCAGATGGGCTGTGCAGTCTCCTTCCTAGCGCTTGTTTGAATGAAGTACTCCAAGTACTGAGTTACACTGAAGTTCCTCCTGTCAGATGTTCCCAAGAACCTTACTTGCACGGCAGACAGCTGTAGCCTTTCTCGGGGACTCCTTTCTCTTGAGTCCTGGCTCACTATCCAAGCTGCTGTTGTGCCCTCAAGTCTTAGATGGGAGTAGGGCATTTACAGCCTCCTACTCCTCTGGTGTCTGTTGCAGGACCGTTAGTATCCGTGCAACCGTGGAGACCAGGCTCCAGTTCATGCGCTCTCACTGCAAGGGAGCTCTACTTTCCTAGCTCAACCTCCAGCTTCTCTCTACACATCTGCACACTTCACCCTCCGCAGACTAACTGACCACTCCTTCCTCTTGGCCCTCAGGGAGCACTCCTCCCCTTAATTCCGGTTCAGAGCTCCCCCTGCTGGCCTGGAGTGGAACTGTGTTACATGTATGGATTGACTACGAGAGAGACCCATCATTGCCTCCAAGCCTGGCATTACCCTCCCCTGGAGGAAGGCAAAGCCACTGTGGCGACCATACCACTGGGGGCGCCACACAAGCCTTACAGAAAATTACCCCGGGGATGATGTCGAAGCCTTTTTGACTGTGTTCGAGCAGGCAGTGGGAGTGTGAGAGGCTACCATAAGAACAGTGGGCAGAGATGCTGGTTCCCTATTTGACTGGTGAACCCAAATGGTGTATTACGACTTAGGCTAGTTTCACACAAGTGTTTTGAGGCACAGCGCAAGCGTGCTGTGAAGCTCCGCCCCCTGCCGCGCCTCCTCCAGTCAGCTCTGCCTATGGGCGCATGACGCTGCATGCGACCTGCATACCCTATCTTTAGCATTGGGTATGCAGGCCATGGGCAGGTATGCTTTTGCCGGCTCATGCGTCCTTTTGACGGTGCGCCGACCTGCGCCAAACACATCGTGTTGCATTTTGGTGCTGGCTACAAACCCCCACACTCCCAGATGTTTGATCTGTTACACCTGGTTCAAAAGTGGCTGCAGCCAGGGACTTCCACTCCAGCCCAAATGGTTGAGCATGTGGTCATGGACAGGTTCATCCACTCTCTATCCAGGCCAATACAGACCTGGGTTGACCAGGGCGACCCACGGAATGCAGACAACTTGGTTGGCCTGGCTGAGAGATACCAGGTTGTGGAGAAGTCCCTCGGGAAACCAGACCTTGCTACTTCCCCATACTGGGATACCCAGAAGGGGACGGGCTCACCACGGAGGGTGTCTAGACCCACAACTTGGGGGCATCTGAACCTTGCTGAGGGGTCACCTAAGCCTGCTATGAAGGATGTGGTCTATTGGCAGTGTCACAATCCTGGACACGTCACCGCTTGGTGTCATATGCCCCCTTAGAATATGGACTGTAATTTAGGCCGGTGCTGCTCCTACTATGCCTATCCAGCCTGCAGTGTGGACTGTCAACACGGCGAGGGGCCCAATTGTGTGCCATATCTGTCAATTTAGTAATGTTTCTGGGACTGTTGGACTCTGGAAGTTTGGTGACCCTGATCAGCGCTGCACTACCTCACCACTTAATCCCTATTACGTTTGTGGGTGTCTGCTGCATACACGGAGACGCCAAGGACTACCCTGTAGCCAGAGAGAACATGGGAACAGACTGTGGTAACAAGTCACATGAGGTTGGGGTAGTAAAAGACTTAATTCATCTGGCCATACTGGGTCGGGATTTTTCTCCATTTTGGAACTCATGGGAAAAGGGGGCAGCACAGAGGGTCCCGGTCAAAAGCCCGGCCCCTCTGGAGGAGGCTCTGGCAAAATTAAAGATGGGGGAGTTTGCCTTATGTGTCCTTGCAGGAGAGGAGGATGAGACAATGACAGAGGACCCCAGCTTTCCTGACTTAGAGGTGCACAAAGAGAATTTTGGGACTGCTCAACTTTGAGATTGTACATTAAAAGGAGCTTTTGATAATGTCACTGTATGTAATGGGATTGCTTAAAAGCCAGGGGGCTGACACCAGGACCCATCATTTTGTGGTGAATGGCGAGTTGTTGTATCGGGTGACCAAATTGAGGGTCGAGAGATACTAGGACCCTATCGGCAGAGTGTGTTAGGCATGGCCCATTCACATGTTTTGGGGGGACATCTAGGGGTAGAGAAAACTCAGGAAAGAGTGTTACAGAGGTTCTATTGGCCAGGGTGTTACCGAGAGATCCTAAATTATTGTAGATCCTGCCCAACTGTCAGATATCTGCTCCTGATTTTCACTTCTGAAGCCCCTTAATCCACTTGCCTGTAATAGAAATCCCTTTTGAGAAGATTGCCATGGACCTGGTAGGTCCCTTAGTTAAATCTCCATGCAGCCATCAATATATCCCAGTGATCATGGACTACGTGACTCGCTACCCAGAAGCGGTGCCATTGAGGAACTCTTTGGCTAAGAGCATCACCCGGGAGCTGGTCCATATCTTTGCCAGGACGGTTTACCTGAGGAGATTTTGATGGACCAAGGTACCCATTTCATGAGCAAAGTGATGCGGGAGCTGTGTCAGGTTCTTTAGATTGCCCAGTTGCGGACCTCAGTCTACCATCCGCAGACCGATGGCCTGGTGGAGCGCTTCAATAAGACCTTGAAGGCCATGCTCAAGAGGGTCTTTGAAAAGAACTGCTGAGACTGGGACTATCTGCTCCCGTTCCAGCTCTTTTCATTCAGAGAAGTCCCTCAAGCCTCTACTGGTTTCTCACCATTCGAGCTCCAGTATGGCCGACATCCACAAGGGCTCCTGGAGATCGCCAAAGAAACCTGGGAGGCAGAGGTCACACTGCATCGGAGTGTCATTGAGCATGTCACCCAGCTCCAGGAGAGGATGGCTCACATAATGCCCATCGTAAAGGAACATCTTCTCCAGGCCCAAGCAAGGGTATACAACCGATCAGCAAGGATAAGGCAATTCCAGCCTGATGACCGCGCTAGTACTTATCCCCAGAGTGGAGAGCAAGTTCCTGGACAAGTGGAAAAGCCGGTATGAGGTGGTGGAAAATCTCGGACACATAAATTACAAGGTACAACAGCCCAGTCGCAGAAAGCTGCACAAGGTATACCATGTTGTATACCATGTTGTTTAAACCATGGCGGGACCAAGAGCCACTGTAAACTCCTTGCCTGTGGGCCCGTCCTGAAGCCAAGGTGGTTATGTCATGATTGCTGGGACGCTAACGGCTGGCAAGAGGCAACAATGTCTGGAACTGCTGCAGCAGAACCGGGACCTATTCTCAGAGTTGCCAGGGCGCACACAGCTTGTGGACTACGACATCCTAATAGAGCCGCATGTAAGGGTAAACCTCAAACCCTACAGAATCCCCGAAGCACGCCAAGAGATTATCTCTAAGGAGGTGAAGAGAATGCTGGACCTCGGGGTGATAGAGGCGTCAAGAAGTGGCTGGTCAAGTCCCATCATCCTTCTACCGAAGCCCAATGGTGAGTGGCTGTTTTGTAATGATTATCACCAGCTCAATGAGGTGTTCAGCTTCGATGCATACCTGTTGCCCCGTGTGGATGATCTCATTGAGTGACTGGGGCCCGCAAGGTACATCACAACCCTCGACCTGACGAAGGGGTACTGGCAGACCCCCATGTCCCAGAGTGCCAAGGAGAAGACGGCCTTCTTGATGCCTGATGTGTGTTTTCAGTACACCAGAATGCCCTTCGGACTGCAGGGAGCCCCAGCTACCTTCCAGAGGGCTATGGATCGAATTCTGGCTCCACACATGAAATATGCCGCAGCCTACTTGGATAATAATTTTTGTTTATCTTTTTCTTCACTTTTGTCATTTTGATTGTGTTTTTTTTCACTTTTTGTTCGGCAGTATGATGAAAAAGCAAGGTTTTTTTACCATGTCTATTATTTATTTTTTTTACAGTGTTCACTGAAAAGGTTAACTTGTGTGACAGTTTTATAGATCAGGTCATTCTGGACGTGGTGATATCATATATGTGTACACTTTTTGTTATTTTGAATAAATATGCATATTTATTGGTTAAATGTTTTATTTTTTTTAGTTGTTTTGTGATTTGTTAAATAGTTTTTTTTTTTTTTACTTAGTCTCTGTATGGTACTTCAGCTTTATTTCTCTAATTGATGTTTTCATATGTATTGCCATGCACGAGAGCTCTCAGTTTTACACTTTTAGAACACCTTATCACAGGCCTAACCTTATTGGGACCTGAGCCAATCAGGTCCAGATGTTGTCGCAGCTCTGAGCTAATCAGGTCCCGATGTTGTCTCAGCTCATAGCTATCGCTCTGCACCAGACTTTGCAGGACTCTGGGGATCCTGAGCATTGCAAGACCATCAATCATATGGAAATGTTGGTGCAGCGCAAAGCCCAGCAAGAGACGTTTTTTTTTGGTCCGGGACCATGAAGAGGTTAAAAGATGCTTAAAAGCCTAAACACATACTGTAAACAGCAAATCGATTTTCAATACAAATAAATAGAATGAGCCTTTCAAGCGCTTTGTGAGCTTTTTTCATAATTTTTAGGAGCAAAGTCACTCAAAAAAGAAAAAGACAGTGTGAACATTTCCTTATCTATTTTTTTATCTTTCAAAATAACTGATCACTTGTTGACTGGTAAATCCCACCCTTAACAGATGCCATTGTAACCAAATAATCTGTTTTTAACATCACCGGAGATTTTAATTGTTTATTTTTTCACAAATTTACAACTCTTATCACACAGTTAAATGACTGAATGTCACCTCATGTACAGCTTTGATTTCGGTCAGATACAGTAAACATATGCTTGAAGAAGGGGAATGTGAATAAAACCCCCGTCACACACAGCGATCTCGCTAGTGAGATCGCTGCTGATTCACAAGTTTTGTGATGCAACATCAATCTCACCAGCGAGATCACTGTGTGTGACACTTAGCGACCGTCCCCTCTGCCGTTATCGCTGATCATTGTTGGACAGCCCTGGACATTTTTTTGATCGCTGGTCTCCCACTAGTCAGCACGCATCGCTGCCTGTGATAGGCAGGAGACCAGCGATCAGGGAGATGGAGCTGGTAACCAAGGTAAACATCAGGTTTCTAAGCACCACACGGCGCTTAGAAACCCTATGTGTGCCTTGGTTACCAGTTCCCTGCACCAGCGCGCTGGTTTCTAACATACATAGAATCATAGAATTGTAGAGTAGGAAGGGACCTCCTGGGCCATCTAGTCCAACCCCCTGCTCAAAGCAGGATTTGCTAAATCATCCCAGACAGTCAGTCCAGCCTCTGTTTGAAGACTTCTATTGAAGGAGAACTCACCACTTCTCGTGGCAGCCTGTTCCACTCATTGATCACTCTAACCGTCAAAAAGTTTTTTCTAATATCTAATCTGTGTCTCCTCCCATTCAGTTTCATCCCATTGCTTCTAGTCTTTCCTTGTGCAAATGAGACGTGCATCGCTTGTTACCCACGTGTCGCTGGTGCTGATCGCTGGTGAAGTTGCCTGTTTGGCAGCTCACCAGCGATCATGTAGCGACACACCAGTGATCCTGACAAGGTCATATCGTTGTCGGGATCGCTGGTGCGTCGCTGTGTGTGACGGGGTCCTAAGACTTTCAGATATGATTGGACTGATGTTTACTCGTTGCCTTGATAAAATAAAAGTGGACTTTTCTATTTTATATTGATGCATTTGAGCCATTTTTTCATATGAGCATTATTAGTTTTCCATCCTCAGCACAGCAAATTTAAGAAATAACAAAGTTACATTGCGCATAAATTTCCCTCAGGAATGAGTGTTGTTTTGTTTTTGTTTTTTTAGTTGAGAAACAGAATTGCAAATTTACATCTGCTATGTATTTTCCACTCATTTGTGAGTAATTTGATTCATTCTGTTTACTGATCCTTCAATTGAGAACAGCTAAAACCAACTGATCTGTGGCAATTTATTTGCCAGAGGCCTTAGTGAATTGAATGTCTGCATTTATTAATGGTTTGCTGCAATTAAATACCACGTTATTCTTAACAGTTTCCATTTCTTACTCAAAGCAACAGTAAGGTTAGATGTGCACTTATTTAAAAAGAAAAATTGCAATGGTTCTATCTGTGACGTCCATGGAATGTTACAGTTTTCACTAGTGTTCTATTTTTCCTTATGATGGAACTATGCTGATTATATTAAAACTATGGGCATTTGAGTTGCAATGGCTACATATTTTTAAGGGATTTTTTTATTTTTTGTTTAGGAATATCTATGGGAAAACACATGAACAATGCCATAATGTTGATTTTTTAAAAAAGTGCTTAGGATCCATAAAAACACACTAAGGGTACGTGCACAAGCTGCGGAATGCTCTGTGGATTTTTCCGGGCAGATTTAGTAAAATCTGCAGGTAAATCAGCAGGTCACAAGACCAGCGGTTTATCTGCGGATTAGGCTGGAGTCACACACAAGGTAGAAAAATACGGACCGTATTTAACGTCCATAATACGCATAAATGGTCCCTAAATAGTGCTCTATATGTCATCCATTGTCAGGGTGTGGCCGCGTATTTTTCTCATGTAAGCATCCGTATGTAATCCATATGGCATCCGTATACCGTTTTTTTCTCGCAGGCTTGCAAAACGGACATATAATGGAGCCCAATGACAGGTTTTCAAATCCAAACGAAAGAATAGATATATACACATAGAATACATATATATATATATATATATATATATATATACCCTCACTGGCCACTTTATTAGGTACACCTGTCCAACTGTGTGTTAAGACTTAATTTCTAATCAGCCAATCACATGGCGGCAACTCAGTGCATTTAGGCATGTAGACATGGTCAAGACAATCTCCTGCAGTTCAAACCGAGCATCAGTATGGGGAAGAAAGGTGATTTGAGTGCCTTTGAACGTGGCATGATTGTTGGTGCCAGAAGGGCTGGTCTGAGTATTTCAGAAACTGCTGATCTACTGGGATTTTCACGCACAACCATCTCTAGGGTTTACAGAGAATGGTCCGAAAAAGAAAAAAAATCCAGTGAGCGGCAGTTCTGTGGCCGGAAATGCCTTGTTGATGCCAGAGGTCAGAGGAGAATGGGCATACTGGTTCGAGCTCATAGAAAGGCAACAGTGACTCAAATTGCCACCCGTTACAACCAAGGTAGGCAGAAGAGCATCTCTGAACGCACAGTGCGTCGAACTTTGAGGCAGATGGGCTACAGCAGCAGAAGACCACACTGGGTACCACTCCTCTCAGCTAAGAACAGGAAACTGAGGCTACAATTTGCACAAGCTTATCGAAATTGGACAGTAGAAGATTGGAAAAACGTTGCCTGGTCTGATGAGTCTCGATTTCTGCTGCGACATTCGGATGGTAGGGTCAGAATTTGGCGTAAACAACATGAAAGCATGGATCCATCCAGCCTTGTATCAACGGTTCAGGCTGGTGGTGGTGGTGTCATGGTGTGGGGAATTTTTTCTTGGCACTCTTTGGGCCCCTTGGTACCAATTGAGCATCGTTGCAACGCCACAGCCTACCTGAGTATTGTTGCTGACCATGTCCATCCCTTTATGACCACAATGTACCCAACATCTGATGGCTACTTTCAGCAGGATAATGCGCCATGTCATAAAGCTCGAATCATCTCAGATTGGTTTCTTGAACATGACAATGAGTTCACTGTACTCAAATGGCCTCCTCAGTCACCAGATCTCAATCCAATAGAGCATCTTTGGGATGTGGTGGAATGGGAGATTCGCATCAGGGATGTGCAGCCGACAAATCTGCACCAACTGTGTGATGCCATCATGTCAATATGGTCCAAAATCTCTGAGGAATGCTTCCAGCACCTTGTTGAATCTCTGCCACGAAGAATTGAGGCAGTTCTGAAGGCAAAAGGGGGTCCAACCCGTTACTAGCATGGTGTACCTAATAAAGTGGCCAGTGAGTGTATATACATGTCATTGAGACACATATATATATATATTTATATTTCACAGAGTTCTTCATAGCAGAATAGCTGCTAATTAAATTGCCGGCTTCCGTCAGATCATTCCCCAACGCGACATGAAATGACACATGGTTTACATACAGTAAATCATTTAATTTCATGTTCTTTTTATATGTCCCTGACTAATAATTAGATGAGGGTTTGTGTGCAAAATTTGGGAGGTGTAGGTGTTAATCTAAGGGGTTAATTCGTTGTATAAAAATGTGTTGGCTCCCACTGTAATTTGTCAACCAGAGAGGTAAAGCAGGTGAGTGAGGGCAGATTTTAAAAGCCTTGAGAGGGACCATTGTTTTTGGCCCCCCCAGCTACAAAAATCTGCCCCCAGACACCCCAGCGCATCTATAAAATGTGCCAATTCTGGCACTTATCCTCTCTATTCTCATTGCCCTGTAGTGGTGGCGAATGGGTTAATATAACAAAGGGTTAATGTCACCATTCGATTGTAAGGTGACATTAAGCTGATTAATAATGGAGAGGTGTCAATAAGACACCTATCCATTTTTAACCCTATACTAAGAAAGGGTTAAAAACCACACACAGACATTAATTGAAAAGTCTTTTAATGAAATAAATACACCAAGTTTTTGACAAATTTTTATTAGTCTGGTAATCCAAAATAAAACCATGACCTGCAACAAAACTAACATAAAAATCACCAATATCTTTACCTCTCCGCTGTTCAGTCATGTCCCATCAGAAGGGGTTAAATAGTTTACAATGAGGACCGCTGCTAATGCAACCAGCCTCACTGTAATCTACTACAAAATGAATTGATTCAGCTCTGCGCAACCTCAATGGCTGCCTGTAGATGATCTAATTACCGTGGGAAAGTTTCTGACTTTTTTCCCACGGTCATTAGTTCATTCACAGATCAGCCGGGGACTCCTGCTGACGTCACTGAGGCTGATCTGTGACATTAAGTGAGACATTAAGTGATGACATTTCTATTTGTAAATACTCCATGTTTAGTAAGAGTATGTCCATGGCATATTTGTTAGAAAGAGAAAAAAAATTTTCACAAAAAGACTCATTACCAGAAAAAAAGTTTGGACGAATGCTGGAGTGTAGGCCCCTAGGTATTCTTTTGTGCTTATAGTATTCCTTTAACCCCTTCACCCCCAAGGGTGGTTTGCACGTTCATGACCGGGCCAATTTTTACAATTCTGACCACTGTACCTTTATGAGGTCATAACTCTGGAACGCTTCTATGGATTCCGGTGATTCTGACATTGTTTTCTCGTGACATATTGTACTTCATGTTAGTGGTAAAATTTCATTCAAATAACTTGCGTTTATTTGTGAGAAAAACAGAAATTTGGCAAAAATTTTGAAAATTTCGCAATTTTCCAACTTTGAATTTTTATGCCCTTAAATCACAGAGATACGGCACACAAAAAACTTGATAACTAACATTTCCCACATGTTTACTTTATATCAGCACAATTTTGGAACCAAAATTTTTTTTTGTTAGGAAGTTATAAGGGTTAAAAGTTGACCAGCGATTTCTCATTTTTACAACACCATTTTATTTTTAGGACCACATCACATTTGAAGCCACTTTGAGGGGTCTATATGATAGAAAATACCCAAAAGTGACACCATTCTAAAAACTGCACCCCTTAAGGTGCTCAAAACCACATTCAAGAAGTTTATTAACCCTTTAGGTGCGTCACAGGAATTTTTTTGAATATTTAAAAAAAAATGAACATCTAACTTTTTTTCACAAAAAAAATACTTCAGGTTCAATTTTTTTTATTTTACCAAGGGTAACAGGAGAAATTGGACTGCAAAAGTTATTGTGCAATTTGTCCTGAGTACGCTGATACCTGATTTGTGGGGGGGAACGACTGTTTCGGCGCATGGCAGAGCTCAGAATGGAAGGAGCGCCGTTTGACTTTTTCAATGCAAAATTGGCTGGAATTCAGATCGGACGCCATGTCACGTTTGGAGAGTCCCTGATGTACCTAAACAGTGGAAACCCCCTACAAGTGACCCCATTTTGGAAACTAGACCCCCCAAGGAACTTATCTAGATATGTGGTGAGAACTTTGAACCCACAAGGGCTTTACAGAAGTTTATAACGTACAGCAGTACAATTAAAAAATCATATTTTTTCCACAAAAATGATCTTTTCACCCCAATTTTTATTTTCCCAAAGGTAACAGCACCCTAAAAGTTATTGTGCAATTTGTCCTGAGTACGCTGATACCCCACATGTGGGGGTAAACCACTATTTGGGCGCATGGCAGAGCTCGGAAGGGAAGCAACGCCATTTGACGTTTTTGGCTGGAATTGAGATCGGACACCATGTCGCGATTGGAAAACCCCTGATGTACCTAAACAGTGGAAACCCCCCACAAATGACACCATTTTGGAAACTAGACCCCCTAAGGAACTTATCTAGATGTGTGGTGAGAACTTTGAACCCCCAAGGGCTTCACAGAAGTTTATAACATAAAGCCGTACAATTAAAAAATCATATTTTTTCCACAAAAATGTTCTTTTCACCCTCAATTCTTATTTTTCCAAGGGTAACAGCACCCTAAAAGTTATTGTGCAATTTGTCCTGAGTACGCTGATACCCCACATGTGGGGGTAAACCACTATTTGGGCGCATGGCAGAGCTCGGAAGGGAAGCAGCGCTATTTGACGTTTTTGGCTGGAATTGAGATCGGACACCATGTCGCGATTGGAAAACCCCTGATGTACCTAAACAGTGGAAACCCCCCACAAATGACACCATTTTGGAAACTAGACCCCCCAAGGAACTTATCTAGATGTGTGGTGAGCACTTTGAACCCCCCAGTGCTTCACAGAAGTTTATAACGCCCGGGCGTGAAAATAAAAAATTCGAATTTTTTCCACAAACATGATCTTTTAGTCACCATTTTTTTTATTTTCCCAAGGGTAATAGGAGAAATTGGACCCCAAAAGTTGTTGTCCAATTTGTCCTGAGTATGCTGATACCCCATATGTGGGAGAAAACTACTGTATGGGAACACGTCGGGGATCGGAAGGGAAGCAGTGACGTTTTGGAATGCAGACATTGATGGAATGGTCTGCGGGTGTCATGTTGACTTTGGAGAGCCCCTAATGTGCCTAAACAGTGGAAACTCCCCACAAATGACCCCATTTTGAAAACTAGACCCCCTAAGGAACTTATCTAGATGTGAGGTGAGCACTTTGAACCCCCAAGGGCTTCACAGAAGTTTATAATGCCAGGGCATGAAAATAAAAAAATTGTATTTTTTCCACAAACATGATCAATTATTCCCCAATTTTTTTATTTTCCCAAGGGTAACAGGAGAAATTGAACCCCAAAAGTTGTTGCCCAATTTGTCCTGAGTAAGCTGACACCCCATATGTGGGAGAAAACTACTGTATGGACACACGTCAGGGCTCGGAAGGGAAGTAGTGACGTTTTGGAATGCAGACATTGATGGAATGGTCTGCTGGTGTCATGTTGCCTTTGGATAGCCCCTAATGTACCTAAACAGTGGAAACCCCCCACAAATGACCCCATTTTGAAAACTAGACCCCCTAAGGAACTTATCTAGATGTGAGGTGAGCACTTTGAACCCCCAAGGGCTTCACAGAAGTTTATAATGCCAGGGCATGAAAATAAAAAAATCGTATTTTTTCCACAAACATGATCAATTAGTCCCCAATTTTTTTATTTTCCCAAGGGTAACAGGAGAAATTGAACCCCAAAAGTTGTTGTCCAATTTGTCCTGAGTACGCTGACACCCCATATGTGGGAGAAAACTACTGTATGGACACACGTCAGGGCTCGGAAGGGAAGTAGTGATGTTTTGGAATGCAGACTTTGATGGAATGGTCTGCGGGTGTCATGTTGCCTTTGGAGAGCCCCTAATGTACCTAAACAGTGGAAACACCCACAAATGACCCCATTTTGGAAACGAGAACCCCTAAGGAACTTATCTAGATGTGTGGTGAGCACTTTGAACCCCCAAGGGCTTCACAGAAGTTTATAATGCCCGGGCATGAAAATAAAAAAATCGTATTTTTTCCACAAACATGATCAATTAGTCCCCAATTTTTTCATTTTCCCAAGGGTAACAGGAGAAATTGGACCGCAAAAGTTGTTGTCCAATTTGTCCTGAGTATGCTGACACCCCATATATGGGAGAAAACTACTGTATGGACACACGTCGGGGCTCGGAAGGGAAGCAGTGCCATTTTGGAATGCAGACTTTGATGGAATGGTCTGCGGGTGTCATGTGCGTTTGAAGAGCCCCTGATGTACCTAAACTATTGAAACTCCCAACAAGTGACCCCATTTTGGACACTAGACCCCCCCACGGAACTTATCTAGATGTGTGGTGAGCACTTTGAACCCCCAAGTGCTTCACAGAAGTTTATAACGCTCGGACGTGAAAATAAAAAAATCATTTTTTTCCACAAAAATGATATTTTTGTCCCCAATTTTTTATTTTCCTAAGGGTAACAGGAGAAATTGGACCCCAAAAATTGTTTTGCAATTTGTCCTGAGTAGGCTGATACCCTACATGTGGGGGTAAAACACTGTTTGGGCGCATGGCAGAGCTTGGAAGGGAAGGAGCACCATATGACTTTTTCAACTCAGAATTGGCTGGAATTGAGATCAGACGCAATGTTGCATTTGGAGAGCCCCTGATGTGCCCAAACAGTGGAAACCCCCAATTCTAACTCCAACCCGAACCCCAACACACCCCTAACCCTAATCTCAGCCCTAACCCAAGCCCTAACCCTAGCCCTAACCCTAGCCCTAACCCTAACCCTAACCCTAGCCCTAACCCTAGCCCTAACCCTAGCCCTAACCCTAACCCTAACCCTAGCCCTAACCCTAGCCCTAATGGAAAAATGGAAATAAATACATTTTTTTAATATTATTATTTTTCCCTAACTAAGGGGGTGATAACGGGGGGTTTGATTTACTATTTATGGCGGTTTTTATTTTTGGCAGCTGTCGCACGCTAAAAGATGCTTTTTATTGTAAAAATAGTTTTTGCATCACCACATATTGAGAGCTATAATTTTTCCGTATTTTGACCCACCGAGTCATGTGAGGACTTATTTTTTGCGGGACGAGTTGACGTTTTTATTGGTGCCATTTTCGGGCACGTGACATTTTTTGATTGCTTTTTATTCCGATTTTTGTGATGCAGAATGAACAAAAACCAGCGTTTCATGAATTTCTTTTGGGGGAGTGCGTTTACACCGTTCCGCGTGCGGTAAAATTGATAAAGCGGTTTTATTCTTCGGGTCAGTACGGTTACAGCGATACCTCATTTAGGTCTTTTTTTATGTTTTGTCGGTTTTATGCAATGAAAACTATTTTATATAAAAAATAATTATTTTTGAATCGCTTTATTCTGCGAGCTATAAATTTTTTATTTTTTCGCTGATTATGCTGTGTTGCAGCTCGTTTTTTGCGGGACAAGATGACGTTTTCAGCGGTACCATGGATATTTATATGCGTCTTTTTGATCGCGCGTTATTACACTTTTTGTTTGGCGGTATGATAATAAATCATTATTTTTTGCTTCGTTTTTTATTTTTATTTTTTAAGGGGTTCGCTAAAGGGGTTAACTAATGGGACAATTTTATAGGGCGGGTCGTTACGGACGTGGCGATACCTAATATGTGTACTTTTATTGTTTTGTTTTTTTTTTATTTTCAAAAAATGAATTTATTTGGCGATTTACTAATTTATTTGGCGATTTTTTAAAAATTATTTGTACACTTTTTTTTAATTTTTTTTTTACTTTATTACATAGTCCCAGGTGGGACATCACTGTCCTGTGACAGATCGCTGATCTGTCACATCACAGATCACTGTGACAGATCAGCAATCTGTCACAGGCAGTGCACAAGGCTTCCTCATGCCCGCGCTTTGCAGGCACTGAGGAAGCCAGCTTCCTCCAGGCCCCCGAAGGCCCCCGTCGCCATCTTGGATCCGGGGGCCTGGAGGAAAGGAGTCCCCCGCAGCATCGCTGCACATTGCGCTGCCGTGGGGGCTCAGGGAAGCACGGAGGGAGCCCCCTCCCTGCCGATGCTTCCCTTTAACTCCCGGTACACCGCGATCATGTTTGATCGCGGTGTGCAAGGGGCTAAACGTGTCGGGGGCGGTCCGTGACCGCCCCTGACACATAGTGCCGGGTGTCAGCTGTGATAATCAGCTGACACCCGGCCGCGATCAGCGGCGCTCACCACGTGGGCGCCGCTGATCTCGCTAGACGTACTATCCCGTCCATGGGCATAGGGGCCCGGGTCCCATGGACGGGATAGTACGTCTGATGTCAGGAAGGGGTTAAGGTTGTTAAATGCAATTGAAGTGTGACAATGCGTTTTTCTCATAATTATACTTGCATTTAAGTTCAACCACAGATGGAATATCCAAAAACGCTGCATCACCCTCTATTGCGCAAAGTGTTCTCTCTTCATCTTCCAGGGTATAAGAAAAAGTAGCGGGCAATACCATATCACCACTTGATGCGGCCATAGTAAAAAAGAAAAATACAGCAGAAAAAATGAAAGAATAAAAAACTGTGCACGCTAAATCTGGTAATGATACAATGGAAAAATGAAAAAGCAGCACAAATAAAATGAGAAAAAAGAGGGTGCACGCTCCCAGGCATGTACCAAACCTTTAAAGTATCCATCAAAAATGGAAAGCAGCACGCCTTGGAAAATTCAGTATAATGACAAAAAAGAAAAACGTTTGAAAGCACGAACCAACCCTCCGAGGCCTGCAGCCATCAAGAAAAAGGACTAGAATTAGTGGTAAATTTGTCTTCTAAAACATTATCGGATACTGAAATTCAAATTTTATCAAAGGGCCTATCATATAAGGGGGTTTCACACATAGCGAGATCGCTAGCGATATCGCTCGAGCGTCACCGATATTGTGATGCATCAGCGATATCGCTAGTGATCTCGCTAAGTGTGAAATGTAGCGGCGACCGGACCCCCCGCTGGCTATCGCTGATCGAGCTAGAATGAGCAGGTCCATTTTTCCATCGTTGGCGTCCCGCTGGCCAGCACTCATCGCTGTGTTTGAAGCTTAAAAACAACGAGCGACGTCGTCAGCGACGCAGAGCTCAGCGATACAGGTCTGAATCAGTTACAATTAAGTTGTGTGAAAGGTACTCAACGACCAACGAGATCATTATGCAGATCTTTGATCTGTCTTGCGTCGTTGATGAGCTTGGACTGTTTGAAAGCTATTTAGCGATCATGTAACGACGCACCAGCGATCTTTGCCAGGTCGGATCGTTATCGTTATCGCTGGTGCGTCGCTATGTGTGAAGGGGCCTATAGTCCGAGTAATCATGTTAATTGGTTCGAACTAGATAAGGATCTTTTTAGATTCTTCAGATCAATAAAACTAAAACAGTGGTTTACAGACCACACACAGGGAGCTGCTGATATAGCAATGTTTGATGATGGTATGTCAGTGGTTAAAAATGTGGATACAATTAATTTAAAAAGTTGTTCACTGCACAATAAAAGTGATTTTGTACCATTAGACAACATACCGGCGATTGAAGCCTTTATTGTAGCAGTGAATAAAGATGTGGAATTTCTTAAAGTAAATCAAAATATGGGGAGATTTAAATATCCGAATATGACTAGTGATGAATACAAGGCCTTGGTCGACTTGGCAATCGACGACAGCATCACCATAAAATCAGCCGATAAGGGTGGTGCTGTCGTCGTTATGGATACCAAGAATTATATAGCAGAAGTCAGGAGACAATTATCTGAAAATGATGCTTACAGAAAAATTGACAATGATCCGAAATTTAAGATCATGGATATAATAAAACATAATCTTGATAAAGCATTGTCCGTCAAATTGATTGATGATGATTTATATAAATTCTTGTTGATCACTAATCCTATTACGCCGGTAATGTATATATTGCCAAAGATACACAAATCTTTGGTGAATCCACCTGGTTGTCCAATTGTATCAGGTAGGGGCTCCATCTTTAATCACATTGGTATATTTTTGGACAAAATATTGAGTCGATTGAGTCGACAAACTAAGTCATTTATTCTAGACACGACTGATATTTTGTGTAAATTAAATAATGTACAATTGAAGGGAAGGTTGATACTTGCATCATTTGATGTAGTATCATTATACACATCTATTAGCCATAATTTGGGTCTTAAGTCTGTGGAAAGAGGTCTTTTAAAAACGGACTTTACATTGGAACAGAGGACTTTTTTGTTAGAATTATTGAAATTAATGCTATATAATAGTTATTTCCTTTTTTTTTCTATAACCACCCAATTTAGATTTCCCTCCTCTTTGAGTGTTCCAAGCGCACACTAATATTATTAGTTAATAGTTATTTCCTGTTTGGGGATGACTATTTTATGCAAATGAAGGGGACGGCCATGGGTGCCAATATGGCACCCGCTTACGCAAATTTGGTTATGGCGGCCTTGGAGGAGGATTTCGTCTATGCATCCCACCATTTTGGGCATGTACTGGGATGGTGGCGGTATATAGATGATGTCCTCCTCCTTTGGACTGGACTGGTACTCTGAATTGGAGGACTTTCATAAGTTTTTAAATTCTGTTAATGATGATATCAAGTTTACTTTGGTGCATTCGGAAATGGAGATTCAGTTTTTGGATGTCCTAACTAAGAGGAAAAATGATAGGCTGATAACTGAGTTGTTTGTGAAACCTACTGATAAAAATAATTTACTTCTATTTGATAGTCATCATCCGAGAAAAATGATTGAGTCTCTTCTTTTTAGTCAATTATTACATGTTAAGCGTATTGTAAGTGAACAGGAAACTATGAATGCATCATTGGATAAGATGATCACTAAATTTAGACAAAGGAATTATCCTGTTAAATTGTTGGATGGTTGTAAATCAAAGGTCTTGAGTATATCACATAGAGATCTTCTTCTCCAGAAAAAGCGTAGCAGGAATGTAGAACGAAGAATTCCATTTATAACTAGATTTTGTGAAGAGAGTGCTTCTATTGTCAGTATTATAAAGAAACATTGGCCGATGTTGGGTAAATGTCACCCAGAAACTGTAGAATTTAAGTCTCCTCCTCTAATTTTGTATAAATGTGCCAAAAATATTAAGGATATGATTGTTCACTCTGATACAGGTATGCAAAAAAAGGACTCACAGACTACGTTGACAGGAAAAACTAGAGTTGGTTCATTCCCTTGTTTAAATTGTATAAATTGTTCCAATATGGAGAAAGGGAATGTTTTTCAAGATCCACACAATATAGAAAAGTCGTATAAAATTAACTATTTTTTAACATGCTCTTCTGAATTTGTTATTTATCTTCTGAGCTGCCCTTGTAATTTATATTATGTAGGTGAAACAACATGTGAGATGAAAATTAGGCTAAATCAGCATAGATATACAATCAGAAAAAAGAGACAGGATTTGCCAGTATCTAAACATTTTTTAGATCTTAAACATACGGAAAAAGATCTGACATTTAGAATAATTGATCATATTCCTCCATTAAGGAGAGGAGGTAACAGAATTAAACTTCTCAAGATTAGAGAACTACAGTGGATAAAGAAGTTGAATACTTTAAAGCCTTTTGGTTCAAATGCTGACTATAAGTTACATATTACATTTTAATGCTATTGTTGTACACTTTGTATGTTGCTGCTATTGTTCTTTTTTATTTTCTAGGGTATTTAAAAAAAAATAAATTAAAAATCATTTGCTTTTTATGTTTTTCAGATTATCCGGCGGCAGCGTATCATGATAATATGACTCCCCCATGACATTCTATGTATTTTTTCATGATATATCTAACTAAAAATTATAAATAATTTTTGCAATAAATAATCTTAGATGCACAATGTTTGTTATATTTATTTTGTACATTCTACCTATTGTGGACCTCTAAAGTGAATGTGCCAGTTTTGGGACTTGAACTTATGGTATTGTGAGGGACTGTCCAGACTTAGGAGGGTTGAGTGTTGTGCCTTTACAAGGTTCACCACTCTCCTTACCAGTCAGTCATGGGTTACCAATCCCTACTAATGGGAGGTGTTTCTGTTTCCTAAGGACTTTTCTCTGTACCGATCTTGTTCCCGTGCTATAAGCAATTTGGATATGGCGTGTCATTCACCTTTCTTATGGGAATTCCATGTAAGGATTGAACGTTACTATATTATTTTATTTATTTTTTTATTTTATGAGGGCATATTTCTGCAAAAATATACATTGGGCAAAATTTTCCCCATCTTAAGATGGCGCCGACAGATGAAATGCGCTATTGCGCATGAGCAGTGGGACTGCGCATGTCTGTTTATGTTTTCCAATTACTAAGATGGCGCTGATTGTCATGACGTGCTTTTGCGCATGAGCGGTAGTGGATTAGACACCGCATACAGCTTCCGGCCCTGCGCACTGTGTTGCTATGAACGCTGGGATTTGGCACTCTTTCAATGGTAGTGGGGTGAGTCATACTCATTTTAACATTAAGTTTTCAGCTGCCACTGATATGTAATTATCTCCTGTACATGATATTTATGTATATGGGAATATTGTTTTTATCATGTTATGCACTTTGGCACTTTGTATTAAGCAAGCACTTCATGATTGTATATCACAATGCTGGAGATTCATTTTTGTGTATCATATATTGCATAATTGTCACAAAATACCTGCATAATCTGTGTGCTATACTGTAAGAAGGCACTCAATTGTCACATTGTATTGCTTGAGAAAGGTCCGCACCCTTTCTGGAGGGAAACGTCGCACTGTATGGGCACATAGCCTAATGGGCTGAATTAAACATCATTATACTGAATTTTCCAAGGCGTGCTGGTTTCAATTTTTGATGGATACTTTAAAGGTTTGGTATATGCCTGGGAGCGTGCACCCTCTTTTTTCTCATTTTATTTGTGCTGCTTTTTCATTTTTCCATTTTATATATATATATATATATATGTATTCTATCTGTCTAGATCTATTCTTTTGTTTCTTTATTAAACCTGTCAGTGTGATTTTACTGTATATAAGAAGTATAATTTCTCCTTGCGGAGAATGACATGCTAAGCATGTCGAGGTGAGGAGACTTAAAGCCGCAATGCTCCTCTGGGAAATATGCAAATTATGCAAATTGTCTCTTCAGAGAGGAAGAGGACTAGAACTCTAGTGCCACCTATTGGAGGTAGCAATCCTAAAAGTCAATGTTGACCCTTTAACGAGCCTAGTTACATGACTTAGGATAAAAGCCAAGCCAGAATCTCCATTTGCAGACACTGTGTTTCGGGGTACTGACTTTTAGGATTGCTACCTCCAATAGGTGGCACCAGAGTTCTAGTCCTCTTCCTCTCTGAAGAGACAATTTGCATAATTTGCATATTTCCCAGAGGAGCATTGCGGCTTTAAGTCTCCTCACCTCGACATGCTTAGCATGTCATTCTCCGCAAGGAGAAATGATACTTCTTGGATATCAGTCAGACGCCTCTCTCACAGCCAAACCAGATCTCCCACTTTGTACTGATGAGGGGCAGGTCCTAAAATTTGCTGTTAATGCTCTATAATCGTAGGTACATCTGCAGGCTGTGGCCTAACAGAGTTGTATATCTCAAGGAGACTCAATTCATATCAATTCCCAAGACAACTGCTTGTCTATTACATAAAATAATGGCAGAAGCTCTCATCAGCAGCTGCTGTCATATAAGGGTGGCCAGGAGCTCTTCTGACTTCTCTTCACTCTGAAACCCCTCTTCTAAATGGGAACCTGACATATGTGTGTTGTGGGATTCATTCTGTACTCACTTGTCGTTCGGGAGTCCTTGTGTTTATTGCTATGCTATGCTGTAATGTCTATTGTCTGTAGAAGTCCCCTCTATAATGTAAAGTGCTGCGGAATATGTTGGCGCTATAGAAATAAAATTATTATTATTATTATTATTAATAATTCTTTCTTGAGTTGGCATCTTCTTGAGCACTGCTCACCCTCTTATATAGTCATCGCAGAATTCAATTTCTACTCCATTTATAAACTTGAACCTCTTCTGCTGTTTTCACCTACCCCTCCACCCATGAAAATAATCTCATGCCCTTCCTTTACATGTCCCTTGCACTGAAGATTCAGGACCTCATTGACTCCTGCATGCTCAGTCGACAAAGATACAGTACACAGGAAAAGTGGGCAGACTCAGTCAGTGTAGGCTTTCAAGAGCAGACTCTTGCAACGCAGCTAGCCCCGAGCTAGCCCAGCTGCTAGCAACACAGTCCACTATGATCCGCCTTTCCCACAGACCCTACAGAACCGGTAGAAGAAGATGAATACTAAGTATGGAGCAAACAGCAGGAAACAAGGGAGATACTAATAATAATAATAAGTTTTATTTCTATAGCGCCGACATATTCCGCAGCACTTTACATTTCAGAGGGGATTTGTACAGACAATAGACATTACAGCATAACAATAATCACATAGATTATAACAAATACCAAGAGGAAAGAGGGCCCTGCTCACAAGCTTATAGTCTATCAGGAAAGAGGTAGACACGAAAGGTGGGTGGTAACAGTTGCCCTGATTGTATGGACCAGCCATAATGTTAAGTGTTCTACAGTACGAGTCATTCTGACATTGATATTTTTTGTAAGTATACCAGACTCATCAGGTCTAAAATATCTTGTTTAATAATGCATGCAGTTTAAATTGTGAAATCTGGTGATCTCTCTTTTTAATAATGCTACAAGCTTCAATCCAGAATTTTACTCTTCTCCCGCCGTGATTTGTTTGTCTTCTGTTGGATCAATAATGATGAGAGCAGAACACACTGTACTTGCAACTGAAGTAAATACTGTGCAGTCGAAGGAATTTTTAAATGAGCAAATAGTTAATGTTTAATCAGATAATCATAAAATACACAAAAATTTACTGGGTCCTTGAGGTTTATTGCAGCAGGAACATTTTGTTAAATATCATTAAAATGTAGCTTGAAGTAGAAAAAGAAGCAAAGTAGAGATGATAGTCGCCGTGCTATAGCCAACCAGTCATACTCCACTAGGATGTACACTTTGTTCCATGTATTGACATGTCTTCATGTGTTGGGGTCGCATTGAACCCCTTTGTCAGGACAACTTAACTTGACAATACTGCATTCCAGCATCTTATTCAAATATTTAAAAATGGTGCCAAAACCAGCAGGTCAAACGTGATGATCTAAGAAAGTCAGACGTATACAGTTTATAAATACAAAGTTTTAATGGTAAATGCATAAAAAGTAATGATAGTTTTTAACATAATTAAATTATTTTAAGAGGAATATTAGAATAAATTCTTAAAATGAGTTTTATAATGATTATATTACAATTGTGTAGCTTTATACAGTGCATTGGTTCCGGCCCAATCACTATATGGGGGTTCTCCTCCCCACATTCCACCACCCTGTAAGCTCGCCAGTCCTCGGGCGAGGGCCTTAGTCTATTGAAATGGGTCTGCGGAGGTATCAATGTTCGTTGCCATACAAACTGGTCTTGTTCATATCGTTCAGGAGGTTTACCGGCTGTTGATCGCTCGGAGCGTCTTAGTTCAACTGGGGTGGAGTCTTCTGGGGTGTTGGACATTGGTGGGCTGAATGGTACAGGCAGGCTAATTGTGTCAACTGGCTCATTATTGAGTGAAGGGCCTTTGGGTTCTGAAGGGAAATCTTCATCTTTGTCCGGGTCCCAGCATATGGACGCCGGTTCAGATGTCACCGGGATGAGCGGCTTCAGTTGTTTTGGGTTGGTGGAAATACACGGGCGTAACATATTATGATGCACAATGCGGGTCGGCAGTGTTTCGTCCTGCTCGGGCTGTATTTCGTACACAGGTCCTTCCAGATGGATACGGCGTAGTACACGATAAGGACTCTCTTCCCAACACGACTCCAGTTTGTTCTGGGGGCGTTGATCCAGTACAAGCACACGGTCCCCGCTTTGGAGCTGAGGAGGTGGAGTTGTATTCTTCCCTGGGTGTTCCCAGTCTAGGAGTTTGGTATGTATGATTCGGTGAAGAGTTTGCAGCCTGTGGCGATGATTTCAGACCCAGGATGACACTCCGGTCCAGGGCTGAGGCTCTTCGGGGTCCAACTCCACCTCCATGATCCCTTTACCCTCTCGTCCAAACAGCAGGGAATAAGGGGTATAGCCAGTAACTCGATGTACCCGGCTATTATAGACCCATACCAGTTCAGAAACATATTTGGGCCAACGAGCTTTCTTGTCACACTCCAGAGTACGCAGCATTTGAATCAATGTCCGATTAAATCGTTCACAAGCCCCATTTCCTTGCGGGTGATACGGTGTGGTCCGGGATTTGTCAATCCCATAGAGATGATGCAGTTCCTCCATAACTTTTCCCAAAAAACATGCTCCCTGGTTGGAATGTATACGTTGAGGACAGCTGTACACTTGTATAAAGTTTCTGCAAATTGCGGAGGCGGCCGACTCCACAGTCTGTTCTCGAGTAGGGGTGACCACAGCGAACTTGGTGAAATGATCCACCATGATGAGGCAGTGTTCGTATCCTTGGAATGCGGGACCAATGGTCAGGTAATCCACCGTCAGGAGTTCAAGGGGTGCTGAAGTCACAATTGTCTGTGTTGCGGCGTGTTGAGCGGGCGTTTTGGCCAATTCAAATAAGCGGCAAGTCCGGCAAACTTCGTCCACAACAGCCGGCAAGCGTGGGTGATAAGCTTTCTGTTGCAACCATTGCAAAATCTTTTTAGCTCCAAAGTGGGCCCCTTTTTCGTGAGCCTCTCGAGCCAGTTCGTGTAGTTGAGCTCCGGGCGTAACCACCTGTCAAACCGTCATTAAGGTTGTTTGTGATGTTATTTTACGGTGCAATAGTCCCTTTCGGAAAACCAACCTCTCCCATTGTTGCAGCATCAGCGACAGGTCTTGGTTCAAAGTTTGTCATTGAGTATCAGTGGGCAATTGGCCAGTGGCGACCCACGTCTGGAGAAGTCCAACTTCCTCGTCTTCTTGTTGTTGTTGTATCCACTTATCCTGAGATTGTTCCAGTATGCCTCTGGGGGTCTCTGGGGTAAATACTTTTGGATTGACATTTGTGAGCACGGCAGCGGTGAGGGCAAACGGTATTTCTTCTCCTTCTAATTCTTCGTCTCGATTCTGCCCCGGAGTTGTATGTCGAATCCTGGAGAGGGCGTCAGCATGAACATTCTCGGCCCTTCTTTTGTAGATGATTTTATAATTGAACTTCGCCATCCGGGCCACCCATCTCTGTTCCAGAACCCCCAATTTGGTGCTTTCCAAATGAGCCAGCGGGTTGTTGTCCATTCGCACCACCACCTCGGAGCCCGCTAGGTACTCTGCAAATCTCTCCGTCATGGCCCACACCACTGCAAGGAGCTCGAGCTTGAAGGAGCTGTAATTGTCATGGTTACGCTCGGAGTCATGGAGTGAGCGGCTTCCATATGTGATCACCCTCTCCCGGCCATCTTGCACTTGTGACAACACAGCCCCCAGCCCGTGAAGACTCCCGTCAGTGTGTAGGATGAACGGTTGTGAGAAGTCCGCATAAGCTAACACTGGGGCATCCGAGAGCACAGCCTTGAGGTCTCGGAAGGCCTCTTCCTGAGGGTGTTGCCACTGGATTCTTTGTCCATTGGCCTCAGCGGGAGCCCCCTTTAGCACGTCGTGCAGGGCTCGAGCTCGACATGCAAAATTCTTTACGAAACGACGGTAATATCCGGCTAACCCCAGAAAAGCCTGCACAGCTTTTACCGTCTCGGGGGTAGGCCATTCCTGGATAGCAGCAACCTTCTCCCAGGATGGCCTCACACCCTCTGCCGAAACTACATGACCCAGATACTCAATCTGGGAGCGAAATAGGTGGCATTTCTGGGGCTTCACCTTCAACCCGTACTTTTGCAGCCGGCTGAGTACCTGCCCCAACCGCTTCAGGTGGTCCTCGAATGTGGCGGCATAGACGATGATATCGTCCAGGTAGGCTAACGTGGCCTCAAAATTGAGATCTCCTAGACACCACTCCATCAACCGCTGAAAGGTCCCGGGGGCGTTGGCCAGTCCAAACGGCATCCGATTAAACTCAAATAGTCCCATGGGCAATATGAACGCCGTCTTGGCTCTATCTTCTTCTGACATGGGCACCTGCCAGTACCCACTGGCTAAGTCCAGGGTCGAAAAGTATGTTGCCTTTCCCAAGGCAGACAAGGATTCTTCTATGCGGGGCAGTGGATATGAGTCTTTAATAGTGCAAGCGTTCAGTTTCCGATAGTCCACACAGAACCGTAGTGTGCCATCTTTCTTCCAGACCAACACGATTGAAGCCTCCCAGGGGCTTTGACTTTCCCGTATCACCCCTTTTCGCAGCATCTGGGCCAGCAAAGTTTTTACTTCTTGATAGAGTTGTAAAGGAATCTGTCGATATCTTTCCCGTATTGGGGCCGCTCCTGCTGTGGGAATTTCATGAGTAATGGCGGTGGTACACCCAAAATTTTCTTCATGACTAGCAAATACTTCGTGGTACTGTCCAAGCAATGTTTTTACCTGTGAGAGTTGGGTTGCAGTTAACCCGGAAAGCTCGGCCCGCATCTTCTCCAGAATATTTTGACCCTTCTCCTGAGCCGAGACTTCGGTGGTCTGTAGGGTTCGAATTGTGACTTCCCCCGGATCCTCGGGGTGTATTTGCAATTGAACTGCAGGAGCAGGCAGCACTTCCTCTAAGGGCCTTACTAGTTTGGCCAGTTCAGTCCGTGCTTTTAAAACGGTGTCTTGGTCTTCAAGGTTAACGCAGCATACCAGGACGGTTCCTTTTTGCACAGTAGCCAGGGAACGGGCCACCAGTATGCCAGGAGGCAAGCGCTCCGAGCAACACGGCTCGACCTGCACCTCCACGCCCTCCAAAGGTATTGAGGCTCCATTTGGTAGGGCCACCACAGTCTGCCCAGGAGGTAGTACAAGCAGGGGAGCCGCTGATGCGATGACCTTGCCTAGAGTCTCGCCTTCCCGGCAGTCCAGATGCACCCGCGCACCTCGCACCAGCTGTTGAAATACCTGTCCTTGAGCTGTGCGAGAACCCCACTGCTTCAGTGTCTTTTGTGTGGGATCATTAATCAACAGGTTGCCAAACTCTCATAAAATTTTCATGCCTAGGGTGACGGGGTGTCGTGGATCAGCTTCTCCTTGAGTCAGCACCACCCCTCTGCGACCAAGGGGTTTACCGCACAACGTCACCTGCACCCACACTACCCCAGCAACCGGGACCGGCAGTTGGTTGGCGGCCATTAATCTCATCATGGGCCCCCACTGAGGCCTTGCTGCCTCTGGAAAGTTTTGTTGAAAATACGTCGCGGGCATAGTGGTTACTTGTGACCCAGTGTCCACCAGACACCGGACGGCCTGGCCCTCCACTTCTGCCCAAACCACCGGACACTTTGCTACCAAATCTCCGGGACTTCCACCACCCCTAGTTGTTGTTTTCGGCTCCGAGCGGCGTCCCCCCAGCCCGGAGCCCTTTAGTTTAATGGCCGCCGGGGTGGGTATTTCCCACGCCGCGGACACTCTCGGGCAAAGTGACTGGGTCTCCACACTAATAACACCGGGCCGGCATAGACTGACCACCCCGCAGGGAGCATGACCCCCAGGGGCCGGGATTAAAGCTAGGTCGTACAGTCCCAGTTTCGGCTCTTCTCTTTACTTCGGCCACCTCGCACTTAATATATTTTTCAATTCTCACTTCATCTCCTCCACCCACTGATGTTCCTCTACTGCGTTTGAGGAGGCCTCCACACCTCAGACCTTCCCCAAGGGGACCGCAATCCCCTGTTGTTGCTCTCGAACCCGTGCCTGATCGAACCCGTGCCTGACTTCCCACTTCTGAAAAGTCTATTCTGATCTGCTCCCGTAATGCCTGCTTTATTAGTGGATCTCGCAGTCCAGTCACCAGTTGGTCATGTAGGGTAATGTCAACAGGTACTACCCCTACCCCGTCCTTTCTTTCAATAGCCGTATGTAATTCTTGGAGGACATTCATGTACTGAGTGATCGTCTCCCCTTCTGCCTGCATCCGACTAAACAGACGGCAGCTTAGGAACACAGGGCGGGCTGGCAGCGTCTTAAGATTATTGATGTCAGACACAGCCGACCACCTCTGCTGCGGCAATACTCTGTAAGTAGCTGTGGCTGTGAGTGACTGGTGCCCCGGGGCTTAATATAGCAAAAAAAAGTAATTAGCCCAGTGTCACGGGGGGCTTAGTTCAACTAAGGCTGTAACTCCCAGGGCCCCTGTGATGTCCCTATAACTAGGGGAAACCCTGTCTGACCCTCAACCCAGGGTTTTTGCTGATGGTGCAAATGCCTGAGCCTCCACCCTTTCCTTATCTCCTGCTCAGCCCTGCACTTAACCCTCCACCCTCCACCCAGTGAGGAGTCACAACACCAAAGCCCCCACACAAATATGACAGACAGGGAGAACTTAAACTGCACTGCACCGCACACACACAGGAATATACAGTAATATGAACAGGGCACAACTAAACACAAATATGGGAAGGAGAAAGGAAAACAACGGATCATACGCCACCAGACACGAATCTCTCTCTCTGCAACACCTCCACTCCAGACCGGAACGACTTGGTATGAAACACAAGCTATAATCGGCGACGCCCATAGGCCAGCATGACTATTTAAAGACCGTGGGCATGACTAACCATCCAACCTGGTCTCCAGCAGGATTAACCCCCGAGAGCCTGAAGATCAAGCCGGCGCCACTGAGGCTATAGTGGCTGGAGGTGGAACTACCTCTGCCTGCCGGACGCAGTGGTGTGAACAGCGTCTGACATGACACCCAGGCCTCAGTGTGCCGCGCAGTCTGACAGACCGTTTATGAAATGGCCCAGCCATGCTACATCCGTGCAGGCTGAGCAGTATATCTCACCCAGTCCAGGCCTCCCTCTTTGCTTCTGCTCACAGAGCCCCATACACCAGTAATGGCAGTGATGCCCTGATGGCCACTCTGGCACTACTGTTAAGGAATTCAAAGGATTCTGATGAATAGATATAGATTGTAGTATATTCCCAATGCATTTATAGGTCAAACAGATCTCTTCCTCAGGGACACCACAGGAAGAAGTTTGTTTGACCTATAAATGAGTTGGAAATAAACTACAATCTATTTTTATTCTTCTGAATCCTGTGAATTCCTTTCCAGCAGTGGAGCACACCCGTATTTCTCCCTTTGGTATGTTAGGACCGTATGTCCTTCTACTTTGCTAAATTTTTCCCTATCTGCCTTACAATGGGAAGCTGCTTTTCCTTTGACCACTTAACTCCTCCCATAGTGGGCTGGCCGCAATAGTTAAGTCTGCCTGAAGCTAATCCACTTTTGCAGAACATAAACCAGAAAAAAGAACATTTTAAAATATGGCAAAGCATTATTTAACCATAAGATCTTCAAGGGGGTGTGTGCGCAGCTTCATCACTCATTCACATTGGAGAACAAAACTATAATGGTAACTAATGTTAACTCCATGTAGTTAGTACCTC
The DNA here is from genome assembly GCF_039654945.1 of Dendrobates tinctorius. NCBI lineage: Eukaryota > Metazoa > Chordata > Amphibia > Anura > Dendrobatidae > Dendrobates > Dendrobates tinctorius. Next base: position 34,943,264 of record NW_027361697.1, read on the forward strand.
AGTACAAAAATGCAATATTATAAGACTGAATGTAAACAAAATACTGAGAATAATCTATCTGGCTAAATAGTATTAGCAAAATGACATAGAAAACCACTAGATGATACTAAAGTCCAATATAGTTAGTGAGGAATGAAGCAAGTTAAAGGTATTGGGACACGCTAGACAAGAAAATGGTATGAACAGAAAAGTGCCCTACATAATAAACACAGAGGACCGTGATGCAAACAAAAATCCTATGTAGAAAAGGAGTCCTCCAAGCATAGATTGTAAAATGAGTGAATAGTTTTTATTAGAACATACAATTAAAATATTTTTTTTGATTGGAGATGTAAACAGACCATACAGGAAATGGAATCAAGCAAACACTGGACAAATGATTAGATTGTATCCAAAAAATTGTGCAAAGAGTATATTACATCCAAAATTGTACAAAAATTATGACCCCTTGCAAAATAAATTCTAATTGAAATGGACAAATGTATGCGGTAGAGAGCAATAATATTCTAAGAAAGTACAGAGTGCAAACAATTCGAGCACAAGGAGGGATACAAATAAATAAACCTGACACTGCTGGGATTTGCCTCTGGTAACTCCTAATGAGATTGGTAATGCATATGTCACGGAATGTAATGACCCCACCAGGGGGTCGGTCAACTGATGGCACAACACACACACACAATGGGATGGAAATGGGGAGAGGAAGACCCTACCAATAGAGAATGAGGGATGGACACCTCCTGAGCCTGTCCCTCCACTCCCTTAACACCCTAAGTGGGTTCTTCCCCCGCCAACATCATGATCCTCATCCCTCGCTGTCACCTCGCACAGCCCTAGCTAGTGCACTGCCTGGCAAGGACGCTTGCTTCACCACTGCAGATGGTACGACACAGGGAGTGGTGACAAACACAAGACAGACAAGGTAAAAACACCACACTTAGCTTCCAGACTCTGCTGCTAAGCTCCACAACGCAGAGGAAACAGTACTCCAAATTCCAGAAATAACTGATACAGCACTGACACCAGAGAGCTGCAACTGCACGGCTGGTCTCCATAGAATAACTCTATCACCAACAGTCAGCTGATACATCCGGTTACCATTTAAAGGATGGTGGGAGTGGTCACCACTCACATCAGCTGACCTAGCAATTCAGCAGCTACATCACGCTGCCATCAAGAGAAACTGACATTAACACCCGCTGGTCTGAAGGAAAAAAGCTACATTTAAATTATAGCCGAACCAGAGCTGCCACACATCCAAAACCGGATTGTGACAGTACCCCTGTTCAACAAGGGGAATCTGGACCCTTAACACCGGACCTCATGGAACACGACGTATGGTGAGGACGAATCAATCAACTAGGATTCACCACTGCAGTCACCTGATCCTCAGATTTATGGCAAACGCAGCCCAAAGGAAATGGCAATAACAGGCGCCAGAGGCGCAATCAATCTCCAGAGCGCCGACCTGTGAAATACGTTGTGTATTTGCATTACTGGGGGTAACTCCAGCTGGAATGTCCCTGGGCTGAGAATGGCTGACACTCGATACGGCCCGATCACCCAAGAACTCCAGGTCCCAGATCTGTACTTCCTCCTGATGTTTTTGGTGGACACTCACATAAACTCATTCACGCAAAGGTCCGGACCTGGACATTTATTTCTACCTGTGCTTTTGCCAACAAATGGTAATTTCCCTGAGGAACAGACAACAGAGGCGTCCCTCTGTGTCATCAAATTCATACCCTCACTACATTCTGGGGGAACTACCACCCTCCCTTGATCCCTACTCCTGAGAGGACCCCGAGACTCAGGGTTTACTTTTGGTGAGGGTTGAATCCTGCCTGTATTCCCTGGTAGCAGCTTATCTGCCTCCAACAGAGAAGTATGGGTAGGTATGAGAAGGATGGCAGAGACAGTAGCTCCCAGGCAACAGTCTTTACAAGACTGGTCCCAACTAACTACTTCCCTGGACCGCCAATCAATGACCAGGTTGTGTCTCTTCAGCCAGGGAAGGCCTATGGCAATGAGAGTTGGCATACCCTCCAAGACGTAGCATGACAGGGACTCTTCATGAAGAGTCCCTGTACGCAGGTTAACAATGTCTACGACTTGAGTCACACTCCCCTGGCTGAGAGGAACAGAGTCAATTGCCCAAACAGAAATGGGTCTGGCTACATTCCTACTGATCAGACCGTGGGTCTGAACAAAGGGAGAATCCACCAGATTGACCCCAACTCCACTATCCACAAGCATGGGTATACTCTCAGTTACCCCACCAATCACCACTTCAGCCGGAATGGTACACTGAGACAAAAAGATGGAGGAAATGTACACACCCTGGTCGTCTCCCTTGATATGTCCAGGGGTACATGACTTTTGCGAAGGAGAACGTACTTTGGTGCGAGCTGGACAGACATTGATGGAATTATCCGTAAGACCACAGTAGAAGCATGACCCGATACCACGGTGACCCGCAGGCAACCTAGTTTGAAAGGCGACTCCTCCCACCGGCATGGGTTTGTCAGTCTGCACCAGTGTGTCCTCCTCCCTAGATAGAACAGCATGGGGTAGATTTGGTGTAGGTCTCTCCTTGAGGCACCGCCAGGGCAATGAAGGAGTGGCTTTGTAAGATGCATATGAAGGTCCTGGAGTGGCCTTGCCAGTTTCCAGATCTCAACCCCATAGGAAAACTTTGGAGGGATTTGAAAGTCCATGTTGCCCAGTGACATTCCAAAAACATCACTGTTCTAGAGGAGATCTGCATGGTTGAATGGTCCAACATACCACCAACAGTGTGTGCCAACCTTGTGAAGACTTACAGAAAACATTTGACCTCTGTCATTGCCAACAAAGGATATATAACAAAATATTGAGATTAACTTTTGTTAATGACCAAATATTTATTTCCCACCATAATTTGCAAAATAAATCTTGCCAAATCAGACAAGATGATTTTCTGTATTTGTTTTCTCATTTTGACTCTCATTGTTGTGGTCTACTTATGATGTCAATTACAGGCCTCTATCATCTTTTTAAGGCTTCTTTTACACTTGCCGTGTTTTTGCAGGTCGTTTTTTTGGCCCCAATAGATTTCTATGGGGCCGCAAAAATGGGCGGTACAAATTCGTTGGAGCGCCGTACACCGTACCTGCTCGATATTTTTCACAGCTTACGGACATGGCCCCGATTGAAATCAATGGGACCGCAAAAGCAACTGAAGCTTAACCAGTGTGTTGATTTTGCGGTACACCGTGAAGACCGTATTTGCGGAATGCCATATTTTTACTAGGACACTCCCATATACTTCCTGTTTATCACTTTTAAGGCCTGCAGAAATCCAAGAAGATTTTTGCATCCCGCTTTTGCGGTACACCGTGAAAATTACAGCAATACGGCAAGGAAAAAAGGCCCACAAAAACAGGCTGCAAAAAACACGGCAAGTGTAAAAGAAGCCTTAGTGGGAGAACATGCACAATTGGTGGCTGACTAGATACTTTTTTCCCCACTGTAGATAAAATAAACAAATTTTATTCACAAAATACACATTAAAAAAAACATGAAACAAAAATAACCATGATTAGTGTTGAGCGATACCGTTCGATACCCAAAAATATCGTATCGGATGGTATCGCCCGATACGAAAAAAATATCGGGTATCGCCGATTCCGATACCGGAAGTCCCATTCAAGTCAATGGGACTTCCGGTATCGGAATTAAAAAAAGCCCTTTATTTCCTTGTTGGCTAATTCTACATAATTGAAAACAAATAAGAATCATGTAGAATGTATTGTGGGAGGTGGAGAAGACATTAAAAGCATAGTGGTTTATTCAAATCACATGGCATAGCATTAATTCCAATTTTTTTTTTCAATACGTTCGGAGTTAAAAAGATATTGACTATGTTAACCTCTTTTATATTTTGTCAGATATGTACTGTATGTTTCACAACTTCCATGCTCTTCACCTTCTTTTGTACTTCTCCCACACTTTCTCCTTCATGATCCGCAGCAGTAGCATTTTTTTCATCAACTTTTTCTTCACCTTATTCATCTTCTTCTTCTTCATCTTCTCCCCATTAATTTTTTTTTCCATTCTTCATATTCTTCTTATTCAGCTATTATTAATTTTAATATGCTATTTCTTCATCTTCTTCCTTCTTCCTATTCTTCTTTGTCTTCATTTTCTTATGGTGACAGGCATTCCTGTAGTACTTATCTATAAAAGTTATAAGATTACACCTTACGTTCTGCCTGTCACAAAAGATTTACAACAGGATTTGTCCGCGTTCAGTTTGGCCTGCAGCAGCAGGCATTTTCCAGGGGCACCACGAGGAGGAACGGACTCACCCCCATTTACTGCTTAGTCTTCTTCTGCTTATAATTTTGATTTCTTCTATGCTGATTTTTTGTCTTATGCTTAATGTTCTTCTGCTTTCTGTTCTTCTGCTTTTGCTTCTTCTGCTTCTTGTTCTTCTGTTTTTTGTTCTGTATCTTGGTGGTTGTCTTCATGTTCTTTGTCCTCTTGGTCTTATTATTTAGGGTCATATTTCTGGTCTTCTTTGGTGTGGTCTTCAGGGTCATCATCATCAGGGTCGTCATCATGGAGATCAATAAGGATTACCAAAGACAATTTCAAAAAGCTTGATCTTGGAAATGTAGCAGAAGGTACAAGAAGGCTGAGAAACTGGCGAGAACCAGCAGACAGTGCTGGCACCCGGATGGGTAGCAGAAGGAACAAGAGCCAATGGCACTACCGAGGACCAACTGACGGTGCTGGACCACGGTTACTAAGCAGAAGGTACCTGTGCTAAAAAGCACTACCAAGGACCAGCTGACGGTGCTGGACCTCGGATACCGAGATGGAGGCACCTAGGCCAAAGGCTGTGGCGAGAACCAGCAGACAGTGCTGGCACTCGGATGGGTAGCAGAAGGAACAAGAGCCAATGGCACTACTGAGGACCAACTGACGGTGCTGGACCACGGTTACTAAGCAGAAGGTACCTGTGCTAAAAAGCACTACCAAGGACCAGCTGACGGTGCTGGACCTCGGATACCGAGATGGAGGCACCTAGGCCAAAGGCTGTGGCGAGAACCAGTAGACAGTGCTGGCACCCGGATGGGTAGCAGAAGGAACAAGAGCCAATGGCACTACCGAGGACCAACTGACGGTGCTGGACCACGGTTACTAAGCAGAAGGTACCTGTGCTAAAAAGCACTACCAAGGACCAGCTGACGGTGCTGGACCTCGGATACCGAGATGGAGGCACCTAGGCCAAAGGCCGTGGCGAGAACCAGCAGACAGTGCTGGCACCCGGATGGGTAGCAGAAGGAACAAGAGCCAATGGCACTACCGAGGACCAACTGACGGTGCTGGACCACGGTTACTAAGCAGAAGGTACCTGTGCTAAAAAGCACTACCAAGGACCAGCTGACGGTGCTGGACCTCGGATACCGAGATGGAGGCACCTAGGCCAAAGGCTGTGGCGAGAACCAGCAGACAGTGCTGGCACCCGGATGGGTAGCAGAAGGAACAAGAGCCAATGGCACTACCGAGGACCAACTGACGGTGCTGGACCACGGTTACTAAGCAGAAGGTACCTGTGCTAAAAAGCACTACCAAGGACCAGCTGACGGTGCTGGACCTCGAATACCGAGATGGAGGCACCTAGGCCAAAGGCTGTGGCGAGAACCAGCAGCAGTGCTGGCACCCGGATGGGTAGCAGAAGGAACAAGAGGCAATGGCACTACCGAGGACCAACTGACGGTGCTGGACCACGGTTACTAAGCAGAAGGTACCTGTGCTAAAAAGCACTACCAAGGACCAGCTGACGGTGCTGGACTTCGGATACCGAGATGGAGGCACCTAGGCCAAAGGCTCTGGCGAGAACCAGCAGACAGTGCTGGAACCCGGGTGGGTAGCAGAAGGTACCCATTCAAAGCAAAGTAGCCAGGCCGCAAGCCGGCCGCAGTTACCGAAACCCACAGTCCTACAGGGGGTCCATGTCCCATTGGCACTACGGATCCAGCCTTCAGTGCCAGTTCCCGCAGCCCAAATAGGAGTCACCTAAACTGCAGGCACCGTAGAGTCGGCTAACCCGGCCGCAAGATGACAGGACAACGGATTGGTGGCATAGTGACCTTGACACTACCCGGAAACAGCAGGCGTGCTGAAAACAGGCTGGGCAACAGGGAGTACCCGTGCCAAGGACACTGCCGAGAACCAGCTGACGGTGCTGGAACCCAGATGGGTAGCAAAAGCTACAAGAGCCAATGGCACTACCGAGGACCAACTGACGGTGCTGGACCACGGTTACTAAGCAGAAGGTACCTGTGCTAAAAAGCACTACCAAGGACCAGCTGACGGTGCTGGACTTCGGATACCGAGATGGAGGCACCTAGGCCAAAGGCTCTGGCGAGAACCAGCAGGCAATGCTGGAACCCGGGTGGGTAGCAGAAGGTACCCATTCAAAGCAAAGTAGCCAGGTCGCAAGCCGGCCGCAGTTACTGAAACCCACAGTCCTACAGGGGGTCCATGTCCCATTGGCACTACGGATCCAGCCTTCAGTGCCAGTTCCCGCAGCCCACATAGGAGTCACCTAAACTGCAGGCACCGTAGAGTCGGCTAACCCGGCCGCAAGATGACAGGACAACGGATTGGTGGCATAGTGACCTTGACACTACCCGGAAACAGCAGGCGTGCTGAAAACAGGCTGGGCAACAGGGAGTACCCGTGCCAAAGACACTGCTGAGAACCAGCTGACGGTGCTGGAACCCAGATGGGTAGCAAAAGCTACAAGAGCCAATGGCACTACCGAGGAACAGCTGACGGTGCTGGACCACGGTTACTAGGCAGGAGGTACCTGTGCTAGAAAGCACTACCAAGGACCAGCTGACGGTGCTGGACTTCGGATACCGAGATGGAGGCACCTAGGCCAAAGGCTCTGGCGAGAACCAGCAGACAGTGCTGGAACCCGGGTGGGTAGCAGAAGGTACCCATTCAAAGCAAAGTAGCCAGGCCGCAAGCCGGCCGCAGTTACCGAAACCCACAGTCCTACAGGGGGTCCATGTCCCATTGGCACTTCAGTCTTCAGTCTTCAGTCTTCAGCCTTCAGTGCCAGTTCCCGCAGCCCACATAGGAGTCACCTAAACTGCAGGCACCGTAGAGTCGGCTAACCCGGCCGCAAGACGACAGGACAACGGATTGGTGGCATAGTAACCTTGACACTACCCAGAAACAGCAGGCGTGCTGGAACCAGGCTGGGCAACAGGGAGTCCCTGTGCCAAAGACACAGCCGAGCACCAACTGGCGTTGTTGGAGCCCAGGGACAATCATGGTGTAGGCCGAGGCCTACTTGGTGGTAGTTTTAGATTGTTTGTAGGCTACAACAGACTGTCAACGTGCTCCAATTAGGCATCTGTCTCCACTCTGTTTCCAGGATTTCACGTGACCACCAACACTGCCAGTTTATGCGTACAGTAGCCGTCTGCCCAATCCACACGTGTTCCTGTGTTACTGGTGTTCTGTAATGTCAGCAGATCCCCTGATGTTTGTCTGCCAATGTCTTCTGCTCTGTCCACATTCCCACCACTTGCAGTGGGAAGGTGGACAGCGCAGGAGACAGTGCCGGACACACATTGGGGGATCAGTTCACGTTACAGAACACCAGGAACACAGGAACAAGTGTGGAATGCGTGGACGGCAACTGTGAGCAGGAACTGGCGGTGTTGGAGGTCAGGGGAAATACTAGAGACAGAGTGGAGACAGAGGCCAAATCAGAGAATGTTTAAATCTGAAGTAGTTACAATTTGGAGGCAGCAGCAGTTTGCCCTCCACACAGCAGGGGATCAGCTGACGTTACCGAACCCCACTTTCACATGAACGAGTGTGTTTTTCTGTGTGGACAGCACTTCCGAGCAACAACTGACGATGTTGGAGCCCAGGAATAGTCATTTTGTAGGCTGAGGCCTACTTGGAGGCAGTTTAAGATAAGACGTTGTTTGACTTTGTAGGGAGCAGGACACTTTGCCCTCCACACAGCAGGGGATCAGATGACGTTACTGACCCCCACTTTCACATGAATGAGTGTGTTTTTCTGTGTGGACAGCACTTCCAAGCACCAACTAGCGTTGTTGGAACCCAGGGACAATCATGGTGCAGGCTGAAGCCTACTTGGAGGCAATTTAAGATCAGATGTTGTTTGAATTTGGAGGCAGCAGCAGTTTGCCCTCCACACAGCAGGGGATCAGCTGACGTTAGCGACCCCCACTTTCACATGAACAAGTGTTTTTTTCTGTGTGGACAGCACTTCCGAGCAACAACTGACGATGTTGGAGCCCAGGGATAGTCATTTTGTAGGCTGAGGCCTACTTGGAGGCAATTTAAGATCAGATGTTGTTTGAATTTGGAGGCAGCAGCAGTTTGCCCTCCACACAGCAGGGGATCAGCTGACGTTACTGACCCCCACTTTCACATGAACAAGTGTGTTTTTCTGTGTGGACAGCACTTCCGAGCACCAACTAGCGTTGTTGGAGCCCAGGGACAATCAGGGTGCAGGCCGAGGCCTACTAGGAGCCAGGTGTAAAGCTGTGGTATTTTGAATTTGGAGGCAGCAGCAGTTTGCCCTCCACACAGCAGGGGATCAGCTGACGTTACCGAACCCCACTTTCACATGAACGAGTGTGTTTTTCTGTGTGGACAGCACTTCCGAGCACCAACTAGCGTTGCTGGAACGCAGGGACAATCAGGGTGCAGGCCGAGGCCTACTAGGAGCCAGGTGTAAAGCTGAGGTATTTTGACTTTGGAGGGAGCAGGACACTTTGCCCTCCACACAGCAGGGGATCAGCCGACGTTACCGACCCCCACTTTCACATGAACAAGTGTTTTTTTCTGTGTGGACAGCACTTCCGAGCAACAACTGACGATGTTGGAGCCCAGGGATAGTCATTTTGTAGGCTAAGGCCTACTTGGAGGCAATTTAAGATCAGACGTTGTTTGAATTTGGAGGCAGCAGCAGTTTGTCCTCCACACAGCAGGGGATCAGCTGACGTTACTGACCCCCACTTTCACATGAACAAGTGTGTTTTTCTGTGTGGACAGCACTTCCGAGCACCAACTAGCGTTGTTGGAGCCCAGGGACAATCAGGGTGCAGGCCGAGGCCTACTAGGAGCCAGGTGTAAAGCTGTGGTATTTTGAATTTGGAGGCAGCAGCAGTTTGCCCTCCACACAGCAGGGGATCAGCTGACGTTACCGAACCCCACTTTCACATGAACGAGTGTGTTTTTCTGTGTGGACAGCACTTCCGAGCACCAACTAGCGTTGCTGGAACCCAGGGACAATCAGGGTGCAGGCCGAGGCCTACTAGGAGCCAGGTGTAAAACTGAGGTATTTTGACTTTGGAGGGAGCAGGACACTTTGCCCTCCACACAGCAGGGGATCAGCCGACGTTACCGACCCCCACTTTCACATGAACGAGTGTGTTTTTCTGTGTGGACAGCACTTCCGAGCAACAACTGACGATGTTGGAGCCCAGGGATAGTCATTTTGTAGGCTGAGGCCAACTTGGAGGCAGTTTAAGATAAGACGTTGTTTGAATTTGGAGGCAGCAGCAGTTTGCCGTACACACAGCAGGGGATCAGCTGACGTTACCGAACCCCACTTACACATGAGCGAGTGTTTTGTCTGTGCGGACAGCACTTCTGAGCCCAACTGGCGGTGTCGGAGCCCAGGGAAAATCAGGTAGTAGGCCGAGGCCTACTTGGTGGCAGTTTGCGATTGTTTCTAGACTACTACTAACTGTCAACGTACTCAAATTAGGCCTCTGTCTTCACTCAGTTTCGAGTATTTCCTCTGGCTTCCAACCACGCCAGTTGCTGCTCTGAAATGCCGTCTGCACAACCCACACTTGTTCCTGTGTTACTGGGGTTCTGTAACACCAGCTTCTCCCTAGAGGTGAGTCAGGCACTGTCTCCTGCTCTGTCCACATTTCCACTACAAGTAGTGGGAATGTAGACAAAGCAGGAGACATTGCCGTGCTCACCTCTGGAGATGAGCAGATGTTACAGGACCCAGGTAACACAGGAACAAGTGTGGATTGTGCAGACGGCACTTGAGAGCAGAAACAGGCGGTGTTGTAGGCCGGAGGAAATACTCAAAACAGAGTGGAGACAGAGGGCAAATCAGAGAACATATTAAATCAGAGGTAGTCAGAAGTTGTAGGCAGCAGGAGAGTTTGCCGTACACACAGCAGGGGATCAGCTGACGTTACCGAACCCCACTTACACATGAGTGAGTGTTTTGTCTGTGCACACAGCACTTCTGAGCACCAACTGGCGGTGTCGGAGCCCAGGGAAAATCAGGTAGTAGGCCGAGGCCTACTTGGAGCCAGGTGTAAATGTGAGGTTGTTTGACTGTGGAGGGAGCAGGACACTTTGCCATACACACAGCAGGGGATCAGCTGACGTTACCGAACCCCACTTACACATGAGCGAGTGTTTTGTCTGTGCGGACAGCACTTCTGAGCAACAACGGGCGTTGCTGTAGCCCAGGAAATAAAGTTCAGGTCATAGAAACATGAACACAACAGGAGACCTGGATCCTGTTGCCAGCCAATTATTTATTCTGGAAGAGGACTGGCAAATTCAGGTGAGATCCAGGCCTTGTTCATTTTCACAAAAGTAAGCCGGTCAACATTATCGGCGGATAGTCGCGTGCGACGGTCTGTTACCACACCACCTGCAGCACTAAAGACACGTTCCGATAATACACTGGCAGCAGGGCAAGCCAGCACCTCCAATGCATACTGGCTAAGCTCTGGCCATGTATCCAGCTTAGAGACCCAATACTTGAACGGGGAAGAGCCGTCTGGGAGAACACTAACAGGGCACGACAAGTAGTCTGTCACCATCTGACGGAAACGTTGCCTCCTGCTGACTGGAGCCGTCTGTGATGGTGTAGCCGTTTGTGGCGGTCCCACAAAACTTTTCCACATTTGGGCCATACTGGCCTTGCCTTGTCCTGCGGCACTGCCTCTGCTACCTCTTTGTGCAGAGCTTCCTCCACTGCCTCTACCCACATGGCTGCTTTGAAAAGCACTACCAGCAACACTTGCGGGGGGAATGGAGAACATGATGGCCTGCACAAGTGTTTCTTGGTACTCCCGCATTTTTCGCTCCCGGTTCAACTGTGGTATGAGGCTTTGTAAGTTGTCCCGGTAGCGAGGATCTAGGAGGGTGTACACCCAATAATCAGCCGTGTGGAGAATGTTGGCGATGCGGCGGTCATTTAACAAGCACTGCAGCATGAAATCAACCATGTGCTGCAGACTGCCAACTGGACCGGAAACGCTGTCCCCAGCTTGAGGCAGCATCTCTGCCTGCTCAGCATCACCCCACCCTCGCTGTACACACTGACTACTAGAGCCTTGTGTACCTCCCTCCTCTGGAGAGATGTGTTCCTCCTCCTCCATTGACTCCTCGTCATCCTCCTCACTAAGTGTCCCCTGCCTGGGCCTTTGTGTGGAAGCACGTTGCGCAGATTTGCCAGAAGCAGATGGCATTTCTGACTGCTCATCCTCGACCTCTTCAAAAACCTCCTCACTTAGTGCTTGTAAGGTTTTTTGAAGCAGACAGATGAGGGGGACAGTCATGCTGATTAGTGCATCATCTGCACTGGCCATCCGCGTGGAGTCATCGAAGGCACGCAAAACTTGGCAGATGTCCCTCATAGTGGCCCACTCAGTGGTGGTGAAGTGTGTCCGGCGCACAGTGCGACTTGTTTGCGCCTGATGCAGCTGGTACTCCATTACTGCTGCCTGCTGCTCACACAACCGCTCCAACATATGTAACGTTGAATTCCACCTGGTGGGGAGGTCACATATGATGCGATGTTCTGGCAGGCGGAATCGTCGTTGCAGAGATGCAATGAGCGATCTTGCCATGCTGGAACACCGCAAGTGAGCACACTCTAGGCGAACCTTGGGCAGCAGTGCATCAAGATCCGGATAGCCCCTCAGAAAGCTCTGCACGACCAAATTGAGCACGTGTGCCAGACATGGTATGTGAGTGAGGTTGCCTAGGCCCAGAGCTGCCACTAGATTTCGGCCATTGTCACTCACTACCAAACCTGGCTGGAGATTCGCTGGCACAAACCACGCATCGCTCTCCTGCTTGATGGCATTCCAGAGCTCCTGTGCTGTGTGGCTCCGATTCCCCAAAGAAATTTATTTAAGGACGGCCTGTTGACGTTTGGCCACACCTGTGCTCATATCTGGCCTAACAGGCTCACGCAGTGCTGATTCCGAGGAACTAGAGTAGGAGGAGGACTCAATATGTACAGACTGCATTCCTGCAATCCTTGGAGTTGGCAGAATACGTACAGAGCCACTCTCCAGATCTGTACCCGGCTCCACAACATTGACCCAATGGGCAGTGAGGGAAAGGTATCGTCCCTGTCCATGGCTACTGGTCCACGCATCGGTGGTCAGGTGGACCTTGCTACTGACGGCATTTAGTAGCGCATTTTTAATTTTTCCCTCCACATGCTTTTGCAGGGCAGGGACGGCTTGCCTGCTGAAATAAAAGCGGCTGGGCACATTGTATTGTGGAACTTCCAATGACATAAAGTTCCGGAAGGTGTCAGTCTCCACCAGCCTGAATGACAGCATCTCAAGGGCCAGTAGTTTGGCAATGCCGGCATTCAGAGCCAGTGCTCGGGGATGGTTTGCCAAGTATGGCCGCTTTTTCTCCTATGCCTGTGCTACCGATTGCTGGTGAGTGGCCTGGGAGTGTGCTGATGACTGCGAACGTGGTTCAGTGGGTGGAATTTCACTGGGTCTCTGGACAACAGTGGCAGTGGTTCTTCCATGGCGTTCCAGTGAGGAAGCCGAACCAGCTGTGTGTGAGCTGGAGGAAGAGGCCCCAACACGAGCTGAAGAGGTGGTAGGTGCTGCTGAAGGTTGGCCTACATCTTCAGTGTGTCTGTGTAACTCCACCTCGTGCTGGTACGCACATGTTTCCACATATTTGTGGTATTGAGGTTGCTCACATTTTTCCCTCGTTTCACTTTCTGATGACACAGCTTGCATTTGACAAAGCAAATGTCATCTGCAACTGTGTCAAAAAAAGACCACGCACTGCAAGTCCTGGGAGCGCCCGTTTTGTGTTTTGGAAGAGGATTGCTCCTCACGGGTGCCAAAGTGGAGGCTACAGGCAACCAAGTCTGCCCCCGCCCTCTCCCTCCTCTTTTGGCCGTTCGGGGAATCTCTTCCTCAGAGCTGCTCCCACCACCTTCCTGTGGCTGACGCCATGATGGGTCAAGGACCTCATCATCTCCACTCCCCTCTTCAAGCACCGGCTGGTCCTGGGTTGTCTCGCCAGCACCGTACGCACCAGAAATTGGCAACTGAGTCTCATCATCATCAGATGAGCACTGAGGTGTGCTGACAATAGGCACTGGCCCACCCGCCTCTTCAGATTCAGAGGGACAAAGCAGTTGCGCATCACTGCATACTCCCTCTTCTTCACGCTCTAGAATGCTGCTTGGCTGGCCACCTCTTTCCAAGCCAACAGATTCTGAGAACAGAAGTAAAGATTGAGATGGCTCCTGTCCAGGGCTCTCAGACTGCCTGGGCAATTTGGCAGGTGGTGAAGAGACAGATGGTTGCTCTTCAGTGCTCTGGCCTTGGGAGGATGCGGAAGTCATTGAAGTGGATGCGTTAGCTGCCATCCATCCGACAACGGCTTCAATTTGTTCGTCACGCAGCAGTGGGGTACGTCGAGGTCCTACAAAGCTGCGCATGAAGGACTGTTGCCTGGTAAAAGTGGGGGATGCCGGGTCACTGGTGGCCGCAGCAGACACCGAATCCCCACGTCCTCTCCCTGCTGAATCCCCCCGTCTTCTCCCTGCTGAAACTCCACGGCCACGACCACGTGCCTTACTCCCTGCCTTCTTCATCTTGGTAGACTGATAAAGATAGGCAGAAAAGTAAAAAAGGGGTGGCTTAGTGTTCTTATTCCTGAACACCTGCTAACCAGTATAAGAAACACTAATTTGGCTAAGAGTGTGTGTACTACACTTTAATATGATCTAATGTGGCCTAGACAACTGTAAAGTGGAGTGTTTGGTGAACTTTATTTCCTTTTTTTTTTGGGGGGGAAAAGAAAAGGATGTGACCAAAGTTTGAAAGCTATAGTATCACAAACTTTTTGGAGCGATTACAATGCAGGAAGCTAACCTACAATGCAATTGATGAGGCTCCAAAAAATAGGGTGATACTAGTCTGGCTGGCCCTGAAGGGCACAAGCCAGCAAAAAGGCTCCTCTATCTAATCCTATATAGTGTTTGCAACCAACCAATGACAATGGATGCGGTTGGAAGCACACTAATATAGGAGCAAAAATCTGGCTAAATTAGCTGCAAAAAAAGGACTATGTATGAGGCAGTGACGCACGCTGAGCGGACTACAGCTAGCGGTGGCTGTAGAACACACTGCAACGTGAGCTGCACTCACACACAGAGAGACCTATCAGACAGCCAAAAACAGTGCAGAGAAATGGACTATAGGACTGAAAGGCTGCTGAAAGGCTCCGCTGTCCACTCCTTTAGTGTTTGCAACCAACGTATATGGATACGTATGGAAGCACACTATACAGGAGAAAAAAAAGCAGCAATAAAAGAAAAATGTGTATGAGGCAGAGACACACGCTGGGCGGCCTACAAGCAGACGTGCCTGCAGGACACACTACACAGCGTGGGTCTGCACTCACACAGCCCTTGCAGACAGCTGTGAACACTGCTTCTAGGCAAAAGAAAGCTACAGTGGTGGTTTCTGTAGCCTGGATAAAGCACAATATTGTTTTTAGAATCGCTATTTCTAACTGTCCCTCACAGTCTTCAACATCAGCCTGTCCCTAACTGAATTCACAGCAGAGTGACCAGAAATGGCGGCTGCAGCGGTTTTTATAGTGCATCATGACATCATTTCAGCAGCCAATCACAGCCATGCCAGTAGTTAACATGCCTACATGCCTAACAGGATGTGCCCACACTTCTGAGGATCCCCATTGGCTGAATCAAATCGAGTGGGCTCCTAGCATTATGGGAACTTCCGATTCCGGTATTCGATATGAAAAAAGTATCGGAACTAAGTATCGGAATTCCGATACAGCTAATATCGGCCGATACCCGATACTTGCGGTATCGGAATGCTCAACACTAACCATGATACATGTAGGAGAAATAAAAAAATAGAGGGAGTAATCAAGTTGACAATGGCGGTGAAGTGGAACAGAGTCAGGCTGCAGGTAGTAATAATAGTAGTGCGGATAAGTCCATTTGACCAGGAGTATAAGCAATAATACGCTGGTGTATAGAATAATAACACATTTTAGACGGATCACATGGAAAAAGGTACAGTGTAGAGCTTACCCATGGTGCTGTTAACCGCCCGTCCGCGACACCACAGATGCCCCGACACGCGTTTTGTGGATATGCTTTCTCAACATGCATGTGTGTATTTACTAGTACAGTAAAATACACAACCAAGGTAAACCTAGTTTACAGCCTTTAGGTGTTCCAGCAACTGGAGACTTCAGTAACCTTAAAATATCCCTCAAAGGTTCATATGAGGTTTCCGGGCCTCGCAGCTGCCAGAAAACCCGGGGGCTGTGAAAACTGGAAACCTGAAAGGTTACCTGAGTTCAAGGGAACAGGTCTCATTGTTGCTCCTGAGCCAGACTGTTGAATTCTGGACTGCAGAGTGTCGGACTCTCAGGCATTCTTCAGTATGGCACTGGCACTTGCAAAGCAAGAGAAACAGCTTCTATGAACTCAGGTGACCTTACTGTTCTTGTTGACTATTAAAAAAGTAATTGGAAAAATAGCATAATTTTGATAATCAGCAGAGGGAAAGCTAGCGACTAGGAAACAGTTTTATTCTATTCATAAAGCTTCCCAGGTGATTACTATCAGCTCCCAGCTGTATATTTTGCCTTTCCTGGTTATTAAAATGGGAGCCCCCCAACAATGATGTAAGGTCCCCCTAATAGCCTAGGAAGAGGTCATGGATATTGCCCACTTTCAGAATCGAGGTGATGTCAGTCAGGTCATAGGAGTTCACGCGAGATACTGAGCAGTGGTAGGACACACTGATTAGTGTATCTGCTGGATGGCATGCTGTATAGTCGCATCATGCAGCAATATAGACTGCCATCTAGATGCAGCAGAAATAGACCCTTCACAGGATAAATGGATTATCTTTTCGGTGGACGGGTAATGAATATTGTGGTTTATTATTTTAATTCTGTTACAAAAAACCTTGGCTTCTCTGGACTGGATGATGACGTGAGTATGGGTTAATTTACATTCATTAAAGGAGTCTGTGTCATTCTTTCAATTAAAGGACTTTATTCTGTCTGCATGTTTATTTACAATATAACTATTGGATTTGTAATGGAGAGGCATCTTATAGATTCCTCTCCATTACTAAGCTTGGGAGCTTGATGTCACATGACAAAGGTGACATCAACCCCACAAATATGAACCCCACTTTCCACCGCCATAGGGCAAGTGGGAAGAGCCAGGCAAAGCGTCAGAATTGGAGCATCTAATAGATGCGTTTTTTCTAGGGAGGCTATGGACTGCTATTTTTAGGCTGAGGGGCCTATATCCATGGCCCCTTACCAGCCTGGGAATACCAGCCCCCAGCTGTCAGCTTTAGCTTGGCTGGTTGTCAAAAAATGAGGGGACCCTACTCTGTTATCTTAAATTATTTATTTAAATAATTAAAAAACAGCATGGAGACCCATCTATTCTTGATGAAAAGTTCACTCATCTCTAGTTTTGACAGCAGGGGATCTGAAGAAGATGCCCTTGCCTGCCATTGTGACTCTACTGTGAATGCCAGCGTGTGAATGGCGTTGATAGGAGATCATTATTTCTGCTCTACATAGCAATGCTGAAGAACTGCTCTGCGTAGCACAGGCTATCAGATAACTGCAGCTTCAAGTTTCCTAAGGGAACTATTAAATAACTTTATTTTTACACTTTTTACTTTTTTAAAAATCTGAAAAAAATTAAAACACAAAAGTTCACTGCTGGCGTGATGATAACATAATTTGTACAAACCAGCGATATTGCCAGCTCATGCAAATCCCACTCATTTCAGCAACGTCACTGCACCTCTGTAGCCTAAAAGAGCAGTGCACATCCACGAGATTTGTAAGAGCTGCCGATGACGCCGGCTTGTGAAAGTTATGCTATCACATCCACAGGGGCGTGACAACATGGAAAGAGATCAGAATTGAAGTGGAGGTTATTTGGCACCAGCTCTTAGTGTACTAGCACAGATCTTTTCCCATATACAGAGCACAGCAGCACAGCACACAGCACAGCAGCTAAGGTGGTGCACACCTTAGCGATCAAACAGTAGCCTTGACAGCGTGAGATAGCTATTGTCCTGCACTACGACGTTGCCCTCTCCCTGCCTGCCATTTTGCATGCATTCCCAATGGATTAAAGGATATGTATGTTGCAGTACTTGGTGAGTGCCATTTTCTATTTGCTATTTGAATGCAACATGGAAGGCTGACTAATCTGGGGAAACTAACGCCCCATTGACTAGTTAAACCTCTCATTAGCATAGGAAAAACTGAAGCTAAGGCTATGTGCCCACGTAGCAATTTTCAAGTGATTTTTTCCTGAGCAGAAACGCATGCCCTTGCCAGGGAAATCGCATGCGCTTTTTGACACACTTTTTGACGCGATTGTCATGCATTTTCCCATGCGTTTTTGCTCATATAATTGATGGTATGCGGAATCGCGGGCGATTCTGCAAAATTAATGAACATGCTGCGTTTTTTACCGCTAAGGCCTCTTTCACACTTCAGTTTTTTGCCATCAGTCAAAATCCGCCAAAAATTTGAAAATGGCGGATCCGCAAAAATGGAAACAAAACGGATGCAAACTGATGGAACGGATCCGTTTTGTTGAGGATCCGCCATACCGATTTTACTGCGGATCCTCAACAAAACGGATCCGTACCATCAGTTTGCATCCGTTTTTGTCATCCGTTGGATCCGTTTTTTTGCGGATCCGTTTTTCCACTCCTCCAAAAAGGGATGCTCCCAAATATGATTCGCTCTTGGAAAATGCTCTCAAATGTGATTGGATGCTGGAAACTAGGGAGAAATATATCTAGGGTGTTGTGATACAATTTCTTTGAAAGGTTTTAGAGCTAGTGGCAGCGATGGAAGGAGTTAGTGCGAGTCTGGAAGGAGTTATTGCGAGTATTGACAGCTTCTGTGTGGAATTGGATCTTCACTTGAATCGGTTGGCAATTATTGCTATCGAGAGGGAGAAAAGAAGACTGCGAATCCTGCGTATGAGGAGACGGCGCCAGTGGATTCATCCCATTAATGCGCAGAGGTTCACCCGTGGCGTTTTTTCCACACTGTACCTGGAATTGAGGGAGAATCCGGACAAGTTCTTCAACTACGTGCGCATGCGGATGGAATTCTTTGAGATATTGGTGGATCGTGTTGGAGAACAAATCCGGAGAAGGGACACCTACATGCGGTTTTCTATATCACCGGCGGAGCGTTTGATGGTGACCCTTCGGTAAGTTATCTACCTTTTAAAATGTTTCAGATTCTGCAGGCTTTTATTGTTATGTTATGGCTTGTAGTTTGTATTAATTTTACTTTTTTTCCCTTTTTTTAAGATTCCTGGCAACTGGAGAATCCTTCACCTCCCTCCATTTCCAGTTCCGGATTGGGATTTCCACTATTGCTGGAATTGTACAACAGACCTGCCGGGCATTATGGGATTCTCTACAGGAGGAATACATCCCAGAGCCAACACAGGAGAGGTGGCTGGAGATTGCAGAGAAGTTTCAAGATATCTGCCAGTTTCCAAACTGCATCGGTGCCGTGGATGGCAAGCATATCAGGATTGTGAAACCCATGGGATCTGGTTCACAGTTTTACAACTATAAAAAATACTTTTCCATTGTGCTAATGGCCATTTCGGATGCAAACTGCAAATTCATTGCCGTGGACATTGGTGCATACGGTCGTTCTAACGACTCACAGGTATTCAAGAGTTCCACCATGGGCCGTCGCTTGTATGGAGACAATTTTAACTTCCCACCTCCAAGACCACTCCCTGGAACAACAGGCCCACCAATGCCTTTTGTGTGCGTTGGCGACGATGCTTTTCAACTTTCAAAACACCTACTGAAGCCATATGGTAGTCGTGGATTAACACACCAGAAAAGAATCTATAACTATCGGTTAACCAGAGCGCGCAGAGTGGTGGAGTGCGCGTTTGGAATTTTAACTGCAAAATGGAGAGTCCTGTTAACGGCCATGAAAATGAAAACAGAGACTGTGGATGAGGTGGTAAAGGCCTGTGTAATCCTGCACAATTTTGTCCTTTCAAAGGAACCAGTTTCCATCGATGACAATGTGTATGAAACCACCTTGTGGGATTATGAGCAGCAAACTTTTCGGAGTACTGGTTCAGTGGCAAGAATTAGGGATACCTTTGCAGATTATTTTGTTACACCAGAGGGACAAGTGGACTGGCAATATCACATGATATAATTTTCTTCTTACCAATTGTGAGTAATTTTTTTTTTTTTTTTTTTATCTGAAATTTTACCAAGTGTTTGCTTTGCACAAGCATTGTGTTTTACCATGTGATTTGGTTAATTTTACACTTTGCAGTGTTAACAATTGTTGGGTACCAAGCGTAAAGTTATCCAAGTGTTGTGTACCAAGCGTAAAGTTACCAAGTGTTGTGTACCAAGCGTTTTACACTTTGAAATGTTCACAAGTGTTGGTTATCAAATGTTGTGCTACCAAGTGTTTTTTTGTACCTTGTACACCACCGGTGTACTGTGAAATATTACCCAGGGTTGTGTTAACAAGTGTTGTGTTTACCTTTTACACCACTGGTGTAATTTGAATAAAGAAGCAAAAAATAAACATCACAATAAAGTTTTTTGAAAAAAAACAGTTTATTTCTGACAATTTGTATTAACTGTATTTTTTTTTTTTAATTTTTTTTCTTAACTTTTTTTGTAACTTTTTTTGGTATTACCTTTTTGGTAACTTTTTTTTGGTATAATATTACCTTTTTTAATTTTTTTTGGTATATTACTTTTTTAATTTTTTTTTGGTATATTACAACAGAAAAATTACAAACTATGATACTGTTGGGTGGAGATAGTATTGGAGGGGGGGTTAACAGGGTTGACCACATCGAGGGGGGTAGGGGACTGGGGAGGGAGTTGGTGAGGACCAGAAGTGGAAGGGGGGTTTAACACATGTGGTTGGGACGGGAGTGGATGGACAGACGAGGTTTGTGGGTACATTGAAGGTGTATGTGGGGGTGGGTATGGCGAGGGCATTGGGGTATAATGCAATGGGGAAGGTAGGTACTGGGAAGAATGGAATGGGGAACTAGAGAAAGGAGAGGGAGTGGTAGGAGGAGGGACGGCTGTGTGATTGATGGTGGTGGAAGGATGGACGGGGGGAGGATGGACTGTGGAAGGATAGACAGGGGGAGGATGGACTGTGGAAGGATAGACAGGGGGAGGATGGACTGTGGAAGGATAGACAGGGGGAGGAAGAGATGCTTCAGCAAGCACTTCCACTAGAGCATTCTGACAGGCTTGCATCACACGCATCTGCTGGTGAGTACTTAAACCTTCCATTTGCCGGACAACAGAATGAAAAAAGGTATGTCTCGGTGTCTGGTTTGATTCTAAACTCATCTGTTCCATGTATCTTCTGAGTTCCATGATACTTTGATTGATCATGGTCAACCCAGAAGATAACCGTTGTCCATAAGTGTGGAAACCGTGTTGAACAGTTGAGTTTAGACTCAAACAGTCAGACAAGGTCATCCTTTCCTGACTCCTCAGACGCTGCCGGCCAGAACCAAAAGTTGGTCGAGATGTTGCGGCAGTGTCTGAGGGGTGGGGAACAGGGAACAAGTCGTCACCAGCAGCTTCATGTGATGAAGTCTGCCCTGCTGCTCCAGTGCTGGTGGAGGGGATAGAGGGATCAGACAAGAGGGTAGGTACAGAGGGGTCGGATACCTCGATGTGGTCACCGGGGGCGGTCTCACTAGGGATCACTCCAGAGGGACGCAACTGTGATGCAGACTCCCGAGTGCTGCAGATGGTGCTAAAAAAAAAAAAAGAAGAAAAAAATGTATATTAAAAATATTGATATTTAATTTAAGTCTGCTGAAAAAAAAATTGGTTAAACATTTCTACTACAGGAATTGTTTGGGGAATATTTACCTTCTGCACGCCATTGTAGATCGCAGGAACGCCAGGGCTTGGTAGTTTTTGTACTGGGGTCCCCGGCGTCCTCCCGACGATCCACTCGGGGTCTGAATCTCTTTGTTGTAGTCCCTCTTGAAGCGATCCCGGAGCGACCGCCACCGTGTGATAACCCTGTCACCTGTGAAGCAAAAAAAAAAAAAAAAAGGTTTAGTATTCAACACTTCACATGCTGGAAATATAAAGTTACTGAAGTTGTAATACTTACGCACAAAATCCCTGGCCCTCGCATTGAGTTCCTCCCAGTTGTCAATAACTGAAGAACAGACTTCATCCCAGAGCCGTCGTGTGGTTGGTTGGTCGGCATGAAGACGGTTTGCCATGTTCCACAGCGGCTCCCGGATTTCCACCTCATGGATGAGGTCATCACTATCAATAATGACACCCTCCTCCTGATGTCTGCGGGGAGCACGCTGTGAAACCTGTGAAGATAAAAAACAAAACAAAAAGCAAAAAATTACATTATATTCAAACACATGATGTTCATTTAAACAATTATCAAAATAGGGTTACTTACCGTTTGCCGACCACCAGAGGCATCACCTTGACGACCCTGGGATGTCCTGGGAGTCACTCTAGTGCGGGCACCGGATTCTGAAGACTGTGGGGAAAAAAAAAAAAAAATGTTTGGATGGATGCAGTTATGGTGTGCACTGTGATGAATGTTTGTGTTGGGTGTAGCATTATGTATCTGTGTATGTGCTAAACTTACAATCTGCGCACCCCCTCCGTGTGTCTCTCCACCCTGCACGTCTCCTCCTGGAAGCTCCTCTGAATCAGCTTCCTGTTAAAACATAATAGGATAGTGTTTTTAACCACAAAAAAATTATTTTAAATAAACAAAATTTTTTTTACCTCAGCTCGCTGATGATGTGAGGGGGAGCTTTCAGGAGAAGACATTACGGCTTGGGGCAGCTGTGTTGCTTCCTGAACTGATCTGCAAGTATAAACACACTTGTTAAGCTACTATACAAAGTATCATAATAAGCTTTCAGGCTTTTATACTTACAGGGAAAATGTTTGGCTGGCAGTATCTGCTTCGGCCTGGCTGGCAGTCTCTGTTGCGGTCTGGCTGGGCCTCTCTGCTGCAGCCTGGCTGGCAGTCTCTGTTGCGGTCTGGCTGGCCTCTCTGCTGCTACCCTGCTGGTAGTGCTTGAAGTGATCTGCAAGTATAAAGAGACTTGTTAAGCTACTATACAAAGGATCATAATAAGCTTTCAGGTCTTTATACTTACAGGGAAACTAATGGTTGCCTGTACGCCGCAGTGTGGCTGTTCCTCTCTGCTGCGGTCAGGGTTGTTTCTGCTGCGGTCTGACCGGTCATGTCTGCTGCGTTGATCCCTGCTGCGGTCTGAATCTCTGCTACGGTTGGGCTGGCCGTGTCTGCCGGTATGGTGGCGCTTCATTGTGTGAACTGAAAGAAAATGATATGAAAGTTTAAAAAAAAAAAAAAAAAAAAAACAACCACATTTTGTATGTGTAATTCCCTGAAACTAATTATACGCAATTTTAAGTGTTTGCATGTCTACATTCCCTTATCTCAGAGTGTAACCAGTGATTGAAGGTGTCTAATATTTTGTGTAAACCTACTTTCTTTGTGTTTTGTAACTGAGTGTAACCAGTAATTGAAGGTGTGTAATTGCTGTGTATACCAGTTTGCATTCCCTGAAACTCTCACCGAGAGTGTAACCAGTGATTAAAGGTCTCACCGTGTAACCAGTGATTGAAGGCGTGTAGTGTGTAATTGCTGTGTATACCAGTGTTTGCATTCCCTGAAACTCTCAACAGAGTATGTAACCAGTGATTGAAGGTGTTTAATTTCTGTGTATACCCACTGTGTTTGCATGGTTTTGAATTCCCTGAAACTCAGTTGTGTATACCCATTTTTTCATGGTATGTTGCAATCTCACTTTTAACCACACTTGCATACCAGAACACTTCAATTACCTTTATGGTAACTTAATTTTACCTTTTTTAAAATGATACAAAGTAGATTTTTTCAAAACAATTTATTTATTTTTTTTTTTATTATTTTTTTTTTTCCAAAAAATAGGAGCTACTCTGCTCTTTATTTTAAATACCACAATACATGAAAAATAAAAAAACGCAAACACGCATAACACACAGCCAGGCTACACACTCCAGGTGTCTTGCAGGTGGAAGATTTGCAGCGGAGTTTGAAATTCTATCAGTCAGGCTGGTGTTTGATGTCTGGTTCGGTTTCTTCAGTGTGGCTGTTGCCAGATGTCTGGGCACAAACCACATACAATACCATTTAGGCCGGTTTCACATTTGCACTTTATAGCGCAGCGATGGCCTGCACACGTCCGCCACAAATCCCCACCTACTACTGCACATGAAAGGGTGCGCAGATCGCAAGCAATCTTTGTCATAGGGTGCACAGATGGTGCGCTGGCAGGATTTTACAGTGTGCTGCGCACTTTTGAAGGTGTGCCGTGCGCGCCAAAATGCAACATGCTGCGTTTGGCGCGCAAGGGCACACCTTCAAAAGTGCGCAGCACATGGTAAAATCCTGCCAGCGCACCATCTACGCACCCTATGATAAAGATAGGGTGCGCAGATCGCAAGCATTCATGTGCGCTAGTAGGCGGGGATTTGTGGCGGACGTGTGCAGGCCATCGCTGCGCTATAAAGTGCAAATGTGAAATCGGCCTAAATGGTATTGTATGTGGTGTTATTGGGCACAGACATCTACATTAAAACACCAGCCTGACTGATACAGTCAGGCTGGTGTTTGATGTAGATGTCTGGGCCCAATAACACCACATACAATACCATTTAGGCCGGTTTCACATTTGCACTTTATAGCGCAGCTATTTCCTGCACACGTCCGCCACTAATCCCCACCTACTAGCGCACATGAACGCTTGCAATCTGCGCACCCCATACTAAAGATAGGGTGTGCAGATCGCAAGCGTCCATGTGTGCTAGTAGGCGGTGATGACCAGATGGGACGGGGATTAGTGGTGGACGTGTGCAGGTTATCCCTGCGCTATAAAGTGCAAATATGAAACCAGCCTTTACACCACACAATCACAGCAAGAAATACAATATTAAAGTTGTATGAAAATAACATGCAGTACACATGCAACAGAAAAAAAAAAAAAAAAATGCAACACACACACACACACACGCTCCAGGGGTCTTGCAGGTGGTAGACTTGCAGCTGTGCAGACAGGTTTTATAGCTCTAGTTGAATCTTCTGTCAGGCAGGCTGGAGTCTGATATCTTGCTTGGAGTATTCAATGTTGCTGGTGCCGGATTGTCTGGGCCCAATTACACCACATACAATACACCACTCAATCGCAGCAATCACAGCATAAAAAATACAATATAATTACAGTTGTATGAAAATAAAAAGCAGTACACATGCAACAGAAAAAAAAAAAAAAAAAAATGGAAAGAAAAAAAAAAAAAAAAATGCACACACAGGCCACACACATACACACACACGCTCCAGGGGTCTTGCAGGTGGTAGACTTGCAGATGGGCAGACAGTTTTTATAGCTCTAGTTGAATCTTCTGTCAGGCAGGCTGGAGTCGGATATCTTGCTTGGAGTATTCAGTGTTGCTGGTGCCGGATTGTCTGGGCCCAATTACACCACATACCATACACCACTCAATCGCAGCAATCACAGCATAAAAAATACAATATAATTACAGTTGTATGAAAATAAAATGCAGTACACAAGCAACAGAAAAAAAAAATATAAAAAAAAAAAAAACAGACATGCAACACTCGCAGACCACACACACACACACACACACACAGAAATGTCATAGGTATACTCACACTTGGTAAAGCTGGTACTGGCAGGCCTCTTGATAGCTGTGGCTGCAGGCTTGGTGGGTGTCTGGCAGGCTGGGTGGTCTGGCAGGCTTGGTGGCTGTCTTGCAGGCTTGGTGGCTGTCTTGCAGGCTTGGTGGTGGTCTGGCTGGCTTGCTGTCTGGCTGCTACTGCATGTCTGGGCCCAATTAGCCCATCTTATATAGTTTTGGGACTGTCTGGAAAAGTATCTTTTTTTCTGGGCATGCGCAGTGCGATTTTGCGGATCCTGCCGGCGGATTCCGCAAAATCGCGGATCCCGGCGGATCCGCCGCCCATAGGGCCCCATTCTACCGCATGGCTGATGACGGCGGATCCGCCGTCATCCGCCATTTTGACGGCGAAAAAAAACGTTACATTCTCCGTCCCCCTCAGACAGAATCCGCAAAGAATTTTGCGGATCCGCCGAATATCGGACGCAACGGACGACCATCCGTCAAAATCCGCCACTAATGTATCCCAATGGGGAAATTGGCGGATCCGCAACAAGAAAAAGCGGATCCGCCAATTTCAAATTTTGGCGGATTGTGACTGATGGCAAAAAACTGAAGTGTGAAAGAGGCCTAAGCGATTCCGCAGCGGTAAAGAATGCACCATTGGCACAACATGTGCATTTTCTATTACAAATGCATGGAACGCTTATTTTAAGCATTTCCGCGGCAGAATCGCGAGTTAAAAAATGCCGTGAAATGCATAAAAATCGCTACGTGGGCACACAGCCTTAAACTACTTTCTTTAGGGGTGTGGCTTGAGCTCTGCCCATGTGAGCAGCAAGAGCTCAGAGCTCCTGCATGGATCCACACAAAGCGACACTAAGCTTATTAGAGGAATTTTGATCCTGCCCAAATCTTATTGGATCACCTTCCTGAAGCTGGTCTGAACATTTTGACACCAGGATTGCTCATTTTGGGTGAGGGAAACCCATATTTTCAGCCTTTTACATGCTGCGACTGGGAAGGAGTGGAGTGGAGGCGGAGGGATCTCTCACTTTCTTTGTCCTCTCACTGCCCTGGCTTGAGAGCCTGATTCAGGATTTTTACCTGGAAGACCACTTTGAAATACCTCTGGATTACCAAGAAGTGCCCCCCAGATTGATTTGGTGCCTGTGCTGCTGCTTGGAGGTGAGACACACTGAAGATTTGCTGGCAGGGGCTGACGGTGCAGAGAAGGTCATAGCTACACTTCAATCAGCTGTTTGGGAAAAGAAGTTCCTGCCGTCCACCCTGCTTTGCACTGTTATATTATTGCAGTGGTGGCCCTGGTCTCAGGAGAGTAACTGGGCGCCATGGAGACTCCATCATCGCTGATATCCTGACTGCTTTGCCCCTGAGACGTGAGCCTGGAGGACAGTTGTTCTGAGACTGCTAGATCCCGGCTTGAGGGAGTCCCCAAGGGAGTTGTGCTGGTCACTATACTGTACTTGATGTGGCCCACTTTATGAACAGTGACACTGTGCATCGTCTAGCTTTGAGAGCAGGCTGAAGTGAAGTGTATGTTAGCTGACTGGCAAAAGTTGACCAGGCTGCTCTCGTAGCCCCTCACTAGCTTCCCTGCTACAGCTGATTGACACCGTAAGATTGCTGTGACCTGGTCTGGGAGGAACCCTCTGGGGAGCTACACCAGCTCCTGCATTGTTGAACCTGCGGTCTGCATGAGGAAGCGTGACATCCGGTGCTGACTTGGACTGAGAGTGGGCTGGAGAGATGTACATACCAGCTGGTTGTTGAAAGTAGTCCTGGCCTCTCTCTGCTTTCTATTGCCACCCAGCCTCAGCTGTGAAGTCAGTCTGAGGGAAACCCCTGGTGCCGTGCCTGCTCCTACCTGCTCATGTACTACTGAGGCTGCGCTCATCTTACAGAGCAGAATACCGGGGGCTGACATACATCTGGAGAGTGACTGGGGGTTACCCGGAACTGTCTGAGACTATACACCCCCAGCCACATCAGAAGCACCTGCATTGTTCCTGTGTTGTAGCAGGGGACCCTGTTTAAGGGAATCTCTAGTGGGTCAGACACGTTGTTACTAGTGCTGCAGTTTATAATTCAAAGGGACATAAGTGGTGACTGATGGCTATCACTTAAGGTACTGTCACACTAAGCGATATCGCTAGCAATATCGCTATAACTTGTGACGTTATAGCGATATTGCTAGCGATATCGCTGTGTGTGATACTTACCTACAACCCGCTCCCCCGCTGGTTATCGCTGATTGCGTGAGAACGTCCTGGACTGTTTCTCGTCATCAGCTTCCTGCGGCGCTTCCTGTGGAGAGACGAGCAATGAGCGTGGAGCCGGGCGGGAGGACGCAGGATCGCCTTGTGTGACAGGTAAGTAGCGACCCCCGGCCCCTGCGATGTCGCTGGTGAGATCTGCCTGTGTTGCAGCTCACTAGCGACCACTTAGCGATGCACCAGCGATCCTGACCGCGTCATATCGCTGGTCGGGATCGCTGGTACATCGCTAAGTGTGACAGTACCTTTACAGTCTTCAAGAGATTGGTTTGTTAAGTGCGGTGCTGCTGTATTTACAAACTACATTCATAAGCAACACTTTGAAAATTGAAAATTTCCCTTGTACAATGCTTCCTGGGAGATGTGACTCCTTTCTAATTATGCAACTTTTTTATTGAACTTGGTCTCCAAAACGTGTCAATCTGACAACTAGATATTCCTGTTGAACCTGTCTTATTTTTACAAAACCTGCTGAACTGATAGGGGTCCAGGGTGCAATATTACTACAGTTATAAATAGTGTGTGTAATTTGTTACTAGTATTAGTTTATATATCTCTTCCTTCTCAGAGGGGTGGCTATATTCTGCATTTCACGTAGATTTTATTTGCTGGCATCTTTTATACCTCACAAAAGTTAAATCATGTCCACAGAAGGGAAACCAAACTATAAATCACAGAAGGGTAGACTCACATCCCAATACACCTCAAAATCTTGAGGGGATGTTGCTAATTTGGTAAGTCCAGTGAAGTCAAAGTCCCCTTTAAAGAAAGACCCTCCCAAAAGTGACCCTGCAAAAAAATCCCTCTCCACAACTTATAGCAATGTTGCTAAAGGGGGGGACATTTCCAAGGTGACCCCCTCCTCATCTCAGTTAGCTGGTGGTAATCAGAGGGAGACCCCCAGCACCGCTCTTGGGGAAAATTTTGCTGTAACTGAAGAAATGGACACAACAAAATCAACTATGAGGGGGGCCCAGACAATAACGATAATAGGACACATTCGGCCGCAGAAGACTCGGACTGCCCGTCTGATGACTATTCCCCTAATGTAAGTCCAGATAGGAAGAGAGCTAAAAGAATACATACAGAACTCTCTCTTCCAACAGTAACTCCACACCCTGCTATTAATTATGAGAAATTTGTGGGTTCCTCTAAGCAGACCACAGAGGGTTTTATGGCCAACCTTTTTAAAGCTTTCAACGATTCCATCAGATTAGGTTTCGAGGCACAGAACAAAACCCTTAAAGATACGTGTGATGCAATAAACAGGAGACTTGATAAAGTTGAGAATAGGGTAGAGGCAATGGAAAATGATACAGGATTTCCTTCTAAACAAAACTCGTTACTACAGGCAGAAATCAGCACTCTTAAATCAAAGTTAACCAATTTAGAGGAGCGCAACAGGAGAAATAATCTCATGATTAGGGGTATCCCCGAAAGTGTATCCCAGAATGAACTTTCTGGATACGCAAAAGATATGTTTAAAAAGGCAGTACCGTCACTTTTAAATTTGGAGTTAAATATTGACAGGATTCATCGTCTTCCTCGTCCCAAGGGTTTATCTCAAGATAAACCTAGGGACACAATACTGCGCATTCACTTTTTTGAAGCCAAAATCTTATCGGATTTTTTGAAGGAGACGATGGATGCCAGGAGAGCTTTTAGAGATGTTACTGCCAAACTAAGAGACCTTAAAGTGCCTTACCGTTGGGGTTTTCCAACAAAGCTGTTAGTTTGGTGCAGTAATAGAAACCACGTAATTAATACAGCTCAGGAAGGTTCCAGATTTCTAAAATTCCTTCTAGAAGAACCTGAGTTTAAGGACAGAGATTGAAACAATTGTTCATAATCTATGTATGTTTGCTTACATACTTAAACTAGTCGGGATCCGTGGGGGAACTTTGCCACAATTTTTTATTTTTTTACCCCGCAAATAGGTGAGACTCCAATTTTGGAAGTTCGCCAGGAGGACTCTTACAGTCTTCAATTTTGTTTTAATAGGCCTTGTTAGGCCAATTGTTGCTTGACTAGTTGATTACTTTTTTTCTTTCACTTTCATTGTAATTAATGAAAATTCTATCATACAATGTTAGGGGTCTTAACAGTCCCAATAAAAGATATGCTTTACTGAAAGAAATTTCTAGTATACATGCTGAATTGATATGTCTGTAAGAAGTCAAGCTGGTGAAGGATAACCAACCGACTTTTAAACATAAATCTTTTCCACACTTGTTTTAAGCACTTTCTCCATCAAAGAAGGCAGGAGTGATTACAATGATCGGTGGCGCTGTCCCATTTCAATTTGTCAATGAGGTAGCAGACCCATTGGGCAGATTTCATATTCTCATCTGTGTATTAAATAATTTGCCTTGCACAGTAGTGAAAATTTATGCTCCAAACAAAAACCACATTTCTGAATAAGCTACTAAAAAAAGTTAATGAGGTTAAATCAGGAGACGTCATTTTGTTGGGTGATTTTAACATCATTCCTGACAGTACAATTGACTCATCCTCTACAGTCCGTTATAAAGCTCCGGTGCTGAATAAATGGCTAAAACAAAATGAGCTTTTTGACATTTTTAGGTGTCTGAATACTTCCTCACGAGAGTACTCACATCACTCGGATGTCCATGGCACAGTCTCACGCATTGACTTAATCCTTACGAATGTCTTTACGTTGAGCAAATTTAAGAGCTTTAAGTTCCTCAAAAAAACATTATCAGATCATTGCCCTGTTTTGGCAGATTTCTCTTTAGGCCCAATTTCCGAAAATACATACCTTTGGAAATATAATCCAACCTTACTTAAGACTCCAGAATACAGGCAGGAAATTGAGGACCTAATTACTAATTATTATGGAGAGAATGCTTCCCCCGAAATAGACGCTTTCACTTTATGGAACGCGCATAAGGCAGTTATCAGAGGCGGCCTTATTCAGATTGCGTCCAGAAATAAGAAGAAAAGTAGAGAAAATATCATTAATCTTCAGGCCCAAATCAGTAAGAAAGAACAACAACAGATCAGTTTACAAACTCCTTGCTCCACTATCCAAGCGGAGATTTTGGGACTTAGGCAAAAACTGAGGTCTGAAATTACACTGGAATACAACGCTATGATTAGGGCCTCTAAAGGTACTGTCACACTTAGCGATGCACCAGCGATCCCGACCAGAGATATGACGCGGTCAGGATCGCTGGTGCATCACTAAGTGGTCGCTAGTAAGCTGCCACACAGGCAGATCTCACCAGCGACATCGCTGGGGACGGGGGTTGCTACTTACCTGTTACACTAGGCGATCCTGCGTCCTCCTGCCCGGCTCCACGCTCGTCGCTCGTCTCTCCACAGGAAGCACCGCAGGAAGCTGACGACGAGAAACAGTCCAGCCTGTTCTCGCGCGATCAGCGATAACCAGCTGGGGAGCGGGTCGTAGGTAAGTATCACACACAGCGATATCGCTAGCAATATCGCTATAACGTCACAAGTTGTAACGATATTGCTAGAGATATCGCTTAGTGTGACAGGCCCTTTAATTCAAGTTTTACACATCCTTTAATAGACCTACTAAATTCATGATGGCTAGATTAAAGAAGGAGAGAATCAATAGGAGAATTAACAAAATTATTACTCCTGCAGGTAAAACCCTAATACACCCTAAGGATATAGTCAACTCCTTTGCAGAGTTCTTTCATAATTTGTACAACTTAAAGGAAGACCCTAGTACTCCCAGTGTGGACACAGGATCTATTAATGCTTTTCTTTCTAGCATTAATTTGCCCAAGATATCTTCGGCAGATCTTGACTTTGTTAATGGCTCTTTTAATGAAAAAGAAGTGATTGACACCATTAACGGACTCAGGACCCAGAAAGCTCCAGGACCAGATGGTTTTTCTAACGAATATTTTAGGTCATTTTCAGGTCTTCTCGCTCCCCATTTGGTGTCGGTCTTTGAAGCTGCATCCTCTCGGGGCTCGTTCCCAAAAGAAATGTTGGAAGCGACAATTACCATGATTCCCAAGGGGGGGGGGAGATCCTGAGAGGATTGGGAGTTATAGGCCAATATCATTGATCAATAGTGATGTCAAAATTTACTCTAAAATTTAAGCAGACCGTTTAAAGAATATCTTACCATCTCTACTTTCAGATGATCAAATCGGCTTCATAAAGGGGCGTCAGGCTTCGGAAGGGACAAGGAGAGTGATAAATCTGATAAATAAAATTGAGTTATCTGGCTCTCAAGCCGAAAAAGCATTTGACAGGCTGAATTGGTCATATCTCAAAGCCACCCTTGAAAAATTCTGTTTCGACCATAGGTTTCTGTCTTCAATTTTTGCACTTTATTCGGCGCCCAGTGCAAGAATATACGCCAATAATTTCCTGTCTGTAAAATTTGCCATTTCCAACAGCACAAGGCAGGGCTGCCCTTTGTCACCTCTTCTGTTCGTCCTGGCCATTGAACCCCTTGCTGAGAGAATCAGATCTAATACTGATATTCAGGGTTTTAGAACCCAACATCGTGAGTATAAAATTGGTTTATTTGCAGATGACCTGTTTTTGACTCTACACGATCCTAGAAAATCCATCGCTGCATTGACTTTGGAATTGGAGCTCTTTACTAGGGCCTCCTATTTTAAGGCCAAAAAAAATAAATCTAATTATCTGACTTTTAATTTGGACAACCTAGAGACTGAAGAGTTTTGGAAGGAGAATGAGTTCACCAGGGAGGAAAAAGGGGTAAAATACCTGGGGATAACTATAACTAGTAATCTACCAAATATTATTAAAACAAACTTGAATGAGATCCTCAGGATTGTCTCTCTCGACACTTCTTTCCATGCTGGACTAGATCTTTCTTTATTTGGAAGAATATTGACTATTAAAACTATTACTTTGCCGCAGATTCTCTACTTCTTTAGGGCTTTGCCTTTGACTATCCCTCATAAATTCATCAATAAGATTCAAAATTTGATTAATTCTTTTATTTGGGGAGGGAAAAAGGCTAGAATCTCGAGAGACTTACCGTATAAAAACAAACGTAATGGAGGCTCAGGTTTGCCAAATATACATGCTTACTATCAGGCGCTGTTGATCAAACAAAGCTGGTTCTGGTTTTGTGACAAGATTCAACCTGCCTGGACTGACTTGGAAGATGATGTGGGTAGACATGTATCAGCAAAAGAGTATTTCTTTAATTTTATATTCCATTACCCGAGGCTGATCTCATCCCACCCAATTTTTAAGCCAATCATACTTGCATGGAGAATATTCTTAAAGCCTTTTAAAACGTACAACAATCGGGTCCAATTCAGGAAATTCCCTTTACAACTACTTGTCTCTGTATACAACATTCCTCTGTTGGAGTCTTGGCTTAGTTCAGATATTAAAAGAGTTGGAAGCCTCTACGAGGGAGACGAATTTCTCACCTTTAGTAATGTTAAATCTAAATATAACTTGCCATCTTCCGAATTAGTGCCCTTTTTAATCCTAAAGGAGTACATTCAGAAACGTAAAAAAATCAAAAACATTAACCTGGAGATATTGGTATCATTGCTGACCAACGTTAATAACAAAAATATTTGGAGTTTAAAAAATTTATAGAACTACTTCAATGGTGATATGGTTAGCTCCAAAAATGCATACATGAGGAGGTGGGAGTATGAATTGAATGTGGCCATAGAAGACAAGCGATGAGATAGCGCCATCAGATACACCTACCAGTCTAATATTTCAATGACTCTTCACGAATCATATTTCAAGATTCTAACCAGGTGGTATTTCACCCCTATTAGATTATCGCATATAAACCAGGAGCATTCTCCTCTTTGTTGGAGGAACTGTGGTCAACAAGGAAACCTTTTTCACCTGTTCTGGGGCGGCCCGAAGATTAAAGCTCTTTGGAACAGAGTGTCACTGCATATCAATTCCTTTTTCCAAAATTTCAAAATTACTCCCGAAAGAGCTTTGCTGTCTCTAGGCTTGGAACTTGTTGACCCATCAGTTAAATTTGTTATCATACATATCTTTCTAGTACTAAAGAATACAATTGCTTACTGTTGGAAAAAATGTGACCCACCATTATTTTGTGAAATTTTAGACATTCTTCATCAGCATAGTTCCATAGAAAAGAGATTTGCAACCGTTAATGACGGATTAATCAGATCAGGTTTGGAACACTAAATTCTGTAACACTTAATTATCCTTGGTGTGGTTTGAATTCGCTAACTTGGCTTCACATATATGTGCTTTGTATGGGTTTTGATACATTACTTATGTATATTCATGTACTTGTAAGGCATTGTTAAAAAGACTTGAGTTCTCTACTTTTTATTCCCTTAGTCCTCTTTCCCACCCTTTTCCCTTTGTTAATTCCCTTTCTTTCCCTTCTTTCCCTAACCCTTGTTATTTACTAAAATCCAATAAAAATGTTTGAAAACAAAACTACTTTCTTTAAACGTATATTTCAGTAAATGGCATTATACAGGGCTGGTTAGGCAGGGAATTTAATCCTATATATGTTAATGCTGCTGGCTTGGAGAGCATGGGGACCTGGCAGGCTCCCTTTAAATAAAAAATAAACTATACACTTTTGGCATCTGTCTGCTCATTCCGGCCTAGGTAATCATGTTACCTTGTCAGTTTTATAATACAGTGAACATGAAAAATAAAAAAAAGCAACAAAGAAACATTGTGGAATTGCACTTTTTTTTGCAATTTCACCGCACTTGGAATTTGTTTCTTGTTTTACAGTACACGATATGGTAACATCAATGGTGTCATTCAAAAGGAGGAAGTACAGTAAAAAAAACACATTTAAGGAGCAGATAGATAGGGAAAGGTGTAGGGTATCGTCAAATAAAGCAAACTACAAAATTGGTTAGGGTGTATGGACAGATATTTAGAAAAATACATTTCAGGGGCAGAACCACCCTTTTAAGTTTTTAGATTTTTTAAAATGTAATTTCCCCTTGTTGAGAATGCAGATTCACTGTAAGGAGATTTATAGACTATGCAGTGCTCATCTACAAATTGAAATATGTGAAAAGCTTTTTTAAAGAGGAAGAGGAACTCTAGTTCCACCTATTAGATGTAGTAATCCTAAGTCAATATCAACTCTGTAGCAAACCTTTCCGAGCAACTTAGGATAAGGAGTAGTGTTGAGCAAGTATACTTGTTGCTCGGGTTTTCCCGAGCATGCTCGGGTGTTTTCCGAGTATGTTGGCGTGCTCGGAGATTTATTTTTCATCGCCTCAGCTGCATGATTTGTGGCTGCTGGACAGGCTGAATACATGTGTGGAATGCCTGTATGGATACAATAAAGACAGATGGGGCAGGATCATGGGGCAGGATCACTGGACTGACGGGGCAGGATCACGGGGCAGATGGGGCAGGATCACAGGGCAGATGGGGCAGGATCACAGGACTGATGGGGCAAGATCATGGGACATCACGTGGGGCAGAATGGATACTCATGAGGGCAGGATGGGAAAACATGGCTGGAGCCAGAAACGAGACACACAGGGCCAAGATGGGCAATATTATTACTATAGGGGCTAATTAAGGGATATTATTACTGCAGTCATGTATTTATTTTATTTTTTGAGGATACTGTTTTAAATGGGGGGTGGTCCTGTTACTGTGCAGAGCGACACTATGTCACCTTTTTTCTTCATGTGATGTAATGTAGAAGTTGGGAAAAAATTAAGAAATGTGTTCGGCAAGTGGTGCTCTAGATAACTGTGTTATTTTCTGCAGAGATGAGCCCTGGCTGGAAGAAGTGATGGCGATCTGTGCTGGATGAAGTTGAAAAGCAAAGATGAAGAACTTCACCTAGAGATGTCACTGGTGAGTCAGTGTGTTACCTGTACACTGACAATATACTGTACACTGTATACCACATACAGCGGTCCTGTGTAAAATGTCACCAGTGATCACTGTATTAACTTTACACTGACACTATATATAGAGCTGCTGTGTATAATGTAATTGATCACTGTATAACTTGTACAATTTATACAGCGCTCCTGTGCATAATGTCACTGTTGATCATTGTATTACCTGTACACTGATACTGTATACAGAGCTCCTGTGTATAATGTCACTGGTGATCAGTGGCGTAGCAACTGTTTGTGGCGCCCGGGGCGGTCGAAAAATTTGCCGCCCCTTTGGTCGATGTTAATCCGGAAGCATCAGGAGAGCCCACACTACACTCAAAGATCTAATTTTTAGTCTGCTACTAACTCTGCTGTTATTATTTCTACATTTCTAGACTTTCATCTTCTTGCAGTTCTCTCTCTATATATATATGTATGTATTAGCTTGATGATGCTGGATGAAGACCTAATGGCTTTTTTTAATAATAATTTTTAATAATGTGACAGAAAAAAACAGAAAATATATGGGGAGGAGATGTACGAGGACACGTATATGGGGGGATGTACGAGGACACGTATAGGGGGAGATGTACGAGGACACGTATATATGGATATGGGGGATGTACGAGGACACGTATATATGGGGGGGATGTACGAGGACACGTATAGGGGGATGTACGAGGACACGTATATATGGGGGGATGTACGAGAACACTTATATGGGGGATGATTATTGTATTAGGACACCTGTGGTGTGATGTCTATGTGGCATGTGACAGCTGTCTGTGGCTTCTCCCGTACAGATGTTGGTGGTGCATTCTCCGGTAATGGCCGCGGTGCACCCAGCAGCCTCTCCCACAAATCGCCTCCATACCATGCTCCCCAGTATCCCACCTCACCCCGTGCAGTACTGTCCTACCCTTTTCCTCTCGCTCCCAGCCGGGGCAGCAGCACCGCCATATTCTTTCCTCCTCCCGGGAGCATCAATAGGGCGGAGCCTCTGCAGCTGCTACGGTGCCAGGACGGGACAGAAAACCTAGGAAAGCAGAGCTGCTGCTGTGCTGACACATGCGCAGAGTGTACACACACAGGTGTATACACACACACAGACACACACACACAGGCATACACACACACATAGGTGTATATACACACACACACACAGGTGTATACACACACACACGTGTAGACACACACACACAGGCATACACACACACAGGCATACACACACTCATAGGTGTATATACACACACAGGTGTATACACACACACAGGCATACACAAACACAGGCATACACACACACATATGTGTATATACACAGACACACACACACAGGCGTACACACACACAGGTGTATACACACACACACACACAGACACAGACACACACACAGGCGTACACACACACACATAGGTGTATATACACACACACACAGACACACACACACACAGGTGTATACACACACAGACACACACACACACAGGCATACACAAACACAGGTGTACACACACATAGGTGGATACACACACAGGCGTACACACACACAGGTGTATACATACACACACATAGGTGGATACACACACATAGGTGGATACACACAAACAGGTGTACACACACACATAGGTGTACATACACACACATAGGTGGATACACACACACGGGCGTACACACACACACACACAGGTGTATACACACACACACACACAGGCATACACAAACACAGGCATACACACACACATAGGTGTATATACACAGACACACACACAGGCGTACACACACACACAGACACACACACACACACAGGCATACACAAATACAGGTGTACACACACATAGGTGGATACACACACAGGTGTACACACACACACACACACAGACACACACATAGGTGGATACACACACAGGTGGATACACACACAGGTGGATACACACACACAGGTGTATACATACACACACAGACATACACACACACACAGGTGTACATACACACACACACACATAGGTGTACATACACACACACACATACAGTAAGTGTACATACACACACACACAGGTGTACATACACACACACACACACACACAGGTGTACATACACACACACACAGGTGTACATACACACACACACACATAGGTGTACATACACACACACACATAAGTGTACATACACACACACACAGTGTGGCTGCATGCACAGATCCTTTCGCTGCTGCACCTGGTGAGACACAGGCAGCGGTGTTGGTGGCACATAACTGCACACAATGGAGGCAGACACACACCCAGCGCAGCCTGTGATGAGGATGACAGCTGCCTGCACACAGGGCCGCCGGGGGCAGCCGCAGACCACCTTACCCCAGCCCCGCACTCACCAGCTCACTGCTTGGCTCTTCCTAACATGGCTCCTTGTGTGCATCACATTCCTGGCAGTCGCGACCATCCCACCATGACAGTCCTCCAGTGCAGCGGGGCTGACGTCAGCACTGCCTCTGCCCAGCGCAGCGCTGCTCACTGAGGGTCCAGGCGGAGAGGAGGGAGAAGCTGCTAGGTAGCAGGGGTACAGAGACTCCCGATAGGCGGAGGAGAAGGATGGAGGAAGGGTGGGAAGAGGCTGCATTACATTACCCCCTCACTGCACAGCCCCGCAGGCCGAAATGTACAGTCAGTGAGAGAGTCCAGGCTCCGCGCTTCTCCCACAGAGGAGAGGAATTGCTTCTGCTGCCGCGCCGCCCCCACACACGTGCCGCCTGGGGCGGACCGCCCCCCCCGCCCCCCCACGCTACGCCACTGCTGGTGATCACTGTATTACCTGTACACAGACACTACATACTAAGTACAGATCTCCTGTGTATAATGGCAGTTATGGTGATATTAGTTTTGTATTTTTATTAATGATCATTATTGTTGTATTCTGTCACTATATATTATTCTAAAAAATATTCAGAATTGAGAGTCCTCAGTGGTTGACAACCACTAAGGACTCTCAATTCTGAATATTTTTCTATCTACTGGCTAACACGGTACAAAGATATACATCTTTCCTGTATATATTTTTCTGTCACTATGTGATGGTAATATGCTGTCTGGCCATGGTATGGCAGTATTTGTTCCTTGTATGTGCTGTTATTTGGTCACTATGTGGTGGTAACATGTGGTCTGGTCATGGTGTGGTGGTATTTGTTCCTTGTATATGCTATTATTTGGTCACTATGTGGTGGCAATATGTGGTCTGGACATGGTGTGGTGGTATTTGTTCCTTGTATGTGATATTATTCGGTCATTGTGGTGGTAAAATGTGGGTCTGGTCATGGTGTGGTGGTATTTGTTCCTTTTATGTGCTATTATTTGGTCACTATGTGGTGGTAATATGTGGTCTGGGCATGGTGTGGTGGTATTTGTTCCTTGTATGTGATATTATTCAGTCATTGTGGTGGTAATATGTGGTCTGAACATGGTGTGGTGGATCTGTCCCTTGTATGTGGTATTATAGGTCACTATGTAGTGGTAATATGGTGTCTGGTCATGGTGCGGTGGTATTTGTCATTGTATGTGATATTAAAAAAATTAAAAAATAAATAAAATATAACAAAATTGTATTGGATATTTTAACAAGTGATTAATAGGATAGAGTAGAGTAGAGCTCGGCCAAAAGAGTCTACCTTGTCGTGGTGGCGGCTTAAATTTTTTTTTGGCCAAAACAAAAGCTGATGGCTATATGTGTGATCTGGTGATGGGAACTGTTGATGTGTGATTAGTGAGAAGTGGAGCTTTTCCAAGAGAGAGTGGTGGGGGGCTATGGACAGTTCGAGGGCTGGATTTTGCCAGTATGGGGCCCCGAAATTCCTAGTGGCAGCCCTGCCCCAAAATCATTAAAACTATATATTGCTTTATGTATTTTGTTTGTTCAAATTACTCTAATTTTGAAAACTAAGTGACTGTTAACTAGGGATGAGCGAAACGGGTCGAAAAATTTCAAAAGTCGCCGACTTTTGGCAAAGTCGGGTTTCATGAAACGAAACCCGACCCTAGGATGAGGTCGGCCACGAGGTCGGCGACTTACGCGCCAAAGTCGCGTTTCAAAAGTTTGTTTTGCGCTCTTTGTCAGCCAATCAGGATCCACGGACACTGTGGGCAACGTGATGACATAGGCACGGGTCACGACCATCTTTCAGAAGGGCATGCAAGTGATTGGCTTGCTTTGGTGGGCGTCACAGGGGGTATAAAAGGGCGTGCACGCCGACCGCCATCTTACTTCTGCCGATCTCAGTATAGGGAGAGGTTGTTGCCGATTCTGTAGGGAGAGCGTTAGGCAGGGAAGAAGACAAAAAAACTGCTTCTGCTGCTAGCGATTTGGCCTGCACAACACACCAGTCACTGTGTGTGCAGTGCAAGGGGAGGCTATATTGTGGTGTATCAGTGGTGTTGGTTGTTGGGCTGCCTTTTAAGGCTTCCTGACAGGCTGGCATTGCTGTTTACCCACTGCTCTGCAAACTGCTTTTTTAAAAGCAATCCAATCTCCCTTATCCTCTAGTCACTTTTGTCACAGCTGTGCCATCGAGCCTGTGACATAGCGCTCAGATATCAGTGGGCCTCACACAATCCAAAAGTGTCCAGTGTCCACAAGTGTCTGCAGAAATTCCAAATCTCCCTTATCCTCTCGTTACTTTTGTCACAGCAGTGCCATCGAGCCTGTGACATAGCGCTCAGATATCAGTGGGCCTCACACAATCCAAAAGTGTCCAGTGTCCACAAGTGTCTGCAGAAATTCAAAATCTCCCTTATCCTCTAGTCACTTTTGTCACAGCTGTGCCATCGAGCCTGTGACATAGCGCTCAGATATTCAGTGTGCCTCACACAATCCAAAAGTGTCCAGTGTCCACAAGTGTCTGCAGAAATTCAAAATCTCCCTTATCCTCTCGTCACTTTTGTCACAGCTGTGCCATCGAGCCTGTGACATAGCGCTCAGATATCAGTGGGCCTCACACAATCCAAAAGTGTCCAGTGTCCACAAGTGTCTGCAGAAATTCAAAATCTCCCTTATCCTCTCGTCACTTTTGTCACAGCTGTGCCATCGAGCCTGTGACATAGCGCTCAGATATCAGTGGGCCTCACACAATCCAAAAGTGTCCAGTGTCCACAAGTGTCTGCAGAAATTCAAAATCTCCCTTATCCTCTCGTCACTTTTGTCACAGCTGTGCCATCGAGCCTGTGACATAGCGCTCAGATATCAGTGGGCCTCACACAATCCAAAAGTGTCCAGTGTCCACAAGTGTCTGCTGAAATTCAAAATCTCACTTATCCTCTAGTCACTTTGGTCACAGCTGTGCCATCGAGCCTGTCACATAGCGCTCAGATATTCATTGGGCCTCACACAATCCAAAAGTGTCCAGTGTCCACAAGTGTCTGCTGAAATTCAAAATCTCACTTATCCTCTAGTCACTTTGGTCACAGCTGTGCCATCGAGCCTGTCACATAGCGCTCAGATATTCATTGGGCCTCACACAATCCAAAAGTGTCCAGTGTCCACAAGTGTCTGCTGAAATTCAAAATCTCACTTATCCTCTAGTCACTTTGGTCACAGCTGTGCCATCGAGCCTGTCACATAGCGCTCAGATATTCATTGGGCCTCACACAATCCAAAAGTGTCCAGTGTCCACAAGTGTCTGCTGAAATTCAAAATCTCACTTATCCTCTAGTCACTTTGGTCACAGCTGTGCCATCGAGCCTGTCACATAGTGCTCAGATATTCATTGGGCCTCACACAATCCAAAAGTGTCCAGTGTCCACAAGTGTCTGCTGAAATTCAAAATCTCACTTATCCTCTAGTCACTTTGGTCACAGCTGTGCCAACGAGCCTGTCACATAGCGCTCAGATATTCATTGGGCCTCACACAATCCAAAAGTGTCCAGTGTCCACAAGTGTCTGCTGATATTCAAAATCTCACTTATCCTCTAGTCACTTTGGTCACAGCTGTGCCATCGAGCCTGTCACATAGCGCTCAGATATTCATTGGGCCTCACACAATCCAAAAGTGTCCAGTGTCCACAAGTGTCTGCTGAAATTCAAAATCTCACTTATCCTCTAGTCACTTTGGTCACAGCTGTGCCATCGAGCCTGTCACATAGCGCTCAGATATTCATTGGGCCTCACACAATCCAAAAGTGTCCAGTGTCCACAAGTGTCTGCTGAAATTCAAAATCTCACTTATCCTCTAGTCACTTTGGTCACAGCTGTGCCATCGAGCCTGTCACATAGCACTCAGATATTCATTGGGCCTCACACAATCCAAAAGTGTCCAGTGTCCACAAGTGTCTGCTGAAATTCAAAATCTCACTTATCCTCTAGTCACTTTGGTCACAGCTGTGCCATCGAGCCTGTCACATAGCGCTCAGATATTCATTGGGCCTCACACAATCCAAAAGTGTCCAATGTCCACAAGTGTCTGCTGAAATTCAAAATCTCACTTATCCTCTAGTCACTTTGGTCACAGCTGTGCCATCGAGCCTGTCACATAGCGCTCAGATATTCATTGGCCTCACACAATCCAAAAGTGTCCAGTGTCCACAAGTGTCTGCTGAAATTCAAAATCTCACTTATCCTCTAGTCACTTTGGTCACAGCTGTGCCATCGAGCCTGTCACATAGCGCTCAGATATTCATTGGGCCTCACACAATCCAAAAGTGTCCAGTGTCCACAAATGTCTGCTGAAATTCAAAATCTCACTTATCCTCTAGTCACTTTGGTCACAGCTGTGCCATCGAGCCTGTGACATAGCGCTCAGATATTCATTGGGCCTCACACAATCCAAAAGTGTCCAGTGTCCACAAGTGTCTGCTGAAATTCAAAATCTCACTTATCCTCTAGTCACTTTGGTCACAGCTGTGCCATCGAGCCTGTCACATAGTGCTCAGATATTCATTGGGCCTCACACAATCCAAAAGTGTCCAGTGTCCACAAGTGTCTGCTGAAATTCAAAATCTCACTTATCCTCTAGTCACTTTGGTCACAGCTGTGCCATCGAGCCTGTCACATAGCGCTCAGATATTCATTGGGCCTCACACAATCCAAAAGTGTCCAGTGTCCACAAGTGTCTGCTGAAATTCAAAATCTCTCTTATCCTCTAGTCACTTTGGTCACAGCTGTGCCATCGAGCCTGTCACATAGCGCTCAGATATTCATTGGGCCTCACACAATCCAAAAGTGTCCAGTGTCCACAAGTGTCTGCTGAAATTCAAAATCTCACTTATCCTCTAGTCACTTTGGTCACAGCTGTGCCATCGAGCCTGTCACATAGCGCTCAGATATTCATTGGGCCTCACACAATCCAAAAGTGTCCAGTGTCCACAAGTGTCTGCTGAAATTCAAAATCTCACTTATCCTCTAGTCACTTTGGTCACAGCTGTGCCATCGAGCCTGTCACATAGCGCTCAGATATTCATTGGGCCTCACACAAACCAAAAGTGTCCAGTGTCCACAAGTGTCTGCTGAAATTCAAAATCTCACTTATCCTCTAGTCACTTTGGTCACAGCTGTGCCATCGAGCCTGTCACATAGCGCTCAGATATTCATTGGGCCTCACACAATCCAAAAGTGTCCAGTGTCCACAAGTGTCTGCTGAAATTCAAAATCTCACTTATCCTCTAGTCACTTTGGTCACAGCTGTGCCATCGAGCCTGTCACATAGTGCTCAGATATTCATTGGGCCTCACACAATCCAAAAGTGTCCAGTGTCCACTAGTGTGAGCAGAAATTCAAAATCTCCCCTGTCCTATAGACACCTTGTACCTTGTTTTACATTACTATATAGTTTGTTGGATTTTGTCTACATTTTTACCAAAAATGAGGAAGGCTGGTGGAAGAGGCCGTGGAATTGGGCGGGGGTTGGCAGCTGGTAATGATGGTGCTGGTGGTGGATCTGATGGTAGTGGCAAGAGCAAAATAGGACCGAATGCAGGAGGTGTTGAGCCTGCGTCATCGTCTGGCTCCATAAGGCTTCAAAGGCTTAGTTTTCTAGGAGTTAGCAAACCGCTTT
This sequence comes from Dendrobates tinctorius, assembly GCF_039654945.1. NCBI lineage: Eukaryota > Metazoa > Chordata > Amphibia > Anura > Dendrobatidae > Dendrobates > Dendrobates tinctorius. The sequence goes on from NW_027361697.1 coordinate 34,986,588, forward strand.
TAAAGCCAGAGCATCAGGAAAAAGTTTTGTCTTACATTGCTGACTCAGCCTCCAGCTCTATCGCCTCCTCTTCTTCAGTTGTAAAAAGTAAAAGCACTGAGTCGTCATTGGAGGCTCATGTTCATGAACCACACCTTTCCTTGTGTCCTTCACCCCAACCAAGATTGAAGGATGACGCAGGCCATACTACTGATTACTCCATGGAGCTGTTTTCACATACCATGCCTGGATTATCAAGTGAAATGGTGAATTACCCAGGCCAAGATGAATCTGACATGGAGTGCACTGATGCACAGCCGCTGATGGATGATTCTGCTGGTACATTCACTCAGAGCACTACATTGTCCTCGCAGTGTACAGAGCCAGATTCTGACCCTGATGAGACTCAGGTGCCCCTTCCCGCACACTATACCACCATACACAGTGACACAGAGGAAGGTGCACATGACATTGAAGAGGAGGTGATGGATGACCCAGTTGTTGACCCAGATTGGCATCCATTGGGGGAAGAGGGTGCTGCTTACAATAGCTCAGATGAGGAGCATCCACAGCAGACATCGACATCGCAACAGCTGTTATCTGGCAGGCCTGGAGCACTCCAAAGACAGGTTCCAAAAATCAAAAGAGTTGCTGGACAGCTTGTCCAGAGGGTCAAAAGATCACAGCGTGCTAGGCCGCAAAATGTCTGCCAAAGTAGGAAGAGTGCAGTGTGGCACTTTTTTGAACAAAATCCTCATGATCAGGCCAAGGTTATCTGTAAGAAGTGCGCAAAGACCTTTAGCCGAGGGAAAAATCTGAAAAATTTGAATACCAGTTGCATGCTTAAAAATTTAACCACCATGCACTTGCAAGCGTGGACACAACACCAAACCTCATGTGCAACTGATCACAACGAAGGTAGTCAGCAACGCTACATTGTTTCCCCCACTGTAAGCCCACCGGTTAGCACAGCAGCAAATGTTGAGGTGTCGGTGCAAGGCCACAGCAGTCAGGGAATCCCACTGTTATATCAATGAAAGACTGATTCTAGGCCATCAGAAAGAACACCAACTCCATCACCATCATCAACCCTCTCTCAGTCCGCCCTGTCCACCGCTACTTCCACCATATGCAGCTCTCAAGTCCAGCTCACCCTCCCAGACACTATGAGTAGGTCAAGAAAGTACTCAGTCTCTCATCCGCGTACACTGGGTTTGAACGCCCACATTGCCAAACTAATCTCGTTTGAGATGATGCCCTTTCGGTTGGTGGAAAGCGCAGCTTTCCGCGAACTCATGGCCTATGCAGTACCACGCTATGACCTACCCAGTCGCCACTTCTTCTCTCGCAAAGCCATCCCAGCCCTCCACCATCATGTGAAAGACCGCATTGTCCATACACTCAAGCAGTCAGTGAGCGGAAAGGTGCACCTCACAACTGATGCATGGTCCAGTCGGCATGGCCAGGGCCGTTACGTGTCCATCACTGCGCACTGGGTTAATGTGGTGGATGCAGGGTCCACAGGGGACAGCGGTGGTGGGACAGTGCTGCCTAGCCCACGGTATAGGAAACAGTTGGCTGTAGGCGTTCGACCCTCCTCCTCCTCCTCCAGAAGCGAAAGCTCGTCCACAGAGCGCAGTCGTACGAGCACTCCATCTGCAGCTGCCACTGTTGCACACGAGGTGTCCCCCTATCGAGCAGCTAGTGGAAAGCGTCAGCAGGCTGTGTTGCAGATGATGTGTTTGGGCGACAGACACACCGCCGAGGTGCTGGCCGAGTACTTTCAGCGACAAACTGAGTCATGGCTGGGTAGTGTACATCTTGAGGCAGGCAAGGTAGTTAGTGATAACGGGCGTAATTTTGTGGCAGCCATAGCCCTTTCAAAACTCAGCCACATACCTTGCTTGGCTCACACCTTGAACCTGGTGGTGCAGTGCTTCCTCAAAAATTATCCAGAGTTAACAGCCCTGCTCCAGAAGGTGCGAAGACTGTGCGCGCACATCCGCCGGTCGCCTGTACACTCCATTCGTATGCAGAAGCTGCAGCGATTGCTCCACCTTCCCAACCACCGCCTCATTATCGACATTGCAACAAGGTGGAACTCCACCCTGCACATGGTGGAGCGGCTGTGCGAGCAGAGGCAGGCCATAATGCATTTGTGGGAGGATACACGGCCAGGCACTTTGAGAGCAGACATGGAGTTGACCGGTGTGCAGTGGTCGAAGCTGAAAGACCTCTGTAAAGTCCTTCAGTGTTTTGAGGAATGCACACGGCTGGTAAGTGCAGACGACGCCATTCTAAGCATGAGCATCCCACTTATGCGTCTGCTCATGCAAACTTTGACGCACCTTAAGGAGCAGGCTTCTGCAGCCAATGTTGATGAGGAGGAAGAGGAGGAGGGAATCCTTGATGACATTCAGCCATTGTCTGCTCAGGGACCTCTCCTGGACGAGGTGGAGGAAGAAGAGGAGGAGGAGGATGATGGGGATGATTACTTAGGGGAGGAGGATGCATCTCGTGGGGAAAGTGAAAATGTTGGTGTGGCAAGGTCTGGTACAGGGTTTGTGCGTGACTGGAGGGATGTGGATTTGCCAGAAAGTGCTCCTCCAACCTGCACTCGCAGTGCATCATTGACACTGGGAACATTGGCCCACATATCAGATTATGCCTTGCAGATCCTAAAAAGGGACCCCCGCATTGCCAAAATGATGAGCGATGACGACTACTGGTTGGCCAGCATCCTGGATCCACGCTATAAAGGCAAATTACAAAACATCATGCCACAGCAGAACCTTGACCTAATATTGGCTAATAAACAAGCAACTCTGGTAAATCGGTTGCTTGAGGCATTCCCAGCACACAGCAGCGGTGATGGTTCTCACACGAGCCGTACGGGCCGGGGTCAGCTTGGCAGAGGTGTTCGTGGTGCACACAGCAGAAGTGGTGTTGGAGACAGGGGTTTCATGACAATGTTGTGGACTGATTTTTCAAGTACCGCTCACACAACTGGTAATACTGCATCGATGGAAAGTGACAGGAGACAGCAGTTGTCAACTATGGTTACAAACTACTTTTCCTCCCATATCGATGTTCTCCCACACAGGTCATTCCCCTTTGACTATTGGGCCGCTAAACTGGACACCTGGCCTGAATTGGCACAATATGCCTTACAGGAGCTCGCTTGCCCAGCTGCAAGTGTGCTATCGGAAAGAGTCTTCAGTGCAGCTGGATCAATCCTGACAGAAAAAAGGACCCGTCTGTCAACCCAAAATGTGGATGATCTAACCTTCATTAAAATGAACCACGCATGGGTTTCCAAGGATTTTGTCCCACCTTCCCCTGATGACACATAGGGTGACAGAAAAATGGCTTGCTTTGGTCCACCTCTTCCTGGGACTTGACCTATTTCACCTTTTGCATCAGCTGAATGTCCAACATCAACATATGCCACTTTCTAAAACTCCCTAACTGTGCTGCCTCCCCCCCCCATGGCCGGGGTCACCACCTAGCGCACGACACCGTGCGAGTGCCGTTGCCCTGGACAGGTGGGTAGGCCGACTCTTGGGTGCGGGCAATGGCACAGGGTCCCTCATAGTGCAATCAAGTGTCTCTGACGGTGGTGGTGCACACCCGCCGTCAGACACACCGCCGTACTATGAGGGGCCCAGTGCCAGTACCGACGCCCACGAGTGGGCCCCCCTTGCTTGGGCAGGGCCTCAGCATTTGCAATCTTTACCTCTCCCTGCTCCTCCGCTGTGTAGTCTGGGCCGTCAAATCCATACTGGGCCTAACACCGTCTGAGCCTGCCTCCTGATGTATAGACATATATTTTGAATGTGTACGCTATCCATACATGTCATCTGGGGATACGGAACCCTTTCTCACCTTTGTGCAATCACGTGCAATCCATACTGGGCCTGACACCGTCTGAGCCTGCCTCCTGATGTATAGACATATATTTTGAATGTGTACGCTATCCATACATGTTATCTGGGGATACGGTACCCTTTCTCACCTTTGTGCAATCACGTGCAATCCATACTGGGCCTGACACCGTCTGAGCCTGCCTCCTGATGTATAGACATATATTTTGAATGTGTACGCTATCCATACATGTTATCTGGGGATACGGTACCCTTTCTCACCTTTGTGCAATCACGTGCAATCCATACTGGGCCTAACACCGTCTGAGCCTGCCTCCTGATGTATAGACATATATTTTGAATGTGTACGCTATCCATACATGTTATCTGGGGATACGGTACCCTTTCTCACCTTTGTGCAATCACGTGCAATCCATACTGGGCCTAACACCGTCTGAGCCTGCCTCCTGATGTATAGACATATATTTTGAATGTGTACGCTATCCATACATGTTATCTGGGGATACGGAACCCTTTCTCACCTTTGTGCAATCACGTGCAATCCATACTGGGCCTAACACCGTCTGAGCCTGCCTCCTGATGTATAGACATATATTTTGAATGTGTACACTATGCTATCCATACATGTTATCCGGGGATACGGTACCCTTTCTCACCTTTGTGCAATCACGTGTAATCCATACTGGGCCTGAGAACGGCTGGCGAGCTGTTAAGCAAGCTACAGCACCTGTGGTTTGCACACGAAAGTTTTTCATTTTTTCAGGAATGACGGTTAGGCCTAATTCCGGAACTTTTTATATCTCAATTTCTGCCACAAAATTGTGCAGACATAACAAAGGCAAATAGGCAAAAATAGATGAATCAATAAAACCAATCATTTATTAATAAATTTCATAAAATTCTTTTTACAAGGAAATTTCTAAAAAAAGGGAGTACAAATGTAATGATAGATGCTCACAGAATTAAGCTTTATGCAACATAATCACAGAATGTTTTTTCCTTTTCTTTTTTAATTTTTTACATACAAATTATCTCCAAATAGTGTTTATTACTTAAGCATAAATTCATAAGCTATATTTATATAAACTTCTGTCTAAATATTTTTAGGAAAAGGCCCGATAGTTCTAAAAGCAGAAGAAACACATAACTATCGGGCCTTTTCCTAAAAATATTTAGACAGAAGTTTATATAAATATAGCTTATGAATTTATGCTTAAGTAATAAACACTATTTGGAGATAATTTGTATGTAAAAAAATTAAAAAAGAAAAGGAAAAAACATTCTGTGATTATGTTGCATAAAGCTTAATTCTGTGAGCATCTATCATTACATTTGTACTCCCTTTTTTTTAGAAATTTCCTTGTAAAAAGAATTTTATGAAATTTATTAATAAATGATTGGTTTTATTGATTCATCTATTTTTGCCTATTTGCCTTTGTTATGTCTGTAGTCGGGCCAGATTAAGCAAGAAAGGGAATGGCAACATTCTCTTCAGTTTCATGTCCGGCAGCATAACTACATTCTTCCATGCTGGTATAGTTATGCAACACCACAATTGCCTTGATGTTCACTCAGCTGTAGTGAGTGCCCCAAGAAGCACACACCATTTGGCAAAAAGGATGCCAACGCCACACTCCACCATTCTGCGTGCAGGAGCAAGACGGCAGTTAAAAATACGCCTTTGGTAATTGAGAGCTTGACGTGGGTATGGCCGCATCACATGTTGTGGTAATTGAAAGGTCTTCATCTGCAACAAAAACATATGGTGTTGGTTCACCTCTTGACCCCAGAAGAACACATGGTTGTGCTGCAGTAAGGTCATTATTGTGAAGCTGGCCACCCATAACAGAGGTCTTAAAAAAATTCTTGAATCGCCTGTTGCACCATAGGCCCCAATATCAGCTATACGAAAAATATAATCACTGTCCACTAACTATAGCAGTATAACCGAAAAATACTGTTTATAGTTGAAATATTGTGACCCAAGTTTGGTGGCTTCTTCACCCTGATGTTTTTGCAAACCTATGGCCCCGATGCAATTTGGAAATTGGGTTTTGGCATAAAATCCCTGTGAAATTTGCAACCAATCACGTTCGCCAGACTCCAGCATAACATCTGCATGGATGGTGAGCCTTATCTGTGCACAGGTGTACTTCACAATTGCTGAAATGGTAGACTTTCCAAGGAGAAAATAAAAATGAAGTGCGGAAAACAAAACACCAGTAGCTAAAAGCCTAATGCACACATTAAAAATTAAATAATTAAGAGTCTGCTACAGAATATTAAGACAAGTGAAACATTTACAAAATAGCATTGATTTAAAAAGTAAAAAAAAATTACCTTAGCGTCACGAGATGTTGCTCCTCAGCAGATATATATTGCCGCATCCTAGTATTCTGGAATGTGACGGTGGGCCGGAGAAGCTCCAAAAGCTTGTCAAATGTAGCTACTCTCATCCTCGTGTATTCAAAAACGTTTTGGGGATGCTCATCACAGAGTCGATGGAGGTGTCCTTTTGTTGCCCGTTTGGTCAGGAGTGAATGTATCCAGTATTGCCTACGCCTCCTCAGAACACCAACAATTGGGTACGGCTCACCATAGCACCGAGAAAACACCCAATGGAGTAAGATCCGTTCGGTGGTATTAAACGTCAGGTTGAATTACACTTGAAAGCCAAAAAAATATTATCAAACAAGTCAACAGGGTTAATCGGAGGGAAAAGACAATAAACCTATATGTGCTCCTAGTGATAAACAAAGAAAAATGGCTTTTTAGAGGTTTAGCCACAAGGATAAGTTAAGCTTATAGTGAAAACACATGCTGAAAATCGCATCGCAATTGCACGAAAATCGGATGTCATTCACATCTCATATGCAGAGACGGGGAAAGAAAATCACAGAATCGCATTACGTTTGCAGAAGAATCAGCTACAAATTCGCATTACACTCATCTGACTCTCCTGCATCAAAATTAGATCGATTTCAAAATCGCTAGTGTGACTCCAGCCTAAGGAGACTTACTGTATAGGCAGATCTCTTGCTTTGTACTGAGAGGGGGAAAACACTCGGAAATACGTATCTGCAAATAAAGTTTCTGGTTTGTCTTCTTACCATAAGTCATGGCGTGTTAAAGGTTGAGATTGACTGTTAGGATTGCTATACCAAAAAGGTGGCACTAGAGTGCTAAACCTCTTCCTGTGTGTGATTATAACTGACACATCTGCAGGAACCTCTCAGTACTTCAGCTTCCATCTCACATCAAGGCAGTCAGTTTTGCAATATTGCTAAAATTAAGCAGAGCTCAGAGAGCTGCAAAAAATGAGGTTTGTAAGAAGACTAAGTTCACAAAGTTCAGTCTTACTGTTCTGTGTTAGTTACATGTCTCACACAGTGCTCCCTTTATTTAATATAAGCTCTGGAGGCAGATTCTCATGTAGATCAATGTCCGCCCCATAGCCTGGAAAGCTCATTTACATATAAGGAAAAAGTGGATTTCTCTGGAATAAAACATCAGATTGCAAATATCAAGATATCATTTTATTCAGCCTCCTATGACCTACATGTCTACTTAGATGGGTTAGAAGGGACGATCCTACTGACAGATTCCCTTGGCACTCCCAAAGGAAATGGCAGTGCTCCATTCACACGCAGCTTTTCAGAGCTACAATTTGCAGCATTTGTTGAGGGACCCAGTTGCTGGACCCCCAGCAATCGTGAAGTTGTCCCGTATCCCTCCAAACTTGTAAATACTCTGTCATGTGTTAATACAGGAAGGTGTTAACTGCACTTTGTGACCTCACCTTTAGTGTTGCAGATGTCCTTCTTAGTTCTTCAGTCTCAGCTCAGCATATTTTTATGTGGCTGTTTCTGTTCATTGTTTGCTTTATCACAAGAAAGTGAATGTGACCTGGCAGCAATTACAGGCATTTCCAGAACTTAATAGAACATTTAGAATAATAGAATATTTTTTATTTTTTCATTTTTTTCCTCAAAACATTTACAAACATATTTTATTCATCACACTAAGTAGAATCATTTCAGAAATTTTTCAACCTTTAATGTCACTCATAGTCCTGTACAATACAATTGAAAAAAAACTGAAATCTTTTCAGGTGGAAAAAGTAAAATAAAGAACTAAAATAATGCGGTTGCATAAATATGCACACCATTAAACTAATACTTTGTTGAAGTACCCTTTAAATTTATGAAAGTATTCAATGTTTTTAGGTAGGGCTCTATTAGCATGGCACATTTAGAACTGGCAATCTTTGCCCGCTTTTCCTTGAAGTAGTGCCCCAATATGTCAGATTATAAAGGCATTTCCTGAGTATAGTCATCTTCAGGAAGTGGAATCAGATCTGGGCTCTGAGTCATTCCAAAATTTTGAATTAAAAATCCCCTTCAACTTCTTAGCAGTGACCTAAAGGTTTTGATGCAAAATTGAAAGTAATTGGAACTGTTTATAATTCTCTCCACTTTGACTAAAGCCCCAATTCAGCCATGCTTCACTGTGGGTATGGTGTTCTTTTGGTGATGTGCAGTGTTGGCTTTGCACCTAACATACCTTTTTGAATTATAGCTAAAAAGCTAAACCTTGGTCTCATCAGACCCAGAACATTTTCTTATATGCTTTTAGCAAAAATGATGTAGATATAGCCAAAAACATAACTTAATTACAGACTATGACATTTGGTTTAAAAGGCAACTGTCAGGAAAATCCTTCTAGAACAGCTAAACTTTATATGGTGTTAATCAGAATAACTTTAAAAGATGACAGTTGTGTACTGATTACTATTATTTTATTATTATTATTATTGTTACTATTATTATTATTATTATGCATTTATATAGCGCCATTTATTCCATGGCGCTTTACATGTGAAAAGGGGAAATATAGACAAGTATAGCAAACATGTGGAAGACAAGGGACACACAAGTACATAAGGAGAGGGGACCCTGCCCGCGAGGGCTCACAGTCTACAGGGATGGGTGAGGATACATTAGGAGAGGGTAGAGCAGGTCGTGCTGTGGTTCAGTAGACCGAGGATCATTGCAGGCTGTACAGTAGGCTTGTCGGAACAGGTGAGTCTTCAGGTTCTTCTTGAAGGTTTCCGTTGATGGTGAGAGTCTGATGTGTTGCGGCACGGAGTTCCAGAGTATGGGGAAGCACGGGAGAAGTCTTGTATGCGGTTGTGGGAAGAAGAGATAAGGGGGAGTAGAGAAGGAGATCTTGAGATGATCGAAGGTTGCGTGCGGGTAGGTACCTGGAGACCATGTCACAGATGTATGGAGGAGACAGGTTGTGGATGGCTTTGTATGTCATGTTTAGGGTTTTGAATTGGAGCCTCTGGGCGATAGGAAGCCAGTGAAGGGCCTGGCATAGGGGGGAGGCTTGGGAATAGCTGGGAAACAGGTGGATTAGTCGGGCAGCAGAGTGTAGGATGAACTGGAGCGGAGCCCGAGTGCTAGAGGGGAGGCCAGAGAGTAGGAGGTTGCAGTAGTCGAGGCAGGAGATGATGAGCATGCACTAGTGTTTTTGTGGTTTCGTGGTTGAGGAATGAGCGGATCCGGGAAATATTTTTGAGTTTGAGGCGGCAGGAGGAGGCGAGGGCTTGGATATGTGGTTTGAAAGAGAGCACAGAGTCGAGGATCACCCCAAGGCACCGAGCGTACGGGACTGGGGAAAGAGAGCAGCCGTTGACATTGATGGATAGGTCTGGTGGAGGAGTTGAGTGAGATGGGGAAAGATGATGAATTCTGTTTAGTCCATGTTCAGTTTGAGAAAGCGAGCAGAGAAGAAGGCTGAGATAGCAGACAGTCATTGTGGGATTTCATTCAGTAAGGAGGCGAGGTCGGGTCCAGATAGGTAGATCTGCGTGTCATCGGCATAGAGATGATACTGCAAACCGTGGGATTCTATGAGCTGTCCCAAGCTGAAGGTATAGATGGAGAATAGTAGGGGTCCTAGGACAGAGCCTTGGGGAACACCGACAGACAGGGGGCGAGGTGAGGAGGTGGTGTGTGAGAGGGAGACACTAAATGTTCGGTCTGTTAGGTATGATGAGATCCAGAATAGGGCCAGGTCTGTGATGCCAAGAGATGAGAGAGTCTGTAGCAGGAGGGAATGGTCTACGGTGTCGAAGGCAGAGGACAGGTCCAGGAGATGGAGGACAGAGTAGTGTCGCTTGCTCTTGGCAGTTAGTAAGTCGTTAGTGACTTTAGTTAGGGCAGTTTCAGTTGAGTGATGCGGTCGGAAGCCAGATTGTAACCGGTCAAAGAGGGAACAGGAGGAGAGGTGGGAGGACAGTTCGAGATATACATGCTGTTCCAGTAGTTTTGAGGCGTAAGGGAGAAGAGATATTGGGCGATAGTTAGACACAGATGATTGGTCAAGGGAGGGCTTTTTGAGGATGGGTGTGATTGAGGCATGTTTGAAGGATGAGGGAAATACACCATTTGTAAGTGAAAGGTTGAAAAGGTGTGTTAGAGATGGGATGAGGACTGTGGCCAAGTTTGGGATGAGGTGAGACCGGAGTGGGTCGAGGGCACAAGTGGTGAGGTGTGATCTTGACAGAAGGGTGGAGAGCTGATCTTCTGTCATGGTGGAGAAGCTGGCTATTGCAGAACAGGGCTGAGCGGCTAAGAGGGGCATTGGGGGGCATTTAACATGAATTTATCTTAAGTAACACATGCATCAAAAGAACTATCAATAATAATCATGTATAATAACAATTTTTATTGATTTATCACATAACATAAATATTTAAAACATATAAAATTCAGGGGGCATTTCCATGGTGCAAGAACAGAATAAAAATGTATGCTGCAATTCCATCAAATAGATATATGCATAATTAATCATTATGTAGCTGATAGAGAAAATCACAAAGCCCTTAATTAAAAATGCAAGAGCTTCATGTGGCGCCCCTGAGGCTCAGTCGCCACAGAGGTACTGCACCTTCTCCTAAGGTGTGGTGCCCCACCATCCAGGTAAGTTGGAGGCTCCTGACCACGCTCCAACACTCGCACCCCACACAATAGAGTAGTTCAGCAAAACCACATTGCGGCTCCTTGCCTAGAGAGAGGCAGAGCACCTTTGGTGGTTCCTTGCTTGGAACACTAAACGTGCTGGGAGGTGGGTAGAGTTTAGAACACTTAAAAGAGCGGGATGGTTTAGGATTACAGGTCAGTCGTGGAGAGAGTAGGAGAGAGGAAGCCACTCGGAGAGGAGTGGGGATCCCTGGAAGAGGGATGGAGGAAGGAGTGCTGCAGCTGCCTCAGTGATCTGAGCCAGCTGGCACGGGAAAGGAAAGAAGGAGAAAGACATTGAACTTAAGCCTGAGCTTCCATAGGAGAGAAAGACAAGTACGGAACGTAGGAGTAAAAGGGAACACAGAGGACGGGGGTTAGAGGAAGAACCCTGCCTAGAAGTTCTAAGTGCAAGGCCGGTGCCCGGTCCCCGAGGTTGTATGGACACTAGTGGTTCTGCAGCAGACACCGGTGGAGTAGTGGGCTGTTAATGTACTACTCCCATCTAAGACTTGAGGGCACAACAGCAACACGGATAGAGAGGTGGGACTTAGGAGTAGAGAGTCCCCGAAGCAGGCTACAGCTGTCTGCTGTGCAAGTAGAGTTATTGGGAACATCTGTAAGGAGGAACTCCAGTGTAACTCAGTACTAGGAGATCATCACACTTAAAGGCGCTATAGAGGAGACGTTCAGAAAAGGCACATAAGTTGGCGGAAGGGAGCATTCCATCTTCCCTGGAGGTTGACTGAGTCCCTGACCCGGAGGACACGGCACAGAGGCGGGTACTACAGACTGTGAGTAAAGCTTTGGAACTACATGCCCTGGTGTCCTCTATTTCTTCCTGCGTCCGTCCGCCTGGCACTGCTACATCCCCTGCGCCAAACACTACACCATCTAAATGTCTCCACATCTACACTGCCCTGGGACAACAGCCCTGCCTGTGGAGGGCTATAACATCATTGCTGCACCACACCATCTGTCCCAGAGGATCTGTCTGCAGCGTCGGCTTAACACCTCCCTTGCCGAACACCACAGGTGGCGTCACAAACTATTCATCTAACTACATTGCACCATACAAAATCCCCTATTAATTGGGCGCCCAGGGCCACGGTCTGGGTCACCGCTGCTGTGACACGTCCCGCCGATACCGGCCCGGTACCGAGTACCCCACGGCCCTGGGAGGGTGACCCACTTCACACTCAGCCTCAAGGTGATACAGGGTATAATCTCATAATGGGAAAGAAAGGGAAGGGGACCCTTCTGAGGCCGACAAAGCAAAATACGCATCAAAGGTACCATTGTATAATGTGTTGAATCAATAAAAATTTAGTCATAAATCTTGATAGTTCCTTTGCTTTGAGTCATGTGTTACACAAGATATATTCTGTTATTTAAAGACTCATATTACTTGTTGAGCCAATTTGATTAATACTATTTAACATGAGTTTAGGTGTGATTGGCTAATTCTGAAAACATCCACATTCCCAATTATAAGAGAGTTTTTCTACTTATGCAGGCACAATATTTTAGTTTAGTTATCATATAACATTTACAATCATCACATTTTTATTACACTTAAAAGGTAATCCGTCAGTAGGGTCAACCCTCCTAAGCCATATACAGGGACATGCAGGTCATAGAAAGTTGAATAAAATTATACTTTGATATCTACGAGCCAATGTCTTGTTCCAGAGAAAGCCACAATTTTATTCATATGTAAAAGAGCTCTTAAGATCTATAGGCCAAACATAGATCTCCCTGAGAATCTTGCTCCAAAGTTTATTTTAAATGAAAGAGGGATGTCACCAGTGTGAGAAATGTAGTCGGGGATAAAGGTTCCCTTTAATGGCAGAGAGGGAAAGTTACAGTCGTAGAGCTCAAATTTTCCCTTTTCATTTGAACTTACATTGTGATTGGTGCTCAATTGTAAATGGCTGATGTTCAGATCATGTGTGGTTGATGCGAAAAAGGTCACAGATTGTCACTCCTGCTGCCTCTCCTCCCTTCTAGAAGTTAAAATTCTACACGTTGTGCAGCAGCTACAACTCCATCTCCATTCTCCTCCCGCCTGAGCATTGGTGCTGCCACTGGATCAAATCAACACCAACTCCTGAGAACATTCTAAGAAAACTCCTAATGGAAAGCAGCTCAGGTCCAGGTCAAGCTTTAGGTTAGCTTATGACCACCCCAGTAAAAGGACTTGTTTTGACCCATTAAAAAGCACATGATAGAAATAAAATAAACTAAAATGCCATGTCTAATGCTATTTCATAACTGTTCATTTCAGCATTTATTTAGCAACCTTTGAAATACTCATGAAATCTGAGAATGAAGTAGACACAATGATGATTTAGTGTCAGAGAGCCATCACTTATGTTACCCGTACAGCGGCATTCTCAGGCTCTCAGCTATTTAGCTGTCCTGAGAACTGCAGCAAAGTCCTACCCATTTGAAATATAATAACTCACCTCCTTCAAATACACAACATGAAATATGATCCTATTTTCCACTCTTTTATAACTATACAGCTGGGTGGCACTGGGCCACATTCTTTACTCTGTACTACAATTTAGGGATTAACTGGGCCTGGCATAGCGTGAGAAAAATAAGCATAGACATTCTTCAATCCTGGTGTGATTAATGTAATGCAATTGTCTCGATCTTGTCTTAAGTCATCTTCATTTGAAATTACACATAAAACAATAAATTTCACCAATTTTACTAAAGTCAAAACTGAAAAATACACTGATAATGAAAATCCTGCCATTAGAGGCCTTAAAGGCTAATTAGTATGTACACCAAAAAAAAACTTAAAAAATGGGTCAGGGTAAAGAATAAAATCACATTAAATTGAACAAGTCATAAAACCATACATTGTATAACAGAGTTTGTTAAAACGAGGAAACACCACAGATGAGAACATGGGGTGGAAAACCCAGACCAAGAATATGGAAAATGTGAAATGCAAATGTCAATAGGTATAAGTTACATTTTCTGCTCAAGAAAAAGGTATAAGAAGACCACTAACAATGGTATTAAGGCAGCAGCAGAGTATGTGCTATCGAAGTATACATGTGATAAAGAGGTATCAAGTGATAAATGCATAGGCCTTGTACAAATTTGCACACAAAGTCCATGTAAAACAATATTTTTGTCCATACAAAAATAGTGCAGGGAAAGACAGAAGATCAAGTTTGAATAGCTATTGAAAGAAATATACAAACATAAATAAGTGTAGCGGGTGCAAGGAATAATAGTTGATAATGTAAAAAGTTATAAGTAACTAAATGGTTCATCTATTATACCTTAAGCACGGCATATATAAAGACATTCATTAAGTCTCCTTTATCATGTCACTCTGTCTTTAGTGCCCCTCATGTATGGATATCCTTATTTGAAACAATATACTAGCACCCTAGTTCTGGTTACCAGCTCTTCCTTTGAAATCATGTGATTAACTCCCTCCAGGTTTTCACTGAATCAGCCCTTGGGATTCCCTTATTGCATCATCGGATCACGTGACATCCTTTGACGCGTGATCTGTGTGATGTATCTGGGTTACCTAGGTGCCGGTCACTTTCGGCTTCTCTGGTGGCGAATTTGTTCCAGGGGCGGAGCTCATGACGCATTTACTATAGGCGGCGTATTTGACTTCATGTAACCCATGCAATGTATCTTGGTTACCTAGGTGCATGCTACACTGCTCAAAAAAATAAAATGAACACTTAATCAACACAATGTAATTCCAAGTCAATCACACTTCTGTGAAATCAAACTGTCCACTTAGGAAGCAGCACTGATTGACAATCAATTTCACATGCTGTTGTGCAAATGGAATAGACAACAGATGGAAAGTATTGGCAATTATCAAGAGACACTCAATAAAGGAGTGGTTCTGCAGGTGGGGACCACAGACCACATCTCAGTACCAATGCTTTCTGGCTGATGTTTTGGTCACTTTTGAATGTTGGTTGTGCTTTCACACTTGTAGTAGAATGAGACGGACTCTACAACCCACACAAGTGGCTCAGGTAGTACAGCTCATCCAGGATGGCACATCAATGCGAGCTGTGCCAAGAAGGTTTGCTGTGTCTGTCGGCATAGTGTCCAGAGGCTGGAGGCGCTACCAGGAGACAGGCCAGTACACCAGGAGACATGGAGGGGGCCGTAGGAGGGCAACAACCCAGCAGCAGGACCGCTACCTCCGCCTTTGTGCAAGAAGGAACAGGAGGAGCACTGCCAGAGCCCTGCAAAATGACCTCCAGCAGGCCACAAATGTGCATGTGTCTGCACAAAAGGTTAGAAACCAACTTCATGAGGATGGTATGAGTGCCCAACATCCACAGATGGGGGTTGTGCTAACAGCCCAACACCATGCAGGATGCTTGGCAATTGCCACAGAACATAAGGATTGGCAAATTCGCTACTGGCGCCCTGTGCTCTTCACAGATGAAAGCAGGTTCACACTGAGCACATGTGACAGACATAACAGAGTCTGGAGATGCCATGGAGAGAGATCTGCTGCCTGCAACATCCTTTAGCATGACCAGTTTGGCAGTGGGTCAGTAATGGTATGGGGTGGCATTTCTTTGGAGGGCTGCACAGCCCTCCATGTGCTCGCCAGAGGTAGCCTGACTGCCATTAGGTACTGAGATGCGATCCTCAGACTCCTTGTGAGAGTATATGCTGGTGCTGTTGGCCCTGGGTTCCTCCTAATGCAGAACAATGCCAGACCTCATGTGGCTGGAGTGTGTCAGCAGTTCCTGCAAGATGAAGGCATTGAGGCTATGGACTGGCCCGCCCATTCCCCAGACCTGAATCCGATTGCACACATCTGGGACATCATGTCTTGCTCCATCCACCAACGTCACGTTGCACCACAGACTGTCCAGGAGTTGGCAGATGCTTTAATCCAGGTCTGGGAGGAGATCCATCAGAAGACCATCCGCAACCTCATCAGGAGCATGCCCAGGCATTGTAGGGAGGTCATACAGTCACGTGGAGGCCACACACACTACTGAGCCTCATTTTGACTTGTTTTAAGGACATTACATTCCACTTTAATTTTGTGAGTGACTCCAAATCCAGGCCTCCATTGGTTAATAAATTTGATTTCCATTGATCATTTTTGTGTGATTTTGTTGTCAGCACATTCAGCTTTGTACAGAACAAAGTATTCAATGAGAATATTTCATTCATTCAGATCCAGGATGTGTTATTTGAGTGTTCCCTTTATTTTTTTGAGCAGTGTACTTCCGTATTCTCCGGCTGTGATGTTTCTTTGGGGGCAGTACCAATGACGCATTTAGTGTTGGCGGCGTATCTGATGTCGCGCTTGTGCCTCTTACCTAACCGGCGATGGACTGCCTTCTTCCTCTTCTGGGCAAAAGTCCATTTCTATGGCAACGAAGTTAACATCTTTATGCGGCAATCTCCAGAAATCAGTCTTTTGTATGGAGCTCTCATTACTCCTCTCCTTAGATAGCCGCCTGACCAGTGTCTCATCACCTCTGGATGAAGCATTCATATGCGAGGTGGACGCTGAAACCTGTAGGCACTATTCTCTGGGTATGAACTGTTAATTCATATGTGACTCCTTAACAGCTTTTTGCATTAGGCACCTTAATTGGCATATATCTGTTATTCCTTTGCTTGTATACTACATATGTTGCAGCTTACTAAGCTGTCTCTAAATAACATCTGAGTTACCCTGCACTATTTGCTGTACTTTATATATGCTGTGCTTAAGGTATACTATATGAACCACTTAGTTACTTATAACTAGCTATGAAACCTTGTACCCGCTACACGTATTTCTATTTATATATTCCCATAGTCCTGGTTATAGAGTCTAAGGACAATTCAACACACAGTAATTAACATACCGTAATCTATTTTGGTGCAGTGCCATAAAGATAAAAATTGATAAGGAGCAAAGTGAGAATAAAATTATCTTTATTAAATAACAACAATATAAGAAAAAGCAATTTAAAAAGACAGGGCAAAACAAGAGACCTCCAATAGTGGGGAACAAACCAGCAGATGGTAACAATAAAGTGCACAGTCAAGGTAGAGGTGGGTGAAGAACCATGAATGAAGGATCCAGACATTTGTTAACCCTTATATGAGAAAGAAGGACATATTAATAGTAGCCTTAGCAGGGACCAGAAGGTTGCTTTAAAAACTAAGTCTTGCAAGTGCAGTGTTAAGTGGCTGTACATGGGAACAACAAAGGCCAGAGAGAGTAAGAAAGCTTGTGGCCTCTTTCACACTTCAGTTTTTTGCCATCAGTCAAAATCCGCCAAAATTTGAAAATGGCGGATCCGCAAAAAATGTATAAAAACGGATGCAAGCTGATGGAACGGATCCGTTTTTTTAAGGATCCGCTATACCGATTTAGTGCGGATCCTCAACAAAACGGATCAGTACCATCCGTTGGCATCCGTTTTTCACATCCGTTGGATCCGTTTTCTTGCGGATCCGTTTTTCCACACCTCCAAAATGGGATGCTCCCAAATATGATTCGCTCTTGGAAAATGCTCTCAAATGTGATTGGATACTGGAAACTAGGGAGAAATATATCTAGGGTGTTGTGATACAATTTCTTTGAAAGGTTTTAGAGTTAGTGGCAGCGATGGAAGGAGTTAGTGCGAGTCTGGAAGGAGTTATTGCGAGTATTGACAGCTTCTGTGTGGAATTGGATCTTCACTTGAATCGGTTGGCAATTATTGCTCTCGAGAGGGAGAAAAGAAGATTGCGAATCCTGCGTATGAGGAGACGACGCCAGTGGATTCATCCCATTAATGCGCAGAGGTTCACCCGTGGCGTTTTTTCCGCATCGTACCTGGAATTGAGGGATAATCCAGACAAGTTCTTCAACTACGTGCGCATGAGGCTGGAATTTTTTGAGATATTGGTGGATCGTGTTGGAGAACAAATCCGGAGAAGGGACACACAAATGCGGTTTTCTATATCACCGGCAGAGCGTTTCATGGTGACCTTTCGGTAAGTTATCTACCTTTTAAAATGTTTCAGATTCTGCAGGCTTTTATTGTTATGTTATGGCTTGTAGTTTGTATTAATTTTTACTTTTTTTCCATTTTTTTAACAGATTCCTGGCAACTGGAGAATCCTTCACCTCCCTCCATTTCCAGTTCCGGATTGGGATTTCAACTATTGCTGGAATTGTACAACAAACCTGCAGGGCATTATGGGATTCTCTACAGGAGGAATACATTCCAGAGCCAACACAGGAGAGGTGGCTGGAGATTGCTGACAAGTTTCAAGAAATCTGCCAGTTTCCAAACTGCATCGGTGCCGTGGATGGCAAGCATATCAGGATTGTGAAACCTATGGGATCTGGTTCACAGTTTTACAACTATAAGAAATACTTTTCAATTGTGCTTATGGCCATTTCGGATGCAAACTGCAAATTCATTGCCGTGGACATCGGTGCATACGGTCGTTCTAATGACTCTCAGGTATTCAAGATTTCCACCATGGGCCGTCGCTTGTATGGAGACAATTTTGACTTCCCACCTCCAAGACCACTCCCTGGAACAACAGGCCCACCAATGCCTTTTTTGTGCATTGGCGACGATGCTTTTCAGCTTTCTAAACACCTACTCAAACCATATGGTAGTCGTGGATTAACACACCGGAAAAGAATCTATAACTATCGGTTAACCAGAGCGCGCAGAGTGATGGAGTGCGCGTTTGGAATTTTAACTGCCAAATGGAGAGTCCTGTTAACGGCCATGAAAATGAAAACAGAGACTGTGGATGAGGTGGTGAAGGCCTGTGTAATCCTGCACAATTTTGTCCTTTCAAACGAACCAGTTTCCATCGATGAAAATCTGTCTGAAACCACCTTGTGGGATTATGAGCAGCAAACTTTTCGGAGTACTGGCTCAGTGGCAAGAATGAGGGACACCTTTGCAGACTATTTTGTGACACCAGAGGGACAAGTGGACTGGCAAGATGACATTTTCTTCATACCAATTGTGAGTAACTTTTTTTTTTTAACTGAAATTTTACCAAGTGTTTGGTTTTCCCAAGCATTGTTACCATGTGATTTGGTTTACCAAGTTTTTTTTTTTTAAGTTTTACACTTTGCAGTGTTACCAATTGTTGGGTACCAAGCATAAAGTTTTACCAAGTGTTGTGTACCTAGCGTTGTTTTACACTTACAAATGTTACCAAGTGTTGGGTACCAAGCGTAAAATGTGACACTTTGAAATTTTACCAAGTGTTGTGTACCAAGCGTTTTACACTTTGAAATGTTCACATGTGTTGTGTACCAAATGTTGTGCTACTAAGTGTTTTTTTGTACCTTGTACACCACCAGTGTACTGTGAAATATTACCCAGTTTTTTTGTACCATTTACACCACCGGTGTACTGTGAAATATTACCCAGTGTTGTGTGTTGTGTTTACCTTTTACACCACTGGTGTAATTTGAATATTTCCAAAGAAAGAAGCAAAAAAGAAACAACACAATAAAGTTTTTTGAAAAAAAAAACAGTTTATTTCTGAATTTGTAATAACTGTATATTTTTTTTTAATTTTTGGTGTTTTTTTAATTTTTTTTGGTATCTTAAACCTTTTTTGTAAGTTTTTTTTGGTATATATTACCTTTTTTGTAACTTTTTTTTTGGTATATATTACCTTTTTTGTAACTTTTTTTTTTGGTATATATTACCTTTTTTGTAACTTTTTTTGGTATATATTACCTTTTTTGTAATTTTTTTTTTTTGTATGTTTTTTGGATAACAGAAAACATTACAAAGTGTGATAATGTTGGGCGGAGATAGTATTGGAGGGGTTAACAGGGTTGACCACATTGAGGGGGGGTAGAGGACTGGGGAGGGAGTTGGTGAGGACCAGAAGTGGAAGGGGGGTTTAACACATGTGGTTGGGACGGGAGTGGATGGACAGACGAGGTTTGTGGGTACATTGAAGGTGTATGTGGGGGTGGGTATGGTGAGGGCATTGGGGTATAATGCAATGGGGAAGGAAGGCACTGGGAAGAATAGAATGGGGAACTAGAGAAAGGAGAGGGAGTGGTAGGAGGAGGGACGGCTGTATGATGGATGGTGGTGGAAGGATGGACGGGGGAAGGATGGACTGTGGAAGGATAGACAGGGGAAGGATGGACAGAGGGAGGATGGACAGAGGGAGGATGGACAGGGGGAGGATGGACAGGGGGAGGATGGACAGGGGGAGGATGAGATGCTTCAGCAAGCACTTCCACTAGAGCATTCTGACAGGCTTGCATCACACGCATCTGCTGGTGAGTACTTAAACCTTCCTTTTGCCGGACAACAGATTGAAAAAAGGTATGTCTCGGTGTCTGGTTTGATTCTAAATTCATCTGTTCCATGTATCTTCTGAGTTCCATGATACTTTGATTGATCATGGTCAACCCAGAAGATAACCGTTCTCCATAAGTGTGGAAACCATGCTGGACAGATGAGTTTAGACTCAAACAATCAGACAAGGTCATCCTTTCCTGACTCCTCAGACGCTGCCGGCCAGAACCAAAAGTTGGTCGAGATGTTGCGGCAGTGTCTGAGGGGTGGGGAACAGGGAACAAGTCGTCACCAGCAGCTTCATGTGATGAAGTCTGCCCTGCTGCTCCAGTGCTGGTGGAGGGGATAGAGGGATGAGACAAGAGGGTAGGTAGAGAGGGGTCGGATACCTTGATGTGGTCTCCGGGGGCGGTCTCACTAGGGATCACTCCAGAGGGACGCAACTCTGATGCAGACTCCCGAGTGCTGCAGATGGTGCTAAAAAAAAAAAAGGAGAAAAAATGTATATTAAAAATATTGATATTTAATTTAAGTCTACTGAAAAAAAATTTGGTTAAACATTTCTACTACAGAAATGGTTTGGGGAATATTTACTTTCTGCACACCATTGTTGATGGCAGGAATGCCAGGGCTTTGTAGTTTTTGTACTGGGGTCCCCGGCATCCTCCCGATCCACTCGGGGTCTGCATCTCTTTGTTGTAGTCCCTCTTGAAGCGATCCTGGAGCGACCGCCACCGTGTGATAACCCTGTCACCTGTGAAGCAAAAAAAAAAGGGGTTTAGTATTCGACACTTCACATGCTGGAATATAAGTTACTGAAGTTGTAATACTTACGAACAAAATCCCTGGCCCTCGCATTGAGTTCCTCCCAGTTCTCAATAACTGAAGAACAGACCTCATCCCAGAGCCGTCAGGTGGTTGGTTGGTCGGCGTGTAGACGGTTTGCCATGTTCCACAGCGGCTCCCGGTTTTCCACCTCACGGATGAGTTCATCAGTATCAATCATGATACCCTCCTCCATATATCTCCGGGGAGCACGCTGTGAAACCTGTGAAGATAAAAAACAAAACAAAAAATTACATTCTATTTAAACACATGATGTTCATTTAAACAATTATCCAAATAGGGTTACTTACCTTTTGCCGACCAACAGATGCATCACCTTGACGACCCTGGGATGTCCTGGGAGTCACTCTAGTGCGGGCACCGGATTCTGAAGACTGTGGTAAACAAAAAAAAAAAATTTGTTTGGATGGATGCGTAGTTATTGTGTGTGCACTGTGATGAATGTTTGTGTTGGGTGTAGCATAATGTATCTGTGTATGTGCTAACCTTACACTCGGCGCACCCCCTCCTTGCGTCTCTCCACCCTGCACGTCTCCTCCTGGAAGCTCCTCTGAATCAGCTTCCTGTTAAAACATAATACATGGATAGTGTTTTTAACCAAAAAAAAAAAATTATTTTAAATAAAAAACAAAAATTTTTTTTTACCTCAGCTCGCTGATGATGTGAGGGGGAGCTTTCAGGAGAAGACATTACGGGTTGGGGCAGCTGCGTTGGCAGCTGCGGTGCTTCCTGAAGTGATCTGCAAGTATAAAGACACTTGTTAAGCTACTATACAAAGGATCATAATAAGCTTTCAGGCCTTTATACTTACAGGGAAAATAAAGGTTGGCTGGCCGTCTCTGCTGCGGCCTGGCCGACCGTTTCTGCTGCGGCCTGGCCGACCGTCTCCGCTGCGGCCTGGCCGACCGTCTCCGCTGCGGCCTGGCTGGTGGTGCTTGCTGAAGTGATCTGCAAGTATAAAGACAATTTTTAAGCTACTATACAAAGGATCATAATAAGCTTTCAGGCCTTTATACTTACAGGGAAACTAATGGTTGCCTGTACTCTGCCGCGGCCTGGCTGTTCATCTCTGCTGCGGCCTGACCGGTCATCTCTGCTGCACTCTCGCCGGTCGTCTCTGCTGTGCTCTCGTTCACCATCCGTGCTGCGGCCTGGCTGGCCTTGTCTGCTGCTTTTCTGGTGGCGCTTCATTATTAAGTGATCTGCAAGTATTAAGAAAATGATATGAAAGTTTAAAAAAAAAAAATATTCAGTTAATGTGTAATTCCCTGAAACGAAGTATACACAATTTTAAGTGTTTGCATGTCTACATTCCCTTATCTCTCACCGAGTGTAACCACAGTGATTGAAGGTGTGTAATATTTTGTGTAAACCCACTTTCTTTGCATGTGTTTGAATTCCCTGAAAAAGTGTAACCGAGTGTAACCAGTGATTGAAGGTGTGTAATTGCTGTGTATACCAGTGTTTGCATTCCCTCAAACTCTCACCGAGAGTGTAACCAGTGATTGAAGGTGTCACCAAGTGTAACCAGTGATTGAAGGTGTGTAATTGCTGTGTATACCAGTGTTTGCATTCCCTCAAACTCTCACCGAGAGTGTAACCAGTGATTGAAGGTGTCACCGAGTGTAACCAGTGATTGAAGGTGTCACCGAGTGTAACCAGTGATTGAAGGTGTGTAATTGCTGTGTATACCAGTGTTTGCATTCCCTCAAACTCTCACCGAGAGTGTAACCAGTGATTGAAGGTGTCACCGAGTGTAACCAGTGATTGAAGGTGTTTAATTTCTGTGTATACCCACACTGTGTTTGCATGTTTTTGAATTCCCTGAAAAACTCAGCTGTGTATACCCAGATTTTTTTCATGTTGCAATCTCTCACTTTTAACCACACTTGTATACCAAAAATTTAATGTACCTTTATGGTAACTTAATTTTACCTTTTTTTTTAAAAAAAATGATACAAAGGAGATTTTTTCAAAACAGTTTATTATTATTATTTTTTTTTTATTATTTTTTTTTCCAACAAATAGGAGCTACTCTGCTCTTTATTTTAAATACCACAATAAATGAAAAATAAAAAACACCAATTTACAACAGATACATTAATAACACCACAATTGCAAATATGAAAATAAAATCCAATAAACATGCAAAAGAAAAAAAATTAAAATATTTAAAAAAACCCACACAAACACGCATAACACACAGCCAGGCCACACACACACACACACACACACACACACACACACACACACACACACGCTCCAGGGGTCTTGCAGGTGGTAGACTTGCAGCTGGGCAGGCAGGTTTTATAGCTCTAGTTCAATCTTCTATCAGGCTGCAGTCGGATATCTTGCTTGGTGTCTTCAGTGTTGCTGGTGCCGGATTGTCTGGGCCCAATTACACCACATACCATACACCACTCAATCACAGCAATCACAGCATAAAAAATACAATATAATTACAGTTGTATGAAAATAAAATGCAGTACACAAGCAACAGAAAAAAAAGTATGAAAAAAAAAACAGACATGCAACACTCGCAGACCACACACTAGCAGGCCATACACACACACACAGAAATGTCATAAATAGGTATACTCACACTTGTAGGTGAGCTGGTACTGGCAGGCCTCTTGATAGCTGATGTCTGGCAGGCTTGGTGGGTGTCCTCTGGCAGAGGCTTGGTGGGTGTCCTCTGGCAGGCTTGGTGGGTGTCCTCTGACAGGCTTGGTGGGTGTCCTCTGGCAGGCTTGGTGGGTGTCCTCTGGCAGGCTTGCTGGCTGACTGCAACTGCATGTGTGGGCCCAATTAGCCCACCTTATATAGTTTTGGGACTGTCTGGAAAAGTATCTTTTTTCTGGGCATGCCCAGTCCGATTCTGTGGATCCTGCCAGCGGATTCCGCAAAATCGCGGATCCCGGCGGATCCGCCGCCCATAGGCGGCCATTCTACCACATGGCGGATGACGGCGGATCCGCCGTCATACGCCATTTTGACGGCAAAAAAAACGTTGCAAGCTCCGTCCCCCTCAGACAGAATCCGCAAAGAATTTTGCGGATCCGCCGAATACCGGACGCAATGTACGACCATCCGTCAAAATCCGCCACTATTGTATCCCAATGGGGAAAATGGCGGATCCGCAACAAGAAAAAGCGGATCCGCCATTTTCAAATTTTGGCGGATTTTGACTGATGGCAAAAAACTGAAGTGTGAAAGAGGCCTTATATGACCTGCTATGAATCCTACACGTCCTCACATTAACCAACAGAACTATTCAGAGGCAGATAGAATTAATATAGAAGATGTCAGTAAAGTTAAATACCTGCTCAGAGAAAGGTATCGAGGGACAGTGCAGAGTCAGACCAGTTGCTGCATTTATACCCCTCGGCCGACGCGCGCCGCGTCGCAAAAGTTTCTGCACTGTCCCTCGGTACCACTCTCTGAGCAGGTGTTTAACTTTACTGACATCTTGTATATTAATTCTATCTGCCTCTGAGTGGTTCTGTTGCTTGATATAGTTAATCTGTTCTTAATTGTTGTTATTTAATAAAGATAATTTTATTCTTACTTTGTTTCTTATCACTTATCTTTATGGCACCGCACCATAATAGAGTGTGCTAATTATTATTTCTGTTCTCACATTTCTTTCAATAGCTATTCAAACTTGATTTTCTGTCCTATACTGAAATATTTTTGTACTTTACATGGACTTTGTGTGCAAATTTGTATAGCGCCTATGCATCTATCACTTGATACCTTTTTATCATGTATACTTCGATAGCACATACTATGTTATGCTACTGCCTTATATTACTAGTGGTCTTCTTATACCTTTTTACTTGAGCAGAGAATGTAACTTATACCTACTGACTTTTTTTTTTTTTTATTATTTTATTATTCATATTGTCGGTCCGGGTTTTTCACCCTATTTCCTCATCTGTGGTGTTCTCTTTATAATAAACTTTATTATGCTATGTATGGTTTTATGACTTGCTCAGTAAAATGTGATTTTATTCTTTACCTTGACCCATGTTTAAAGTAATTTCTTTTTTCTGGTGTACATAAAGTCAAAACTGAATCCACACATTTTTCTCACTTGATGTTTTGCAAGGGGAAGAAAAAACAAGCAATTGTTCATTAAGAAAACTTTGGGTAGATAATAATAATAATATTTTATTTCTATAGTGCCAACTTATTCTGCAGCACTTTATATTTTAGAGGGGACTTGTACAGACAATGAAATACATTACAGAATAACAATACTCACATCAATTAACAGATACAAGAAGAATGAGGGCCCTGATCACAAGCTTACAATCTATGAAATGCTGAAAGGTATGAAAAATTAGGGAGTAATTAATCAAGAATGGTTTTTAATATGTTAATCTTGTTTTATAGTCCACTTGAGTAAGATGCATAAAATTTATTAAGAGGCACATGCTTCTCAAAGAAATTGATGCATTTTTCTGCTGTCGATATACCAAAGTTAAAAGTAGACTAGAGTATATTTCTGCTATTATTTACACCACTTTTGTGGCAACGATTTTAATAAATCTGTCAGGTCAGATTTCTTCTAACAAAAGTTATGATTTTATGACACTTATAAAAAAAATCTAAGAAGTTATTTTGACCATTGAACGGAATTGTCTTATCACATACAACTGGTAAAATTGAAAAGTGCCTCCTCTACATATATATATATATATACAGTATATATACAGTATGTGCTTCTGAAAAAATTAGAATACCATCAAAAAATTAATTTATTTCAGTTCTTCAATACAAGTAGCGAAACATATATTATATTGAGTAATTACACACAGAGTGATCTATTTCAAGTGTTTATTTCTGTTAATGTTGATGATTATGGCTTACAGCCAATGAAAACCAAAAAGTCATTATCTCAGTAAATTAGAATACTTTAAAATACCAGCTTGAAAAATTATTTTAAAACCTGAAATGTTGGCCTACTGAAATGTATGTTCAGTAAATGTACTCAATACTTGGTCGGGACTCCTTTTTTCATCAATTACTGCATCAATGCAATGTGGCATGGAGGCGATCAGCCCGTGCCACTGCTGAGGTGTTATGGAAGCCCAGGTTGCTTTGATAGCAGCCTTCAGCTCATCTGCATTGTTGGGTCTGGTGTCTCTCATCTTCCTCTTGACAATACCCCATAGATTCTCTATGGGATTAAGATCTGGAAAGTTTGCTGCCCAATCAAGCACAGTGATACTGTTGTTTATAAACCAGGTATTGGTACTTTTGACAGTGTGGACAGGTGCCAAGGCCTGCTGGAGAATGAAATTTCCTTCTCCAAAAAGCTTGTCAGCAGAGGGAAGAATGAAGTGCTCTAAAATGTCCTGGTAGACGGTTGCGCTGACTTTGGTCTTGATAAAACACAGTGGATCTACACCAGCAGATGACATGGCTCCCCAAACCATCACTGATTGTGGAAACTCCACACTAGACCTCAAGCAGCTTGGATTATGTGCCTCTCCACTGTTCCTCCAGACTCTGGGACTTTGATTCCCAAATGAAATGCAAAATTACTTTAATCTAAAAACAACATCTTGGACCACTGAGCAACAGTCCAGTAATTTTTCCCTTTGGTCCAGGTAAGACGCTTCTGGCATTGTCTATTGGTCATGAGTGGCTTAACACAAGGAATGCGACACTTGTCCTGGATACGTCTGTGTGTGGTGGCTCTTGCAGCAATGACTCCAGCAGCATTGTACTCCTTGTGTATCTCCCCCAAATTTTTGAATGGCCTTTTCTTAACATTCCTTTCAAGGCTGAGGTTATTCCGGTTGCTTGTGCACCTTTTTCTGCCACACTTTGTCCTTCCACTCAACTTTCCATTAATATGCTTGGATACAGCACTCTGTGAACAGCCAGCTTCTTTAGCAATGACCTTTTGTGGCTTACCCTCCTTGTGGAGTGTGTCAATGACTGCCTTCTGGACAACTGTCAAGTCAGCAGTCTTCCCCATGATTGTGGAGCCTACTGAAACAAACAAAGGGACATTTGTAAACACTAAGGAAGCCTTTGCAGGTGTTTTTTGTTAATTATTCTGATTTACTGAGATAATGATTTTTGGGTTTTCATTGGCTGTAAGCCATAATCATCAACATTAACAGAAATAAACAATTGAAATAGATCACTCTGTTTGTAATGACTATATATATAATATATGAGTTTTTGTATTGAAGAACTGAAATAAATGAACTTTTTGATAATATTCTAATTTTGTGAGAAGCACCTGTACATATAAAAAGCAATTTTTCAATTTAATTAAAAATCCTTCCACTCTCAAAAACAAGTTGAGTTTTTATTTCATAGTTTAACCTCTTCGCGACCGCCCACAGTAGATAAACGTTGGCGCTTGCTGGGCTTTGTGCAGCGCCGACGTTTATCTACTGTCGGCGGTTTTGTGCCCTCCGGGACCCCCTCATACCTTATAACGCGGGGATCCCAGTGCACAATGCATGCTGGGACCCCCGACGTCATCGAGACCTGATTGGTTCAGGTCCTGATGACGTCGCGTCACAGCAGCCAATGAGAGAGCTCGCTGGGAAAGCTGCTTGTTTCCCGGCGATCTCCCTCATTATAACGCGACTTCTCCTCTGAGCTCATGCTGACAGATGAGCAGAGGTGAAGCAGCGTTACAGTGTGACTAGATCGCTGCCTGGCACAGCTGATCGCTGCCTGGCACAGCTGTGTCAGGCAGCGATCTTGTCACACAGTAACGCTGCTTCACCTCTGCTCATCTGTCAGTGTGAGATCAGAGGAGAAGTGGCGTTACTATGTGCCGGGCAGCGATCTTGTCACATAGTAACGCTGCTTCTCCTCTGATCATCTGCCAGTGTGAGATCAGAGGAGAAGTGGCGTTACTATGAGTCAAAAATACAAAAAATAAAAAACACAAAAATAAAAAAAAAAGTAAAGAAAAAAAAGCAGGTAGGCAGGCTAGAGGCTAGGTCTAGGGTTAGGGCTAGGGTTAGGGCTAGGGCTAGGGTTAGGGTTAGGGCTAGGGTTAGGGCTAGGCTTAGGGCTAGGGTTAGGGCTAGGGTTAGGGCTAGGGTTAGGGCTAGAGTTAGGGGTGTGTTGGGGTTAGGGTTGGAATTCGAATTGGGGGTTTCCACTGTTTAGGTACATCAGGGGCTCTGTAAATGCAATATGACGCCCGCAGACCATTGCATCAAAGTCTGCATTCCAGAACGTCACTACTTCCCTTCCGAGCCCCACCGTGTGCCCAAACAGTGGTCCCCCCCACATGTGGGGTACCAGCGTACTCAGGACAAATTGGACAACAACTCTTAGGGTCCAATATCTCCTGTTACCCTTGTGAAAATAAAAATTGGGAGCTAAAAGATCATTTTTGTGGAAAAAAAATGATTTTTTTATTTTCACGGCTCTACATTATAAACTTTAGTGAAACACTTGGGGGTTCAAAGTGCTCACCACACATCTAGATAAGTTCCTTGGGGGGTATAGTTTCCAAAAAGGGGTCACTTGTGGAGGATTTCCACTGTTTAGGCACATCAGGGGCTCTGCAAACGCGACATGACACCCGCAGACCATTCCATCAAAGTCTGCATTCCAAAACGTCACTACTTCCCTTCCGATCCCCACCGTGTGCCCAAACAGTAGTTTTCTTCCACATATGGGGTACCAGTGTACTCAGGACAAATTGGACAACAACTTTTGGGGTCCAATTTCTCCTGTTACCCTTGTGAAAATAAAAAATTGGGGGCTAAAAGATCATGTTTGTGGAACAAAAATGATTTTTTATTTTCATGGCTCTACTTTATAAACTTCTGTGAAGCACTTGGGGGTTCAAAGTGCTCACGACACATCTAGATAAGTTCTTTAAGGGGTCTAGTCTCCAAAATGGGGTCACTTGTGGTGGTTTCCACTGTTTAGGCACATTAGGGGCTCTCCAAATACGACATGGCGTCCTATCGCAATTCCAGCCAATTCTGCATTGAAAAAGTCAAACGGCACTCCTTCCTTTCTGAGCTCTGCCGTGTGCTCAAACAGTGGTTTAGCCCCACATACGGGGTATCGGCGTATTTGGGAGAAATTGCACAAAAAATTTTGTGGTTCATTTTCTGTTTTTACACTTGTGAAAATAAAAAAAATGGTTCTGAAGTAAAATGTTTGTGAAAAAAAGTTAAATGTTTATTTTTTCCTTCCACATTCCATTCATTCATGTGAAACACCTGAAGGGTTAATAAACTTCTTGAATGTGGTTTTGAGTACATTGAGAGGTGCAGTTTTTAGAATGGTGTCACTTTTGGGTATTTTCTGTCATATTGACCCCCCAAACTCACTTCAAATGTGAGGTGGTCCCTAAAAAAAATGGTGTTGTAAATTTTGTTGTAAAAATGAGAAATCACTGGTCAAATTTTAAGCCTTATAACTTCCTAAAAAAAAAAATTATGTTTCCAAAATTGTGCAGATGTAAAGTAGACATGTGGGAAATGTTATTTATTAACTATTTTGTGCAATATCACTCTCTGATTTAAGGGCATAAAAATTAAAAGTTTGAAAATTGCAAAATTTTCAAAATTTTTGCTAAATTTCGATTTTTTTAACATATAAGCGCAGTTCATATCTAAGAAATTTTACCACTATCCTGAAGTACAATATGTCATGAGAAAACAATGTCAGAATCAGCAGGATCCGTTGAAGCGTTCTAGAGTTATGGCCTCATAAAGTGACACTGGTCAGAATTGAAAAAATTGGCCTGGTCACGAAGGCAAAAACAGGCTCAGGCGCGAAAGGGTTAAAGCACATTGCCCATAGTACAAATGATCTTCGAGGTAGCTGGTTTCCTTGGTACTAGCATGTTAGGAGTCAGGTTCCTGCGTCTGCTCTGCAGGAATCCAGACCCTTACATTCTGCGGTCTCTTGCTCTTTATCTACCGCAGAGGAGATTGCCTTGCAGCAAATCTCTCCAGGGGCTAAGTCCCTCTGTCCTCCTACTGAGCATGCTCATGAGACAGTTTCCCATTAGAGATCGGGAGTCATGTGCTCAGGTCCTGCTCCAGATTTCATTGGTCCATCTCGGAGATCTGGAAGCTTCCGGAAGGTCCCAGCTGCTATAAAAAGCGCGCATGGCCGTTCCGCCATGCGCTAGTATAGACTATACTGCTATGTGTGAATGGTGACGGATGTATGATTCTGGTAACTGACTTATTATGAAACCCCTTCCCTCTGATATTACGCATGTGGTTAGGGAATTAGTTCAGTAGTCTGCGCCAGTCTGTGGCAAGCCTTAGGCCACTGTGCACACCGCACCTCTGCGCTAGCGTCCGACATAGCGCCTGCTTTGCAGCTGTGTCGTCCAGCGGCAGTGTCCTGCGCCGTGCTGCAGTTGCAGCCCTTCTTGGCGTTCGCAGTAGCGACGCCGCACACACGGTAGGTCTAGACGGATGCAGCCCCTCTGTCTTAGTTCCTGCTCCTGTGACCTTATACCGTGTGTGCATTTACCTGAGGCCTGTGACTCTTAACAGGCTCAGTCTTTTTGCATGCTTTTGTTGCGGCGCCTCTGTGTGTGAACAGAGCCCGCTCTGCGCACTTCGGGTGAAATTGAACCTGTGCGCATTATATCGCTATATTGCTCGTCTGCCATTAATCAGCAGCGGTTGTAACACCTACTGCATGGTGGACCCCGAGCGGCGAATGCACTTTATTTTTATTTTTATTTAGTGCGTTCCGCCATTCCTAACACTATCATATGCATGCAGTCGCTGCTTTGAAGCTGGTTGGATCACTGCATCTTGCAAGCTTCAATGCCCTCGTCCTCCTTTAATGCAGCAGAAGTAAAGTTACTTATTCTTGTAGCTTTAGAGATTGCAAAGTTTGCACCAGTGGTGTAAAGGAAACCTGTCAGCAGGATTCTGCACAGTAAACTATACACAGTGTTAGGTATGCGCCATTATACTGATTAAATTGATACCTGGGTTGATGAAATCTGTCTTGTGGTGGTTGTTTAATCTTTATTTTCAGTTATGAGTTAATGATATGTCCGTGCTTTGGGGAGGCTTGTTGGGGGGTCTTCATGTGGTGCTCTGCCTAGGTATTCATTATGATCCCTCAGTGACCTACCCACTAATCTACATAATGAATATATGTATATACTGCAAAAAAAACCCTTCTGCAGGCAAGTGTCAATCGTGGCACCTGCGCTGCAGCATAATTGCATGTTTAATGTGCAGTTAACAAGTATGCTTGATGTTTTCCTGAGGAGTATAAAATATCAATTTAAAAATGGCATCTGCGCAGTAGCTGCTATTGTTGTATACAGAGATGACCTGATAACTGCTACTGCGCATGCGCCATCTTGCTAGAGAAGAAAAAAAAATCCTCCTCCAAGATGGTGCCACCTGCGCTTGCCCAGTAGCAGCTATTGGCGATAGCTGTGCAGGTGTTGGTGGCATCGTGGGTGGAGGAGGAATTTGCGCTATCTTGGAGGTGGATTTTTTTTTCTCTAGCAAGATTGCATTGCCGGTGCATGCGCAGTAGCTGCTATCAGATCACCTCTATATACACCGATAGCTGCTACTGCACAGGCGCGGCGGTTGCCATTTTAAAATGGATTTTTTTTATAGTCCTCAGGAAAAAATCAAGCACAGTTATTTGTTAGGTGTTGGTTTCCTGTCGCTGCACAGCAGGAATCCCGAGCCTTCCATTCGGCAGTCTCCCATTCCTCTCCGGCTGCAGAGGAGACTGCTCAGCAGACTCGTCGATCCAGGAACTCTGCTCAGACAAGCTCTGTAGGTTTGGTTGCAGCTGCCACCTCTGGTCCAGCTATAGCAACGCATGCTGGTCAGCAGCGAGCTACTCCAGGGACTAAGTCCTCCTTTCGGTCCACTGAGCATGCCTGTGGGACGATCTCTAATTGGAGAGCTGAGGTTACATGCTCAGGTCCTTCTCCAGCTCGGATTGGACCATCAGGAAGGTCAGGAAGGTCCCGGAAGGACGCGGCTATAAAACATTTGCATGGCCGCTCGGCCATGCGCTAGCATAGAAAAAAATTAGACCATGTGGAGTGAGTGTTGTATGCATGTATGAATGTCTCTGGTGAATGACTCATTATGAAACCCCTACCCTTGGTACGCATGTGTTGTGTAGCCTAGCCTGCTAGCACCCAGGCTGAGGTCCAGGTAGAGGCAGAGTCCAAGACTGGCATCAGCAGCCACCAGTGGCTTTGTCTGTACGCCACAGTGCACTTAGTCTGCACTCCATTGTGGTCAGTGCTCATTAGAGGTGTCCGCAGGTGCGATGCCGCATGCTCAGTACGTCTAGAGGGACTCAGACCTCATGTCATTGGGGCTGAGTTCTGTGACCGTTTACTGAGCGCTCTCTTGCCGAGTGCTGTGTGTCTTAACAGGCTATGGCATTTATGTTCCGCGGTACGGTGGCTCTGTGATGTAACAGAGTCCGCTCATGTTCACACTGGGTGACGTTAACCTGCTTGTGACCTTTTGTATACCGCTATATCCATCTGCCATTACTAAGCTGCAGTTTACCACCTCTGCACGGAGGACCCCGGGCTACGAACGCACCTTACTATTATTTTATTATTTGGTGCATTCCGCCAGCCCTAACATTATATTAGCGCCAGCGTCTGGCTAGTAATGGTGGATGAACAGCGACTACTGCGGTACATCCAGCAGCTGGAGGGCAGGTTGGTGGCTCTTGAGCGCACAACCTCAGCCGTGGATGTTACCGCAGTAGCTGTTCAGGTCGCTAGCCTGACGGCAATTAGGTTGGCCACTGCCACCCCTGTTCCAACATTATCCCGCCTCCCGCTGCCAGATAAATTTTCTGGTAATTCTAAGTTTTGTAGAGGATTTGTGAGCCAGTGTGCTATGCACCTGGAGCTCCTGGCTGCACGTTTTCCCTCACAGCGGGCTAAGGTGGGGTTCATAATATCCCTCCTGTTGGACAGGGTGTTGGAGTGGGCCACGCCACTCTGGGAGCGTAATGATCATGTGGTACAGAGTGCTCAGCGGTTCCTGAGCACTCTGAGGCAGGTCTTTTTGGGACCCCAGGTTACTCATGATACGGAGCTCCAATTGCTGGCTTCGACACAGGGCTCATCCATGGTCAGTCACTTTGCCATCCACTTCCGGTCTCTAGCGTCTGAGCTGGAGTGGCCAGATAAAGCTCTCATCCTGGTATTTTGGAGAGGGTTGGCTGACCATGTGAAAGACGCTCTGGCCACTATGGAGATTCCCGCCATACTGGAGGAATTAATTACAGTTTCTACCTGCATCGACCTCCACTTTCACGAGCGAAGGTTGGAGCGTGCTCAGTGTAGGTACAGGTTTCAGCTGGCACCCACCTTCGCCAAAGCTCTGGAACCTCCGGTCCAGGTGTCCGAGCCACATGAGGCCATGGAGACGCCTCGAGCGGGATCCAAGTCCCGGACCGCTCGTGCACGCATGGTCTGTCATGTCTGCCGGCAGTCAGGACATCTCACCTCCAGATGTCCTCGGCGACTGGGAGAGCATGCGCGTTTGGAGACCTTGGGAGCTGGTTCACTAAATGCCATGGCGCCTTTTTCCAAGCTGACCTTTAAAGGGACGATCTTTATTGGTCCATCCACCCATGTGGTAGAGCTTGGCATAGATTCCGGGGCGGAGGGCAGCTTTATGACTTCTGTCTTCGCCCGACAGCACGCAATTCCCCTTGTTATGCTTGCCAAGCCAGTGACCATACGGGTGATAAATGGATCGACACTACCATCACAGATAACCCATCAGACCATCCCTTTTACTTTATCCATGTCTCCTTCCCATCAGGAGATCATCTCCCTGCTAGTCATTCCCGAAGGAATTGACAATGTCCTCTTAGGGATGCCGTGGCTGCGGTATCATTCTCCTCATATAGAGTGGTCCTCAGGGAGAATTCTGGGATGGAGTAAATCCTGTGTTGGTAGATGTCAAAGGGAGTGTGTTCAGGTTGCTACTACTGAGGTACCTGCAGATCTCTCCTCCCTCCCCAAACACTATTGGTCCAATGCAGACGTATTCTCTAAGAAGGCGGCGGAGACCCTTTCGCCTCATCACCCTATGACTGTCCTATCGACCTCTTGCCCAGTGCTGAGCCTCCTCGGGGTCAAGTTTATCCACTCTATCTCCCGGAGATGGAGGCAGTGTCTCAGTACATCAGGGAGAATCTGGCAAGAGGCTTTATTAGGAAGTCAGTGTCACCTGCAGGTGCGGGGTTTTTCTTTGTGCAGAAGAGCGGAGAACTATGTCAATGCATAGATTACAGGGGTCTTAACGCCATCACCATTAAGAACAAGTACCCTTTGCCCCTGATTTTGGAGCTTTTGATAGGTTGCGGGGAGCTAGGGTCTTTACCAAACTAGACCTGCGGGGTGCTTACAACCTGATTTGCATCCGTGAGGGGTACAATTGGAAGACAGCATTTAACACCAGGGATGGGCACTATGAATATCTGGTGATGCCCTTCGGGTTTTGTAATGCTCCTGCCGTCTTCCAAGACTTTGTGAATGACATCTTCCGGGATATGCTCACCACCTCGGTTGTAGTCTATCTGGATGATATCCTCATCTACTCTCCAGATATGGACTCCCACAGGAGAGAAGTTTGCAAAGTTTTCGACCTCCTATGGGCAAACTCACTCTATGCCAAGTTGGAGAAGTGTGTGTTTGAGCAGGAGTCCTTGCCATTCCAGGGCTATATCATCTCCACCCAGGGATTGGCCATGGATCCTGCCAAGCTACAGGCGGTTATGGATTGGCAGGAACCTCATTCCCTCAAGGCGGTGCAGCGCTTTATGGGATTTATTAATTATTACTGCCAATTCATTCCCCACTTCTCAACCTTGGTAGCTCCCTTGGTGACCCTCACCAAGAAGGGAGGAAATCCTAAATTGTGGTCAGAGGAGGTCTCCAAGGCCTTCCTCTCTATTAAGTCTCATTTTGCCAGCGCTCCCATTTTACATTTCCCCGATGTAGATAAACCTTTAATTTTAGAGGTGGATGCCTCGTCCGTCGGTCCTGGAGCGGTCCTGTTCCAGAAGGACGCTCAAGGCCGGAAGCACCCTTGCTTCTTCTTTTCTAAGACCTTCTCACTGGCGGAGAGGAACTATTCCATTGGGGACAGGGAGTTGCTGGCCATGAAATTGGCCTTTTCTGAATGGAGACATCTCCTGGAGGGGGCCCGTTACCCCTTCCAAGTCTACACTGGCCACAAGAATTTGGTGCATTTGCAAACCACCCAGAGGCTAAATTCTCGCCAAGCCAGATGGTCCCTGTTCTTCTCCCTGTTCCATTTCACCATACATTTTCTTTCTGGTGAGAAGAATGTCCGGGCCGATGCACTCTCTCGCTCTGTGGTGTCAGCGGAGGAGGAGCCTTGGTTAATTGTACCATCTGAGAGCCTGAGGACAGTGGCTCTGGTCTCCCTTGAGTCTGTACCCCCGGGCAAGACTTTTGTCCCTGCCCGTTTACATCCAGAGGTCCTCTCTTGGGCTCACGCGTCCAGGGTTGGTGGACATTTTGGTACTAAATGGACAGTTGAGCTTTTGGCGAGGACGTACTGGTGGCCGCATATGGCCTGTGACATTAGAGACTATATTCAGGCGTGTGTCTCCTGCGCCAAGAATAAGTCTTCCCGGCAACGACCCGCTGGGTTACTCCTTACTGGTGGCGGACAGGCCCTGGGAGATGGTTGGGATGGAATTTGTGTTGGGTCTACCCAAGTCCAGTGGCAGCACAATTATTTGGGTCGTCACCGACCATTTTTCTAAAATGGTGCACTTGGTGCCTCTCTTTCAGCTGCCTTCCACATGGGGCCTTGCAGTGTTGTTCATTAAGCACGTTTTCTGGTTACACAGCATGCCAGACAAGATTGTCAGTGACCGGGGTCCCCAGTTTGCATCTCGGTTCTGGAGAGAGCTCTGTTGCTTGCTCAGTTTTGAGCTGAATCTCTCCTTGGCCTATCAACCCGAGATGAAAGGGTTGGTAGAGAAGGCCAACCAGACCCTGGTCACAAATCTCCGACATTTTGTCTTGGCCAGGCAGAATGACTGGGCATCCCTGTTGCCCTGGGCAGAGTTCGCCTTGAACAACACTGTGGCCAATTCCACCAGCCAGACCCCATTCCTCCTTAACTATGGCCAACATCCATGTGTCCCTATGCCCATGACATCCACCGATTCTAGGGTGGCAGACTGGGCGGTGGAGGCACGTGATATTTGGTACCGCATCCAAGATGCTATTCGGGCCTCTAAGGAGAGAATGAGGGCTTCTGTGGATGCACACCAGCGTCCTGCTCCAACCTTTTCCCCTGGCGACTTGGTGTGGCTCTCCGCCCGTAACATCAGGCTGCGAGTCGAGTGCACTAAGTTCGCTCCTCGCTACATTGGTCCCTTTAAGGTCCTCAAGCAGATCAGCTCTGTGGTCTATCGGCTGGCCCTTCCACCACACTTGGCTATCTATGACACCTTCCACGTGTCCCTTCTTAAGCCAGTCCACATGTCTCGGTTCTCTGAGTCCTCTGCCGGAACATCAGACCTGTCCTCAGACGAGTTTGAGGTTAATGCCATCGTGGGATGCAGGGTGGTATGTGGAAAAACATTTTATTTAGTGGACTGGAAGGGTCATGGTCCAGAAGATCGGACCTGGGAGACAGTGGAGAACATCCGCGCTTCGCTTTTCATTGCAGCATTTGAGTGTAGCGAGGCTCAGAGGGGAGTAGGCCCTAGGAGGGGGGGTAATGTTAGGCGTCGGGTTCCTGTCGCTGCACAGCAGGAATCCCGAGCCTTGCATTCGGCAGTCTCCCATTCCTCTCCGGCCGCAGAGGAGGCTGCTCAGCAGACTTGTCGATCCAGGCGCTCTGCTCAGACAAGCTCTGTAGGTTTTGTTGCTGTTGCCACCTCTGGTCCAGCTATAGCAGCGCATGCTGGTCAGCAGCGAGCTACTTCAGAGACTAAGTCCTCCTTTCAGTCCACTGAGCATGCCCGTGGAACGATCTCTCATTGGAGGTCTGAGGTCACATGCTCAGGTCCTTCTCCAGCTTGGAATGGACCATCAGGAAGGTCAGGAAGGTCCCGGAAGGACGCAGCTATAAAAGGTTTGCAAGGCCACTCGGCCATGCGCTAATGT
This sequence comes from Dendrobates tinctorius, assembly GCF_039654945.1. Lineage (NCBI taxonomy): Eukaryota > Metazoa > Chordata > Amphibia > Anura > Dendrobatidae > Dendrobates > Dendrobates tinctorius. The sequence goes on from NW_027361697.1 coordinate 35,023,789, forward strand.
AGAAAAACATCAGACCATGTGGAGTGAGTGTTGTATGCATGTATGAATGTCTCTGGTGAATGACTCATTATGAAACCCCTACCTTTGGCACGCATGTGTTGTGTAGCCAAGCCTGCTAGCGCTCAGGCTGAGGTCCAGGTAGAGGCAGAGTCCGAGACTGGCATCAGCATCCACGGGTGGCTTTGTCTGTACGCCACGGTACACTTAATCTGCACTCCATTGTGGTCAGTGTTCATTAGAGGCGTCCGCAGGTGCGACGCTGCATGCTCAGTAGGTCTAGAGGGACTCAGACCTCATGTCATTGGGGCTGAGTTCTGTGACCGTTTACTGAGCGCTCTCTTGCCGAGTGCTGTGTGTCTAAACAGACTCTGGCATTTATGTTCCGCGGTACGGCGGCTCTGTGACGTAACAGAGTCCGCTCCTGTTCACACCGGGTGACGTTAACCCGCGTGTGACCTTTTGTATACCGCTATATCCATCCACCATTACTAAGCAGCAGTTTACCACCTCTGCACGGTGGACCCCGGGCTGCAAACGCACCTTACTCTTATTTTATTATTTGGTGTGTTCCGCCAGCCCTAACAGTTATTAAATGCACATTAAACATGTGATTATGCTGCAGCGCAGGTGCCACAGCTGGCACCTGTCTGCAGAACGGTTTTTTTTTTTGAATATGTACTGTGGTAGAGCGGCTCACTTGGCTTTCCCATGCAACCTCACTGCCTGTGCTCCACATGGAAAGTGAAGTCCTGGAGTGCCAGAAACCACCTAGTTACCCGGGCATTCTTTCCCTTCTTTTTCATCATCCATCTCATGGGTGCCTGACCAGATATTAGCCTGAACCTTCTCCCTAACAAGTAATATCTCAGGGGGTCAATTGCCCACTTGATGGCCAAGCACTCTTTCTCCACGAAGGCATACTACTTCTCACAGGAGGAGAGTTTCCTACTCAGATATTGGAGTGGGTGCTTATCGTCATCTATTTCCTGGGACAGCTCAGCTCCTAAACTGACTTCGGAGGCATCCATCTAGAGCACAAATACCTTTGCATAGTCAGGTGCGACCAAGACTTGCTGTCAGCACAGGACAAGCTGCAATTCCTGAAATGCCATCTCTGATTCAGAGGATCATTTAACCATCGTCAACTTTGTGCACTTGAGAAGATCAGTTAGGGGGGCAGGTATTCTGGCAAAGTTAGGGATAAATCAGCGATAATATGCCACAATTCTCAGACATGCCCTAGCCTGCTTTTTGGAGACCGGCTGTAGCCACTTTTGGATTGCCTCCACTTTGTCTATTTGCGGCTTTTTCATGCCCCTTCCAACGATGTAGGCCAAGTACTTCATCTCCTCTTTCCCGAGGGTACACTTCTTTGGGTTCATGTTTAGTACATTGAGTATCACCTGGACCTTCTGCAGGCGACTTCCCCAATCGGGGCTGAAGATCAAAATGTCGTTCAAGTAAGCAGTGGTGTACTTCTTTTGTGGGACTAGTATCTGGTCCATAGCCCTCTGGAAGGTAGCTGTTATGGATGAGTCACCGAAGGAGGAAAAAACAAAAATAATAGCTAAGTCCAGAAAACCAGAGAAGTTGGAAGCTATCGGATTGCAGACCCCTGAACCTATCCACAACAACTAGCAGTAGCCGTGGGGGGTTCCTACGGTGCCCTAGACCCCTCGATCACAGCCGGAGAACTAAATTAGCCTAAAAACAGAAAGGGGAAATCTAAACTGCCCCAGAGCAGACCCAAAAGCAATAGGCAGCCCCAATATATAATGACTGTGAAGCAAGATGAAAAACACTAACACAGATAGAAAGATAGGTTGAGCAAATGATGGGGCCCAAGCTAACTAAATAGGACAGGATAGAAAAGCTGCTGTCTGCAATCCGTAAAAACCCTATCCAAAAATGAACCAACAGACTGATAGGAGAAACAGGCCCTGAAGTCGCTAGGCTTCAAAAAGACTATATCAGCACTCAGGTATATTCTGAAGACAGAGCCAGAGATCAACAGATCAGAGACAAAAATGGAATTCAGCTCACCCCCGGCCGGGGATGGCTGAACTCCAAAAAACAAGGAAAACAAAAGCAGAACTAAAGTGTACAAAAGGCAGAGCAAAACTTAGATTTGAGAAGCAGAAATCAGACTGGTCTCCAAGAATCCAGCAGGAAAATCACCGGCAAGGCAGCAGGGCGTCAGCTGCCTTATATCCAGTCATCAGTTCCTGTGACCCAGTCATCATCTACCTGCTCAGCTGTTTGGTAATCAGCCTCACTACCTTCCTTCGCCAGAAGAGGGAGTTCATCAGACCTCACTGGTGAAGGGAAAAATGAACTCACAACAGGTAGCTGTGGCAACTTGTAGTCTGGGTCTGAATCCAGGTATATTGAAAGCACCTGTCAGGAGAATTTGCCAATACGCTTTTGTTAGGTCCCGGATGGTGATGTACCTGGCTGACCCTAGCCTCTCAATAAGCTCATCGACCCTGGCATTGAATACGCGTCGAACTTGGACACCTCATTGAGCTTTCTGTAATTGAGCTTCCAAAAGCTCTTTGATAAAGATCGCAGCAGCGATCAAAACATGTAGCTAGTCCTCACTTGTGTCTTGATGTTGTCCAAGAAGCTGATCATGTTTTTATTGTGACAAAATAAAGGAATTTTTTAACGGAAGAGCTGGAACAATATGTCAGCAAGGCTTTGTGAGCATCAGAGGGCTGTGGTTAACTATCAGCTACAACATGCCTGTTGGGTCAGCCTCCACAAGAAATAGGAATATATAGTAAAAATTGGTAGTTTAAAACTTAGCTCTTACTCATTAGTTTTTTAAAAAAATGTTTTTCACCACTATACTCTTAAGTGAACCAATACACTAGTGCACAAAATACAAAAACACACAATACAATAAAAAGCACTGGTTTACATCCCTGTCAAGGATATTCTGTAAACTTATTAACTGCCTGTATGGGAAGACAATCTATTTCAATGATTTTTCAACAAAATATGGACAGATTTGGCCCCACCAAATTTAAAGACATCTCATGAGGAGCTCAAAAAACATATCCATATAAGCAGTTCAAAAGGATAAAGGGAAGAATCTCACCCATTGTTGGTATTCCTCTATCCAGTTCATGGAGCCGTGGTCCATATATTGTCCCTATCAGTCCCTATCATGGACTGATCCTGACACCCCAAGACTCCTGCCCTTACAAGGACAGTCCACAGCTAGCCCTGCCACTAGCCAGCCCTGGACTGACCCTGTTTTCCTCCCGACGCGTTTCCTCAATATCTTCATTCATCAGGGGATTGGCACATATCTTCCTTTTGTCAGGAGTAATGGGCAGCATATCCCACCAGGGATAGCATAGAGGTAATGGCAATCATAGTTTCACAAGCTACCTCTTATATAGTAAATCAAATCAATAGACCAAAGTCCAAACACCTGATTATAACAGCACAGGTTCCATATGGGGAGTGAATCTCTTCTTAATCCTTCCCCAGCGTTCATTAAACATGTAGAACGCAGACATGGCAATAATGGAAAATCCCCAACAGATGTATTTTAATCCATTACTCACAGTTAGTATACAGGCAGACGCGCCACATGTTAGCGTCCACTTCCTGGTTACAACCATGTGCAAGTCCCCCATCCCCCTTCCGGTCTGTGAGACACTGTTACCACTTCCAGTTTCTCAGCGTGTGTTCCATCTAATCCCTGATTCAAGAGCGGGGACCTTTGTACCCCCCTCCCATATGTGGAGCCATATTCACATTCCCGATTCCCGGGGGTGCGCTCTACCAGATCACACCACGGGGCACATCCCTCCCCTTCTGGTGCATGGAGCACATACAACAATTCCAGTCTCATTTACCTGCGTTCCATCAAGGCATAGTGCAAAGCACACATAAGAGCTGATGACTGGACTTGGATGTTTGACATCTGTGCAGTTCTCCAAAACTTTGTGGACAAGGAGGGAAAAGTTTTGGAAGATGCTAAAAGAGTACCTTGCCAGCCGTACCAGCGTCCTCCATGATTCCTCTGTGCCTTACTACTATTGGGTATCCAAGTTTGACACATGTCATGAACTGACTCTCTAAGCCTTGGAGGTACTGGCTTGCCCTGCCTCTTGCATTTTGTCAGAGTTTGTTTTAAGTGCTGCCGAAAGTATTATAACTGATAGGCACATCTGTCTCTCAACTGAAAATGTTGACAGGCCGCATTGTCAAAATGACACATGCGGAGGCATCCGCATACATCCGCACAACCTGCGTACCCAGTGTTAAAGATAGGGTACGCAGGCTGCATGCAGAAGTATACGGACATAGGCGGAGTTGACTGCAGGAAGTGCAGCAGTGGGCGGAGCTTCACGGAGGAAGTCCGCAGATCTCCACAGCTCGGCCATCTACAAATGTGAACCTAGCCTTAATGTGTCCTATCGCAGTTTCTCTGCGTCATCTCTATGTAAGAGGTAATGGTGGGAGACTTTACGCTACTGAAGCTGCAATTATTTATCACTTCTGAACTCTCCAGTGCTTTGTTTCCATCCACTTCTGGGTGCTTCTTGAAATATTTTTTGGGTCATTGTCCTGCTGGAAGGCCCATGACCTAAGATGCAAACCCAGCTTTCTCACACTGGGTACTACATTGTGACACAAAATCCTTTAGGAATCTTCACATTTCATAATGCGTTGCACACAGTCTAGGCACTCAGTGCCAGAGGCAGCAAAAGAACCCAAATATCTCTTTGATCCTACACCATATTTGACTGTAACTACTGTGTTCTTTTATTTGAAGGTCTCATTCCATTTACAGTAAACAGTAGAATTATGTGGTTTACCAAAAAGCTCTATCTTGGTCTCGTCTGTCCACAAGGTGCCTGCTAGCCGTTTAAAAATAGGGAAAGCCACATTTCGCCTGCTAGCCCTCCAAGTTTCAAACTTTACAGTATTAAATAGAAATATCTCGAAAATTAAAATTTACCCACCTCAGATGGATAAATTATATTGCAGTAGCAATATACAGTTATACAAAGTATGACCTGCTGTTGGCCCTCCAAAAATGCTTAGTGAGGACTGGCTGGTGGCAATCTAAAATTGTTGAGTGAGGGCCTCCTGATTGGTCCTCTGACAATAGTGAGGGCCACCTGCTTGCCCTCTAACAATAGTGAGGTCCAACTACTTGCCCTCTAACAATAGTAAGGGCCGAATGATGGCCCTCTACAAGTAGTGAGGGCCATGTGATCTTCCTGAAAAAATTTTTTGACTTTCAGAGTCCTTCCTTCATAAATTAAACAGGATGTGTCTGATCATGTCTCACACACCACATGGCCAGATAAGGTAGTAAAATGTTAAAATTACATTTCCTGCCAAATGTTTTTTTCACCATTGAAAGCAATGCAAACGTGCAAAAATGCAGTAAAAACCCTAAGTGTGAACACACTGTAGCCCAAGGTGTGGAGGAGCTTTAGGCTGGTTTCACACTTGCGTTTTTTTTCGCGGGATTTCAGCGCTAAAAAACGCATGCGTTTTTTTTCCCTATACTTTGCATGGGATGCGCTTATGTGCGCATACACATGCGTTTGTATGCGTTTTTCCGCGCATGCGTTTTTTTGCGGTATGCGCTCGGGCGCACAAAATGCATCCTGTTGCATTTTTTGGGCGTCCGACTTGCCTCAAAAAAACGCATGCGCGCGCAATGCGTTTTTTTACAGCAAGACACCCATTATAAGTCTATGGGTGCGCATATGTGCGCATTGGCATGCTTAGGCTAGTTTCACACTTGCTTTTTTTTGCAGCGCGTTTTTCCCGCAAAAAAACGCATTAAAAAAACGCATACAAATGCATACAAACGCTGCGTTTTTTTCAAGCATTTTTATGCGCATGCAGGAAAAAAACGCAGCGTTTTTGTGCGTTTGTATGCGTTTTTTGTGCGTTTGCGTTTTTTTACAGACTTTGGAAAACCCCCCCCCAAAAAAAAAAAACAACCATTCAACAACACACAAGACCAATGGGACTTCATTGTGGGTGTGGTATGTTAATATATAGACCCTGTCTACAGTATTCTTCACATTTGCTTGATTCTTCTCGTGACCATGGATCTGCGCTGGAAGAGTTTTCACTTCAACTTGGATTTGGACATCGCGATGGCTCAGGCGTATGCAGTTGCTTGCCATGAACAAAGGAAGAGAGAGAGGCAGCGAAGACGGCGGCGTATGTGGATACATCCGATTGTTGAAATCCGGGAGAGCCGTGGGGCATACCACACCCTCTACAGCGAGCTCCAGTCAAACCCGGAGAAATTTACAGATTATATCCGGATGTCCCACGAAAGTTTCATGGATTTGCTTGCTCGTGTCCAACAATCCATCCGGAGACAGGACACACAGCTCCGTCGTGCGATTCCTCCTGAGGAACGGCTACTGGTGACATTACGGTATGTTTTAAAAACCAAGGGGTGCGGTCTGATTTTTTTTTTTTTAAATTTAGTATTCAAAACCTTGGGTAATTAGTTTTCGTGAATGTACTAATATTTTATTTTATAGTTTTTTAAAATAATATACATAAATATTAATTTTACTTCTTTGTCTGTTCACAGATTCCTGGCGACTGGAGAAACCCTATCTTCACTACACTTCCAGTACCGTATTGGAATCTCTACCTTGTCTGGAATTGTTGCTGACACCTGCCGGGCTCTCTGGAATGTTCTTTGTCCAGAATTTATGCCCCTGCCCACCGCTGAAAAGTGGATGGAAATTGCTGACAAATTCTGGACAGTATGCAATTTTCCCAACTGTTTGGGAGCTGTTGATGGTAAACACATACGGATCATCAAACCCCAAAGAACGGGATCTGAGTACTATAATTACAAAAAGTACTTTTCAATAGTACTCATGGCGATTGCGGATGCCGGATGTATGTTTGTAGCAGTGGACATTGGAGCATTTGGCCGTGGTAATGACTCACAGGCTTTTAAAAACTCAGACATGGGCCGGAGGTTGTATGGCAACCAATTTAATTTCCCTATGCCACGGCCTCTTCCTCACACCGAAGCTCCGCCACTGCCCTTTGTAATGGTTGGCGATGAGGCTTTTCAAATGTGCGGAAACTTACTGAAACCCTACTCCAGCCGGGACTTGGACCACACCAAAAAAATATTTAATTACAGGCTGACCAGGGCCAGAAGAACTGTCGAGTGTGCTTTTGGGATTCTTGTCTCCAGATGGCGAATTCTGGGCACGGCCATTAATCTTAAACTTGAAACAGTCGATGAGGTGGTGAAGGCCTGTGTGGTTCTACATAACTTTGTGATGGCTAAAGAGCACCCGACCTTTGAACTGGACGATGATGCTCCTAACCCATTGCCTGAATTCACTCAGCACACTCTCAGGTCATCCGTTGAAGTTGGCCAAATGAGGGACCAATTTGCGGCCTACTTTATTTCTGATGTAGGATGGGTGCACTGGCAAGATGAAATGGTGTTATGTTTTTGTTTGTTTATGGTAATAAAAAACCTTATTTGATACCATTACTGAGTGCACTATATTTTTTAAACTCCAATTAAATAAAAATATATTGGAACGAGCAAAGCTGCAGGCCATGAATCAGGAAACCAATTTTTTTCAAGAGAAAATTGTGCAACTAGTTGAAAAAAAAGTATGTGATTTTCTCAAAACACAACCCTCAAAACCCAACCCCAATGAAAGTCCATGGGGAATACAAGTCAGCATTGAGTGGATGAATGTAATCTGCTCCATTCCAACTTACAAGTTATTACACTAGGCCTTGGAATGACTATACTAGGCCGTGGTATTTCAAATATGAGTATAGTAGGCCTTGGGCCTACTAGTATAGTCATATGTGAAATACCACGGCCTAGTATAGTCATACCAAGGCCTACTCGATTTTTGCCAACTAGGATCTTGTTTCACGAAAAACAAACTGGTGAAACTTGACAAGTTTCAACAGTTTGTTTTTCATGAAACCAGATTCTAGTTGGTAAAACTAGAGTTATTACACTAGGCCTTGTAATGACTACACTAGGCCGTGGTATTTCAAATATGAGTATAGTAGGCCTTGGGGCTAGTAGTATAGTAATATGTGAAATACCACGGCCTAGTATAGTAATACCAAGGCCTACTCGATTTTTACCAACTAGGATCTTGTTTCACGAAAAACAAACTGGTGAAACTTGACAAGTTTCAACAGTTTGTTTTTCATGAAACCAGATTCTAGTTGGTAAAACTAGTGTTATTACACTAGGCCTTGTAATGACTACACTAGGCCGTGGTATTTCAAATATGAGTATAGTAGGCCTTGGGGCTAGTAGTATAGTAATATGTGAAATACCACGGCCTAGTATAGTAATACCAAGGCCTACTCGATTTTTACCAACTAGGATCTTGTTTCACGAAAAACAAACTGGTGAAACTTGACAAGGTGCTTCCTGGCTGTCGGATGGCTGGGACGGGTCAGAGGACGTCCGAGGAAGGACCGCTCCAGGGCCAGGTTGCAGGGTGCTGCTCCAGGTGCTGTGGAAGAAAGGAAAATCATTACTACCATGCCTTTACAAGAAGCATCAGCTGTGGATTAGAAAAACACAGATTAATAAAAATAAAAACCCAAAATTTATAATACTTACGATCTCGTGGCAAGGACCGGTCTTAGGAACTGCAACGCGTGATAGTGACGGTATCTAGTTCTGGTCCTTGATGCAGATCCACTGCGAACCTGGCCCTCAGCACGAACATCACTGTTGAAGCGGTCCTTGATCGAACGCCAACGTGTTCGGACTTTGTCCACTGTTGTTAAAAAAAAAACAGTGCCGTCAAGGACAACAGTCAATGCGGCACAATATAGCAATACAATACTCAAAGCAGTCACTGTAGACCCCGATGACACTGTTGGGTTTCCTGCTAGAATACACCTAGCACGAAACCCAACAGTGCCGTCAAGGACAACAGTCACTGCGGCACAATGTAGCAATACAATACTCAAAGCAGTCACTGTAGACCCCGATGACACTGTTGGGTTTCCTGCTAGAATACACCTAGCACGAAACCCAACAGTGCCGTCAAGGACAACAGTCACTGCGGCACAATGTAGCAATACAATACTCAAAGCAGTCACTGTAGACCCCGATGACACTGTTGGGTTTCCTGCTAGAATATGCCTAGCACGAAACCCAACAGTGCCGTCAAGGACAACAGTCACTGCGGCACAATACAGAGCAGGGAAATACTCACTAAACGCCTTTTTGGAGGATGCTGTGGCGCTGTCCCAGCCATCCATCAACGCTGTGGCCACCTCATTCCATAGCCGCCGGGTCACCACAATGTCCTTGTGCAGCCGGTCACGGCTGTCCCACAACGGCGAACGCTCCTGGACCAGGCTGATGAGCTGCTCATTATCCAGGTAGACGTCTTCATCCCGTTGTGGAACCTAGACAAAACACATTCATTAGAATAATCAAATTTAAATTGAATAAAAAGTTACAAAAAAAGAAACATAAAAAAGAGTAAAAATAGAAGATAAAAAATAAAGAACATTACAAATCATTTGATACATACATTCCGTATCACCACCGGGACTTGGCTTCGCTGCTCCTGCTCTTCGCCCTCACTAGTCCCGTCCGCAGAAGATGATGATGACGATGTCTTAAAAAAGTTGAAAAAAACGTAAGAGATTTGGAGAAGCTGCAGATATACTTACCAGATGCACGAAAATAATCACCTCACGGTCTGCTTGCGCCAATTCCTGCCGCGATGGGGAATACTCGGATTCTGAAGACATACTGCATGTAAAAATAATAAAAATCATTAGTACATACATAATTTAAAAGGACAGGCATATAATGTAATATACTCACATTCTTCGCTGATCGAAGATGGGTTCCTTGTTGACTGTCTGGTCTCCAATCTGTCAGTGTAGTAGTGGCAGAGTTTTGGCAGGCACCTCCTTTATATAGACTTTTTTTTTGACTTTAGAAGATTATAACTAGTACAACAAGTGGACACCACCAAAAAAACGCAGCGCTAAAAAAACGCTTACATGCGCATGCCAGTGCGCACGTATGCGCATCCATAGGCTATAATGGCCATTTTTAGCGCAAAACGTGCGCATACGTGCGCATGCGCTTTTTTGCAGGGCCAAAAAATGCAACATGCTGCGTCTGGAAAATACAAACGCACACCCCAAAAAACGCAGCGCATGAAAATCGCATACGTGCGCATGCCAGCGCGCAGGTATGCGCACCCATGTTAAATATAGGGAAAAAACGCATGCGCACGTATGCGTTTTTTTCCAGCGCAAAAAAACGCAAATGTGAAACCAGCCTTATGTATGCGTTTTTTTGCGCATGCGTTTTTTTTTTTACCATTAGTAATGGAATTTAGGGGTTTGGGTTAGAGTTAGGGTTAGTTAAGGGGTTTAGGGCTAGGGTTAGGGTTAGCTAGGGTTTAGAGTCAGGGTTAGGGTTAGGGTTAGTATGCTTTGGTTAAGGGTTAGGGTTAGGGTCAGGGTTAGGGTTAGGGTTAGTATGGTTTGGTTAAGGGTTAGGGTCAGGGTTAGGGTTAGGGTCAGGGTTAGGGTTAGTATGGTTTGGTTAAGGGTTAGGGTTAGGGTTAGTATGGTTTGGTTAAGGGTTAGGGTTAGGGTCAGGGTTAGGGTTAGGGTTAGTATGGTTTGGTTAAGGGTTAGGGTCAGGGTTAGGGTTAGGGTCAGGGTTAGGGTTAGGGTTAGTATGGTTTGGTTAAGGGTTAGGGTCAGGGTTAGGGTTAGGGTTAGGGTCAGGGTTAGGGTTAGGGTCAGGGTTAGGGTTAGGGTTAGGGTTAGGGTCAGGGTTAGGGTCAGGGTCAGGGTTAGGGTCAGGGCTAGGGTTAGGGTTAGGGTTAGGGTCAGGGTTAGGGTTAGTAAAGTCATGGTTTGGGTTAGTGTGAGGGGCCACCTAATGTTGGAAAAAAACGCAAACGCGGTAAAAACGCATACAAACGCATAAAAACGCTGCGTTTTTTTCATGCATGCTCATAAAAATGCTTGAAAAAAACGCAGCATTTGTATGCGTTTGTATGCGTTTTTTTCAATGCGTTTTTTTGCGGGAAAAACGCGCTGCAAAAAAAAGCAAGTGTGAAATTAGCCTTAATTACTTTTTTTCTTTAGTCTTACATACAAGTCACTACCCTGGAAAGAATGTTTCTTATTTTTTTTTCCAGTAAAATACATTTTGTCTTAGGTTTTGTATGTTTTGTTGTCAGTCCGTAAAAGTGGTGTAATACTCTGACAGTATTGTTCCCAGCAGCGACCTGGGATTTAGAGATGTTTCCTCATGCTGTTCCCATGCCATTTCAATGCTGTTTCAATCGATTTCAGCAATCTTTAGACCCTTGTAGGCCTCCTGAAAAATGTTTGCGTTTCCCATTGACTTCCATTATAGTCGTTACTCGGGTCGAGCACCCGAGAATTACAATTTATTTGACTTGACTAATGAGCACCTGAGCATTTTAGTGCTCGCTAATCATTATTTCCTACCAAACCATGAGAGAACCAGGCCTTGAGCCCTTCTCCTGCCAGTAAACTACCCCAAAAATAGATACCAAAACCAAGTTGTTCCACCATATTGATAAATAACTCAAGATCAATAGCATTCACCACTGGATTTATACCATTATACTGTTCCCAGAAAACAGTTCAAACCCTCAATTCTCTGTTTATCCTCACAAAATGATGAGGAGTCCTTATACCCACCTATGACAGATACAAAAAAAACTCAGCTCATCGGCATGATTTGACACACAAAATTTAACCCCTTCGTGACTGGAGATTTTGTATGTTTTTTGCTCTCTTTCTTCCCAGAGCCATAACTTTTTTACTTTTCCGTAAATGTGGCCATGTGAGGGCTTGTTTTTTGTGGGATGAGTTGTACTTTTGATCGACACCTTTGGTTTTTATATATCATATACTGGAAAACGAGAAAAAGAATTCCAAGTTCAGTGAAATTGCAAGAAAAGTGCAATCCCACAAATGATTTTTGTTTTATCACCATGTTCATTAAATGCTAAAATTGACCTGCCATTATGATTCTCCAGGTCATTACGAGTTCATAGACACCAAACATGTCTAGGTTCTTTTTTATCTAAGTGTAGAAAAAAAAATCCAAACTACGATACCCGTAGCGTCTCCATTTTTTGTGATCTCGGGTTGAGTGTGGGCTTATTTTTTGAGTGCCGAGCTGACATTTTTAATGATACCATTTTGGTGCAGATATGATCTTTTGATCGCCCGTTATTGCATTTTAATGCAATGTCGTGGTGACCAAAAAAAGCAGTTTGGGCGTTTTGACTTTTTTTCTCATTTCGCTGTTTAGCGATTGGGTTAATCCTTTTTATTGATAGATCGGGCGATTCTAAAAGCGGCGATACCAAATATGTGTATGATTGATTTTTTTATTGTTTTATTTTGAACTAGCTGAAGAGCCCGGCGCTGCCCGGGCATCGTAACTAACTGTGGTTAGTTATAGCAAATTATAATTATCCTCCATCCCATAGTCCCATGCCCATATACCCATCATACATATCCACGATCCCATAGGCCCGTGCCCATATACCCATCATACATATCCTCCATCCCATAGTCGAGTGCCCATATACCCATCACACATACTCCATCCCATAGTCCCATGCCCATATACCCATCACACATCCTTCATCCCATAGTCCCATGCCCATATACCCATCATACATATTCACCATCCCATAGTCGAGTGCCCATATACCCATCATACATATCCTCCATCCCATAGTCCCGTGCCCATATACCCATCACACATCCTCCATCCCATAGGTCCATGCCCATATACCCATCATACATATCCTCCATCCCATAGTCCCGTGCACATATAGCCATCATACATATCTGCTATCCCATAGTCCTGTTCCCATATACCCGTCATACATATCCTCCATCCCATAGTCCAGTGCCCATATACCCATCACACATCCTCCATCCCATAGTCCCGTGCCCATATACCCATCATACATATCCGCCATCCCATAGTCCCGTGCCCATATACCCATCATACATATCCTCCATCCCATAGTCCCATGCCCATATACCCATCACACATCCTCCATCCCATAGGCCCATGCCCATATACCCATCATACATATCCTCCATCCCATAGTCCCATGCACATATAGCCATCATACATATCTGCTATCCCATAGTCCTGTTCCCATATACCTGTCATACATATCCTCCATCCCATAGTCCAGTGCCCATATACCCATCACACATCCTCCATCCCATAGTCCCGTGCCCATATACCCATCATACATATCCACGATCCCATAGTCCCGTGCCCATATACCCATCATACATATCCTCCATCCCATAGTCCCATGCCCATATACCCATCACACATCCTCCATCCCATAGGCCCATGCCCATATACCCATCATACATATCCTCCATCCCATAGTCCCGTGCACATATAGCCATCATACATATCCGCCATCCCATAGTCCCATGCCCAAATACCCATCATACATATCCGCCATCCCATAGTCCCGTGCCCTTATCACCGTCATACATATCCTCCATCCCATAGTCCAGTGCCCATATACCCATCACACATCCTCCATTCCATAGTCAACCATTATGACATCATAATGAGCGGTGGGGCTTGCAACCTATGATGACATCAGCGTCGCCATGGCAACCATTATGACATCATAATGAAGGGCGGGGCTTGACATGCACACATTGTTTCCCCAGTATGTAGATAGGGGCATTATGACATCATAATGAGGGGCGGGGATGACATGCACACACTTTTTCCCCATTATGTAGACAGGGGCAAAATTGTTTGGTGAATTGGAACGCGCGGGGTTAAAATTTCGCCTCACAACATAGCCTAGGACGCTCTCGGGGTCCAGACGTGTGACTGTGCCAAATTTTGTGGCTGTAGCTGGGACGGTGCGGATGCCTATCCCAGACATACACACACACACATACATACATACATACCTACATACACACACTTGAGCTTTATATATTAGATGGAGCAAAAAGGGGGTGATTTGTACTTTTATTTTTTTATATTTTTTAACCCCTTCACGACCCAGCCTATTTTGACCTTAATGACCTGGCCATTTTTTGCATTTCTGATCAGTGTCCCTTTATGAGGTAATAACTCAGGAACTCTTCAACACATCCTAGCGATTCCGAGAATGTTTTTTCGTGACATATTGGGCTTCATGTTAGTGGTAAATTTAGTCGAAAATGTTTGCGTTTATTTGTGAAAAAATGGAAATTTGGTGAAAAGTTTGAAAATTTCACAATTTTCAAATTTTGACTTTTTATTATGTGACACAAACTAGTTAATAAATAACATTTCCCACATGTCTACTTTACATCGGCACAATTTTGGAAACAAAATTTTTTTGTTAGGAAGTTATAAGGGTTAAAAGTTGACCAGTGATTTCTCATTTTTACAACAAAATTTACAAAACCATTTTTTTTAGGGACCACCTCACATTTGAAGTCACTTTGAGGGGTCTACATGGCAGAAAATACCCAAAAGTGACACCATTCTAAAAACTGCACCCCTCAAGCTACTCAAAACTACATTCAAGAAGATTATTAACCCTTCATGTGCTTCACAGGAACTAAAGCAACGTGGAAGGAAAAAATGGACATTTTAATTTTTCCAACAAAATTTTTTTCTTTAGCATCAATTTTTTCATTTTCACCTGGGCAACATTTTGGAAAACTAGAGACCCCAAGGAACTTATCTAGATGCATAGGGAGCACTTTGAACCCCCAGATACTTCACAAATTGTTCTGTAAAAATGAAAAAGTACTTTTTTTTTTCACAAAAAATTTCTTTTTGCCTAGATTTTTTCATTTTTAAATGGGCAACAGGATAATGGATCCTAAAATTTGTTGGGCAATTTCACATCAGGGCCCTGAAGGGAAGGGGCACCATTTGACTTTTAGAATGGAAAATTAGCTCCAATAGTTAGCGGACACCATGTCGTTTTTGGAGAGCCCCTGTGTGCCTAAACATTGGAGTATCCCCACAAGTGATCCCATTTCGGAAACTAGACACCCCAGGGAACTTATCTAGATGCATAATGAGCACTTTAAACCCCCAGGTACTTCACAAATTGATCTGTAAAAATGAAAAAGTACTTTTTTTTCCACAAAAAGTTTCTTTTCGCCTACATTTTTTTCATTTTTACATGGGCAACAGAATAAAATGGATCCTAAAATTTGTTGGGCAATTTCTCCTGAGTACACTGATACCTCATATGTGGTCATAAACCACTGTTTGGGCGCACGGCAGGGCCCTGAAGGGAAGGAGTGTCATTTGACTTTTGGAATGGAAAATTAGCTCCAATAGTTAGCGGACACCATGTCGTGTTTGGAGAGCCCCTGTGTGCCTAAACATTGGAGTACCCCCACAAGTGACCCCATTTTGGAAACTAGACACCCCAAGGAACTTATCTAGATGCATAGTGAGCACTTTAAACCCCCAGGTACTTCACAAATTGAACTGTAAAAATGAAAAAGTACTTTTTTTTCACAAACATTTTCTTTTTGCCTAAATGTTTTCATTTTTACATGGGTAACAGGATAAAATGGATCCTAAAATTTGTTGGGCAATTTCTCCTGAGTATACCGATACCTCATATGTGGTCATAAACCACTGTTTGGGCGCACGGCTAGGCCCTGAAGGGAAGAAGCACCGTTTGACTTTTTGAATGGAAAGTTAGCTCCAATCATTAGCGGACACCAGGTCGCTTATGGAAAGTATGTAGTGTACGTCAGGGTGTGTGTGTGTGGTGTAGTATAGACCACACATGCACCAACCTGACGTACACTACACCACACACACACCAACCTGACATACACTACGCCACACATACCAACCTGACACCACATCAGGTTGGTGTGTGTGGTGTAGTGTACATCAGGTTGGTGTGTGGTGTGGTGTAGTGTACGTCTGGTTGGTATGTGATGTGGTGTAGTGTAGTGTATATCAGGTTGGTGTGTGTGGTATTGTTTACACCACACACACACCAACCTAACGTACACTACGCCACACACACACCAACCTGACGTACACTACGCCACACATACCAACCTGACACTACATCAGGTTGGTGTGTGTGGCGTAGTGTACGTCATTTAACCAATAAATAACAATAAATAATAAGGGGTTAAATAACATTTTTTTAACTTTTGGCATGCTTCAGTAGTTTGTGGGAGTTCGACATCAGTGTAAATGTACGCCCGATGTTGGAAAGGGGTTAATTTACCCAAAAGAGATTGCAACTCCCTTAAGGTAACTTTCCGCAATTTTCTGACTTTGGACACTTCTGACAAAATATCGGAAATTTTTTCAACAGGAGCTTACACTCCATCTCCACTGTATTGATTACAATCCGTAAAAAACTCAGAAATCTTCACTGGACCCATTGTTTTTTCTGCAGCAAAGGAATGCCAACCTTTTTAGCCACGTCCTTCATCGTGCGCACCAACATGGAACAATTGGATGAACTCGCTGGATCAATGTCCAAAAAATCATCCATATAGTGGATGCAAGAATTTAAACCAGAAACCACCTTAACTACCCACGACTAAAAGTACTAAATGTCTCAAAATAAACAATAGAAAGCAAACATCCAATGAGAAGACAGTAATCAACAAAAAAACACCCGTCCCAAAAACAGCCCAGCAGGTGCATACTATCCGGATGAACTGGCAGCAATGTGAAAGCTGCCTCAATATCTGTCTCCTCTAATAGCGCCACTTTTCCAAATAATCGCACCCATTCAATAGCCACGTCGAAAGATGTGTAACTCACTGAACATAATTCCGCATCAATACCGACATTCACTGAAGTGTCCATAGGAAAAGACAGATGGTGAATTTGCTAAGATTAGCTAAACATACGTTGGGGCGATGGGGACGCCAAGGTTACCAGTCTGTTAACACTGTAAGTGCTTTACTTTACCATCTCTCTCGTTGCATTATGTTTTCACTCAGATTATAATATAATTCATTTGCTGTAATGAGCGCGTGCAGCGATTCCTTATAGGCTCGCTGTGATCTTGCACTTACTTCAGCCACTATGCTATGTTTATAATGGGATCCCCTATTGTTGCCATCTGAGAGCAGTGCTTTGATTCACTATTTATTCCTTTGAGAGTTTTTTGAATTTTTCCCTTGACTTTGCCAGAACTTTATTGCACTAAGCACTTTATAAGTTATATTTTTCTCTTATACTCCTATTATATCGATAGTCACTTTTGACACCATTGCTCTCTTGTGGACCATTTTCAATGTGGATTATTGGCTTCAGGTCTTCCTAAAAAAAAACTTTATCTGTAACCTTGGCCCCTGTGTTTTAGAATACAGCAGACTTTTTACTATGAATGTATTTTAAAAAATTGGAATAATAAAGATTCAGATTTTATCTGCATTATACTCAGTTAGTGGTGGTTTATTCATGTTTTCTGCCACTTTGTGTGTTCCTCATAATTGTAGAGTTCTCCTGTCCTATATTTCCTAATTGAACATTTTTGTGTTAAAAGTTACTAATTCCTGAGATAGTTAGCGAAGGCCTGAAAGAAAAGTTTTGCGATAACTCACCTAGCTGCCTGGAAGCTGTGATCCCAGCAGCCAAAAATCCTAAATCCAGAGTCCTATGTCCTCAATCTGATCCCAGCAGTGGTTGAACCATAGCTCCAGGAGAACCCCCTGTCAGAGGAAGGGCTCAAAGTAAGCACATCTAAAGAGCCAGCTAATTGCTGCTCCTGTTGTGAAAACCCAACAATCCCTTGATTAGCTGTTGCAATGGTGACAAGATTCTGGCCAGCCGACTGCTGCCCGCAAGGAAATGCAAGAAACAAGAAACAAAGACAAGCTATATAAAATGGGATCACCAGATCAAATCAAAAAGTAAAAAGTAAACCTTTATTGAGGAACAACTACACACAAAAAGTACATAAAACTATTAAAAAGTCAATTACAAGACTCCAACCATGATCAACCATAGGGGGTAATCGACCCTGTCAGGCAATAAATAAAGAGTTCAATCTCTGTAGATAGTAAATATGGCCCAGGTTAAATACTCAATATAATGACAGTACACTGATTACTCTCAAAATACATATTGCACAACTCCCTGCAATAAGAAAATATAGCTAGCATGGGTGTTAATAAAGAAGTGCTGCTAAAAGCGCCTAGCTCTAAATAATTATCAAATAAGAATAATAAGTAGCAATAAAATATCTAATACAGGTTAAATACCACAAAGTCAGATAGTCAAAAACCTTATGCAAAAAGAAAAGACTGAAAAGCAAGTAAATCTATCAAGTGTAAATCTACACTGGAAAACATAACGTATTGCTGGGATAAATAAAGATGAATGGTAAAGCATAGCTACATCAAGCATATTGTGATGCCAATGGTGTTTGTTGTTGTGAGAGTAAGGCTACCAGGATTAGCAAACAGTTCATGCTTCTGACAGGACAAAAAGTGTCCAACACGTGTCGCCACTAGCATGTGGCTTCCTCAGGGGCCAACAAGGTAGAGTGTGGAGCAAGCATCTTTGGGCTCATACTCACTTGCGAGAGACTAGCATGATTCTCGTTCGAGTCTCTGGCATTAAAACTTTGCGCTGCCGCCGGTACTCGAGCCAGAGCGTGCGGCTACATGTATTTCTATGCAGTGCCGAGTGCCAGCGGCAGTGCCAGGTTTTCATGCATTCTATAATGCACACTGCAGTACTTTGTTCTTCCCTCAACAGGGCAGAGAATAATAAAACTTATTTTTCTTATCTTTCAGGTCGGAATGGGGCTTATCTACAGCATTATAAAATGATGTAGATAAGCCCTGAAAGGCGGAGGCCACATCTTATAGCGGCCAAAAGAGGTGATAGGTTCCCTTTAAAACACCAGAGGGAGTTAAAAGATAATACAGCAATATCTTAAATGATGATAACAAATGAAAACAAAAATAAAATAAAAACTGTATATATATATATATATGCGCGACGCCCATCGGACCAGACCAGCTGGCAACAATAGTTGGAGTGGGGGAGATGAAGGAAGCCAACTTGGATTCATTAAGCAGAATCCCCTAATTTTTTGTCAGAATTTTCCAAATGTCGCGCCATTGATTATTGTATGTAATAATAACACTTAAGAGTCTTGTCTCATCTCTGTTTAGTGAACAAGCTCCCTCAATCACTATCACTAGCAAACTGAAATGCCATGAAGAGGATCTTATGTGGGTACCCCCTCTGAACAAACAGCTCTGTGAGATTCCTAGCTTGTATTTTGAATTTGTCAATCGTACCACAATTTCTTCTAAGCCGCAAAAACTGTCATTTTGATATCCCCTTTTTTAGATGAAGAGTGTGAAAACTAGAGATAGCAACAGGGTATTGGTTGCAGTAGGCTTCTGAAAAAGGGTGGTGGTGATTTGTGTACCTTGAATCTGCATTAAAAGGTCCAGAAATTCAGCAGAGGTTGTTGTCACATTATACAGTTGTGGCCAAAAGTATTGACACCCCTGCAATTCTGTCAGATAATATTCAGTTTCTTCCTGAAAATGATTGCAAACACAAATTATTTGGTATTATTATCTTCATTTAATTTGTCTTAAATGAAAAAACACAAAAGAGAATGAAGCAAAAAGCAAAACATTGCACAACCTTTAGCCAAAATAACTGCATCCAACCGCTTCTGGTAACCATCAATGAGTTTCTTACAATGCTCTGCTGGAATTTTAGACCATTCTTCTTTGGCAAACTGCTCCTGCTCCCTGATATTTGAAGGGTGCCTTCTCCAAACTGCCATTTTTAGATCTCTCCACATTTTCTATGGGATTCAGGTCTGGACTCATTGCTGGCCAACCTTAGAAGTCTCCAGTGCTTTCTCTCAAACCATTTTCTAGTGCTTTTTGAAGTGTGTTTTGGGTCATTGTCCTGCTGGAAGACCCATGACCTCTGAGGGAGACCCTGCTTTCTCACACTGGGCCCTACATTATGCTGCAAAATTTGTTGGTAGTCTTCAGACTTCATAATTCCATGCACACGGTCAAGCAGTCCAGTGCCAGAGGCAGCAAAGCAACCCCAAAACATCAGGGAACCTCCGCCATGTTTGACTGTAGAGACCGTGTTCTTTTCTTTGAATGCCTCTTTTTTTCTCCTGTAGACTCTATGTTGATGCCTTTGCCCAAAAGCTCTACTTTTGTCTCATCTCACCAGAGAACATTCTTCCAAAACGTTTTAGGCTTTTTCTGGTAAGCTTTGGCAAACTCCAGCCTGGCTTTTTTTATGTCTCGGGGTAAGAAGTGGGGTCTTCCTGGGTCTCTTACCATACTGTCCCTTTTCATTCAGACGCCGACGGATAGTACGGGTTGACACTGTTGTACCCTCGGACTGCAGGGCAGCTTGATCTTGTTTGGATGTTAGTCGAGGTTCTTTATCCAACATCCGCACAATCTTGCGTTGAAATCTCTTGTCAATTTTTCTTTTCCGTCCACATCTAGGGAGGTTAGCCACAGTGCCATGGGCTTTAAACTTCTTGATGACACTGCGCACGGTAGACACAGGAACATTCTGGTCTTTGGAGATGGACTTGTAGCCTTGAGATTGCTCATGCTTCCTCACAATTTGGTTTCTCAAGTCCTCAGACAGTTCTTTGGTCTTCTTTCTTTTCTCCATGCTCAATGTGGTACACACAAGGACACAGGACAGAGGTTGAGTGAACTTTATTCCATGTCAACTGGCTGCAAGTGTGATTTAGTTATTGCCAACACCTGTTAGGTGCGACAGGTAAGTTACAGGTGCTGTTAATTACACAAATTAGAGAAGCATCACATGATTTTTCGAACAGTGCCAATACTTTTGTCCACCCTCTTTTTTATGTTTGGTGTGGAATTATATTCAATTTGGCTTTAGGACAAATCTTTTTATGTTTTTCATTTAAGACAAATTAAATGAAGATAATAATACCAAATAATTTGTGTTTGCAATCATTTTCAGGAAGAAACTGAGTATTATCTGACAGAATTGCAGGGGTGTCAATACTTTTGGCCACAACTGTACGTTAAAACGATGTTCCAAGGATTATTGTTTACCTCTCCAATGAATTCATGATATTCATCAATGGTTTCAGTCCAAAGCAGCAGAATATCGTCAATTAAGCTGTACCAACGGAAAGCCTATTTGATGAAGGCCTGTAAACAATAGACCATTGTCACCTCCCACCAACTGAAAAATAGGTTGGCATATGAGTGGGCACAATGTGCCCATATCGCAGTGCCAGATACTTGCCTGTAGAATTTTCTATCATAAGCAGAAAATTTTTTGTCAAGAGCGAAAAAGAGGAGGTCACGGAGAAATGTGCCATGTCCCCTTTCACCAGTCGGTCTCAGGTTTAAAAAATATGCAACTGCTTGGATACCAAGTTTGTGACTGATATTTGAATACAGAGACTCAACGTCAAGTGTAATCAGAAATGCGTTTGGTGGCACCTCAATTTCATCCAATAGTTGCATTAGATGTGCTGAATCTCGGATGTAGGAATCTAAGGATGAAATCAAGGGTTGAAGAAAAAAATCCACGTAGCTACAAGGTCGTTCAAAGACCTCGTAGGTGGGGTTCATAGACTATTATATTTCTGGTTACAGAATCTAGTTGCATTTCTATATTGTTATTTTATGGCACTATAATAATCTATTCAGTGTATTGATTATGTATTTTTATGCATTATTTTGCTGTTCACTTTTTCTTATTATTTATTTGGTATCTCATTTTCTAAAAATAATAGTTTGTTGTACTTTATAGTTTTTCTAAACCTGCTTACCTGGTCTTTTTCACAATACACTGGCCAGTGTGTGCACAACAATGATCTTATTGGTTATTGGATGTTTCCTTACACATTCTATTATATTATATTAATTTAATATAGAAAAAAATCTTTATATTATGAGACTCTAATTTTCATTTATCTATTTACTCTTACACATTATGAAATGGTTGTCTTTGTATATGAGTCTTACTGTAACCCATTTCATTTTTTTATAATTTTTATTAAATTATAGGATTTTTCTATTTCATCATCATTATCGGTATGCTGACATGTTATATTGGGGTTTGCAGGTTCATCTCAATGTTGTTAGTATACTCATGCAGTTGCTTTATTCACAGGATACACAATATGGCTATATGCGCATGCGTGGCTACCACTTGCGGCATTTGCTTGTTTCCGTCTCTTTGTGCTCAGTCTATG
This sequence comes from Dendrobates tinctorius, assembly GCF_039654945.1. Taxonomy (NCBI): domain Eukaryota; kingdom Metazoa; phylum Chordata; class Amphibia; order Anura; family Dendrobatidae; genus Dendrobates; species Dendrobates tinctorius. Next base: position 35,046,093 of record NW_027361697.1, read on the forward strand.
GTTGTTTTCGTCTCCACTTGATTCCCGCATGCGCCTGCGTGTTACATACTGATACCACTGCTGATGGGCTGTTGCTATAGCTATGTCTATTTCTGGCTTACTGCGCATGTGCGAGGTGACACGCACGAACCTTTGCGCTGCTTACTTTCTCTTACCACCGCTGATGGGCGGATGTTATAGCCTAGTTATCTCTGGCTTACTGTGCATGCGCAAGGTGACATGCTTGAGCTCTCTCTTCTTTTAAAGTCACCGCTGATGGGCGGACAGTATAGGTGAACCCATTTCCAGCTTTTTTTCTTTGCGTATGTGCTGGTAATTGCATTTACCGCATTTCCCCTCTTGTTCCTCCAACAGCTGATCCTAGTGTATAATTAATGATTGTATATATAAGATGCTTGCTGTACACTTTCCCTGCATTGGCCCCTGAGGAAGCCACATGCTAGTGGCGACACACGTTGGGCACTCTTTGTCCTGTCAGATGCATGAACTGTTTGCTAAGACCAGGTTCATACTGCGTTAATGCAGACCGTTCAACGCATAGTGTTGACGGACTGCGTTAACGCTATAGCATAACGCGATCGCGTTATGTTATACCGTCAGCACAGATGCTTCATCTGCGCTAGCAGTGATGGACCCTCGGACACTGCAGACCGCGTCCGATGGTCCATCACAGAATGACGGCGCATCGCTAGCGCATGCCGATTATGGCATGCCTTAGCGATGTGCTCGGCAATGGGAGTGAATGGCAGCGTTGACGGATTATGTTACATCGCATTATGCCGCGGTGTAATGCAATCCGTTAAACAGACTGCATTAGCGCAGTATGAACCCTGTATTAACGCAGTATGAACCCAGCCTAATCCAGGTTGCCTTACTCTGATAAGAACTTACACCATTGGCATCACAATCATTTGTATTTATTGCCAGCAATATGTTATGTTTTCCAGGGTGAATTTACACATGATAGATTTACCTGCTTTTCAGTCTTTTCTATTTGTATGAGGTTTTCAAGCATCTGACTTTGTGGTATTTATCCTGTATTAGATATTTAGAGCTTGGCGCTTTTAGCAGCACATCTTTATTAACACTCATGCTAGCTTTATTTTCTTATTGCAGGGAGTTGTGCAATATGTGTTTTGAGAGTAATCAGTGTACTGTCATTATATTGTGTATTTAACCTGGGCCATATTTACTATCTACAGAGACTGAACACTTTATTTAATGTGTGAGAGGGTTGATTACCCCATGTGGTTGATCATGGTTGGAGTCTTGTAATTGACATTTTAATTGTTTTTATGTACTTCTTGTGTGTAGCTGTTTATCAATAAAGGTTTACTTTTAACTTTTTGATTTGGTCTGGTGATTCCATGTTATATAGCTTGTCTTTGAATCTTGTTTCTTTAATTCATATATATTACTGGCTGTAGGTGATTGCAGTAATATTTACAGTGATGCCCTCCCTTTTTTTTTGTGTGCACAAGAAAATGGCACCTCATGCTGCACGGCCGTTATCGCTGTGATGGAGGTGGGCTAGCCGCCAGCTGCCAGTTATCAAAAACCTGCAGCGGAACCTCCTGGACCGACTTTTTCTTAGGGTGCTAATGGTGATCTCACTGAGGTCACTGCATTTCAGGGGCCCGGCTGGGAGCGCATCCTCAGTGACCTGCAGTAATCTCGATGATGTCACTGCTAGTCATTGAGACTAATCTCGCCACAGCTCATTCTCCCGTGGTTTTCAGCCTGGACAGTCACATTTTGGCAACATCCAGGTTGAAAACTATTTATCCTAGACATGAATTATGGCATGGGACAGAATGTCAGACGGTTGAGGGATATGGATTTCTTTTTGTTTTGTTTTACAGGAGACCATGGCTTCAATGGAATGGGTGTTTGGTGAGTATAACTGTATTTGTTAATTTTAAATAAAAAAGTATAAGTATGTTTTTTTTATTTCAAATAAAGGACTTTATTCTGGCTGTGTCTTTATTTACCATATAACTATAGGATTAGTAATTGATAGGTGTCTTATAGACACCTTTTCATTTCTTAACTGTGGGCTTGATGTCACCGGACAATACAAAGGTGACATCAACCCCACAAATATGAACCCCACTTGCCACCACTACAGGGCAAGAGGGAACAGCAGTGCAAAGTGCCAGAATTGGTCCATCTAATAGATGCACCTTTTCTGGGGTGGCTATTTTTAGGCTTGGTAGAGTCAATATCCATCATCCATCATCTGACAGCGTGGGAACCACAGCGCTCTGACCGGTGGTAATGATCTTACCACTGGTCTGAGACGTCAGTATTTCTCACTCTCTCATGCAGATGAAAGAGCTAGAAACACTCGGTGTTCGGGATGCTGAACCCGAACAGTAACACGGACTTCCTGGTGAAGTCTGTTTTTGGGGTCCATGTTCGAACAGTAGGTGTTCTGGTCCACCCAACTCTACTTATTACAGCTACATTTATTTATTATTTATTTATTATGCTTTGCATATAAAGCGCTATCATATTCTGCAGAACATTACAGACATTATCATTGTTGCCTTAAGTGGGACTCACAATCTATATTCCCTATCAGTATGTATTTGGAGTGTGGGACGAAACCAGAGTTTCTGGAAGAAACCCACGCAAACATGGGGAGAAGATACAAACTCCTTAGGCCTGGATCACACTTCTGTTTTTGTAAATCCGTCAAAATCCATTGGTTTCTGTTAAAAAACGGATCCGCCATTTTTTTGGAGGATTCATTTTTTAGTCCCAGAGACTTCCATTAGCGGCTACCTTGGATCCGTTAAAAAAGCGGATCCGTTTGCGGCAAACCGGACACGGATCCGTTTTTCACATTCTGACGGATGCAAACAGATGCAAAAAAATGGATGTGTAAAACAGGCCTTACAGATGTTGTCCTTGGTGGGATTTGAACCCAAAACCCCAGCTCCTCAAGGCTGCAGTGCTAACACGAATGGAACTGGAACATATTCACGATAAGCGATAAAGGAGCAGCACATTAGAAGAAGACCTAGTGAAAAAATATTTCACATGACATAAAATTACAGTACATTATAAGATTCAGTCTGCCAAGCGTAAAGTTCTAGAAAATTTCACATTGGAGCAATCTGATCCAAATTATTTGGCCTTCCAAGCAATTAATCGCTTCCAAGTTGATCCATTTCAGGTCACAGACCTCGTAATTGGCTTCATGGAAGTGTCTTGCGACCATTGTCTCACCAGATCTACTGTCAGCCTCCTTTCTAATAGACTTCTCTTTTCTCTCTTTTTCTGTCCCTCTGTTTTCAAAAGTCTGTTAGCTGACCTGCTGTTGTTCAATAATCTGTATTTCACACAGTTTGGTTTTAGTATACCGACAATTAAAGAGAAAGATTACATCAATGATATTACTTGTGAAAAAAAAAACTTTCATATTAAAATTAATAACTTTTGCAGGCTAAAATTTGTTTTAATTATCAATTACCTTTTTGGCATGATAAACAAGCAAATGTGCCATTCTTTTGTGTTTGTAAAAATATTTATTTTAATATTATTCTTTATATAAGCCCATTTTAATTGATTGACCAATAATTACCCTTTTCAATAAGTTAACTTAGAAAATTCATGGAATTAAATTCCATATTTTGCATCTTTGTTTAACATTGGCCATTAGTTATTTCAAGATGACATGTTTAATCAACCCTGCGTGGTAATAGTAAGTTGAAATTTACAGTGGTTGGTTCTTCACCTGCTTGGTCTCAGAGGCTCTACTTGTACTTGTTTGCATTGAAACAACCTCCATACCTATTTTTCTGACTACGCTCTTTAAATAGCTACGTTGTGTAAACCTATCACTCAGTTTCTCAATATTAGGGCTCGTGCAGACGACCTTATTATAGGGTCTGAGTGCGATCCGACAAAAACATTGGATGGCACCTAGGCCAATGTTATTGTATGGGGCCGTGCGCTTGTCTGATATTTTCCTCCGATAAAGTGGTCTAGTTAAAAAAATTGCAGTAAGCCAGAATTTGATCTAATATTCGGATCATACTCATCCATGCAAGTCAATGAGTCTGTGGGAAACCCTGGTCTACACTCGGATTACATCTGAGTGCAGTCTGATTTCCAGAATGGAGAAAATGGAGATTTTTTTTCCCATCTTTCTCTCATCCGAGAGAATCAGATCACATTATGATCATTCTATGATTAAACTTTGATCAGAATTTGATCACAGTGTGATTTCCATAATCAACCTAATTATTTAAGATGAGAGAATATACGCTTGAGTGACCCTACCCTCTTGGCTCACATTGCTTTAGGGCAATCTGTTTAACGTATCCGTTAAACGGATGCGCTAAAAATGAGCCCACAATTGTCTTTTTGTGGTGTATTTTTGCCATCACGTTAACGCATGTGGCTGCTAGGTGATTTATGCGTCTGCCTGCGTTTGCCATAGAGTTCTAGGGCAGAACGAACGCTGCTGTTCACTGTGCGTTCGCCGTACTGGACCCGAAAACGTGGTAGTCAGCGTTGGAAGGTGCATCACAGACTAACGGACCATTGCAAACGCATGCTGATTTTGACATGCGTTAGGATCAGTTACTCCAACAGAAGTCTATGGGTGCGTTAACATGTCGGTTACATTGTGTTAGTGCCGCTTACAAACTGATCCATTAAACGGATTGCCCTAACGCAATGTGAACCTAGCTTACTCAAATTCTCTATCCTCACTACAAATTCTATTAAGCTCGGAGATTCCCCCAAAAATTTATGGTGCATGTCCACTGTCTCAACTGAGCACGTTACTACGTTCTGTTGGTTTTTAATACATAGTGGTAGACAGAAGACTTTCTTTTCAAACTTTAACATCCCCTTTATGAATCATATTCACATTCATCTCAATGGAAAATGTAATAAGTTGCTAACAATTATTCAGGTATGTTAAAAAATACAACATCTCCTAACTGAAACTAGTTCAACGAAGGAAGACGTTGTCCACATACCTGAACAATATTTTAATACAGTTTCCAAATGTACTACATTGAACGTATTTGGACTCAAACATGGACATGAACAAATTAGTTACATTAGGGGCCACAGGGAATCCCTTTGAAACACCTTATGTCACAATTCCACCTATCGATGTGTCTAGAAGCAGTTAGTGACATTCAAGTGATCACCTGGCTTTTTAGCTGGCTCTCTGCCTCCAATTAGTGCCAGTGGTAGCTTGGCTCTAGTGTCTAGTGGTGTTTACTTGGCTTGTACTCTGTGTTCCTGTATTTGATCTGTGTTGCCCAACCTTGGACCCTGTCTTTGACCATTCTTTGACTTGCCCTTTTGTCTTGATACACTACTTTCCCGGAATTCTGATCTTGGACTGTGACTTGACTATGCCTTTTGCCTTCCCCCTTTGTTTGTGATGAGACCTCTTGGTATCTGACCATGGACCTCTTCTTGGCTACCCAGCCTCACAGCTTGTCTGTAAGTAGTAACTAGCCTCACACCCTGTTTCTGTAAAAAAAAAAAAAAACAAATAAAAAAAAACAAATCAGAAATAATTTCTTGTCCAAAATAAATTTAATTAGGTGATAAACGCAATAATTTAATTTGTGAAAGTGAAATACTCTGTGAAATAATAATTTGTGAATGTCTCTTGGTCCTTTGCCTTGTCCTTTCAATAAATAACTCATGTTCCCGTTAGCTGTATTTACCGCACATGTATTTATACATATAAATGGATAGACATGACTTATCTTTGATTAATCCATGCTGGTTGTCAGTTATTATAGTATCCTTTACAATATATTTTTGAAGGTCATCTCTCATAATGCCTTAAAAATATTGTTCACTACTACTGTCAAATTTTACCAGATTGTCGTTCCACGGATCCACCTTTATTAACATGCAGCTATGGATTATAATAAGGGCAATCTTGGCTTCCGACCAGTGAAAGTTAATGGCCAGCTTGCCCTCATTGTAATGTTTTTTGCACCACCCTTGGTGGCGTACATCACTGGGTAGAATGCATTCATATAGCTCTGCTGCCGGCATTATAGAATCAAAACGCAGCTACCGATGGAACTTTTATATGGTTTAGCCAGCATGATTACGTAATAACACCAGCTACGTAACTTGGCATGCATCCACTTACCACAACCTGATCACAAGAGGAAGGAAGGAGAGCCGCAGTTGATTGTCTGCAGAGGTAAGTAACATTTTTTTTAATTTTCTTTACATTTTGATGAATTTGGGAGAAGGAGGGCAGAACATGGCATTATAATGAATAGGGTGTATGGATGGGAGAGGACCTGAAAGTATAATTGGGGGAGGACATAATTATAATGAATTGGGGGAGCAGGAGGAGCACAGTGTCAAGGGGTTGAGGACACAGGAGTAGGACTTGAAATTAATTGGGGGATTGTGTACAATGGTTAATTTATATTATTAGTGGATGGAAGAAAGTGAATAATTATAGATAATGGGGCAAAGTGCTGACTTATCAATTTATATATTTTGAATGGTGGGTTGCACAATGTCTATTATATGTTAACTGTTTGCTGAATAGTTATATTCAGCATTGCAATGTGGGATATTTTTCATTCAGGAAGCGAATGTATATATATATATATATATACATACATACTGTATAACCTTCTTATTTTCAGGGACTCGGTGATCAGTGTAACTAACTTTGCAGTGACCTCATCATTGCTATAAGAAGTCAACATAAGGTTTGATAAGACTTACATGTAGGGGAAAACAGCTAACATGTGGAAGAGGGTGCTCTGGTCGGATGAGACCAAAGTAGAATACCAGGAAAGATCTTTGAACAAATTATTAAACAACATGTATGTCAATACCTGGATAAGAATGAAGTGATTAAACAGAGTCAGCATGGGTTTCTAACTAATAAGTCATGTCAGACTAACTTAATTTCCTTCTATGATGGTATCACTGATTGGGTGGATCAAGGAAATGCTGTAGATATAGTATATCTTGACTTCAGCAAAGCATTTGACAAAGTCTCTCATACAATCCTTATTGAAAAAATGACTAAGTATGGAATGGACAAGGCAACTGTTAGGTGGATTCATAACTGGCTTAGTGATCGGACCCAAAGAGTGGTCGTAAATGGCTGCACATCCAGTTGGAAGAATGTCTCAAGTGGGGTACCACAGGGCTCTGTCCTGGGCCCTGTATTGTTCAACATCTTTATCAACGATTTAGATGAAGGAATTGAGGGTAAACTGATTAAATTTGCTGATGACACAAAGCTAGGAGGGATAGCTAATACAAGAGAAGAGAGAGAGAGGATTCAAAAAGATTTAAATAAACTGGAGAAGTGGGCAGCAACTAACAGAATGGTTTTTAACAGGGAGAAATGCAAAGTACTACATCTGGGCAATAAAAATGAAAAAAGCATATATAGAATGGGAGGAATAGGGCTAAGTGACAGCACATGTGAAAAAGACTTGGGTATACTAATAGATCACAGACTGAATATGAGTCAACAGTGTGATGCAGCAGCAAAAAAGGCAAATGCAATTCTAGGATGTATTAACAGAAGCATACAGTCTAGATCACGTGAAGTCATTATTTCCCTCTACTCCTCTTTGGTCAGACCTCATCTGGAATATTGTGTCCAGTTTTGGGCACCACATTTTAAAAAAGACATCAACAAACTGGAGCAAGTTCAGAAAAGAGCGACCAGAATGGTGACCGGTCTGCAAACCCTGTCTTATGAGGAAAGGTTGCAGGATTTGGGAATGTTTAGTTTGCAAAAGAGAAGACTGAGAGGAGACTTAATAGCTGTCTACAAATATCTAAAGGGCAGTCACATTGTAGAAGGATCAACTTTATTCTCATTTGCACAAGGAAAGACTAGAAGCAATGGGATGAAACTGAATGGGAGGAGACACAGATTAGATATTAGAAAAAACTTTTTGACAGTTAGAGTGATCAATGAGTGGAACAGGCTGCCACGAGAAGTGGTGAGTTCTCCTTCAATGGAAGTCTTCAAACAGAGGCTGGACAGACATCTGACTGGGATGATTTAGCGAATCCTGCTTTGAGCAGGGGGTTGGACCAGATGGCCCAGGAGGTCCCTTCCAACTCTACGATTCTATGATTCATCAGACCAGAGAATCTTATTTCTCATAGTCTGTGAGTCCTTCATGTGTTTTTTTTTAGAACTTTTTAGGCTAAATGCAAAGCCTTATGTGTGGCAGAAAACTATCACTGCACATCACCCTGAGAGCACCATCTCCACTATCAGAAAAGGTGGTGGCCGCATTATGCTGTGGGGATGATTTTTTCAGCAGGGACAGGGAAGTTGATCAGATTTGATAGGAAGATGGATAGAGCTAACTACAGGGCCATCCTAGAGGAAAACCTGTTAGAGGCTGCAAAACACTTTAGACTGGGGCACAGGTTTACCTTCCAGCAGGAAAATGACCCTAAACATCCTGCCAACACTACAGTGGATGGTTTAGATCAGCATATTCATGTGCGTGAGTGGCTCAGTCACAGTCCAGACCTAAATCCCATCTGTGGTAAGACTTGAAAATTGCTGCTCTCAGATGCTTTCCAACTAATTTCACCGAGGTAGAGCTAGTTTTCAAAGACGATAGGGCAAAAATGTCAGTCTCTAGATGTGCATAGGTGGTAGAGACATACCAGAAAAGACTTACAGCAGTAATTGCAGTAAAAGGTGGTCCCTTAAAGTATTGACTCAGGGGAGCTGAACACAAATGCTCAATCCTCAGATTTATATTTTTAAAATATTTAGAAACCTGTGTATAATTTCCTTTACATTTCACAAATACTTGCTACTTTGTGTTGATGTATCACATAAAATCGCAATAAAATATATTTAAGTTTGTGGATGTAGAGTGACAAAATGTAGAAAAGTTCATGGGGTAGGAATAATTTTTCAAGGCACTGTATATCCTTGTGTGCAGCACATAAGTAAGGAATCCACAGAACTTCACATAAGTAACCAACCCCTTAAATATTGCACTCATTTGGATTTGTCCTCTTTGTCCATATAGAGGAATCCTTAATTACACGCATTGTCTTCTAGAGGCAATCTAAATAAGAATGAAGAGTGAAACAGAAACATATTTTCTAGGTGGAAACCTTATTTATGTTTTGTCATTTGAATGAAGAAGAAAATTATAAAAGTATAAGGTGATGTCAGAGGAATAAAAACAAACCATGCCATCAACTGCATAGAAGACTACTATATACTTCTGCTTTCGCACTAAACTTGAGAGACTGATGATATCGACTAAGGGGAGGCCAAACTCTTACGCTAATTGTTTTATTCTTCCTTGGAAAAGCTTCCTGTCCCTTGATCAAATGGGAAGTTTTCTGGCCATGCTCCATTTCTAATTGTATGGCATCATAGTACTCAGTTCAAGGTTGCCACAGGCTTCCCATATGCTGGAGAGATTATGCTGAAACATCAGTAAATGCAGGGGACTGCATTTTTTAAAACTATAGAAGTGTAAGAGGTTGCACTTCCTTAGAAAAATATGTTAAGTTTCAGATCTCTGCAGCTCCTTCAGATGAACCATGGGCTTCTTGGCTGCTTCTCTAATTAGTGCTCTCCTTGGTTGGATGTAATTTTAAATGGACAGCCATGTCTTGGTAGGTTTGCAATTGTGCTATACTAATTTTGCTTTTGAATAATGAATTGAAAAGTGCTTCGAGAGCTGTTCAGAGATTTGGCTACTTCTTATAACCTAACCCTGCTTTACTCTTCCCCATAACGTTATCCCTGACCTGTCTGGTGTGTTTCTTGGTTTTCATGATGGGGTTTCATCTCTAATGTTCTCAAACAAACCTCTGAGGCAAGCACATAACAGTAATTATACTGAGAATAAATTACATACAGATGGATTCAGTTTACTAATTATGTGACTTCTGGAGACAACTGGTCACTCAGGATTTTATTTAGGGGTATAAGAGTACATGCAGCTGAATACAAATGCTTGTCACAATTTTCTGATATATATTTTTAAAATAATTAGAAAACCATATAAAATTTCCATAAATTTTCACAAATATGGGATTTGAATACTCTTTCAAGTAACTGTATGTCACTTACTAATATATCTTCATTAGAAATTCATCTGCTATTATAAGGGATTCCCCCTGAGGAGAAACCCTTCTGAAGCTTTCAGACTGCTCTCATCCATAACAGCACATGGCATGTAGAAATCTTGTCTATGCCCCTGGTTGAGATGCACGTTTACTGGTTTCCTCCTAATCCTAGTCTAGAGCAAGCACACCTAGTACTGCTGGAATGCTCCTCCTTACAGTAAAATGTCTTGGTTTCTTATTGATTAGGTTTCTTATTCAGGTCTGATATCAGTTTATATTACCAAAATTCATGCCCCTGTCAAAGAAATGGTTAATCTTAGTTTCTATAGTCCAGAAAAATAACTTGTAACTCATGACACAATTTTAATTGTTATCATCTGTCTACGTGGTTAGAAAATTCTGCCAAGTGGTCAGTTCCAAAAATTCTCTCTTTTCTCAGAATAATGTCTAAAATGTCAAGGCAAAGTATTCTGGCCTATTAGTATTACCGGATGCGGTTCCACGAATTGTTAAATTGATATCAAGGAAGTGCCATACTCCCGTCATCCCCAATTAGACACATAATATATCATTTTGTCATATCTGTTATATAACTATTGTTTTTGCCAACTATCCACCATTTCGAAATTGTTACACAATATTACGGAAATTGTTTATATTTGTCTATTTCCTCTTTTGTGATCCTATAAAAGAAGTACCCATCTTAATAAAGGGAGAGATTAACTTGAAAGACAAGCCTCCTGTGTCTCTCTTTTTACGTCTCCATTCCTAGGATCCTAGGTAAGATAAAATTTACCCGAGGTTGGTGATTAGAGAAAAAATCCCGGCGCTGACAATTGGAGGCCCCAGCGAGATTGAATTCCCCTTTAACTATCAATTTGGACTGAAAAGGATTGCCTTGCTCTGTCGGGGGGAGAACAGAAAGGAGACCTGGGTACGTGAGCCATTTTGGCTCGCATCCTTTCTTGTCTCTCTAAGACAGGGTAGGTAGGTCAGTCTGTCTGGATCTTTGAATGGGAATCCCCTCGGGTAACAAAAATTAAGGTTTGTTTTATTTTTTTATTTTATTTTAAGTTTTTTTTTTTTAATTTTTTTGCTTGTTTTGTTTCTTTTGTTTCTTGGCTTTAATGTAGTTTGTATTGTTTGTGGTTGCATATTTGTATTTGTTTATCTGTCTAAAAATACTAACCATCTTAACATTCTAATTTTGTGTGCTTGATTGTATTGCCAGTACAAGACCGGGCAACAGATCAAAAGTGCTGCTAAAAATTTTCTTATGAATGATTTTAAATCTTGAAAGGAGTGTGAGTGGAATGGGTGTTATATGTAGAAGGCAGGACTGAAAATAGAAAGTAATGTTGTGTTACACATGTTCCACCCTTCTCACTTTGATTGCTATTCTGGTTTTTCTTTGGTTGGTGGATTATGTTATTATGTGTTTTTGTTGCTCTGCTAGTTGCTAAGTAGTAGAAAGAATAAGCTAAGTAGTAAAAGGATAAGAATTGGTTGATAAATGTCCTGTGCTCAATGTGTTCAAAGTATAGTTATAAAGAGTTTGCAGACAGATGCGACCCCACGTTACTGGAAGACTGAGGAAAAAATCACGGGAGGAGTTGGCTGGTGGGCTGCCATAACCTGGCTTGGATCTGTGAGAGTGTATATTTTGACTATAAATATTCATTTTAGAGTGCCTCGAGATACCCCGGTCAATTGTGGGATAGCAAAGATATTGCGAAGATTTGGAAGTACAGGAGCCAGTTACTGTCCGGTGGCTTTGAGACACTTTGAGATGAATACTAATTTGTGAAGTGTACGTGTTACTTGTACATGCCGTGTGAAAGTTGTTTATGTTCAGTTACGATTTGTCAAAAAAGGGTGAGAAGATTAAGGTCTGATTGGTTTTTGGAAAGAGTACATTTAACGCCAGTTGTTCCTCATCAGTACAGAAGAGCAAATAAATTGTACCGAGTATTATTTTCCTGTCATATAGTGCCACACCCTCATGCATTTTTGAAAAGTTGGTCATACATCTTAGAGACTAGATGGTACATGCCAAGGTGGCAAGATATAGTCTCACATGAATACTATTTTGATCTCTCTGAAATAGACTCAGGAATAGATTTGACATGCTCAGAGGCTAGTGAAAACTCAGGATCTGATTCTGATGTATAAGGAATATGTAGGGCTTGCTTTTGGAATAATATTATTTGTAGCAACTTATAGTTACCTGTTCTACAAGGTGCGTAGTAGAATTAGGGCAGAACAGAAAGTACAAGTTCAGCTTGTTACTTTAGAAGCAGAGACTGCTGGACATCATAATCGACCAGTGGGATCCTGCTAGATATCGGAACTGAAGATAGGAGTAGCTGACCTTGACAGTTTCCGATATAGATAGTCAGAACTGAAGATAGGAGTAGCCGACCTTGACAGTTTCTGAAACAGACAGACAGAGCTGAAGATAGGAGTGGCTGACCTTGACAGCTTCTGATTCAGATAGCTTTTTGCTATGGGTACTAAGTTTACCAGGCCAGGACGAAACACAGATCCAAGATATAAAATGAGGGATCTGGTGCGCTTGGAACATGGGCAAAAAGCGGTGAAAAATGCTACAAAAATTTTAAAGCAAGCAGGGATGCCGGAGAATGGGTGTTTAGACGTTGAGAGATGGAAGCGATTTAGTAGAGAGCATGATAAGTGGATCGAGAGGCATGGTTATGAGGAACAAGTGGCCGCATGGATGAGAACGGCTGAGCAGCATGATCCATATTTTAATACTGATAATGATGATGACGAGAGTGAGTTTGCCCAGAATAGAAGAGGGAGAAATCCAATAGCGCAGGGACAAGCAACAGCCCCTCCTTTACAACGGCAGCCTGTGTCCACGGCTCCCTCCGCCCCTTTGAGTGAGAGAGAGGAAATCTCAGTCAGTGATTCAAAAGTTACAAGTAGTTGTAGCCCTATAGGGGAAAGAATCATTAGTGGAAAGGACATAGAATCTATGTCCACTGAAGCAGCGACGGCTAGTACTGTGCCTTATTTTTCTTCACCATCATTTTTGTCTCCACCAGATTTGCACATGTCAGGACTCCGTTCTGGTCAGATACCAGTGATTTATCAGACACCAGGAACCCCATTTATTCAGTATGTGGGGGAGAGAATGATTCTTCCTGCATCTCCAATGCAGATGCAAAAGAGCCCCTTTACTTTTGAATCTTCTCCTCCTACATATTCGGTTACAAATCAATACCCTGCGCTTCCAAGGGAGTCCCTAGATAGTTTTTCCACCCCAATAAAAAGTTCTGGAAAAGGAGGACGGGAGGTTTTAGGGGGAAGTGGGGATGATTTTAAATTGCAAATGACACCCAGTCCCTCTCAAGGTAGTTCACAGGTGGCAAAGCTAAAGTTGATTAGGGAAAATAATGAGTGGAGATGTGAGGACAAACACCAGCAAAGTGAGGATACTCAGGGTTATTCAAATAGAGCTATGAGATCCCTTACTTGGATTTGTAATAGGTGTAATAAGCCACAGGAGAAAGGAAAGATAGAATGTGATTTTTGCAGTAGGGCTGAGAGAAAAACCACAGTCAGCAGTTTCCCTGTGATAACTCAGACTACAAGCAGACCAACAGATGACGAAGAGGATGAGGCAAAAGTAGATACCACTACGTGGTATAAGCCATGGAGCAGATCTGAACAGTTAGCCATGGCAACCAGCTTCCCCGATCCCTACAAGAATCCCTTAGGATTCTATAGAGCAGTAGAAGGGGTAGCTGATAATTATGATGCAGCTTGGAATGATCTGGAACCACTGTGTCGAATATCGGCTGGAGTGCCTTTGCTTGAGAAAGTGAGGGCAGTCCCGGCAGATGTTAATACGATACGTGAAGTTCCAGAGGATAAGAAAACTAGAGAATCAGGGCGACAGTTTATAGCAAGGTTACATGTAGTAGCCAAGCAGCTAACAGAAGAGTTGACCTCAGAGTTGCCTGAAGTATTTCAAGAACCAGATGAACCTATTGATAAATTCCATGCAAGGTGTGCAGCAGCGTTCACAGACCATGACTATGACCTGAAAAATCCTAGGGAAGCTAGGTTTCTGAAAAGCATGTTTATAACTGGATTAAGAGAGGACTTGAGAGCTAAAGTGATGAAAGTAAGACCTGAATGTGTATTTGCTACCTTGGAGAATTCTCTTCCTGTATTCCGGGGGATAGAAGCCCAAATTAATAATCGCAAAGCAAAAAAACAGCAGAAGCCGGTGCCTGTCATGGTAAATATACCTCCTGATGCCTTTAATAATGCTGTCAGAACTGCGGTCCAAGCATCAGGCATACATAACAGAGCTGCAGGAGGAGACAGAAGAAGGAGAGATGGGGTAATAGACCCAGAGGAGTGCAGACGGAAAGGGCTTTGCTATGAATGTGGCCAGAGAGTGCACCTCAAAAGGAATTGTTTCAGGAATAGAACAACTAACCCAGAGCAGACTCGTGTTTCACTGGTAGCAACTGATGAGGCAGGAAATTTGTCAGATTAGGAACTTGGCAGCCCCCAATGTGATTCTGTAATAGTGGTTCTCCCTAGGGATGGTCCAAGGGCCACCACCCAATTACAACTTCCCAATGGGAAGCAATTGAAATGTTTAATTGATACGGGGGCGAGCCGTACTATTATAAGAAAACAAGATATGCCACAACGATTCATGACAGGGAAAACTGTGAAGGGAATAGGAGCAGAAGGAGTGGTTCATCCTTTGTATGAGACGGAACCTATGAATGTACGAATAGCTCAAACTACTGACTTATGTGCCCAATTGTTAGTATCAGAAAAATGCCCACTGAATCTGATAGGAGCTGATATTTTTAAATGCTGTCAATGCAATCATTAAATTTGGAAAAAAGGGAATTACTGTTTCAGGCCCTTTATCGGAAGAAGCACTATCCAGGGTGATGTCCATGATGCGGTTAGAAGAACAGGAAAAACAACAGGTTGAGCAAGATGAGGAGATACTGCAGATGCTTGAGCAAATACCAGCTGCACTATGGGTAAAAGATAAAACAGATGTGGGTTTGTTAAAAATAACACCTGTTTCTATTAAGTTGAAACCAGGAGCTGTACCGGTACGTATCCGACAATACCCGCTGAGTAAAGAACAAACTGAGGCTATTTCTGCACAGGTATCCACCTATCTGAAGGCAGGTATACTAAGGCCTCTTTCACACATCAGGTTTTCGGCGTCAGGCGCGATCCGGCGCTTTTGACTAAAACCGGATCCGGCGAAATGCAATGCCGGATCCGGTTTCCCCCCCATTGACTTGCATTAGAGCCGGATCGAGCCGGATGGCCATGCGTTTCATCCGATTTTCGCCGGATCCGGCAATGTGACGCGATCCGGCGTCTGGAAAAAACGGCTACTGTAACGTTTTTTGTCTCCGGCGAAAAAGCCGGACACGCCGGATCCGGCGTGTCCGGCTTTTTCATACAATGAAAGCCTATGAGTGCCGCGATGCGCCTGATCCGGCGACAGCCGGATCCGGCGGCCGGATCCGGTTTCTTTGGTCTGAGCATGCTCAGTAGCTCTGCCCACAGGACATATATAAAAGCAAGACAATGGGACCCTCAGCGACACCCAACATGCCACCCAAGCCAAGAACCAGGAGCAGGAGAAGGCAGCAGACATCTGCAGCAGCAGCACCATCAGCACCACCCCAAATGGAGCAGCATGCTGAACAACGGGAGGGGAGTCCAGCAGCAGATGAGAGACGGTAATTATCAAATCCCCCATTCCTCCAAACTAGGGCTATGGAATATCAAGATATTCATTGGCCCTTTGTTTCTCTTTATTCAACAGCCGCCCAATAGATGCAGCAGCAGCAGCAGCAATTGCAGCAGCAGAAACACCACCCACAGCCATGGAGTCTGGCCATGAGGAAGACAGCACATCTTCTGGGAGCCCTCCCTCGCATCGTCAGCGTTTGACGGTAAGTTTTTATTTCCAAAATCCATCATCTCTGTAATATATGTGTATTCATTGCCTTTTATTTCAAAACAGGAATCACAAGATGAAGAGGAGCTCCCAGAAGAAGAAGGAAGGGGTGGACAGACACTTGGAGTGGGCTCACAATTGGTAAGTTTTTTGCATCAAACGCAGAAACACAACATCACACTACACACAACACATAGAAAACAATGTTCTGCAGACCACACACAGCAAACAAATGCCTACATCCAAAGACATAACATTTTTTGTTTTCTTCTCTAGTCTTCCCAATCTGGTGCTCGGCCAAGAGGTCCTCGCAGTGCCTCCCAGGGTCGTCGGCGACAGCAACGCGGCGGTCACCAGCGTGTAAGTATAAATATTTTTGCTTTGTTTTTTTTGCACTTTTTATTTCATTTCTTTTGTGGAGGCTAATTATGTTATTTTTGTCTTTTTCTTTAACAGCCTTCACAGCATGCTCCCGACTCTGACGGTGAGGATGGAGGGATTGATGTGGACCGCCTCATCGATCTCGTCAGAGAAAGGGAGCCACTCTGGAATATGGCTGACCGCCGCCACTCCGACCTGATCGTTACCCGATGACTCTGGGAGGAAATCTGTTCGCTCCTTGTGGACCGCTGGGAGGACCTCGAAGCTCGGGCCCAGATTAAAGAGCGTAAGTATATACCGTACCGGTTGCTTGATTTAAACCAGTGTTTCCCGAACTCCAGTCCTCGTGGTCCCCACGGATCATGTGTTCAGGATTTCTATTTACTTTGGAAATCCTGAAAACATGACCCCTGGGGACCATGAGGACTGGAGTTTGGGAAACACTGATGTTGTATACTAACCACTTTGTCCTTTCTCGTTTCAGAGGAGAGAATTGTGAAGCGGTGGCGGTCTGTGAGGGATCGTTTCAAGAAGGAGTTCAATAAAGAGATGCGGGCCCCGAGTGGATCTGGAGGACGCAGGAGCAAGTACAAGTACGCACGAGCCCTGTCGTTCCTCCGGGAGACAATGCTCACCAGAAGGTAAATATTACACACCACATATGACAAAAAAATGTTTAGATGTAACTTTTTTTTTTTCAGCCAGGGCCATACCATGTCACTATTTTAATTGTTTTTTTTTCTCTTTATTCCACAGCACGGTGAGCAGCACTCGGGAGCCTGCACGATTGGACCCTTCTGAGGCGATCCCTGAGGAGACCGGCACCGAGGGACACTTCGACCGCCCCGGTACATCTGCACCTTCCCAGCCTTCCCACACATTCGACCCATCTGTCCCATCCACCAGCACAGGAGCATCATGGCCGCCTACATTACATGAAGCTGCTGGTGAGGAGATCGCTTTCCCTTTACCCCACCCTTCTGCCCCTGCCACCTCTAGTACACCTGCGGGTACTGGGCGGCAGCGGCAGAGGGGTCAGGAAAAGACTTATGCGCCAGAGTTCTTGCATCTGAATGCATCTTTCCAGAACTGTCTAAAAGTCTTGTCAGAGCAAATCTCAGCAGGCTATCAGCAGATCAACTCCAGCATTCTGGAGGTGAAGACACTTCTGCAAACCATGCATTCAGAAGCAAGATCTTCGCCAAACCACACCTTTTTCAGGTCTGTTGTGGAGCGCATGGAAACGCTCTCTCCTGCCCAGCAGATGCATGTAATGCATTCATGCCACGCTGCTCTCCAGCAAGTTACCTCCCAACCTCCTCCTCCCACCACAGTAGTTCCTCCACCTGCACCCCCTCCAGCCACTTTCCATCCTCCCCCTCCTATTACATCTACACCCCCTCCAGCCACTTTCCATCCTCCCCCTCCTATTACATACCATCCACCTCCCCAGCACCAGCAACCTCCCCAGCACCAGCAACCTCCCCAGCACCAGCAACCTCCCCAGTACCAGCAACCTCCCCAGTACCAGCAACCTCCCCAGTACCAGCAACCTCCCCAGTACCTGCGAACTCCCCAGTACTAGCAACCTCCCCAGTACCAGACATCTCCCCACTTCCAGCAACCTGCCCCGTACCAGACATCTCCCCACTTCCAGCAACCTGCCCCGTACCAGACATCTCCCCGCTTCCAGCAACCTGCCCCGTACCAGACATCTCTCCACTTCCAGCAACCTGCCCCGTACCAAACTCCTTCCCCATACAACTTGCCATCAACATCATCTGCTCCTACAGTCCCTGCCCAACCCTCCACTCCACCACCCACCACCTCTTCTGCTTCCCACATGTCCACCCATTCTGTAGTTTTTTCCACACCTTCACCTCTAACTGTTCCTTCCCCACCACGATCCCAGTCCTCTCTCCACACTCCCAGTGTCGAAGTGTCCCGCAGCCCCTCCAGCAGTATTTCCACCACACACTACACAGATTTATAATGTGTGTATTTAAATAAAAATGACCAGTTTTATGGTTTCAAAGCTTTATTAAACAAGTTTATTAAAATTTTAAAAAAGTTTACTAAAAAAAACATTTTTCAATAAAAGTTAAATTATTTTACACTGGTTGTCTGTCATTTCTTTCTGCGGCGAAAAAGGTTAAATACAGGGTATTTAAAAGGTGAAATGGTATTCAAAACTAGGTATATAACTGTGGGTAAATTTTAGCTTTTTGCCACAGTTGTGTTCCTGGTTGTGTTTGAAGCAAAGTATTTCACCTAGAAAGTTGTGTTTATTGTTGGTGATTTCCTAACAATGTACACAACTTTTGTTAAAAGGTGAAATACTTTGCATAAAACACAACCAGGTACACACCTGTGGCCTAAAGCTAAAAATAGAGACCATGACAAGATAGCCAACTTTGGTTGGCAAAGGTATATACTGTTGGTACAGAAGGTACACAAGTTTGGTTAGGGCACAAATCTTTCACACTCTGTCATCCTGCCAGTGTACTCTGCCTTGAGGTGACATAAAGTATAGTGCAAAATTGTCCCTCATTACTGTAACCGTCACAGAACTTCTAGTGGTAATGTCATGGTAATCTTGCAAGGTGGTTTCTTCAGAGGTGTCCTCAATGGAAATGGGTTCCTTGCAGATAACAAAATTGTGGAGTACCACGCACGCTTTGATCACCTCGTCCACAGTTTCTGTCTTGAGGTTGATCGCAGTCAATAGGACCCGCCATTTGGCTGTCAGAATACCAAAGGTACATTCAACCATTCTTCTTGCTCTTGTGAGGCGGTAATTAAAAATGCGTTTTGGTCTTGTCAATCCTCTGCTAGAGTACGGTTTCAAAAGGTGTTCTGACAGCTGGAAGGCTTCATCCCCTACACAGACAAATGGCATAGGTGGACCAGATGTTTGCGGCAGCGGTCTAGGTGGTGGGAACTGGAAGGTGTTTCCATACAGTTTACGCCCCATGGCAGACAGTTTGAAAACTTGAGAGTCATTGGAGCGGCCATAGGCCCCAATATCAACCGCAATAAATTTGTATTCCGCGTCAGCGATGGCCATGAGGACAATTGAAAAATATTTCTTGTAATTGAAATATTCCGATCCCGATCCAGCTGGCTTTACAATGCGGATATGTTTCCCGTCCACAGCGCCCAAGCAGTTTGGAAACTGACATATCTGTTGAAACTTGTCAGCAATTTCAATCCACCTCTCTGTTGTGGGCTCTGGTAAAAACTCTTCAGCTAAGGAGTCCCACAGTGCACGGCATGTGTACTTCACAATTCCAGATATGGTGGAAATCCCGAGTCTGTACTGGAAATGCAGTGACGAAAGGGATTCTCCAGTTGCAAGAAATCTGTGGGGAATTAAAAAACAATAAATTAGTTTTAAATCACAGCATTACATACCAAAACTGAGCTATAACACTTGGAGATACAAACTACCACCAACAAGATTGCAGTGAAAGTGTGCTCTGATGCGATCACATCCAATAAATGTGGCTTACCTTAAAGTCACCATCAGACGCTCTGCGGGTGAAACAGAGAAGCGGCAATAGGTGTCCGCTTTTCTTATGAGGTGTGCAATGCGCTCCACCAAGTAATCAAAATTCTCCATTTTCATCCTAACATATCCAAAAAATTTATCCGGGTTTCGTCGAAGGTCCATGCAGAGTGTAGAATAGACCCCACGCGCCATTCTCTTGGCTGTGATGGGGTGGATCCACAAACGTCGTCTACGATGCCTGATGCGCTGCTGTCTCGCTCTCTCCTTCTCCAGAACAATCACCCTCAAACGATTCACCTCCGCTATAAAATCTGCCAAATTCTTCAAAATATTTCCAATGACAACATCCATCTTCGCCAGTAACTTGCTCTTCTCTCCAACCTGCACTTTCTCCTCTACAACCTGTCAAAGAAGGACTGTAGGAACATGCTATATATAGTTTTCCAGTAGCCAATCCCGTTCGGAAGGCCACAAGGGTCAATTTTAAAAACCGGATCCGGCGTAATCCGTCGAAAAACGGATAGAAAAACGGATGAACCGGATGAGACGGATCCGGTTTTGTCTGTCAAGAAAAAGACGGATCCGGCAGAAAACCGGATCCGTCACATCCGGTTTTACTAAACATTTGCCGGATCCGGCATTCCGGCACGACGCCGGATCGCGCCTGACGCCGAAAACCTGATGTGTGAAAGTAGCCTAAAGGAGAAAAAATCCATTTTTAATACACCTCTTTTTCCGATAAAGAAGAAGCAGACTGTGGCAGGGCAACCTGCGGTGTACCGGATGGTACATGATTTAAGGGAAATTAACAAACTAATGATAGTGGACATACCTATTGTGCCAAATCCTCATACCTTGTTGAATCAGATTCCAAGTAATGCAAAATGTTTTACTGTTATTGATCTAAGTAATGCCTTTTTCTCGGTGCCAATTGATGAAGAAAGCCAAATGCTGTTTGCTTTTACACATGCTGGCAAGCAGTAC
Source organism: Dendrobates tinctorius (assembly GCF_039654945.1). Taxonomy (NCBI): domain Eukaryota; kingdom Metazoa; phylum Chordata; class Amphibia; order Anura; family Dendrobatidae; genus Dendrobates; species Dendrobates tinctorius. The sequence continues at coordinate 35,067,053 of NW_027361697.1, forward strand.
TGTTGGACACGACTGCCTCAAGGGGGAGCTACTTCCCCTTCTGTATTTTCCGAGGCAATGGCAGGAATCCTTCTTTCCTGGCACCCTGAAAGGGAAGATGTGCAGTTGATACAGTACGTGGATGATTTACTTCTTTGTACCCCAGATAGGCAAGTGTGTCTAAAGGAAACTGCTTCATTACTGATATTCTTGTATCATGAAGGATGCAAGGTGTCAAAAGACAAATTACAGATAGCGAAGGAAAAGGTCATTTTCTTGGGACATTGCATTTCATTTCAATTAAAACATATAACATTACAGAGGAAAAAGGCCATAAGCCAAGCCATTGAGCCTACATCAAATACTACACTGAGAACATTTTTGGGATTGATTGGTTACTGCAGAGAATGGATTCCTGCTGCATCGCAAATGATGCAGCCTCTCTTTGTCGTGTTGTCCGCATGTAATAAAGGGCAGCCATACCAGCTGACCTCGGAGGCCAAAGAGGGGTTCCAAAACCTGAAGGAAGCCATCGTCTCTGCACCGGCCCTAGGAATCCCAAACTATGGTCTGCCTTTCCGTTTGTACTGTCATGAATCAGGGGGACATGCTAAAGGGGTGCTTACACAACAACATGGAGGGAAGCATCGCCCCCTAGGATATTATTCAGCCAAACTTGACACAGTAGCACAGGGAGCACCAACATGCATCAGAGCAGTCGCAGCTTGTGCAATATTGAAGGAAAAAGTTGCAGACCTGGTGCTAGACAATCCCTTGGAAATTCTGGTACCACACTCTGTGCAGGAGCTACTGCTCCAGGCAAGGACAAAACATTTGTCCATGAATAGGTTAACAAAGTATGAAGTGGCTCTGCTTACACCCCCAAATGTGACTATAAAGAGGTGTACAGTTCTGAACCCCGCTACTTTGCTGCCAGACACTGATGATTCAGAATTAATTGAAGCTCAGCATGACTGCTTTGAGCTTATGGAAGCAGAAACACAACCACTTGCCAATGTGCAAGACACACCAATTTCTAATGCAGACTTAGAGTTGTATGTAGACGGATCACGGTATTATCAAAATGGTGTACCTCATACAGGATATGCAATTGTAGATCAGCATGAGGTGGTGAAGAGTGAAGCACTGCCAGCCGAAATGTCTGCACAGGAAGCCGAATTGAAAGCACTCGCTGAGGCGTGTGTAATCGCTGAACATTTGACAGCAAATATCTTCACAGATAGCCGCTATGCATTTGGCATATGCCATGATTATGGTCCCATATGGAAGAGCAGAAAGTTTGTTGGTTCCTCTGGTAAGCCCATTAAAAATGCAGAATTGGTGGCCCAGCTCCTTAGAGCATTGGAGCTGCCTAAGAAAGTTGCTATAGTAAAAGTGCAAGCTCACACAAAGGAGCGCACTAAGGAAGCTGAAGGTAATAACCGAGATGATATTGCAGCCAAGGCTGCTGCTTTATTCCCTCTTCCCGCAGGAACATACACTGTACAGGTGTCGGGGGAGGTGGATCTACAATTACTTCAGAACCTGCAAGATCAGGCCTCTGCACCAGAAAAGGAGGAATGGCAAAGGCACTCAGGAGCGAAGGAAGAAGATGGATTGTGGAGAGCGGATCATAGGTATTGTTTGCCCAGGGCATTGTACCCTATGGTGTGCTCCCTCTCCCACGGACTAACCCATCAATCCAAGGATGGAATGGTAAGTCAGGTAAAAGCAAGTTGGGTCGCACCAGGGTTCCAGTATGCTGCTGCAAAATTCGTACAGGGATGTGTAATCTGCGCATGCCACAATGTGGGAAAAACAGTAAAGGTGCCACTAAAGTGCACCCCGAGGCCATTGTACCCTTTTCAGCAACTGCAGATTGATTTCATTCAGCTTCCAAAGGTAGGCAACTATGAATATGTGCTGGTATGTGTGGATCTTTTCTCAAATTGGCCAGAAGCATGGCCCTGTGCTCATGCAAATGCACGTACTGTGGTTAAAAAGTTAATATCAGAAGTTGTTTGCAGATTTGGAGTACCAGAGGTAATCGAAAGTGACCGAGGTAGTCACTTTACTTCACAGGTGTGCCAAGGAATCACTCGAGCCTTAGGGATGGAATCTTTTCATACTCCCTATCACCCTCAGAGTAGTGGCATGGTGGAAAGGTTAAATGGTACACTGAAATTGAAAATTCAAAAGGCAATGGCAGAGACAGGTAAACCATGGACTGAGTGTCTTCCCATTGCATTGTACACTGTTAGGGTAACTCCCAACCGAAAGACAAGTTTAAGTCCATATGAAGTGTTGTTTGGGAGCCCTCCCAAGACAGGATTGTACTTTCCCCAGCAGGTGCAGGCCTCTCATTCAAATATGACGGCCTATGTAGGCGCGTTACAACAGGTGTTACAGCAAATTCATGCGCGTGTTTTCAGTTCCCTTCCAGATCCGTCCTCCTTATCAGGCTCACATGATCTTAAGCCTGGAGATTGGGTGGTGACGCGAAAGCATCTAAGGAAAAGTCTGGATCCTCGCTTTGAAGGACCCTACCAGGTCCAGCTGACCACGCCTACATCTGTTAAGCTGGAGGGAAAAACCACCTGGATTCACGCTTCTCACTGCAAGAAGTTCCACAGAAACTAAGAAGGATGGAATTTGGGAAGCACTATTATTATTATTATTATTATTATTTATTGTTATAGCGCCATTTATTCCATGGCGCTTTACATGTGAGGAGGGGTATACATAAAAACAAGTACAATAATCTTAAACAATACAAGTCATAACTGGTACAGGAGGAGAGAGGACCCTGCCCGCGAGGGCTCACAATCTTCAAGGGATGGGTGGTAATACAGTAGGCGAGGGTAGAGCTGGTCGTGCAGCGGTTTGGTCGATCGGTGGTTACTGCAGGTTGTAGGCTTGTCGGAAGAGGTGGGTCTTCAGGCTCTTTTTGAAGGTTTCGATGGTAGGTGAGAGTCTGATATGATGTGGTAGAGAGTTCCAGAGTAGGGGTGATGCGCGAGAGAAATCTTGTATGCGATTGTGGGAAGAGGAGATAAGAGGGGAGTAGAGAAGGAGATCTTGTGAGGATCGGAGGTTGCGTGCAGGAAAGTACCGGGAGACGAGGTCACAGATGTATGGAGGAGACAAGTTGTGGATGGCTTTGTATGTCATGGTTAGGGTTTTGTAATGGAGTCTCTGGGCAATTGGGAGCCAGTGAAGGGATTGACAGAGGGGAGAAGCTGGGGAATAGCGGGGGGACAGGTGGATTAGTCGGGCAGCAGAGTTTAGAATAGATTGGAGGGGTGCGAGAGTGTTTGAGGGGAGGCCACAGAGCATGAGGTTGCAGTAGTCAAGGCGAGAGATGATGAGGGCATGGACTAGGGTTTTTGCAGATTCTTGGGTGAGGAATGAACGGATGCGGGAAATATTTTTGAGTTGAAGTCGGCATGAAGTGGAAAGGGTTTGGATATGTGGTTTGAAGGAGAGATCAGCGTCAAGGATTACTCCGAGGCATCGAGCTTGTGGGACTGGGGAGAGTGGGCAGTCATTTACTGTAATTGATAGGTTCGTAGGAGGGGTCACGTGAGATGGGGGAAAGATGATGAATTCTGTTTTGTCCATGTTGAGTTTCAGATATCTAGTGGAGAAGAAGGATGAAATAGTGGACAGACATTGAGGGATTCTGGTTAGTAGGGAGGTGATATCTGGTCCAGAGATGTAGATCTGTGTGTCATCAGCATAAAGATGATACTGAAAGCCATGAGATTCTATGAGCTGTCCCAGGCCAAAGGTGTAAATAGAGAACAGCAGGGGCCCAAGGACTGAACCTTGTGGGACTCCGACAGATAGGGGGCGAGGTGAGGAGGTGGTGTGTGAGTGGGAGACGCTGAATGTCCGGTCTGTTAGGTATGATGAGATCCAGGAGAGGGCCAAGTCTGTGATGCCGAGGGATGAGAGGGTCTGTAATAATAGGGAATGGTCCACTGTGTCAAAGGCAGCCGACAGGTCCAGGAGGAGGAGGACAGAGTAGTGTCGCTTGCTCTTGGCAGTTAAGAGGTCATTGGTGACCTTAGTAAGGGCTGTTTCAGTGGAGTGGTGTGACCGGAAGCCAGATTGTAAGCGGTCGAAGAGGGAGCAAGAAGAGAGATGGGAGGACAGTTCAAGGTAGACGTGTTGTTCCAGTAGCTTGGAGGCGTATGGGAGAAGTGATATAGGGCGATAGCTAGATACAGAGGATGGGTCAAGAGAGGGCTTTTTGAGGATAGGTGTGATGGAGGCATGTTTAAAGCTTGAGGGGAAAACACCAGTTGTTAGTGATAGGTTGAAGAGATGGGTTAGGGTTGGGATGAAGACTGTGGTGAGGTTTGGGATGAAGTGGGATGGGATCGGGTCGAGTGCACAGGTGGTGAGATGTGATCTTGAGAGTAGAGTGGAGAGTCGATCTTCTGTAATGGTGGAGAAGTTGGTTTTGAAGGTGGAGGGCTGGGAAGTCGGGAGGAAGGGCTCTGGGGGTTGTTGACCAAAACTGTCCCTGATGTTATCAATTTTCTGCTTGAAAAATGAGGCAAAGTCTTCAGCTGAGATGAGTGAGGAGGGAGGAGGTGCTGGGGGGCGGAGGAGAGAATTGAAGGTGTTGAATAACTGTTTAGGGTTGCGAGACAGGGAGGATATGAGAGATGAGAAGTAGGTTTGTTTAGCTGTGGCGAGTGTGGTCTTGAAAGTAGTGAGGGACTGTTTGAATGCGATGAAGTGCTCGTTGGAGTGGGATCTTTTCCATCTGCGCTCAGCAGCCCTGGAAGCTCGCCTCAGCTCTTTGGTCAGGCTGGTGTGCCAGGGCTGTCTGTTGATTTTGCGAGTTTTGGTATGTGTAAGTGGGGCAGCGGATTCCAAAGCTACAGCTATTGTGGTGTTATATAGAGCGGCAGCGTCATCCACATTGTGTAAGGAACTTATATCTGTAAGAGGGAGGAGGGATTCAGAGAATGAGTGTAGGTCAAGGTGTTTAAGATTCCTGCGAGGGTGTGAAAGTTTGTGGGGTGAGGATTGTAGACATGGAGTGAAGAGGGAAGAGAATGTGAGCAGGTTGTGGTCAGAGAGAGGAAGAGGTGAGTTAGAGAGGTTAGATAGGGAGCAGAGGCGGGTGAAGATGAGGTCCAGTGTGTGGCCATCTTTGTGGGTGGCTGTAGAAGACCATTGAGTGAGGCCGAAGGAGGAAGTGAGAGATAGAAGTTTAGTGGCAGCTGAGAGGGAAGTGTCAATGGGGATGTTGAAGTCGCCCATGATGATGGTAGGGATGTCAGCGGAAAGGAAATGAAGTAACCAGGTGGTGAAGTGGTCAAAGAAGGTGGTGGCTGGCCCTGGGGGGCGGTAGATGACAGCCAGTTGGAGGTTGGAGGGGGAGTAGATGCGCACAGAGTGCACCTCAAAGGAAGGGAGGGTAACAGAGGGTGGCAGTGGGATTGGGGTGAAGGAGCAGGTATCTGACAGGAGAAAACCAACTCCTCCACCATGTTTGCTGCTGGGGCGGGGGGTGTGAGAAAGGTGGAAGCCACCATACGAAAGTGCAGCAGGAGAGGCTGTGTCAGAAGGGGTGAGCCAGGTTTCGGTGATGGCGAGGAAGGAGAGTTTGGTAGTAACAAAAAGATCATGGATGTAGGAAAGCTTGTTGCAGACAGAGCGAGCGTTCCACAGAGCTCCTGTTAGTGGGACTGGGGAAGCGGGGGCTGGGTGAATGGGTATAAGGTTGGAGAGGTTACGGAAGGTTGTGATAGAGCGTGGATGGGAGGTAGAAATGACTGTGGGAATGTGGTGAGGAGGACCAGGATTTGGAGAGATATCACCAGCAGTGAGAAGGAGCAGAGAAAGTGTTAGCAGGTGGGAGCAGGAGAGGGCATGAGGGGGCTGTATGTGTTTGGAGACAGAGGATTGTATGTTAAGGAACAGTTTTGAGGCGGAGGTGAGGTGGATGGGGAGGATTGAAGAAGAGATGAACAGTTCCTTACTAGGAGTAGGGATTAGGGGAATTAGCAGAAAGTGAAGGATTATTGGGGTGAAAGTGATAACAAACAGAAACATTGTTTACAGTGACTGTGTCCAGTTACCTTCAGTTCCCTTCTGGTTCAATTCTGGTTTTAATTCTTAAATTAATCTTCACACTTCTAGCACACACTTATAGGAATCAAAATGCAGACTGAAGTCTATGCAGACTTGTGCTCTGCAATATATGTACAACTAAGTGCAGTCAGGTGTGAAGCAGAGAGGAGTGGTCTCTGCTCATCTTGGCCAGACAATTAAGAGTGGACCATATGTATATGATCAAGCCAGAGTAAACAAGGTCATAAATAACACTGGGGTAAGCTGGGGTTAGCTGAAAGGCATACCATATGAATGCTAGGTGCAGAGGCAAGTCTATGTGCAAAGCTGGGTGATGCACTGTGTGTCCTTCATAGACAGACAGCAGGAGAGCAGGAGAGCTGGGTGGATGGACATACCATGTGAATGCTAGGTGCAGAGGCAAGTCTATGTGCAAAGCTGGGTGATGCACTGTGTGTCCTTCATAGACAGACAGCAGGAGAGCAGGAGAGCTGGGTGGATGGACATACCATGTGAATGCTAGGTGCAGAGGCAAGTCTATGTGCAAAGCTGGGTGATGCACTGTGTGTCCTTCATAGACAGACAGCAGGAGAGCAGGAGAGCTGGGTGGATGGACATACCATGTGAATGCTAGGTGCAGAGGCAAGTCTATGTGCAAAGCTGGGTGATGCACTGTGTGTCCTTCATAGACAGACAGCAGGAGAGCAGGAGAGCTGGGTGGATGGACATACCATGTGAATGCTAGGTGCAGAGGCAAGTCTATGTGCAAAGCTGGGTGATGCACTGTGTGTCCTTCATAGACAGACAGCAGGAGAGCAGGAGAGCTGGGTGGATGGACATACCATGTGAATGCTAGGTGCAGAGGCAAGTCTATGTGCAAAGCTGGGTGATGCACTGTGTGTCCTTCATAGACAGACAGCAGGAGAGCAGGAGAGCTGGGTGGATGGACATACCTGTCGGAAGAATAGAGATGCTTGTTAGAGTGCGATGGTGGCAGGTAGCAGGGCACAGTCTGTATACATCCTTCTGGTTTTAATTCTTAAATTAATCTTCACACTTCTAGCACACACTTATAGCAATCACAATGCAGACTGAAGTCTATGCAGACTTGTGCTCTGCAATATATGTACAACTAAGTGCAGTCAGGTGTGAAGCAGAGAGGAGTGGTCTCTGCTCATCTTGGCCAGACAATTAAGAGTGGACCATATGTATATGATCAAGCCTGAGTAAACAAGGTCATAAATAACACTGGGGTAAGCTGGGGTTAGCTGAAAGGCATACCATGTGAATGCTAGGTGCAGAGGCAAGTCTATGTGCAAAGCTGGGTGATGCACTGTGTGTCCTTCATAGACAGACAGCAGGAGAGCAGGAGAGCTGGGTGGATGGACATACCATGTGAATGCTAGGTGCAGAGGCAAGTCTATGTGCAAAGCTGGGTGATGCACTGTGTGTCCTTCATAGACAGACAGCAGGAGAGCAGGAGAGCTGGGTGGATGGACATACCTGTCGGAAGAATAGAGATGCTTGTTAGAGTGCGATGGTGGCAGGTAGCAGGGCACAGTCTGTATACATCCTTCTGGTTTTAATTCTTAAATTAATCTTCACACTTCTAGCACACACTTATAGCAATCACAATGCAGCAATCACTATCCATTCTTGCTCCTCACTGTGATGTCATCTATGCAATGTAAAAAAGATAATGATGTTTTTGAACCATGGGATAGTGATGTATCAAAACAATGGGCTAATAAATTTGTCCAGTACCATAGCTATATTGCCCAGGTCTGAAATTTATCCAATTGTTGGATTTGTTCTCATGCCCCCATTGCTGCAAAAACTATGCCATATTTCGTAACTCCACTAACAGAGGAGGAGCTGTTCAGGGGAGGGTGTTGGGAAATGCGGGCCCTTAATCTGGCTGAACAACAGAGTCAGACTTCTGCTGCCTTGCCTATTACAGGTTGGACAAAGCAGCCATGGTTTCAAATAAATCTCACTAGGAGACAGGAACCTGTAGATAAACGACCGATTAATCTATTTGAATTTAAGGAATATGATGGAAACTGGGGAAACAAGGCTACTGATAAAAATTATATAGGGAAAGTGCCCGATCAGGAGCTAAAACTTAGCTTTGCAGTAAAAACTCCCTTTTCTCTGGGAGATAAACAAATTTGCAGTGACCAGGTGTGTTTGGAACGATTCCTACATGATACTAATTGGACAAGGAATCATTTATTCCTTCATGGCAATACAACACAATGTACTGCAAGAGAGGCGGTTCATGTAGATGAAGAAACCAGAGAAGGTCAGTATGGAGATGGTGCAGCTGAAATGTCTATAAGCCTTAATACAGAACCAGAATGTCAACCATTACGATATTATAGGGCAGTTACTACAGATTTAGATGACTCTTGGTGCCTTTATACTGACACTACCCGGTTGGTTTCAATAGCGATAGCTTTCCTTAATGAATTTCAGTTTGAATTACCAAAAGGAGTTTATGTAGTCTGTGGAAGTAATGCATATAGATGGATTCCTAAAGGAGCTGAAGGTGCATGTACACTAGCTAAATTAGAGCCAGCCACCTGGGTATGGAATGAGAATGACTTTCCTTATAAAAACGTTCCTGGTCACATGATAGCAAAACATAGTGCCCCCTCTCCCCAGCCACCCAAGCATTTAATGCATACCCCATGGTACCTTAAGACAGGGATGGTTCTTACTGGTCCTTTGGGAGTTATGTTCGGAACTCTAAGAAATGCTCAGATGATAGAAGAATTGGGTGATATTTTTGATAATGTGACAGAGTATCTATTTGACGCCATTAATGTAGAATCTGCTTATATGAGACAGCTCATTGTTATAACTAATCAACATTCTATGGTGCTTGACTATCTTACGGCATCTCAAGGGGGATTCTGTCAGGTAGTAGGACCCGCATGCTGTCACTATATCGATCCATCTGGATTGATGAGAGTTACTCATGATATAGAACAAGCCAGGCTGATAAAGGAAGGAATACGAAAGGTCAATGCCTTAGAAGATTTGCCCTTTCCTGAATGGCTCGCATGGTTAAATCCTTTAAATCTGTTTAAGGGGATAGATGGATGGATATCAGGAATAATTTGTTTTTTAATTCAAGCAGTTTTTGTGATATTGGTTATTGCTGTAATGATATGACTATTTGTTTTGCTCATAAAGAAAATTCTTGGTTCTAATTGTAAATGTTTTCCAGGTAAAGGTAGTGCTAAAATTGAGGCCAATTCAGAAATCAATCAGACACAAGTGATGACAACCTTTATAACCACTGTTCAGCGTAAATGTATTTTCTGTAACAAGCAAACGTCAGTGGACCTGGCTGATTGTATGCATTGTGGAAAACCACTGGTCTGAACAAAGATAAAGAGAAGAACTTCAGGAAGAACTACAATAATGAAGATTTACATGCATATGAACTTTAAGTGATTAACCCTCACTGATGAATAAAATAATAAATAAATATAATAAATATATCTATATAAAATATATGTTACAATATATTACCATAATTATGAATTTACTATGTCTCATTAACACGTTACTCACAAAACAGACATAACTTCCCTCAATAAAATCTGTATTCCTCTGAGATAGGGCAATAAGTAGAACAGAGATAGGGAAAGAAGGTCTGATTTCCAGGTATAATCTGAATGGATACGCAGCAGGACTGGTATCCCATGATACACATAGGACAAGCCGTGTATTTTGTGAAGTAGGGTTATCTTGCAGGCCTCGGATAAAGGCAAGGATAGATAGAGGTAGGTAGACAGAATGATAAAAAGAGGGGAGTTGTCAAAGAAATGGTTAATCTTAGTTTCTATAGTCCAGAAAAATAACTGAAAAATAACTTGTAACTCATGACACAATTTTAATTGTTATCATCTGTCTACGTGGTTAGAAAATTCTGCCAAGTGGTCAGTTCCAAAAATTCTCTCTTTTCTCAGAATAATGTCTAAAATGTCAAGGCTAAGTATTCTGGCCTATTAGTATTACCGGATGCGGTTCCACGAATTGTTAAATCGATATCAAGGAAGTGCCATACTCCCGTCATCCCCAATTAGACACATAATATATCATTTTGTCATATCTGTTATATAACTATTGTTTTTGCCAACTATCCACCATTTCGAAATTGTTACACAATATTACGGAAATTGTCTATATTTGTCTATTTCCTCTTTTGTGATCCTATAAAAGAAGTACCCATCTTAATAAAGGGAGAGATTAACTTGAAAGACAAGCCTCCTGTGTCTCTCTTTTTACATCTCCATTCCTAGGATCCTAGGTAAGATAAAATTTACCCGAGGTTGGTGATTAGAGAAAAAATCCCGGCGGAATCCCGGCCAGTAGGGAGATGCCTGAGCAACCACCTTGATTTAGCTTGTGTTGTTCAACTAGTCAGTAGTTTCAGGTCCCCCGTGTTGTCTGAACCAGTAACTGTACCTGTTACTCATGTAGCCTGAACCTGAACTTGTTCCTGAAACTCATGTTGTCTGTACCTGAAACTTCTCTAGCGGTACCTGAGCCTGAAACCGTTCCAGTGGTACCTGATCCTGAAACTGATCCAGCGGTACATGACCCTGAAACCTCTATGGTGATACCTGAACCTGAAACTACTCTGGAGGTACCTAATCCTAAAACTGCTTTGGAGGTGTCTGAAACTGAAACAGTTCTGTCTTCATGGCTAGTGTTCCAGAGTCCGTACTGTCTGAACCTTTTCCAGTGTCCGTCCTGTCCGGTGATCTCAAATTTACTAATTGAAGCAGTGAAAATTGACTGTTTGTCCACTTTGATGGCAGCTCTTATGCCCTTAATCTGACAGAGCCAGCTTGGTGTGAACAGAATTTGATATGATGATTCAAAGCAGTTTTTTTGCAATTCTATCTTGCCAATAAAGAAAAAGGTTGCGGCAGGAATTTCAATTGCTGTATTTCAGCCTTTGTTCTATATTATTATTTGTACCCATGATGATGACTTTAAGTTAGCAACAAAAGTCCAGTCTTTTAATGATTACTCATATCATATCTCTAGTCCTGATCCAGATGGAGACAGCACCCTTGAAAGTCCTGCCGGGAAATAAAAGCTGTACATTTGTGTTTGCAGCTTTCCTCAGGACTGGATTTCCAAGGGTGCTATCTTTGCTTAGTGTCATGACTCTGTTGTTTGGTGTCCCAGGAACAGGGGTTCCTTCACTGTACCTTATGCTAGGGGTGCTCTAGCCGCCCTGTTCCCCAGTTTATTCTGATGGTAAAGCTGCCAGGGCCACGTACCTTTCCTTAGCTCTTGAATCCGCCCTCAGTCTGTACCATTCCCCCTCCCAGGGAAGAGAGGAGTAGTAGTGTACCATAATACCCCAACCAGACTAGCAAGATAATATAAACAGGGAAAGAGGAAAATACCAATCATACAAATATACTTACACAAACAACAGAGGTATACACCGTGGAGTGGAAGATGGGGTAAAACCAAAGTAGGAGCAGAAGGGGAATTAGCGCACACCCAAAACCTAGCAACAGTAACAGATAAATCCACCAAATGCCTTCTCAAGTCACAACCACCAACCAACAACCTCCAGCCATGCAGCAAAAACTAGCTTTGACAATGTGTGTTTGCCAGGGCCCATTTTATGTAGGAGATGAGAGTGGTTAACAGTGAACAGCTGAGCCTTAATGCAGGAAAGCTTCCAGGAGCTCTCAACTGAGCAGATTAACCCCTGCAAAGCTAAATGATACCTGCACCATTTAATGCAGGGATCCCCAACCTGTAGCTCGAGAGCCACATGTGGCTCGCGATCTCATGAATTGTGGCTCGCGGCTTTCTGCTAGCTTGGTGCATGAGCTTCACGTCTAGCAAAAAGCTATGAAGAGCGCACCTCAAAATGGTGAATTTTGTGTGCAGTCCAGCACAGAAGAGCAGATTTGGATGCACATATACTGGTCTAGAGGTTTAGAGATAATTTAAGGATAGTGTGCTGTAGACAGGATGATTCTACCAGTCAGAGGAGGTGCTTGAAGTTGGATATGACAGTGTGGTCGGAGTGCTTGGTTGGAGAATACTGAAGGGGGGATTGTGGAAACACTTGGATCTTGGTATACTGCTTCTGTGGAAAAGGTTTGGCTGTCATTATACCCATAATAGGGGCTTTGGTTGCCACTAATGTGAGGGAGTGTGGGAGCCAAATGTGGCTGGCGACCATCTCTCAAAGCTAAACATGGCTTGTGACCCTCTCTCAGAGCTGAATGTGGCTCACAACCCTCTCTCAGAGCTGAATGTGGCTCGTGACCCTCTCTCAGAGTTGGATGTGGCTCTCAAGGTCAGAAAGGTTGGGGACCACTGATTGAATGTGAAGGTGAAGTGCTTCTAATCAGTGCAGGAGTAGGAAAAATCAGAGACTACAGATATGATATTGGTATTGTTTAAAATCCTAGACTCCTGGCTTTAAAATAAAGCCATGATCATAGCTATAGACACCATCCAGGCTGAAATATAGCAAGTGAAATTACTCCCCCACCCTGGTCATTTTTGTTTGCAGTATAGAAATAAATCTCTGCTAAGAATTTTAGACATAAGTAATAATTAACAAAAGATAAACAGTAGATGTGGATGCAGATTTACCTGCTAGATGGTTAATACACAGCAATCCTGTTGCTGTTAACTTTTTTAAATTTGTAAGTCAGACAATACCCAAGCCAATTTATTTGGCTAGCTAGCATAAAAGTTAAAGAATGCAATGCTGAAAATACTTGTCCCCTACTGTTATAGATATAATTGTAAAATCCATAGCTTTCTCATAGTTCATAGTTAATATTGACGCAAACCTATGACCCCCAGATGATCCTGAACTGTAGCTGAAAAACATCCAAAGCCCCCCGTTACACACTGCGATATTGCTAGCAATATCGCTGTAAAGTCACCGATTTTGTGACGTTGCTGCGATATTGCTAGCGATATCGCTGCATGTGATACTTACCTCCGACCGGCTCCCCCGCTGATTATCGTTGGTCGGGCGAGAACGTCCTGGATCATTTCTCGTCGGCCACTTCCTGCTGCGCTTCTTGTGACGCCGACGAGCGAGGCATGGACGCGGGCGGGAGGACGCCAGGATCGCTGCGTATGACAGGTAAGTAGCGATCCCCGACCGCCGCTATGTCGCTGGTGAGATCTGCCTGTGTGGCAGCTCGCGAGCGACCACTTAGCGATGTACCAGCGATCCTGACCGCGTCATATCGTTGTCAGGATCGCTGGTGCATCGCTAAGTGTAACGGTACCCTAACTCCCCCATCCTGCAAACAGGTAATTAAAGATGTTAACTTATAGATAACAGACAGGAATTCAAAGCCTCAACTTGTAGAAGAATGTGGAAGTTGACAGATTTATGGCCTCATCATGACCAGAACTGGTAGGTTAAGTATATTAAAATGCTTTGTTCTATTAGGCTATGTGAACACGTTGCGGATTTTGTTGCGGATATGCAGCGTTTTTGATGAGGGGATTTGCACTAAATCCGCAATGTAGTGCCCAACTAATGTTAATCGATGGGAATCCAGAATTGGTGTGCACATGTTGTGGAAAAATCAGCGCAGATTCACAGCATTTTATTTTCCACAGCATGTCAATTCTTTTTGCGGATCTGCAGTGCTTCTGCACCCATCAACTTCCATTGAGTCAGTCAAATCCGCAGCAAAACCACAGTTTTTTTCAGTGACAGTATGAGCCGATTATGGGATAGTAGTCCCATCATCCGGCGACTGTGTTGAATAGTAGAAAAAAAATACATTCATACTCACCAAACAGTAAGTCCTCGATGCCCTCGATCTCCTGCAAAAAAAAATAAAATAATAAACCAACCTATACTTACCTTTCCACCGTAGTCCATTTAATAACGATTGTCCCACTGCAATCTCACATGTAGAACAGTTACATCCAGAGATGTGACTGCTCTACAGGGCCTCCGATCATACAGTGACAGGAGATAATCCTCCCGCAGTGTATCTCTCCGCCGCCATGAGTTCAACGGCTTTCATGCTGTCACTTGCGGCACTGCAGCATGAGAAAATTCTCATGCAGTGGTAGTGCCATAAAATGAGAGCACGAACTCTGATGATACACTGCAGGAGCGATTATTTCCTGTCAGGGTATCACCAGAGGCCCTGTAGAGCAGTCACATCTCCCGATTTGACTGTTTTATATGTGAGATTGTCGTGGGACAATCGTTATTTAGGACTTTGTCAGACAGGAAATATTTGTTATTTGTGTTGGTTTATTAGTTTATTTTTGTTGCAGGAGATCGAGGGCGTCGGGGAATTAGGCAATGCAGTAAGTATGGTTTAATTAAGAATATTAAAGGAATCTGTCTTTATTTCAATTAAAGGATTTTTTACTGGATGTCTGTGTTTTATTTACAATTTGACTATGAGGTTAGTAATAGGGGTGTCTTATTGACGCCTCCCCATTACTAAACTTGGGGCTTGATGTCACAAAGGTGACATCAACCCCCCATCTATTACCCTACTTGCCACCTCTACAGGGCAAGTGGGAAGACCGAGGTTAAGTGCCAGAATTTGCGCTTCTATAAGATGTGCCATTTCTGGGGCGGCTGAGAGCTGATGTTTTTAGCTTGGGGGGCAATATCCATGGCCCCTTCCTACCCTTCCTAGGTTATTAATATCAGCCCGCAGCTGTCTGCATAGCCTTTACTTGTTATTAATTATAGGAGGACGCCAAGTCATTTTTTTAGGGGGGGTCTCCCCTATTTTAGTAGCCAGTAAAGGCTAAATATACAGCTGTGAGCTGATATTAATAGCATCGGAAGATCCATGGGTATTACCTCCTTCTCAGGTTTTAAACATCTTCCCCCAGTCATTGGCTTTCCCTCTGCTGGTTAAGAAAATTATGAGGGAGCCCACGCAATTTTGTTTTTACAAATTTTTTGAAAATTAAACAGATATTGCGTTTCATGCATATTTCGTGTGTGTGTCTTTATTTAAATCTTTATGTACCAGTTTATTATGTTCATTAATAAACCTTGGGCTTGGTATTATACATCTATCTATCTATCTATGTATTATATACAGTGGGGAAAAAAAGTATTTAGTCAGCCACCAATTGTGCATGTTCTCCCACTTAAAAAGATGAGAGAGGCCTGTAATTGACATCATAGGTAGACCACAACTATGAGAGTCAAAACGAGAAAACATATCCAGAAAATCACCTTGTCTGATTTGGCAAGATTTTTCAAATTATGGTGGAAAATACTGTAAGTATTTGGTTATTATTTAGAGTTGAGCGACTTTTGTTTTTTTAGGGTCGAGTTTCGTTTCATGAAACCCGACTTTTCCAAAAGTCGAGTCGAGCAAAATCGGCCGACTATAGGGAAAAGTCGGGGGTCCGACCGAAACACGAAACCCAATGTAAGTCAATGGGGAATAAAAGTCGGCAGTGAGAGGAGGACAGGAAACACACCTACAGTGCCCATTTGAATGCCAAAAGCAACAATTCTTATTACTTAAGCTTGTCAACCTTAATTTACTTCATAATACTAGTTACGCACTGAAAAATGGGGGTTATTTGGCTACAGTTGTGGGGGGGTAGGGCTGGCTCCAGGTTTTCGTGGGCCCAGGGCCAAAGAGCGCCCCTTTAACACATACCACAATTCATGATGCTCCGATACGGCAGAGAAATAGCAGTATAGTACAATGAAAAATACTTCACTTCTTACATCTCATGACTGATATCCATTTTAAATTCTCCAATACCTCCAAAAATGGACAGTATATAACTCCATACAGTATTATGGCCAGCGCTTAGTGCGCTATACAGAGTAATGAGGCTCATATATTTCTCCATATGGAATCATTGATCCCATATAATGTTTCAAACCGTATATGATGAGCTCCACATAATGCTATAGTATATGTTGATCCCAATCGATGAAGTTCCACTGTCTTATGGGCCCAAATAATGCTCCATATATAATGGGCCCCATTTCTACTGCTTTAGTGTATAATGGGCCCTGTAAATGCTGCTCCAGTGTCTGATGTCCACCTTTGTAATGCTCCAGTGTATGGTGGGCCCCATATATCATTCACCAGAGTATAGTGCTCCCCAAAAATTGCTGTCCCAACATTGAAAACAATTACATAAGTCTCCTTGTTAGGGAATCCCTGCACTACTCTGAACTCTTTGTCGTCCCCATCTTCCATCTCACTGCACTTGGCTGTTTAGGCCCTCCCACCAGCAGAGACACTTTTGCGTACTGTGCGGTGCCCTGTGCCAGTGCCATCGCCCATGAGTATGCCCCCCCACCTGCTCAAGGAACCTGCACTTTCATCTGCACCTTCCTCTTTGTCACCATGTAAGGTGGTATAGTATGTGGGAAGGGGAACCTGAGTTTCCTCTGGGTCAGATTCTGGCAGTGTAGAGTGCAAGGGGAATGTAGTGGTCTGGGTCAATGTACCAGCAGCATCATCCAGCAGTGGCTGGGCCTCAGTGCACTTGTGGCGTCCCCAAGAGTACGGTCGCCACTGTGGCATTACCTTCCTCCTAGGGAGTGTGTTGTCAAGCTTGGGAGCAACGAAGGATCTGTCTAGCAGTGAAACCAACACACAACACATTTCCCACTCCAGGCTAGCAGGGAGACCTCTGAACCTGACTGCTGAGGAGCTGCTCTCTGTGGTCGGGAGGAGGTAAGTTAGGGCACTCTGTGCAGGGAAGGGGAAGTGTGTGAACGTGAGAAGGGAAGCTGGAGGATGAGCAGAGTTAAGGCTCACTCCTAGCTGGAGCGCATGGTCCCAATTCCGGTCTCCGGGTTTGTAGGGACACTGACGTTCCTGCAGCAGAAACCGGGGGAAGTAGCAGCTATAAATGCTCTGTACCCAACTAAGGCTCGGAGGCCCCAGCATCGACGTGTGGGAGCCAGAAGGAAAAGGCTACAGCTGTCTGCCATACAAGTAAAGTCTGAGGAACATCTGTTAGACAGGAGGCGCTTCAGTGAACCACGGTCCTGTGAGTGCTTCCCCCACAAGCACTAGAAAGGAGACGTTCAGGAAGGTACATGTTGGCGGAGTGTTGGAAGGGAGCTTTCCATTTTGGTCCCGGAGGTTGGCTGAGGTCCTGACCTGGAGGACACAGCATGGAGGCAGGCATCTGTGTAACCTGCAGACTGTGAGTAAAGCTTTGGAACTGCACGCTCTGGTGTCCTACAGTTATTCCAGCACCGCTACATCTGGGTACCAGCACCTACACCACCTGTGCCTTTCCCCCATCACTACATCTACACTTCCCTTTGATTCCAGCTCCACCTGTGGGGAGCTTCACCATCTTTGCTGCACAACACCATCAGTCCCAGAGGATCTGCATGCAGCGTCGGCCTAACATCTATGTTGCCGAACACCACAGGTGGCGTCAAACTATCTATATAAACTCTTTACCATTATACCATGCCATTTACATGGGCGCCCAGGGCCACCGTCCGGGTCACCGCTGCTGTGACACATCCCACTGAAACCGGCCCGGTACCGAGTACCCCACAGCCCTGGGAGGGCGACCCATATGCCGACTGCTGATCGGGCAGCGTTATTCCCACGAACCTCCAAACAGCGTCCATGAAGGCAAAGTTTTTGGTTTCCGGGGGCAGTATGATTGCAAAGCTGAACCTTAAAGGAATGTCCAAAAGGGCACCACCAGGAGTGGAGCCTGTGGCTTAATTGGACTCCACCCGGGAAACCACAACCATGCCACCTAAAGAAAAGATGCACACTTTGAAAGCTTTGTCGATTCTGTGTGTGGTGTGGTATGTGTGTTTGTAGTTGTGCTAGTGATTTCTCAGCTTTATTCCATTAACAACCGAGACTCCGGCATGCCCCCGCAGTACGTTTCAAGCTTACTAGAGGGATAAGTGAAGCTCTGGCACGTGAGATCGAGCAATAACAGGTCTAGCATTCCCGTACATGTCCAGGGCTGCATGCACGCTACACTGAAAGGACCAGCTTCTGTCGCTTACAGGTGCAGATAACCTGCTGAACTCCGTTAGTGATGGGGATCTGGGATTCAGATTATTCCCCGCGAACGATGATTTCCCAGTAAGTTCAGGTTAACCGCAATTCCGGAGTAATGCCTAACCGTCATTCCTGAAAAAATTACGTGTCCAAACCACAGGTGCTGTAGCTTGCTTAACAGCTCGGCAGCCGTTCTCAGGCCCAGTATGGATTCAGCAACATTGTAGAAAGGTGATAAAGGGTACAGTTTCACCGGATAACACGTACATATGTAGCCTAGTTTACACATTAAAAATATATGTCTATAGATCAGGAGGCAGACTCAGATGTTCTCAGGCCCAGTATGGATTTGACCAGATTGTACAAAGTTGAGAAAGGGTACTTTATCACTGGATAGCAGGTATATATAACATAGTTTAAACATGTAAAGTCTCCGTGTTCTCAGTATGGATTACACAGCAATCTAAAAAGTGGAAAAAAGGAAATGCATTTGAGGCGTATACAACTATATACTTTTGGTGGTATTTTTAAATCTTCATATATATTTCTGTCTCAGTAATACAGTCCAGCCTCTCTGCAATAGGAAATGAGATGCATACAATTACTGACCTAAAGGCTAGTGATTGCAGAAATCTAGGAATTACTATTCACGGGAAAAACTTCCGTCACAATTCTCATAGGCGATGCTGACCCTCAATTAATTTGTGTGTTGAGACAGTGAAAACATTTTTTTGTGAATAAAGTCTTGCTGTATCGCACTTCCGTTGATTCCATCACTGTTACTCATCTCAATCCAATTTTTATCACAGGGAGCGATGTAAACATGGTGCTCACTGGCTATCATGATCTGTCACGTAACTTTGGAGTGCAAAAGACAGAAGTCACAGGCCGTAGGCAATTCTATTTGATTGGCATGAGAGGGCACATTTTAAAATGTGCGCCGGAATGTCACACGTTTGTGAGTAGGAAAACTGTGAAAGCTGATGATAAACCACCACTGCATGTCATTGTGAGTCGACGTCCATAAGAAATGGAAGCCACTGATCATCTGGAGCTAGAGCCCGGCCAGCAGGACAGGGCATAGCTACATCTTAACCATCATCTTTCAGTTCAATCAATTTGTAGTGGCACTCCCAGTGAAGGAATTGACAGCCCAGACTACACAGCGGAGGAGCAGGGAGAGGTAAACATTGCAAATGCTAGGGCCCTGCCAAGCAAGGGGGGCACACTCGTGGGCGTCGGTACTGGCACTGGGCCCCTCATAGTACGGCGGTGTGTCTGACGGTGGGTGTGCACCACCACCGTCAGAGACACTTGATTGCACTATGAGGGACCCTGTGCCAGTGCCTGCGCCCAAGAGTCGGCCTACCCACCTGTCCAGGGCAACGGCACTCGCATGGTTTCGTGCGCTAGGTGGTGACCCCGGCCATGGGGAGGGGCAGCCCAGTTAGGGCGGTTTACAAAGTGGCATATGTTGATGTGGGACATTCAGCTGCTGCAAAAGGCGAAATAGGTCAAGTTCGCGGAATAGGAGGAGGACCAAAGCAAGCCATTTTTCTGGCAACCTATGTGTCATCAAGGGAAGGTGGGACAAAATCCTTGGAAACCCATGCATGGTTCACTTTAATGAAGGTTAGATCATCCACATTTTGGGTTGACAGACAGGTCCTTTTTTCTGTCAGGATTGATCCAGCTGCACTGAAGACTCTTTCCGATAGCACACTTGGAGCTGGGCAAGCGAGCTCCTGTAAGGCATATTGTGCCAATTCAGGCCAGGTGTCCAGTTTAGCGGCCCAATAGTCAAAGGGGAATGACCTGTGCGGGAGAACATCGATATGGGAGGAAAAGTAGTTTGTGACCATAGTTGACAACTGCTGTCTCCTGTCACTTTCCATCAATGCAGTATTACCAGTTGTGTGAGCGGTATTTGAAAAATCAGTCCACAACATTGTCATGAAACCCCTGTCTCCAAAGCCACTTCTGCTGTGTGCACCACGAACACCTCTGCCAAGTTGCCCCCGGCCCGTATGGCTCGTGTGAGAACCATCACCGCTGCTGTGTGCTGGGAATGCCTCAACCAACCAGTTTACCAGAGTTGCTTGTTTATTAGCCAATATTAGGTCAAGGTTCTCCTGTGGCATGATGTTTTGTAATTTGCCTTTATAGCGTGGATCCAGGATGCTGGCCAACCAGTAGTCGTCATTGTTCATCATTTTGGCAATGCGGGGGTCCCTTTTTAGGATCTGCAAGGCATAATCTGACATGTGGGCCAATGTTCCGGTGTCAATGATGCACTGCGAGTGCTGGTTGGAGGAGCACTTTCTGGCAAATCCACATCCCTCCAGTCATGCACAAACCCTGTACCAGACCTTGCCACGCCAACATTTTCACTTGCCCCACGAGATGCATCCTCCTCCCCTAAGTAATCATCCCCATCATCATCCTCCTCCTCCTCTTCTTCCTCCACCTCATCCAGGAGAGGTCCCTGAGCAGACAATGGCTGAATGTCATCAAGGATTCCCTCCTCCTCTTCCTCCTCGTCAACATTGGCTGCAGACGCCTGCTCCTTAAGGTGCGTCAAAGTTTGCATGAGCAGACGCATAATTGGGATGCTCAAGCTTAGGATGACGTCGTCTGCGCTTACCTGCCGTGTGCATTCCTCAAAACACTGAAGGACTTTACAGAGGTCTTTCAACTTCAACCACTGCACACCTGTCAACTCCATGTCTGCTCTCAAAGTGCCTGGCCGTGTATCCTCCCGCAAATGCATTACGGCCTGCCTCTGTTCGCACAGCCGCTCAACCATGTGCAGGGTGGAGTTCCACCTTGTTGCAATGTCGATAATGAGGCGGTAGTTGGGAAGGTGGAGCAATCGCTGCAGCTTCTGCATACGAATGGAGTGTACAGGCGACCGGCGGATGTGCGCGCACAGTCTTCGCACCTTCTGGAGCAGGGCTGTTAACTCCGGATAATTGTTGAGGAAGCACTGCACCACCAGGTTCAAGGTGTGAGCCAAGCAAGGTATGTGGCTGAGTTTTGAAAGGGCTATGGCTGCCACAAAATTACGGCCGTTATCACTAACTACCTTGCCTGCCTCAAGATGTATACTGCCCAGCCATGACTCAGTTTGTCGCTGAAAGTACTCGGCCAGCACCTCCGCGGTGTGTCTGTCGCCCAAACACATCATCTGCAACACAGCCTGCTGACGCTTTCCACTAGCTGCTCAATAGGGGGACACCTCGTGTGCAACAGTGGCAGCTGCAGATGGAGTGCTCGTACGACTGCGCTCTGTGGACGAGCTTTCGCTTCTGGAGAAGGAGGAGGAGGGTCGAATGCCTACAGCCAACTGTTTCCAATACCGTGGGCTAGGCAGGACTGTCCCACCACCGCTGTCCCCTGTGGACCCTGCATCCACCACATTAACCCAGTACACAGTGATGGACACGTAACGGCCCTGGCCATGCCGACTAGACCATGCATCTGTTGTGAGGTGCACCTTTCCACTCACTGACTGCTTGAGTGAATGGACAATGCGGTCTTTCACATGATGGTGGAGGGCTGGGATGGCTTTGCGAGAGAAGAAGTGGTGACTGGGTAGGTCATTGCGTGGTACTGCATAGGCCATGAGTTTGCAGAAAGCTGCGCTTTCCACCAACCGATATGGCATCATCTCTGACGAGATTAGTTTGGCAATGTGGGCGTTCAAACCCAGTGTACGTGGATGAGAGACTGAGTACTTTCTTGACCTACTCATAGTCTCTGGGAGGGTGAGCTGGACTTGAGAGCTGCAAATGGTGGAACTAGCGGTGGACAGGGCGGACTGAGAGAGAGTTGATGATGGTGATGGAGTTGGTGTTCTTTCTGATGGCCTAGATTCAGTCTTTCGTTGATATAACAGTGGGATTCCCTGACTGCTGGGTCAACAACTGGGTCATCCATCACCTCCTCTTCAATGTCATGTGCACCTTCCTCTGTGTCACCGTGTATGGTGGTATAGTGTGCGGGAAAGGGCACCTGAGTCTCATCAGGGTCAGAATCTGGCTCATTACACTGCGAGGACAATGTAGTGCTCTGAGGGAATGTACCAGCAGAATCATATATCAGTGGCTGTGCATCAGTGCACTCCTTTTCAGATTTATCTTGGCCTGGGTAATTCACGATTTCAAATGATAACCCAGGCATGGTATGTGAAAACAGCTCCATGGACTAATCAGTTGTATGGCCTGCGTCATCCTTCAATCTTGGTTGGGGTGAAGGACACAAGGAAAGGTGTGGTTCATGAACATGAGCCTCCAATTACGACTCAGTGCTTTTATTTTTTATAACTTCAGAAGCGGAGGCGATAGAGCTGGAGGCTGAGTCAGCAATGTAAGCCAAAACTTTTTCCTGAAGCTCTGGCTTTAAAAGCGGTTTGCCAATTCCTAGAAAACTAAGCCTTGAGGCCTTGTGGAGCCAGACGATGATGCAGGCTCAACACCTCCTGCATTCGGTCCTATTTTGCTTTTGCCACTAGCATTAGATCCACCACCAACACCATCATTACCAGCTGGCAACCCCCGCCCAATTCCACGGCCTCTTCCACCAGCCTTCCTCATTTTTGGAAGAAATGTACACAAAATCCCACAAACTATATAGTAATGTAAAACAAGGTACAAGGTGTATATAGGACAGGGGAGATGTAGAATTTCTGAACACACTTGTGGACACTGTTGGATTGTGTGAGGCCCAGTGAATATCACACCGCTATGTCACAGGCTCAATGTCAAAGGTGTGAAAAATGTCACTATAGGACAGGGGAGATGTAGAATTTCTGAACACACTTGTGGACACTGTTGGATTGTGTGAGGCCCAGTGAATATCACACCGCTATGTCACAGGCTCAATGTCGCAGGTGTGAAAAATGTCACTATAGGACAGGGGAGACGTAGAATTTCTGAACACACTTGTGGACACTGTTGGATTGCGTGAGGCCCAGTGAATATCACACCGCTATGTCACAGGCTCATTGTCGTAGGTGTGAAAAATGTCACTATAGGACATGGGAGATGTAGAATTTCTGAACACACTTGTGGACACTGTTGGATTGTGTGAGGCCTAGTGAATATCACACTGCTATGTCACAGGCTCAATGTCGCAGGTGTGAAAAATGTCACTATAGGACAGGGGAGATGTAGAATTTCTGAACACACTTGTGGACACTGTTGGATTGTGTGAGGCCCAGTGAATATCACACCGCTATGTCACAGGCTCAATGTCGCAGGTGTGAAAAATGTCATTGTAGGACAGGGGAGATGTAGAATTTCTGAACACACTTGTGGACACTGTTGGATTGTGTGAGGCCCAGTGAATATCACACCGCTATGTCACAGGCTCAATGACGCAGGTGTGAAAAATGTCACTATAGGACAGGGGAGATGTAGAATTTCTGAACGCACTTGTGGACACTGTTGGATTGTGTGAGGCCCAGTGAATATCACACTGCTATGTCACAGGCTCAATGTCGCAGGTGTGAAAAATGTCACTATAGGACAGGGGAGATGTAGAATTTCTGAACACACTTGTGGACACTGTTGGATTGTGTGAGGCCCAGTGAATATCACACCGCTATGTCACAGGCTCAATGTCGCAGGTGTGAAAAATGTCACTATAGGACAGGGGAGATGTAGAATTTCTGAACACACTTGTGGACACTGTTGGATTGTGTGAGGCCCAGTTAATATTATACCGCTATGTCACAGGCTCAATGTCGCAGGTGTGAAAAATGTCACTATAGGACAGGGGAGATGTAGAATTTCTGAACACACTTGTGGACACTGTTGGATTGTGTGAGGCCCAGTGAATATCACACTGCTATGTCACAGGCTCAATGTCGCAGGTGTGAAAAATGTCACTATAGGACAGGGGAGATGTAGAACTTCTGAACACACTTGTGGACACTGTTGGATTGTGTGAGGCCCAGTGAATATCACACTGCTATGTCACAGGCTCAATGTCGCAGGTGTGAAAAATGTCACTATAGGACAGGGGAGATGTAGAATTTCTGAACACACTTGTGGACACTGTTGGATTGTGTGAGGCCCAGTGAATATCACACCGCTATATCACAGGCTCAATGTCGCAGGTGTGAAAAATGTCACTATAGGACAGGGGAGATGTAGAATTTCTGAACACACTTGTGGACACTGTTGGATTGTGTGAGGCCCAGTGAATATCACACTGCTATGTCACAGGCTCAATGTCGCAGGTGTGAAAAATGTCACTATAGGACAGGGGAGATGTAGAATTTCTGAACACACTTGTGGACACTGTTGGATTGTGTGAGGCCCAGTGAATATCACACTGCTATGTCACAGGCTCAATGTCGCAGGTGTGAAAAATGTCACTATAGGACAGGGGAGATGTAGAATTTCTGAACACACTTGTGGACACTGTTGGATTGTGTGAGGCCCAGTGAATATCACACTGCTATGTCACAGGCAGAAATTGGCTAGTGTATGACAAACTACAAGGTGTATATAGAATTGGGCAGAATAGGAATCTCCCTAGAGTGTAGGTCTGTAAGAACGGAACAAGTCCTTGACTTATCCTTACAGAGTCACACACAGATAGCTTCACTGTGGCCGTGATAACAGCCGTTACACGGTACTGAGAGAGGAGCGTGCACGTACACCGCTGTCCGGTGTCCGTAAAATTATCAAGCTCCGTGTTTTTTAAGTATACGGACTGACACACGCGGTCTCTCTATAGTTTTGAATGTGATCAAACAGCAAATATACTTAACTGTTTGAAAACCAGACAAAACTAGAAGGTGGAGGTCTGTAAGAACGGAACATGTCCTCGACTTATCCTTACAGAGTGAAACACAGATAGCTTCACTATGGCCGTGATAACAGCTGTTACACGGTACTGTGTGAGGAGCGTACACTGCTGTATGGTGTGAAAAAATGCACGCTCAGTACCTCACCAGGACAAAAAAAAAAATTTGGAATGCTTTTAAAAAAGCAGTTTGCAGAGCAGTGGGAAAACAGCAATGCAGCTATCAGGAAGCTTTATAAGGCAGCCTAACAACCAACTCAGCTGATCCAGCAAAATATAGCCTCCACTTGCACTGCACACACAGTGACTGGTGTGTTGTACAGGCAAAATCGCTAGCAGCAGAAGCAGTTTTTGGTGTCTTCTTCCCTGCCTAACGCTCTCCCTACAGAATCAGCAGTAGCAGCTCTCCCTATTCTGAGATCAGCATGAGTAACATGGCGGTCGGCGTGCATGCCCTTTTATACCCCCTGTGACTCCCCCCAAAGCAAGCCAATCACTTGCATGCCCTTCTCAAAGATGGTGGTGACCCCTGCCTATGTCATCACGTTGCCCACAGTGTCCGTGGATCCTGATTGGCTGAAAAAGGGTGGAAAACAAACTTTTGAAACGCGACTTTGGCGCTAAAGTCGCCGAGCTCGTGGCCGACCTCAACCTAGGGTCGGGTTTTGTTTCATGAAACCCGACTTTACCAAAAGTCGGCGACTTTTGAAATTTTTCGACCCGTTTCGCTCAACTCTAGTCATTATTATTAACAAAAGTTCATCTCAATATTTAGTTATATATCCTTTGTTGGCAATGACAGAGGTCAACCGTTTTGTGTAAGTCTTTACAAGGTTGGCACACACCGCTGGTGGTATGTTGGCCCATTCCTCCATGCTTATCTCCTCTAGAGCAGTGATGTTTTGGGCCTGTCACTGAGCAACACAGATTTTCAAATCCCTCCAAAGGTTTTCTATGGGGTTTAGATCTGGAGACTGGCTAGGCCACTCCAGGACCTTCATATGCTTCTTATGAAGCCACTCCTTTGTTGCCCTGGCAGTATGCTTGGGGTCATTGTCATGCTGAAAGACCCATCCACGTTTCATCCTCAATGCCCTTGCTGATGGAAGGAGGTTTGCTGTTGTGAATTCTCTTATTTCTGAGTCAGGGCTCCCTCTGGTGGTTACTGTGGGTAGTGGAGCTGGCCGGATTGATAGAGGTCTGCCTTGATGATGATTGGTGATCTGGGGTTACTGATTGGGAGTATTTAAGTGAGCAGACTTCCCTCAATTGTTGCTGGTGATTAGATCTTCCTGTGCAACTTGAGGTCTGCTGTCTCCTGCCTGATCCTGCATTTTTCAGCTAAGCTATTCATTTGCTAATCCTTTGCTTCTGATCTGGTTTTGCCTTTTTCTGCTTTGCGGGTTCAGCGTGCTTCCTGCTGGGGGCTGTGCTGAACCCCGCTCCATATGTTACAGCTTGTGTCAGTTTGTTCAGTCCCCTGTTATATTAGTCTCTTTTGCTTTGCTGCCAGTTCATACCAGAATGCTGATATAGTGGGGGCAAGGTTGTGAGACCTCAGTGTTTTTTTGTCAACAGACGTGTTGGATTTTTTAGGATTTTTGTGTGATTTCAGACAGTGTCTTTCCTTTCCTATCCTATCTAGTCA
This sequence comes from Dendrobates tinctorius, assembly GCF_039654945.1. Lineage (NCBI taxonomy): Eukaryota > Metazoa > Chordata > Amphibia > Anura > Dendrobatidae > Dendrobates > Dendrobates tinctorius. The sequence goes on from NW_027361697.1 coordinate 35,093,624, forward strand.
GTTTGGGCCCCATCATTTGCTCAGTCTATTTTCTGCCTGCGTTTATCTCTCATCTTGTCTCACCGACAATATATGTTTGGGGACTATTTCTTTGGGGTTCTACTCTGGGGCAGTTTAGATTTCACCTTTCTTACTTTAGGCTTAGTTAGCTCTCCGGCTGTGCCGAGGCGTCTAGGGCATCGTAGGTACGCTCCACGGCTACTGCTAGTTGTGTTGTTAGGATTAAGGGTCTGCAATCCGCCAAGTTAAAAACCTATACAAAAAGGGTGGGGGAACAAGAGGCGCAATAGTGCCCTATCACTAGTGACACTACAATGTGAGTGGTGTAATGCAGTTCCACTCACCTATTCCAGTTGTGTGACCCACAACTGGCTTGAAGACATAACACAGTATCAGCTGCTGCAGGACTTCCACCGACCACTCCAATGTGGAAAAACTGCCAGAAAATATGGGAAGCAAGGTGTGCCACAGTCCGCGCTGCTGAGTCCACAAAATCACCTGGGATGCAAGATGTTGTAACAAAGTACTTCTTTATTCCTTCCTACGCGTTTCGGCGCCCTTCCTGGCACCTTCCTCAGGGATATTACAACAGCCATAGGAGCAGGGAATTTATAGCCCCTTTCATTAGCAATTATGGGTGTGTTCTGTTTACATATGATGTCATAATGGTCATCACTGGGGGAGGGGCCAGCATTTTTGGCACAATTTCACACAAATAACATAATAAAACAAGAAAATCCTTCAAAATACTTGCTAAAATGTACATAAAAATCCTACCAGTAAAAAGATATGAAGACCTTCATAAAAATTGCAGCGGAAACATTGCCAAAGTATCCAGACTGTGAATGCAAAAACAAAAAATTTTTTAAAAACATTATCTCCCGACTTTCAGAGTAGTAGAACCCATGTGTTTACTGGTTTCATTGTTTTCTCTTGTGACTTATGTTGAGCGCCACCGTCCTGCTGATATCAGTGCCTTTGGAACATAGGTTCTATGAACTATTTTTTCACAAAACTATCCTGTTAAAATATGTGATACTATGGTTTGTTAAAAGAATTATTATAAAAAATTGCAATGAACAATTTTCTTTATTTTTGTTTTGTAGGAGGGAATCAAGGAGCGATGCTACTATTAAGTAAACTCCATAAAATAGATTATTTCTAAAATTAACTGCTTTTAAAAAACTTTTATTTTCATTTTTATTTTTTATTTTTATTATTTAATATCAATAAAAAATTATCTAAAAATTACTGTTATATAATCGTATTATTAAAAATGGCCTGAAAAAAATGTCTATCATCTTCCATGTAGTTATGGTCACTATTTTATATATTAATTGTGGTGGTGTCACCCACGAAACGTGTGTCTGTTAGTCTAGCACACCTGGGTTCTAGTCCCCAGGAAAGTCGCAGGTCTCCATGCAGGCATAAATGACATACTACAAAAGACAATCAGGAAAAATTATAAATTGTTGTGAGCTTATGCATATTAAATTAGGGAATTGTGAAATTCTAGATAGGATACCAACTTTAATATATATTTAAACAAAATAAATGTGTCATTAGGTGTATGTGAGACATTAAGTGTTTAGATATACCCGTGCGATCAAGAAAGTAGTCAGACAAAAAAATAAATAAAATGAAAAAAGATAGAAAAGTACTGCAGAAAAAGATATCAAAATGTAGAAAAAATAGATGCCTTTGTTGTCGGAGAATCCAACAGACAAGCAGCTTTAAATCCGCATCAACGAATGAATCCTTTACCATTAAACATGACATGAATTGCTCTACAGAGTTTGTAATTTACCTACTTGAGTGTCCATGTGGCATGCAGTATGTTGGCAGAACTATCAGACCACTTCATGAGCGGCTAAACAAACATCGTTCAAATATAAAGAGTGGGTATAGAGCACATGGAGTGTCATTCCATTATGACACGTATCATAACAGAGATGCAACAGCAATCAAGATAACCCCGATCGATCATATAGCAGTGAATATACCCAACAGATTTGAGCTGCTCAAAAAACGTGAAAAATATTGGATGTTTAAACTGGACACATTAAAACCGAGAGGGCTAAACATAATTTCAGAACTAATATAAATTATAATCCCCCAACTCCCCACCCTCTCTTGGTCACATCTTGAGTGGGTAAGAAAGGCGCACCATAGTAGGAGGAATTCCTGCATCCTTATGTTACATACTTAAGCTAACCTCACTTTATTTTTTATTCTATCTTTTTTCATTTTATTTATTTTTTTGTCTGACTACTTTCTTGATCACACGGGTATATCTAAACACTTAATGTCTCACATACACCTAATGACACATTTATTTTGTTTAAATATATATTAAAGTTGGTATCCTAGCTAGAATTTCACAATTCCCTAATTTAATATGCATAAGCTCACAACAATTTATAATTTTTCCTGATTGTCTTTTGTAGTATGTCATTTATGCCTGCATGGAGACCTGCGACTTTCCTGGGGACTAGAACCCAGGTGTGCTAGACTAACAGACACACGTTTCATGGGTGACACCACCACAATTAATATATAAAATAGTGACCATAACTACACGGAAGATGATAGACATTTTTTTCAGACCATTTTTAATAATACGATTATATAACAGTAATTTTTAGATAATTTTTTATTGATATTAAATAAAAATAAAAAATAAAAATGAAAATAAAAATAAAAGTTTTTTAAAAGCAGTTAATTTTAGAAATAATCTATTTTATGGAGTTTACTTAATAGCATCGCTCCTTGATTCCCTCCTACAAAACAAAAATAAAGAAAATTGTTCATTGCAATTTTTTATAATAATTCTTTTAACAAACCATAGTATCACATATTTTAACAGGATAGTTTTGTGAAAAAATAGTTCATAGAACCTATGTTCCAAAGGCACTGATACCAGCAGGATGGTGGCGCTCAACATAAGTCACAAGAGAACACAATGAAACCAGTAAACACATGGGTTCTACTACTCTGAAAGTCGGGAGATAATGTTTTTAAAATTTTTTTTTTTTGTTTGTTTTTGCATTGACAGTCTGGATACTTTGGCAATGTTTCAGCAGCAATTTTTATGAAGGTCTTCATATCATTTTACTGGTAGGATTTTTATGTACATTTTAGCAAGTATTTTGAAGGATTTTCTTGTTTTATTATGTTATTTGTGTGAAATTGTGCCAAAAATGCTGGCCCCTCCCCCAGTGATGACCATTATGACATCATATGTAAACAGAACACACCCATAATTGCTAATGGAAGGGGCTATAAATTCCCTGCTCCTATGGCTGTTGTAATATCCCTGAGGAAGGTGCCAGGAAGGGCGCCGAAACGCGTAGGAAGGAATAAAGAAGTACTTTGTTACAACATCTTGCATCCCAGGTGATTTTGTGGACTCAGCAGCGCGGACTGTGGCACACCTTGCTTCCCATATTTTCTGGCAAGTTAAAAACCTTTCTGGTTTCCTGGTGACCTAGCCTATTCCTGCCATCCTCCTCGGTGAGCTGCTCATAACAGAATTAGCAGAATCCTGATCCTGGTTCAATGCAAATTAGGTTTTCTCAGCTTGATCAATAGCATTAGGTTCATCATACAACAACTCCAGGGCTTGAAAAAATGCATCAGGACTAGGGATCTTTGGTTCTACAGCAGATGATTGAGCGAGATAGGCAGAAATTCCCCACCCTTCAGCAGCAAGCTGCTCAACACGATCGGACAATTGCGTAGTCTCCATTAGAGAAAAAATCCTCCTATGGCCCCAGAGAAAAAGAGGAAAAAATATACAAAAAAAATTCTAATACTTTTTTTATTTTTTTTACAATTCTTTCCTTCTTTAGAGTACCCTAGAGTCTACAGTACGGCTGGTGATTCGTTCTTCCTGTGCAACTTGAGGTCTGCCTTCTCCTGCCTGATCCTGCATTTTTCAGCTAAGTTGTTCATTTGCTAATCCTTTGCTTCTGATCTGGTTTTGCCTTTTTCTGCTTTGCAGGGTCAGCATGCTCCTTGCTGGAGGCTGTGCTGGACCCTGCTCCATATGTTACAGCTTGTGTCAGTTTGTTCAGTCCCCTGTTATATTAGTCTCTTTTGCTTTGCTGCCAGTTCATACCAGAATGCTGATACAGTTGGGGCGAGGTCGTGAGACCTCAGTGTCTTTTTGTACATCAGACGTGTTGGATTTTTTAGGGTTTTTGCGTGTTTGCAGACAGTGTCTTTCCTTTCCTATCTTATTTAGTCAGTTTGGGCCCCATCATTTGCTCAGTCTATTTTCTACCTGCGTTTGTGTTTCATCTTGTCTCACCGACAATATATGTTTGGGGGCTATCTATTCATTTGGGGTCTACTCTGGGGCAGTTTAGATTTCACCTTTCTTGCTTTAGGCTTAGTTAGCTCTCCAGGTGTGCCGAGGCGTCTAGGGCATCGTAGGTACGGTCCACAGCTACTGCTAGTTGTGTTGTTAGGATTAAGGGTCTGCAATCCGCTAAGTTACCAACCTTTCTGGTTTCCTGGTGGCCTAGCCTATTCCTGCCATCATCCTCAGTGACCTGTTCATAACAGTTTGCACTCAAAATCTCACAATACATGGCCTCATTCATTCTTTCATGTACACGGATCAGTCGTCCTGGTCCCTTTGCAGAGAAACAGCCCGAAAGCATGATGTTGCCACCCCCATTCTTCACAGTAGGTATGTTGTTATTTGGATGCAACTCAGCATTCTGTCTCCTCCAAACACGATGAGTTTTATTTCTACTAAACAGTTCTAATTTGGTTTCATCAGACCATTTGACATTCTCCCAATACTCTTCTAGATAATCCAAATGCTCTCTAGCAACCTTCAGATGGGCCCAGGCAAGTACTTGCTTAAGCAGGGGAACACGTCTGGCACTGCAGGATCTGAGTTCCTGGCGGGGTAGTGTGTTACTGATGGAAGCCTGTGGTCCCAGCTCTATGCAGTTCATTCATTAGATCGCCCATGTGGTTCTGGGATTTTTGCTCACCGTTCTTGTGATCATTAAGACCCCACATGGTGAGATCTTGTGTGGAGCCCCAGACCGAGGTAGTTTATCAGTTGTCTTGTTTGTCTTCCATTTTCTTATTATTGCTCCAACAGTTGATTTCATCACACAAAGCTGCTTGCCTATTACAGATTCAGACTTCCCAACCTGGTGCAGGGCTACAATTTTGTTTCTGGTGTCCTTCGACAGCTCTTTGGTCTTCACCATAGTGGAGTTTGGAGTGTGACTGTTTGAGGTTGTGTACAGGTGTCTTTTATACTGATAACAAGTTCAAACAGGTGCCATTACTACAGGTAATGAGTGGAGAACAGAGCAGCCTCTTAATGAAGATTTACAGGTCTGTGAGAGCCAGAAATTTTGCATGTTTTTTAGGTGAAAAAAATACTTATTTTCCACCATAATTTGATAAATAAATCTTGCCAAATCAGACAAGGTGATATTCTAGATTTGTTTTCTCATTTTGACTCTCATAGTTGTGGTCTACCTATGATGTCAATTACAAGCCTCTCTCATCATTTTAAGTGGGAGAACTTGCACAATTGGTGGCGGACTGAATACTTTTTTTCCCCACTGTACATAGAGTGTGCCTATGGGGAGTGCATTATAAAGTATAGAGTCTTCCTATGGGGAGTACATTATACTAAATAGTCTGCTGTGGCTCCAGAAGGCATCTGATTTTTCCTCACATCCATCCGGTTTTGGAATGAAATCACAGATAGATTCTGTCAATGAAAATAATCCGTCACCAGCACTGCCCCATTGAATGACATTAGTCCGAGTGTTATCTGATAAAAAATTGGACAGTACTCATCTGATTTATACAGTGATGTGTGTGAGCCCTTAGTCTAAGTTCACTGTACCTTATTTTTCTTCTTCTTAAAGAAGAAGTTACAGGTCTGTGAGAGCCAGAAATGTTGCATGTTTTTAGGTGACCAAATACTCATTTTCCACCATAATTTGAAAAATAAATCTTGCCAATCACCAAAGGTGATTTTCTGGATTTGTTTTCTCATTTTGAGTCTCATAGTTGTGGTCGACCTATGATGTCAATTACAGGCCTCTCTCATCTTTTTAAGTGGGAGAACTTGCACAAATGGTTGACTAAATCCTTTTTTTCCCCACTGTATATACATATATAAATACTGCTCAAAAAAATAAAGGGAACACTTAAACAACAGAATATAACTCCAAGTAAATCAAACTTCTGTGAAATCAGACTGTCCACTTAGGAAGCAACACTGATTGACAATCAATTTCACATACTGTTGTGCAAATGGAATACTCAACAGATGGAAATTATTGGCAATTATCAAGACACATTCAATAAAGGAGTGGTTCTGCAGGTGGAGACCACAGACCACATCTCAGTACCAATGCTTTCTAGCTGATGTTTTGGTCACGTTTGAATGTTGGTTGTGCTTTCACACTCGTGGTAGCATGAGACGGACTCTACAACCCACACAAGTGGCTCAGGTAGTGCAGCTCATCCAGGATGGCACATCAATGCGAGATGTGGCAAGAAGGTTTGCTGCTTCTGTCAGCGTAGTGTTCAGAGGCTGGAGGTGCTACCAGGAGACAGGCCAGTATACCAGGAGATGTGGAGGGGGCTGTAGGAGGGCAACAACCCAGCAGCAGGACTGCTACCTCCACCTTTGTGCAGGAGGAACAGGAGGAACACTGCCAGAGCCCTGCAAAATGACCTCCAGCAGGCCACAAATGTGCATGTGTCTGCACAAACGGTTAGAAACTGACTCCATGAGGATGGTCTGAGTGCCCGACATCCACAGATGGGGATTGTGCTCACAGTCCAACACCATGCAGGACACTTGGCATTTGCCACAAAACACCAGGATTGGCAAATTCGCCACTGGTGCCCTGTGCTCTTCACAGCTGAAAGCAGGTTCACACTGAGCACATGTGAAAGACGTAACAGAGTCTGGAAACGCCGTGGAGAGTGATCTGCTGCCTGCAACATCCTTCAGCATGACCAGATTGGCAGTGGGTCAGTAATGGTGTGGGGTGGCATTTCTTTGGAGGGCTGCACAGCCCTCCATGTGCTCACCAGAGCTTAGCCTGACTGCCATTAGGTACCGAGATGAGATCCTCAGACCCATTGTGAGACCATATGCTGGTGCGGTTGGCCCTGGGTTCCTCCTAATGTGGGACAATGCCAGACCTCATGTGGCTGGAGTGTATCAGCAGTTCCTGCAAGATGAAAGCATTGAAGCTATGGACTGGCCCACCTGTTCCCTAGACCTGAATCCGATTGAGAACATCAGGGACATCATGTCTCGATCCATTCACTAACGTCACGTTGCACCACAGACTGTCCAGGAGTTGGCGGATGCTTTAGTGCAGGTCTTGGAGGAGATCCCTCAGGAGACCATCCGCCGCCTCATCAGGAGCATGCCCAGGCATTGTAGGGAGGTCATACAGGCACATGGAGGCCACACACACTACTGAGCATCTTTTCCTTTTCATGAGGCATTTCCACTGAAGTTGGATCAACCTGTAATTTGATTTTCCACTTTGATTTTGAGTATCATTTCAAATCCAGACCTCCATGGGATATTCATTTTGATTTACATTGATAATTGTTATGTTTTATTATTCTGAACACATTCCACTATGCAATGAGTAAAAATTTGCAACTGGAATATTTAATTCAGAGATATCTAGGATGAGGTATTTTAGTGTTCCCTTAATTTTTTTTTGAGAAGTGTATATTATATTCACTTATATTTGTTTTGTGTGTTTAAACATTATATTTGAACATGGTATGTGAAGATATTATGGTCTTCAATGGAGTATGTAAAAGAAGAGGTTGGACAAGGAAATGAAATCACAATTTTTTTTGTTGAATAATATATTATTTAGGCTACAAATCCGCATGAAAATCCGCATAAAAAATGCATCAAATCCATGCTGATTTTCATCTGCGTTTTCTGCCAATAGAGGAAGAATCCATGCAGATTTTTACAAAAGCAAATCCTCAACGTGTGCACGTACCCTTACAGTTATGAATATTAAGGTATCACGGTATGTCTATGTCTGGCTCTGCGTGACGCGACGATCGGTCGGTCACAAAATAACAAGACAGACAAGGGGACACCGGGGAAACAATTACAACGGTGGACCCTATAATAGGGAATGGTGAAGTGGACACCTCCTGCACTCTCCTAAGGCAGAGCCCTGAACTCTCATCATGTTCCCTATACAGGTTCTTTCAACCTGTCGCCGACCAGGATACCTCAGTCCCTCACTTGACCTGCACCTATCCCTTACTAGGGAACTGGCAAGTGCGGACACTGGTCCTCACCGCTGTACCAATAACACACCAGGGAAAATAACAGACAGGGAAAAATAAACAAACTTAGCTTGCTCTGCAGGCATGCACGGGACCGCAGAGAAAGGCACCCGGACACAGCTTCCAGTAGAAACACCAAGGCTCCAGATAGGCTGCAACAGCACTGCTCCAGATAACTCCTCTCTTCAGAAAGGTTGATTAGTAAATGACCAGTATTACCAACAGTGAGCTACTGCACCTGATGACCTTTTATAGGAAGGAGGGGGTTGGTCACCACCTGCTGGCTAATTGAACATGTAGTAACACCAGCAGCCACAGAGGGGAAAACCAGCAGCAAAGCAACTACAGCTGTAGTAACACCAGCGGCCACCGAGGGAAAACCAGCAGCAGAGCAACTACAGTTGTAGTAACACCAGCGGCCACCCGGGGCAAAAACCCATATTAACCCCCATGGCATGAAAGGAAAAAGGTTTCTATAAGAGAATCCAGACTCTACCACAGATCCAAAAATAGATCGTGACATAAGGGTTTTGTACACCAAGAGTCTTACAGTTGTGAAAGTCATATTTTCAGCGTCATGACGAAGTGGTGATCGTAACATGTCGTCTTCCATCACTGGGCTGTGTCTATTACACCTTCAAATTAAATAACAACGGATGGATGATGCTATCCATCCATGTTTCCTATCTGTACAGAGGTGAAATTATGGTTGGCAACATGACAGTAATATCTCCCACCTGGGTCCTACAGGGGAGAAGATATCAGAGAATTTGATAATCTCATAATTTTGAAAGAATGAGCCACTTCCTATGGCTTTTTGAAGACCAGCCCTGGTGTGAGAAACTGGAGGGGATGTAGTTGGGCATAACTTGTGTTAATAAAGGCAAATGCCAAATTATAATCTTTGGGATATGCAGTTTGCTTTAGTTCTGTCCATTTCCACCCCCCCAAACAAAACAAAGCGCACCCCTTCATAACCCTGCAACACAAGGTTTAGTAAATTTTTCTGTTTATCCTTTTTATGTTATGTAATTGCTTATACTGTATTGATTTATCTTTCTTAAAAATCTTTGTATAATTTTATAAACACTGTCTACTTTTTCAGATTAAATACATAAAATCTAGAGATGAGCAAATTTGCCTTTTTTAGGGTCGAGTCGGGTTTCATGAAACCCGACTTTTTCAAAAGTTGAGTCAAACGAAATCGGCCGACTATAGGGAAAAGTTGGAAGTCCGACTGAAACCCGAAACCCAATGCAAGTCAATGTGGAAGCAAAGTCGGTAGGGAGTGGAGGACAGTAAACACACCTACAGTGCCCATTTCAATGCCAACAACATCAATTCTTATTACTTAAGCTTGTCAACCTTAATTTACTTTATAATAATAGTTATGCATTGAAAACTGGGGGTTATTTGGCTAAAGTTGTGGGGGGGTAGGGCTGGCTCCAGGTTTTTGTGTGCACCGCGCCAAAGAGTGTCAGTGCGCCCCTTTAACACACCACAATTCATGATGCTCCGATATGGCACAGAAATATAGGTAGAGTACAATGAAAAATTCTTCACTTCTTACATGACATGACTGATATCTATTTTAAATTCTACAATAGCTCAAAAAACGGACAGTATATTACTCCATACAGTATTATGCCCACCACATGGTGCGCAATACAGAATAATGAGCCCCATATATTTCTCCACACAGAATAATTGGTCCCATATAATGTTCCATACAGTATATGATGAGCTCCACATAATGCTACAGTATATGATGGTCTCCATGGATGATGCTCCAGTGTGTTATGGGCCCAAATAATGCTCCATATATAATGAGCCCCATTTCTAATGCTCCAGTGTATAATGGGCCCTGTAAATGCTGCTTCAGTGTCTGATGTCCCCCATTTGGAATGCTCCAGTATATGATGGGCCTCATGGATGATGCTCCAGTGTCTTATGGGCCCAAATAATGCTCCATATATAATGTGCCCCATTTAGAATGAACCCAGTCATGGTATGTGAAAAGAGCTCCATGGAGTAATCTGAAGTGTGGGCTGCAGCATCCTTCACTTTTGGTGTGGGTGAAGGACCCAATAAAGGGGTTGCTCCTGACCAGAAGCCTGCACTGACGACTCAGTGCTTGCATTGTTTGAAACTTCAGAAGAGGAGGCGATAGAGCTGGAGGCTGTTTCAGCAATGTAAGGCAAAACCAGTTGCTGATGCTCCAGCTTTAAAAGCAGTTTACCTACTCCCAGAAAAGGGAGCCTTACAGGCCTTCCGGAGCCAGACCATGATGCAGGCTCAACACCTCCTGCCTTAGCTGCTATTGTGCTTTTACCAGCAGATGCACCACCACCATCAGTTCCAACTGGCAACCCACGCCCACGTCCGCGGCCTCTTCCACCATACTTACTAATTTTTGTGAAAATGTACCCAAAATACCAGCAGATATATGGTACTGTATCAGAAGTGTACAGCTCTATACAGTCTAGGGATAATTGAAAATCTCCATATATATTTCATGAGTCATACACAGATGCTCACAGGCTCAGTATGGATTACACAATAATATAAAAAGTTGAACAAGGGTACAGTATCACCAGATACAAGGTATATATAGTATAGTTTAAACATGCTGAATCCCCATATATATTTCAGGAGGCAGACACAAACGCTCTCAGGCCCAGTATGATTAGACAAGAATATAAAAAGCAGTAAATGGGTAATGTATCACAAGGGTACAGCTGTATACAGTGTTGGTGTAATCTTAAATCTCCAAATATATTTCCGGAGTAACAGACAGGCGTTCACAGGCTCATTATGGATTACACCAGAATCAAAATAGCAAAAAAGGGTACTGTATCAGAAGCGAAGAGCTGTATACAGTATTGGGCAAATTTGAAATCTCGGTATATATTTCCAGAGTCACCCTCAGACGCTCACTCAGTCTGGATTTGACCATAATACAAAATGTTGAAAAAAAGGTACTGGATACCAAGATAGCAAGTATATATATTATAGGGTACAATTTAAATCTCCATATAGATATTCCCGTAGTCACCCTCAGATGCTCACTCAGTATGGATTTGACCGCAATAGTAAATGTCGAACAAAGGTACTGTATAACAAGATAGAAGCTGTATATAGTATAGGGTAAAATTTTTATCTCCGTATATATAGAAGGAGGAAACCACACACGCTCACTCAGTATGGATTATACCATAATAAAAAATTTAGAACAAAGGTACTGTATCAGCAGATACCAGATGTATCCAGTCTAGGGGTAATTGTAAATTTCTGTCTATATTTCCGGAGTCAGACACAGACACTCACAGGCTCAGTATGGATTACACCAGAATATAAAAAGTAGAAAAAGGAAATGTATTCGAAGCATACACCAATATACATTGTTGGGTACTTTTAAATCTTCGTATATATTTCAGTCTCAGTAAGTCAGTCCAGACTCTCCGCTACTGGAAACTAGATGGATACAAGTACAGACGGAAAGTCGAGTGTTTGCAGAAATTTGGGAATTACTAATCATGGGAAAACCTCCCGGCAGAGTTCGCAGAGGCGATGCTGACCCTCAATTACTTTGTCTGTGGAGACAGTGAAAATGGTTATTTGTGAAGAAAGGATTGCTGTATCACAGTAGCGTGGATCCCATCACCGTTACTCGTCTCCATCAAATTGTGATCACAGGGAGAGATGTAGACATGATCCTCACTGCCTATCATGATGTGTCTGGTCACTTTGGAGTGCAAAAGACAGAAGCCACAGGCCGTAGGCGATTCTATTGGATTGGCATGAGACGAGACATTGAAAAATGGTGGCAGGAATGTCACACGTCTGTGACTAGGAAAACTGTGAAAGCTGATCATAAAGCACCACTGCATCCGATTGTGAGTTGACGTCCATTACAAAAGGTAGCCATTGATCATCTGAAGGTAGAGGCCAGCAGGACAGGCCATAGCTACATCTTAACCATTATCGATCAGTTCACCAAATTTATAGTGGCCGTCCCTGTGAAGGATTTAACTGCCCAGACTACGCAGCGGTGGAGCAGCGAGAGGTAAGTATTGCAACTTGCAAGTGCAGTGGCCATGAGCAAGCAGGGGGGCCCACTCGTAGATGACGGCACTGGCACAGGGCCCCTCATAGATAGTACACCAGTGTGTCTGACGGCGAGTGGGCCCCCCACCATCAGAGACACTGTATTGTACTATGAGGGGCCCTGTGCCAGTGCCGTCGGCCAAGAATGGGCCCACCCACCTGTTCAGAGCAATGGCACTTGCCCGGGTGCACCAGGTGGTGACCCCAGCCCCTGGGGGGGGCAGCCCAGTTAGGGAGGTGTAAAAAATTGCATATGTTGATGTGTAGGCTGTACATTCAGCAGCTGCAAATGGAGGAATTTGACAAGTCCGAGGAAGAGGAGGACAAAAGCGAGCCAAATTTCTGGCAACCTATGTGTCATCAGGGGAAGGTGGGACAAAATCCTTTGAAACCCATGCATGGTTCATTTTAATGAAGGTTAGATCATCAACATTTTGGGTCGACAGACGGGTCCTTTTTTCTGTCAGGATTGATCCAGCAGCACTGAAGACTCTTTCAGATAGCACACTAGCAGCAGGGCAAGCGAGCTCCTGTAAGGCATATTGTGACAATTCAGGCCAGGTGTCTAGTTTACAGGCCCAATAGTCAAAGGGGAATGACCTGTGAGGGAGAACATCGATATGGGAGGAGAAGTAGTTTGTAACCATAGTTGACAACTGCTGTCTCCTGTCACTTGCCATCGATGCAGTATTACCAGTCGAGTGAGCGGTACTTGAGAAATCAGTCCACAACATGGTAATGAAACCCCTGTCTCCAATGTCACTTCGGCTGTGTGCACCATGAACACCTCTTCCATTTTGCCCACTTCGGCTCGTGGGAGAACCAGCACTGCTGCTGTTTGCTGGGAATGCCTCAAACAATCGGTTTACCAGAGTTGCTTGTTTGTTAGCCAATATTATCTCTAGGTTCTCCTGTGGCATGATGTTGTGTAATTTGCCTTTACAGTGTGGATCGAGGATGCTGGCCAACCAGTAGTCATCATCCTTCATCATTTTGTCAATGCGGAGGTATTTTTTTAGGATCCGCAAGGCATAATCACCAATGTTCCAGGTGTCAATGATGCACTGGCAGTGGTGGGTGGAGGAGCACTTTTCTGGCAAATCCACATTCCTCCTGTCACGCACAAACCCTGTACCAGACCTTGCCGTGCCAACATTTTCTCTTGCCCCCAGAGAAGCATCCTCCTCCCCAAAATAATCATTCCCCTCATTCTCCTCCTCTTCCTTTTCTTCCTCCACCTCGTCCAGGACAGTTCCTTGACCAGACAATAGCTGACTGTCATCAAGGCTTCCCTCCACCTCCTCCTGTTCTTCCTCCGCTGCAGACGCCTGATCCTTAATGTGTGTCAAAGTTTGCATGAGCAGATGCATAAGTGGGATGCTCATGCTTATGATGGCATCGTCTGCGCTTACCAGCTGTGTGCATTCCTCAAAACACTGAAGGACTTTACAGAGGTCTTTCAGCTTTGACCACTGCACACCCGACAATTCCATGTCTGCCCTCAATCTGCCTGCCCATGTATCCTCCCACAAATGCATTACAGCCTGCCTCTGTTCGCACAGTCTCTCAACCATGTGCAGGGTGGAGTTCCACCTTGTTGCAACGTCTATGATTAGGCAGTGCTTGGGGAGGTGGAGCAATTGCTGCAGCTTCTGAATAGACTGGAGTGTACGGGCGAGCGACGGATGTGCGAGCACAGTCTTCGCACCTTTTGGAGCAGGGCTGTTAACTCCGGATAATTATTTAGGAAGCACTGCGCCACCAGGTTCAAAGTGTGAGCCAGGCAAGGTATGTGTGTGAGTTTTGCAAGAGCTATGTCTGCCACAAAATTCCGGCCGTTATTATTATCATTATTATGCATTTATATAGCGCCATTTATTCCATGGCGCTTTACATGTGAAAAGGGGAAATATAGACAAGTATAGTAAACATGTGTAAGACAAGGGACACACAAGTACATAAGGAGAGGGGACAGTAGGTGAGGATACAGTAGGAGAGGGTAGATCAGGTCATGCTGTGGTTCAGTAGACCGAGGATCATTGCAGGCTGTAGGCTTGTCGGAACAGGTGGGTCTTCAGGTTCTTCTTGAAGGTTTCCGTTGATGGTGAGAGTCTGATGTGTTGCGGCAGGGAGTTCCAGAGTATGGGGGAAGCACGGGAGAAGTCTTGTATGCGGTTGTGGGAAGAAGAGATAAGGGGGGAGTAGAGAAAGAGATCTTGAAATGATCGAAGGTTGCATGTGGGTAGGTACCTAGAGACCATGTCACAGATGTTTGGAGGAGACAGGTTGTGGATGGCTTTGTATGTCATGGTTAGGGTTTTGAATTGGAGCCTCTGGGCGATAGGAAGCCAGTGAAGGGCCTGGCATAGGGGGGAGGCTGGGGAATTGCGGGGAGACAGGTGGATTAGTCAGGCAGCAGAGTGTAGGATGGACTGGAGAGGAGCCAGAGTGCTAGAGGGGAGGCCAGAGAGTAGGAGGTTGCAGTAGTCGAGGTGGGAGATGATAAGAGCATGCACTAGTGTTTTTGTGGTTTCATGGTTGAGGAATGAGCGGATCCAGGAAATATTTTTGAGTTTGAGGCGGCAGGAGGAGGCCAGGGCTTGGATATGTGGTTTGAAAGAGAGCGCAGAGTCGAGGATCACCCCAAGGCACCGAGCGTACGGGACTGGGGAAAGAAAGCAGCCGTTGACATTGATGGATAGGTCTGGTGAAGGGGTAGAGTGAGATGGAGGAAAGATGATGAATTCTGTTTTGTCCACGTTCAGTTTGAGAAAGCCAGCAGAGAAGAAGGCTGAGATAGCAGACAGAC
Source organism: Dendrobates tinctorius (assembly GCF_039654945.1). NCBI lineage: Eukaryota > Metazoa > Chordata > Amphibia > Anura > Dendrobatidae > Dendrobates > Dendrobates tinctorius. The sequence continues at coordinate 35,108,874 of NW_027361697.1, forward strand.
ATTGTGGGATTTCAGTCAGTAAGGAGGCGAGGTCGGGTCCAGATAGGTAGATCTGCGTGTCATCGGCATATAGGTGATACTGCAAACCGTGGGATTCTATGAGCTGTCCCATGCCGATGGTATAGATGGAGAATAGTAGCGGTCATAGGACAGAGCCTTGGGGAACACCGACAGACAGGGAGTGAGGTGAGCGGGTGGTGTGTGAGAGGGAGACACTAAATGTTCGGTCTGTTAGGTATGATGAGATCCAGGATAGGGCCAGGTCTGTGATACCAAGAGATGAGAGAGTCTGTAGCAGGAGGGAATGGTCTACGGTGTCAAAGGCAGAGGACAGGTCCAGGAGAAGGAGGACAGAGTAGTGTCGCTTGCTCTTGGCGGTTAGTAAGTCGCTAGTGACTTTAGTTAGGGCACTGACTACCTTGCCTGGCTCAAGATGTAGACTGCCCAGCCATGACTCAGTTTGTCGTTGCAAGTAGTCGGCCAGTACCTCTGCGGTGTGTCTGTTGTCGCCCAAAGACATCATCTTTAAAACAGCCTGCTGCTGCTTACCACTAGCTGTTCGATAGTGGGACACCTCGTGTGCAACACTGGCAGCTGCGGATGGAGTGCTCGTGCGACTGCGCTCTGTCGACGAGCTTTCGCTTCTGGAGGAGGTGGAGGAAGAGGGTCGAACGCCTACAGCCAACTGTTTCCTATACCGTGGGCTAGGAAGCACTGTTCCACCACCGCTGTCGCCTGTGGAGCCTGCATACACCACATTAACCCAGTGCACAGTGATGGACACGTAATGGCCCTGGCCATGCCTACTGGACCATGCATCTGTTGTGAGGTGCACCTTTCCACTCACTGATTGTTTGAGTGCATGGACAATGCGGTCTTTCACATGTTGATGGAGGGCAGGGATGGCTTTTCGAGAAAAGAAGTGCCGACTGGGTAGGTCATAGCGTAGGACAGCGTAGGCCATGAGCTCTCGGAAAGCTTCGCTTTCAACCAAATGGAAGGGCATCATATTTAATGAGATCAGTTTGGCAATGTAGGCGTTCAAAGCCAGTGAGAGGATGAGTACTTTCTTGTCCTACTCAGAGTGTCTGCTAGGGTGAGCTGGACTTGAGAGCTGCATATGGGGGATCTAGCGGTGGACCGGACGGACTGAGAGGGGGTTGGTGATGGTGTTGGTGGTGATGGCCTAGATTCAGTGTTTCGTTGCAAAACCATTGTGATTCCATGACTGCTTTGGCCTTGCGCCGGCACCTCAACATTTATTGCTGGTGGTGTGCTTACCGGTGGTGGTGGTCTTACAGTGGGGGAAGCGATGGAGCGTTGCTGGCTACCTTCAGTCGGAGCAGGTGCACATGTGGTACCTGAGGTTTTGCAGTCCGTCCACGCTTGCAAGTGCATGGTGGTTAAATGTCTAAGCATGCAACTGGTATTTAAATTTCTGAGATTTTTCCCTCGGCTAAAGGTCTTCCGCACTTCTTACAGAAAACCTTTGCCTCATCAGAAGGATTTAGGACAAAGAAGTGCCACACTGCACTCTTTGTACTATGGTATACATTTTCAGGGCTTGCACGCTGTGCTAATTTGACAGTCTGGCCAAGCTGTCCTGCAACTCTTTCAGTTTTTGTTCCACATTTTAGGACAGCTACGGGCCTGCCAGATAACTGCTGCTGCGATGTCGATGCCTGCTGAGGATCCTTCTCCTCATCTGAGCTATTGCCAGCGGCACCCTCTTCCCCCAATGGATGCCAATCCGGGTAAACAACTGGGTCATCCATCACCTCCTCTTCAATTTCATCTGCACCTTCCTCTGTGTCATCGTGTAAGGTGGTATAGTATGCGGGAAGGGGCACCTGAGTTTCATCAGGGTCAGATTCTGGCTCAGCAGACTGCGAGGGCAATGTCGTGTTGTGGTTCAATGTACCAGCAGAATCATCTAGCAGTGGCTGTGCATCAGTGCACTCCATGTCAGATTCTTCTTGGACTGGGGAATTCAGGATTTGACTGGATAACCCAGGCATGGTATGTGAAAAGAGCTCCATGGAGTAATCTGAAGTGTGGACTGCCGCATCCTTCACTTTTGGTGGGGGAGAAGGACACAAGAAAAGGTGTTTTTCCTGACCAGAATCCGGCACTGACGACTCAGTGCTTGCAGGTTTTGAAAGTTCAGAAGAGGAGGCAATAGAGCTGGTGGCTGTTTCAGCATTGTAAGCCAAAGCCTGTTCCTAATGCTCCGGCTTTAAAAGCGGTTTTCCTACTCCCAGAAAAGGGAACCTTACAGGCCTTCTTGTGCCAGACGATGATGCAGGTTCAACACCTCCTGCCTTAGATGCTATTGTGCTTTTGGCATAACCAGCAGATGCACCACCACCACCATCAGTACCAGCTGCCCCCCTGCCCACGTTCGCGGTCTCTTCCACCATACTTCCTCATGTTTGTGAAAATGTACCAAAAATACCAGCAGATATATGGTACTGTGTGAGGAGCGTACAGCTGTCTAAGGTGTAGGTAAAAATTTAAATCTCCGTATATATTTCCTTAGTCACAGACGCTCTCCCAGTTTGACTGTAATCCACCCAGCAGATGTACGGTACTGTATCAGAAGTGGACAGCTCTATACGGTGTATGTATGGAAAAATGAAAATCTCTGTTTATGTTTTTACGGAGTCACACACAGATAGCATGTATTTGTCCATGATACCAGCCGGTACATGGTAGTGTGTGAGGAGCGTACAGCTCGATACTGTGTATGTATGGAAAAATGAAAATCTGCTTCTATTTTTTCCGTAGTCACACACAGATGCTGTCTCAGTATGGATTTTACCGTAATCTAAACAGCAGATATACGGTACTGTATCAGAAATGGACAGCTCTATACGGTGTATGTATGGAAAAATGATATGAGATTCAATGGCTAGCACACGATAGGTACGGGGGTATGGTGCTAGTGAAGGAGGCTCGTGAGTCCCACATAAATGTCTATTAGAATCACTGCAAACATACACTTAAGGAGTATTTGCTTATTAGTGGAATTTATTGAAAACAAGTGCTCTTATAGTGATTGCGACAGAATGACGTTTCGGTCATTCAAGACCTTGATCACATAAGTCGCTGAAAAAAAACGGAGATATATACAATCAGGTGTTGTTGTTACATATATTACATATTTACATTATATTTACAACATAATATATATGTCTAGTATATCCATGTCTGACATCTGGTGATGCTCATAGGAGGAATGCCAAGACTATGGTAAATGTGAAAGTATTAACATATAAGTACTGAGAGAGAGATCGGAGGGCACAGATAATTGCATCATTATACAAAGTCAATAGACACGTGTGGAAAAAATATTGAAGCATAAAATAAGAGGACATGCATACCCTTGAACAATGTAGTGGTTCATGAAGGATGTGGTCCTTATGATCAAAATAGGAACAGCGAGTATGCCTGGATAGAGGGATTTGTATGTTTAAATTAGAATGAATGGTTACTTATAATGCCTAGTGATAAAAAATTTTTTGCTAAATATAAGTGACTAATAGCATGGTTGTTTTTAAAAAAACTGTGGTGTCATAGAACCATCTAGAGAAATCTAGTATCATCCCCATTGGTGAAAGTTGTATAGTGATAAGGTTATAAATATTTACCCGTAGTAGTTCTGAACTAAGGGCTGTCCTGAATTAGGTAATGGTCACTTATGCCTTTAGGTTAGCCAGGGTCAGAGCGGTCGCTCTATGTGGCTGTGGAGGTAAGTTGCATAAACATTAGCCTGTGTAAATAGGTGGAAAAAATGTACTTAACTTAATTGACTGGGTCATCATGGTTCACTCACGGTGGTGGCGAGACGGTGGAGTGTGTTAACACTCAGTTGTAGCAAGGAGGAGTGACTAGGAGCGATGTTCATAGCTCCTTTTAAACATGTTTTGTCCATGTGACAGGAAATGACAATTGCTGGTCTCAGGACAGGATGTGACATCACCGCACATGCTCAGATGAAGTGTGAGGCTCATGGTGGCAGCCATGTTTTTGGTTGAAAAAGTCATGTGATCGCAACGGGTCACATGACTATGAAAAACTTATTTTATCATAGTATAGTCTTAATAACAATGTTGTTAAGGGGATAATGGTTAATTAGGAATGTAACACCAAAGTGTTACAAGGTAACAGTCGTCCAATTGTGGGATTTGTTATACATTTGAGGTTGAATGTAACACTCAAAGCCATGATGTTAGACTGTGATTCAAATAGTGTGGGACAATGGTTCAACAACATTGAACCAGTGTTGTGGTCAATATAAGCTAAAATACATTATGTATAGGCCATAAAGATGTTACTGGGTATGGATGCAAGTATGCCGAAGGTCTGATGATGTATATGATATATGTTGAGTACAGTGTATATGATGATAGACATTATGATCATAATACATCAGAAAACAAGTAGGAGTCCAAACTTAAGGTTAAAGGAAAGCAATCAAAGAAAGGGAAAGGAAACTTATGGCCAAAATATTAATGGTATGCATAATCTTACCAGAGGGTTATGTCGTGCCCTGTTATTTGTATACATTAGGTGACCTAGGAAAGAATGTCAATTGTTAGTTATGCCACTCTATTTCACGATTAAGACCCCTAGGAGCAAGGGTGTCGAGTGTGTATATCCAATAAGTTTCACGCTCTTTCAAGAGTTTGATGTGGTTACCCCCTCTTCTGGGTCTATGTACTTTTTCTAACACTTGGAAGCGTAATTGTGAGATGTTATGTCTGGCTTCTTTGAAATGGGCCGGTAGGGGTAGCCAGGTGTATTCACATCTGATTGCAGATTTATGGCTAGAGATCCTCCTCCTAATTGCCTGGGTTGTTTCCCCTACATATAACAGTCCACAAGGGCACTTGATCACGTAAACAACAAAGTTGGAATCACAAGTGTAGAAGTCCTTTATGGGGTAGGATTTGCCTGTCCGGGGATGTGTGACTACATTGCCTCTGGTGACATTTGAACATGACATACAGCTAAGACAGGGATAAGTACCTGTCCTCCTTTGACCAGTGAGGGTAAGCGAATGAATGGTTTCCTTAGTCCCTATGTCCGCTCGTACCAGTCTGTCCCGTATGTTTGGGGGTCTCCGCAGACACATCAAGGGGGGGTTTTGAATGACTCAACCCTGGGGTATGGTCTTGTCAATAGTGGCCAGTGTTTGCTGATCAAATTATGTACCCTTAGTATGGAGGGATGGTGGTAATGGACAAAGGGAAGCCTCACAGGTTTTGTCATGTCACTGGGCGATGTAATATCAGTGCGGGCTCTATGTAGTTCATCAGTGAGTAATTTTTTCGGGTAATTTCGGCTGGCAAATTTATTGGACATTTCGATTAAACGTGTGTCTCTAATTGTGGGGTCGGAGACAATTCTATTGACTCTCTTAAATTGTGATCTTGGCAAGCTCTTTCTAGTTGCTTGTGGGTGACAGCTGTCATATAGGAGGAGACTATTGACATCTGTAGGCTTGGAAAAAATGTCTGTAGTTAAATATCATGGCCATAAGTTTCCTTTCCCTTTCTTTGATTGCTTTCCTTTAACCTTAAGATTGGACTCCTACTTGTTTTCTGATGTATTATGATCATAATGTCTATCATCATATACACTGTACTCAACATATATCATATACATCATCAGACCTTCGGCATACTTGCATCCATACCCAGTAACATCTTTATGGTCTATACATAATGTATTTTAGCTTATATTGACCACAACACTGGTTCAATGTTGTTGAACCATTGTCCCACACTATTTGAATCACAGTCTAACATCATGGCTTTGAGTGTTACATTCAACCTCAAATGTATAACAAATCCCACAATTGGACGACTGTTACCATGTAACACTTTGGTGTTACATTCCTAATTAACCATTATCCCCTTAACAACATTGTTATTAAGACTGTACTATGATAAAATAAGTTTTTCATAGTCATGTGACCCGTTGCGATCACATGACTTTTTCAACCAAAAACATGGCTGCCACCATGAGCCTCACACTTCATCTGAGCATGTGCGGTGATGTCACATCCTGTCCTGAGACCAGCAATTGTCATTTCCTGTCACATGGACAAAACATGTTTAAAAGGAGCTATGAACATCGCTCCTAGTCACTCCTCCTTGCTACAACTGAGTGTTAACACACTCCACCGTCTCGCCACCACCGTGAGTGAATCATGATGACCCAGTCAATTAAGTTAAGTACATTTTTTCCACCTATTTACACAGGCTAATGTTTATGCAACTTACCTCCACAGCCACATAGAGCGACCGCTCTGACCCTGGCTAACCTAAAGGCATAAGTGACCATTACCTAATTCAGGACAGCCCTTAGTTCAGAACTACTACGTGTTATGAATGAGTCACCGTAGGAGGCAAAAGCTGAAATACAAGCTAAGTCCAGAAAACCAGAGAAGTTGGCAACTATCAGATTGCAGACCCCTGAACCTATCAACACAACTAGCAGTAGCCGTGGGGGGTTCCTACGATGCCCTAGACCCCTCGATCACAGCCGGAGAATTACATAGGCCTAAAGAAAGAAAGGGGAAATCTAAACTGCCCCAAAGCAGACCCCAAAGCAAAAGGCAGCCCCCAACATATAATGACGGTGAAGCAAGATGAAAATACTAACACAGACAGAAAGATAGACTGAGCAAAGACGTGACCCAAAACTACCTAGATAGGAAAGGACAGGAAGGCTGCTGTCTGCAATCTGCCAAAACCCTATCAAAGACATAAGCCAACAAGCTGATATGAAAAAGGACCTGAAGCAGCTAGGCTTCAAAAACTAAATCAGCACTCAGGGTATTTTCAGAAGACAGAGCTAAATGAATTCAGCACACCCCAGCAGGGAATGACAGAAATCCAGAAAAACAAAGCAAAACAAAGTCAAAGCACCAAAGCAAAAGGCTGAGCAGCAAACTTAAATTTAGAGGAGCAGGAATTCAGACTGGTCTCCAAGGATCCCACAGAGAAATCACCCGCAGGGCAGAAGGGCGTCGGCAGCCTTATATCCAGTCAGTAACTCCACTCAGCCAGTCATCATCATCAGCCTCAGGTGTTTGATAATCAGGCTCACTACCTTTCTTTACCAGAAGAGGGAGTTCCTCGGGCCTCAGTAATGAAGGGGAAAATGAACTCACAACAACTACGGGTAAATATTTATAACCTTATCACTATACCACTTTCACCAATGGGGATGATACTAGATTTCTCTAGACGGTTCTATGACACCACAGTTTTTTTAAAAACAACCATGCTACTAGTCACTTATATTTAGCAAAAAAATTTTTTATCACCAGGCATTATAAGTAACCATTCATTCTAATTTAAACATACAAATCCCTCTATCCAGGCATACTCGCTGTTCCTATTTTGATCATAAGGACCACATCCTTCATGAACCACTACATTGTTCAAGGGTATGCATGTCCTCTTATTTTATGCTTCAATATTTTTTCCACACATGTCTATTGACTTTGTATAATGATGCAATTATCTGTGCCCTCCGATCTCTCTCTCAGTACTTATATGTTAATACTTTCACATTTACCATAGTCTTGGCATTCCTCCTATGAGCATCACCAGATGTCAGACATGGATATACTAGACATATATATTATGTTGTAAATATAATGTAAATATGTAATATATGTAACAACAACACCTGATTGTATATATCTCCGTCTTTTTTCAGCGACTTATGTGATCAAGGTCTTGAATGACCGAGACGTCATTCTGTCGCAATCACTATAAGAGCACTTGTTTTCAATAAATTCCACTAATAAGCAAATACTCCTTAAGTGTATGTGTGCAGTGATTCTAATAGACATTTATGTGGGACTCACGAGCCTCCTTCACTAGCACCATACCTCCGTACCTATCGTGTGCTAGCCATTGAATCTCATACTATAAGCGTGTTTGGCTTTAAGCACCGATTGATCCAATGTCATCTGGAGTATACCGGTATGACGACGCAGCTGGACCAACTATATTGTCCAGAATAAGAACTGCCTCTGACTTTCTACACGTCCCCAGTAAAGACTTGAAAACCAAGGACTGGGAGAGAGAAAGGAAGAAACTGATAGGCTACGACCTCCATTGTGCTACTCTTGGCGAGTATTTCAGACAAAATTAAATTCCTCGGGGATTACGCTGTAATCTCAGACCCACGCTATTCTCAGTTAACGAGACGTATTGTAAAAATTTTCAGGAAATCCTCATCAAGTGTTCCTTCGATATTATACTTCTGACGATAGAGTATCTACCAGAAGCTATTAAGGATACCGAGGCTAAAGTGACGGCGATTGAGACACAACTCACTTCCACTCTTAGTTCTACCGAATTAACTTCACTTAAGACCAAGATCGAAACAACCCTAGCTATCCATCGCAAAACCATTGAAGAACGTAAAAGAAGTAAATTCCAACAAGATACTTAGGACTACTTAACAAACAGATTATACAGATGGGACGAACCAGCACTAAGACGTCCACCATGACCAAGACCAAACAGACCTCCAAGGGGGAACCCCCCTTCTGGAGGTTCGACTCCTTCGGGCGGTTCTACTCCAGGATCCGGCAGCGACACTGGCGGATATCCTATTCCCAGACCAGCTGGTTTTTTAGACCCACCATCACCACGTCCAGCCGGAGGACCAGGAGGGGGAAGAGATCCAGACCTGATGCTTCTGCGCTCACAGGTAGGAGTCCAAACATAGTCGTCAATATCTCTGACTACTCTCTTTCACCACTAGAACTAGAAGTCTTAAACAAAGGGTTATCTTTCTGCCCCACTCCTAAATGGGATTCCTTCCAACTTGAGAAGGATCTCCAAATGTTCTATCTTAACATCAGACTCAAAGTACATTTCGAAGGGAACCCTTCAACTGGGGACAACAGACTTAACCTTACAGCTAACCAGAGGATTACTAATTAATTGACTATAGACAACTTGGGCTTGAGGAATCCTAGCACCTTCATCCCACCTAAAACTCATCATGCAGCTGAAGCATTCATCAATCTGGTTGATAGAGATATCAAGGAGATTATCCATGACCATCGTATTGGCTTACTCCCTGTCCGCCATAATTTATCACCACTTCATAAACAGGCAATTACCTCACTTCAGAATAACAAAAATATCATTATTAAACCAGCCGATAAGGGTGGAGCAATTGTGGTTATGAATAAAACTCAGTACATCCAGGAGATTAGGAGACAGCTGACCGACACCTTGACCTATAAACGAGTCCAGATTGACCCCACATTTTCCATACGTAGGAAAATAGACAACATCACAAACGAATACATAAGAAATGGGACGATTGATACCAAGACCAAAACCTTCCTATCCAATATACATCCAATCACCCCCGTCATATACATACTTCCCAAAATCCACAAGGACCTCCATAATCCACCAGGACGCCCTATTGTGGCCTCCACTGACTCGGTCTTAAGTCCACTGTCTGTATTTTTAGAAAAGCTGTTGACTCCACATGCCCACATGACCAGATCATTCCTTCTAGACACTAGCTCCTTTCTTAAAAAATTGAAGGATCTGGGACCCATTCCACCTAATAGTATCTTGTGTACATTGGATGTCAACAGCTTATACACCTCCATTGAACATGACAAAGGTATAGAGGCAGTTTCCCTTACCCTCCAGGAGGCTAACACTGATACCAAACAAAGAAACCTATGCATTGATCTACTAAACCTGGTACTACGTGAGAATTACTTTCTCTTTGAAGATGACTTTTATGTACAGATACGGGGTACTGCGATGGGCTCGAACGTAGCCCCGGCATACGCAAATCTTTATAGGGATAGGTTTGAGAGAGACCATATATACCCCAATCCCACCTTTCAGCAACAGGCTCTCGTATGGTTAAGATATATCGATGATATCTTCTGTATATGGCACGGCCCCCAGGACAGCCTCCTTGACTTCTTTAACTCCATCAATCAGATTAGACCTGAACTCAAATTCACACTATCCCATGACGCCAATAACATCAGCTTTCTGGACACAAGAGTAATAAAAGATGACCGGGGATATTTAACTACAGACATTTTTTCCAAGCCTACAGATGTCAATAGTCTCCTCCTATATGACAGCTGTCACCCACAAGCAACTAGAAAGAGCTTGCCAAGATCACAATTTAAGAGAGTCAATAGAATTGTCTCCGACCCCACAATTAGAGACACATGTTTAATCGAAATGTCCAATAAATTTGCCAGCCGAAATTACCCGAAAAAATTACTCACTGATGAACTACATAGAGCCCGCACTGATATTACATCGCCCAGTGACATGACAAAACCTGTGAGGCTTCCCTTTGTCCATTACCACCATCCCTCCATACTAAGGGTACATAATTTGATCCGCAAACACTGGCCACTATTGACAAGATCATACCCCAGGGTTGAGTCATTCAAAAAACCCCCCTTGATGTGTCTGCGGAGACCCCCAAACATACGGGACAGACTGGTACGAGCGGACATAGGGACTAAGGAAACCATCCATTCGCTTACCCTCACTGGTCAAAGGAGGACAGGTACTTATCCCTGTCTTAGCTGTATGTCATGTTCAAATGTCACCAGACACAATGTAGTCACACATCCCCGGACAGGCAAATCCTACCCCATAAAGGACTTCTACACTTGTGATTCCAACTTTGTTGTTTACGTGATCAAGTGCCCTTGTGGACTGTTATATGTAGGGGAAACAACCCAGGCAATTAGGAGGAGGATCTCTAGCCATAAATCTGCAATCAGATGTGAATACACCTGGCTACCCCTACCGGCCCATTTCAAAGAAGCCAGACATAACATCTCACAATTACGCTTCCAAGTGTTAGAAAAAGTACATAGACCCAGAAGAGGGGGTAACCACATCAAACTCTTGAAAGAGCGTGAAACTTATTGGATATACACACTCGACACCCTTTCTCCTAGGGTCTTAATCGTGAAATAGAGTGGCATAACTAACAATTGACATTCTTTCCTAGGTCACCTAATGTATACAAATAACAGGGCACGACATAACCCTCTGGTAAGATTAAGCATACCATTAGTATTTTGGCCATAAGTTTCCTTTCCCTTTCTTTGATTGCTTTCCTTTAACCTTAAGTTTGGACTCCTACTTGTTTTCTGATGTATTATGATCATAATGTCTATCATCATATACACTGTACTCAACATATATCATATACATCATCAGACCTTCGGCATACTTGCATCCATACCCAGTAACATCTTTATGGCCTATACATAATGTATTTTAGCTTATATTGACCACAACACTGGTTCAATGTTGTTGAACCATTGTCCCACACTATTTGAATCACAGTCTAACATCATGGCTTTGAGTGTTACATTCAACCTCAAATGTATAACAAATCCCACAATTGGACGACTGTTACCTTGTAACACTTTGGTGTTACATTCCTAATTAACCATTATCCCCTTAACAACATTGTTATTAAGACTATACTATGATAAAATAAGTTTTTCATAGTCATGTGACCCGTTGCGATCACATGACTTTTTCAACCAAAAACATGGCTGCCACCATGAGCCTCACACTTCATCTGAGCATGTGCGGTGATGTCACATCCTGTCCTGAGACCAGCAATTGTCATTTCCTGTCACATGGACAAAACATGTTTAAAAGGAGCTATGAACATCGCTCCTAGTCACTCCTCCTTGCTACAACTGAGTGTTAACACACTCCACCGTCTCGCCACCACCGTGAGTGAACCATGATGACCCAGTCAATTAAGTTAAGTACATTTTTTCCACCTATTTACACAGGCTAATGTTTATGCAACTTACCTCCACAGCCACATAGAGCGACCGCTCTGACCCTGGCTAACCTAAAGGCATAAGTGACCATTACCTAATTCAGGACAGCCCTTAGTTCAGAACTACTACGGGTAAATATTTTTAACCTTATCACTATACCACTTTCACCAATGGGGATGATACTAGATTTCTCTAGACGGTTCTATGACACCACAGTTTTTTTAAAAACAACCATGCTATTAGTCACTTATATTTAGCAAAAAAATATTTTATCACCAGGCATTATAAGTAACCATTCATTCAAATTTAAACATACAAATCCCTCTATCCAGGCATACTCGCTGTTCCTATTTTGATCATAAGGACCACATCCTTCATGAACCACTACATTGTTCAAGGGTATGCATGTCCTCTTATTTTATGCTTCAATATTTTTTCCACACATGTCTATTGACTTTGTATAATGATGCAATTATCTGTGCCCTCCGATCTCTCTCTCAGTACTTATATGTTAATACTTTCACATTTACCATAGTCTTGGCATTCCTCCTATGAGCATCACCAGATGTCAGACATGGATATACTAGACATATATATTATGTTGTAAATATAATGTAAATATGTAATATATGTAACAACAACACCTGATTGTATATATCTCCGTTTTTTTTCAGCGACTTATGTGATCAAGGTCTTGAATGACCGAAACGTCATTCTGTCGCAATCACTATAAGAGCACTTGTTTTCAATAAATTCCACTAATAAGCAAATACTCCTTAAGTGTATGTGTGCAGTGATTCTAATAGACATTTATGTGGGACTCACGAGCCTCCTTCACTAGCACCATACCTCCGTACCTATCGTGTGCTAGCCATTGAATCTCATACTATAAGCGTGTTTGGCTTTAAGCACCGATTGATCCAATGTCATCTGGAGTATACCGGTATGACGACGCAGCTGGACCAACTATATTGTCCAGAATAAGAACTGCCTCTGACTTTCTACACGTCCCCAGTAAAGACTTGAAAACCAAGGACTGGGAGAGAGAAAGGAAGAAACTGATAGGCTACGACCTCCATTGTGCTACTCTTGGCGAGTATTTCAGACAAAATTAAATTCCTCGGGGATTACGCTGTAATCTCAGACCCACGCTATTCTCAGTTAACGAGACGTATTGTAAAAATTTTCAGGAAATCCTCATCAAGTGTTCCTTCGATATTATACTTCTGACGATAGAGTATCTACCAGAAGCTATTAAGGATACCGAGGCTAAAGTGACGGCGATTGAGACACAACTCACTTCCACTCTTAGTTCTACCGAATTAACTTCACTTAAGACCAAGATCGAAACAACCCTAGCTATCCATCGCAAAACCATTGAAGAACGTAAAAGAAGTAAATTCCAACAAGATACTTAGGACTACTTAACAAACAGATTATACAGATGGGACGAACCAGCACTAAGACGTCCACCATGACCAAGACCAAACAGACCTCCAAGGGGGAACCCCCCTTCTGGAGGTTCGACTCCTTCGGGCGGTTCTACTCCAGGATCCGGCAGCGACACTGGCGGATATCCTATTCCCAGACCAGCTGGTTTTTTAGACCCACCATCACCACGTCCAGCCGGAGGACCAGGAGGGGGAAGAGATCCAGACCTGATGCTTCTGCGCTCACAGGTAGGAGTCCAAACATAGTCGTCAATATCTCTGACTACTCTCTTTCACCACTAGAACTAGAAGTCTTAAACAAAGGGTTATCTTTCTGCCCCACTCCTAAATGGGATTCCTTCCAACTTGAGAAGGATCTCCAAATGTTCTATCTTAACATCAGACTCAAAGTACATTTCGAAGGGAACCCTTCAACTGGGGACAACAGACTTAACCTTACAGCTAACCAGAGGATTACTAATTAATTGACTATAGACAACTTGGGCTTGAGGAATCCTAGCACCTTCATCCCACCTAAAACTCATCATGCAGCTGAAGCATTCATCAATCTGGTTGATAGAGATATCAAGGAGATTATCCATGACCATCGTATTGGCTTACTCCCTGTCCGCCATAATTTATCACCACTTCATAAACAGGCAATTACCTCACTTCAGAATAACAAAAATATCATTATTAAACCAGCCGATAAGGGTGGAGCAATTGTGGTTATGAATAAAACTCAGTACATCCAGGAGATTAGGAGACAGCTGACCGACACCTTGACCTATAAACGAGTCCAGATTGACCCCACATTTTCCATACGTAGGAAAATAGACAACATCACAAACGAATACATAAGAAATGGGACGATTGATACCAAGACCAAAACCTTCCTATCCAATATACATCCAATCACCCCCGTCATATACATACTTCCCAAAATCCACAAGGACCTCCATAATCCACCAGGACGCCCTATTGTGGCCTCCACTGACTCGGTCTTAAGTCCACTGTCTGTATTTTTAGAAAAGCTGTTGACTCCACATGCCCACATGACCAGATCATTCCTTCTAGACACTAGCTCCTTTCTTAAAAAATTGAAGGATCTGGGACCCATTCCACCTAATAGTATCTTGTGTACATTGGATGTCAACAGCTTATACACCTCCATTGAACATGACAAAGGTATAGAGGCAGTTTCCCTTACCCTCCAGGAGGCTAACACTGATACCAAACAAAGAAACCTATGCATTGATCTACTAAACCTGGTACTACGTGAGAATTACTTTCTCTTTGAAGATGACTTTTATGTACAGATACGGGGTACTGCGATGGGCTCGAACGTAGCCCCGGCATACGCAAATCTTTATAGGGATAGGTTTGAGAGAGACCATATATACCCCAATCCCACCTTTCAGCAACAGGCTCTCGTATGGTTAAGATATATCGATGATATCTTCTGTATATGGCACGGCCCCCAGGACAGCCTCCTTGACTTCTTTAACTCCATCAATCAGATTAGACCTGAACTCAAATTCACACTATCCCATGACGCCAATAACATCAGCTTTCTGGACACAAGAGTAATAAAAGATGACCGGGGATATTTAACTACAGACATTTTTTCCAAGCCTACAGATGTCAATAGTCTCCTCCTATATGACAGCTGTCACCCACAAGCAACTAGAAAGAGCTTGCCAAGATCACAATTTAAGAGAGTCAATAGAATTGTCTCCGACCCCACAATTAGAGACACATGTTTAATCGAAATGTCCAATAAATTTGCCAGCCGAAATTACCCGAAAAAATTACTCACTGATGAACTACATAGAGCCCGCACTGATATTACATCGCCCAGTGACATGACAAAACCTGTGAGGCTTCCCTTTGTCCATTACCACCATCCCTCCATACTAAGGGTACATAATTTGATCCGCAAACACTGGCCACTATTGACAAGATCATACCCCAGGGTTGAGTCATTCAAAAAACCCCCCTTGATGTGTCTGCGGAGACCCCCAAACATACGGGACAGACTGGTACGAGCGGACATAGGGACTAAGGAAACCATCCATTCGCTTACCCTCACTGGTCAAAGGAGGACAGGTACTTATCCCTGTCTTAGCTGTATGTCATGTTCAAATGTCACCAGACACAATGTAGTCACACATCCCCGGACAGGCAAATCCTACCCCATAAAGGACTTCTACACTTGTGATTCCAACTTTGTTGTTTACGTGATCAAGTGCCCTTGTGGACTGTTATATGTAGGGGAAACAACCCAGGCAATTAGGAGGAGGATCTCTAGCCATAAATCTGCAATCAGATGTGAATACACCTGGCTACCCCTACCGGCCCATTTCAAAGAAGCCAGACATAACATCTCACAATTACGCTTCCAAGTGTTAGAAAAAGTACATAGACCCAGAAGAGGGGGTAACCACATCAAACTCTTGAAAGAGCGTGAAACTTATTGGATATACACACTCGACACCCTTTCTCCTAGGGTCTTAATCGTGAAATAGAGTGGCATAACTAACAATTGACATTCTTTCCTAGGTCACCTAATGTATACAAATAACAGGGCACGACATAACCCTCTGGTAAGATTAAGCATACCATTAGTATTTTGGCCATAAGTTTCCTTTCCCTTTCTTTGATTGCTTTCCTTTAACCTTAAGTTTGGACTCCTACTTGTTTTCTGATGTATTATGATCATAATGTCTATCATCATATACACTGTACTCAACATATATCATATACATCATCAGACCTTCGGCATACTTGCATCCATACCCAGTAACATCTTTATGGCCTATACATAATGTATTTTAGCTTATATTGACCACAACACTGGTTCAATGTTGTTGAACCATTGTCCCACACTATTTGAATCACAGTCTAACATCATGGCTTTGAGTGTTACATTCAACCTCAAATGTATAACAAATCCCACAATTGGACGACTGTTACCTTGTAACACTTTGGTGTTACATTCCTAATTAACCATTATCCCCTTAACAACATTGTTATTAAGACTATACTATGATAAAATAAGTTTTTCATAGTCATGTGACCCGTTGCGATCACATGACTTTTTCAACCAAAAACATGGCTGCCACCATGAGCCTCACACTTCATCTGAGCATGTGCGGTGATGTCACATCCTGTCCTGAGACCAGCAATTGTCATTTCCTGTCACATGGACAAAACATGTTTAAAAGGAGCTATGAACATCGCTCCTAGTCACTCCTCCTTGCTACAACTGAGTGTTAACACACTCCACCGTCTCGCCACCACCGTGAGTGAACCATGATGACCCAGTCAATTAAGTTAAGTACATTTTTTCCACCTATTTACACAGGCTAATGTTTATGCAACTTACCTCCACAGCCACATAGAGCGACCGCTCTGACCCTGGCTAACCTAAAGGCATAAGTGACCATTACCTAATTCAGGACAGCCCTTAGTTCAGAACTACTACGGGTAAATATTTTTAACCTTATCACTATACCACTTTCACCAATGGGGATGATACTAGATTTCTCTAGACGGTTCTATGACACCACAGTTTTTTTAAAAACAACCATGCTATTAGTCACTTATATTTAGCAAAAAAATATTTTATCACCAGGCATTATAAGTAACCATTCATTCAAATTTAAACATACAAATCCCTCTATCCAGGTATACTCGCTGTTCCTATTTTGATCATAAGGACCACATCCTTCATGAACCACTACATTGTTCAAGGGTATGCATGTCCTCTTATTTTATGCTTCAATATTTTTTCCACACATGTCTATTGACTTTGTATAATGATGCAATTATCTGTGCCCTCCGATCTCTCTCTCAGTACTTATATGTTAATACTTTCACATTTACCATAGTCTTGGCATTCCTCCTATGAGCATCACCAGATGTCAGACATGGATATACTAGACATATATATTATGTTGTAAATATAATGTAAATATGTAATATATGTAACAACAACACCTGATTGTATATATCTCCGTTTTTTTTCAGCGACTTATGTGATCAAGGTCTTGAATGACCGAAACGTCATTCTGTCGCAATCACTATAAGAGCACTTGTTTTCAATAAATTCCACTAATAAGCAAATACTCCTTAAGTGTATGTGTCCAGAGATTCTAATAGACATGTATGGAAAAATGAAAATCTCCGTCTGTCTTTTTACGGAGTCACACACTGATAGCATGTATTTGTCTGTGATGCCAGCCGGTACACGGTAGTGTGTGAGGAGCGTACAGCTCTATACAGTGTATGTATGGAAATGTTTAAATCTCCATCTATCTTTTTATGAAGTCACACACACACACTGTCTCTGTATAGATTTGACCGTTATCAAACAGCAGATATACGATACTGTTTCACAAGCGGACAGCTCTATACGGTGTATGTATGGAAAATTTTAAATCTTCGTCTATTTTTTTTACGGAGTCATACACACGCTGTCTCTGTATAGATTTGACCGTAATCAAACAGCAGATATATGATACTGTTTGACAGCGGACAGCTCTCTACGGTGTATGTATTTACATTTTTAAATCTCCGTCTATTTTTTTACAGAGTCACACACACGCTGTCTCTGTATAGATTTGACCATAATCAAACAAAAGATATACGTTACTGTTTGACAAGTGGACAGCTGTAAATGGTGTATGGAAAAATTGAAATGTCCGTATATGTATTTACAGAGTCTCACACACACACGCTATAGATTTGACCACAATACAAACAGCAGATGTACGATACTGTTTGAGAAGCGGACAGCTCTATTCGGTGTATGTATGGAAAATTTAAAATCTTAGTCTATTTTTTTATGTCGTCACACACAGATAGCATGTATATGCCCATGATACCAGCCGGTACACGGTAGTGTGTGAGGAGCGTATACCTCTATACGGTGCGTGGAAAAATGAACGCTCTGTAACTGTGCAGAAAATCAGAATAAAAGTTTTTTTGCTTTTAAAAAAGCAGTGTGCACAGCAGTGTGCACACAGCAATACAGCTATCAGGTAGCCTTATAAGGCAGCCTAATAACCACCAGCACTGCTGCACACACAAAAATCCTCCGCTGTCACTGCACACTAACTGTACAGTTGAAATCGCTATCAGAAGAAGCACAGATTTATTTTTCTTTGTTGCCTAACGCTCTCCCTATTGAGAATCACCGGCAGCAACCTCTCCCTATGCTAAGATTGGCAGAAGCAAAATGGCAGTTGGCGGTCAGAGCTTTTATAGCCACTGTGACACCACACAAAGCAAGCCAATCACACAAATCCCCTTTTCTAAGATTGTGGTGGCCGCTGCCGATGTCATCGCGTTGCCCACAGGGTGCGTCCTTGATGATTGGCTGAGAAAAGGCACCAGAAGCATCATGGGAAACGCGACTTTGGTGCGCGGTTTGGCGACCTCATGGCCAACCTCACGCTATGGACGGGTTTCGATCGGCGAAACCCGACTTTAGCGAAAGTCGGCGACTTATGAATTTGACCGACCCGTTTCGCTCAACTCTAATAAAATCTAATAGATCCATTCCTCTTTCTCTGTAAACCACACCCCTGAAACTGTACACTATCTCAACGGGTGTCCGATCGGCCTGTATAAAAGATTGGTTGTGGCAGCCAGTTCCTTGTGTTATTGCGGAGGTTGCCAGTGACCGTCCCGGGGTGTGTATATATTGTAGGGATCTGTACTCACTTGGCAACAGAAAAATAAACAGTTCAGTACTGCGGGTCCAACTGCTCAGGTCAGTGTCTTTCGCATGCACACAATGCATGTCTCCACACCTCCAACCACATACACTGAATAAGGCAATTGGCCTCCATTTTATTAGCCAAACAACACTCCCGGGGTTGGGATATGTAAGAGGGCATTCCCACCCATCTCTTACGACTGCACGTAAAACCTGGCCCTGGGATGGCCAAATAACTCTCTCAGCATAATACTGTATGTGCTGAAGCATACTTCCAAGCTCACATCACCGCAGCTAATAGCCGTGATGACACGTATCTCCCCTCCAGGACTCGTCAGGTGGCCATCATACATACCCTTCCCCTCTGCCCAAAGCCGGGGGGCTTGGCACTTTCTGCCAACAAACAGTGGATCATCGACAGAGCATCAGGATTGCCATGCAGCTTCCCTGACCCATGCTCCACATGGAAGTTAAAATCCTGAAGTGCTAGGAACCACCTGGTCACTCAGGCAATGTTTCCTTTTTTCTCCCTCATCCACTTTAGTGGGTGTGATACTTATGTGATATGAATGATGTATGATTGATATTAGAAAAGATATCCAGATGGTAGGTAGGTGATCACGGGTCTTATTATTCCTTTTCAAAAGTATTCAGTACAACATTACAAGAGACTGGGGATTTGACCGCTGAATGACCTCTCTGAGTACATGATTAGAACATGCAGAAGGAATGTGAAAAACAACCATACAGCGCTTGCGTGACACGAGCAGAGCACGAGTTGAAATGTTCACTGCGCAGCTGTACAGCTTGTGTAAACATTACTTGTAGAAGTTGTAGTGCGCAGGACTAGATTCATATCTAGGAACAGTTTGTATATAACCGAGGGAATTTCCACTGGCGAGTAGGACGTTCCAGGAGACTTATGGACGCATATCTTCTGTGATGGAGTTTTACGGGATATTTCCTCCTCGCCAATCGAGTCCCCCGATAGAGGAGTGATGCTACAATATCCGGTAATATATTAATGCTTACTTTCTCTATGAATAGATGATGTATTGATCATGTAATGTTAGACTAGTGCTGCTAAAATTCATATGCAAATTTATATGTTAATTCATTAATATCTCTGATTTTAATAGAATAAAATACTATTGTTTTACTGAGCACAGACTTCTTGTCTCTTGCCTAATTAGTATATTAGTGAGTGCTAAGTATGTAAGGACCATAAGTCCATCATATTGACTCGGTAAGACATAAATTGGCGTAGTCGGCAGGATTTTTCCTTAAACACAGTTTTGTTATCACAAATATATAGTTGGCACTTTTTTTTTTTTTGCCAATAATAGTGACAATGTTTAGGAAGCGAAAAGAAAAACAAGATGATGTTGTAGAGGTGCCTGGCTGGACCACGGCACCCTATGATATATTGGCACATGAATTGAGTAGCTCTGGACTAGCAGAACAATGGTCGAGTAAGCTCAAAGGTAGTGAACCCACTGATGTTGTTGAAGTACTCAGGGGGTCCCCGCAAAGGCGGGTGATGTAGTGTCGCTTGGGCGACGAACCTGGATCCTGCTCAGTGCATATCGTGCGATGCATGAGAGGAATCAACAGATGCAGAGAAAATGTTCTCAGTTGGAACAAAAAGTGAGAGTTAGGTGGGCAGAAAGTGGTGCTGGATTGTAATACCCGTCTGCTTAAAGATAAGTTGGAACACTATCAGAATGTAGCAGAAAAAGCTGCTATAAAGGTTGCTCAAAATAAATATCGTAAGCGGAAAGGAAAAATCAACAAAGAAAAAGTTTATAAAAGCATAGCCACTGCATCTGTAAATTGGGACCCGGATAAATGGGATGGGGATGTGTGGGATACCTCTTCTTCAGATGACTGGGAGAACCCACCAGCCCCTGTTATTGATCCCCCAAAGGGTTCATCAAAAGTAAAAGCTAATTCAATTCAAAGGCGTATGGAACGCACGGAAAATGAAATAAACCGGGAACAAGCCCGTGATGCAGCTGGCCAGCTTCAATTTGAGGCTGACGGACAACCCCTTATGGTAGACCGAAGTGTTCCCCATACCCGAACCAGAGTCTCCACCGAAGATTATACTCAAAATGAGGTAGACAGCATTCTAACTCAGTTTAAACAAAGGCCAGGAGAGTCAGAAATTGCTTATTTAGTTAGGATGCATGATTTTGGAGGAACAGGGCTAAAACTAGATTTTCAGGACATCACTAAATTTGTTACTCTTTCCCGTGATCCTGTGATCCAGAGATATTTCAAAAACTATTTCAAGGAGAATCAAGAACAATTGCAAAATATTGTCATTATTGTAGCCAGAGCTATAATGGATAAATATCCTACAGAGGCTGACATACCAGTCAATGATAAACCATGGTATACTCTCCGTGATGGTATTGAAAGATTGAAAGAAGAAGCTATGCGGAGTGCAGTTTCAGTGTTAGCTGTAGAAGAAGAATATACAGAGTATCCAATGACTGCAAGCATGAGGAGTCGGTTGGTAAAGACTGCTCCTCCTGCATATAAAGCTGTGATATTGACCTTAACAGTGGCAATGACAGGAGAACCAGTGAGTAGAGTGATTACCCAAAGGAGGGAGTTGCAGGATATGGGTGACTGGAAAGCTGCAGCCCAGGCATCCTCTCCTCAAAATCCCTCACAAACACAACCAGGTAATAGTAAACCCTATAATTCAGAATGGAAGAAAGAAGGGAACCCCTCTAATCTGGATCGGGTATCCCGGAGGGAAATGTTCCAGGCATTATTGAAAGCTGTAATGAGTAAAGAATCTATAGATGGAAAACAGACAGGTGTATTGTGGAAATTATATAAGCAGAAAGTGTTGTCTGCTAAAAAGGTGGATGCTAAACAAGAAGTTTGTCAAGAGAAGGAGAAAGCTGTTAAAATTCCAACAGCACCTGAGAAAGTGTCATGGGAAGACTTTAAAACAGTCTATCCTTGGGAGGAACTGGCTGCAGCAGTAGATACTCGGGTAAGTGATGGCTGGGGCAGGAAAGCCTATGAGGCAGCCACGGGAAAAAATTCTGATGAAGAGATATCATAGGTAGCCAGCCAAGCCCCCGTATGAATAAAAAGTGATCAACGTCCATACGTAAATTTAAGTATCCATTGGAATGGGGGCAATGTACAAAGGGTTCCCGCATTAATTGATACTGGGGCGGAGGCTACCTTAATTTATGGAAATCCAAACAAATTCAAAGGTCCGAAAATTAAAATTGCAGGATTAGGAGGACAAGTTATCACTGGGGTCCAAACACAAGTTGCCCTGAAAATAGGTAATTTACCAATAAGGAATTATCGAGTTTTAGTAGTACCTATACCAGAATATATTTTGGGAATAGATGTTTTGAAAGGGATGACGCTAAATTTGGCTGAGGGAAAATTTTCCTTCGGAGTCAGAACAGGTGAAATCCAAATGAGACCTGTGGTAGTTGGAAAAGTGAAAATGCCACCTATACATGTTCCCCCAGCTACAAAAATGGTAGCTATGAAACAATACCGAATTCTGTGAGGACATAAGGAAATTACTGAAACAATCAAAAATTTGGTTGATGCTGGAGTAATGCGCACAACCACCACTGCTTGGAACAATCCTGTCTGGCCAGTGAAAAAGAGTGATGGCTCTTGGCGTATGACTGTGGATTATAGAGAATTGAACAAATATACTCCCCCACTAA
The DNA here is from genome assembly GCF_039654945.1 of Dendrobates tinctorius. Taxonomy (NCBI): domain Eukaryota; kingdom Metazoa; phylum Chordata; class Amphibia; order Anura; family Dendrobatidae; genus Dendrobates; species Dendrobates tinctorius. Next base: position 35,131,599 of record NW_027361697.1, read on the forward strand.
CAGCTGCAGTACCGGACACTATTACTATAGTAGAAAATGTGCAAAGTCATAGCGGTACCTGGTATGCAGTGATTGATTTGGCTAATGCGTTCTTTACAATTCCCATAGAGGAAAAAGCTCAAGATCAATTCGCATTTACCTGGTTGGGAAGACAATACACTTTTACCAGGTTGCCACAAGGATGGCTACACAGTCCTACTATTTGTCACCGGACGGTGGCAGAACACCTGGATGAGTTTCCTTTGCCCTCTGAAATGCAATTTTCACATTATGTCAATGATATAATGATACAGGGTAATGATGAACAGTCAGTGAAGGAACAGTTGTATAAATTGATATCTCACATGCGAAACAAGGGATGGGAGATTAATGATGCCAAGGTCCAAGGACCGTCTCAAGTTGTAAAATTTTTAGGAATTCAGTGGAACAAAGGACATAGGGAAATGTTGCTAAAAGCTAAACAGAAAATCATCAATTTCCCTACTCCTAAATCTAAGCAGGAAACTCAATCATATATTGGATTATTTGGATTTTGGAGACAACATATACCTCATTTGGGACAGATGCTAGCTCCATTGTATACAGTGAATAGAAAGAAATATGAATTTCATTGGGGAGAGGAACAACAAACTGCATTTGAAATGGTAAAAGAAGCCATACAACAGGCTGTAGATTTGTGGCCAATGATGACGGGGAGTGTAGAATTACATGTATCAGTGCAGAATTTGTATGCCAATTGGTCACTTTGGCAGAAACAAGGGGGAAAAAGAATCCCCTTAGGGTTTTGGAATCGAAAACTCCCCGATGCTGGAGAAAAATATACTCCATTTGAACAACAATTGTTGGCCTGCTATTGGTCATTAGTGGAAACTGAACAATTGACTTTAGGACATGAGGTTCTTTTAAGACCAGCAATACCCATCATGCAATGGGTATTATCTAACCCTAAAACAAATAGGGTAGGACACGCACAAGAACAAAGTATCATAAAATGGAAATGGAATATTTCTGAAAGAGCAAAGAAAGGTGAAGGCGGGATCGCCTCCCTTCATGAGAAAATAGCTGAGATAGGGGAGGGAGTGAAGTCCCCTTTACAATCTACTATGTTAGAGGAATCTCCTGTCAAATGGGGAAAATTGTATGAAGATCTAACTGAGCAGCAACAGCAACATGCTTGGTTTACAGACGGATCAGCCCGATATGTCAATGGAAAACGACATTGGAAAAGTGTGGCTTATAACCCCAGAGTGGAAAAACATCTGGTCATGGTAGAAGTAGTCAATATGCAGAATTGTATGCTATCTTTTTGGCATTAAGTTTTGAGCAAGGATAGGAATGCCATCTCTTCACAGACTCATGGTCTGTAGCTAATGGACTTGCAACTTGGATGATGGGATGGAAAAAGTATAATTGGCTCATCCATGGTAAGGAAGTATGGGGGAAGGAGGTGTGGGAGTTTATAGAAGAAATGGTACAAACCACACCTACTACTATTTTTCATGTTGATGCACATATGCCTGCTGACTCACTTGACCGTTTGTTTAATTCTGAAGCAGATAAAGCCGCCGCCATTAGGCAAACTTCGGAAGTTGATCAAGATAAAGAAAAATGGCTGCACGGTACAGCTGTTTGGGCGCACAACAAAAGTGGACACCTGGGAGAAAAGGCCACTTACAGGTGGGCCCAAGAAAGAGGTGTCCCCTTAACCATGGACATAATTAAGCAAGTCATTATACAATGTCCAATATGCCAACATTCACAGAAACGAGAAGTACCACACACAGTTATGGGACACATAGCAAGGGGTCAATTACCTGCACAAATTTGGCAGATGGATTTTATTGGTCCACTCAGTGAAAGCAGGGGATGTAAATACATTTGTACAGCTGTAGATACATATTCAGGACTACTGATTGGTTTCTCCTGCAAAGCAGCTACACAATGGAGTACACTTAGGACTTTAGAGATTATTACCCAATATTATGGTGTTCCATTACAAATACAAACTGACAATGGGTCACACTTCACTGGCCAACAAGTAAAAGACTATGCTAATGAGCATAATATTCAATGGGTATATCACATGCCATACTATCCACAAGCTGCAGGGTTAGTGGAGAGAATGAATGGGATCTTGAAATCCACATTAAAGGTGCACGGTGTAGAAGGAGAATATGGCCAGTGGAGAGACAATTTAAGTGAGGCATTACAAATCATTAACAACAGGCTTATTACTGATTCCATGACACCACTAATGAGGATGCTGACACCAAACCTTACAGTACATGAGGCATATGTGGTACATACAATTACCTGGTGGAAGATAACTCAAGACGCCAAAATCCCTGAGAGGGCAACTCCTTTGTGTGCGGGATTAGATCTCAGTGCAATAGAAGCGATTGTTGTACCTCCAGGTAAGACTGTTCCAATCTCAACGGGATTAGGGTGTCAGATACCCAAGGGACATTATGGTCAGTTGGCCACTTGCTCTAGTTTTGCTCTAAAAGGGGAAGTGGTGGTAGGAGGAGTCATTGATGCTGACTATCAAGGGGAAATTAAAGTCCTCATGATAAATTTGGGAATAGAGCCATTGGTTATTGCTAAAGGACAGAAAATGGCTCAAATGTTGGTGATTCCAATTGATCTTGCTCAATCAATTGAAGGACAAGCTCCTCTAGAACTGTCTATAAGGGGGGATAAAGGATTTGGGTCATCTGATGTAACCAATGTTGGAGCAAAAATTTGGGTACAAAATAGGCAAGGACCGCCATCTGCGGCGGAGGTTATTGCCATTGGGAAAGACCGTACCCTATTGATCATGAGACCAGGATAGGAAAAGTGGGAATACATCCCACAAGAAAAATGTTACTTGCGAGAATAACTCTCTTTATTTAAATTTTAGATGCTTGTACAGTGGTGCCTTGGAATCCTTGGAGGGCTGTGTTGGGTCGTTGATACATGGACCCCCGGAGTTAAGTTGACTACGGAACAGGTGCCTCCCTTGCCAAGGCCTGGAGATTGGAATGTTTATAATGTATCAAATAATGGAACATTGGTATTCAACGTGAACTTGACGCTAATAAACACAACAGCATCGTGGATGTATGGGCCGCTATATGAAGAACCCCCACCCTATGACTATCCAGGACGACGACCATGGCCTTTTACAGTGCTAACGAATGGCACTGGAACTGTACAAGTTGCAGCAGAAGAAAATATTGCTTGCTGGGAGGAAGACATAGACAAACTGTTAATGAAACCTCCAAATGTTGGAATAAATTGGACAGTATTTGCTAATTATTCTGATAAAGGACTAAGTGCTACGAATTTTAGTTTTCAGCTAAATAGAACTAAACTAATAGTATGTGCCAATATGACAAATAGAGTAATAGCTATTAACCCTAAGCCAAATAGGACGGATGGTGGTGTATGGGGAGGAGTATCTAGCTTAAGACGGTACTTAAGAATAATTCAAACAAATGCTTCAAAGATTGATCCGGGACATATGAAAAGAATCCCAACATCCTGTATAAAAACTGGTACCCAATCTCGGAAAACCGTTGTTTCAGTTGTAGTTACCTTTCCTCCCACACACCCATGCCCCATTCGAAAGAAGCGAGCATGGTATGATACATTAATGGGAGCATATGGTACAGTAACTGAAACTTTAAATGGTTTTGATATAGAGGCTCTGGCCAATCGAATGAGTAATGCAGGGAAGGATATACAGAATGCTTTGACTTTACAAGGAAAATGGATGCCTACTGTATGGCAGCCATGGACTCAAGCCACCGGAGTAGATCAGTTTTTATTAGCTATGCAGAATGCTTCAAATAATTTTAACTTTGAAGCAGGGTCTAATATAAGTAAAGCTTTGAATTGGACCACTTGTACATTGCAAACTATATATCAAATGCAGCAGAAAACTACAATGCAAACTCAATTAATGACAGGGAATGAAAAAGTTTGGAGGACCGTATTTAATAATACAATTTCAAAAACTTCATGGTTAAAAATTGAAGTTTCTAAAATAATTTGCAGTGATACAAGTTGTCGAGGTATATTATACAGTGGGGCAAAAAAGTATTTAGTCAGTCAGCAATAGTGCAAGTTCCACCACTTAAAAAGATGAGAGGCGTCTGTAATTTACATCATAGGTAGACCTCAACTATGGGAGACAAACTGAGAAAAAAAAATCCAGAAAATCACATTGTCTGTTTTTTTTCATTTTATTTGCATATTATGGTGGAAAATAAGTATTTGGTCAGAAACAAAATTTCATCTCAATACTTTGTGATATATCCTTTGTTGGCAATGACAGAGGTCAAACATTTTCTGTAAGTCTTCACAAGGTTGCCACACACTGTTGTTGGTATGTTTGCCCATTCCTCCATGCAGATCTCCTCTAGAGCAGTGATGTTTTTGGCTTTTCGCTTGGCAACACGGACTTTCAACTCCCTCCAAAGGTTTTCTATAGGGTTGAGATCTGGAGACTGGCTAGGCCACTCCAGGACCTTGAAATGCTTCTTACGAAGCCACTCCTTCATTGCCCTGGCGGTGTGCTTTGGATCATTGTCATGTTGAAAGACCCAGCCACGTTTCATCTTCAATGCCCTTGCTGATGGAAGGAGGTTTGCACTCAAAATCTCACGATACATGGCCCCATTCATTCTTTCATGTACCCGGATCAGTCGTCCTGGCCCCTTTGCAGAGAAACAGCCCCAAGGCATGATGTTTCCACCACCATGCTTTACAGTAGGTATGGTGTTTGATGGATGCAACTCAGTATTCTTTTTCCTCCAAACACGACAAGTTGTGTTTCTACCAAACAGTTCCAGTTTGGTTTCATCAGACCATAGGACATTCTCCCAAAACTCCTCTGGATCATCCAAATGCTCTCTAGCAAACTTCAGACGGGCCCGGACATGTACAGGCTTAAGCAGTGGGACACGTCTGGCACTGCAGGATTTGAGTCCATGGTGGCGTAGTGTGTTACTTATGGTAGGCCTTGTTACATTGGTCCCAGCTCTCTGCAGTTCATTCACTAGGTCCCCCCGCGTGGTTCTGGGATTTTTGCTCACCGTTCTTGTGATCATTCTGACCCCACGGGGTGGGATTTTGCGTGGAGCACCAGATTGAGGGAGATTATCAGTGGTCTTGTATGTCTTCCATTTTCTAATTATTGCTCCCACAGTTGATTTCTTCACTCCAAGCTGGTTGGCTATTGCAGATTCAGTCTTCCCAGCCTGGTGCAGGGCTACAATTTTGTTTCTGGTGTCCTTTGACAGCTCTTTGGTCTTCACCATAGTGGAGTTTGGAGTCAGACTGTTTGAGGGTGTGCACAGGTGTCTTTTTATACTGATAACAAGTTTAAACAGGTGCCATTACTACAGGTAATGAGTGGAGGAAAGAGGAGACTCTTAAAGAAGAAGTTACAGGTCTGTGAGAGCCAGAAATCTTGATTGCTTGTTTCTGACCAAATACTTATTTTCCACCATAATATGCAAATAAAATAAAAAAAAAACAGACAATGTGATTTTCTGGATTTTTTTTTCTCAGTTTGTCTCCCATAGTTGAGGTCTACCTATGATGTAAATTACAGACGCCTCTCATCTTTTTAAGTGGTGGAACTTGCACTATTGCTGACTGACTAAATACTTTTTTGCCCCACTGTATATATACAATGTAACAAATCAACAAATAATGTGTAGGTATGTTGTATTACCATTATTATTGGGGCCCCCAGGGTCACAATGGTTTTGGATGCCTACCATGTATGGTATGTATATTGATGTTAACAATAGAACACATGATTTAAGTTTATGTGAGGATACTTTGGACGGAAAGATTTTCAGATTACATTCTACAGTATATGAACCTTGTCTATTGCAAAATACCGTTAATATCTGTGAATTTACTGTTTTACCTATAACATTCAAATTGTTAGTAGAAATAGCTTCACAAGAAGTTTGTGTGGTAACAGATACCCCTATAATACCAGATATGCAAACTCCCTTTGTGGGATGTTTGAAGGATGTATCCACAATACGATGGGAAAATCAGACATTCTTACTAACTCCTGATCAAGTTATACAAGAAACGGTTCAGTGGAACCCTAAACTTTTAGAAGCAAACAATTGGGAATTAAATATGACTAAATTAAGAGATGTTATTACGCATTCAGAAGAGGGTATAAAGATGCTTTCTGCTTTAAATAAAACAATACAACAGCATATAATTAGAACTACCATAGTTGTAGGAAAAATTTTAAAAATGGGGTCTATAGTAGCTGATGCTACTTCTCATCATTGCTATGATATATTCATGGGTCATTCTCCCTCAGCTCAAAACATGCTAAATTGGATCATTCACCCTGTGTTGGTACTTGCCATAATAGTAATGCTCCTTTCAATGTGGAATTGCTATATGGCATACAAAATATTCTGTAGGAAACCAAAAGTACTGATGGTGACCTATGGAAGTGGAAAATAATTCCCGTGCTCAAGGACCGATTGCGATACTTACGTGATATGAATGATGTATGATTGATATTAGAAAAGGTATCCAGATGGTAGGTAGGTGATCACGGGTCTTATTATTCCTTTTCAAAAGTATTCAGTACAACATTACAAGAGACTGGGGATTTGACCGCTGAATGACCTCTCTGAGTACATGATTAGAACATGCAGAAGGAATGTGAAAAACAAACATACAGCGTTTGCATAACACGAGCAGAGCACGAGTTGAAATGTTCACTGCGCAGCTGTACAGCTTGTGTAAACATTACTTGTAGAAGTTGCAGTGTGCAGGACTAGATTCATATGTAGGAACAGTTTGTATATAACCGAGGGAATTTCCACTGGCAAGTAGGGACGTTCCAAGAGACTTATGGACGCATATCTTCTGTGATGGAGTTTTACGGGATATTTCCTCCTCGCCAATCGAGTCCCCCGATAGAGGAGTGATGCTACAATATCCGGTAATATATTGATGCTTACTTTCTCTATGATTAGATTATGTATTGACCATGTAATGTTAGACTAGTGCTGCTAAAATTCATGTGCAAATTTATATGTTAATTCATTAATATCTCTGATTTTAATAAAATAAAATACTATTGTTTTACTGAGCACAGACTTCTTGTCTCTTGCCTAATTAGTATATTAGTGAGTGCTACATATGTAAGGACCATAAGTCCATCATATTGACTCGGTAAGACAGTGGGGCATGATCTGACACCAGTCTGACCATCCTGCCCAAGAGGTAGTACCTTAGAGTCCAAAGACCATTTGACGGTGAGATATTCCTTACCCACTATGAAGTAATTTTTTTTGCAAGATGACATCTTTAGACTGAGATACATTATGGGGTGCTCTTCCCCGTTCACCTTTTGAGACAAGACAGCTCCCAGCCCGACATTCATCACGTCGGTCTGGACCACAAACTCTTTGGAGAAATTGAGTGCTACAAGCAGTGGCTGTTGGCACAGGGCCAGGTTCAGTTCATGGAAGGCCATCTCAGCTTCTGGAGACCACTTCACCATAGCTGACATTGTCCCTTTAACCTCTTTACCCCCAAGGGTGGTTTGCATGTTAATGACCGGGCCAATTTTTTACAATTTTGACCACTGTCCCTTTATGAGGTAATAACTCTGGAACGCTTCCATGGATCCTGGTGATTTAGAATTTGTTTTCTTGTGACATATTGTACTTCATGTTAGTGGTAAAATTTCATTCATATAACTTGTTTTTATTTGTCAAAAAAATGGGAATTTGGCGAAAATTTTGAACATTTATCAATTTTCCAACTTTGAATTTTTATGCCCTTAAATCACAGCGATATGGCACACCCAAAAAACTTGATAAGTAACATTTCCCACATGTTTACTTTAAATCAGCAGAATTTTGGAACCAAAATTTTTTTTGTTAGGAAGTTATAAGGGTTAAAAGTTGACCAGCGAGTTCTCATTTTTACAGCACCATTTTTTTTTAGGGACCACATCACATTTGAAGTCACTTTGAGGTGTCCATATGATAGAAAGTACCCAAAAGTTACATCATTCTAAAAACTGCAACCCTGACGGTACTCAAAACCACATTCAAGAAGTTTATTAACCCTTCAGGTGCGTCACAAGAATTTTTTGAATGTTTAAAAAAACATGAACATTTAACTTTTTTTCACAAAAAAATTACTTCAGGTCCAATTTTTTTTATTTTACCAAGGGTAACAGGAGAAATTGGACTGCAAAAGTTATTGTGCAATTTGTCCTGAATACGCTGATATCTGATATGTGGGGGAACCATTGTTTCTGCGCATGGCAGAGCTTGGAAGTGAAGGAGCGCCGTTTGACTTTTTCAACGCAAAATTGGCTGGAATTGAGATCGGATGCCATGTCACATTTGGAGAGCCCCTAATGTGCCTAAACAGTGGATACCCTACACAAATGACACCATTTTGGAAACTAGACCCCCCAAGGAACTTATCTAGATGTGTGGTGAGAACTTTGAACCCCCAAGTGCTTCACAGAAGTTTATAACGTAGAGTCGAGAAAATAAAAAATCATATTTTTTCCACAAAAAATATATTTTTACCCCTAATTTTTTATTTTCCCAAGGGTAACAGGAGATATTAGACCCCAAAAGTTGTTGTGCAATTTCTCCTGAGTAGGCTGATACCCCATATGCGGGGGTAAACCACTCTTTGGGCATATGGCAGAGCTTAGAAGGGAAGGAGCACCATTTGACTTTTTCTACACAGAATTGACTGGAATTGAGATCAGACGCCATGTTGCTTTTGGAGAGCCCCTGATGTGTTTAAACAGTGGAAACCCCCCAATTCTCACTCCAACCCTAACCCCAACACACCCTTAACCCTAATCTCAGCCCTAACCCTAGCCCTAACACTAACCCTAACCCTTATGGGAAAATGGAAATAAACACATTTTTAAAATTTTATTATTTTTCCCTAACTAAGGGGGTGATAACGGGGGGTTTGATTTACTATTTATGGTGGAATTTTATGTTTGGCAGCTGTCACACGCTAAAACACGCTTTTTATTGTCAAAATAGTTTTTGCATCACCACATTTTGAGAGCTCTAATTTTTCCATATTTTGACCCACAGAGTCATGTGAGATCTTATTTTTTGCAGAACGAGTTGACATTTTTATTGGTTCCATTTTCGGACATGTGACATTTTTTGTTCGCTATTGATTCCAATTTTTGGACGCAGAATGAACCAAAACCAGCATTTCATGAATTTTTTTTTTTTTTGGGGGGGGCGTTTACACCGTTACACTTGAGGTAAAATTGATAATCCGGTTTTATTCTTTGGGTCAGTACGTTTACAGTGATACCTCATTTATATCTTTTTTATGTTTTGGCATTTTTATACAATTAAAACTATTTTATAAAAAAAATAATTTTTTCATCGCTTTATTCTGCGAGCTATAACTTTTTTATTTTTTCGCTAATGACACTGTATGGTGGCTCTTCTTTTAGTGCAAGATGACGTTTTCAGCGGCACCATGTTTATTTATATTCGTCTTTTTGATCGCGTGTTATTGCACTTTTTGATCGGTGGTATGATCATAAAGCATTGCTCTTTGCCTTGTGTTTTTATTGAAGGGGTTCACTAAAGGGGTTAACTAGTGGGATAGCTTTATAGGGAGGGTTGTTACGGACACAGTGATACTAAATATGTGTACTTTTATTGTTTTTTTTTTTACAAAAAAATTTATTAGGGAATATATATATATTTTATTTATTTAGGAATTTTTAAAAAATTATTTTTACACTTTTTTTTTAACTTTATTACTGATCTGACACAGTGCACTGCAAAGTGTCAGATCAGCGATCTGACACTATACAGTGTACACTGGGACAACACTGTATAGTGTCAGATCGCTGATCTGACACTTTGCAGTGCACTTCGTCAGATCAGCAATCTGACAGGCACTGCAGGAGGCTTTCTCAGCGCCTACTCTTAGCAGGCACTGAGAAAGCCGCCTCCCTGCAGGACCCCGTAGGCCCCTGCAGCCATATTGAATCCAGGGGCCTGCAGGAAGGAGGCCCTCGGAATAACGCAATCACATTGCGTTGTTCCGAGGGGCTCAGGGAAGCACGCAGGGAGCCGCCTCCCTGCGCGATTCTTCCCTATGCCCCGGGTACACTTCGATCATGTTTGATCGCAGTGTGCCAGGGGTTAATGTGCCGGGAGCAGTCCGTGACCGCTCCTGGCACATAGTGCCGGGTGTCAGCTGTGATAATCAGCTGACACCCGGCTGTGATCAGTGGCGCTCCCCCGTGATATAGCAAATATATAACTATCAATATATAACAAATATATAACTAAACCATAATTAACAAGTTTAAAAACAGCCCAACTGACTATGAATCAAAAAAGTACCTTAGTACCATCAAAATCTCCCCCTCTGATTGTTCATTTACACATTATAAATGGAGTCCACAGTATACTAATAACAAAAGCAAAGTTCTAGCCAGTCACGATATAGCATTTTCGTTGTCTTGGTGATCCTTAGTCCTAGTCGTCATACAGACCCGCCCAAAACTTCTCCAAACCAATCAGGGGTGTCTCATACTGCGAATGCCCCGGCATCTCTGTCCAGTTGGTTGCAAGACCGCTTTCTTCATCTAGGCACTGCGCATTCCCCGGGGTCCTTCTTCAACTGGTTACTAAGGAGCTTAACAAAGCAAGAAACTCCGGACTTAGTATTTGCTAATTATAATTAACCATTGATACAACATAGATTGCGTACATAATAAGCGTAACTCAGCAGAGTTAACATTATACAAAATGTAGTAGACAAAAAACACAGCACTCAAGAGATCCAAAAGAGGGGTGAATCGATGCTCAAGTTAGGTATCCAACCAGTAAGTATGAAAAAATACTTGGCACTCAATAATGAAGAAGTATTTTTTTCTTTATTATGCATCCAGACAAGGTTAGACTCATAACATATGAACGTTTTCAGTCCAGCAGAGGACCATCATCGGAACGATCTTTTAAATTCTTTTATGAGAACTGTGAGCTATATAATTTGGGCAATAGATATCCTATGGCAGGATTTAGACTCATGCTCCAGTTATCACATAATAATCAGTAATATAGATTGCTACTCCTGCCATAGGATATCTATTGCCCGAATTATATCGCTCACAGGTCTCATAAAAGAATTTAAAAGATCTTTCTTACTGTGTTGGTTTCTCGCCTCTCCTACCCAACACCTCACAGTCAATGTCCCAGGCCAGCAGCCGCGGACCTTGTCGGGTAACATTTTCTCTGTGTTCCCTTGCTCCCTTATGGCTGCCTTTCTGGCAAAGATAACTGTGGCTTGCGCCGAGACACCTACAGGTGCCTTTGCCTCCGGCTTGCCAGCTGAGTCTGATGATTATTCCATTGGACTAGGGGGCCGGTATGTAATAAACGTGCAGATGCTGGTATGTCACCACGGAACCGAGACAGATCAAAAATTAAAGGGTTTTATTTACAAGAATATGATACTCCTCGCAAGGAGAAAGCAGTGGAGGTTAAACTGTTTTTAAAGCAGTATATCAAACAGTCAAAAAGAATAACAGTTAGAAACAGGTGTTCTTGGAACTTATCAGTCTGCTGAGTACTTGCTTGTAGGGTCGTCTTCTCCCGCGTCAGTGCCGTCAGCAGCGGCACTTGTCATTTCTCTAGACGCTGTAGGCTCTGCAGTCTCTAAGGACCCACAACAGGGTTATCGGGGGTTAATGAAGAAAGGCAGGGGGAACACAAGGCATTCCGGGTGTCCCCTGCTCTGAGTCTATGCTCCAAAACTAAACAGTCTCTCCACAGGAATCAAGGGCTCTGTGTCTCTTTAAGTCTCTCAACAGAAGTCAGGGGCTCTGCACCAACACCGCAGGTACCGGGGCTACGCACGGGGGTCACTGTCTCTGCAAAGGGGTCAGAGTGCACCTCTCCAGTCACTGCAAGCTCTGGTCTCACGTACTCACAAGATGCAGTCTGTCTGCACAGTCCCCCTGGATTTGTCCTCTGAACAGGAGTTCTCTCTTCTCCTCTGCATGCAGCTGCAACCTGCCCTGTCCCCTGCACACGCTGCTCTGAGCTTCGCACGCTCTTAGGCTGCCCTCCTTCCTGTTCCTCTCTCCTCCCAGCAGTCAAATGACCCAGCACACCCAGGGCAGAAAGTCTTCCCCCTAGAAAGCCTGCTGTCTGGACAAATGGTTCAGATCAGGAGTGGAGAAGGTAACCCCCATCTGAGTCTTCTTGTGTGTCACCCCCCCTACATTCCCCCTCTCTTTTCGCTCGCCATTCCACGGGCGAGAATTTCTGAAGTTCCTTTTGACAATCTTCCAATCCCTGCACAATCTGCTGCCAGATTAACTCATCCTGATTGTATCGAATGGGGGGTACACCAGCCGTTGAATGTTCAGATCATCTCAATTCAGCAGGGGTCATGGTGTCAGCTGCTGTGGGAGGAACGGGAGTGTGGGACACTCCTGGCACATTGGTAGTTTGGGGCACCAGCCATGTTTCCGGGTCCCCTGGGGGAAAATGGATATCTTCCTCATCTTCAACATCAACATTAACCACTGGTACAGCTGGTGGAGGCACTGGGGCCAATGGAACCGGTTCAGGATCTCGAGACAAACAAGGACGCAGCATATTCCGATGCAGCGTGTGAGTGGGGGCCCCTTCGTCTGTTTCCGGCCGGACCTCATAGACGGGACCCTTTCTGCCAAGTCACTGCCTCACCCTGTACGGTCTTTTCTCCCACCGGCACTCCAATTTGTTGTGTGGGTGGTTTTCCCTCACCAGAACTCGATCTCCATGCCACAGAGCTGTCCCCCTTTGAGGAGTGACATGAGAATGTTCTAACTCCCACAGCTGATTCTGCACCAGCTGATGGATAGTCCGTAGCCGACGACAGTGTTCTTGAACTCAGGAGTGCACCTCCGTCCGTGGGTAGTCCTCCTCGGGCTCCAACTCCAACTCTGCCAACTCCTTCCCGCACCACCTAAAGAACAGAGAGTAGGGTGTGAAGCCAGTGGTGCTGTGTTTCCTATTGTTATATACCCACATCAATTCAGAGACGTACTCAGTTCAACGGGCCATCTGTTCCTCTTCCAGAGTCCTCAGCATTTGGATCAGGGTGCGGTTAAATCTCTCACAAGCTCCATTTCCCTGTGGATGATAAGGAGTTGTCCGGGACTTATTGATCTTGTACAGCTGGTGCAGTTCCTCCATCACCTTTCTGAGGAAGAAGGTCCCCTGATCGGAATGGATGCATTTGGGGCACCCATACATCTGAATGAAGTGTTTGCAGATTGTGTGAACAGCAGACTCGGCAGTCTGGTCCCGTGTAGCTGTCACTACGGCAAACTTGGTAAAATGGTCTATCATCACTAAACAGTGCTTATAGCCTTGGTGCGGGGGTTCAATTGTCAGGTAATCTATGACCAGCAGGTCCATAGGGCCAGAGGACTTCACCGTCTCTGTGAGTGCCCGTTGTTCCGGTGGTTTGACCAGTTCACTACTCCGGCATTGTTGGCAGACCCTTTCCATGACGTTCCTCAGATTCGGATGATAAAACAGGCGCTGCAACCACTGGAAGGTTTTCTCGGGCCCAAAGTGCGTTCCTTTTTCATGCGCTTCTGTAGCCACCTGGTCTACCAGGGACGAGGGAATAACCGTCTGCCAGGCAAGGCTGAGTTCTGATTGGAGGAACGTTTTTCTGTACAGGATACCATCCCGCAACCGTAGTCTTTCCCACTGACACAGCATCTTCAGTATCTAAGGTGAGGCAGACCTCCTCTCGCTTTGGCTAGGCCCCTGTCTAGACACAACCCACCGTCTTAACTGGGCTATCTTCTGATCCTCCTGCTGTATTCGGTCCCACTCATCGTGTGGCTGTTCCAGCAAATTCACATGGGCCTCTTCCTGACCAGTTTCCCGCATAGCTGCCACCGTCCTGGCAGTCTCTCCAAAATCCGGGACTTCCACAGCCTCCAGCTCTTAATACCGACTGGGCGCTGGTTTGCAATAATTCACTCGAGAAAAGGCATCAGCATGAACATTCTCTAATCCTCTCTTGTAGGACATTCTGTATCGGAACTTGGCCATCCGGGCTACCCTACGTGGTTCTAGAGCCCCTAACTTGGCGGTCTCTAGATGAGCCTACAGATTGTTATCTGTGCGCACATGAACTTCTGAGCCAGCCAGATACTCCGCAAACTTCTCAGTCATCGCCCACACCAGTGTCAACAGCACCAGCTTGAATGAACTAAGTTTTCTGTATTTTTCTCCGAGTCATGTAAAGACTGACTGGCGTAGGCTATGACACACTCTTTTCTGTCCTGCATCTGGGATAGCACTGCTCCGAGCCCCAGTGAACTCCCATCAGTGTGTAAGATGATCGGCTGCAAGAAGTTAGCATAAGCCAGCACAGGGGCATCCGTCAAAGCATTCTTCAGGGCTAGGAATGCTTCTCCCTGATGCTTTCCCCACTGAATGTTCCTGTTTTTGGCACACGAGGATACTCCCCTCAACAGCTCCAGAAGAGGATTTGCAAAGCAGGTAAAGTCTTTTACAAAGCGTCGAAAGTATCCGGTGAGTCCCAAGAATGCATGCACTTCTTTCACGGTTTTTGGGGTTGGCCACTCTTGTACCGCAGCAATCTTCTCCTGAGAAGGCTTCACTCCCTCAGCTGAAACAACGTGCCCCAAGTATTCAATCTCAGTCAGGAAAAGGTGACACTTCTGGGACTTCACTTTCACCCCGTACCTCTGTAGCCGACTCAAAACCTGCTCCAGCCTCTGCAGATGCTCTTCAAAGGTGGGGGCAAAGACGATGATATCGTCCAAGTAGATCAAAGTGGCTTCAAAGTTCAGGTCTCCCAGACATCTCTCCATGAGGCGTAGAAATGTTCCTGGGGCATTGGCTAGGCCGAAGGGCATGTGGTCAAACTCATACAATCCCATCAGAAGGATGAAAGCTGTCTTGGCTCGATCTCGTTTGGACATTGGTACTTGTGTCACGATGTGACTGGCCCTGCGTGACGTGACCCGACAATCGGTCGGTCACAAAACCAACAAAGACAAACAAGGGGACACTGGGGACACAATTACAACGGTGGACCCTGCAATAGGGACCAGGGAAATGGACACCTCCTGCACTCTCCTAAGGAAGTGCCCTGAACTCTCCTGACATTCCCTATACAGGTTCTTTCAACCTGTCGCCGACCAGTATAGCTAGGTCCCTCACTTGCCCTGCTCCTATCCCTTACTAGGGAACTGGCAAGTGTAGACACTGGTCCCACTGCTGTACTAGTAAAACACCAAGGAAAAATAACAGACAGGGAAAAACAAACAGCACTTAGGTTTCTCTGTTGTCATGCACCGGACAGCAGAATTAGGCACCCGAACACCTCTTTCAGCTGTATGGCCACTGCAGAAGATAAGCTGCTAACACCACTGCTCCAGATAACTCCTCTCTTTAGAACGGTTGGTTTCCAAAGGACCTGTATTACCAACAGTGAGCTGCAGCACCAGGTGGCCTTAAAAAGGGAGGTGGGAGTGGCACCCACCTGCATAGATAATTAATCACAATGCGGTAACACCAGCGGCCACCGGGGGGGAACACCCACCAGCAAACTAACTAAAGATGTAGGAACACCAGCAGCCACTGGGGGGAAAAACTGACATTAACCCCCGATTGCCAGAAAGGAAAAAAGTTTATATAAGAGCAGCCCAAACTGATAGATCCAAAAATGGATTGTGACGACTTGCCAGTAACAGCTGGCCAGATCTATAGTGGGAAAAGTACCTGGCATTCTCTAGCGCCAACAGGGACTCCTCTATCCTTGGCAGTGGATACGTGTCTCGCACTGTGCAAGCGTTGAGCCAGCGGTAGCCCACACAGAGACATAGGGACCCATCTTTCTTCCTCACCAAGAATATGGGAGCAGCCCACGGGCTTTGACTCTCACGTATCACCCCCTTCCTCAACATCTGTGACAGCATCCCCTTTACCTCTTGGTACATCTGTGGAGGTATCTGGTGGTACCGCTCCCGGATTGGTGCCGCATCCTCGGTGGGTATCTCATGGGTGATGGCTGTGGTGCGTCCGAAGTCGTCTTCATTCTTCGCGAACACTTCCTGGTATTTTCCCAACAAGGCTTCCACCTGGGGCACCTGCTGAGGGGTCAGTTCTGTGAGCTCTGCCCTCATGTGTTCCAGTATCCGTCGCCCCTCTTGCAGCAATCTGGGGTCCGGGGCTGCCTCTGCCTTGACAGTCACTAGCCATGGATCTTCTGACCTTGCAGTCAGCTGTACTGTCTCAGTCAGGATCAGCTCATCTGGGAGACCCAGGATGTAGGCGACTTTACTCTTGGGGGGTAAAGTTACATCAGTTTCCCCCAAATTTAAACATCGTACGAGGACAGTGCCATCCCGCACGGTAGCCAGGGTCAGAGCGACCATTACTCCCGATGGCAATTTGTCGACTCCGCTGGGTTCAATTTGAACCTCCACCCACTCCAGGGGAATATCAGCTCGGACAGGCAGGGGCAGCACAGTCTGTCCAGGGGGCAACACACGATTAATGGAGGTGGGTGACATGACTTTTCTGAGTTCCTTCCCATCACCATATGCTTCCCGGGCCTGAGCTGTCCGTATCAATTGCTGAAAGACCTTCTTCTGAGGGGTTTGATCACTCCATTGCTGCAGGAACTGCTCCGGGGACTCGTTAAACAGAAGGCTCCCGAGATCATTAAGCACATTCATGCCCAGGGTCACGATATGGTCCTTAGCTGTTTCTCCATCCACCAGTATTATGCCCCTTCTTCCTACATCTTTACCGCAGACTTCTATGTTCATTCATACCACCCCTGTAACCGGAAAGGGTAAGTGGTTAGCTGCCATAAGTTTGATCACTGGGCCCCATTCTGGCCGCAGTGCCTCCGTGAAGTGATGGCGGAAATATCCTTAAGGCATGGTGGTCACTTGTGAGCCAGTGTCTACCAGGCACCGTACTGCTTTTCCATTGATTTCTGCCCAGACCAGGGGACACATGGAAACAAGGCTGGTGGGACTTCTGCTACTCTTCCTCCAACCTTCATGCTCCGGGCGGCGTCCCTTGGGCTCGGAGCTATCTAGTTTAACGGATGGCGCGGGGATGGTTGGCTCCGCTGGGGACACCACCAGGCGGTGTGGCCGGGCTTTCCACAGGTATAACTCGTACGAGGGCTTCTCCTCCGGGTAGTATCAATCTCACGTCAGTGGGGAGCATCTCTGTCCTGTACCATAGGGACGTGCTCTATCGCCCGAGTTCTTCTTGAGGCCACCATTTCTTCACAGACCTGTCTAATCTCCATCTTCAGGTCTTCCACTCATTGAGGGATAGTGTCCATCGGGGTGGTTACCTCCCTGCTCCGCACCTTCCCCACTGGCCCTGACACTACCTGCTCTTGCTCTCATGCACGTACCTCACTGCCAATTTCAGAGAAAGCTATTTCTGGCTTTACCCGCATGTGCTCTCGCAGGGCCTGTTTCACCAATATGTCACGCAAACCCATCACCAGCTGGTCCCGGAGCACAACGTCAACTGAACCTACACCTACGCTGTCCTTCCGTTTGATGGCAATATGGAGCTCTTGCAGGGCGTTCATAAAATGTGTCACAATCTCCCCCTCTCTTTGCACCACATGCGCAGTTCTCCTACATCAGTGGGATCCCCATGCGTCTCCTCAAGTATGCGCAGCACTTTGTCCAGGGTATCTCTTTTTCGGAGGGACCTAAGCATAACAGATTCCCATGCCTCCCCTTCCAGGGCAATTAATGCAATCTCTGCCTCCAGGGCCGGTGTCATGGGATGCATAGGCATCAGTCCCCGGATACACTCCGTCCAACTCCACAACATCACGTTACTTCTAGTAAACTTTGGCAGATTATTCAACATGGCTCCCAGGGAAATGCTAGACCTGGGGCCTCCCCCAACTGCTTGATCTGCCCCGTCCACGCTACTGTGTGACCTCCTGCCGACTACGCCAAATGTAATAAACATGCAGGTGCTGGTATGTCACCACGGAACCGAGACAGATCAAAAGTTAAAGGGTTTTATTTACAGGGATATGATACTCCTCGCAGGGAGAAAGCAGTGGGGGTTAATGTGGTTTTAAAGCCGTATATCAAACAGTCAAAAAGAATAACAGATAGAAACAGGTGTTCTTGGAACTTATCAGTCTGCTGAGTACTTGCTTGTAGGGTAATCTTCTCCTGTGTCGGTGCCGTCAGCAGCGGCACTTGTCGTCTCTCTAGTCGCTGTAGGCTATGCAGTCTCTAAGGACCCACAACAGGGGTCTTGGGGGTTAATGAAGAAAGGCAGGGGGAACACAAGGCATTCCGGGTGCCCCCTGCTCTGAGTCTATGCTCCAAAACTAAACAGTCTCTCCGCAGGAATCAAGGGCTCTGTGTCTCTATAAGTCTCTCAACAGGAGTCAGGGGCTCTGCACCAACACCGCAGGTGCCGGTGTAGGGTCAGTAGGGCGAGCTGGAGAGGTGGTCCCTCTTCTTACCGCGCAGAGACGAAAACAGAGACACGATGAGGCAGATTCTGGGTGCAACAGGTCCAAGTTTATTGTTCACCGTCCGACTGACGGTCCTCGCAGCACACCGCGATATCTCTCTCTCAGCCCTCCGTGTCCAGGGCCGCTTCAACACCGTACGTTACACTAGGGACGTATTTATACGTACCGTCCCGTCTCACACTGTGACAATCCTGACAGCTCAGTCACTGTGGCCGCCTTAGGCCCGTACACCATCAGCACTTTACTGGCCAGTTTCGTCGTTACACATACGGTGTCCTTCACCCAGAGCCTCGTCTCTGCTGCGGTCCTTTCCTGTCAGGACCACCCCCTGACGTTTCCTCTCCTCAGTCCCCTTGGTCGGATTCTCCTCAGGGCACACAGACTGGCGTAGTCCTCCTGTCACCTGAGCTCCCCCTGGGGACTGGAACTTTCTGGAACCCTCCCTCAGTATTTATAACTCCCCCGGTTCCTTGAAACTGTCACTCTAACTGTCACCACGCCCCCCATGACCAACGGTTTCTAAAGCCCTAAGCTGCTGTAAAGTCCTTTGCTCACACTCCACCCTGCCATCTAATGGTCATCCCAAGGTACTGCACGTCCACTACACTTTCCTAGTTGTTTCCCCACTGTAATCACTGACTCCTACCTACACTGTGCAAACCTATCTTTCTTCACTCTGACTAGTCCGTCCGTCCGTCAGGTCACCTTCCCTACACTCCCCCTTCCTTTGTCCATTGTCGTCCTCGACAATCGTCATCCCTGCCTTCGTCGTTCTGAATCTACACCTACATTCTGTTGTCGGACCAGAAGTTGAGCCAAACCCACTATCTGCGGGGGCCGAACTATACTGGGAGCACTATGCTCTGAGCAGCCTACTGCTACTCACCAGCGCGCACGCCACATGACAACGTCTTTCAAATTGGGCAAGGTACACCCGTATTCTCTCTACGGCGTGTATCTTTCCCCTACTCTCCCCTACTGTTACCTTTCACTATCCGGTACGCCATGATCGAGGCCAGTCACCTACCAGATCATTGCCGGCGCCCGCCTTTCCTTCTTCAGGGGTGTCCGTGGTGTTGGGGACCTGACCTAGGATGGCTGTCTTTCTCATGTCTTCCCACTCATTTTCCTTCTTTCAATTACATGTCATGGTCGGCGTCCTGGTCTCCCAGACCACAACTCTTAGATCCCTACCGGATCTCACACTTTCCTTTGGTCCCGCAGACCTTCCCTTACCCGGACCTGTTGCATTTTACTTTGGCATATCATACAATAAACAACTTTATAATAGCACAAGTACCCATTTTTATATTATTTTTTTTTTCATTTTCTTTTGCTTTAAAACTCAACGTTCAACAATAAACATCGCCAGTACTCCTTTTCCCTCCCCCTTCCTTGGACATGAACACTCCCTCTTGTCTTCGTATCCCCGTTCTGTCAAGTTTAAAAAGTAAACACAATCTATCCTGTAAGAGGAACATAGAAAAACAGACATAAAAATCACAGATAAACATTTCTTTTTTTTTTAAAAGCTGACCGCGAACTGTCCTTTTGACCTGTACAACGGTGCAACGAACTCCTGACAGTTCAATCCTCCTTTCGGTGGTCAGTAGTATGGGACCCCACAACCGTGGAGCTCTCAGGATGCAAGAAGTGTCCCTTTCTGCAAGATAGTATAAACGAGCCGTCCAGGGGGTCGTGCAGCCGCCATGCCAGCCTCTCCCCTCTCATGGAGCAGGTTCCAGACTTCCTGCCCCCTGGCCCTCTTCTTCTCTATAACTCCTGCGACCCAAACAGAGGGTCCGGCATGAGCCCTGGAGTCCGGTGGGCGGGACTTAACCGAGGAAGGACGTGGATCAGAGGCGGCAGATGATTCCTGCGGCTCAACAGCCGCTGGGGCCAGGTGGCAAATGGGGACAACCGGGTCCTTGGAGGCTGGAATCACAAGGCCCACTAAGTCGGCCGCAGTCGACTTCAGCAGCGGCATAACCGCGGCCTCAGGACAGGCCGCATCCACTACTTCCAATGGAGCCGGAGTAACGGCCGGTTCCAACGACGCAGCTGCTATCAGCAGGGGGAACGCAGCAGCGTCCTCTTTGGATGACTTCCGCACTGGCGGCTCCAGGCGGGGTACCTCAGGGACTTGAGCAGGGGCCTCGCACAACTCTGCATACACCACTGGGCCCGATGTACCCAGGCCTTCCGGTGCGCAGGGGGCAGCGTGCTGCGGCGGAATGATGAGGGCCGCTGGCGGAGGCACTGGTGGTGCCGGGGGTACTCTCACCTTCCCCGGCGCTGCGGCCTCCATCACATCAATACGTGGCTTCACCCGCAGCCTCCGTCCCTCGCTCCACTGTCCAGCGGGTTTTTCCCCTAAACTCGGGGGCTCCGCTGAGAAGTCCTCTGCTGGTATTGGTGGCGGCCGTTTTCGCTGACTCCGCTCAGGCTCCGCTCCCCAGCTCAGCATCCCGCTGCTCTCCCGTGGCTCTGAGGGCGACTTCTGGCACAGCTCCATCCCCTGCCGCCACTGCCACTCTAGGCGGCCGATGCCCCGACACCTGCAGAGTCTCATACCGTCCGTTGGGCAGCACTCGAATGGCATCAGACAGCCGCAGCCAAGTTTTTCTTCTGTGCCACTCCCTCTGTGAGGTGAGGTGTCGGCAGGCCTATCCACCATCCTGTCAGGGTCCAATATATGGAAGCGTCGATTTCCAGGCACATACTGCTTCCTTTTGGGGTACGTTGGAGGGGGTCCCAGTCCATTCTGATCAACTGCAAACACCCGGACCTCTCCTCTGCGCTGAAGCAGCACCGCCATACTGCACAGTCCCTGGTACCACCCCGGATCCTCTGCTGGCCACACAGATCCGCCACAGCGCTCCCCTTTTGTATTCCACAGGTAGGTAATTTGTAATCCACAGGTAATTGTAATCCAAACAGAGTAGTCCAAGTCCTTTGCCATTCTTTGAGGCAGGTCTGCCGCAGAAGATGGGGTGTTAGCGGCGGCGATCCTGCCGACTACGCCAAATGTAGAGTCGGTGATGGGGCGAGCTGGGGGGGTGGTCCCTCTTTCACTACCGCGCAGAGATGACACAGAGACAAGATGGAGGAAGGTACTGGGTGCAACAGGTCCAAGTTTATTTCTTCACTTGCCGTCCGCCTGACGGCCTCCGCAGCACACCGCACATTTCTTCACTTATCGGCCCTCCGTTTCTAGAGCCGTTTACACACCGTACTTTTACAATAGGGACGTACATATGCGTACCGTCCCTCCTTTACTGTTTGATGCTCCTGACAGGTCCGCCACTGTGGCCGCCCTAGGCCCAATAACCAACAGCGCTTTCACTGGTCAGTCGTCGTGTCCAATACGGTATATATCACTCACTGCCTCGTCTCTTCTGCGGTATCTTCCTGTCAGGACCACCCCCCTGACGTTTCCTCTCCTCAGTCCCCTTGGTCGGATTCTCCTCAGGGCACACAGACTGGCGTAGTCCTCCTGTCACCTGAGCTCCCCCTGGGGACTGGAACTTTCTGGAACCCTCCCTCAGTATTTATAACTCCCCCGGTTCCTTGAAACTGTCACTCTAACTGTCACCACGCCCCCCATGACCAACGGTTTCTAAAGCCCTAAGCTGCTGTAAAGTCCTTTGCTCACACTCCACCCTGCCATCTAATGGTCATCCCAAGGTACTGCACGTCCACTACACTTTCCTAGTTGTTTCCCCACTGTAATCACTGACTCCTACCTACACTGTGCAAACCTATCTTTCTTCACTCTGACTAGTCCGTCCGTCCGTCAGGTCACCTTCCCTACACCGGGGCTATGCACGGGGGTCATTGTCTCTGCACGGGGGTCAGTGCGCACCATACAGTCACGGCAGGCTCTGATCTCACGTACTCACAAGATGCAGTCTCTCTGCACAGTCCCCCTGGATTTGTCCTCTGAACGGGAGTTCTCTCTTCTCCCCTGCATGCAGCTGCAACCTGCCCTGTCCCCTGCACACGCTGCTTTGAGCTTTGCGCGCTTTCTGGTATCTCTCCTACCTGTTTCTCTCTCCTCCCAGCAGTCACATGACCAAGCTTGTCCAGGGCAGAAAGTCTTCCCCCTAGCAAGCCTGCTGTTTTGCCAAGTGGTTCCAGATCATGAGTGGAGAGGTAAGCCCCCTCTGAGTCTTCTTGTGCTTCACCCCCTTACACGTACCCCAGTGCGACCTGCTCTCCACTACTGGATCGGGCCCCACGGGTTGCATCCACACTTCCCGTGCTCCTGAGACCCCTTCTACTCCCCTCTGGAAGCTTCTTTCTGTCTGTCTCCTTCAACTTTCCAGGGAGCTGCTCCCTTTCACTTCCTCCTGACGTTTTGCTTAACTCTACACTGTTCTTCCCCCTCTCTTTCTGTTACACTCCACCCACCCCCAACCTCTTTCCTACCCAGCAGGGATGAGGGGAGTCCCTGCTAATGTAGTATATGTGGGGTGTGAATGTTGAAGTCCTGTTGGGTGCTCCCTCCTTACCTGAGAGTGGGATACCACACCTCTGGGTGAGGTGCAGTACCTCTGTGGCGACTGAACCCTCAGGGCGCCACATAGTCCCATCCAGGTTCACACGATCCACCCATAATACATAATATATGTTAAGAGCCAGAGCACAATGGGTAATCCATGCTAATATCAAACCTTAAATATTAAAAAAAAATCATTATATTAAACTCCATCGTTATAATTACAAGGACCTAATCCTGCAAGGATATCTCAGTGTTCTCTCACTGATATAATATATCCCATATAAATAGCATAGCACAAAGTATCTCAATAATATGGAACTACCCATAAACAGTACACAAATTACATATAGAATAATTATCACCATAGAATGGAACATTATCTATTTCAAAATTGTTTAAAGAATTAAATCTTTATAGGAAATAAAGTGATGAAGGTCAAATAAATGCATCAGTATTAAATAGCATTACCCATAATAAATAATACCACGATAGAGGAAAATAACATAAAAGTCAATAATCATGAGATAAATTAATCTAGGGACACATCTCACATCTTAAATACTATATATAAACCAACCCTACATCATACATATCCATAACATTAGTACAATGATATAGCATGAGGATCAAAAATTGTCCTGACAGTAAATCATACCTATACCATTATCTCTTAAATGGACACATCTTCATATAAATATACTGAAGGGATTAAAAAACGGGTAGAAACATCCATGCTCTCACATCAATTTATACCACCCGTGGTCCAACTTAATCATTAGAAGAAAAATCTGAGGTAGATTTAAAAGAGTTAAAAACAATACATTGAGAAAAGAAGATAAGAATCATCCCAAATATCATCAGCTAGAGATCACTATTAAAGCAAACAGCTTTGTTGGTTATATTCAATGTTCTTACCTTTGGGTCTTAAAGTTTCCAAATCAAAAATCCATTTTAATTTCTTCTTTTTCAATAGTTCAACCCAAACACTCCCGTCTTATCACAGGAACATCATCTATAACTCTAAAATGTAGCTGGTTAACCAAATGGCCCATCTCTTTAAAATGTTTAGGTAAAGGAAGTTCAACCAGCCCAGTCCTAACTGTACTCTTATGCTTACTAATCCTAGCTCTTATTTCCATGGTGGTCTCCATCTACATAGAGGAGACCACAAGGACAGCATATTGTATACACCACAAAACTACTTGTCCAAGTATTACACTTATGGATAGTATATTGTTTCCCTGATTGTGGATGAAAAAAATGACATCCCTTGAGCATATTGCCACAACAGGCACATCCAAGGCAGGGAAAATTTCCCAAACTTGGGCGACTCAAGTTAACTTATAAATCCATTTTAGAACTACCAATATCAGATTTAACCAACTCATCTTTTCAATTCCTGCTTCTAAACGAGAAAAGTGGTGGTAGCTTGAACTCCTCAATATACATATGACCCCTTTCCAATAGCGACCAATGTCTCCTGATAATACCAGAAATCCTTTTGCTCAAGCCATTATAAGTTGTTACAAAGAGTATCCTCTTAATCTCTCTAACCGGTTTCCTAGAAACCAAAAGTTCATTTCTAGACATATACAGTATAAAGCTCATTGTTTAAACTCTACAAGATTATCTTTAGGGTAGTCTCTAGCAAGAAACTTATCACACATCTCATCTAAACGTTGATCAACTAGTGTATCACAAGAGACCACCCTTCTGACTCTTAGGAGTTGACTCCATGGTAATGACTCGATCATTTTTCTTGGATGCTCACTGGAAAAATGCAGCATATAATTCCTATCCATTGCTTTCACAAATAGGTCTGTGTGCAAAGCACCATCCCTTTTATAAACTAATGTATACAAAAACTCCATCCTCTCCAGTGATGAATCCATAGTAAATTTAAACTCTGGAAAAATATCATTAAGAGAATGGTGGAAGGCATTGAGATCCTATTTACTGCCATCCCTCACAAAAAAGATGTCATCAATGTAACGCCACCATCTCCTCACGTAGCGCCAAAAAGGTGACTTATACATGTGTTAACCCTCCAGGACAACAATGTAGATGTTAGCATAAGTACGAGCCACATTGGACCCCATGGCTGTTCCACGAAGCTGGATGTAGTAATCATCATCGACGAAATAATTCCTTCCCAGGATGAACTCCAACAGCGCCATTGTGAACCATGCACAGTCTGGCACCATGTCAGAGCCGGCAAGCATCACATCAACTGCAGAAAAGCCTTTATCATGCTCAATAGAAGTGTACAGAGACACCACGTTAAATGACACCAAAAAAGTTAAATCACCAACCTGTACACCCTCCAAAGATTTGATGATGTGTTGCCCTCTTTATGCCATCTTCAGTGCTTAAAGAGGGCAACACATCATCATGTAGCAATTTCAGATATCTAGTGGCATTGAGGTTTCCATTGATGAAGAATGGCCCCACTATCTTTGTACCCCATATACCACACCATACCTATGGGTGTCAGGTCTGAGCATTCCTATATGAACAGTTTTATGGAACGTGGATTGATCATCATGGGCCAGTTGAATGGCCACTGTTATGAATGAGTCACCATAGGAGGCAAAAACAGAAATACTAGCTAAGTCCAGAAAACCAGAGAAGTTGGCAGCTATCGGATTGCAGACCCCTGAACCTATCAACAACAACTAGCAGTAGCCGTGGGGGGTTCCTACGGTGCCCTAGACCCCTCGATCACAGCCGGAGAACTAAATAGCCTAAAGACAGAAAGGGAAATCTAAACTGCCCCAGAGCAGACCCCAAAGCAATAGGCAGCCCCCAACATATAATGACGGTGAAGCAAGATGAAAAAACACTAACGCAGATAGAAAGATAGGCTGTGCAAATGATGGGGCCCAAGCTAACTAAATAGGACAGGATAGAAAAGCTGCTGTCTGCAATCCGCACAAAAACCCTATCAAAACATGAGCCAACAGACTGATAGGGAAAAAAAGTCCTGAAGACGTTAGGCTTCAAAAGACTATATCAGTACTCAGGTATTTTCTGAAGACAGAGCAAAAAGGCAAAAAAGAATTCAGCTCACCCCAGCAGGGAATGGCAGAAATCAGAAAAACAATGCAAAACATAACTAAAACACAAATGCAAAAAGCAGAGCAGAAAACTTAGCTTTTGAGGAGCAGGAATCAGACTGGTCTCCTAGAATCCCTCAGATAAATCACCAGCAAGGCAGAAGGATGTCGGCTGCCTTATATCCAGTCAGCAATTCCAGTCACCCAGTCATCATCATCCTGCTCAGGTGCTTGGTCATCAGCCTCACTACCTTCCTTCACCAGAAGAGGGAGTTCATCAGACCTCAATGGTGAAGGGGAGAATGAACTCACAACAGGCCACCAAGGTCTCCCGATCTCACCCCCTTAGACTTTTAACTTTGGGGTCATCTGAAGGCAATTGTCTAGGCGGTGAAGATACGAGATGTGCAACATCAGAAACAAAGTATACTGTAAGCCTGTGCTAGCATTTCTTCTGCGGTGTTGCTATCAGTGTGTCAAATGTGGGAGAAGAGGGTTGCATTGACAATCCAACACAATGGGCAGCACTTTGAACACATTTTATAAGTGGACATAAACTTGTAAATAACTCATGAAAGAATAAAGTTATGTTAAAACCAAGCACACTATTGTTTTTCTTGTGAAATTCTCAATAAGTTTGATGTGTCACATGACCCTCTTCCCATTGAAAAATATAAAGTTGGATCCAAAATGGCTGACTTCAAAATGGCCGCCATTGTCAATACCCATCTTGAAAAGTTTCCTCCCTCCTATATACCAATGTGCCACAAACGGGAAGTTGATATCACCTACCATTCCCATTTTATTTAGGTGTATCCATATAAATGGCCCACTCTGTACAACATAACTATATATATATATATATATATATAGCAGCCATTCAAGAACTTGGAAGCAGGCGCAGGGTATTAGCTATCCTCTGTAACCCCTTACATGTGCATTGGAACAACATGAAAAAAGACGAAAGAAGAGACAAATTGGACATAATTTCACACAATACCACAAAATTGGGCTAGACAGAATTGTTGGTATATTTAAAAAATTGTGTTCAAACTCACCTGTGGCAATAACAGGTGTAGGCAATATGAAAATCACACCTGAAACATTGTGTGCCTGTGTCACACATCATTGACAACAGAAAAAGGAAAAGGAAACTGTCTGAAAAATTAAGCACCAAAATTGTTGAACTATATCAACAATCTCAAGTTTATAAGTCCATCTCAAGAGAACTTGATGTTCCTTTGTCCACGGTGTGCAACATAATCAGGAAGTTTATAACCCATGTCACTGTAGCTAATCTTCCTGGGTGTCAACAGCAGAGAATTGTCCTGCATGCTCATGGTGCATCAGTGTTATTGTGAACTATCCAACGACATTTCAATGAAATGAAACGCTATTGCAGGAGACCCAGGAGGACCCCACTACTGACACAGAAATATAAAAACGCTAGACGGTAGATATTCAAAATGTATGTGAGACTGCAGTTATCCAAAATCCTTCTGAAAAAGTGTCTTGTGGACAGATAGAGCTTTTAGTTAAAGCATACTACTGTTTACAGAAATTGGAATGAGGCCTACAAAGACCTACAGTCAAATATGGTGGAGGTTCAAAGATGCTTTGTGGTTGATTTGTTGCCTCTGGCATTGGATACCTTGACTGTGTGCAAGGCATCATGAAATCTGAAGATTACCAATGGATTTTTGGTCGCAATATAGTGCACAGCGTCAGAAAGCTGGGTTTGCGTCCTAGGCTATGGGTCTTCCAGAAGGGCAGTAACCCAAACATACTTCAAGAAGCACCCAGAAATGGATGGAAACAAAGCACTGGAGAGTTCTGAAGTGGCCAGCAATGAGACCAGATCTAAATTCTGTGGAGAAATCTTAAAAATATTTTTGGGAGAAGGCACCCTTCAAATATGAGATACCTGGAGGAGTTTGCAAAGGAAAAGTGGTTCAAAATTCCAGTTGAGAGGTGTAAGAAGCTTGTTGATAGTTTTTTCTGTGTTTTTTTTTGTTTTGTTCCCATATACCCAAAGGAAATAAACATGTGTATAGCAAAACATGTGTAATTGAAATAATTTTCTGGGCGAAATGCTTCATTTTCTGGAACAATTTCAAGAGTACCAACAATTTCAGTCAAGACTGAATTTCTGGACCTGTCATCTGGTGAGGTGATTGTACTAGATATCTTACTGTTTGCTAATTTTAGTGTAAAGTAGAAATTGCTTCTGCATGCTATGCGATGTGTATCACTCTTTAGTGTCTTTCAAAGTTTGTAAGATATGGATACCAGTGTCTTTGTAATCTCTCTCTCTGGATCAGACCTTTGATCTCTTTTACTTCAAAACAAGAGAGACGACTGTCAACTGCACTTTGTTTATTTCCAACCATATCACAGTGGTTACTGATTATTTTAGTACTAGATGGAAGCAGCATCATACCTCTACGGATAGTCCAGACTTCAGGAGAAGAATCTACGGATAGTTCAGACTTCAGGAGAAGAATCTGCAGATAGTCCAGACTTCAGGAGAAGAATCTACGGATAGTCCAGACTTCAGGAGAAGAATCTACGGATAGTCCAGACTTCAGGAGAAGAATCTACGGATAGTCCAGACTTCAGGAGAAGAATCTACGGATAGTCCAGACTTCAGGAGAAGAATCTACGGATAGTCCAGACTTCAGGAGAAGAATCTACGAATAGTCCAGACTTCAGGAGAAGAATCTACGGATAGTCCAGACTTCAGGAGAAGAATCTACGGATAGTCCAGACTTCAGGAGAAGAATCTACAGATAGTCCAGACTTCAGGAGAAGAATCTACGGATAGTCCAGACTTCAGGAGAAGAACAGCAGGACAAGTAAGACACTTTCTGTTTGTTATGAATGTTTGGTTATTAACTTAGCAGTAGCTTTTCTTTGAGCTGCATATTTTCCTCTCTAGTAAATTAGGAATTCAAATTGATAGCTGGTAAAGCTTTTTCTTTCTTATCATTCTTTTGCAGGAGATGTCATTTTCACCCTGTTTGAAAAGTATATATTGGTATAAAATGGTTAAAAATAAATCCTTCTCTCCCCTGAATGAAATAGACTGAGAGCGGTATTTAACATGCGCCAACATGGGGGCGCTTCATTCCACGCGCTATTCGATGAGTCTGTGACATGATCACGGATGCCAGTGTGTTGCCATGACAGTCGGGGGTCTGCTGAAGACCTCTGTGCTTGTCATGAAAATTCTCCAGTAAAAGCCAGCCTGTAGCTGGCGTTGGTAGGCAGTGTCGGACGGGATGAACGTAAAGCCCACCAGAAAACATCATTCTTGGGGCTTACCATCCATTTACTATGTAAATAAGAAAGACTAAAGTCTGCAACAAAAAGGAGAACAGCACTCTGTACATTAAAATAAAGATTACGAAACTAAAAATCAGAGATTTCTTTCATTTTTTTATTACTATTTGGTCTATATACTGGATTTGATGGACTATGTTGGTTAGTAAAATGATCAGAGTGGGAAGGTGTTTTAAAATATTTTAGTGTCAGGGTTGTTTTCTTGCCTCAAAAATTGATTACCCCTCATTATTATTTCACTGCCTACTGCACCATGAGAGTTGTGAAAGCGTTTGTTACCTCCCAAAACAGAAAACACAAAGTGATAGTTTGTGACTGGGGTGGCTGCAAGCCATTATTTTTAGATAAGGAAGTAACCGGCATCCAAAGGACCTTCCCATCCCAAAAGGATCTGCTTTATGGTGTTGGTTTTCTATTGGCTGGCTTGAAACCATTTTATTAAAGACATGAATCCCATGCCAATCCAACATAGTCTATCTAATCTGTTGTAAGGGGCTTACAAGAAATCGATTTTTTGAAAGGGTTTTACAATAAGGCTTACTGACGATCAATCCTTATAAAATATAACTTTTAATAAATAAAGTTTAAAAATAGACACAAAACAAGGTGAAAAGTGCAACTTTCAAAGCATGTACAGTTCAACTCAAAAGTTTACATACCCCGGCAGAATTTTTGCTTTCTTGGCCTTTTTTCAGAGACTATAAAAGATAACACCAAAACTTTTTCTCCACTCATGGTTAGTGGTTGGGTGAAGCCATTTACCCAAAACAAGTAAATGACCCTGATCAAAAGTTCACATACCCCATTTCTTAATACCGTGTATTGCCCCCTCTAACATTAATGACAGCTTGAAGTCTTTTGTGGTAGTTGTGGATGAGGTTCTTTATTTTCTCAGATGGTAAAGCTGCCCACTCTTCTTGGCAAAAAGCCATGAGTTCCTGAAATTACTGGGCTGTCCAACATTAACTGCGTGCTTGACATCTCCCCATAATGGCTCAATGATATGGCCACTCCAGAACCTTCACTTTGCTCTGCTGTAGCCAATGACAGTTCGACTTGGTCTTGCGTTTTAGATCATTGTCATGATGGAATGTCCAAGTATGTCCTATGCGCTGCTTCCAGGCTGATGATTACAAATTTGCCTCTAATATTTGCTGATAATGTGCTGCATTCATCTTTCCTTCAACTTTGACAAAGTTTCCTGTGCCTTTGTAGCTCACATATCCTCAAAGCATGAGCGATCCACCTCCGTGCTTTTCAGTAGGAATGGTGTTGCTTTCATCATATTTGACCTCTCTCCAAATGTGACGTTTATGGTTGTGACTAAAAAGTTCAATTTTGGTCTCATCACTCCAAATTACCTTGTTCCAGAAGTTTTGAGGCTTGCCTCTGTGATGTTTTGCATATTCTAGGTGAGATATTTTGTGGCACTTGCAAAGTAATGGCTTTCTTCTGGCGACTCGCCCATGCAGCCCATTTTTCCTCAAGCGCCTCCTTATTGTGCATCTTGAAACAGCCACACCGCTAGTTTTCAGAGAGCCCAGTAATTCATCTGATGTTATTTGTGGGTTTTTCTTTGCATCCTGAACAATTTTCCTGGCAGTTGTTGATGAAATTTTTGTTGGTCTACCTGACCGTGGTTTTGTTTTTAAAAAGCCCCTGATTTTTAATTTGTTAATCACAGTTTGAATGCTGCTGACTGGCATTATCAATTCCTTGGATATCTTTTTGTATCCCTTTCCTGTTTTATACAGTTCAGCTACGTTTTCCTGTAGATCCGTTGACAATTCTTTCGCTTTCCCCATGACTCACAATGCAGAAACGTCAGTGGCTGGATGAAAAATGCAAGAGTCTGGATCACAGATACTCATTCAGCTTTTATGCGCACACATTGATTACAAGCAAACAGGTCACAGGTGAGGATGTTACCTTCAGCAGCCATTCAAACCCATTTGTGTCAAATCTGTGCATGTTATCAGGCCAAAATCACCAGGATATGAGAACTTTTGATCAGGGTCATTTGAATGTTTTAGGTTGTCATTATGATTTAAAAAGAGAAAACACAGTAGTTTGACAATAAATGACTTCACCCAGCCATTAACCATGAGTGGAAAAAAAGTTTTGGTGTTATCATTAATATTCTCTGAAAAAATGCCAAGAAAGCAAAAATTCTGCCGGGGTATGTAAACTTTTGAGCACAACTGTATTTCTATACATACATATAGAGAGCTAACGAAAACAAAGGGTAGGCTAGTATGATATATCAAGAACTAACACTATACTCCCCTGTCCACAAAGAGATACAATTGATACTACCTTACTGTCTCTATGCGAGTGTCGGCTTAATCTGACAAAAAGAGATGCACAGTATAGAAAACCCATAAAAGTCGATTATAGCATTATATAAGGCCTCATCTGGGAGGATTGTAAAGGTAATGTATAACTAAATTGCCTAGAGAAATAACAAACATCAAACCTGCAATACCTGTGGGCAGGTGATCAGCTATTACATCTGATTATTGCTGTAGCATGCTTAGGAATTATGTGCCACAGTCCATGAAAAACCATTCACACTAAGCCGATGTGAGGAAGGGGTGCGCTAGGCCTAAGTATTAACTCTGCTGTGCACCTACCTATTTGCAGAGGTTGGCATCCTAAGATGACAAGATATGGCGCACCCGCTCGTGCGTCGGCTGCCCCTAAGCTCCTACCAAATACCCTTGTGCAGAGGTATAGTCAGGAAAAGAGGGCCAGCCTGGTCTGTATCTGCTTATGTCAGTCCTTAGAACCATGAAATAAGGTACTAGATAAAACAAGGGAATAAAAAATGGGGCAGGAAGGAAGGTAGGGTTTTGTATGATAAAGTGACAGAATGGAGTAACAGGCACACCTCTATATTCACTGCAATAACCAGTCAATGCAGATTGCAATAGAATGAAGTAAACACGATATACAAATAATATTAAACTTTCCCATTGGCGTTATACATATAGGACAAGAAAAATAACACTGCTCATGAATGATAAGCAATGAGCACTATGCAAACCAGGAGCAAAGCATGGACAGATAGGTCACATGGCCTGATGAAGGAGGCCTGATGGCAGACATTCAAATGTGATCAGAGAATGACTTATCTGTTTAGATACGTTGCTCCAGGCTAGATAGATGGTGCCAAATTCAACTTCAATGTGTTTTCCCCATGGCTGGGTTCATCATGAGATGCAAACATATTGGCACATGGCAGAGGATCAGTGTCCTTAGGATGAGGCTGTTGCAACAGCCAATATCTTTGCATCTCCTGATGAACCTAGCCATGGGGGAAACGCATTGAAATTTAATTTGGCACCATCTATCTTAGCCTGTAGCAACATATCTGAACAGATAAGTCATTCTCTGATCACATTTGAATGTCTGCCATCAGGCCTCCTTCCCTAGGGGAGGCCATTGACCTATCTGTCCACGCTTTGCTCCGGGTTTGCATAGTGCTCATCGCTTACCATTTATGATCAATGCAATTTTTCTTGTCCTATATGTATAACGCCAGTGGGAAAGTTTAATATTATTTGTATATCATGTTTACTTCATTCTAT
Organism: Dendrobates tinctorius; assembly: GCF_039654945.1. Lineage (NCBI taxonomy): Eukaryota > Metazoa > Chordata > Amphibia > Anura > Dendrobatidae > Dendrobates > Dendrobates tinctorius. The sequence goes on from NW_027361697.1 coordinate 35,164,682, forward strand.
TGCAATCGGTATTGACTGTTTATTGCAGTGAATATAGAGGTGTGCCTGTTACTCCATTCTGTCACTTTATCATACAAACCCCTACTCTCCTCCCTAATTGAGATGAGCGAACATCGCTGGCTCCCGCCTAATTCGGCAAGCTATAGTGCTGCATCAGGAACCCGGTTACCTGGAGCGCTCCTGATGATCAGCTTTTCAGCGTCGCAGCTGCATGTGTTGTGGCTGTGTGACAGTCACAACACACAGGCTCTTCATGCATGTGCTGTGACTGTAACACAGCCATGACACATGCAGCTACGACACTGAAAAGCTGATTATTGGGAGTGGTTATCCGGGTTCCCGATGCAGCTTCTTAGGTAAGCACTATAGCTTGCCGAATAAGGAGGGAGCCGACGATGTTCACTCATCTCTACTCCCTAACCCATTTTTTATTCCCTTGTTTTATCTCGTACCTTATTTCATGGTCCTAAGGACTGACATTAGCAGATACAGGCCTGATTGGCCCTCTTTTTCTAACTATATGTCTGCACAAGGGTATTTGGTGGGAGCTTAGAGGAAGCCGACGCACGAGCGGGGGCGCCATATCTCGCCATCTTAGGATGCCAACCTCTGCAAGTAGGTTAGTGCGCAGCAGGGGTAATACTTAGGGCTAGCGCACCCCTTCCTCACATTGGCTAAGTGTGAATAGTTTTTCATGGACTGTGGCACATAATTACTAAGCATGCTATAGCAATAATCAGATGTAATAGCTGATCACCTGCCCACAAGTATTGCAGGTTTGATCTTTGTTATTTCTGTAGGCAATTTAGTTATACATTACCTTTATTATCCTCCCAGATGAGGCCCTATATAATGCTATAATCGACTTTTATGTGTCTTCTATTCTGACTGCATCTTTTTTGTCAGATTAAGCCGACACTCGCATAGAGACAGTAAGGTACTATCAATTGTATCACTGTTGTGGACAGGGGAGTATAGTGTTAGTTCTTCATATATCATACTATCCTACCTTCTGCTTTCGCCCTCTATATGTATTTTTATAAATACATGCTTTGCACGTTGCACTTTACACCTTGTTTTGGGCCTATTTTTAAACTTTACTTATTAAAAGTTATATTTTATAAGGGTTGATCGTCATTATGTCAAATCCGATGTAAAAGAAACTAGAAACCTACAAAAATAACTACAAAAAAGTAAATTAGAAGAATGAAAGAAATCTCTTATATTGCAGCACTAACAAGCTTCGGACCTCAGGTCGCAGTCATCTATGTACAGTAAGTGCTGTTAGTGAACTCCACTCCTCAAAACAGAAGCGTATGTAGCAAACAAGAAATATAGGGGATCATTACAAATGCAATTTCAGGAATATCTTTACAAAATGTATTAAGAAATATGAGAACAGGGCAACACACAAATAAAACAAATGTACTGCACAAAAGTGTCATGTAATAGAGTGGACCCACAATCCCCTACTTACCCAAAAATGCAGAAAAGCAACCAGTATAATGAAGTGTTGGCAGCGGATTAATCAGGATACTCTCCAAGCGTGTGACAACAGAGCTTCTTTATTCAGGAACAAACAGGAACAATATGTGAGAAGCTTAATATATCAGGAATAAATCATTTGTGTGTCTATCTGTGCAGCATCTACAGCAGGCTGCTTCTCTCATACACAGACAGCAAAACAGGAAATACAGTCACATGCTCTCCCTGTGTGAGCGTCTGGGAGATTTTTTTTGTTTTTACTAATCTAGCAACTAAACACTCATAGACAGGAATGGAGTTGTTGCACCAAATATATTCCACCATAAAAAATACTAGGTCAGTATACAAAGAAGTGCAATGGCAATAAATGAACTTTTAGGGGGCATTTTGATCTGTGATTCGGATCAAAAATTGGGATATATTCATAATTATTTTTCTTTGCAGATGCAAATGAACAGAGTTGTGAACAGCCTCATAAAATATAATGTTCAATCTGAGAAAAACGTGGATACAATACATATGTGAAAATGTATGTCCGAATAAGGCTTTTGGATGGGGATCACAGAAACCCATCGTGTGTCACCCGCCCTATTTTTTCTGTGTCTACTGAAGGTTTGGTCTTAAATAATGGATATTGACACGGTAATAATTTACCCAAATATTACATACAGTAAATAATATCCTGCTGTAATTGTTACCAAGTTTTCCTTGGTTTCATAATGAACTGCACTGGGAATCAGTGCTTAAAAGCAGGTACAGCACAAGTGCTAGATTTGCATTGCATTCAGCGTTTCAAATCATTACAGTGCAATGTAAAAATTCCACTTTGTGTCAATTCCATGTGACAATCTTCACTGTGGATTTAAAGAAAAGCCAGGGAACCCATAAGGTGGACAGGCCTCATGACAAGTTTAGGCTACTTTCACACTTGCGTTTTTTTGCGCTGCGTTTTATACAAACGCATTAAAAAAACGCATACAAATACTGCGTTTTTTTTCAGCCTTTTGAGTGCGCAAGAAGAAAAAAACGCAGCGTTTGTATGCGTTTACATGCGTTTTCAATTCATTTGCGTTTTTTAGGACATTGTTTGTCTTCCCACAAAAAAAATCTAGATAACAATCTTGCAACACACGCCACCAATGGGACATCAGTGGTGGTGTGGTATAGTAATATATAGACCCTGTCTACAGCCGTATTCTTCACATTTGCTTGATTTTTCTCGTGTCAACATGGATCTGCGCTGGAAGAGTTTTCACTTCAACTTGGATTTGGACATCGCGATGACTAGGGTATATGCAGTTGCTTGCCATGAACAAAGGAAAAGAGAGAGACAGCGAAGATGGCAGCGGTGGCGTTTGTGGATACATCCGATTGTTGAACTCCTGGAGAGCCGTGGGGCGTACCACACTCTCTACAGCGAGCTACAGGCAAACCTGGATAAATTTACAGATTATATCCGGATGTCCCAAGAAAGTTTCAGGGATTTTCTTGCTCGTGTCCAAGAATCCATCCGGAGACAGGACACACAGCTCCGTCGTGCGACTCCTCCTGAGGAACGGCTCCTGGTGACATTACGGTATGTAATATTTAAAAACCAAGGGGGGATGTCTGCATTTTTTTGGGGGGGGACATGTATTATTCAAAACCGGGCCTAATTATTTTTCGTGAATGTGCTAATTTTTTTTTATTGTTTTAAAAAACCATATACAGAAATATTAATTTTACTTCTTTCTCTGTTTCGCAGATTCCTGGGGACTGGAAAGACCCTATCTTCACTACACTTCCAGTACCGTATTGGAATCTCCACCTTGTCTGGAATTGTTGCGGACACCTGCCGGGCTCTCTGGAACGTTCTTTGTCCAGAATTTATGCCCCTGCCCACCGTTGACAAGTGGATGGAAATTGCTGACAAATTCTGGACAGTATGCAATTTCCCCAACTGTTTGGGAGTGGTGGATGGGAAACACATACGGATCATCAAACCCAAAAGAACTGGATCGGAGTATTATAATTACAAAAAGTACTTTTCAACAGTACTCATGGCCATTGCGGATGCCGGATGTATGTTTGTAGCAGTGGACATTGGAGCATTTGGCCGTGGTAATGACTCCCAGGTTTTTAAAAACTCAGACATGGGCCGGAGGTTGTATGGCAACCAATTTAATTTCCCTATGCCACGGCCTCTTCCCCACACCGAAGCTCCGCCACTGCCATTTGTAATGGTTGCGGATGAGGCTTTTCAAATGTGCGCAAACCTACTGAAATCCTACTCCAGCCGTGACTTGGACCACACCAAAAAAATCTTTAATTACAGGCTGACCAGGGCCAGAAGAACTGTAGAGCGTGCTTTTGGGATTCTTGTCTCCAGATGGCAAATTCTCGGCACAGCCATTAATCTTAAACTTGAAACAGTGGATGAGTTGGTGAAGGCGTGTGTGGTTCTACATAATTTTGTGATGGCTAAAGAGCACCCGACCTTTGAACTTGATGATGCTGCTCCTAACCCATTGCCTGAATTCACTCAGCACCCTCTCAGGTCATCCGTTGAAGTTTGTCAAATGAGGGACCAATTTGCGGCCTACTTTATCTCTAATGTAGGACAGGTGCACTGGCAATATGAAATGGTGTAAAAATGTTTTCGTGTGTGTATGTTAATAAATAACCTGTTTTGATACCTGTACCGAGTGCACTATGTCTTTTTACACTCCATTAAAATAAACAACTTCCCATGTAAAGTATACCTGTGAATTAATGATGTTCTCACACCTGGGCAGGTAACTACACATACGAGTTAAACTGCAGCATCGCTAGTTTTCGTGAAATATATTGGTACGTAAGCGATGCTGCAGGTTAAAAATCATATGTGTATTAACCTGTCCATGATTGATAAATAGTTATGATACTAGGCCTGGGTATTGGAGATATGACGTGTATTTTACCCATCAGTTGATTGAACACACACTTAATAAGAGTATGTTGCTAATTACAAGGTATATCTATCATCCCCCTGGCCTAGTATAACAATAAGTGAAATGAGGATGGTAAAAACAGCTCATCCTCAAAACACTTAATGACACCTTGCAAAGTTGAAGGCGCATTGTGTGTACGGTGCAGTGTGTGTAGGCGGCGGAAAAAATATTAATCAAACTATGTTATGGTAAACCAGAAAATCAAATTTATTTTTAACCAAAAAATTATAAAAAACTTTATTTTTTTCGGCGTTTGGTGGCAGATGGTTGCAAGTTGGGGGTGTGCAGTGAAGATGAACAGCTTATAGTGGATGAAGGTGTTCTAGGGGACGGGGCAACAAAACTTGTGGGGGAAGGGAGGCCAGTGATGGCAATGGAACTAGACACACTAGGAGGAGAGGACAGAGGTTCAGCGACAGTGGTCCTAACCGTTTTTTGTCTCCTTAAACTGGCCTGCCTGGACCTCCTTGGGCCCAATGCCCGCCTTGATTGTTGGCCCCACCTGGAACTTGGGGCAAATAAGGAATGTAGGTCCCCCATCTGCTGCTGTGGCTGCTTCTGCTGTACCTGCTGCTGTGGCTGTGGCTGCTGCTGCTGTGGCTGCTGTTGATGCTCTGTGGTGGCGGTGGAAGTGCTTGTCCTTGCAGGAGGACTGGTGGTGGCAGTGATGGTCCATGTTTGCGGAGTGGTGGTGGCAGGGCTAGTACATGTTATAGTGCTGTTGGCAGTGCTGTTCCACGTTTGAGGAGTGGTCACGATGGCTGTGCTCCAAGCATGCATGGGGTGGCGGTGGTGCTCCAGACAGAAGCAGCGCTTGCCATGGTGGTGTTGGTGAAGTGACCAGCAGCACTCAGACTTGTGGTGGTGTAATGGTGGGTGTCCTGGCTTTCAAAGCCATCCATCTATTCAATAGAGGTGTCCGTGCAGTGGTATGCAGCACAAGTCGGTAGTGAGGTGAAGCGAGTCAATGGTGGCACAGTTGGAAATGACACCACTGACTGCTGCTCGTACCGATTATGCTGCATAGCCTGCAAGAAAGCATTGTTGCAGGCCTGCAGCACACTCAGCTGTTGCTTAGGACTTTTCAATTTTACTAAAAAACTGGTGCGCTGGTCTGTTGAGGTCGGCCTCCCGACTCCAGACGGTCAAGGCGCTGTTTGACAGAGTGGAAGCGGTGTTCCATGTGGTTAAAACCACGTTCCATTAGTGAAAAACCACTTTCCACTCTGTCTGACAGCGACTTGAGGCTGACATTAAAGGCCTCGCTCAAGTGCATAAACTCGGGCAAGACATTCCTGTCCAAGGCCCTCTGCCGCTGGCGGGTAGTGCCTGCATAACCAGTGGCAGAGATCTGGGACAGGGAAACACCTGATTGACCAGCTTCCTGGTCATCAGCTGTCCGTGTTGCAGATGTGCAAGGTGCTTCCTGGCTGTCGGGTGTCTGAGACGGGTCCGAGGTCGTCTGGTGAAGGACCGCTCCAGGGCCAGGTTGCAGGGTGCTGCTCCAGGTGCTGTTGAAGAAAGGAAAAACATTACTATCATGCATTTACAATAATCATCAGCTGTGGAATAGAAAAACACAGATTAATAAAAATAAAAACCCAAAAATTATAATACATACGCTCTGGTGGCAAGGACCAGACTTAGGTACTGCAAAGCTTGATAGTACCGGTATTTTGTTCTGGTCCTTGCCGCTGAACCACTGCGAACATGCCCCTCAGCACGAACATCAGTGTTGAAGCGGTCCTTGATCGAGCGCCAACGTGTTCGGACTTTGTTCACTGTTGGAAAAACAAACAAACAACATTTAACAATTGTGTATGATGCACGATATATGCTATCACTAAACCCAACAGTGCCATCACGGACAAGAGTCAATGCTGCACAATACAGCAATACAATACCAAAAGCAGTCACTGTTGAGCCAGATGACACTGTTGGGTTTCCTGCTAGAATATATCTAGCACGAAACCCAACAGTGCCATCACAAACAAGAGTCAATGCGGCTCAATACAACAATACAATACCCAAAGCAGTCACTGTTGAGCCAGATGACACTGTTGGGTTTCCTGCTAGAATATATCTAGCACGAAACCCAACAGTGCCATCATGAACAACAGTCAATGCGGCACAATACAGCAATACAATACCCAAAGCAGTCACTTTTGAGCCAGATGACACTGTTGGGTTTCCTGCTAGAATATATCTAGCACGAAACACAACAGTGCCATCAAGGACAATAGTCACTGCGGCATAACAGAGCAGGGAAATACTTACTAAACGACTTTTTGGAGGTTGCAGTGGTGCTGTCCCAGCCATCCATCAACGCTGCGGCCACCTCATTCCATAGCCGCTGGGTCACCACATTGTCCTTGTACAGCCGGTCACAGCTGTCCCACAACGGGGCACGCTCCTGGACCAGGCGGATAAGGTGCTCATTATCCAGGTAGACGTCTTCATCCCGTTGTGGAAGCTAGACAAAAAACATTCATTAGAATATTCGAATTTTGTGTGAATAAAAAGTTAAAAAAGATCCAGAAAAGAGGAAAGATAGAAGATAAAAATAAAGGACATTACAAATCATTTGATACTTACATTCCGTGTCACCATTGGGACTTGGCTTGGCTGCTCATGCTGTTCGCCCTCACTAGTCGTGTCCGCTGAAGATGACGATGTCTGAAAAAAAAACAACAAACGTTAGAGATTTTGAGAAGCAGCAGATACACTATGTTCCAAATTATTATGCAAATTGTTTTTAAGTATCATAGCATTTTTTTGTTTTTTTTAATGAAACCCATTAATGGTATTGTGTCTCAGGGTTCTTTGACTACTGAAATCAATCTCAGATACCTGTGATAATTAGTTTGCCATGTGAGCCCAATAAAAGGAAAACTGGATGTTCCACACTATTGAACAGGCAACAGTTTTCAAGTAACGAGGGGAAAGAAAAAGGATCTCTCTGCTGCCGAAAAGCATCAAATAGTGCAATGCCTCGGTCAAGGGATGAAAACATTAGATATTTCCCAAAAACTTAAGCGTGATCACCGTATTGTTAAGAGATTTGTGGCTGATTCTGAGCACAGACGTCTTCGTGCTAATAAAGGCAGAATGAGGAAGGTTTCTGCCAGGCAAGTTCATCGGATTAAGAGAGCAGCTGCTATAAAAAGCCATTACAAATCAGCAAACAGATATTTGAAGCTGCTGGTGCCTTTGGAGTCCCTCAAACCTCAAGGTGTAAGATTCTTCAAAGGCTTGCTGTGGTGTATAAACCTACTATTCGGCCACCCCTAAATAGTGTTCACAAGCAGAAACGGTTGCAGTGGGCCGAGACATACATGAAGACTAATTTTCAAACAGTCTTGTTTACTGATGAGGGTCCAGCAACCCTGGATGGAGTAGTGGATGGTTGGTGGATGGCCACCATATCACAACAAGGCTGCGACGTCAGTAAGGAGGTGGAGGAGTCATGTTTTGGGCCAGAATAATGGGGAAAGAGCTGGTAGGGCCCATTAAGGTTCCTGAAGGTGTGAAAATTACCTCTGCAAAGTATATAGAGTTTCTGACAGACAAATTTCTTCCATGGTATAAAAAGCAGAAACGTGCCTTCAGGAGCAAAATCATCTTCATGCATGACAATGCACCATCTCATGCTGCAAAGAATACCTCTGAGTCATTGGCTGCTATGGGCATAAAAGGAGATAAACTCATGGTGTGGCCACCGTCTTCCCCTGACCTCAACCCTATAGAGAACCTTTGGAGTATCATCAAGCAAAAGATCTATGAGGGTGGGATGCAGTTCACATCAAAACAGCAACTCTGGGAGGCTATTCTGACTTCATGCAAAGAAGTCCAAGCAGAAACTCTCCAAAAATTCCCAAGTTCAATGGATGCAATAATTGTGAAGGTGATATCAAAGAAGGGTTCCTATGTTAACATGTAACTTGGCCTGTTAGGATGGTTTGGAGTTAAATAGGTTTTTTGTTCAGTGAATGTGACCTCCTAATGCTGCAAATTCCACAAACGAGTATTTTCAGTTCTTTAACACCTTCACCCCCCAAGGGTGGTTTGCACGTTCATGACGGGCCAATTTTTACAATTCTGACCGCTGTCCCTTTATGAGGTCATAACTCTGGAATGCTTCCATGGATCCCGGTGATTCTGACATGGTTTTCTCATGACATACTGTACTTCATGATAGTGGTAAAATTTCATTCAAATAACTTGTGTTTATTTGTGAAAAAAATGGAAATTTGGTGAAAATCTTGAAAATTTCGCAATTTTCCAACTTTGAATTTTTATGCCCTTAAATCACAGAGATACGGCACACAAAAAACTTCATAAGTAACATTTCCCACATGTTTACTTTACATCAGCACAATTTTGGAACCCAAATTTTTTTTTGTTAGGAAGTTATAAGGGTTAAAAATTGACCAGCGATTTCTCATTTTTGCAACACCATTTTATTTTTACGGACCACATCACATTTGAAGCCACTTTGAGGGGTCTATATGATAGAAAATACCCAAAAGTTACACCATTCTAAAAACTGCACCCCTTAAGGTGCTCAAAACCACATTCAAGAAGTTTATTAACCCTTTAGGTGCATCACAGGAATTTTTTGAATATTTAAAAAAAAATGAACATCTAACTTTTTTTCACAAAAAAAATACTTCAGGTTCAATTTTTTTTATTTTACCAAGGGTAACAGGAGAAATTTGACTGCAAAAGTTATTGTGCAATTTGTCCTGAGTACGCTGATACCTGATATGTGGGGGGAACCACTGTTTCGGCGCATGGCAGAGCTCAGAAGGGAAGGAGCGCCGTTTGACTTTTACAATGCAAAATTGGCTGGAATTCAGATCGGATGCCATGTCACGTTTGGAGAGCCCCTGATGTACCTAAACAGTGGAACCCCCCACAAGTGACCCCATTATGGAAACTAGACCCCCCCAAGGAACTTATCTAGATATGTGGTGAGAACTTTGAACCCACAAGGGCTTCACAGAAGTTTATAACGTACAGCGGTACAATTAAAAAATCATATTTTTTCCACAAAAATGATCTTTTTACCCCCAATTTTTATTTTCCCAAGGGCAATAGGACCCTAAAAGTTATTGTGCAATTTGTCCTGAGTACACTGACACCCCACATGTGGGGGTAGACCACTATTTGGGCGCATGGCAGAGCTCGGAAGGGAAGCAGCGCCATTTGACGATTTTGGCTGGAATTGAGAACGGACACCATGTCGCGATTGGAAACCCCCTGATGTACGAAAACAGTGGAAACACCCCACAAATGACGTGAAAATAAAAAATTCGTATTTTTTCAACAAACATGATCTTTTAGTCACCAATTTTTTTTATTTTCCCAAGGGTACCAGGAGAAATTGGACCCCAAATGTTGTTGTCCAATTTGTCCTGAGTACGCTGATACCCCATATGTGGGAGAAAACTACTGTATGGGCACATGTCGGGGCTCGGAAGGGAAGTAGTGACATTTTGGAATGCAGGCTTTGATGGAATGGTCTGCGGGTGTCATGTGCGTTTGGAGAGCCCCTGATGTACCTAAACTATTGAAACTCCCCACAAGTGTCCCCATTTGGAAACTAGACCCCCCACGGAACTTATCTAGATGTGTGGTGAGCACTTTGAACCCCCAAGTGCTTCACAGAAGTTTATAACGCCCGGGCTTGAAAATAAAAAAATCATTTTTTTCCACAAAAATGATATTTTTGCCTCAAATTTTTTATTTTCCTAAGGGTAACAGGAGAAATTGGACCCCAAAAGTTGTTTTGCAATTTGTCCTGAGTAGGCTGATACCCTACGTGTGGGGGTAAAACACTGTTTGGGCGCATGGCAGCGCTTGGAAGGGAAGGAGCACCATTTGACTTTTTCAACTCAGAATTGGCTGGAATTGAGATCAGATGCCATGTTGCATTTGGAGAGCACCTGATGTGCCCAAACAGTGGAAACCGCCAATTCTAACTCCAACCCTAACCCCAACACACCCCTAACCCTAATCTCAGCCCTAACCCTAGCCCTAACCCTAGCCCTAACCCTAGCCCTAGCCCTAACCCTAGCCCTAACCCTAACCCTAGCCCTGGCCCTAACCCTAGCCCTAACCCTAATGGGAAAATGGAAATAAATACATTTTCTTTTAATTTTATTATTTTTCCCTAACTAAGGGGGTGATAACGGGGGATTTGATTCTATTTATAGCGGGTTTTTATGTTTGGCAGCTGTCATACGCTAAAAGACGCTTTTTATTGTAAAAATAGTTTTTGCATCACCACATATTGAGAGCTATAATTTTTCCGTATTTTTGACCCACTGAGTCATGTGAGGTCTTATTTTTTGTGGGACGAGTTGACGTTTTTATTGGTACCATTTTCGGGCACATGACATTTTTTGATCGCTTTTTATTCCGATTTTTGGGACGCAGAATGAACAAAAAACAGCGTTTCATGAATTTCTTTTGGGGGGGTGCGTTTACACCGTTCCGCGTGCGGTAAAATTGATAAAGCGGTTTCATTCTTCGGGTCAGTACGGTTACAGCGATACCTCATTTAGGTCGTTTTTTTATGTTTTGTCGGTTTTATGCAATGAAAACTATTTTATATAAAAAATAATTATTTTTGCATCGCTTTATTCTGCGAGCTATAACTTTTTTACTTTTTCGCTGATGATGCTGAATGATGTCTCGTTTTTTGCGGGACAAGATGACGTTTTCAGCAGTACCATGGATATTTATATGCATCTTTTTGATCGCGCGTTATTGCACTTTTTGTTTGGCGGTGTGATAATAAATCATTATTTTTTGCTTTGTTTTTTATTTTTATTTTTTAAGGGGTTCGCTAAAGGGGTTAACTAATGTGACAGTTTTATAGGGCAGGTCGTCATGGACGCGGCGATACCTAATATGTGTACTTTTATTGTTTTGGTTTTTTTATTTCCAAAAAATGGATTTATTGGGGGAATATTTTTTTTTTTTATAATTTATTTGGCGATTTTTTTAAAATTATTTTAACGCTTTTTTTTTTTTTAACTTTATTACATAGTACCAGGTGGGACATCACTGTCCTGTGACAGATTGCTGATCTGTCACATCACAGATCAGGCACTGCTGCAGACTTCCTCATGCCTGCTCTTTGCAGGCACTGAGGAAGTCAGTTCCCTGCAGGCCCCCGAAGGCCCCCGTCGCCATCTTGGATTCGGAGGCCTGCAGGGAAGGAGCCCCCCGCAGCAGCGCTGCACATTGTGCTGCTGTGGGGGGCTCAGGGAAGCACGGAGGGAGCCCACTCCCTGCCGATGCTTCCCTTTAACCCCCTGTACACCGCGATCATGTTTGATTGCGGTGTGCAAGGGGTTAACGTGTCGGGGGTGGTCCGTGACCGCCCCTGACACATTATCACAGCTGACACCCAGCACAATCAGCTGACACCCGGCCGCGATCAACAGCGCTCACCACGTGGGCGCCGCTGATCGCGCTAGAGTACTATCCCGTCCATGGGCCTAGGGGCTCGGGTCCCATGGACGGGATAGTACATCTGATGACAGAAAGGGGTTAAAACATATCAAATGTTTAGAAATTCTACTGTGCCTAATAATTTGGAACAGTGCATTTTGAGTTTTTATTCATTTTGGAGATTATATCATTGGGAGGTTTCTTCAATAAAATTCGATGTATACTCTAATGGGTGATGACTTTTATTAGACTGACTGTCATTTGCACTGGCCACTTAGGAAAATCAGAGAAAAATATAATTTCCATAATAATTTGGAGCATAGTGTATACAGTACTTACCAAACGCACGGAAATAATCACCTCACGGTCTGCTTGCGCCAGTTCATGCCGGGATGGTGAATATTCAGATTCCGAAGACATACTGCATGTAAAAATAATACAAAGCATTAGTACATATCCAATTTAAAAGGACAGGCATACATTTTTAGATGTAATAATACTCTCATTCTTGCCGCTGAAGCTGGAATTGAAAATGGTGTCTTCTTTTGCAGTCTGTCTGCTCTCCAGGCTGTCTCTATAGTTGTGGTACAGTTCTGGCAGACACCTACTTTTATATAGACATGAAGTTTTTGTAGTTGGGGTTTTTTATAACTTGTCTAGCCAATGGTCACCTAAAAAACGTATGCACAAAAAAAGCATACGTGTGCATGCCAATGCGCATGTATGCGCACCCATAGACAATAATGTTAATTTTTTGCCCAAAACGTGCGCATACGTGCGCATGCATTTTTTTTAAGCGGTTGGGCGTACCAAAAAATGCAACATGTAGCGTCCGGAAATTATGGACGCAAACCGTAAAAAAACGCAGCGCACGAAAAACGCATTCAGTTGTGTGTTTGCCTTCTTCCTGCGTCAACCCTTCAGCACTGCTACATACCTTGCCTGAACACTATATCATCTACCTGACATCTACTACAACTGCCCTGGGACTACAGCTCTTTCTGTGGGGAGCTATTACACCTCTGCTGCATCATACCATCTGTCCCAGAGGATCTGCACTGCAGCGCTGGTCCCCTCTGACCAGATACCACAGGTGGCGTCACGAACTAATCTACACATAGACTTTATTTGGCATCAATACCCTTATTTTACATGGATACTCAGGGCCACGGACCGGGTCACTGCCACCATGACACATCCCTTTAAGACACCGTCCCGGTACCGAGTAAACCCTACAGCCCTGAGGGGGTGTTCCACATGCTTAGTGTAGATCCTTGGACATTCCTATGTTTTTTGGGGTGCGTTGCGGGTGGATGTTCGGTCGGATAGTCGTTTCTCAGGCAGTCTAGATTGTTGTCGTTAGAAAGACGGATTGGAATACGGGGCATGATGTTGGGAAGGGTCCTGTCGGAGGTGTGGTATTACATTATAGCAGAATTGATCGCCCTCCGGATATTCTCGTGTTGCTTGTTGGAAGAAATGAAGTGGGAGTACGTTGATCTCGAGAGTTAATTTGGGATATTAAATTTGACATTTTAAGATTGTGGTCAGAATATCCAGGATTTATTATAGTGTGGTCAGACATAGTGGCACGTCTCACGTGGAGGTATGCAAGGTCCGTTGATCGGATCAGCAAAACATGGATAAAATTGAATAAGGTGGAGGGGAGGAACGTTTTGTGGCAAGGAATGCGAGTATTGTTGTGTGGCACAGGGAATTGGAAACGCCTTTGAGGGAACATATGAGGGCGGATGGGGTTCATCTCAATGCATTGGGACGGATTTGTAGATGTTAAGCTTAAGGGATGGCATTGAACAAGCAATGTGTTAGTGGCAGGACCAGACGTGTAATGTGTCATGGGACCGGTCTGTAGCGGGGGGAATAGGTCTGGGTTAGAGGCATGTCAGGTGGTCATGGCCTTTGGTTGGAAGACACTATTACAGTATGGTGGCTTCGGTGATAGGTCAGGGTTAATTGCGGACACAGGTCCTGCAAAAAGTTAGGGGTGTTATTTAGGTGTGATTAATGCCTTATTCTCTGGGCTGGTGATGTGCAGCCAGGGAAAATAATTGGATATTCCTCTGGACCAGACCTATGAGCAGGTTAATGGGGTTCTTGTGTTATTTAATGTTATAATGTCTACATTGTTTTGATGTTTGGGGCGCTAGGTTGGAGGGCGCCCCAAGTGGTATGTAAAAATTTTAATAAAAGGCTGCTGTGGCCATTTTCACCAAGTTGCAAGCAGTCCTGTGTTTATTTAAAGGTTTTAGGATAAGTATGTGGGTCGCAGTATGAATGACCTAATATATCCTGCTTTAACTTCTCAAGGGAATCTGTCAGCAGGCTTTGCTATATAAGCTGCAGACAGCATGCTGTAGGGGTTAAAACACAGAATTCAGCAGTGCCTCTCTTATCAGGCTCTGTTGTTTTGTTTCCAAAGATAGGAAGAAAATAAAAGTGCAACATATATATTACTTTATTGAATCAATTTAAAAAGACAAGGAACACACAATTGAACATAAAAAGGAAAAAAGCTTTAAGCAGGAAATGAAACATGCGCTGGAGCAGGTGGAAGGGGGCTGTGATGTGGTTTAGGTCAGTACATGGCATATAACAATGGTCTCTTTATTATCTGGTTTCCTTGGGTTCACCAATTAGTATTATGCATTGAGCACTTTTTGAATCTACTATATAATCGCTAATTCTGTCTGTCTGTTTGTAATGGAAATCCCATGTCGCTGATTGGTCGTGCCCGGCCGGCTGTGACCAATCAGCGACAGGCGCAGTCCGGCCACGAATTGGCGCGGAATTCGAACGACGCACCATCGGGAGATCTGCGGTGCTAGCCGCTGATCTCTCGACGGTTTCCGCGGGTCATCGCAGCCACCGCCATCAGGGGCTTATCTACAGCATTCTGTAATTTTGTAGATAAGCCCCCGATGAAACCTGAAAGATAAGAAAAAAGAGTTAGAGTATACTCACCCCAGCGTTCGGTCCGGTCCAATGGGTGTCGCCGTCCCGTCCGGCGCCTCTCATCTTCATACGATGACGTCCTCCTCCTTGCTTCTCCCTCGGCTCCTGTGCAGGCATACTTTATTGGCCCTGTTGAGGGCAGAGCAGAGTACTGCAGTGCGCAGGCGCCAGACCTCTCTGACCTTTCCTGGCGCCAAAGTGTCTCTGCTCCAAACATACAGAAGCAATGGGGAGGGAGCACTGGAGGATCTTCTGGTGCTTTACTGGGCCAGTCCGACACTGTTCATAGGAGATCGTGATTTAACTATACTTAACAGTATAGCACAAGTGATCAAGTCACCTAAGTTTTTACAAATATGAAAAAAAAATAAAAAACACAAAAGTTCAAATCACTTCCCTTCTGCCCCATTAAAAATAAAGCAATTAAAAAAAATAAAAATACACATTTCTTATTGCTGCGTTCGTAAAAGTCTGAGAAAGTGTGAAATAGCCCTTTTTTTGTTATTTCAATTTCAACACACTCTTTTTCCCTTTGATTTCCAGTTCATCACATGATAAAATGAATGGTGTCATTCAAAAGTACAATTTGTCCTGCAAAAAAAAACAAGCCTTCAAACAGGCTTGGGGATGGAAAAATAAAAAAGTTATGGCACTTGGAAGAAAGGGAGTGGAAATAAAGATGAAAAACGGAATATCGCCCAAGGGTGAAGGGGTTAGACTGACAGGTAGTGTTGAGCTTTCCGAAACCGCAAGTATCGGGTATCGGCCGATATTTGCCGTATCGGAATTCCGATACCGAGTACCGATACTTTTTTCGTATCGGATACCGGAATCGGAAGTCCAAAATGCAATGAGCCACAAAAGTGGCTCTGATTGGCTGCCGAAATGACGTCATCATGATGCGCTGTCTGTGCGCATCATGATGCGCCGTCAGTTCGGGCCTTCGGTGGGGCTGTGCCGACTGTCCGGGGGTCTGTATCGGCCTGCCGGTGGTCTGTGCAGGCTCCGGTGGTCTGTGCCGGCCTGCCGGGGGGCTGTGCCGGCCTGCCGGTGGTCTGTGCCGGCCTGCCGGGGGGCTGTGCCGGCCTGCCGGTGGTCTGTGCAGGCTCCGGTGGTCTGTGCCGGCCTGCCGGGGGGCTGTGCCGGCCTGCCGGTGGTCTGCGCAGGCATCGTCCGATGGGACTACAAGTCCCATCGGGCGATGCCTGCTACCATGACGGTGATTGACACATTAGCCAATGATGGGACAGTAGTAGTCCCATCATCCGGCTAATGTGTTGAATGTAAAAAAAAATAAATAAATAAAATTTGACATGCTACATACATGCTACATACATACAACATGCATACTACATATATACTACATCTTAAAAAGGAGAAAACGGAGTAACGGATACAAAATATATGCAAAAGTATAAATTTTATTAATACTCACATCAAGTGCTGACAAGTATACAAGTTGACTAAAATAGGGGGGATAAGCCCCAATGATACAACAATCAGGACAGACAAGGACAGGGTAAATAAAATGATACCAGTGCTCGAAATCTACATGGCACAACGTTCAGTCAGCCCATGGGCATTGCACATAACAGACATGTGTCTAATGGTAAAAGATAGTCAAATATGGCATACTCAATTAAATGTGTATTGTACATAGTTGTACATGTCTAGAGCGCCAAAAAAAAAAAAAAAAAAAAACCATCCAGAGGGGTCAATGTGCAAGTCCAATGGACACTGAACATAAATGAATCAATGACATGTGGAAGGATTCTTACATAGTAAATAACATATGTATCAGCATATCAAAACTGCGCAATTGTGCCAGAGAGAACCCGGGAGACGACCCGCCCAGCGGTCCAAATGACCGAAGTGTGGAAACAAGTAAAGGCAGGCTGCTTACCGGGGAGCAGAGGAGGTGAAGGCCCATGCAACGACACCCGACGTACGTTTCGCGCCCGCCACAGGCGCTTTATCAAGGGAGTGACACATTACGGTGATTGACACATTAGCCAATGATGGGACAGTAGTAGTCCCATCATCCGGCTAATGTGTTGAATGTAAAAAAAAATAAATAAATAAAATTTGACATGCTACATACATGCTACATACATACAACATGCATACTACATATATACTACATGCAACATGCATACTACATACATGCTACATACTACATGCATGCTACATACATGCTACATACTACATACATGCTACATACATACTACATATATACTACATGCATGCAACATACATACTACATATATACTACATGTAACATACATACTACATATATACTACATGTAACATACATACTACATACATGCTACATACTACATGCATGCTACATACTACATACATGCTACATACATACTACATACATAATACATATATACTACATGCATGCAACATACATGCAACATATATACTACATGCATGCAACATGCATACTACATATATACTATATATACTACATGTAACATACATACTACATATATACTACATGCTACATACATGCAACATACACACTACATGCTACATACATGCAACATACATACTACATACAAGCTACATACATACACACTACATGCTACATACATGCAACATACATACTACATACATGCTACATACATGCAACATACATACTACATACATACTACATACATACCACATGCATGCAACATGCATACTACATATATACTGCATATATACTACATGCATGCAACATACATATATACTACATACAATACATACATATAGACATACAGTACATATAACATAGAGTACATACTTACCGTCACTTGTCACTTTGATCCCCGAAGCCATTGTCACCTGAGGGATAAGTATCAAAATAAAAAAACACCAATATACTTACCCCGATCCGCAGAAGTCCACGAGGGTCCCACGTCCATCTTGCGTGGAGAACAGCAGCATCAGCTGATGCTACCGTTCTCTACCAGCTCCAGGAATACAATGACGGAAGGTAGGTATCCTTCCGCACTGTATTCCTCCACCACTTTAAAAAAAAAAAAAAAAAAAAAAGTCCCTAGTCTCACTTTATGCCATTGCTGCGTGGGAAATTCCATTCTACATATGTAGTATGTATGTTGCATGCATGTAGTATATATGTAGTATGTATGTAGCATGTATGTAGTATGTAGCATGTATGTAGCATGCATGTAGTATGTAGCATGTATGTAGTATGCATGTTGCATGTAGTATATATGTAGTATGTATGTTACATGTAGTATATATGTAGTATGCATGTATGTAGTATGTAGACTTGTAGTCCCATCAGACGATGCCTGCACAGACCCCCGAAGCCTGCACAGACCACCGGCAGGCCGTCACAGCCCCCCGGCAGGCCGGCACAGCCCAGCGGAGCCTGCACAGACCACCGGCAGGCCGGCACAGCCCCCCGGCAGGCCGGCACAGACCACCGGAGCCTGCACAGACCACCGGCAGGCCGGCACAGACCACCGGAGCCTGCACAGACCACCGGCAGGCCGTCACAGCCCCCCGGCAGGCCGGCACAGACTACCGGAGCCTGCACAGACCACCGGCAGGCCGGCACAGCCCCCCGGCAGGCCGGCACAGACCACCGGAGCCTGCACAGACCCCCTGGCAGGCCGGCACAGCCCCCCGAAAGGCCCGTACAGACCCCAGAGAGGCTGTACAAGGCAAAAATAGGGTTTTTCTTATTCCGATACCGGAAGTCCCATAGACTTGAATGGGACTTCCGGTATCGGAATTGGCGATACCCGATATTTTTTTTAGATCGGCCGATACCATCCGATACGATACTTTTAAGTATCGCACGGTATCGCTCAACACTACTGACAGGCCTTCGAGGGGAAAGTGGGAAAGGAATATTCCTCAGTTTATAAAAATATGGTTTATGGGAACCGTGGGACTAGAGGTATTCACTACATTTTTCAACATTAAAAGAGCCCCTAAGGTACAGGAGCATAAAAAGCTGATGGCCAGCTCAGATCCAATTTAGTTATATTTTTGTCCTCAGAAAACCGTAATACTCTACAGAGATTGGTGGGGAAATACTTGGATCTACAATTTTCTGGATAGAAGTTAACCATGTACTAGAGAACGAAACATGCCTCATTCAATGAAGTGGCTGAAACATGCAGAAGTTCAAGTTTTCATATTTTTATCTGCAAAATTACAGGTGACACACACAGTAAAAAAAAGATGCCTAGAGAGAGTGTAGTAATTAGATGACGTTTGGAAAGTATTATTTGGGGGCATGTATGGGGAGGATTGGTAGGTGGAACTATGAAGACTTGCAGTCATTTTTTTCTCAATTTTTTCCTTTTTTGTACTTTTTATTTGTTTATTATGACTTGTCTATATGATTTGCATTATATCCTGGATCAGAGTTATACTGTAGACTTTACACTGTGACTTCTGGATGATTGTTGTATGGGATGTTTATTCAGAATGCAATCAAGAGTTAATTATGAAATATCAAATTACATTTATGTAGTCAAATCCTCCCTTAAAACTTTCAGTGAAGACATACCTGTCAAAACAAGCGCAGATGGAACTTGTTTTGATTAATGTAAAGTGATAATAAGACAGGCTGTAGAAAAAGAACAAAATTACGTAAGTATAAAAAAAAGTTTTTTGCATATAATAAATAGCCAGACAAATATATATATATATGTATGTATTTATGTTTATAGATAGATAATAGATAGATAGATATGACATAGATAATAGATCGATAGATATTTTTCTATTGTACAGGTAACAGAGAACAGATATATAATGAATTAATGATTTGTGTTATCTTGTGTAACTCCAGGATTTGGTTCCATGCTACTATATGAGCATGACATTGCATTCATGTGCTTTAGTTGATATTCCATTCAGCTTTCATCCAATAATTTGGACTTTCTGTGTTTCACACTTGAAAATTGCTGCTTTATCCAAAATTGAAAGATGCCATGATTAAATAGTAGTCAGGCCTAATTTATAAAATGGCAAAATATATTTTGTATGAGGTTTTGTCTTTTAACCCCTTCCACTGCAGGCATTTTTAATTTTTTCCCTTGTTTTTTTATCCGAGTCATAACTTTTATATTTTTCCATCGACAAAGCTATATGACAGCTTGTTTATTTGCATGATGAATTGCAGTTTTTTTTCTTTATTCCTAATTTACTGTATAATGCTAACTGAAAATTGGGGGGAAAAAAATTGTAAGGCGGAATAGAGGAAAGTAATTCTTCTACTGTTAATGGGTCTTGTTCTTACAATGTTCACTGTATGAAACAAATTACCCACTGACTTTGTTTTGCAAGTTAGTGATACCAAATGTAAATAACTTTTATGATTAAAAGCTTGTAAAAAATGAAAAAATTCTAAAAAATGTCACCATTTTTACGCCAATAGATCTCTGTAAGATCTTGCAATTTCTGGAATGAACTGTAGTATTTATTATTGCAAATTTAGGGTACATAATCACTCTGATTGCATTTTGTTTCATTGTTTTGGTATGAGGTAATCAAATATCAGCTACAAACATTGGCATTTTTATTTCTTTCTTAGTGCTCAAAAGTTTGGACTTTTACAGACTGCATAACACTTAATATGTTTACTTTTTATTACTGAATGGTAAAATGGTGGTGATGTATCATTTTGTATATTTTTTACATCTTTTCAAATTGTTTTCATTTTAAGAAATGTTGAAGTTTTTTTTTCGTGCTGCTAAAGGACAGGAATTGTGTGCACAGGAAGCAGATACAACTCGCAGCAAAATCTGTTATCCTTTTAGTGAGCCTTAACATGGGGTGTGTTTTTGCTACAAAAATTTCAGCAGTGGAAATTTTCAAGAAAAAAATTGCAATAGCATATTTGCAGCATTTTCTGAGTAAATGCTACAGGTATACTGCAGAGTCAGACTTCTTTTTGCATTTCAAAGGATGAACTCTAAAATGAATATAAATATTCACAACACTGATACTGTAACATGTGTCTTTTTGTGGCCAGAAAATCCTCTGCTTATTCAATCCATTTCAACATACCTAGTGCAGTGCTGGAGGTTGGATAATAGAGCAGCCAAAGCTTCGACCATTGGCGGTATGTCAGTGGCTGCATCACTATGAATCAAAGTTGTGCTGATATTGGCTATTGCAGTGGCCGGAATTTCAGCTGTATGCGGCCAACCACTCCGCACTTCCAACTAGCACTACCCTAAAGCTACATTTGCATGAGCGTATAAAGTATGTATGCATGAGTGTATATTTTCATCTGTATTGTTGTCATGACCTAGACTGGGGTTGGAGTCCTGTTTTCCCTTTTTCGCGGTCTGGTCATGTAGGGGGTTAACCTTTCTCAGCCTCATTCTGGATTCAGGTTTGCTATTTATCGCCGCTGCTTCCTGCAGGTGATGTCGGTTATAGTCCCTGTCTAGGGCTGCTGTAGCTGACTCTGATTGCTCTGATCGGTCCTGCTACATTTGCTATCTGATCCCGCGTCTCTGTTTTCCCCTATTCCAGTCCTGACTCAGCTATTCCCTTTAGTGTGCTGACTCCCTGGTTTTGACTTGACTTGCATCCTGACCTCCTTCTGTCTTTTGTCTTTGTCTCATTCGCTTCCAACCATTGCTGATTCTCTTGCTGGCTTCTGACCACGTGTATTTATTGCTGTGACCTTCTGGTACTTCGTTCCCTCTCTGTTGCTGACCCGGCTTTTCGGACTACTCTTCCCCCACCTAGTGGCTCCTGCCTGCTGCTCTGTGGTTTTATTGTGAGTGTACCTATTTTTCCTGCGCTGCTGCAGTCATTACAATTGTCCTTTGTATGCAATCCATATGGCATCCTTATTTACACATCAGCAATTATTGAAATCTATCAGAACAAATAACATTTCCTGTATGAAAGAATTGCAATATTTCAGTAAAAATTGGATGCTGTATAGAAGATCTGTATGAGATCTGCCTTTTTTGCATACCCACAGACTTGAATAGACATATCTTATTCAAAATATGCAAGAGACTTGCGCGTACTGGAATTTTTTTCATGCGGACATTTGGTCCATGTGAAAAAATAGTCATTTGAACAGCCTTATTGAATAACAGAGGTCTGGGTACTGTCGTTTTTTTTCCACGGACATCACCTGGAAGAATAATAAGGTACAGTGAACTTAGACTAAGGGCTCACACACATCACAGTATAAATCAGATGAGTACTGTCCGATTTTTTATCAGATAACACTCGGACTAATGTCATTCAATGGGGCAGTGCTGGTGACTGATTATTTTCATTGACAGAATCTATCTGTGATTTCATTCCAAAATCGGATGGATGTGGAAAAAATCAGATGCCTTCTGGAGCGACAGCAGACTATTTAGTATAATGTACTCCCCATAGGAAGATTCTATATTTTATAATGCACTCCCCATAGGCACACTCTATATACAGTGGGGAAAAAAAGTATTTAGTCAGCCAAGAAATTGTGCAAGTTCTCCAACTTAAAAAGATGAGAGAGGCCTGTAATTGACATCATAGGTAGACCACAACTATGAGAGTCAAAATGAGAAAACAAATCCAGAAAATCACCTTGTCTGATTTGGCCAGATTTATTTAGCAAATTATTGTGGAAAATAAGTATTTTGTCACCTAAAAACAAGCAATATTTCTGTCTCTCACAGACCTATAACTTCTTCTTTAAGAGGCTCCTCTGTCCTCCACTCATTACCTGTAGTAATGGCACCTGTTTGAACTTGTTATCAGTATAAAAGACACCTGTCCTCAACCTCAAACAGTCACACTCCAAATTCCACTATGGTGAAGACCAAAGAGCTGTTGAAGGACACCAGAAACAAAATTGTAGCCATGCACCAGGCTGGGAAGTCTGAATCTGCAATAGGCAAGCAGCTTGGTGTGATGAAATCAACTGTTGGAGCAATAATAAGAAAATGGAAGACAAGACCACTGATAATCTCCCGCGATCTGGGGCTCCACACAAGATCTCACCCCTTGGAGTCAAAATAATCATAGGAACGGTGAGTAAAAATCCCAGAACTACACAAGGGGATCTAATGAATGACCTGCATAGAGCTGGGACCACCGTAACAAAGGCTACCATCAGTAACACACTACGCCGCCAGGTACTCAGATCCTGTAGTGCCAGACGTTTCCCCTTGCTTAAGCCAGTAAATGTCTGGGCCCATTTGAAGTTTACTAGAGAGCATTTGGATTATCCAGAAAAGTATTGGGAGAATGTCAAATGGTCTGATGAAACCAAAGTAGAACTGTTTAGTAGAAACAAAACTTGTCGTGTTTGGAGGAGACAGAATGCTGAGTTGCATCCAAAGAACACCATACCTACTGTGCAGCATGGGTGTGGCAACATCCTGCTTTGGGGTTGCTTCTCTGCAAAAGGACCAGGACAACTGATCTGTGTACATGAAAGAATGAATGGGGCCATGTATCGTGAGATTTTGAGTGCAAACCTCCTTCCATTAGCAAGGGCATTGAAGATGAAGCAAGGATGGGTCTTTCAGCACGATAATGATCCCAAGAACAATGCCAGGGCAATGAAAAACTGGCTTTGTAAGAAGCATATGAAGGTCCTGGAGTGGCCTAGCCAGTCTCCAGATCTCAACCCCATAGAAAACCTTTGGAGGGATTTGAAAGTCCACGTTGCCCAGTGATAGGCCCATTTAAATCATCATTGCTCTAGAGGAGATCTGCATGGAGGAATAGGCCAGTATACCACCAACAGTGTGTGCCAACCTTGTAAAGACTTACAGAAAATGTTTGACCTCTTTCATTGCCAACAAAAGGACATATAACAAAATATTGATGAACTTTTGTTGGTGACCAAATACTTATTTTCCATCATAATTTGCTAAATAAATCTTGCCAAATCAGACAAGGTGATTTTCTAAATTTGCTTCCTCATTTTGACTCTCATAGTTGTGGTCTACCTATGATGTCAATTACAGGCCTCTCTCATCTTTTTAAGTGGGAGAACTTGCACAATTTTAGTGTAATGCACTCTCCATAGTCAGACTCTTTTTTCTTCTTTTTTATTTTTATATAGCGCTAACATATTCCGCAGCGCTTTACAGTTTGCACACATTTTCATCACTGTGCCTGACTAATTACTTTTTCCCCCATTGTATTAGACAGACTGTATATAGTATAATGCACATCCCATAGGCAGGCTCTATATAGTATAACGCACCCCCCATAGACAGACTCTCCACTGTATAGTGCACCCCCATAGGCAGACTCTGTATAGTATAATGCATTCCTCAAAGGCAGACTCTATTTAGTGTAATGCACTCTCCATAGTCAGACTCTTTTTTCTTCTTTTTTATTTTTATATAGCGCTAACATATTCCGCAGCGCTTTACAGTTTGCACACATTTTCATCACTGTCCCCGATGGGGCTCACAATCTAAATTCCCTATCAGTATGTCTTTGGAGTGTGGGAGGAAACCGGAGTACCCGGAGGAAACCCACGCAAACACGGGGAGAACATACAAACTCCTTGCAGATGTTGTCCTTGGTGGGATTCGAACCCAGCTAACCACTGAGCCACCGTGCTGCCCATAGACTCTATTTTGTATAATGCACTCCCCATAGGCAGAGTCTAAATTGTATAATGCATCCCAATAGGCAAACTCTATAGTATAATGCACCACCCATAGACAGACTCTATACTGTATAATGCACCCCCCATAGGCAAACTCTATAGCATAATGCACCCCACATAGGCAGACTCTATAGTATAATTCACCCCCCCACAGGCAGACCCTATATTATAATACACCACCTTAGGCAGACTCTATAGAATAATGCACCCCCACACAGCCAGACTCTATAGTATAATGCACCCCTTCATAGGCAGATTCCTCTATAGTATAATGTACTCCCCATAGGAAGACTATAGTGTAATAAACTCCCCATAGGCAGACTCTATAGAATAATGCACCCCCACACAGGCAAACTCTATATTATAATTCACCCCTTCATAGGCAGACTATAAATCAATCAAAAAATAGTCCTAATACCAAGTATACTGGCACATCATAAACCATAAGAATACAACAATTATCGGACTTATATACTAATTTATGCCGAACTGAAGAGACCCAGAAATGATTAAAAAACAACGTTTTATTGAATATATTAAAAGTATTAAAAAAGCAAAATAACCCAGTAGGAGGAATTATACGTCCAAGACGCAAGAAAATATGTCTAAGGTAATCCTGTAAATATTACTATCTCAGGCCAATAAACAAAAATTAGCAACTACAGTACAAATACCATATTAACTATATGCAAATTGCAAGTACACAATTGGTGCCAACACAATAATGGCTGTATTGCTAATTATATATAAATCTGAACCCTAAACACCCATCTTGTTAACTAACATCATCATGGATAAAAAATCCTAAATAAGATGAGGGATATAAATGGACAATTACCTCATATAAACAGGCGTCTGTGACAGTGCATGGCGTGACCTCCCCAACCCCAACGTGCGTTTCGCAGTCGCTTCTTCCGGAGGCGTGTCAGAGGTGAGTGTGTCACGAGATTATACAGTATACCCCAAAGAACCAATAGGAAGCCGTTAATTATAACAGGGAAGAAACTGTTCCTTCAGATGTTTATGGCGTGTGCGCTGGTCTGTGCAGCCTGAAGTATCGTCACTTCCGGTGACGCGCTCCTTGAGCCGAACACTAGTGCGCATGTGGCTCAATAATGGAGCGCTCCTGGAAGTGAAAGGCGCTACAGACCCTGCGCAAGCGCACTATCTTCAGGGATATGGATGTGAGATATAATATATATAAATAAATAGTGCCACTGTGATGATAAAGTGAAAATAATAATGGTGCATAATGACATATACCATTAACCTCAAATAACATAAAAAAATCAAGATAACTATAAAGGAACAAAAATAATAGTGCGCACCCGAATAAATAAAGTGATACTAAATATAAAAAAATATAAATATTTAATACTGTGAAAATATAATAAAGTGCATAAAAAGTGAAATTCCATAATTCATATTGTAAAAGGACATACAATCAATCATAAATGTATATTAATAAAGTGACAAGTGCATACAAAATATCCACCCTGTTCCAAACATGGTCAAAGGATTATTCTAATATAGATATAAAGAAATATCAACCAACCTCTTATGTGGCACGGTATCAAACGCTTTGGAAAAATCAAGATATACCACATCCAATGACTCACCTTGGTCCAGTCTATAGCTTACCTCTTCATAAAAACTGATTAAATTGGTTTGACAGGAGCGATTCCTCATAAACCCATGCTGATATGGCGTTAAACAGTTATTCTCATTGAGATAATCCAGAATAACATCCCTCAGAAACCCTTCTGAAGAAGGAGGATATGGTTGATAGACACTGTGGGATTCTGGACAGCAGAGAGGTGACATCTGGGCCAGAGAGGTAGAACTGAGTGTCATTAGCATATAGCTGGTAATGAAGGCCACAGGACTTATGTAGACAACAGTTTGCTTTGTTTTAAACAGATTTGTAACAGATATGTAAAACTAAAAGATAAAAAAAAGTTTTACTAGAAACTTTGCATTACTTAAACATCATTATAGTTGCATTTCTGATTTAACACTTCAAAGAGGAAACTGGAAGCGATAGCCATACTAGAACCATGGGAATTTGAGATACAATGACAACCGGTGATGTGCAACCTCCCCTTACAAGATTAAAACTGAAATAAAAAATGACAACTACGTTCTCACAGTATTAAGATATTCATGGCTTGGTTCCTCAAAATCAAAAAAAAGTAAAAGCTGATTCTAAGAAAAATTATTTAAGGCTGTGTGTCCACGATGCGATTTTTAAGCGTTTTTGCCGCAATTTTCGGCGCGAAAACGCTGCAAAAACGTTTAAAAATTGTGTACAGTACACCCCCCATGCATTCCTATGGCATTCCGCACATGCTGTGCTAATGCTGCGCTTTTTTCCGTGGCAGAATCGCATCGCGGAAAAAATCGCAGCATGATCATTCTTTTGTGCGGAATCGCAAAGAATTGCCGCGATTCCGCACCCATAGGAATGCATGAGAATCGCTTACTTCCCGCATGTGGCTATGCCCACCATGCGGGAAGTTAAGCGTCTCATGTGCGGTTGGTACCCACGGTGTGGAGGAGAGGAGACTGTCCTTCAGGCCCTGGGTACCTTAACCCTGTAAAAAAAAAAGAATAAAAAATTAAAAATCGGGGTATATTTACCTTCCGACGTCCCACGCTGCCATCCCGGGCCACAGCGTTCCCAGTAATGCCTTGCGGCAAGGTCCTGTGATGATGTAGTCTCGCGTGACTCTAGCGGTCTTGCGAGATCGCTATAGTAACGTGAGACCAACGTCATCACAGGTCTCGCAAGGCATCGCTGGGAACGCTGAGGCCCGGGATGGCAGCGCGGGACGTCGGAAGGTAAATATACCCCGATTTTTTATTTTTTTATCATTTTTAACATTCTATCTTTTACTATTGAGGCCGCATAGGCAGCCTCAATAGTAAAAAGCTGGTCAAAAAGCTGGTCACACTTGTCAAACACTATGTTTGATGAGTGTGACCAACCTGTCAATCACTTTCCAAGCGATGCTTCAAATCGCTTGGAAAGTGCTTGAGAAAATCGCGGCAAAATCGCGAACAGAATCGCGGTGAAATCGCGCGGAAAAAAACGTGCGATTTCTGGGAAGGAGTCTGGTTTTCACTGTGCGTTTTAAAACGCTACGTGGGCACATAGCCTTAATCTGTCTATGAAGAAATGTAGAGCATTAGAGGAGCTGAGTAAAATCTCTTGAATACTGTAGTTATCAATTATAAGATTGGTATATGAGGGCAGAGCAGATAATATGACCATGGTCTGAAAGGTCGCTGAATGACGAGACCACATATGAGGTATTGACAAAGAATCCAGCACCGAGTACTTTACTGAATGAAGACTTTATTCAAGTAGGCAAACATAGCAGGCCTAATTTCAGATGGTAAATTTTAACTCATATATAATATGATCCCCAAGCAGCTACTTTCTAAATGCTGCCTAAAGTACATAAAAAGCTATCCATATCCTTGGCTACCCTAATATATCAGGTAATGACTATGTCATTCAGGATGCTAACATCAACAATATTATTGTTAAGTATTACATTTTTTTGCTCATGCATAATTATGTTTTGATTGAGGTTATTATTATTGTTAGGTACTGCCATGAGTATAGTTTGTGCACCAACGTTTGCTAATCTTCTGGAGCGCCCCGCAGGGCCTTAGGTTACTCGGTACTGGGACGGTCAGGTTCTTTAAAAGGGGATGTGTCACGGTGACAGTGACCCGGCCCGTGGCCCTGCGCGTCCCGTAAAGATGGAAGTTTAATTAAAGATGATGGATGATAATCGGGGAAAGATGATGGGAAAAATGGTAGGGAAATGAGGAGTTTGTACTGACGCCACCTGTGGTATTCGGCAAGGGTAGCCGACGCTGCAATTCAGATCCTCTGGGATGGTGTTGGGGCAGCAGAGATGGTGAAGCTCTCCACGGGTAGAGCTGTGTCCCAGGTCAGTTAAGGTGATAACAGTGAGTCGGTGACGGTAATGGTGCATGCTGTAATGAATGGGTCACCGAGGATTGCAGGAACAGGCTAAGCCACCAGAAGACCAGAGAGGTTGGTAACTAAGCGGATTGCAGACACCTGATCCTATCTGCACAACTAGCAGTAGCTGTGGAGCACTCCTACGATGCCCTAGACGCTTCGGCACAGCCGAAGGACTAACTAAGCCTAAAGACAGAAAGAAGAAATCTAAACTGCCCCGGAGCAGATCCCCAAAAGAAATAGTCAGCCCCCAAACATATATTGTTGGTGTGACAAGATGAAACACAAACACAGGCAGAGAACAGACTGAGCAAACGGTAGGGCCCAAGCTGTCTAGACAGGACAGGACAGAAAAAGATACTGTCTGCAATCATGCACAAAACCCTGAAAAAGTCCAACACTTCTGATTTACAAAAAAACCTGAAATCACAAGATCTCACCCCCTGCTAGATCAGCACTCTGGTATAAACTGGCAGCAAGCAAAAAGATACTAACATAATGGGACTGAACAAGCTGCAACATATGAAGCAGGGCCCAGCGCTGCCCCCAGCAGGGAGCACGCTGAACCATAACAGCAAAACAGAAAGCAAAAAATAGACACAACCAGATTAGATGCAAAGGATTAGCAAAAGAATCACTTAGCTGAACATGCAGATCAGGCAGGGGACAAAAGAACTCCAAATGCACACAGAGGAAATCACCAGCAACCTTCAAGAGCAGCCAGCTCCATTATATGGTCCCAGCCAGCAATCCCAGATTCCCAATTGTCATCGTCAGGTGGAGAACCTCCATCCACCAGGAAAGCTCCACTACTCTCAGCAACCACCAGAGGGAGCATAGTGGGCGTCGGCTCAGAAATCTGAGCAAGGGAGTTCACAACAGTGTGCGGTGTAGGGCAGGCAAGACGCGAATGACACGAAGGACACAGCAGGGTGCTGTTTCACAGTTTTTACTCACAATTCTTGTGTACATGGTGACCCGCTTAGCACTGTGTCCTCCGGGGGGAGGGGTCCAGCAAACTCCCAGGTAGATTGGGAACACCTTTTCAGGACTCCCCTTGATGTTCACCTTTCTAGGCCGCTTCTCTGCGTTGATCTCTACTTTCTCTCCTGCCCTATGCCTTCACAAGTAGTGTCCCCGAGCCAGCAGCCGTGGACCCGGTCGGGTGATGTTCTCAAAGTCCCCTTGCTCCTATCTGGCTGCCTTTTTGGGGAATAATTATGGTTGTGGCTGAGGCACTTGAAGTTACCTCAGCCTCCAGCTTGCTAGCTGAGCCTCGCTTGTCATTCTCCACTAGACTTAGGGGCCGGCTCCCCCACTATGGCTTGGTCCTTCCACGTCTGGATACGGGCCCCACGGATGGCTTTCCTCACTACCCGTGCCCCAAGGACCCCTTCTATTCTCCTAGGAGCTTCCTTCCTTCTAGATGTGTCTATCTGACCCTTACTCTCCCCACGTCAGTCATGCTCTTCCGTTGTCCTGTCACCAACTGACTCTTTATAGAATGATCTACCTTTTACCTCAGCCTTGACTCCGCCCATCAACTGTCACTGATTGGATACCCTCTCTCACACCACCTCCTAAGCTCCTCCCCTTCTACATACCTTTCCCCACTGACTCCCCAACACCCTTTCCTAGCCAGCCTGGGATGAGGCCATCCTCCCGAAGGGTACACCCAGATGCCCTGACTGCCCTGGTTTGTGCTGGGTGCGAGTGTTAGGAGCCCTGGGTAGTGCTCCCTCCTTACCTGAGGGTGGGAATGACTCATGCAGGGATAAAACCTCCTGTTTCTACATAGAGCTTAGGAGGATTCAGCTAGTCAGTTTTTAATCACGTGATGTCATAGACCTAATGGAAAAGAGAATAATTAGATGGGTAGAGAGGCAAAATGAGCAATTGTAAGTACACAGTGCTATATAATACGGTGACTGCAATATACTCTATATGCAACATAGAGGATAGAAATTTTGATAGGAGTCCTTCTTTAATTATATTCCTAATGAAAGGAGAAACAGATATATGAAGACAAATACTTTATGTTTAATATGTTTTAGGCCCAAATTTAGATGTAAATTCACAAATTATTTTCTTCATGTTGTAGATAAAGCCATGGTAAATACAGTTGCTATCATTGGCGCTGGGATTAGCGGCTTGGGCTCTATTAAGGCATGTATGGAAGAAGGTCTCGAGCCTACTTGCTTTGAAAGAAGTAATAATATCGGTGGCCTCTGGAGATTTACAGTAAGTGCACAACAGCTATGCATAGAATTACTGTCATAAATGGGTGATTGACGATAACACTCTTCACTCCCAAGCAATTATTTTGTTTTTTACACTTTCTGTTTTTCCTCTTCTTCCTCCAAGAGCCATATTTTTTTTTATTTTTCCATTGACGCAGCCATACAAGGAATTGTGTGGGATGAGTTAAAATTTTGACTGGCATAATTCACATTACCATGTAATTTATAGAAAAATGGGTATAAAAAATCAATGTTGAATGAAATAATTAAAAAAATGCAAATCTACTACAGTATACTTGCATGGATTTTTTTTACGAAATGTATTTTGCAGTAAAAGTTATCTTGCAAAATGATTCTTTAGGTTAGCTTGACTGTGGTGATACCAAACCTATATAGTTTGGTTATTGTTTTAGTGAAAAAATGTTAGAAATTTGATAAAAAATATTGTACTTTTTGTACTTGTATTTCTTATTTCTCCCTTGATAGAGTTGTGCAATTGCATAATTTTTTCACCTTAAGCTGCTATTTTATTGATAGCATATAGCAGTATATATGACATTTTGATTGCTCTGTACTACATTTTTAAGAGAGATGAGGCGACAAAAAAACAGCAATTCTAGCATTTTTGCTTTTCTTACCTTTTTTTTATTTTCCATACAATTTAATTACTTTATATTGAGATAGTTCAGCCTTTTACAGATGCAACAGTACTAGATTTTTTTTTTCTTTTAAATTTAAAAAAGGGAGAAATATTTCAATTTGTATATATATTTTTTTACATTTTAAAAATATTTTCATATATTTTTCACTTTTAGGGATTTTAATCCTTTGATTGCTTGTTCTAAATAGTTTTGTATTGCAGAATCCAGTTGTACTCAAAAGTTTACATACCCAAGCAGAATTTTTGGTTTCTTGGCCTCTTTTCAGAGAATATGAATGATAACACCAAAACTTTTTCTCCACTCATGGTTAGTGGTTGTTTGAAGCCATTTATTGTCAAACTACTGTTTTCTCTTTTTAAATCACATTGACAACCCAAAACATCCAAATGACCCTGATCAAAAGTTCACATTCCCCATTTCTTAATACAGTATATTGCCCCCCTCTAACGTCAATGACAGCTTGAAGTCTTTGTGGTAGTTGTAGATGAGGTTCTTTATTTTCTCAGATGGTAAAGCTGCCCACTCTTCTTGGCCAAAAGCCTCCAGTTCCTGTAAATTCCTCAGCTGTCTAGCATGAACTGCGCGCTTGAGATCTCCTCAGAGTGGCTCAATGATATTGAGGTCAGGAGACTGAGATGGCCACTCCAGAACCTTCACTTTGTTCTGCTGTAGCCAATGACAGGTCGACTTGGCCTTGTGTTTTGGATCATTGTCATGTTGGAACATTCAAGTATGTCCCATGTGCAGCTTCCAGACTGATAATTGCAAATTTGCCTCCAGTATTTACTGATAACGTGCTCCATTCCTCTTTCCTTCTACTTTGACCAAGTTTCCTCTGCTTATGTAGATCACACATCCCCAAAACATCAGGTATTCACCTCTGTGCTTTACTGTAGGAATGGTGTTCCTTTCATCATAGCCTTGTTGACCTCTCTCCAAATGTAACATTTATGGTTGTGGCCAACAAGTTCAATTTGGGTCTCATCACTCCAAATTACCTGGTTTCAGACATTTTGAGGCTTGGCTCTGTTCTGTTTTGCGCATTGTAGGCAAGATACTTTATGGAATTTGCGCAGTAATGGCATTCTTCTGGCCACTGGACCATGCAGCCCATTTTTCTTCAAGTGCCTCCTTATTGTGCATCTTGAAACAGTCACACTGCTAGTTTTCAGAGAGCCCAGTATTTCAGCTGATGTTATTTGGGGTTTTTTCTTTGCATCCCGAACATATTCCAGGCAGTTGTGGAAAAAATTTTTGTTGGTCTACCTGACCGTGGTCTTGTTTTTACAAAGCCCCTGATTTTCCATTTGTTAATCACAGTTGCAACAGTGGTGACTACCATTATCAATTCCTTGGATATCTTTTTGTATTCCTTTCCTGTTTTCTACAGTTCAACTACCTTTTCTGGTAGATCCGTTGACAATTCTTTTGCTTTCCCCATGACTCACAATCCAGAAACTTCAGTGGCTGGATGAAAGATGCAAGAGTCTGTCTGGATCCGAGAAACTCACTCAACTTTTATGCACACACACTGATTACATGCAAACAGGTCACAGATGAGGATGTTATCTTTAGTAGCCATTCAAACCCATTTGTGTCAACTTCTGTGCATGTTATCTGGCCAAAATCACCAGGATATGTGAACTTTTGATCAGGGTCATTTGGATGTTTTAGGCTGTCATTATGATTTAAAAAGAAAAAACACCAACCACTAACCATGAGTGGAGAAAAAGTTTTGGTGTTATCATTCATATTCTCTGAAAAAAGGCCAAGAAAGCAAAAAACCTGCTGGGGTATGTAAACTTTTGAGCACAACTGTATATTAAAAATATTCTGTTCCACAGGACTAACAATATGTCAGCTGTGGGTGCTTTTATCAAGGCCCCAACTGCAATATTAGCCCATTGGCACCCTGCGATCGTTATGTGGATGGTGGGCAATGCAATTGCTCTGTAAATCCCCTGCCAGCAATTGACAGGAGCATCTAAATAGTTAATCAGCAGTGAAGCCACTTCACAAATGCAGACTCCAACACAATGTCTATATGCACCAAAGTTAAATGCCAAATTTCTATGCTAGATCCATTATTTAACTAAGTAGATTAGAGGGAAGTGTTTATTGTGAAGGTTAATAAGAATAATTGCACTGGAAGTGGCTTCTTGTTACCAGACAGGAAAAAAGAACACAAGGAGAACTATATCACGCATTCACTGTAACTTTCATTTGGCTTTTTTCTAAAGCTATTAGAATACAAAAAATGTTTTGTAATGGAATAATGTCATATTTACCTGTGGAAAAAACAATTTACCTTATATACTCGTATATAAGCCGACCACCTAATTTTGCTACAAAATACTTGGAGAACTTATTGACTTGCGTATAAGCCTAGGGTGGGAAATGCAGCAGCTACTGGTAAATTTCAAAAATAAAAATAGATAACAATAAAAGTAAAATTAATTGAGACATCAGAGGGTTAAATGTTTTTGAATATCAATATTGAATCAGAAGCCCCATATAATCCTCCATACAGTTCATGATGGCCCCATAAGATGCTCCATACAAAATACACCCCATATAATGCTGCACAAAGATTAATAATGGCCCCATAAGATGCTCCATAGAATAATATGCCCCATATTCGGATTCATAAAGGTTATGGCCCCATAAGATGTTCTATAGATTATGCCCCCATAAGATGCTCCATATACTAGGCCCCATAAGATGCTCGACAGATTATGCCCCATAAGATGCTCCATAAAATATGCCCCTATAAGATGCTTCATAAGATGCTCCATAGATTATGCCCCATATATTATGCCCCCATAAGATGCTCCATAGATTATGCCCCATAAGATGCTCCATACATTATGCCTCCATAAGATGCTCCATAGATTATGCATCCATAAAATGCCCCATAAAATTCTCCATAGATTATGCCCCATATGATGCTGCTGCTGCAAATAAAAAAAAATGACACACTCACCTCTTGTTGCTGGGGGCCAGGTGCCGGTATCGCTGCAGGCTCAGGACCCTGGCACCTGCAATATTCACCTGTCCCTGGTCCAATGCCGTTCGCCACTGTCTGCCAGGTCCCTCTGTCAGGGGCTGTTCAGGCAGAGGGCGCAGCGCGCACTAACCATATCATCACGCCCTCTGCTGCCTGAACGTCACTGACAGAGGACCCAGCAGACAGTGGCGATAAGCGATGGACCGGGGACAGGTGAATATGGCAAATACTTACCCCCTCCTGGCGTGGTCTCTGCAGTCCCTGTTTCTCCCACGGTCTGCCTTCCTTCCTTCAGCGGTCACGTGGTACCGCTCACTAAAGTCATGAATATGTGCATATTCATGACTTTAATGAGCGGTACCACGTGACCGCTGAAGGAAGGAAGAGAGACCATGGGAGAAGCGGGGGGGCTGCAGAGACCGCGCCGGGGGGGAAGTATGATCTGACACCCCCCTCCCCCGCTGACCCCCTGGCGTATATGTCTCGCATATAAGCAGAGAGGGGGACTTTCAGCCCCCAAAAATGGGCTGAAAATCTTGGCTTATACGCGAGTATATACGGTAAGTAAAAATATCTAGATATTGCCACAATATGAGTTAATAAACATACTGCAAAATTGAACTACTTCAGGATGTAGCAGAAGATGGAAGAGCCAGCATCTACAAGTCTTTGGTTACCAATGTTTCCAAAGAAATGATGAGTCACAGCGATTTTCCAATGCCGGAAGATTTCCCAAACTACTTACCACATCACAAATATTTTGAATACATCAAGCTCTATGTGAAGCATTTTGGATTGTTAAAATATATCAAACTTAAGGTAAGAATATTAATATTTTGCATGATAACATGTAGAAATATTGTTATGCAAAGCAAAACTGGTAGATCTCTTGATATGTTGTAGTCTCTCTTAGGGTATGTGCACACATTAAGCTTTTGCTGCAGAAATTTCTGCACCAAAAAAGCACCTCTTGGCAGGAAAAAAGCATACATAAATTACACACATTTTGACGTATTTTTTGCATGCGTTTTTTATTTGTTATTTCCCTAGTCATGTGGATGAAAAATGTTGCAAAAATGTTGAAACTGCTTTAAATATGCAAGGAATAAATGACCTGCAATTTCTGAATTTGTGCACATACCCTGGGGTTTCCCACATCTGATTTTTTTTTAATAAAAGCATACAGCAGCACACTGTAAGTGAAAACATGTATACAAACATTGAATATATGAAATTTGAACTAATAGAATTTACTTATAAAGGTACTTCGCCCATAAATTGGCCAATTCATGAGAGCCAACCAGCCATGACAATTCATAT
Source organism: Dendrobates tinctorius (assembly GCF_039654945.1). Taxonomy (NCBI): domain Eukaryota; kingdom Metazoa; phylum Chordata; class Amphibia; order Anura; family Dendrobatidae; genus Dendrobates; species Dendrobates tinctorius. The sequence continues at coordinate 35,200,427 of NW_027361697.1, forward strand.
TTCACTCTATTGGGACCCTAACCTAATGTCATGACTCTCGTGGGCTAAAAGCCTAAAACTTTAAAGGGAAGGTAGGATCCAGCACTAATTAGAAACAGCCTTAGGCCTCCTTCACACATCAGTGCCTCAAATACGTGTGGTGACAGTTTTCTCATGTTCTGGAGAGACACACACGTAGACCAACACAAATCAATGGGCACATGTCTGCGCATATGTCAATGTGTTTCCAAGGACAATGTATCCTTGTGCAAAATATGTTGGCATGTTTGTGTGTCATTAGTGTGAAATGTATCGGTGCCTAAGAAAAGCAGTACAGTTAGTGCTGTTCCCAGGTGCTGGGTGCTGAATTTAGTTCTCATTATTGTCACCTGGTCTCCCTGTGGTCAGCGTGACCAGGCGAAAATGATGAGATTAAAATCAATATATGTTCCAAAAAAGATTTTTATATGTGCCATACATAATAATAAACCCGTCTGTTACACCATGACACCCATGAGGGGTGAACAGAAAAGCACAACTTCAGAAAAAATATTTAAAATGTCATTTTATTTTCCAATATTAAAAGCAATAAATAAATAACAAAATAATTGCACAAAAAAAGGTAACCTCAGATGAGAGAGACACAATATAAGGCTACAGACCCCCTTTAAACACACTAATTATGAAGCACAATAAATGAAATTATCAAAATTTCCATCTATATATGTATAAGATCAAATCTATTACAATCCAAGAAGACCACTCTGTTAAGAATTAATGTGCACCTAAATCACGTATATACATGGAGCCTTGCAAAATCCATAGCTCATACATTACTATGCAAAGAAAGTGCAACAATACTACGCACAATATATGGTGATATTCGATTGAAATAGAACAAAGACCTTATCAAATTCTCACATGTGTGAGGTCTGTGCCGTGTCCCTCCACCCCGACACGCGTTTCGTCCACACTTCTTCAGGGGGCGTCTATGATGATGAGAGTTGGAGTCAGCAACCGCTGTGTGTGTGTCGTGCATATTAAACATGATAGTTCAACTCACATGGTGATTTATGGAGGTAGAAAATAGGAACACCGTCTCTTTACATCCTGGGTTGATTTATTATTATGTGGCATAAACCAACAAGAGGGGAAAATAAACTCAGCCTTTCTGGCTAAAAACAGGAAAACAACAAAGAAAAACAAAAACACTGCAACACAGTCCATAAATTGTGGGTGGCACACCACCCTGGAGCAACACAGGTTCAGTCTTTCCTCTACAAGTCACAAATCCACTGTAGACTCCTCTCTCCAGTCTTGCTGAACCCCAACTGCATGTAGAGCCCATTTATTTAAACCCCAGACGGTGACTCTTTCCAACATGTGACTGACCCCATGATCATGACTTCAAGCAGTTCCTGGCAGCTCTGCAGGTGGAGATAAAGTGGACCTCCTCCCACCTGTTCTGTGAAGGTCCACATGAAACCAGCCCATTATGCAACTTTAACTTAACCCCCACAACACGTAGTATGCTGGAGGAAAATATTCTGGTTTCATATCACTAACGCCATTAAGCGCAGTGACATATATCTCCCCTCTTTTACCATACCAGTGACTTTGTCACATAAATAAATAATTTTAAAAAACACTGTGGAGATCCCCTTAATTTTCCCAACCAGCTGAAAGAAACCCGCAGCAGGGGGCTGATGTTCATATTCTGGGAAGTGGCCAATAGCCGTAAAAGTTCCCAGCCTATCAATCAAAGCTCACAGCTGCTTGCTTAGACCCCCCAAAAAATGACAAATGGTCCCCCCTATTATTACTAATCATCAAAGGATAAACAAACAGCTGCGGGTTGATATTAAAACGCTGGAAAGGAACTATGGATATTGGACCCCTCCCTGTCACGTCGCTGTCAGACACAGGGACTGCTGTTCCTGCTTCGGCCACTGGGAGGCACCGGACTGTCAGGTCGCCATCAGACTCGGGGACAGCTGTTCCTGCCTCGGCCACTAAGAGGCGCCGTGGTTCGCCCGTGGGTGGTGGTGACAGAGAAGGGGCTCCTGCGCAGGCATCTGGTGGGCATAGGCTCCGCTCCTCTGTCAGTCATGAAGGGGTTGGTGCATTACCATCTGGCCTGGTCCTGGGGGCGGTTCAAATGACGTCATCAGACTGTGAGCCTGTGAGGGATAGCCTGATCCTTCAAATACCTTGGGGTCTGTCTTGCAGGCCGCCAGATATAGTCTTGGTTTCCCCAGTGTGCTAGTGTGTTATTTGCTATTGCTGACTCTGACCTTAGCCTGGATTTTGACTCTGATACTGCCTGCTGATTTTGTACCTCTGTTGCCCTCCTGGTTTAAGACTCTGACCTTGGTCTGGATTTTTGACTCTGCTACTGTCTGCCAATTTTGTACCTCTATTGCCCTCCTGGTTTAAGACTCTGACCTTGGCCTGGATTTTGACTCTGCTACTATCTGCCGATTTTGTACCTCTGCCGCCCACCTGGTTTAGACCTGGACTCCTGACTACTCCTTCTGTTCCATTAATTTATCCCTTTCTGGCGACCGTCCTGCTCTGGTCCACTGCTCTTATACAGACAGCTACCTTCTGGGGTCTGCTGTAATTCCAGATCCCTGTATAGGGGTAAAGGGTCTCAGGGTTGCTTGGGGTGCTGTCTCAATTGCAGTCCAGACTCGCACCAGACGGTCGTCACACTCCCAGACTAAAAACATCAGCCCTCAGCAGCCCAAGATGTGGTGCATCCATTAGATGTGCCAAATCTGGTGGTTAGCTACGGCTCTTCCCACTTGCCCTGATGTGGTGGCAAGTAGGATAATGTTTTTGGGGTTGATGTCAACTGTTTTACGTCCGCTGACATCAAGCTCAGGGGTTAGTAATGGAGATGTGTTTATCAGCCATTACTAACACCATTGTCAAAACTAATAAGACGCATGCAGAAAAAGTCCTTTAATTGAAAAAAACACTCCGCAACAATGACCCTCTTTTACCCATTTATTTACCAAAAAAACAAAATAAAAAAGCAAAGTTAAACTCATTTGTCCACCAATAATCTATTAAATGCTAATGTCCCACCATGATCGGGATGGTTTGGTGAGTGGTCACATCAGTAATGCGACTGCTCACCTTTAGGGATGAGCGAGCACTAAATCGATCGGGTGCTCGTTGCTCGAACCAAGCAATTCCTAATACTTGCATGCTCGTTTCGAGTAACGAGTATAAAGGGAATAAATGGGAAAGCCTTGCTTTTTTTCTGGCAGACCTTAAAAAGAGGTCTAGGGGGCAGTGAAAATGTTACTGAATGAAACAGTATGGGGAAGACCCCTGGAAGCATTTCTGACTCCCAGATCGCTGCTGAGAACAATGGTGTCACACTTTTACTCCACTGTAAAGGAAACCTGTCAGCAGGATTCTGCACAATAACCTATAGACAGTGTCAGGTCAGCGCCATATTACTGATTAAAATGATACTTGGGTTGATGAAATCCATCTTGGGGCTGTTACTCATGTCCAAGCATGATCCATCATTAGGAGTATCTGGAGTTAAACAGGATGTTCATGTGTGTGCAGGAGTCTCCCCTGAAGAACCCAGAAGGGGGAAACGTGTCGGGAGGCACAGCTAAGTAATACAGGTCAAATTCTTTGTGAGGGATAGCTATGGACTGCCCTTGAAAGGGCTGGAGCAATGGGATCAAGGTCTACTCAGTAATATGTAGGCAATACAGGGCCTCCATGGAGCTCTAGCATAACAGATGTGCCAGTAAGATGGATGTTTTTGGCTGCATATGATTCCAGAAGAATAAACAATGGGTGAGACCATTCCTTTTCTTTATATTCTGTATATTTTGTACAATGTTCATAGGGCGAAAAATGTCTAATTGAACCAATTTCTACATTGCATCAGTTATCCTTATTTTATGGTAACACTGAGACAAGTGTCGTATGTGTATAAGGGATTATTGAGAAAACTGTTTACAAGTGTCTAATAGCCTTAACCCCTTAATGTCCAATGACGGACACAGTCCGTCATCAGACATTTCCCCTGCTTTGATGAGGGCTCCGACGCTGAGCCCGCATCAAAGCCGGGACATGTCAGCTGTTATGAACAGCTGACATGTGCCCGCAATAGGCGCGAGCATTTAAATAGAATTTCCGGCCGCCGGGCCGGAAATGACGTCATCGCCGACCCCCGTCACGTGATCGGGGGTCAGCGTCACGTTGCCTGGACAACCAGAGGTCTCTATGAGACCTCTATGGTTGTTCCAGGCATAAGGCTTTCAGCGCCACCCGGTGGACGGTGCTGAAAGCACAGCAGTAAATCTGCTACATATGGGCGATCTGCTCATCGCCTATATGTAGCAGAGCCAATCGGGTTGCGCATGCTTCTATGGAGGCTATTGAAGCATGCCAAAAGTTAAAAAAAAAAAATGTTTAAAAATTAAAAAAAATTAAAAAAAATTAAAAAAAACCTAAAAGTTCAAATCACCCCCCTTTCGCCCCAATCAAAATAAAACAGTAAAAAAAAAATCCCACATACACATATTAGGTATCGCCGCGTTCAGAATCGCCCGATCTATCAATAAAAAAAAAGCATTAACCTGATCGCTAAACGGCGTAGCGAGAAAAAAATTCAAAACGCCAGAATTACGTTTTTTTGGTCACCAAGACATTGCATTAAAATGCAATAACGGGCAATCAAAAGAACGTATCTGCACAAAAGTGGTGTCATTAAAAACATCAGTCCAGCATGGAAAAAATAAGCCCTCACCCGACCCCAGATCATGAAAAATGGAGACGCTACGGGTCTCGGAAAATTGCGCAAATTTTTTTTTTTTTTTTTTTTTTTTAGCAAACTTTGGAATTTTTTTTCACCACTTAGATAAAAGAGGACATAGACATGTTTGGTGTCTATGAACTCGTAATGACCTGGAGAATCATAATTGTAGGTCAGATTTAGCATCTAGTGAACCTAACAAAAAATCCAAGCAAAAAACAAGTGTGGGATTGCACTTTTTTTTGCAATTTCACCGCACTTGGAATTTTATTCCCGTTTTCGAGTACACGATATGGTAAAACCAATGATGTCATTTAAAAGTACAACTCGTCCTGCAAAAAATAAGCCCTCACATGGCCATATAAACGGAAAATTAAAAAAGTTATGGCTCTGGAAAGAAGGGGAGGGAAAAATGAAAATGTAAAACCAAAAATACCCCTGGTCGTTAAGGGGTTAAGCACCTTATATGAATATACTGTTGGTGGTTAAGATACAGATATATGAGGGCCTTGGATTTGCCTAAGGTTAAGAGGCAAATATCTAGTAAGATAAAACTGTGAAAAGGAAGGTCTTATTGCCTGGATCATAATTGTGGTCCAGCAGTGTGTTTATGTTGATTGGAGTGAAGTCAATGGTGAAAAACACAGGGAAAAAACACACAGAAAATTGACATGCAGCAGATTATTTTCTACACCAAATCTGCAAGTCAAAAATACTCAATGTGGGTATGACACGTTAGGTTTCTCATTCACTTTGCTGGCATCAGGTTTTGCTTCAGGTTTTGTCACAAATCCGTGCAAAAAAAGACGCTACAGAAACACACCAAATCTGCATTATCTTTGGGGTCATCTGAAGGCAATGTTCTATGCTGTGAAGATACGAGATGTGAAGCTTCTGAAACAACGGATACTGGAAGCCTGTGCTTGCATTTCTTCTGCGCTGTTACTATCAGTGTGTCAAGAGTGGGAGAAGAGGGTTGGATTGACAATCCAACACAATGAGCAGCACTTTAAACACATTTTATAGGGGGTCATAAATTCATGAACTCATGAAAGAATAAAGTTACGTTAAAACCATGCACACCATTGTTTTTCTTGTGAAATTCTCACTAAGTTTGATGTGCAACATGACCCTCTTCCCATTGAAAAAAATAACGTTGGATCCAAAATGGCCATCATGGTCACCACCCATCTTGAAAAGTTTACCCCCTCCCATATACTAATGTGCCACAAACAGGAAGTTGATATCACCAACCATTCCCATTTTATTTAGGTATATCCATACAAATGGCCCACCCTGTACCTATACAATCATAAAGGCTTTGCAGAAAGTGCAAATCCAGACAGAAATTATGAGAAGAGTCATCCACAGACCCCTGAAGGGCAATAAGTAGCAGGCCTCATAACAATATTGAATATTATAAACACTTTATGTGCTCCTGTGATCTGGTGGTGTGGAAAAGTGTGGGCTAATCCAGGCTTTATTCATTTTTATGAGAGTGAGCCTGTCTGCATTCTCTGATGACAGACAAAAGTACCTGTTTTTTATGACCCTCCCGGCAGCACTAAAGACCTGCTCAAACAAATGCTAGCGGCAGGGTAGCACAAAACCTCCAAGGCATAGAGGGACAGCTCATACCAGTTTCCAGCTTTGAGACCCAATAGTTGAAAGTCGCAGCAGAATTAGGGAGTACACTAGTTTGGTTGGCCAGGTATTGCTTGACCATCTGTGCATGATTTTCCCTCCTTTTCAAAAGTACCTGGTCATCAGACTCTGAGTGCAGTGCTGGTGTCATGAATTTGGTTCACACCTTCGACAGTGTACCTCTGCCTCTGCTGTTTGTTAGCTTGGCTTCTCCTCCTTGGTTTGGCAAGGAAGCGTTGTCTGATTGGCATATTTTCCACAATGGCCTTCTGGTATAGCATCATTTTAGAAGACCAAAAGCATGGACAAAAGAGGCTAAGGGTATCTGAGTGAGACGGTTACCTGTATGGTCACACAAGTGAGGGCAGGAACGCTCCCCGATACCCGTTTTGGATCAAGTCCTTTGTCAGGGGCGCTTTCCTGCACTCAACCGTTTGACCATACAGGTAATCGTCTCACTCAGATACCCTTAGCCTCATCTGTCCTTGCTTGTGCCTGTCATTCCTTACACTCGCCCTACTTCTTACTTGCACACTGGACAGTCTACTCACCTCTATGTCTGCAGTAACTGGCACCTTTATACAATGGCACTATGTACATAAATACAACTGCATATAGTTGCTTTTATACACTCTTGTGAATACCCTCTGTGATCCTACAGCTGTATATACACCCTGGCCCTGTGTTTGATTTCTGTTTTGCCTCTGCTATTTTTTTCCATATTTATATGACACTTTTATTCCGTGAGCAGCTTCTTGGGTATCATCCTTTACCACCTTTAGTGCACAGGCATATCACATATGGTTACCTTATATTGACCATTACCTTTAAACTGTCATACACGCTTCATTGCCTGAGCATATACCTTTTTATTGGATCTAATGTATATACCTTTGACCCTCTCTTGACATATTTATTTAAACATTTTGCTCGTTGTTATGTCCTTTATAGGTGTCTCTTATTTTTTAAGTGCACAATTGTATTTTTTGTACTATATCTATATCATTGTTATCATATATACTAGATCCCTTGTCTTTTATCTTGTCTCATGCAATTACTTCATTATCAGTATACCTGGTCACTATCATGTTTGCAGGCACTCTCTGTTTGTTGCTAGTGCCATCCTTTACCCTTTCTTATATTTGTCTCAATATAATCTATGTTTTATCCTTTACAACTATTGTCTTCTCATCTTATGTGACCTTTTTGTTTGGTTATTCCTCCTTATCTAATCGGCATGTGCAGTGTGGAGTTCCAGCGCAAGGTGACATCGCACACCAGTTGCTGAGCTGGCACTTGCATGTGCTGCTGGTTGCTGCAACACTGCCAGAGCAGAGGCAGCTGTAGCTGACTTCTGGAAATGGGCCCTGAAGCTGCGTACCTTGACCAGGGGCTCTGACAAATATGAGTATGTTTTCAAAAACTACTGAACTAGCAAGTTGAGTACATATGCCATGCATGGTACGTTTGTGAGCTTGCCAAGCTTCACAGCCGTGTATAGGTGTTGCCCATTATCACACATGACAATACTTGGTAGGAGGTTCAGCAGCTAAAATAACAGAGCTGTCTGGTCTGTTATTCCTTTAAGTAACTCTGAAATTAGCTTCAGCAGAGCCTGCTACTTCTTCGCTGAACCATTGCAGCAGAGCTTCCAGCTTCCGGTTGATTTGGATGACGTGCTCTTAGATACATCGGAGATGGAGGATGAGGAGGAGCAGTAGGGTGTGCAAGAACTTCTGTACAAGCTGGAGGAAACCCTGATAGAAGTAAGGCCAGCAATCCTCAAAGTTGGGAGCACATGCAGCGTGTGCCAGGGTGTGACTCAGCCCCAGCCTCCATAATGTTCACCCAGTGTTCCATCAGGAAAATGTAGCATCTCTGGCCACAAGCGCTTGTCCATGTGTCAGTCATTAAGTGGACAATGCCAGTAAGTGTGTTGGTAAGGGCATGGGTGATGTTCCTGGACACATGATGGTACAAAGCAGGGACATCACACCGGGAGAAAAAGTGTCAGCTGAGCACCAAGAACCGAGGGATGGCTGCTGCCAAGAGATGTCAGAAATCCTGTGTGTCTACCAGCCGAAATGGCAGCATTTCCATGGCAAGCAGCCTGGAAATGTGCCCGTTTAGCATTTGGGTAGCTGGGAACTTTCTTTTTCTTTCGAAGGCCTGGGGTAGGGACAGCTGAATGCTTGGCTAAGAAAAGGAATTGTAAGTCAGTGATAATGGTAAGTCAAAATGTACAAGGATAGATACAGGGCAGGAGTGTTTTGAAAAGGGAATTGGGAAGTACCTAACACAGGGGAAGAGTCAGTGGTGTCACCCCATGGCACCCAGGTGTACCCAGGTGTTTTGCCCACTGAGTCGGGTGCTCAGATGACATGTTAATCCCAAAAAATAGGAGAAAATCAATACCCTAAAAGGATGTGTGTGTGTATATATATATATATATATATATATATATATATACATACACACTGTTCAAAAAAATAAAGGGAACACTAAGATACCACATCGTAGATATCACTGAATGAAATATCGCAGCTGCAAATCTTTATTCATTACATAGTGGCATTTGTTGAGAACTAGAAAATATAAAAATGATCAATGTAAATCAAAATTAATATCCCATGGTAGTCTAGATTTGGAAGGATACTCAAAATCAAAGTGAAAAATCAAATTACAGGCTGATTCAACTTCAGTGGAAATGCCTCAAGACAAGGAAATGATGCTCAGTAGTGTGTGTGACCTCCACGTGCCTGTTTGACCTCTGACACTTGGGCATGCTCCTGATGAATCGGCGGATGTTGTCATGGAACTGGAGGCTGAGGTGTTGGAGGCACAGGGGGAGGCACCTGTCTCCTGTCCGTCAGAAGAAGCTGTTTGTACCGCCCAATCTGCGCCGCAAGGTTATTAACGAACACCACAACTCGGTATTAGCAGGGGATCCAGGGGGTAAAGCAACTGCGGACCTTCTCTCTCATCGTTTTTGGTGGCCGGGGTTGCAACGGGATGTGGTGGAACAGGTGTCAGCATGCAGTACTTGCGCTTGCTGTAAGGTAGCACGTACTCACCCATCTGGTACTCTCCTCCCGTTACCCATTCTCTCCAGGCCTTGGACACATCTATCCATGGATTTCATCACGGACCTACCAGTTTCTGCGGATAAAATGGTGGTGTTGGTGGTCGTGGATAGATATAGTAAAATGGTCCATTTTGTCGCATTACCAGCACTTCCTAATGCCAAGACTCTGGCCCAGGTTTTCATTAATGAGATTGTAAAACTTCACAGGGTTCCCTCCGATGACATGTCTGATCGGGGAATCTATTTTGTTTACAAGTTCTGGAGGGCATTCTGTTCTCGACTAGGGGTACAGTTGTCCTTCTCTTCGGCCTTTCATCCCCAGTCGAATGGGCAGACAGAGCGGGTCAACCAGAATTTGGAGACATACCTCAGGTGTTTCATCTCTGAAAACCAAGAGGATTGGTCATCTTATTTACCATTAGCTGAATTTGCAATTAATAATCACCATCAAGAGTCCACTGGCAGATCACCGTTTTTTGGTGCGTATGGTTGTCATCCACAGTTTGGTACCTTTAATGGGGGAGGGGCTTCAGGAGTTCCGGAGGAGGAGCGTTTCGCATCGTCACTCTCTTCCGTGTGGCAGGGCGTCCTGAATTTGAGAATTATGGGAGACAGGTACAAACGTATGGCTGACAGGAGACGTGTGCTAGGTCCGGACCTGAATGTGAATGACTTTGTGTCGTTGTCTACTAGGAATATTAAGTTGAAGGTTCCTTCTTGGAACTTGGGACCCAGGTTTATTTGTCCTTACAGAATATCTGCTGTCATAAACCCAGCGGTGTTTCATCTGGAGCTTCCTCAAGCTCTCAAAGTCCATAATGTTTTTCATAAATCTCTTCTTAAGAAATGTGTGAACCCCATTGAGTCCTCATCCCCACCCCCCCACCCCAATTATGGTAGATGGCAATTTGGAGTTTGAGATTTCGAGGATTGTTGATTCTTGTCTCCGTCTTCTTTCCTTACAGTACATGGTGTACTTGAGGGGTTATGGTCCAGAGGAAAGGACGTGGGTGTCAGCATCAGAGGTGAATGCCCCCAGGTTGGTTAGGGCATTCTAATCTCACATCCTGAGAAACCGGGTCCTGAGTGTCCGGAGGCCACTCGTAGGAGAGGGGGGGTACTGTCATGAGCGCTTCGGAGGTGGCAGGCTATCATCCTGCGTCAGGCCCCAGAAGGTCTGAGCGCCTGTCCATACAGACTGCTCCCTGAACCATCTGCCTCTAGGACCCAGCGTTGACCTCCTCCTGCCCTGAGAAGTCTGGATCTATTTAGCTAGTGGCTCAGCTGTGACCCAGTGTGGGTAATAGCTTCATTTCCACTTCTGCTTGCTATAGGGATGGACCTCCTCAAAGTGCTCCAGTTTGGTGTCTGGAATCCCTCTTCTGGTATCCGTATCTGGCGATTCAGCTAAGTGTTCCCCTGTCTATCTCACCTTACCGTCTTTAGCTTAGTGGAGACTGCCTAGCGCGCATCTCCCTCCCGTTCCCTATTCAGGACTAGGCCCCAAGGAGATTCAGAGCCTCAGGTTCCAGTTCGGTGATTCGTGAGGAACCAATATAGGGACTCTGTAGGAGTTCTAGGGAGAGATTATATCTAGCCTGGGGTCTCCAAATCCCTTCATTAGTGTCTGGGCCCCCTTCCCCACTTCCATTTATGTTACACTTGGTTTTCCCTCACCGTGTGTGACATTAGGTCAGAGACTTCGTCTTCTACAACCGTACCCTGGTCCTCCTCACTTTTTGACTTAACAACAAGATTTAGTGGCAACTGTGTCTTATCATCATCCTCCTCATCCTTATCCAAAATTTGCCATTCCCCACCGCCATATTCTTGCGGCTGTGGCTGCTCTAAGTTTTGTGCATCACTAAACAGCATGTCAACCTGTCCCTCTTCAAGCATACAGGTAGAGAGGCCACAATCAAGAAATGTTGGGGTAAACAGCTCATCAGAGAGTCCTAGTGTGGGCTCTCCAGTCTCCTGGGACTCAACATGATGCGAAGAAGGAAGATCAGCGTGAGGATTAAGTGATCCAGACTTTAGGCTGGGGAGACTGGACCGCATGGAAGACTGTGTGGTGCTGCCCAGTCTGCTGGAAGTATTATCTGCTATTCAACCAACCACCTGTTCACACAGCTCTGGCTTCAGAACTGATGTACTGTGCCTCCCTGCATAGTGGTGCAGGAACCTATGTGTCGTGGATGGGGGTGATTCTTGTGCTCCAGCGACAGACATAGTCACACCTGCAAAACATAAAGATCCAGCTCCATGAGATAGTGAAAAAATTCTTCTTTTTATTCACTTTAAAAGATTTCCAGTAGAGGATAAAAACATCAGCAAGAACAATTAAGTAGAAATGCGAGATTGACGCGTTTCTGGTGAACTAGCACCCTTAATCATGATATCCAAACAATTACTTGCTAGGCACTTATATGCTAAGATCCGGTTACACACACCGATATGGTGATTACGTAATTAGCTGAGCAAAGTGAAAAGATGTGAAAGACAAACAAATTAAAATAAAGACTTAGGCTTTGAGGACAATATCAAATATTATGCAATATATATTAGATAGAGCAGCATATGATGTTCCTAGACAAAGTGCATAGTTTAGACACACGTTCCAGCTATAGACCGCAGCAAGAAATATGTGAAGCAAAGTAAAAGTGATCACCCAGCAACTTATAGTGACCACATTTGAACAAGAAGAATTTTTATATACAAAAAGGATTATTATATACAAAACATAAGAGCCTCAATTTCTAGAATTATACCATATATATAAAAAAATTACAATTTTGGTATAATCCCGTTAATTAATCCATAAGGATCTATCAAAAGATCCTATCTAATTCCCTTTATTGAACAAAATAGCACAAGAGATGGTCAGTAGAATAGCATGGCATCCCTCTTTTTATTTAAGCCTTGCGGTACTCTAGTGTTTAATTTGAACATCTACCAAGTGTCTTTACTTCAGAGTATTTTTTCTATATCCCCCCTCTTGGTGGTTTATGAATTTTTTCTATTGCAAAAATTCTTAATGATTCCAAGTTACTGTGATGATGACTGATAAAATGGGCAAAGATTTGTGATGTGTTTTTATCTATTTTGACATTTTCTGTCATTTGTGTGTTCTCTGATCCTAGTTTTTAATTGACCCTTAGTATTCCAACATATTTTAGATTGCAAATAAAACATTCCATGATGTAAACCACGTTGTTTGAATTACAGTTTAAGATGGTTTTTATTGGAAACGTGTTTTGATTACTAGAATCAGTACATTTAAAGCATTTATACAAAAATTTGCAAGTTTTACACATTGTGGCACCACATTTGAAAAAACCTTTAGTACTAAGCCAATTTACAGACTGAGCATGAGATGCATTCATAATACTTGGTGAAAGGCTACAATGGTGCTTTCCTGTATACAATACGGCATACATTCTCAATAATATTGGCTATTTCTGGATCTTCTTTGAGAATATATAGATTATTATAAATAATTATTTTTATGGTTGAAAATTGATTACTATATTGTAGAACCAAAGTTACTGCATTATCAATATGTTTGTTTAAATGTTGTTGCGGTTTAAAACTCAGTCTTTGTTTTACAATTTTTTGTACCCTTTCAAAACTCCATTTGCTATATCTTCTTTTACTGGGACGTTCCTTAATTTCATTAACTTCTTTAGCATGTGCATCATCTGTGCTACAATTACGCCTGGCCCTAATCATCTCTCCTATATTTGTTATTGTATGTTTTGGGTGATGGCTTGCTGCATGGAGAATGGTATTACCTGCTGTACTTTTACTTAAAGTAGATGTATTAATTAATTTATTCGGTACACCCCTCAATTTTAAATCCCAAATTCTATGTTTGCAGATTCTTGACGAGCAGTGAATCTAAGATTAAAGGGGTTACAATTAAAATAACCCACTAGATGTGGTATGGCAGATACATCAGACTTCCATATCATTATGATATCGTCTATGTATCTGCCATACTACCATATGTTATCCTTGAATGAGTTATCTGCACTGTAAACGTCTGACTCCTCCCACCAACTCATCACAAGATTTGCTAGTGATGGGGAGTATTTTGCCCTCATAGAAACTCCGTTTGTTGGCAGATAAAAAGTTTGGTTTAAACTTAAATAATTATCGGTGATGAGACAATAAACGATTTCAAAAACAAGATGGAAAATCACTGTATTTTTTTAAATGGAAATCAAGTGCAAATAAAGCTACTTTATGCGGTATTGAAGTATACAGTGAAATTACATCTGAAGTAATCCACGTAAAATCTGTTTGCCATACAAGATCTTTCACTGCATTTAGGACATCTGTGGTGTCCCTTAATTAACCTGGCATTCTCTGTATAGAACTAGCAAATCTTGTGATGAGTTGGTGGTATGGCAGATACGTAGACGATATAATAATGATATGGAAGTCTGATGTATCTGCCATACCAAATCTAGTGGGTTATTTTAATTGTAACCCCTTTAATCTTAGGTTCACTGTTCATCAAGAATCTACAAAGATAGAATTTTTGGATTTAAAATTGAGGGGTGTATCGAGTAAATCAATTAATACATCAACTTTTTGTAAAAGTAAAGCAGGTAATACCATTCTGCATGCAGCAAGCCATCACCCAAAACATACAATAACAAATATACCGGTAGGAGAGATGATTAGGGCCTGGCGTAATAGGAGCACAGATGATGCATATGCTAAAGAAGGTAATGAAATTAAGGAATGTCTCAGTAAAAGAGGATATAGCAAATGGAGTTTAGAAAGGGCAGAAAAAATTGTAAAACAAAGACTGCGTTTTAAACCACAGCAACATTTAAACAAATATTGATTATCCAGCAACTTTCGTTCTACAATACAGTAATCAATTTTCGACCATAAAAATAATTATTTATAATACCGTATATACTCGTGTATAAGCCGACCCCCCTAATTTTGCCACAAAAAACTGGGAAAACTTACTGACTCGCATATAAGCCGAGGGTTATTGGTGGTCCAAGAAGACACTCCATAGATAAAACCCCCCGTATGTTGCTGCACAAGGGTTAATGCTGGCCCATAAGATGCTCCATAAATACCCCTTATTTGCTGCTGCTGCAATAAAAAAAATGACATACTCACCTCTCCATCGCTTGGGGCCAGGTGCTGGTGTCCTGAGCCCCTGGCAGTGGCGATATTCACCTGTCCCCGTTCCAAGCCGTGCACCGCTGTGTCTCCCGGATCTCTGCATTGACAGCAGAGGGTGTGCACTGACTACATCATCGCACCCTCTGCCGTCACAGCAGGACCCGGAGACACAGTGGTGCACGGCTTGGAAAGGGGACAAGTGAATATCACTCTGCCCCCGTCATACTCACCCCTCCTAGTGCAAGGTCTTCTCTGCAGCGGCAGCACCTGCTTCTCCTTCTGCTGTCTGCTTCCTGCATTCAGCTGGTCACATGGTACCACTCATTAAATGTGCGCATATTCATGAGTTTAATGAGCGGTACCACGTGACCACTGAATGCAGGAAGCAGACGGCAGAGGGAGACACAGGGGCTGCAGAGAAGTGCCAGGAGAGGTGAGTATGGTCTCTGACACCCCCGCTCCCCCTCCCACTCCCCGGGTATATGACTTGCGTATAAGCCGAGAAGGGGGCTTTCAGCCCAAAAAAATGGGCTGAAAATCTCGACTTATACACGAGGATATACCGTAATCTATATATTCTTAAAGAAGATCCAGAAATCAGCCAATATTATTGAGAATGGATGCCGTATAGTATACAGGAAAGCACCATCATTAGCTCATAGCCCTTCACCAAGTTTTATGAATGCATCTCATGCTCAGTCGGTAAATTGGCTTAGTACTAAAAGTTTTTTCAAATGTGGCGCCACAATATGTAAAACTTGCAAATTTTCATATAAATGCTTTAAATTTACTGATTCTAGTAATCAAAACACGTTTCCAATAAAAACCTTCTTAAACTGTATTTCAAACAACGTAGTGTACATCATGGAATGTTTTATTTGCAATCTAAAATATGTTGGAAGTACTAAGCGTCAATTTAAACCTATGATCAGAGAACACATAAATGACAAAGAAACAAATCTCTGCCCATTTTATCAATCATCATCATAGTACCTTGGAATCATTAAGAATTTTTGCAATCGAAAAAATTCATAAACCGCCAAGAAGGGGGGATATAGAAAAAATACTCAGAAGTAGAGAAGCTTGGTTGATGTTCAAATTAAACACTAGCGTACCGCAAGGCTTAAATAAAAGAGGGACGCCATGCTATTCTACTGACCATCTCATGTGCTCTTTAGTTCAATAAAGGGAATTATACACAATTTGTTGTAATTATTTCTCACAAGATAGGATCTTTTGATAGATCCTTATGGATTAATTAGCGGGATTATATCAAAATTGTAATTTTTTGATATATAGGGTATAATTCTAGAAATTGGGGCTCTTATGTTTTGTATGTAAAAATCCTTTTTGTATATAAAAATACTTCTTGTTCAAATGTGCTCAAGCCAAAATTAATATCCCAAAAGTAGTTTGTGTTAATCTCAACGATAAGAAAACTTCCTTTTGTTGTGGAGATTAGTGGTACAGACGGGCTTTCTTGTTCAAATGTGGTCACTATAAGTTGCTGGGTGACCACTGTTACTTTGCTTCACATATTTCTTGCTGCAGTTTATAGCTGGAACTTGTGTCTAAACTATGTACGTTCTCTAGGAACATCATATGCTGCTCTGTCTAATATATATTGCATAATATTTGATAATGTCCTGAAAGCCAAAGTCTTTATTTTAATTTGTTTGTCTTTCACATGTTTTCACTTTGCTCAGCTAATTAATCACCATACCAATGTGTGTGACCGGATCTGAGCATATTAGTGTCTAGCAAGTAAATGTTTGGATATCATGATTAAGGGTGCTAGTTCACCAGAAACGCGTCAATATCGCATTTCTACTTACTTGTTCTTGCTGATGTTTTTATCCTCTACTGGAAATCTTTTAAAGTGAATAAAAAGAAGAATTTTTGCACTACCCTCATTGAGCTGGCCCTTTATGCATTGATTGTTCCGCGTTTGACACAACTTTTCCGTGCTCCGCAAACCAAGACTTCTACTATGGTGAGCTGAATCCTTTGTTTCTAATAATCACACCTGCCCCATGTCATCGGCGTCTGCATGCACCATCATGAGCACATCCACATCACTTAATGCACGCCTTACGCATTTTGTAATTGACATATCGCTTGAAACCGTTTATTTTTTATATAAGACAAAAAAAAGGTCACTTGCAGCAATCAAAGCGGGTTTGGGGAGTTTACTGTACCGTAATGTAACAGAAAGAATGCAAAAATGCATGGATGACAATCAAATTAAATCCAGAAAAATGTTTCAATGCATTTTCTCAGTAATAGAGCACACATAAATGTTCAAAGACACCACGTAACTCTGTAGGGCAGAGAAATAGAAGCCTACAAATTTTTTAAAAGCTTTTTTTCAGTTTTACAGAACACAGAAATGGTCACAGACCATGTAACACTGTATGGCTGAGAAATGGAAGCCTGCAAAATTTTTTAAAGCTTTTCTCAGTTTTAGAGATAACAGAAATCTTCACAGAATACATAACATTGTATGGCTGAGATATGGGAGCCTACAAAATTTTTCTCAGTTTTAAAGTTCTCCACAATACTGAATACTGCATAGAAATGTAGCCCTGGAAAATGTTTCAATGTTTTTTAGACATATTATATAACATAAAAAAGCAAGCAACCCTTGATGAATCAAAATATATTCAATTTTTTCATCCCCCACAAAAAAACTGCTGCTATATATTCGCCAACAGACTGCACAGGCCTAATGCCTGTCTACTCACTGGATTCTGTCACTCTTCCTGCTCCTGCGTACTCTCTCCCTTCCTAGGCTATATACAGATTATATGTTATTCACACAGCACAGCAAACGATAAGCCCTTAGAAGGGCTGTTAGTATGATGGCTCAGCTTCAGCACCAGTATCAACACTACAGACCTCTGATTCATTATTCTATACACACAGGCTTAGACAAGCATTGTCTCCCTTCAATACCAAGTGTCACACAGATGTGCAATGGCATCAGTGTGCCGAACCTGGCGGTGCCTGTCTTTTTATAATCCTTGATGATGTCATACGGCCAGCCAACCACAGTATTGCCAGAACCAAGAAGGCTACAGCATTACTATAACTCACAGGCAATCCCTGCATGCCCATTGGCTGCTTAAAAGTCGCCAAAGATGCGGGGCGGTGATTTGAGTTTTACAACAAGCAACGTCTAAGTAACGAGTGATAACTGATTATGTTCACTCATCCCTACTAAGTCAGACTCTAGACCAGACGGGAATACACAGAATGATAGAGAGCAACAAGACAACACTCCTAAAATCAGTAAAAATATGAACATAGACAGAGTGATACCTCACACACCATCACACCATCACATCTGGGTTTTATTTTTAGATTGTCTATCACAGTTTGAGTATACATACGATAAAAATTGCAGCTCTCTCCATTGTTTGCAGGTGGGAAACCTTGCAAAATTACCACTGTATATTATAAACATACTAGCTTTTAGGCACTTTTTTCTGACAAACGTTTATGAATCCAAATTGTATAAATATAAATAAAATATAATTGTAATCGTTTATATAATATATTATTCAATAATTTAAGTTGGTAATTAAAAAGAAAAATTTCAATGTATCAGACTTCCTATAAATAAAAACCCAATCAAATCAATGATATAACAAAAGCAAATTAATAAATTACATTTAAAGCATTCTCCTGTTAATATTAGATCATTTTTGTCTTGAATTTAGACAACCGTTTGCCGAGTAGAGAAGCATTCTGAGTTCTCAGTCACTGGTCAGTGGCTAGTTACTACAGAAAGCAATGGAGAAAAGAAGACAGATATATTTGATGCAGTTATGGTTTGCACTGGTCAGCATGAGCAGCCGCTGATGCCTTTGAATACTTTTCCAGGTAGTTATAAAGTATTATTTTATGGTTTTTTTTTTAATTTGACCTAATTTCTACATAATTTAGACACCATGAGTTTGTTGTAAGGAAACATACAATTGTTCTATAATTCCATATATATTCTACATCATGTATCCACTTTAGGTAGCTTTAGAAAACATTCCTTTTGTCTGACTTTTTAGAAATATATCTACAAACCAAAGAGTACAGCTAAATATAGGGACATAATGATCGCTGTCGCATCCTCTGCCATGATTGTGCCCATGCTGATGGGGGGGATCCGTCAACGCCAGCCCCTACTTCAGCTGGATGTGCGTCCAAGGACACACATTCAGCTGAAATACATTGCGCCGAACAGACCCGCCAGGTCCCTGCATTGCAAAACATGCTGCCAACCAATCAGAGTCTGGCAGCTGACAGTCAGTCATGCCAGTCACGAATGGCGCATGGCTGTGATATACATTGCAACACACTAAAGTTTATACAGAAGAGGACCCCGTATATCATGGGAGCAGTCGAAGGTAAGAGGAATCGTTTATTTTTTTAATGTATTAGAAGAGAGTGGCTCAACATGATACCAGGATGGGGAGCATTATCCCTTTAAGCCAGAAGCCTGTTTTCAGCTTCCTGACCAGGCTAAATCAACTTGGCCAATTTTTTCAGTTTTGACCAGTGTCACTTTATGAGGTAATAACTCATATCCCAGTGATTCGGAGATCATTTTTTCATAATATGTTGTGCTTCATATAAATGGGTAATTGATATGATATGTGTAGAATATTTGACACAAAATTAGAAAATTTTGCAATTTTCAAACGTTGAAATTTTATGCCCTTAAACTAGATAGTTATACCGCACAAAATACTTAATAAATAACATTTACCACATGTCTACTTTACATCAGCCCTAATTTTTGAAGCATCATTTTGTTCCTTACTAAGTTAGAAGGGTTAAAATGTATCAAAAATTTCTAATTTTTCAAACATTTACAAAGCCATTGTTTTATGGACATCACATGTGAAGTAATTCTAAAAAACCTATGTTACAGAAAATGCCTAAAAAAAGGCTTTTGTATCTTCTTGCACACTTTCCTCTCCTCTTGTTGACAGTGTGTTGTAGCCTCCCCTATCATTCCTTTATAGACTCAATAAATCCCTCAATTGCCTTTTAGGAAGCCAGGTCTAAAGAGATGCTTTTGAGTTGTGGGGCTATAGTCTTTCTAGTCTGTACAGGCACCAGTTGGATGTGGGTGCAGCATCTCACTGAAGGGTCTTACCTTCTTTCTGTTACCCGTGAGTTAGAGTGAGTAATGTTGATAACATTAACCCCCCAAATGTGACCTAATTTGGGAAACTGTAGTCCTCAAGGAATTTATCTAGATATTTGGTGAGCAGCATAAGCCCACAGCTGCTTCACAGAATTTGACAACGCTGAGCTGTGAAAATGAAAATTAAGATTTTTCCCAAAAAAATCTTGATTTACCTCAAATTTTTCAATTTGCAAGAATAACAGGAGAAAATGGACCACGCAATTTGTTGTGCAATTTTGCCTGAGTACACCAATAGCCAATTTGTGGTGTAAAACTAAGGTTTTTATACATGGCAGAGCTCAGAAGGGAAAGAGCAGAATTTTACTTTTGGAGTCCAAAATTGGGTGGGATAGCAAACACCATATCACTTACATAGATCTCCTAATGTGCCTAAATACTGGAAATCCCCCAGAGTTAGCCCATTTTGGAAAGTATGCCCCTCAATTAATTTAACTAGAGGCGTGGTTAGCACCTTGAACCTACAGGTTCTTCACAGAATTTGATAACAATGAGCTGTGACAATGAAAATTAAGATTTTTTCCTCCCCAAAAAATATTGGTTTAGCTCCAAATGTTTCATTTTCACAATGGTAGCAGGATAAAATGGACCCCAAAATTTGCAGTCCAATTTTTCTTGAGTATGCTGAGACCCCATGTGTTGTGAAAAACTACTGTGTAGGCACACTGCCGAGCTCCAAAAGGAAGGAGCAACATTTTTGATCAGACATTGATGTGGTCTGTGGGCGCCATGTTGCATTTGAAGAGCCCATGATGTGCCTAAGCAATGGAATCTCCAACAAGTGACCCCATTTTGGAGACTTTATCCATCAAAGAATTTATCTAGAGATGTGGTGAACACCTTGAACCCACAGATACCTCACAGAGTTTTAAAACGTGAGCCGTGAAAATAAAAAAATGACAGTTTTCACAAAAATATGTTGCATTAGTCCTAATTTTTTTTCATTTTCACAAGGGTACACAGGAGAAAAATAATAAAACTATTTGTTATGCAATTTCTTCTGTGTATGAGAATATCCAATATATGGTCAAAAACTACTTTTAAGGCACCGTACAAAGCTTAGAAGGGAAGTAGAGCCATATTATAGTGCAGATATTGCTGTTATGGTTTATAGGTGCCATGTCACATAGGCAAATCCCCTGAGTGGTCAGAACAGCAGAACCCTCGCATAAGTCACTGCATTTTCTAGACTACATATCTTAATTAATTCATCTAAGAGTCAGGGGTGGATTAAGGGAAGCCAGGGCCCTGGGCTGTTCAGACTCTGTGGGCCCCCTGGTCATATGACGGGGTCGGGAAGTCACTAGTTTTCATGACGCATGCGGTGTGTCAAGGGGCGGGAAGGGGTTAAATACTGAGGTAAAAAAAACCTCTGCAAATACACAACGTGTGTACGAGACCTCACAAATACTGAGGTAAAAAACACCAAATGCAGAGCGTGTCCATGAGGCCTTACAAATACTGGAAGGCTTCCACCCAACATCTAGTCCTGACTCACCTGTACCTAACATCGAAACCAGCTAATAGTCTGCAATCATCTGCTGACCTGGACCCATGACCAGTCAGACAAGTTACTTCACATGAGTCACACAGAGGCTTCTGCTTCATGAACTTCCCCAGATAGTAGAAGCAGCCTCCGATATGCAGCCTGTGGCCGGATACACAGGAAGAGACGCTCCTCGTCACAGGCTGTGCCCAACATGTCAGCAGAGGGGTTAACACCACAGACAAGTCGCCATCTCCTCACACACTGTACACGACGCTGCATCTGGCGGCGAACAAGCGCACATTGCGCAATGTTAGTCATGTCCAAGATGTCAGCATGTGGAGGACCAAGGCGGGACCAAAAAAGACCCTAGGATTGGAACAGGAGCATGGGAAAGTGGACAGCGGTCGGAGGGGAAGGGTTTATATAGGGGTCGGTGTTATGAATGAGTCACCGTAGGAGGCAAAAACAGAAATGCTAGCTAAGTCCAGAAAACCAGAGAAGTTGGCAGCTATCGGATTGCAGACCCCTGAACCTATCAACAACAACTAACATTAGCCGTGGGGGGTTCCTACGATGCCCTAGACCCCTCGATCACAGCCGGAGAACTACCTAGCCTAAAGACAGAAAGGGAAATCTAAACTGCCCCAGAGCAGACCCCAAAGCAATAGGCAGCCCCCAACAAATAATGACGGTGAAGCAAGAAGAAAAAACACTAACACAGATAGAAAGATAGACTGAGCAAATGATGGGGCCCAAGCTATCTAGATAGGACAGGATAGGAAAGCTGCTGTCTGCAATCCACGAAAAACCCTATCAAATTAAGAGCCAACAGACTGACAGGGAAAAAGGCCCTGAAGATGCTAGGCTTCAAAAAGACTATATCAGTACTCAGGTATTTTCTGAAGACAGAGCAAACCGACAAAAAGGAATTCAGCTCACCCCAGCAGGGAATGGCAGAATCCAGAAAAGCAAGGCAAACTAAAACTAAAACACAAATGCAAAAAGGTAAAGCAGAAAACTTAGCTTTTGAGGAGCAGGAATCAGACTGGTCTCCTAGAATTCCACAGAGAAATCACCAGCGAGGCAGAAGGGCGTCGGCTGCCTTATATCCAGTCAGAAATCCCCATCGCCCAGTCATCCTCTCCCAGCTCAGGTGCTTGGTAATCAGCCTCACTACCTCCCTTCACCAAAAGAGGGAGTTCATCAGACCTCAATGGTGAAGGGGAAAATGAACTCATAACAGGTCGGAGTAAGTAAATATATATATATATGCGGGCAGCACACACATGCACAATCCTCAGGTTGCATAACTTTCAACTGGTCAAAACATTTCTCTCAGTAGGCCAAGAAAGAAATGTGGCAGGAATAAAGTACACCTCATTGTAACTTATGTGTGAGGCAGAGGTGACAAAACCCGCCATCTCGTGGCCACCTTACTAGAGGTGCCCACTGCCGACATATAACAAAGTTGATGGAAACAGATGACTTCCACTTTGATGATTGGTTACCGGCCGCCCGACCACACCCATTTCACAACTAGTCAAACCCATGTCCACGCCCCAACCACACCCATTTAGCACTGCTGATCACACTGGCTAGTACTGAGGGCACAGTGGCTGGTACTGTGGGCACACAGACTGGTACTGAGGAAAAGAAAGAACAGAGAGAGAGAAAAAAAGAAAAAAGAGAGAGAAAGGAAGGCGAGAGAAAGAAAGAACAGAGAGAACGAAAGAAAGAAAGAAGAAAGAAAGAGAGAAAGGAAGAAAGAACAGAGAAAGAAAGGGGACAGGAAAAAGAACAGAGAGAGAAAAAAGAAAGAGGGGAAAGGTAGAGAGAAAGAAAGAACAGAGAGAAAGAAAGAAAGAGGGGAAAGAAGGAAAGAAAGGGGAAAGAAAGAAAGAACAGAGGGAGAGAGAAAGAAAGAGGGGAAAGAAGGAGCAAAAAGAGAAAGAAAGAGAAAGAAAGAAAGAAAGAGGTGAAAGAAAGAACAAAGAGAAAAAAAGAAAGAAAGGGGAAATAAAGAACAGAGAGGGAGAGAGAAAGAAAGAGGGGAAAGAAAGAACATAAAGTGAAAGAAAGAAAGAAAGAATGAAAAGAGAAAGAAAGACAAGGAAAGAGGGGAAAGAAAGATTCTATAAAGATACTATACCAGCCTGGCTCACATTGTAGTGCCCACCTGAGCCTCCTGGTGCAGGACATATCATGATCCACTCACATGACCGACATTCCCAAATCCAAGGCGATCACACTGTCCGCGCTGTCGGAAGAGGACATAGGACATGGTGATGATCTGAAGCATTCCCTGAAGTGCCTCCATGGTCCGTCACAATCTCCTCCGGTCAGCTTCCAGCACGTCACTTCTGATGGAATGTCACGTGCGAGTTTTCAAGTGCTCCTCGGGGCTCCACCGTATACTCTTGTGTCTGCGGGAAAAGTAAGTTCCCGGTCGGGGCAGTGGGGCAGACTCTCAAAATCTGGGACGGTTGGGAGGTATGAATGCTCCACATCATACACCTTGTACACGCATGGCTCCGCACACCTCATACACACACGGTTCCGCTTTGTATGCCTCATACACACGGCTTCGCTCTGTACACCTCACACACACACGGCTCCACTCAGTACACACATAGCTCCACTCCGTAAACCTCGTACACATTCGGCTCTGCTCCGCACACCTTATACACACGCGGCCACGCTCTGTACACCTTGAACACACATGGCTCTGCTCTGTAAACCTTGTACACATGCGACTTTGCTCCATACACCTCGTACACATGTGGCTCTGCTCCGTAAACACACGGCTCAGCTCTGTACACTTTGTACACACAGGGCTCCGTTCTGTACACCTCGTACACATGCGGTTCCGCTCCGTACACCTCGTACACACATGCAGCTTTGCTCCGTACACCTCGTACAAACATGCGGCTCCGCTCCGTACACACGTGGCTCCACTCCGTAGATCTCGCACACGCGCAGCTCCGCTCCGTACACCTCGTACACGCGTGGCTCCACTCCGTAAACAAACGGCTCAGCTCTGTTCACACAGGGCTCCATTCCGTACACCTCATACACATGTGGCTCCGCTCCGTACACCTCGTACACACACGCGGCTTTGCTCCATATACACACGCGGCTTCGCTCCGTCCGTACACCTCACACACACATGCGGCTTCGCTCCGTACACCTCGCAGACACATGCGGCTTCGCTCCGTACACCTCGTACACACACGCGGCTCCGCTCCGTACACCTCGTACACACACGGCTCTGCTCCATACACCTCGCATGTGCACAGCTCTGCTCCATACACCTCGCACGTGCACAGCTCTGCTCCATACACCTCGCACACGTGCAGCTCTGCTCCGTACACCTTGCATATTCGCGGCTCTGCTCCGTACACGTCGCACACGCTCAGCTCCGCTTCGTACACCTCGCACATTCGCGGCTCTGCTCCGTACACCTCGCACACGTGCAGCTCCGCTCCGTACATCTTGCACATTCACGGCTCTGCTTTGTACACCTCACACACACGCAGCTATATTCACCCTGTTAACCCCTCATGACCCCACACATAATTCCCTCATCCAGCACCATGAGAACCAGCACAGCAATCCCACATACAATACATTGAGGGCTGTGTGCACAGGACCTGTGATGAGGTCACAGGAGGGAAGGAGTCAGGTGTCACATGATCAGGGGCCTCCACTGAAAGGCCCCTGATCATGTAACCCCTGACTCCTCCCCTCCTGTGACCTCATCACAGGTCCTGTGCGCACAGAGCAGGGCTTTATTAGTGAGGGGCTGGGGCTGCGGTGGCCGGTGGGTCTGGGAGGGGGAGGAAGGGGTCGGTAGATGGGGGGCGTGGTACTATGGTGGCGGATTATATTGAGGCAGCAATTTTCCTTGGGCTGGTGGGCCCCCCCACACCACTGGGCCCTGGGCTACCGCCCAGATTGACCTCATTATAATCCACCACTGCTAAGAGTGCAGCGATCATAATGACACTAGAGGTGTTTCACAGAACCTTTCACCATTTTGCGGTGAAGAAAAACTAATTACATTATTTATTATCCACAAAAATTTTGTTATAGCCCCAGATTTTTCATTTTCACATGGAAAAATCAGTAAAAATGGCACCAAAATTTGTATGGCTGTATAGTACTGCTTAGCCACACAACGAGACTCTGGAGGGAGTGCTATTTGATTCATAGAGCACATATTTTCCTAGAATAGTTGGTGAACTCCACATATAGAGCCTCTAAGTTCCAGAACAGCAGAATTACCCCTCAAGTTACCCCATTTTGGAAATTACACCCTTATGGGAATTTATCTAAAGATATAGTGACAATTTTGAATCCATGGGTGTTATACAGAAACAAACAGCAGTATATGTTGCTGAGTGAAAACTGCAAGTCTACTTTTTTAGTACATTGTGGAGTCCAGTAAGTTGTAGTGCCCGAACATTGTGCCCAGCTTGTGCTTCTGGAGTCACGCAACCCGTAAATTAAGCAGACCTTCATCTCTACAGTACTTACAAACTTGGGAATGCTAAATGTGGTTTATGCACAGTTTGTGATTAATAAGAAGGAAATCATTTGGATTTAAGAGTGCAGAATTTATCGGATTTCTTTTGGAGGGGGAGCCATTTTGATTTTAAAGAGCTTTTGTATTACTAGTAACATGGAAGCCCTCCAGATGACAAACAATTTTTTTGTGGATTTAGTTTAAGCTTTTGTTGGGAAAATTTTACATAGCACTTTGGATCACGTTTATCCTGCTCTTTGCGCTGAGCACTTGCATAAGTGTTTCCATCTAAATGACATGATTCAGATGAAACCCCCAATGGATCCAATCACTATACTGAGGCAGAAGCATTACGTCTGGCCTCTGTTCAGAGGTGTTTCTTTTTTCAAAAGGTCTGAATCACGGATTTCAGCAATTTACACGAAAACCCCAGTGTAAGTGCTCAGTGTAGAGAGCAAGATAAATGTGAACCAAACCTTAGTGCGATCTTTGGAAGGCAAATAAACAAATTAACAGCAGGTCAAGAATTGTGCGTATTTATTTTTTTATGCAATTTGTCATGCTATATGACAAGGTGGTTTTATTCTTCGTGTCGGTGCAATTACAGCGATACCAAGCATTTTTTTTTGAGGTTTGGGTACTATCAGTCACTAAAAAAGTTTGTATTTTGTAATAACAAGTTTTTGCATCGCCATATTTTGAGAGCTATAATTTTTGTATATTTTTGCAGACAGTCATGTGAGGGCTTGCTTTCTTTGCAAGAAGAATCAGAGTTTTTATTGATATCATTTTAAGGCTCATTTTTTTATTGCTTTCTATTCCAATAGGCAGAATGAACAAAAACCAGCAATTCAGGAATTTTTTTTTAAATTTTTTTATGCCATTTACCATGTGGAAAAAGTGATATGACAGCTTTACTCTTCATGTCAATACGATTACAGCGATAACACATTTGCCACTTTTACACAATAAAAACAATTTTGTTAAGAAAAAATTGATTTTTCATTGTTATATTAGAAGAGCTATAGCTTTTTTATTTCTTTACTAAAAGAACTGTTTGGCAGCTAGTTATTTGTGAGACAAGATGACTTTTCAGAGATAGCATTTTTATTTGCATTTGACTTTTTGATCGTATTTTATTATTATTTTAGTTTGGCTGCATAAAGAAAAAGCATTGTTTTTTGGCAAGTTTTTTCTTTATTTTTTACTTTGCTCACAGAAGGGGTCAACCAGTGCCACAGTTTCACAGATCGGTTTGTTCTGGACTCAGCGATACAAAACGTGTGCTTTTTAATGTTTATCTGCTGTAACACAATATAATCTACTTTTTAGAAAGAAGAATTGTTTTTGTGTGACTAGAGTCTGAGAACTATAACTTTTTTATTTCTCTGCTGATGTAGCTGTATGGTGGCTTTTGTTTGAGGAGTAGATGATGTTTTCAGCGACACCATTTTTACTTTATATTCAACTATTTTTATCGAGTTTTATTCCACTTTTTGATCCTCAGTATGATGAAAAGGCATTTTTCTTCACGTTTTTTTACGGTGTTCAATGAAGGAGTTTTATAGTGTGACGGTTTTATAGATCAGGTCATTTTGAACACGGCAACGGCAAATTTATTTATTTTTGTTTTACATAATTATGGATATCTATTGGTATTGTAATGACACATAAGGTGTCACTGGCGCTACCTAGGGGGCGCTATCAGGGGGCTCGTGAATGAGCACAGGGAGTGCAGGCAGAAGGCACGAAGTGCACAAGTACGTGAGACTGGTGTAGTGAGCCCAGGACTAGTGATGTGTCGTTCATGAACGAACCGAGACAAAGAGCCGGCTCTTTCATGTGACCGACGGGAGTCGGCTCACCACTGGGAGCTGAGCCAAATTTTTTTTTTCCCTGCTGTTTGCTAGCTTCTTCCTGCCTGACTGGGGGCTGGGAGGAGCTGAGGAGGAGGCTTAGCGCAGTGAGCACAAGTCGGGAGTGACTAGCAAGGCTTTGACTTGCGACTGGGCTCCTCCCACATGAACACATAGCTGTACTGTGATTGGCTGCTCAGTGCAGTGAGTGCACACACATGATCTGTGATAGATCACAATGTGCAGTCACACAGACTGTCAGTGTCACTGACAAAACAGTGGATGTCCGGCAGCTGCAGGATGAGCAGAGGCACTGAGGTCAGGCACTGACAGCCATCTTATCCCTCTCATTATCTTCTGTAGTTCCTGCTGCTCTACAGTGGGAAAGTAATAATTTAAATCTGAGGCAGAGAAACTCTGTGGACAGATCCGGGGTATATGTATAATATAACGCTCTAAGCATCAGTCTGTCTGAAGCCTTTATAGACTGCACAAGTGCGACGCACCTGCGCAGTCTGGCTCCAGACAGAGTGACGCACCGCCCACAAGATCACGGTAGACGCACTCTCCCCAGGAGATCGCGGTATGCGTAAGCACTGAATGCATACCGCGATCTCCGGCACAACACTTTACCGATTCGGTGTTGCCGCGGGGTCTTGCGTCTGGCGGTGATGACAGGAGAGGGTGGGTTGTTGGGCCGGAATCGGCGCATGCTCAGTCCGCGCTTTCCGGCACCATTTTGTGGAAGACACACTGCAGTGTGTCTTCAAGAAAGTGGCGCCAGAAAGAGAGGAATGTGCAGGCGCCAATTCCGGCCCAACAACCCGCCCTCACATCACGGCACAAAAGATTACCGATCGGGTATTCACAGTGAAGTCAGTAGAGGGCGAGTTGTGGCACCATGCATACCTGGATAGGGGGGTTAGAGGACCTTGCATGCCTGGATTGGGGGGTGAGGAGTAGCATGCATACCAAGATAGGGGGTGAGAGGACCATGCATACCAGGATTGGGGGGTGAGGGGATCATGCATACCAGGAAAGGGGGGTGAGGGGACCATGCATACCAGGAAAGGGGGGTGAGAGGACCATGCATACCAGGATAGGGGGGTGAGACGACCATGCATACCAGGATTGGGGGGTGAGGGGTAGCATGCATACCATGATAGGGGGGTGAGAGGACCATGCATACCAGGATTAGGGGTGAGAGGACCATGCATGCCAGGAAATGGGGCTGAGGGGACCATGCATACCAGGAAAGGGAGGTGAGGGGACCATGCGTACAAGGAAAGGGGGGGGGTGAGGGGACCATGCATACCAGGATAGGGGGGTGATAGGACCATGCATACCAGGATTGGGAGGACCATGCATACCAGGATAGGGGGGTGAGAGGACCAGGCATACCAGGATAGGGGGTGAGGAGACTATACATACCTGGATTAGGGGTGAGAGGACTATGCATTCCAGGATTGGGGGGAGAGGAGGCCATGCATTCCAGGATGAGGAATGGGATGCCATGCATACCAGGATTGGGGGGGTGAGGGGACCATATATACCAGAATAGGGATGAGAGGGCCATGCATACCATTATAGGGATGACGGGACCATGCATACCAGGATAGAGCGGTGAGGGGTACCATGCATACCAGGATTGGTAGGTAAGGGGTGCCATGTATACAAGGATTGGGGATGAGGGGACCATACATCCTACGATAGGGATGAGGGGGGACCATGCATACCAGGATAGGGGGGTGAGAGGATCATGCATACCAGGATTGGGGGTGAGGTGACCACGCATACCAGGATTGGGGGATGAGGGGTACCATGCATACTAGGATTGGGGATGAGGGGACCATGCATACCATAATTGGTAGGTAAGGGGTGCCATGTATGGTGCAGATATCAGAGTTACTCTGTAAGAACCTGGAACATGTCTCCAAGGATTTATTTATAAGGGTATGTGCACATGTTGCGGATTGCTGTGTGGAATTTTCTGTGTGGAATCTGCATCTCTTGGCAGAATCCGCAGGTCTAAATCCGTGAGGTTTTTATGCAGATTTATTGTGGATTTTGTTCGGATTTCCCCTGCGTTTTTACACCTGCGGATTCCTATAATGGAATGGGTGTAAAAAAACGCAGCGGAATCCGCACAAAGTATTGACATGCTGCAGAAAATAAACTGCTGCGTTTCCGCTTGGATTTTTCCGCAGCATGTACACAGCGGGTTTTTTCCCCATAGAATAGCATTGTACTGTAAATCACTTGTGGATCTGCAGCGTGTGCACATAGCCTTAGAATAATCAGTGCCGGCAGATGTCACAGCACTGACTAATGTAGAACACATGGACAAATATCAGATTTTAGAGGATAACACAAATCAGCAATACGGACAGGAGTGAGGGCCTGATCCCAGGAGCTTACACTCTGACAAAATGGCTAAAAAGCCTTCACTAGACCCCTGTACAGCAGTATAATGAGGCCCAGGCTTTATAGTTAAGAGACCGGAGTGATAAAAGTGGGGAAAGTAGCACTTTTTGCAAGAAGAGCCGCTTTTTGAGCCAAAAAGAGCCGGCTCTTTTTGGTGAGCGGAGCCGAGTGAGCCAGATCACCAAAAAGAGCCGGACTGCCCATCACTACCAAGGACCTGGCACTAAGCAATCACATGACCAGGGGGTGGAGCAACCAGACGTGAGTGCAGGGATGGACACTGAGCACGCAGAGCACAGGGCAAAGACAGTAAACGTCGTCAAAGAGAGCCGGGAGTCAGAAGCCAGACGAACGCGCAGTATCTAGGGACAAGACATAGAATAAACGGGGACATGCCAAGGGGGTAAGATAACCAGGAGAGACAGAGCAGTACAAAATCAGGATGCAGAGGCAGAAGTCAGGGGACAAACCGAATCATACACAGCAAGGCACACAAGCGCAGATGCACATGTTTAAGAATGAGTCACCTGGGTCAGCAGCCACTTACCGAGTATACGGAAGTAACACCGACACTAAATGCAGGTACTGCCAACATTAAATAGCTGCCCCAAAACCAAAGAGATGCGGACTGAATTAACCCTGACCTGACCAGGATGGAGGCGTAACCATCCTGTCCAGAGTCATGGAGCAAAGAGTGAGCATCATACCAGGAAATGGCCCAGGTTGGAGAACAGTATACCAAGATGGAGGGCAGTACACCAGGAAGGGGCTTGGGATAAGGGTCATTATACTAGGAAGGGGTCTAGGATGGGGCTCATTATACCAGGATGAGATACATTGTTACAGAAAAGGGTCAGTATGGCGGACATTATTACAGTAAGGGGTCAGGAAAAAGGACATTATAACAGGAAGAGGCACAGGATAGGGGACATTACAATTTCAAGGGTTTAGAATGAGAGACTTTATTACATGATAGGAACCACAATGGGGGATATTATTACAGGAAAGAGCCAGGATGGGGTTCCTCGAACTCTATTTACGATACTAGCGATAGATATCTGCAAACACTGAAAATCTGCATTTTAAATCTAAAAATAAAATACAGCACTAAGAAGAAATCTGTAACGATCAACGTGTGACTGGACACAGCGCCTCCAGCAGGGCGAATTTATGGCACACGTGACCCTGGATACATCGCCTCCAGGTAGGCGAATTTAAGTGATAATGGAACATGCAGCCGGATACACCGCCTCCAGCTGGCGAATTTAAGAAGTACACGTAAAACTGGATACCCCGCCTCCAGCTGGCGAATTTAAATAATAAGGGTAAACACAGGGAACAATTACAGTGGTGGGCCCTGCACTAGGGAATGCGGACGTGGAGACCTCCTGCACTCCCCTGAGCCAGTGACCCTGCACTCCTCAACAGTCCCTATGCCGGTTTCGCACCGGGCGCCGATCGGGAACCTAGAAACCCTGACTCACCCTGCACCTAGTCCCTCACTAGGGAATTCGTCGGTGTGGAAACTAATCCCACCACTGTACTAGAACACACATAAGGAAAGTCACAAACAGGGATAAAGAAACACTTAGCTCTCTCTGTGCAAATGCTCCAGCACAGAGTCCACCACCAGAATGCAGCTCTCCTCCTGAAATTCTGCTACCAAGCTCTGTCAAAGCTGCAAGGAAATCCCCTCTGACTATGTCCACAACAGGGCTCAGACCGTGCTGCAGGGAGCTCTGTCCAGCTCCTTCCTCCACCAAGGTTGGTTGCAAATGAACAACTATCACCAACTCTGATTGCAACACCTGTGACTCTTTTATAGCAGAGCCAGCAATCACACCTGCATGATAAATGTGCACTTTAACTAAAGTGTAATACCACTAACCACCACCGGGGTAACTTAGACCAAACGACACCACGTGTAATGACCCTAATGGCCACCGGGGGCAATCAACCCACTTTGGCACCAAGCCAAAGGAAAAAAGTTCACGATATACATTAAATTTGTCTGATCAAACTCAGATCATGACAGTACCCTCCCCTTAATGAGGGGCCTCTGGACCATCAAGACCGCTCCTCATTAGGGAACACCCTACAGCAGGGACGCCCAGATCCACCCCCACTACCTGAACCTCAGGTTTATGACAAACGAGTACTGTTGGTATTGGCAATATATGTTCTGGAGGTACTACACATCTCTGAAGCGCCGACCTGGGGAACGATTTGTGTATGTGTATGTTTGGTATGAGCTGGTAAGACTACACAACACACTTCCACTGGATGTTTTTTGGAGGCCACCCATACATGCTCGTTCACACACAGGTCCGGACCTGAACGTTTATTGCCACTCTTTCGTTTGTCACCACTTGGAGAACTCTTTCTGGAATTGACAACAGAGGCGTCCCCCTGTGTCACCACACTCACACCCCCGCACTTCAACATGGGGTACACCACACTCCAACCCTTTCCACCACGAGGTCCGCGCCTCACAGGGTTGGTTAGCGGCAAGAGCAGAGACTTGCCCCTACTCTCCTGCAGCACATCCGCTGCTCTCACTGGACAGGAAGGGGTCCATTGAAGAGAGACGGCAGAGACAGTAGTCCCTAGGCAGCAGCCCTCACACGACTGCCCCCAGCGGTCTACTTCCCTTGCTCGCCAATCTATCACTGGGTTGTGTTTTTTCAGCCAAGGAAAGCCTAAAACGATAGGTACTGACATTCCCTCCAAGACGTAGCATGACAAGGACTCCTCATGATGTCCTATACGCAGATGGATGTTTTCTAAGACTTGGGTAAAGCTCCCCTGGCTCAGTGGAACAGAGTTAATGGCCTGGACACTTATAGGTTGGGCCAGAGTCCTACACTTCAGGCCATGAGTCTGGACAAAGCGAGCATCCACCAGACTGACTCCTGCTCCGCTGTCCACAAGCACCGGTACCACCTCCGGTACCCCGTCAGCCAACACTTCTACTGACATGATACCTTGGGAGGGCAAAATGGAGGAAATGTACACTCCCTGGTCATCTCCCTCCAAATGACCAGGGGTATGCGGCTTCTGAGATGATACAGATAATTTGGCGCGCAATGGGCAAGCCTTAAGAACATGACCAGTCTGCCCACAGAAAAAACATGCTGACACCACTCCCTGAACCGTAGGCAGGCCTGAACTCAACCCAACACCTCCTACTTGCATAGGCTTGTCCGGAGACTTGACACGCACTGGGCAGGCTCCCATGAAATGGCCCGGCTTCCCACAGGAAAAGCATACCCCCCCACCATGGCGAACCGCAGGCAACCCCCTTTTTGTACCAACAACACCGGGCTGCTTGGGTTCCACCAACCGCACTGGTGGGTCCTCCCCCCTGGAGAGGACTACAGGGGGCACATTTTGTGTATGTCTTCCCCTAAGGCATCTATCCACCTGGATGGCAAGGGACATGGCGGCCTCCAGCGACCTGGGGGCGGCGTACTGCACCAGAGTGTCCTGCAACTTTGGAGACAGACCCTGCACAAAATGACTCCTAAGCACAGGGTCATTCCACTGAGTGTCAGTGGCCCACCTCCTAAACTCTGAGCAGTACTCCTCGGCAACCCGGGCTCGCTGTTTACACCTATGGAGTCGGGATTCCGCCAGAAAGACGCCATCAGGATCCCCATACACAAGCGCCAAAGCCGCAAAAAACTCGTCCACGACTCTAAAGATGGTGAATCGTCCGGCAGGGAGAAGGCCCAGGATTGGGGATCCCCCTTCAGAAGGGACATAATGATTCCCACCCGTTGCTCTTCACTCCCTGATGAACGAGGACGCAGCCTGAAATATAATTTGCAGGCTCGCTGAAATACCAAGAATTGATCTCTCCCTCCAGAAAACCGGTCCGGGAGAGATATCTTGGGTTCTGGCTGAGCCTGTGCCTGAATCAAACCTCCAAGGCCCACCAACAGCTGCAGTTACTGCACCATCTCACCGCGCAGCCCCCTAATCTCTTCAGTAAAGGTCTGCAGTACCTGGGTAAAGGTTTGCATTAGGTCCATGGCTCAGCAGAAAAAAAAAGTTTTAAGGTTGGTGATAATGTAACGATCAACGTGTGACTGGACACAGTGCCTCCAGCAGGGCGAATTTATGGCACACGTGACCCTGGATACACCGCCTCCAGCTAGGTGAATTTAAATAATAATGGAATGTGCAGCCGGATACACCGCCTCCAGCTGGCGAATTTAAGAAGTACACGTAAAACTGGATACCCCGCCTCCAGCTGGCGAATTTAAATAATAAGGGTAAACACAGGGAACAATTACAGTGGTGGACCCTGCACTAGGGAATGGGGACGTGGAGACCTCCTGCACTCCCCTGAGCCACCACCGGGGTAACTTAGACCAAATGACACCACGTGTAATGACCCTAATGGCCACCGGGGGGCAATCAACCCACTTTGGCACCAAGCCAAAGGAAAAAAGTTCACTATATACATTAAATCTGTCAGATCAAACTCAGATCATGACAAAATCTTTATAAAGCATCCAGTTGATTTCATGTACATTAACCCCTTCATAACCTTGGACGTAGCCATATGTCTAGGTCAGTACGTACTTACCAACCTTGTATGTATGGATGCGTCATGGAGATTTTGCGCAGACAGGAGCTGTGAGCAAGCGATGGCCTCCAGGTGTTCAGTTTATATGACAACTGACACTCACTGCCAGGAGCGACTCCCTCACCACTCCTGACAATTTAACCCCCTTGATAGCTATCACATCACTTCGAAGGCAGGCAGAGGAAAGGGCCCCCATGATGTCATCATGGGGGGCCCGATCGTTGCCATGATGACACAATGTCGCCAGAGCTAGCAAGCTTGTTACACCTTGCTGAGAGCATGATCTATCAAGCTTGCCTGTCAGTGCAGCACTGACAGTTTGTATAGCATAACAATGCTCGGCTACAGTTTTGTGCATTGCTGAAAAGGACACTGCTGAACAGAGGCCAAATGGAGTACAGAGTAGCTTTGCTGCCTCACTGTAGTGAATGGATCCCTCAGATGTTTCATCTGAATCACTCACTCGGAGATTTAGATGTAAACCCCAAAGTTAGTGCTCAGCGTAGAGTGGAGGATAAATGTGATCTCAAATGTTATGCAAAATGTTCCCCTCAAAAGCTTTAAATCAATCCACAAAAAATCAAGTCCTCATTCCAGCCCATCATCTGCTTTTGGAAATATAGGGAGCTTCCACATTACTGAGGCTATAAAAAGAAAAATGGCTTTCCCACCCCAAAAGAAGTTCAGAAAATTCTGAGCTCCCAAATCCAAATATTCCCCTCCCTTCTGAGCCCCAGTGTACTTAAACTACATTTAGCGCTCACATGTTTGGCACTTTTGAAGAGATGAGAGTCTGCCTAATTTACTGGTGCGTGTCTCCAGAAGCCCTAACTGTACACAATGTACTTGGCACAACAACATATTGTGCACTACAACTTACTGGTAATTACAACATACTACTGGGCATTATAATGGCAGTTTGTAATTTACACTCATCAACATCCTCTGCTTCTTGTAATTATTTTTTCTTCACTGTCAATGGTATAAAATTCTGTGACACACCTGTGGTGTAAATATGATTACTGCACCCCTAGATGAATTGATTGAGAGGTTTAGTCTGTAAAATAGGGTCACTTATGGAAAGTTTTGCTGCTAGGCACCTCAGGGGCTATTCCAATGGGTCATGACATCCACAGACCATAACAATAAAATCTGAACTATAATAAGGCACTCCTTCCCTTCTGAGCTGTGCACTGTGCCTGAAAAGTATTTCCCGATTACATGTAGTGTATTGGAGCACTCAAGAGAAATTTTTACTACAAACTGAGGTCCATTTTTTCATACTAGTCCTTAGAAAAATTAAAAACTTGGGGCTAAAGCAACACTTTAGTGGTAAAAATATAATTATTCTTTCTTCACCGTCCAATGGTATAAAATTTTGTGAGGCAAATGTAGTGTCAATATGATCACTGCACCCCTAGATGAATTCATTAAGGAGTGTAGTTTGTAAAATGAGGTCCCTAATGAGGGGAGTTTCTGCTGTTCAGTCACCTCAGGGGCTCTGTATAGGTAACATGGCACCCTCAACCCAGTCCAGCAAAATCTGAACTCAAATATGGGGTTTCTTCCCTTCTGAGATTTGCACTGTGCCTCAAAAATAGTTTTCAACCACATATGAGGTATCAGTGTGCTCAGGAGAAGTTGCACGACAAAGTTGGGGGTCCATTTTCTCCTGCTAACCTTGTGAAATTGATAAAATTTGAGGCTAAAACATTTTTGTGGGAATTTTTTTTTCATTTTCACAGATCAACGCTGTAAAATTCTGTGAAGAACCTGTGGGTTCAAGGTGCTCACCAGACATCTATATAAATTCTTTGAAGGGCCTAGTTTCCAAAATGGGATCACTTGTGGGGGGGTTCCACTGTTTTGTTACATAAGGGGCTTCCAATTGCAACATAGACACTCACAGATCATTCCATTCAAGTCTACGTTTCAAAACATCACTCCTTACTTTCTGATCCCCGCATGCACCCAAACAGTAGATTTCTCCCACATATGGGATATCTGCATACTCATGAGAAATTCTATTTTCTCCTGTTACTCTTGTGAAAATAAAAAATTTGGGGCTAAAAGAATATTTTTGTGGGAAAACTGTGAATTGTTTATTTTCACAGCTCTACATTATAAACTTCTATGAAGTACCTGGGGGTTCAAGTTGCTCACCACACATATAGCTACACTCTTTGAGGGGTCTACTAATCAAAATGTGGTCACTTGTGGGGAGTTTCTATGGTTTAGACACATCAGTGGCTCTTCAAATGCAGCAGTGCGTTCACTAATGATTCCAGTCAATGAGTCAAATGACACTCATTCCCTTTCCGAGCCCTGCTGTGAGCCCAAACAGAAGTTTTCCCCCACATACAGTGGGGCAAAAAAGTATTTAGTCAGTCAGCAATAGTGCAAGTTCCACCACTTAAAAAGATGAGAGGCGTCTGTAATTTACATCATAGGTAGACCTCAACTATGGGAGACAAACTGAGAAAAAAAAATCCAGAAAATCACATTGTCTGTTTTTTTTTCATTTTATTTGCATATTATGGTGGAAAATAAGTATTTGGTCAGAAACAAAATTTCATCTCAATACTTTGTGATATATCCTTTGTTGGCAATGACAGAGGTCAAACGTTTTCTGTAAGTCTTCACAAGGTTGCCACACACTGTTGTTGGTATGTTGGCCCATTCCTCCATGCAGATCTCCTCTAGAGCAGTGATGTTTTTGGCTTTTCGCTTGGCAACACGGACTTTCAACTCCCTCCAAAGGTTTTCTATAGGGTTGAGATCTGGAGACTGGCTAGGCCACTCCAGGACCTTGAAATGCTTCTTACGAAGCCACTCCTTCGTTGCCCTGGCGGTGTGCTTTGGATCATTGTCATGTTGAAAGACCCAGCCACGTTTCAACTTCAATGCCCTTGCTGATGGAAGGAGGTTTGCACTCAAAATCTCCCGATACATGGCCCCATTCATTCTTTCATGTACCCGGATCAGTCGTCCTGGCCCCTTTGCAGAGAAACAGCCCCAAAGCAAGATGTTTCCACCACCATGCTTTACAGTAGGTATGGTGTTTGATGGATGCAACTCAGTATTCTTTTTCCTCCAAACACGACAAGTTGTGTTTCTACCAAACAGTTCCAGTTTGGTTTCATCAGACCATAGGACATTCTCCCAAAACTCCTCTGGATCATCCAAATGCTCTCTAGCAAACTTCAGACGGGCCCGGACATGTACAGGCTTAAGCAGTGGGACACGTCTGGCACTGCAGGATTTGAGTCCATGGTGGCGTAGTGTGTTACTTATGGTAGGCCTTGTTACATTGGTCCCAGCTCTCTGCAGTTCATTCACTAGGTCCCCCCGCGTGGTTCTGGGATTTTTGCTCACGGTTCTTGTGATCATTCTGACCCCACGGGGTGGGATTTTGCGTGGAGCACCAGATCGAGGGAGATTATCAGTGGTCTTGTATGTCTTCCATTTTCTAATTATTGCTCCCACAGTTGATTTCTTCACTCCAAGCTGGTTGGCTATTGCAGATTCAGTCTTCCCAGCCTGGTGCAGGGCTACAATTTTGTTTCTGGTGTCCTTTGACAGCTCTTTGGTCTTCACCATAGTGGAGTTTGGAGTCAGACTGTTTGAGGGTGTGCACAGGTGTCTTTTTATACTGATAACAAGTTTAAACAGGTGCCATTACTACAGGTAATGAGTGGAGGAAAGAGGAGACTCTTAAAGAAGAAGTTACAGGTCTGTGAGAGCCAGAAATCTTGATTGCTTGTTTCTGACCAAATACTTATTTTCCACCATAATATGCAAATAAAATGAAAAAAAAACAGACAATGTGATTTTCTGGATTTTTTTTTCTCAGTTTGTCTCCCATAGTTGAGGTCTACCTATGATGTAAATTACAGACGCCTCTCATCTTTTTAAGTGGTGGAACTTGCACTATTGCTGACTGACTAAATACTTTTTTGCCCCACTGTATGGGGTACCAGAGCGTACTCAGGAGAAATTGCACAATAAATTGTATGTGCAATTTTTCCGATTACTCTTGTGAAAAAAAACATGGGGCTAAGGCTGGTTTCACATTTGCGTTTTTTTGCGCTGGAAAAAAACGCATACGTGCGCATGCGTTTTTTCCCCTATATTTAACATGGGTGCGCATACCTGCGCGCTGGCATGCGCACGTATGCGATTTTCATGCGCTGCGTTTTTTTGGGGTGTGCGTTTGTATTTTACAGACGCAGCATGTTGCATTTTTTGGTCCTGCAAAAAAGCGCATGCGCACGTATGCGCACGTTTTGCGCTAAAAATGGCCATTATAGCCTATGGATGCGCATACGTGCGCACTGGCATGCGCATGTATGCGTTTTTTTAGCGCTGCTTTTTTTGGTGGTGTCCACTTGTTGTACTAGTTATAATCTTCTAAAGTCAAAAAAAAAAGGTCTATATAAAGGAGGTGCCTGCCAAAACTCTGCCACTACTACACTGACAGATTGGAGAGCAGACAGTCAACAAGGAACCCATCTTCTATCAGCGAAGAATGTGAGTATATTACATTATATGCCTGTCCTTTTAAATTATGTATGTACTAATGATTTTTATTATTTTTACATGCAGTATGTATTCCCCATCGCGGCAGGAATTGGCACAAGCAGACCGTGAGGTGATTATTTTCGTGCATCTGGTAAGTATATCTGCTGCTTCTCCAAATCTCTTACGTTTTTTTCAACTTTTTTAAGACATCGTCATCATCATCTTCTGCGGACGGGACTAGTGAGGGCGAAGAGCAGGAGCAGCGAAGCCAAGTCCCGGTGGTGATACGGAATGTATGTATCAAATGATTTGTAATGTTCTTTATTTTTTATCTTCTATTTTTACTCTTTTTTATGTTTCTTTTTTTTGTAACTTTTTATTCAATTTAAATTTGATTATTCTAATGAATGTGTTTTGTCTAGGTTCCACAACGGGATGAAGACGTCTACCTGGATAATGAGCAGCTCATCAGCCTGGTCCAGGAGCGTTCGCCGTTGTGGGACAGCCGTGACCGGCTGTACAAGGACATTGTGGTGACCCGGCGGCTATGGAATGAGGTGGCCGCAGCGTTGATGGATGGCTGGGACAGCGCCACAGCATCCTCCAAAAATGCGTTTAGTGAGTATTTCCCTGCTCTGTATTGTGCCGCAGTGACTGTTGTCCTTGATGGCACTGTTGGGTTTCGTGCTAGGCATATTCTAGCAGGAAACCCAACAGTGTCATCGGGGTCTACAGTGACTGCTTTGAGTATTGTATTGCTACATTGTGCCGCAGTGACTGTTGTCCTTGACGGCACTGTTGGGTTTCGTGCTAGGTATATTCTAGCAGGAAACCCAACAGTGTCATCGGGCTCTACAGTGACTGCTTTGAGTATTGTATTGCTATATTGTGCCGCAGTGACTGTTGTCCTTGACGGCACTGTTTTTTTTTTACCAACAGTGGACAAAGTCCGAACACGTTGGCGTTCGATCAAGGACCGCTTCAACAGTGATGTTCGTGCTGAGGGCCAGGTTCGCAGTGGATCTGCGTCAAGGACCAGAACTAGATACCG
Source organism: Dendrobates tinctorius (assembly GCF_039654945.1). NCBI lineage: Eukaryota > Metazoa > Chordata > Amphibia > Anura > Dendrobatidae > Dendrobates > Dendrobates tinctorius. Next base: position 35,240,750 of record NW_027361697.1, read on the forward strand.
TCACTATCACGCGTTGCAGTTCCTAAGACCGGTCCTTGCCACGAGATCGTAAGTATTATAAATTTTGGGTTTTTATTTTTATTAATCTGTGTTTTTCTAATCCACAGCTGATGCTTCTTGTAAAGGCATGGTAGTAATGATTTTCCTTTCTTCCACAGCACCTGGAGCAGCACCCTGCAACCTGGCCCTGGAGCGGTCCTTCCTCGGACGTCCTCTGACCCGTCCCAGCCATCCGACAGCCAGGAAGCACCTTGCAGGTCAGCCACACACACAGCTGGTGACCAGGAAGCTGGGCCATCAGGTGTTCCCCTGTCCCAGGTCTCTGCCACTGGTTATGCGGCCACTACCCGCCAGCGGCAGAGGGCCTTGGACAGGAATGTCTTGCCCGAGTTTATGCATTTGAGCGAGGCCTTTAATTCCAGCCTCAAGTCACTGTCCGACAGAGTTGAAAGCGGTTTTGCACTCATGGAACGTGGTTTTAACCACTTTGAACACCGCTTCAATTCTGTAGAACAGAGCCTTGACCGTCTGGAGGCCGACCTCAACAGACCAGCACACCATTTTTTTAGTAAGATTGAAAAGGGCATGGCGGAACACCTTAGTCCTGAGCAACAGCTGAATGTGCTGCAGGCCTGCAACAATGCTTTCTTGCAGGCTATGCAGCATAATCGGTACGGTCAGCAGTCAGTGGTGTCATTTCCACCTGTGCCACCATTGACTCGCTTCACCTCACTACCGACTTGTGCTGCATACCACTGAACGGACACCTCTATTCAAAGCCAGGACACCCACCGTTACACCACCACAAGTCTGAGTGCAGCTGGTCACTTCACCGACACCACCATGGCAAGCGCTGCTCCTGTCTGGAGCACCACCGCCACTCCCATGCATGCGTGGAGCTCAGCCACCACTAGGCAAACATGGAACAGCCCTGCCACTACAACAACATGTAGTAGCCCTGCTACCACCACTCCGCAAACCTGGACCATCACTGCCGCCACCAGTCCTCCTGCAAGGACGAGCACTGCCAACGAAGAGCAGCAGCAGCAGCCACCTCAGCAGCAGCCACCTCAGCAGCAGCCACCTCAGCAGCAGCAGCAGCCACCTCAGCAGCAGCAGCAACCACCTCAGCAGCAGCAGCAGCCACCTCAGCAGCAGCCACCTCAGCAGCAGCCGCCACCTCAGCAGCAGCAGCAGCCACCTCAGCAGCAGCAGCAGCCACACCAGCAGACGGGGGACCTACACTCAATATTTGCCCCTAGTTCAAGGCGAAATCTATCAAGGCGGGCATTGGGCCAAAGTCGGTCCAGGCACACAAGCCTACGGCGACATGCCATTACAACTAATGTACCTGAACAGATTTCCTCTCCTCCAAGTGTTCCTTGTTTAATTCCCTTAACTGGACTACCTTCCCCCACAAGTTTTGTTGCCCCTTCCCCTCAAACACCGTCTTCAACTGCAAGTGTTGCATATTCCCTGCACACCCCCAAATTGAAACCATCTGCCCCCAAACGCCGGAAAAAATAATTTTTTGGTTTATTTTTGTGATTAAAAATAAATTTACATTTGTGGTTCACCATTACAAAGTTTCATTAATGTTGTTTGCGCCGCTCACACACACTGATGGGTAAATACATGTTAAAAACCAACCCAAGGCCTAGTATAGTCATATGTGAAATAACACGGACTAGTATAGTCATACCAAGGCCTAGTGTAATAACTCGAGTTTTACCAACTTGGATCTGGTTTCATGAAAAACAAACTGTTGAAACTTGTCAAGTTTCACCAGTTTGTTTTTCGTGAAACAAGATCCTAGTTGGTAAAAATCGAGTAGGCCTTGGTATGACTATACTAGGCCGTGGTATTTCACATATGACTATACTACTAGCCCCAAGGCCTACTATACTCATATTTGAAATACCACGGCCTAGTGTAGTCATTCCAAGGCCTAGTGTAATAACTCTAGTTTTACCAACTAGAATCTGGTTTCATGAAAAACAAACTGTTGAAACTTGTCAAGTTTCACCAGTTTGTTTTTCGTGAAACAAGATCCTAGTTGGTAAAAATCGAGTAGGCCTTGGTATGACTATACTAGGCCGTGGTATTTCACATATGACTATACTAGTAGGCCCAAGGCCTACTATACTCATATTTGAAATACCACGGCCTAGTGTAGTCATTCCAAGGCCTAGTGTAATAACTCTAGTTTTACCAACTAGAATCTGGTTTCATGAAAAACAAACTGGTGAAACTTGTCAAGTTTCACCAGTTTGTTTTTCGTCAAACAAGATCCTAGTTGGTAAAAATCGAGTAGGCCTTGGTATGACTATACTAGGCCGTGGTATTTCACATATGACTATACTACTAGCCCCAAGGCCTACTATACTCATATTTGAAATACCACGGCCTAGTGTAGTCATTCCAAGGCCTAGTGTAATAACTCTAGTTTTACCAACTAGAATCTGGTTTCATGAAAAACAAACTGTTGAAACTTGTCAAGTTTCACCAGTTTGTTTTTCGTGAAACAAGATCCTAGTTGGTAAAAATCGAGTAGGCCTTGGTATGACTATACTAGGCCGTGGTATTTCACATATGACTATACTAGTAGGCCCAAGGCCTACTATACTCATATTTGAAATACCACGGCCTAGTATAGTCATTCCAAGGCCTAGTGTAATAACTTGTAAGTTGGAATTGAGCAGATTACATTCATCCACTCAATGCTGACTTGTATTCCCCATGGACTTTCATTGGGGTTGGGTTCCAACTAGTTGGACAATTTTCTCTTGAAAAAAATTGGTTTCCTGATTCATGGCCTGCAGCTTTGCTCGTTCCAATATATTTCACGCAGACTAGCAATGCTGCATTTTAACTCATATGTGTATTTACCTGCCCAGGTGTGTGAACATCAAAAAATTCAGTTATACATGGGAAGTTTTTTATTTAATTGGAGTTTAAAAAATATAGTGCACTCAGTAATGGTATCAAATAAGGTTTTTTATTACCATAAACAAACAAAAACATTACACCATTTCATCTTGCCAGTGCACCCGTCCTACATCAGAAATAAAGTAGGCCGCAAATTGGTCCCTCATTTGGCCAACTTCAACGGATGACCAGAGAGTGTGCTGAGTGAATTCAGGCAATGGGTTAGGAGCATCATCGTCCAGGTCAAAGGTCGGGTGCTCTTTAGCCATCACAAAGTTATGTAGAACCACACAGGCCTTCACCACCTCATCGACTGTTTCAAGTTTAAGATTAATGGCCGTGCCCAGAATTCGCCATCTGGAGACAAGAATCCCAAAAGCACACTCGACAGTTCTTCTGGCCCTGGTCAGCCTGTAATTAAATATTTTTTTGGTGTGGTCCAAGTCCCGGCTGGAGTAGGGTTTCAGTAAGTTTCCGCACATTTGAAAAGCCTCATCGCCAACCATTACAAAGGGCAGTGGCGGAGCTTCGGTGTGAGGAAGAGGCCGTGGCATAGGGAAATTAAATTGGTTGCCATACAACCTCCGGCCCATGTCTGAGTTTTTAAAAGCCTGTGAGTCATTACCACGGCCAAATGCTCCAATGTCCACTGCTACAAACATACATCCGGCATCCGCAATGGCCATGAGTACTATTGAAAAGTACTTTTTGTAATTATAGTACTCAGATCCCGTTCTTTGGGGTTTGATGATCCGTATGTGTTTACCATCAACAGCTCCCAAACAGTTGGGAAAATTGCATACTGTCCAGAATTTGTCAGCAATTTCCATCCACTTTTCAGCGGTGGGCAGGGGCATAAATTCTGGACAAAGAACATTCCAGAGAGCCCGGCAGGTGTCAGCAACAATTCCAGACAAGGTAGAGATTCCAATACGGTACTGGAAGTGTAGTGAAGATAGGGTTTCTCCAGTCGCCAGGAATCTGTGAACAGACAAAGAAGTAAAATTAATATTTATGTATATTATTTTAAAAAACTATAAAATAAAATATTAGTACATTCACGAAAACTAATTACCCAAGGTTTTGAATACTAAATTTAAAAAAAAACCATCAGACCGCACCCCTTGGTTTTTAAAACATACCGTAATGTCACCAGTAGCCGTTCCTCAGGAGGAATCGCACGACGGAGCTGTGTGTCCTGTCTCCGGATGGATTGTTGGACATGAGCAAGCAAATCCATGAAACTTTCGTGAGACATCCGGATATAATCTGTAAATTTCTCCGGGTTTGACTGGAGCTCGCTGTAGAGGGTGTGGTATGCCCCACGGCTCTCCCGGAGTTCAACAATCGGATGTATCCACATACGCCGCCGTCTTCGCTGCCTCTCTCTCTTCCTTTGTTCATGGCAAGCAACTGCATACGCCTGAGCCATCGCGATGTCCAAATCCAAGTTGAAGTGAAAACTCTTCCAGCGTAGATCCATGGTCACGAGAAGAATCAAGCAAATGTGAAGAATACTGTAGACAGGGTCTATATATTAACATACCACACCCACAATGAAGTCCCATTGGTCTTGTGTGTTGTTGAATGGTTGTTTTTTCTTTTTTGTGGGGTTTTTCCAAAATCTGTAAAAAAACGCAAACGCACAAAAAACGCATACAAACGCACAAAAACGCTGCGTTTTTTTCCTGCATGCGCATAAAAATGCTTGAAAAAAACGCAGCGTTTGTATGCATTTGTATGCGTTTTTTCAATGCGTTTTTTTGCGGGAAAAACGCGCTGCAAAAAAAAGCAAGTGTGAAACTAGCCTAAAGCAACATTTCTGTGGGAAAAATGTAATTTTTTTTATTTTTATGGCTCTACTTTCTAAACGTCTGTGAAGCACCTGGGAGTTCAAGGTGCTCATCACACATTTAGAAACATTTCTGGAGGGGTCTAGTTTTGAAAATGGCATATCTTGTGGGGAGTTCCAACTGTTTAGACACGTCAAGGGCTCTCCATACACAACATGGCATCCGCTAATAATCCCAGCCATTTTTGTGTTCAAAAAGTAACAAGATCCTGTCAGCGCTGGCAGACTGCCGCGGCTGAACAGGGTAACTCACCCAGACTACGGGAGGACCCGGGGTCCGACACAGCAGGGAAAGTTCAGACAACAGGACCTGCGACACTGAAAGCAGTTTAGCAGTACAAGGACCTACGATCATGTGACCACAGGGGACGTGGCTTAGCATCCTGCTGCAGGATAGGGTTTATTACAGGAATCCTGGAGCAAAGGCTAGGGAAACTCAGGTCAGACAAGTGGGGGTCAAACACGGGGAGGACGGCGCGGTACCAGAGGGACAAGCAGAGAATAGTCAAAATGTAAGCAATGAATCATACACAGAGATAGCAACGCAGTACAAGGGAGGCAGTCAGCGAGTAGTCAGGTCCAAGGCAAAAGAGTCATACACAGGAATAGCAGAGCAGTACAAAAGAAACAGGCAGAACTCGTAACAGTGACCGAACTGGATCAAAACCAAGCAAGCATAAAGTATCACAGTCACAAAGCACACCAGGGTCACACATTTGGCCAAGGGTCTGAGTATAAGCGACAAGGAGTGATCCCACAATGAGGCTATAAAAAGCCTCCCAGAATCTCAGAGTGAGGCTGTCAGATTAACCTCTAAACTACCTGATCCCACGAACTCAGCAGATCATGACAAAAAGTCAAACGGCGCTACTTTCCTTCAGAGCCCTGCCGTGAGACCAAACAATAGTTTTCTCTCGCATATGGGGTATCAGCGTGCTCAGGAGAAATTGGATAATAAATTTTTGGGTCAATTTTCTCCTGTTATCCTTGTGAAGAGTGGGCTAAAAAACCTTTTTCTGGATTTTTTAAATTTTATGGTTCAACATTATAAATTTCTGTGAAGCACCTGGGGGTGCAAGTACATACATACATCTAGAAAGGTTCCTTGAGGGGTCAAATTTCCAAAATGAGGTCCCTTGTGGGGAGTTTTCAATGTTTAGTCACATCAGGAGCTCTGCAAATGCATCATAGCATCCGCCCCCGATTCCATCCAATTTTGTTTTTGAAAGGTCAAACGGTGCTACTTCTCTTCCCTGTTGTGCGTCCAAACATTAGTTATCCCCCACATATGTAGTATCACCATGCTGAGGAGAAACTCCATAACAAAATTTCAAGTCTATATTCTATTGTTACCCTTGGGAAAATAGAAAAAAATTAGGTCTAAAGTACAATTTTTGTGAAAAAATTTAAATGCGAATTTTTTCCTCCCACATTACAGTATTTCCTGTGAAGCACCTCAAGGGTTAATAAACTTCTTGAATGTGGTTTTGTGCCTTTTTAGAATGATGTCATGTTTTGGTATTTTATGCCATATAGGCCCTTCAAAGTCACTTCAAATGTGATGTAGTCCCTAAAAAAATGGTTTTATATATTTTGTTGGAAAAATTAGAAATCGCTAGTCAATTTTAACCCTTCTAACATCCTAACTAAAAAAAATATGTTACGAAAATTGTTCTGATGTAAAGTAGACATGTGGAAAATGTTATTTATTAAATATTTTATGTGACATAACTTTCTGGTTTACGGGAGGAAAAAAATAATAATTGCAAAATATTCTAAATTTTTGCCAAAGTTTCATCTATTTCACAAATAAACGCCTGCCATATCAAATAAATTTTACTACTTTCATCAAGTACAATAGGTCTTGAAAATATCAGTCTAAGAATCATTGGGATCCTTTGAAGTGTTCCACAGTTTTTACCGCATAAAGGGACACTGGTGAGAATTGTAATATTTGGCCTAGTCATGAAGTAGAAAACAGGCTGGGAGAGGGGGGTAAAGGTGTTAAAAATCCAGATCCGGTATCTCAGACTAAACAAACTCTTTGCTAAGACTACTTTCACATATCAGGTTTTTTCCGACAGGCAGGATCCGGCTATTTTTAGAAAAAACGGATCCGGTGTAAATTGTGGAAAACTGATGAAACGGATCCGTTTTTCCGCCGGATCCATCTAGCTGGCTGGTAATGGATGAGGGCCTCACTTTATCTGTTTCCTGGGGGCTGGCCAATTGGACCTGAGCATGCTCAGACTTAGAAAACCGGATCCGGTAGCCGGATCCGTCTTTTTCCGGATCCGGCGCATTCTGGCGCCCATAGACTTGCATTGTAGCGAAAGCCGGAAGCGCTGGATCCAGTGTGAATGTGGGACAAACCATATAAGAGGGGCAGCTCATGCCTCATTATTTTAGGTGGAGGCGTGCTGACTGGCAGATTAATGAGCTGTTACAGCCATGAGATCTGTAGATTTGGAAATGTGACTGGAGCTGAGCGCATCCTTTCTGGACTGCCAGTTGCCACATTCTGGTAAACTATGTAGTGGGCTATGGCACAAGGATGCAGAATCAATACACCTGAGAAAGGGAGGACAGAAATAATAGGTGGGCCGGCTGCTCTGCTGATGGAGATCCGAAAGAATGATCCAGGTTACAAAGTAGACTTGATGCAACATTATTATTAATACGTTTTGAAATCTGAAGACTTCATCAGGATATAACAACATACAAAGGACATAGCTTCACAGTACCATATTTAAATAGGAAGTACATTCAAATAAAAGGAGCCAAAAAGGAACACATGGAGCATCAGTGACTCATCAATTTGTCAATATTAATAAAGTTCATTGAAGAGGAAATTTGTTGCTGATAAACTCTTCATATATTTACCGTACGTACTCGTGTATAAGCCGAGTTTTTCAGCACTTTTTTTGTGCTGAAAACACCCCCCTCGGCTAATGTGCGAGTCATTGTCCCAGAAAGACGGCGGGGTGGGGGAACAGTGGGTCACAGAGGCAGGAGCCTGCGACTCGCTGCTAAAGAGAAATCAATATTCACTGCACTGGAAGTGAATATTCATTTCTCGGCGCAGTTACTTGAGAAATTTTTTCCAGACGGCGAAATCAAAATTTTAGCCGGATCCGGCAAAAACCGGAAGAAACAGAAGTACATGCGGCGCGATCCGACACTAATATAATTCAATGAGAGAAAACCAAATTCGGCAAAATCCGGAAGAAACGGAAGTACATGCGGCGCGATCCGGCGCTAATACAATTCAATGAGAGAAAACTAGATCCAGTTTTTCTAAAAATAGCCGGATCCTGCCTGTCGGAAAAAACCTGATGTGTGAAAGTAACCTTAGAACCACTATCAAAGGAGACATGGTTCATTGAATTAATGTCAGCAAGCTTAATCATGTGCTAGTAGAAAAATTTGTAGCATTGCATAGATCTTATCATAGTAAAACAACAAGCATTCATATTGCATTATTTATATATATATTTTTTAACATGATACAGACTCTGCAAAACGTAAGGTGCTGGCACCAGCGTCGGACTGGCCCACCGGAGAACCGGAGGATTCTCCGGTGGGCCCTGGCATCTGGTGGGCCCTGGCACCTGCTGGCATACAGGGCCAGCAGTTGCCTAGGGCCCCCGCTGCTCCAGGGGCCCCCAGCCAGTGGTGTGTCGCACACCATGCAGCTGCTATGGGGGCCCCTGCCAGCGGAGCAGCAGCGGGTGTCAGGAGGCAGGAGCCCCTGTCCCCGCTACTAAAGAGAAATGAATATTCACTGCGAAGCAGTGAATATCATTTCAGGTCTCCACACCCCCAGAGGCCCCGCCCCCAGCCCAGTAAGCCGCTCTGCATCAGGGCCGGCGCTGCCCTCAGTCCTCTCTGCTCCTGACTCACAGCCAGTGCGCGATGACATCACTACATCGCGCACCCGCTGTGTGTCTGGCAGAGGGGGCAGCTCCTGACACTGAAGCCGGGATCAGCGTGGGAGCGAGGAGGAGAGGTGAGTATTGTGTTTTGTTTTGTTTTTTATATCTCTCTCACTCTCTCTGTCTGTCTCTATCTATCTATCTATCTATCTATCTATCTATCTATCTATCTATCTATCTATCTATCTATCTATATCTCTATATATATCTCTCTCTAGCTCTCTTATATCTATCTTTCTATCTCTATCTATTATCTATATCTATCTATCTCTATATCTATCTCTATCTATTATCTATATCTATCTATTTCTATATCTATCTCTATCTATCGCTCTATCTTTATATCTATCTTTCTATCTCTACATCTATCTCTATATCTATCTATCTCTATATCTTTCTATATACACTCACTGGCCACTTTATTAGGTACACCATGCTAGTAAGGGGTTGGACCCCCTTTTGCCTTCAGAACTGCCTCAATTCTTCGTGGCAGAGATTCAACAAGGTGCTGGAAGCATTCCTCAGAGATTTTGGACCATATTGACATGATGGCATCACACAGTTGGCGCAGATTTGTCGGCTGCACATCCCTGATGCGAATCTCCCGTTCCACCACATCCCAAAGATGCTCTATTGGATTGAGATCTGGTGACTGAGGAGGCCATTTGAGTACAGTGAACTCATTGTCATGTTCAAGAAACCAATCTGAGATGATTCGAGCTTTATGACATGGCGCATTATCCTGCTGAAAGTAGCCATCAGATGTTGGGTACATTGTGGTCATAAAGGGATGGACATGGTCAGCAACAATACTCAGGTAGGCTGTGGCGTTGCAACGATGCTCAATTGGTACCAAGGGGCCCAAAGAGTGCCCAGAAAAAATTCCCCACACCATGACACCACCACCACCAGCCTGAACCGTTGATACAAGGCAGGATGGATCCATGCTTTCATGTTGTTTACGCCAAATTCTGACCCTACCATCCGAATGTCGCAGCAGAAATCGAGACTCATCAGACCAGGCAACGTTTTTCCAATCTTCTACTGTCCAATTTCGATGAGCTTGTGCAAATTGTAGCCTCAGTTTCCTGTTCTTAGCTGAGAGGAGTGGTACCCAGTGTGGTCTTCTGCTGCTGTAGCCCATCTGCCTCAAAGTTCGACGCACTGTGCGTTCAGAGATGCTCTTCTGACTACCTTGGTTGTAACGGGTGGCAATTTGAGTCACTGTTGCCTTTCTATCAGCTCGAACCAGTCTGCCCATTCTCCTCTGACCTCTGGCATCAACAAGGCATTTCCGGCCACAGAACTGCCGCTCACTGGATTTTTTTTCTTTTTCGGACCATTCTCTGTAAACCCTAGAGATGGTTGTGCGTGAAAATCCCAGTAGATCAGCAGTTTCTGAAATTCTCAGACCAGCCCTTCTGGCACCAACAATCATGCCACGTTCAAAGGCACTCAAATCACCTTTCTTCCCCATACTGATGCTCGGTTTGAACTGCAGGAGATTGTCTTGACCATGTCTACATGCCTAAATGCACTGAGTTGCCGCCATGTGATTGGCTGATTAGAAATTAAGTCTTAACACACAGTTGGACAGGTGTACCTAATAAAGTGGCCAGTGAGTGTATATCTCTCTATATCTATCTATTATGTCTATCTATCTATCTCTATATCTATTTACTCTATCTCTATATCTATTATCTCTATATTTATTATCTATCTAGCTACCATCTATATCTATCTATCTTTATCTATATATATCTCTATCTAATATCTATATATATCTATCTCTATACCTATCTATCTATTTATCTATCCGTTATCTATCTCTATATCTTTTCTCTGTATCTATCTATCTCTATATCTATATCTCTCGCTATCTATCGCTCTATCTATATCTATCTCTATATCTATCTTTATATCTATATCTATATATCTATCTCTATCTATCTCTATATCTATTTCTCTCTATATCTATCTCTATATCTCTCTCTATAGCTATCTATCTATATATCTCTATCTATCTCTATATCTATCTCTCTGTATATCTATCTTTCTATCTCTATATCTATATATCTATCTTTCTCTAGCTATTTATCTCTATATCTTTTCTCTGTATCTATCTCTCTCTATATCTATCTATCTATCTATCTCTATATATATCTATTATCGCTATATCTATTTCTCTCTATATCTCTCTATATCTATCTATCTCTATCTCTCTGTATATCTATCTATCTTTCTATCTCTATATCTATCTCTATATCTATCTATCTTTATCTATCTATTTATCTCTATCTATTATCTATATCTATCTCTCTATCGCGCTATCTCTATATCTATCTTTCTATCTCTACATCTATCTCTATATCTATCTTTCTATCTATCTCTATATCTATATCTATCTATCATGTCTATCTATCTAGCTATCTCTATTATCTATATCTACCTATCTCTATATCTTTCTATCTTACTCTATCTCTATATCTATCTGTTATCTCTATATTTATTATCTATCTTTATCTATCTATCTCTATCTATTATCTATATCTATCTCTCTCTCTATCTACCGCTCTCTCTCTCTATCTTTATATCTATATCTATCTATCTATCTATCTCTATATCTATCTATTATCTCTATATCTATCTACCTATCTCTATATTTATCTCTATATCTGTTTCTCTCTATATCTATCTCTATATCTCTCTCTATAGCTATCTATATATTATCTCTATATCTATCTCTATATCTATCTGTTATCTCTATATCTATCTGTTATCTCTATATCCATATCTATCTCTATATCTATCTATCTCTATCTATATATCTCTATATCTATCTTTCTATCTAACACCATATCTCTATATCTATCTCTATATCTCATTATCTATCTATCTATCTCTATCTCTCTCTCTTTATCTATCTATCTATTGATCTATCCATCTATCTCTATATCTATCTATTATATCTATCTATTATATATATCTATCTATCCATCTATCTATCTATCTATCTATCTATCTATCTATCTATCTATCTCTATATCTCTCTCTATATCTTTCTATCTTTCTAACTCTATATCAATCTATCTCTATACATATCTCTATATCTAGCTATTATCTCTATATCTATCTCTATATCTATCTTTCTATATCTATCTGTCTCTATATCTATCTCTCTATCTCTATATCTATTATCTCTAGATCTATCTATCTATCTCTATATATATCTCTATATCTATTTTTATTTATAGCCATCTATCTATATATATTTATCTATATATCTATCTATATATGTCTATATTATTATTATTATTATTATTATATCTGTATATCTCTATCTATTATCTATCTCTATCTATATATCTATCTATCTCTATATCTTTCTATCTATAGCTATCTATCTCTATATCTATCTATCCATTATCTATTTTCTATCTATCTCTATATCTATCTACCTATCGATCTATCTATATTTCTTTCTATATCTATCTTTATATCTATCTCTATCTATCTCTATCTATCTCTATGAATCTTTCTATCTATATCTATCCATTATCTACTTTCTATCCATTATCTACTATCTATCTCTATATCTATCTATTTCTACATCTATCTTTCTATCTATATCTATCTAACTCTATATCTATATATCTATATAGCATTATACCCTATGAGGGGGTGCATTATTCCCTATGAGGGGGGCAGTATTATACCCTATGAGGGGGCAGCATTATACCCTATGAGGAGGCAGCATTATACCCTATGAGGAGGCAGCATTATACCCTATGAGGAGGCAGCATTATACCCTATGAGGAGGGCAGCATTATTCCCTATGAGGGGGGCAGTATTAAACCCTATGAGGGGGGCAGTATTATACCCTATGAGGGGGCAGCATTATACCCTATGAGGGGGTGCATTATACCCTATGAGGGGGGCAGTATTATACCCTATGAGGGGGGCAGTATTATACCCTATGAGGGGGCAGCATTATACCCTATGAGGGGGTGCATTATACCCTATGAGGGGGGCAGTATTATACCCTATGAGGGGGGCAGTATTATACCCTATGAGGGGGCAGCATTATACCCTATGAGGGGGGCAGTATTATACCCTATGAGGGGGGCAGTATTATACCCTATGAGGGGGGCAGTATTATACCCTATGAGGGGGTGCATTATTCCCTATGAGGGGGGCAGTATTATACCCTATGAGGGGGGCAGTATTATATTCTATGAGATGGCTGCATTATACTATGTGAGGGGGCTGCTTTATATTCTATGAGGGGGTTACCCCAACTCCTGCTACATAATTAAGACATGTACAACCTTATACCCGGATATTAGCGTGTTTTACCGCATAATTGGTGGTCTGGTATTTAACTCTATGCAGCTACATAGTGGGCCCCAAGAATGATTTTCTCTGGTGGGCCCAAGGTGTTCCAGTCCGACGCTGGCTGGCACTGTGCAGCAATATGATTTCAACACCTGTAAAGTGGGACCTGTGTATAGTGGTCCATACGCCCTCGGCTTGCCACCATGCGATACTTCCCTAATTTACTCTACACCCCTAGAACCACTAACTTCACCGTGAGGGACCATGCCACAATTTGTATCTCATATAATCTTTGAGGGACACAGAGGCACAGTACATCCATGTACCTTAGTGCCATGGATTTCTTATGAGTTTGAAGTCTTGTGCTTGAGCAGGTGAAACAATTTATAACAGAAGAGCTACTATACAAATATCATTGACTGTAAGCAACTATATATATCCTGTAAACTGGGAATAAGAAATCATTGAGGCATTCCTGATGTAGAGCACAACAATAGGCCGTGTCCAAAGAGGACGAGAATGGAGCTCAGTCCAGAACTTCAGACAGGGGCATAATATTAGTCCCCAATATTCTTGACCTTTGTTGATCCTAGCCCCCTACCATAGATTGGCAGCTTTCTGCCTATGAACAGTATAGACACAATGTTGCCAGTTTTGGACAGTTCTCATTATTGAAATATTTAGTAGATAAAGCATTGATATTATCAGACCTAAAGCAGTGAGTAAAAAACAGAACAATGGAATCAGAGTCCCTGCTCTGGGATTGAGAAGTGTAAACCTGGTGACAGATTACCATTATACAATTTGAAATAATGTTTTGATGGAAAATATAGTCTAAGGCCCATCACTACAGTAATTCTGTGAATTTGCCGTGTTTGCTCTGAGTAATGCTCACTGATATTGTCATTGCATGTACAGTATGTGTATACAGTATGTACGGTATGTTAGGAATATTATCTATGGTATGAATACTATTTTCAGTTTACCTACTTATTTTGTCCTTTTTTTAAGGTATTGAAAAATTTAGAGGTCAAGTACTGCATTGCCGAGAATACAAGATTCCTAATGAGTTTGATGGGAAACAAGTTTTGGTAATTGGAATGGGTAACACTGGAGTTGATATCTCAACAGAGTTATGCACAAAAACCTCGCAGGTATATTTCACTCTGCTATAATAAACTAATTTAGAGTTATAGATTTTTTTTTTAACAATAATTGCTTCTTGTTTGAGGACTTTTCTATCATCGAATCTCTGGTGTGAATCTGGGACAAACCATATAAGAGGGGCAGCTCATGCCTCATTATTTTAGTTGGAGGCACACTGCCTGGCAGATTAATGAGCTGTTACGGCCATGAGATCTGTAGATTTGGAAATGTGACTGGAGCTGAGTGCATCCATTCTGGACTGCCAGTTGCCACATTCTGGTAAACTATGAAGTGGACTATGGCACAAAGATGCAGAATCAATACACCTGAGAAAGGGAGGATAGAAATAATAGGTGGGCCGACTGCTCTGCTGATGGAGATACAAAAGAAGGATCCAGGATGCAACATTATTATCAATACGTTTTGAAGTCTGAAGACCTCATCAGGATATAACAACATACAGTACAAAGCACATAGCTTCACAGTACCAGACTTAAATAGGAAGTACAATCAAATAAAAGGAGCCAAAAAGGAACACATGGAGCATCAGTGACTCATCAATTTGTCAATATTAATAAAGCTCATTGCAGAGGAAATCTGTTGCTGATAAACTCTTCATATATTTACCATATATACTCGTGTATAAGTGTATAAGCTGAGTTTTTCAGCACTTTTTTTGTGCTGAAAGCACCCCCCTCGGCTAATGAGCGAGTCATTGTCCCAAAAAGACTACGGGGTCGGGGAGCAGCAGAACAGCCGGTCACAGAGGCAGGAGCCTACGGCTCACTGCTAAAGAGAAATCAATATTCACTGCACTGGCAGTGAATATTCATTTCTCTTATAACGTGTAAAGTTACAGCCGCAGCCGCCAGCTTCCAGCAGCTGTAAAAAAAAAATCCTACTTAAATTCCCTGTGTGCCCTCGCTGCATCTTTTACCATGCCAACGGCTCTTCCGGCCGAGCAATCACATGTCCACCGCTCATAAGGTAATGAATATTCACCCCTCTCCACTCCCATAGGCGTGGAGTGAATATTCATTACTAGAGTTGAGCGACTTTTGTTTTTTTAGGGTCGAGTTTCGTTTCATGAAAATCGACTTTTCCAAAAGTCGGGTCGAGCAAAATCGGCCGACTATAGGGAAAAGTCGGGGGTCCGACCGAAACACGAAACCCAATGTAAGTCAATGGGGAATTAAAGTCGGCAGTGAGAGGAGGACAGGAAACACACCTACAGTGCCCATTTGAATGCCAAAAGCAACAATTCTTATTACTTAAGCTTGTCAACCTTAATTTACTTCATAATACTAGTTACGTATTGAGAAATGGGGGTTATTTGGCTACAGTTGTGGGGGGGTAGGGCTGGCTCCAGGTTTTCGTGGGCCCAGGGCCAAAGAGCGCCCCTTTAACACATACCACAACTCATGATGCTCCGATACGGCAGAGAAATAGCAGTATAGTACAATGAAAAATACTTCACTTCTTACATCTCATGACTGATATCCATTTTAAATTCTCCAATACCTCCAAAAACGGACAGTATATAACTCCATACAGTATTATGGCCAGCGCTTAGTGCGCTATACAGAGTAATGAGGCCCATATATTTCTCCATACGGAATCATTTTTCCCATATAATGTTTCAAACCGTATATGATGAGCTCCACATAATGCTACAGTATATGTTGGTCCCAATGGATGAAGCTCCACTGTGTTATGGGCCCAAATAATGCTCCATATATAATGGGCCCCATTTCTACTGCTCTAGTGTATAATGGGCCCTGTAAATGCTGCTCCAGTGTCTGATGTCCACCTTTAGAATGCTCCAGTGTATGGTGGGCCCCATATATCATTCACCAGAGTATAGTGCTCCCCAAAAATTGCTGTCCCAACCTTGAAAACAATTACATAAGTCTCCTTGCTAGGGAATCCCAGCACTACTCTGAACTCCTTGTCGTCCCCATCTTCCATCTCACTGCACTTGGCTGTTTAGGCCCTCCCACCAGCAGAGACACTTTTGCGTACTATGCGGTGCCCTGTGCCAGTGCCATCGCCCATGAGTATGCCACCCCCACCTGTTCAAGGAACCTGCACTTTCATCTGCACCTTCCTCTTTGTCACCGTGTAAGGTGGTATAGTATGTGGGAAGGGGAACCTGAGTTTCCTTTGGGTCAGATTCTGGCAGTGTAGAGTGCGAGGGGAATGTAGTGGTCTGGGTCAATGTACCAGCAGCATCATCCAGCAGTGGCTGGGCCTCAGTGCACTTGTGGCATCCCCAAGAGTACGGTCGCCACTGTGGCATTACCTTCCTCCTAGGGAGTGTGTTGTCAAGCTTGGGAGCAACAAAGGATCTCTCTAGCAGTGAAACCAACACCCAACACATTTCCCACTCCAGGCTAGCAGGGAGACCTCTGAACCTGACTGCTGAGGAGCTGCTCTCTGTGGTCGGGAGGAGGTAAGTTAGGGCACTCTGTGCAGGGAAGGGGAAGTGTGTGGACCTGAGAAGGGGAGCTGGAGGATGAGCAGAGTTAAGGCTCACTCCTAGCTGGAGCGCATGGTCCCGATTCCGGTCTCCGAATTTGTAGGGACACTGACGTTCCTGCAGCAGAAACCGGGGGAAGTAGCAGCTATAAATGCTCTGTACCCAACAGGCTCGGAGGACCCAGCATCGATGTGTGGGAGCCAGAAGGCAAAGGCTACAGCTCTCTGCCATACAAGTAAAGTCTGAGGAACATCTGTTAGACAGGAGGCGCTTCAGTGAACCACGGTTCTGTGAGTGCTTCCCCCACAAGCGCTAGAAAGGAGATGTTCAGGAAGGTACATGTTGGCGGAGTGTTGGAAGGGAGCTTTCCATTTTGGTCCCGGAGGTTGGCTGAGGTCCTGACCCGGAGGACACAGCACGGAGGCAGGCATCTGTGTAACCTGCAGACTGTGAGTAAAGCTTTGGAACTGCACGCTCTGGTGTCCTACAGTTATTCCAGCACCGCTACATCTGGGTACCAGCACCTACACCGCCTGTGCCTTTCCCCCCATCACTACATCTACACTTCCCTGGGACTCCAGCTCCACCTGTGGGGAGCTTCACCATCTTTGCTGCACAACACCATCAGTCCCAGAGGATCTGCATGCAGCGTCGTCCTAACATCTATGTTGCCGAACACCACAGGTGGCGTCAAACTATCTATATAAACTCTTTACCATTATACCACGTCATTTACATGGGCGCCCAGGGCCACCGTCCGGGTCACCGCTGCTGTGACACATCCCACTGACACCGGCCCAGTACCGAGTACCCCACAGCCCTGGGAGGGCGACCCATATGCCGACTGCTGATCGGGCGGCGTTATTCCCACGAACCTCCAAACAGCGTCCATGAAGGCTAAGTTTTGGGTTTCCGGGGGCAGTATGATTGCAAAGCTGAACCTTAAAGGAATGTCCAAAAGGGCACCACCAGGAGTGGAGCCTGTGGCTTAAGTGGACTCCACCCGGGAAACCACAACCATGCCACCTAAAGAAAAGATGCACACGTTGAAAGCTTTGTCGATTCTGTGTGTGGTGTGGTATGTGTGTTTGTAGTTGTGCTAGCGATTTCTCAGCTTTATTCCGTTAACAACCGTGACTCCGGCATGCCCCCGCAGTACGCGTCAAGCTTACTAGAGGGATAAGCGAGGCTCTGGCACGTGAGATCGAGCAATAACAGGTCTAGCATTCCTGTACATGTCCAGGACTGCATGCACGCTACACTGAAAGGACCAGCTTTTTTCGCTTACAGGTGCAGATAACCTGCTGAACTCCGTTAGTGATGGGGATCTGGGAGTCAGATTATTCCCCGCGAACGAACGATGATTTCCCAGTAAGTTCAGGTCAACTGCAATTCCGGAGTTAGGCCTAACCGTCATTCCTGAAAAAATTACGTGTCCAAACCACAGGTGCTGTAGCTTGCTTAACAGCTCGGCAGCCGTTCTCAGGCCCAGTATGGATTCAACAACATTGTAGAAAGTTGATAAAGGGTACAGTTTCACCGTATAACACGTATATATGTAGCCTAGTTTACACATTAAAAATATATGTCTAAAGATCAGGAGGCAGACTCAGATGTTCTCAGGCCCAGTATGGATTTGACCAGATTGTACAAAGTTGAGAAAGGGTACTTTATCACTGGATAGCAGGTATATATAGCATAGTTTAAACATGTAAAATCTCCGTGTTCTCAGTATGGATTACACAGCAATCTAAAAAGTGGAAAAAAGGAAATGCATTTGAGGCGTACACAACTATATACTTTTGGTGATATTTTTAAATCTTCATATATATTTCTGTCTCAGTAATACAGTCCAGCCTCTCCGCAATAGGAAATTAGATGCATACAATTACTGACATAAAGGCTAGTGATTGCAGAAATCTAGGAATTATTATTCACGGGAAAATCTTCCGTCACAATTCTCATAGGCGATGCTGACCCTTAATTAATTTGTGTGTTGAGACCGTGAAAACATTTTTTTGTGAATAAAGTCTTGCTGTATCGCACTTCCGTTGATTCCATCACTGTTACTCATCTCAATCAAATTTTTATCACAGGGAGCGATGTAAACATGGTGCTCACTGGCTATCATGATCTGTCACGTAACTTTGGAGTGCAAAAGACAGAAGCCACAGGCCGTAGGCGATTCTATTTGATTGGCATGAGAGGGCACATTTTAAAATGTGCGCCGGAATGTCACACGTTTGTGAGTAGGAAAACTGTGAAAGCTGATGATAAACCACCACTTCATGTCATTGTGAGTCGACGTCCATAAGAAATGGAAGCCATTGATCATCTGGAGCTAGAGCCCGGCCAGCAGGACAGGGCATAGCTACATCTTAACCATCATCTTTCGGTTCAATCAATTTGTAGTGGCACTCCCAGTGAAGGATTTGACAGCCCAGACTACACAGCGGAGGAGCAGGGAGAGGTAAACATTGCAAATGCTGGGGCCCTGCCCAAGCAAGGGGGGCACACTCGTGGGCGTCGGTACTGGCACTGGGCCCCTCATAGTACAGCGATGTGTCTGACGGCGGATGTGCACCACCACCATCAGAGACACTTGATTGCACTATGAGGGACCCTGTGCCAGTGCCCGCACCCAAGAGTCGGCCTACCCACCTGTCCAGGGCAATGGCACTCGCACGGTTTCGTGCGCTAGGTGGTGACCCCGGCCATGGGGGGTGGGCAGCCCAGTTAGGGCGGTTTACAAAGTGGCATATGTTCATGTGGGACATTCAGCTGCTGCAAAAGGCGAAATAGGTCAAGTTCGTGGAATAGGAGGAGGACCAAAGCAAGCCATTTTTCTGGCAACCTATGTGTCATCAAGGGAAGGTGGGACAAAATCCTTGTAAACCCATGCATAGTTCATTTTAATGAAGGTTAGATCATCCACATTTTGGGTTGACAGACGGCTCCTTTTTTCTGTCAGGATTGATCCAGCTGCACTGAAGACTCTTTCCGATAGCACACTTGCAGCTGGGCAAGCGAGCTCCTGTAAGGCATATTGTGCCAATTCAGGCCAGGTGTCCAGTTTAGCGGCCCAATAGTCAAAGGGGAATGACCTGTGTGGGAGAACATCGATATGGGAGGAAAAGTAGTTTGTAACCATAGTTGACAACTGCTGTCTCCTGTCACTTTCCATCGATGCAGTATTACCAGTTGTGTGAGCGGTACTTGAAAAATCAGTCCACAACATTGTCATGAAACCCCTGTCTCCAACGCCACTTCTGCTGTGTGCACCACGAACACCTCTGCCAAGCAGCCCCTGGCCCGTACGGATTGTGTGAGAACCATCACCGCTGCTGTGTGCTGGGAATGCCTCAACCAACCGGTTTACCAGAGTTGCTTGTTTATTAGCCAATATTAGGTCAAGGTTCTCGTGTGGCATAATATTTTGTAATTTGCCTTTATAGCGTGGATCCAGGATGCTGGCCAACCAGTAGTCATCATTGTTCATCATTTTGGCAATGCGGGGGTCCCTTTTTAGGATCTGCAAGGCATAATCTGACATGTGGGCAAATGTTCCCAGTGTCAATGATGCACTGCGAGTGCTGGTTGGAGGAGCACTTTCTGGCAAATCCACATCCCTCCAGTCACGCACAAACCCTGTACCAGACCTTGCCACGCCAACATTTTCACTTGCCCCACGAGATGCATCCTCCTCCCCTAAGTAATCATCCCCATCATCATCCTCCTCCTCCTCTTCTTCCCCCACCTCGTCCAGGAGAGGTCCCTGAGCAGACAATGGCTGAATGTCTTCAAGGATTCCCTCCTCCTCTTCCTCCTCGTCAACATTGGCTGCAGACGCCTGCTCCTTAAGGTGCGTCAAAGTTTGCATGAGCAGACTCATAAGTGGGATGCTCATGCTTAGGATGGCGTCGTCTGCGCTTACCAGCCCTGTGCATTCCTCAAAACACTGAAGGACTTTACAGAGGTCTTTCAGCTTCGACCACTGCACACCTGTCAACTCCATGTCTGCTCTCAAAGTGCCTGGCCGTGTATCCTCCCACAAATGCATTATGGCCTGCCTCTGTTTGCACAGCCGCTCAACCATGTGCAGGGTGGAGTTCCACCTTGTTGCAATGTCGATAATGAGGCGGTGGTTGGGAAGGTGGAGCAATCGCTGCAGCTTCTGCATATGAATGGAGTGTACAGGCGACCGGCGGATGTGCGCGCACAGTCTTCGCACCTTCTGGAGCAGGGCTGTTAACTCCGGATAATTGTTGAGGAAGCACTGCACCACCAGGTTCAAGGTGTGAGCCAAGCAAGGTATGTGGCTGAGTTTTGAAAGGGCTATGGCTGCCACAAAATTACAGCCGTTATCACTAACTACCTTGCCTGCCTCAAAATGTATACCGCCCAGCCATGACTCAGTTTCTCGCTGAAAGTACTCGGCCAGCACCTCCGCGGTGTGTCTGTCGCCCAAACACATCATCTGCCACACAGCCTGCTGACGCTTTCCACTAGCTGCTCGATAGGGGGACACCTCGTGTGCAACATTGGCAGCTGCAGATGGAGTGCTCGTACGACTGCGCTCTGTGGAGGAGCTTTCGCTTCTGGAGGAGGAGGAGGAGGAGGGTCGAACGCCTACAGCCAACTGTTTCCTATACCGTGGGCTAGGCAGCACTGTCCCACCACCGCTGTCCCCTGTGGACCCTGCATCCACCACATTAACCCAGTGCGCAGTGATGGACATGTAACGGCCCTGGCCATGCCGTCTGGACCATGCATCTGTTGTGAGGTGCACCTTTCCACTCACTGACTGCTTGAGTGCATGGACAATGCGGTCTTTCACATGATGGTGGAGGGCTGGGATGGCTTTGCGAGAGAAGAAGTGGCGACTGGGTAGGTCATAGCGTGGTACTGCATAGGCCATGAGTTCGCGGAAAGCTGCGCTTTCCACCAACCGATAGGGCATCATCTCTAACGAGATTAGTTTGGCAATGTGGGCATTCAAACCCAGTGTACGCGGATGAGAGACTGAGTACTTTCTTGACCTACTCATAGTCTCTGGGAGGGTGAGCTGGACTTGAGAGCTGCATATGGTGGAACTAGCGGTGGACAGGGTGGACTGAGAGAGGGTTGATGATGTTGATGGAGTTGGTGTTCTTTCTGATGGCCTAGATTCAGTCTTTCGTTGATATAACAGTGGGATTCCCTGACTGCTTTGGCCTTGCAACGACACCTCAACATTTGCTGCTGTGCTAACCGGTGGGCTTACAGTGGGGGAAACAATGTAGCGTTGCTGACTACCTTCTTTGTGATCAGTTGCACATGTGGTACTTGAGGTTTGGTGTTGTGTTCATGCTTGCAAGTGCATGCTGGTTAAATGTCTAAGCATGCAACTGGTATTCAAATTTTTCAGATTTTTCCCTCGGCTAAAGGTCTTTGCGCACTTCTTACAGATAACCTTGGCCTGATCATGAGGATTTTGTTCAAAAAAGTGCCACACTGCACTCTTCCTACTTTGGAAGACATTTTGCGGCCTAGCACGCTGTGCTATTTTGACAGTCTGGACAAGCTGTCCAGCAACTCTTTTGATTTTTGGAACCTGTCTTTGGAGTTCTCCGGGCCTGCCAGATAACAGCTGTTGTGATGTCGATGTCTGCTGTGGATGCTCCTCCTCCTCATCTGAGCTATTGGAAGCAGCACCCTCTTCCCCCAATGGATGCCAATCTGAGTCAACAACTGGGTCATCCATCACCTCCTCTTCAATGTCATATGCACCATCCTCTGTGTCACCGTGTATGGTGGTATAGTATGCGGGAAGGGGCACCTGAGTCTCATCAGGGTCAGAATCAGGCTCATTACACTGTGAGGACAATGTAGTGCTCTGAGTGAATGTACCAGCAGAATCATCTATCAGTGGCTGTGCATCAGTGCACTCCGTGTCAGATTCATCTTGGCCTGGGTAATTCACCATTTCACTTGATAACCCAGGCATGGTATGTGAAAACAGCTCCATGGAGTAATCAGTTGTATGGCCTGCGTCATCCTTCAATCTTGGTTGGGTTGAAGGACACAAGGAAAGGTGTGGTTCATGAACATGAGCCTCCAATGATGACTCAGTGCTTTTTATTTTTTACAACTTCAGAAGAGGAGGCGATAGAGCTGGAGGATGAGTCAGCAATGTAAGCCAAAACTTTTTCCTGAAGCTTTGGCTTTAAAAGCGGTTTGCCAACTCCTAGAAAACTAAGCCTTCGAGGCCTTGTGTAGCCAGACGATGACGCAGGCTCAACACCTCCTGCATTCGGTCCTATTTTGCTTTTGCCACTACCATCAGATCCACCACCAACACCATCATTACCAGCTGGCAACCCCCGCCCAATTCCACGGCCTCTTCCACCAGCCTTCCTCATTTTTGGTAAAAATGTACACAAAATCCCACAAACTATATAGTAATGTAAAGCAAGGTACAAGGTGAATATAGGACAGGGGAGATGTAGAATTTCTGAACACACTTGTGGACACTGTTGGATTGTGTGATGCCCAGTGAATATCACACCGCTATGTCACAGGCTCAATGTCGTAGGTGTGGAAAATGTCACTATAGGACAGGGGAGATGTAGAATTTCTGAACACACTTGTGGACACTGTTGGATGGTGTGAGGCCCAGTGAATATCACACCGCTATGTCACAGTCTCAATGTCGCAGGTGTGAAAAATGTCACTATAGGACAGGGGAGATGTAGAATTTCTGAACACACTTGTGGACACTGTTGGATTGTGTGAGGTCCAGTGAATATCACACCGCTATGTCACAGGCTCAATGTCTCAGGTGTGAAAAATGTCACTATAGGACAGGGGAGATGTAGAATTTCTGAACACACTTGTGGACACTATTGGATGGTGTGAGGCCCAGTGAATATCACACCGCTATGTCACAGTCTCAATGTCGCAGGTGTGAAAAATGTCACTATAGGACAGGGGAGATGTAGAATTTCTGAACACACTTGTGGACACTGTTGGATTGTGTGAGGCCCAGTGAATATCACACCGCTATGTCAATGTCACTGGCTCAATGTCGTATATGTGGAAAATGTCACTATAGGAAAGGGGAGATGTAGAATTTCTGAACACACTTGTGGACACTGTTGGATTGTGTGAGGCCCAGTGAATATCACACCGCTATGTCACAGGCTCAATGTCTCAGGTGTGAAAAATGTCACTATAGGACTGGGGAGATGTAGAATTTCTGAACACGCTTGTGGACACTGTTGGATTGTGTGAGGCCCAGTGAATATCACACCGCTATGTCACAGTCTCAATGTCGCAGGTGTGAAAAATGTCACTATAGGACAGGGGAGATGTAGAATTTCTGAACACACTTGTGGACACTGTTGGATTGTGTGAGGCCTAGTGAATATCACACCGCTATGTCACAGGCTCAATGTCGCAGGTGTGAAAAATGTCACTATAGGACAGGGGAGATGTAGAATTTCTGAACACACTTGTGGACACTGTTGGATTGTGTGAGGCCCAGTGAATATCACACCACTATGTCACAGGCTCAATGTCGCAGGTGTGAAAAATGTCACTATAGGACAGGGGAGATGTAGAATTTCTGAACACACTTGTGGACACTGTTGGATTGTGTGAGGCCCAGTGAATATCACACCGCAAGAACGGAACATGTCCTTGACTTATTCTTACAGAGTCACACACAGATAGCTTCACTGTAGCCGTGATAACAGCCGTTACACGGTACTGAGAGAGGAGCGTGCACGTACACCGCTGTCCGGTGTCCGTAAAATTGTCAAGCTCCGTGTTTTTTAAGTATACGGACTGACACACACTGTCTCTATAGTTTTGAATGTGATCAAACAGCAAATATAATTAACTGTTTGAAAAACAGACAAAACTAGAAGGTGGAGGTCTGTAAGAACGAAACATGTCCTCAACTTATTCTTACAGAGTCACACACAGATAGCTTCACTGTGGCTGTGATAACAGCCGTTACACGGTACTGTGTGAGGAGCGTACACCGCTGTATGGTGTGAAAAAATGCATGCTCAGTACCTCACCAGGACAAGAAAAAAAAAATTGGATTGCTTTTAAAAAAGCAGTTTGCAGAGCGGTGAGAAAACCAACCAACACAGCTGATCTAGCAAAATATAGCCTCCACTTGCACTGCACACACAGTGACTGGTGTGTTGTACAGGCAAAATCGCTAGCAGCAGAAGCAGTTTTTGGTGTCTTCTTCCCTGCCTAACGCTCTCCCTACAGAATCAGCAGCAGCAGCTCTCCCTATTCTGAGATCAGCATGAGTAACATGGCGGTCGGCGTGCACGCCCTTTTATACCCCCTGTGACCCCCCCAAAGCAAGCCAATCACTTTCATGCCATTCTCAAAGATGGTGGTGACCCCTGCCTATGTCATCACGTTGCCCACAGTGTCCGTGGATCCTGATTGGCTGAAAAAGGGCGGAAAACAAACTTTTGAAACGTGACTTTGGCGCTAAAGTCGCCGAGCTCTAGGCCGACCTCACCCTAGGGTCGGGTTTCGTTTCATGAAACCCGACTTTACCAAAAGTCGGTGACTTTTGAAATTTTTCGACCCGTTTCGCTCAACTCTATTCATTACCTTAATGAGCAGAGATCGCTCGGCCAGAAGAGCTGCTGGCACCAGAACGAGATGCAGCGATGGCACGCAGGGAAAGTAACTAGGATGTTTTTTTCATTTTTTTTATAGAAGCCATTCATACAAGGACAGTTATGGGGAGCCATGTATACAAGGACAGGTATGGGGAGCCATGCATACAATGATAGGGGATAAGGAGCCATGCATACAAAGACAGAAATAGGAGCCATGCTTACAGGGACGGGGAGCTATGCATACAAGGACAGGGATGGAGAGTCATGCATACAAGGATAAGGATGGTGAGCCATGCATACCAGGATAGGGATGAGGGGACAATGCATACCCGATTTATACTCGAGTCAATAAGTTTTCCCAGTTTTTCATGGCAAAATTAGGTGCCGCGGCTCATACTCGGGTCGGCTTATACTCGACCATATACGGTAAATTATATCTGTTCTTTCTCATTCACCTATGAAACAACACATGCCCTCATATGGCTTACCACGTTCCTACCTACTATCACAGTCACACTCCCTCTGAGACCACACAGCTCCTTACTTTTATTTTTGAATCAATGTAAATACTTTTATGCTCAAAAATGACAAAAGTATTCTAGGAGTGATACCTTTATCACAAAAAATATGTTTTTAAGCTTTCAGAGCACAGAGGCTCCATCTTCGGGTGGGTTTACAAATTAGAACAAAAATAAAGATAGAACAAGGGTGTCTAGAGGCTCACTGTAAATAACCCTTATAAAAATGAACTTTTATTGAACAAATGCTAAAAAACGACCCCGCAAGAGTGAAGAAAGTACAAAAGTGCTAAACACTGACAGAGATAATATCAGGAAGGTGGTCTGATCCTAAGAACTAGGTCCTAGAGACACCTTCCTGTCTGCGACGGTCGGCACCTCATACATATATACCGAGAATTGGCGCACCCATTCACACATCGACCGTCCCCATAGTTACCCCAGAGGCTCTAAATAAGGATCATATAACAATCGACGCCTCAACTGTGGAATGGATGTTCACAGAGGAATATACAACAAAGATTCCTCAATCTGAATATACTGAGGAAAAATCTCAATTGATGAATCAAAAAAGTGCAGGATAAAAAGTAAGGATAAGCGATGCATCATAGCCTAGACCAGAAAACCGAATGCAATGTCCTGGAGACAGTGCAAGGATCAGTGCAACACATACACAATGGACCGGTGTAAGGAAGGAGTGCTCTGTCCCTGATGCTGGAGCTTGCTGCACACCTTCCTATTTGCAGAGGTTCACACCCTAAGTTGACGAGAGATGGTGCCCCCACTCGTATGTCGGCTGTCCATAGACTCCCCTGAGTTCTGAGTAGACCTACAGTTAGACACAAAGATAGAAAAGGTGAAATAAATCAAAATGTCTATGGATATAAATCTGAGTGTACATATGCAAAGTAGTATCAAGAGAGGTTCGAGGTGGGATTCCTTCTATGAACCAATGATAGATGGTACAAAATAAGGTATCTAATGGGTAAGTGTGTTTATATAAATAGTGATGGTCTGTAAAATACTCAAGTAATAGAGGAAAAAAGAAATCAGAGGTGCTCCCTCTAGTGGAATGAATCCTTAACCAGATATCATATGTGAACCCCTCCTTCAGATGATGTCCAGAATGGTGAAGACACTTTGTATTTGTCAAATTAAATTTATTTAAAAAACATGAGAATTGAAGATTTTTTCATGCATGTGTGACACCTGAGGAAGGCTTTTTTAGAGCAGAACCGCGTTGTGATTTTAATATCTATTTAAAGTTTTTATGCTTTTTTTAATTATCGCAAGCATGAAAAAATCTTCAATGCTCATGTTTTTTAAATAAATTTAATTTGACAAATACAAAGTGCCTTCACCATTCTGGACATCGCCCTAAGGAGTGGTTCATATCTGACATCTGTTTGAGTATTTATTCCATCAGAGGGGAGCGCCTCCAATTTCTTTTTTTCCACATATCCATTGGAGTTTGTGAATGCAACAGGACCAGCACAATGCCACGATTCGGAAGGGCGGCATACCACAAGGTTGGATTCCCATTTGTGATCAAATTGCTGCATAGTGTTGTGCCTATCCAGCACAACCACCACAGGTGAGCATCTACTATATAATTGTCTAATACTGTCTGTCTGTAATGGGAATCCCACCTCGCTGATTTGTTGCGGCAGTTGGGCCGCGACCAATCAGCGACAGTTGCTTAGTTGTCGTGGCAACACGGCTGCATTGCTTATTATACAGGCACATTACAGTTGTTTAACGCATCACTGCTGCATCGCTCATTACACAGGCACAGTACTGTACATATTCTGGAGTACAATACATTAGGTAATTAGGTAACAGTAGAACAGTGACTGCAGCTCTGGGTGTAACTTGCGTACAATACACTAGGTGACAGCAGAAAAGTGAATGCAGCTCTGGGTGTAACTGGAGTACAATACATTAGGTAAGATCTGAACAGTGACTGCATCTCTGGCTGTAACAGGAGTATAATACACTAGGTAAGAGCAGAACGGTGACTGCAGCTCTGGGTGTAACTGGACTACAATACATTAGGTAAAAGCAGAACAGTGACTGCAGCTCTGTGAGTAACTGGAGTACAATACATTAGATAACAGTAGAACAGTGACTGCAGATCTGGGTGTAACTGGAGTGCACTACATTAGGTAACAGCAGAACAGTGACTGCAGCTCTGGGTGTAAGAGGAGTACATTAGATAACAGCAGAACAGTGACTGTAGATCTGGGTGTAACTGGAGTACAATACATTAGGTAACAGCAGAACAGTGACTGCAGCTCTTGGTGTAACTGGACTACAATACATTAGTTAAAAGCAGAACAGTGACTGCAGCTCTGGGATTAACTGGAGTACAATACATTAGATAACAGCAGAACAGTGACTGCAGCTCTGGGTGTAACTTGAGTGCAATACATTTGGTAAGATCTGAACAGTGACTGCAGCTCTGGCTGTAACAGGACTATAATACATTAGATAAGAGCAGAACGGTGACTCCAGCTCTGGGTGTAACTGGACTACAATACATTAGGTAAAAGCAGAACAGTGACAGAAGGGCCGGAGATGACATCACTCTCGCGAGAGCGCGACATCATCAGCGGCGTTTCGCGCTAAGCATTACTGGGACCGGAAGATGCCGGGAGCGTGGTGAGAGGAGGGACAGAGTCCAGGGTCATCGGAAGGTGAATATATAACTATTTTTTATTTTAACAGAGACTCTAGAATACCCGAAGCGATAGAATCGGGCCACCATGTAGTATATACATATATATGTATCACGATTGCTTCCTATTTGTCATTTATTGCGCTTAGGTAGCTCTCTCTGGTTTTCTCTCCCCTCTTCTTAGTCTCAAGTAATAGAGGAAAGTCCCATGCATTCATCAGTATATACATAGACTATCATTAAGGTATGATGAGAGAATATGGCACTACGTTGGACAGACACTGTACAAAAGATATCAAAGTTATCTGTAAACCTATGTTGTACAGTCATTATACACATAGATGCTAGATGTCATAAAGAATATCCATTGTACCAAGAGAAAATGAATAGATATATGAGAATTCACATTAAAAATGCAGTGTGAGTAAAACTGATAAGTGGGATAACCGGTCCTCACTAAGGAGACCTAATGATACAGAGTAAAAATAAAATGAGAAGAGGTTATAACCAGGTTACTCATCTTTAGATGGTACTGCTTCTAATGGGATATAGAATCACAATCTCAACACGTTTTGCCCATTAATACGGGTTCATCAGGAGATCAAGAAATGGATAGGCATAGTGACGGATCTCTTTTTTCTAGGCCGTTTCTTCTTCTTTCACTTCATGTTGTGATGTACCTTTCTTTTTTTTCAAACTTTTTTATTTTCCATCTCTAATGAGCTTTACAGGTACTGACAAATTGATGAGTCACTGACACTCCATGTGTTCCTTTTTGATGCTTTTATTTGCAGGATGTGCCTCCTGCAAATTACCTTTGATAGATTTGTGCTATAAGGAGCACAGTTGGGTGGAAAAGACTGGCATTGCACTGTTACCCATAGCTCATATTTTAGCTGACACTACTATATTTAACCATTTTATATTTTCACAGGTATATCTTAGTTCCAGACAAGGAGTGTGGGTTTTCCCACGGGTTGACAAAGGAGGATTTCCTTTTGATTTGCGATTCCTACGACGTTACCGGAACTGGATAAAAGATATGTTGCCAGCACCTGTGTCTCGATGGATGCTAAAGAAATATTTGAATGACCACTTTAACCATGAATTGTACAACATACAACCTGAAGGGTAAATGAAAGGATATGATGGTATAAAAGGAGTATATCCCCTTCTGTGCACAATGAATTTGGATTGTTCATATTCATCCTTAAATTACTTTTTTGTGTTTATCCAAATAGGTCCAAAATTCTAATTAATTAACTTATTTTATATTTTTATAGTTGAATACTAGTTTTCCAAATGTATAGATCCAAATCCCCTAGACATATTTCTGAAACACCGTATAATATGTACCTGTGGGCAATGACCTTACTACATAATGTATTTACATTGCACTCAGCAACAGCACAGTATGCAAAAATTCCTAAGCTTTTCCGGCTCGTATGCAAGGTGGATATTTACTGTCAGTTTTAGCTTGTCGAGCTAAGGCTGGTTTCACATTTGCGGACGGAGTAGCTGCGGAGGGCTGCAGACTTCCTCCGTGAAGCTCCGCCCATTGCTGCACCTCCTCTGGTCAGCTCCGCCTACGGCCGCATACTTCTGCATGCGGCCTGCATACCCTATCTTTAACATTGGGTATGCAGGTCAGGTGGAAGTATGCAGATGCCTCCGCATGCGTCGTTTTGACGATGTGGCGACCCACATCGTACGCAGCATGTTGGAATTTGTCTAGTTCACCGCAACGTCAAAACGACGCATGTGGAGGCATCCACATACTTACATAGTAACATAGTTTTGAAGGCTGAAGGAAGACCTTATGTCCATCTAGTTCAGCCTATTTTTAGTGCAGCTGTTCTGCATTGTTGATCCTGGGGAAGGCAAAAAACCCACAGAGTTGAAGCCAATTTTCTTCATAGGGAAAAATATTCCTTCCCCTAAGCTGGGTCAACCATCTACCTATAATATTCTGTTATTTGTAACCTTCTATACTGTTACTCACAAGAAAAGCATCCATTCCTTTCTTAAATTCATTCAGTGAGTTGGCCATCACCACTTCCTGAGCGGAACTGGGTGAGTGGAGCTGGGGAGTAAAGATGGTGTAACACCATGGCTCGTCTAATTCATGATGAGCTGTGGCGTTCCTTACTCCAGAAATATTACTTTAGTCAAAGACTGGTGTAAGATTTTTGGCATAGTGCACAGAGGCACCTGCCACTCATAAGACGCTCCTGATTCATTAAGAGGCAAGCACGAATTAGGAGTAACTGACTCATCCACGCCCTTCTCATCAAGGCCGGTGAGAAAATCACTTGCCTTGATGAATCAGGACCTATGTCTAGTTAAAACACACTCAAAATGAGCAGCAAAATGAGCAGCCCACATACACATTAGATAGCTGTCAAATGAACAATTGTTTGGCCAACAGCTATCTCTCCCAACTCCCCCATACACAAAAATGCTTGGCTTGGCCATGTGTGCACCTGTGTCCCCTGGCAGTGGTGTATCTCAAATTAAGCAGGTTGGATCTTTCTCTCCCTGAGATCATCTGTGGGAGGAGTGACGGGAGGCCCCTTTGCACATTAGATTGTTGGCCGACATCATCAGTTTTGGCCGACTTTAGACTAATATGTACAAGGGGGCACTACTCTGATATAGAAATCCCATAAATCATACTGTTTTATCAACTATTTAACATGCTGCGATTTTCTTTACAGTTTTATCTCATGTTCCTATATTTAAACTTACTCAAATTTATATTATTATTTTAATTACAGAATTGCATGGAAAGAGCCTTTGGTGAATGAAGAACTTCCAAGCCGTATTTTGTCTGGTTCAATCATGGTCAAGCCACATGTGACAAAGTTCACAGAGACATCTGTCCATTTTGCAGATGGATCTGTTGTGGACAATCTTGACGTGGTTTTGCTCGCCACAGGTTATGACTACAGTTTCCCTTTTCTGGATGAAGCTATTGTTAAAAAAGATGAAAACAATGGATCTTTTTATAAAAAGATAATCCCTCTTGGAATTGAAAAGCCTACAATAGCATTCATTTCATTTGTTCTTGCCATTGGGCCAACTATGGTATTGGCTGAACTTCAATCTCGATGGGCCACTAGACTTTTTAAGGGTACGTAATTTTTAAAACAGCTTACAAAGAAATACTGTAATGAACAGAGATAGTTATCCTTCCCATAAATTAGTATCAATTATCACGATATTATTATTTGATTTTGAAGGACTACACAAACTTCCATGCAATGAGGGAATAAAAAATGAGATGCTAAAAGATGAATGGCTTAGGAAGAAATGGTAAGTTCAAAGATAGCATTATATATATTTCTTTATTTCTAGATGTGGGTCATTGCGAATCTTTAAGATTTTTATTATATCTTATCAAGGGAAGATGAGTTTTTATCACCTTCCAGTTCCCTAAATTTTCGCAATCCGACATCATGTGTATTATCAGCAGAACCACTGAACTATGTGATATGCTGAAACTATGTTGACTGCGGTAGTTGGGAAGTCACCGTTGCAACCAAAACACCGATCTCAGCTGTAGCGGAGAGCTGGCACTGGACTACAAGTTTTTGTTTCACAAGTAAGCAATTGTTTGGGTGCAAGCTTTTGAAAAGTTGAAAACCCCTTTAACAACCATTCTGTTCCAATCAGTATTCTTCAGTCTGTGTAAAAAGGCCAGTAAAAATGCCAAATAACTTGTATACGGAACTTTAAATACTATTGTGGGAATAACCATTTAGTAAATTTTTCTCAAATGTTGGACTTATATTGATGTGATAACTTTAAAATAATAAATACTTATTTGATTTTTATTATTTTTTTATACAATAAGGTATGCAACAGCTGACGATAACTTTCGTCGTACAGATTATATCTGGTACTTGGATGATCTAGCCACAGATATTGGAGTGAAGCCAAACATTTGGAAGTTATTTCTAACAGACCCAGTTTTGGCTTGGAAGGTTGTTTTTGGACCCTGCAATTCTTATCAATTCCGTCTGATTGGTCCAGGAAAATGGTCTGGAGCCCGACAAGCGATTCTTACCCAATGGGATCGAATTAAAAAACCCCTAAGAACAAGGGTGATAAAGCAGAATCCGGAATCTCATTGGATAACATTTCTGCCTTGGATCGTTTGCCTTTTCTTTTTGATTTTAGCATTTTTCCTAAGAGCATGAAATGTGGAAAAACTGCTAAATATTAATTATGTCCTTGTCTCACTCAAAGAAGCATACCAGAAGATATATTTTTTTAATTACCTCCTCATTCAGCCTTAGGAAGTATATGTACAGTGTATACAATAAAATACTTACCTATTTCTGTCTTCTCCTGTTTCCATCACTGCTCGAGTCTTCTCATGTACTATGTGATTGCAGTTTTGTCTAGCTGGCTCATACAGCGTTTTCTGAGTGGACTGGAAGACAATTTCTCAATCTTCAATTAATATATAAGATTCACATCAAGGTTCTCAAAGACTTAGGGCTTGTGCACACGACCGTAAAAACTAAACAAGCACCATCCGTATTTTTGATGGCTAGCATTCGTCCCCATGCTATTCAATGAGACCGAGTGTTGAGAGGAAAAATATTGCAGCATGCACGATTTTCCTCCTTTTATGAGATCACACTCAGCCATCCAAGTCTATGGGTCTATTACCGTACTCTGACGTCATCTCATTGTGGTCCGATTTTTTTTCTGCAGGCATGGATGACTGAGTGCAACCTATAATTGGAGAAAAATTGTGTATGCAGCAATTTTTTTAACGGACAGAATGAATGGAGAAGATAAAGGGTTCTATTTTCTCCAAATCTGAGAAAATTGGACCTCACTGTGATCAAACTGATAAAACTCTGTACAGAGCCTGGTCAGACTGTGATTAGCCTAATCAGACCGATTTTCTCAGATGATAGTAAAATGGTGAGAAAGCAACTAACAGTTTGATATGTGATCCCGCTAGTCAAAGCTGTATTCACATTGCGTAGAACTGGACCGGTATGGCACTAGGAGAAGGAAGCAGCGATCAGTAAGTATTTCAATGTCTGTACTGTGCATCACCTATGGCTGAAATTGGAAACAATAAAAAGAATGCTAGAGTGATACTTTATGCAGATCAATAACATGAGCTTTTTTCTCTTTCACTGTGTAATCTGTATGACAGTATGTAATCTATCAATTTGTAATTGCATTTCGGTTTGTGAGATTTTAAAATGGATCAATATATAATCATATATGCTGTGCTCTGTTCACTATTGTGTTACTTCTATTTTGCCCAGTTTCAATTAAATTATGGAGATCAGAATCAAGAAAAATAAAAATAAACAAAATGGAAAATGGCTCGAGTTTTTCTGCAAAAGTTATTCAATTCCTTTATACCGTATTTTTTTTATTTTGACTGCCTCTTATTGCTTTCTTTAATTTGATAGATTATTAACAATAATCCATACTTTCTGATTGTATATGACCTATTTTACTACACAATTCATTCTTCATTATAAAGCAGTGTAAATACTTTCATGGAGACTCCTTTGAGTGCTAATTCCACTACCTGCACAGGGTGATGGACTGCTCATATTAAAAAGCTTTCAATTAGACATCAGAAAATCTTTTCAAATTCGAATTCTCAAGAATTGTCAAATATTCCTCCACAATTCAATTCATTTGGATACAAATCACAACTTCTGCAAAAGCCTCCAGTTGCCAAGAAAAGACATACAGGTTCTTCTCACAAAATTAGAATATCATCAAAAAGTTAATTTACTTCAATTCTTCAATACAAAAAGTCATTGCAAACAGTGTGATCTATTTCTTGTGTCTATTTCTGTTAATGTTGATGATTATGGCTTACAGCCAATGAAAACCCGAAAGTCATTATCTCAATAAATTAGAATAATTAATCAGATGTAGTGATGATTTTTAGTCCATGGGTGTTTTCCAGAAACAAGTAGCAATGGATGTTGCTGAATGAAAATTGCAAACTGGCATTGTAGTGACCAGTACGCTGTAGTGACCAGTGCTCTGTAGTCACCAGTACATTATGCCCAGCTCATGCTTCTAGAGGCACGCACCTGTAAATTAGGCATGCTCACCTCACTACAGAAATGCCAAACATGCGGGTGCTAAATGTGGTTTAGGCACACTGAGGCTCAGAAGGGTGGGGGCATTTGGATTTGGGAGATGAGAATTTGCTGAATTTTGGTGGGGCGAGTAACCATTTAGCTTTTCCAGAGCCTTTGTGCTACCAGTAACATGGAACCCCATATATTTCCATTAATAGATGACAGACCTGAGTGAGGGCTTGCTTTTTTGTGGATTGAGTTGAGGCTTTTGTTGACAACATTTTACATAACATTTATGATCACATTTATCCGGTGCTCTACGCTGAGCTCTTTCAGCCGGGTTTCTATCTAAATCTCCAAGTAACAGATGAAACCCCTGATGGATCGATTCACCATAATGAGGCAGCAGAGTTACTCTGGACTCCATCTGGCCTCTTCTCAGTACTTTTATGCAATCCTAACAAAACAGACACCCCCGAGTCACAGGTCCTATGGCATCCATAGTGCCTCCATCTGCCTCATTATAGGGAATCTTCCACCTAGGGTTCTGTCTGTATCACATATTTCAGAGATTTATAAGGAAACCCCGGTGTAAGCACTCAGCACAGAGCGCAGGATAAATGTGCACCGAGCCTTATTGCGATCTTTGGGAGGCAGAATGAAAAAATCAACAGCATGTGAAGAACTGGTTTCACTTATTCTTTTCCGCCATTTCTCGTGTAGTATAAGTGATATGACAACTTTACTCTTCAGGTTGGTGCGATTACAAGGATATCAGACTGATATCGGGTTTTTACGTTAGGCTGCTGTCACACATTAAAAGACGCTTTTTATTGCAAAACTAGGTTTTTGCATTACCATATTTTGAGAGTTATAATTTTTTCATATTTTGGCCGACAGAGTCATGTTATGGCTTGTTTTTTGCTGGACGAGCTGTCGTTTTTATTGGTACCATTTTCGGGCGCATGCCATTTTCCGATCACTTTCTATTCCAATTTTTGGGAGACAGAATGAACAAAAACCAGCTATTCAGGAATTGATTTTTTTTCCTATATTGTTCCGTCTGTGGTAAAATTGGTAAGGCAGCTTTATTCTTTGGGTCAGAACAATTACAGCGATACCCAATTTATATAGTTTTTTTTATATTTTGGCACTTTTATGCATCATCTGGGTATCGTATATGGATATAATGGTTATTGATTGATCCTCCTGATGAACCGCTACAGGCGGAGAAACGCGTCGGGGTACACCTGCACATGATAAGTGACTTTGTTTATTATACTATGATTCATAATATACCCCTGATAGGGGCAAATCTGTATTATCTGTCTCTTTGTCATATTAGTCTGTCACAAATGATCATGATGTGGAGATATTAGAATTTTATATATCTGTGATATTACTCTGGGTCTAAGGCAATTTGAATATTCATTGTTGTATTATCTGAGGGGCATACCTGCATATGACAAGCAATTCAATAGTTTGATTTAAATATACCCCTATGGGGGGCTGATTTTTATCATCTGTCTGTTTGATATATTAGTTTATAAGCGATCAGGATGCGGAAGTACCAATTGTCTGGGGTCTTGCTATAGCCTAGGGCAATTTGAATATTCATTTCTGCACTATTGGATTATTGTTTTCCCTCCTGTCTTATTAGGGACTGGTAGGGGAGTGAGGGACAGTCCTCGTTGAGTGGGGGCGCCAAAATTCGTTCTTATAGGGTGCCAACCTCCACGGCTAGGAAGGTATCAGTAAGCCTTAATGTAGGGCTATGTAGCATCCCAGATTAGGTCTTTTCATTTATGGCATTTGCCATTTTTTCACTGGGATAGGTGTTTTTTAATGTACTTTAATAAATTGTGTTTTAAGGGATTTATATGTTTGCACTACTTTTTGATTCCCATGAGTTATACATTTCATATGTTCAATAGAAGAGGTTAAAAGGAACCTGTCACTAGAAAAACCGCTATCAGTCTGCAGATATGGGAAAATGGTGTAAATATGGCTCCCGCACTTAGCCGAATGCTGCTAAGGTTACTTGTGTTTTTTCATTTTTTTAGTTTGTTTTTATCACATTTTTGCCTCTTGTTGGTATATCATGTGTTTTTAATTTTTTTCCACCAGAAAAAAACGGATACCGGATGTGAGTTTTTTACCTAGGGTTTTTCTGCATATAATGTAAGTCTACTATTATTATTATTATTATTATTATTATTTATTTAGATAGTACCTTTGATTCCATGGTGCTGTACATGAAAAGGAGTAACATACAAAGTTATATATATCACTTACAGAAAACAAAAAATCACAGACTGATATAGAGGGGAGAGAGGACCCTGCCCTTTCAGGCTTACATTCTACAGGATGGTGGGGAAGGAGACAGTAGGTTGGGGGGTTGCAGCAGCTCCAGTGATGGTGAGGCAGTAGCTCCAGTACTGGTGAGGAGACAGCAGGGATCATTGCAGGCTGTAAGCTTTCCTGAAGAGATGAGTTTTCAGGTTCCATCTGAAGGATCCGATTGTGGTTGATAGTCGGACGTGTTGGGGCAAAGAATTCCAGAGGATGGGGGCTATTCGGGAGAAGTCTTGGAGGTGGTTGGGTGAGGAGCGAATAAGTGTGGAGGAGAGAAGGAGGTCTTGAGAGGACCGGAAATTACGTGAGGGAAGGTAGTTCAGAGACATATGGGGGAGACATTTTATATATGGCCTTGTAGGTCAGTATTAGTAATTTCAATTGGATACGCTGAGGGATTGGGAGCCAGTGAAGAGATTTGCAGAGGGGAGAAGCGGAGGAGTATCGAGGAGAGAGATGAATTAGTCGGGCGGCAGAGTTAAGGATGGACTGGAGAGGTGCAAGGGTGTTAGGAGGGAGGCCACAGAAAAGGATGTTGCAATAGTCGAGGCGGGAGATGATGAGGGCATGTACAAGCATTTTAGTAGAATGAGGGTTGAGGAAGGGATGGATTCTGGAAATAATTTTGAGCTGGAGGCAACAGGAGGTGGAGAGAGCTTGGATGTGCGGTTTGAAGGACATCCAAGGGTTCAAGAGTCAAGGGTTACTCCGAGTCAGCGGACTTCTGGTATGGGGAAAATTGTGATGTCGTCAATTGTTATAGAAAAGTCGGGTAAGGAAGATCTGTGAGATGGGGGAAAGATGATCATTTCAGATTTGTCTACATTGAGTTTGAGGAAGCGAGAGGAGAAGAAGGAGGATATGGCTGATAGACACTCCGGGATTCTGGACAGCAGAAAGGTGACGTCTAGGCCAGAGAGATAGATCTGATTATCATCGGCATAAAGGTGGTACTGGAATCCATGGGACTTTATGAGTTATCCCAGGCCAAGTGTATAGATTGAGAAGAGTAGGGGTCCTAGAACAGAGCCTTGGGGACTCCAACAGAGAAAGGGTGGGATGAGGAGGTAGTGTGGGAGTGGGAGAAGCTGAATGTGCGGTTGGAAAGGTATGAGGAGATCCAGGATAGGGCAAGGTCTTTGATGCCAAAAGAGGAGAGGATCTTCAGTAGGAGGCAGTGGTCAACTGTGTCGAAAGCAGAGGACAAGTCTAGAAGGTGGAGTATAGAGTATTGTCCGCTAGCTTTGGCTGTAAGTAGGTTGTTGGTAATTTTGGTCAGGGCTGACTCAGTGGAATGATGGGGACGGAAACCAGATTGTAGATTGTCAAAGAGCAAGTTAGATGAGAGGTGGGAGGAAAGGTCAGCGTGGACATGCTGTTCCATGAGTTTAGAAGCAAATGGGAGCAGCGATATTGGGTGATAGCTGGACATGGCTGTTGGGTCGAGAGTTGGCTTTTTAAGGATAGGCGTGATTGTGGCATGTTTGAAAGCAGAAAGGAAGGTACTGGAAGTAGGTGATAGGTTGAAGAGGTGGGTTAGGGATGGGAAAATAGTGGTGGCGAGGTTGAGGAGGAGGTGGGATGGGATGGGGTCGAGTGCATAAGTGGTGAGGTGTGATTTGGAGAGAAGATGAGCAAGATCCCCTTCAGTGATGTTGGATAAGGAGGTTATGGGGTTTGGGCATTGGTCTGGTATACAAAGGGGTTGTGGTGGCTAAATAATAAAGACTTGCCGTGTTTGGTCTATCTTATTTTTGAAGTGCGTGGCGAAGTCCTCAGCAGAGATTAGGGAAGTTGGAGGGGGCAGTGGTGGGCGGAGGAGGGAGTTAAAAGTATTGAACAACTGTTTGGGGTTGTGGGATAAGGAAGATACATGGGATGTAAAGTAGGCCTGTTTAGCAGAGGTGAGAACTGATTTGAATGCAAGTGTTGCTTGTTCTTGTTTGAGTGCATTGAAGTCGTCTTGGGAATGCGTTTTCTTCTAGCACCGTTCAGCAATTCTGGATGCTTGCCGAAGCTTTTTAGTGGTGTTATTGTGCCAGGGTTGTCTATTGCTTCGTCGCACTCTGCTATGCATGACAGGGGCGACTGAGTCGATGGGTGATGCAAGAGTGGCATTGTAGAAACTAGTGGCAGTGTCTGTGTCGTGGAGTGAAGATATGGAGGACAGTGGTAGGATAGAGTCAGAGAGTATGTGAGTGTCTAAATGTGCAAGGTTTCTGCGGGGGTGCGCATGTTGCTGGACATGGGTGACAGGTGAGGAGGACAGTGATGAGAAAGTGAGTAGATGGTGGTCAGATAGAGGGAGAGGGGAGGTTGTGAATTTAGATAGGGAGCAGAGATGGGTGAAGAACAGGTCTAATGTATGTCCATCTGTGTGGGTGGCTGAGGAGGACCACTGAGTAAGTCCAAAAGATGAAGTGAGCGACAGGAGTTTTGAGGCTGCTGACTGGTGCGTGTCAATGGGGATGTTGAAGTCACCCATGCTGATGGTGGGAATGTCAGCAGAGAGAAAGTGAAGGAGCCAGGTAGAGAATTGGTCAATGAAGGCAGTGGTTGGGCCTGGAGTCTATGGGAAAAATCTGCACAAAAAACTCAAGGTATCCACAAGAGAAATGTACTCATTGTGATATGAAACATGCACTGCAAGTCAGTTTACACAAGGTACAAAATAGCACAATAGGCAGGAGATTTCTTTAACTTTGCTGGAAATATTAAGGCCACGTTCATACAGTGACTGTAGTGAAATATGTATATGTATGGCTGTATGACCAGCTATATGTATGGCTGTATGACCAGCAGTAAATTAGCATCTGTCCTTAGACTGCAGCTCTCCACACAGGTCATGACCTATGGTATCCTGAGACAGCAGTCTTCTGTCTCCAATCTCACCAGGGGGCTTTACTGAGAACCATAAAGTGGAACATTTCACACCTTCCAGCTCTTTTGAAGAGAGATGCCAATTGAAGAATGACACTATCTTTTTATGCAAAAAAAACCCTGTTTGGGAGAGAAGAACAGACAAATCGCGGCGCCCCAAGTGCGTAAACACAATATTGTAGTCTTTAAAGGGTGCACAATGTAATGCACTTACCTGATAGAGGACTAATGTGGCTTTAGATTGTGTATCCTCAAAGACCCTTCCTTCTGGGATACTTTTCAATAGACAGAGCTTGCAGCTTGCCTCGGGTGGATCCAAGTGAAAGAGCCAGAGTGAGGCTCACACAGGATGAGTAAATCAAGAAAGACACATCCAGCCCATGAATGGCAGTGCTTCCCAGGACTCACATCCAAAGATGATATTTCAGATTTTTTTTATTTGATAGGTTAAAAAAGAGGAGATGCAACACGTTTCGGATACAGTGTATATCCTTCATCAGGTATCATAAAAACACAGTACAAATCCTAATAGCATAAAATTCAGTTACACTTACATATAGTAGCAACCTTTTATCCCAGTCTCAGAAACTTGATTTTAGGGTGTGGACCAAGTTCAGGAACACACCCACTGATTGATGCAGCCTTGACAACATAGATGCAAGAAGAAGAAGAAAAAAAAAAAGGCAACATTCAAACTCTCTCTATGATATCATTCAATCCATTTGGATATAATGTTCCCAGACGATATATACAAAATGTTTCTTTCCGGTTTAAAAGAGCATTCCTATTTGCAACACCAGAGGGTATCTGCTCCACCGGAGTTACTTTTATGTTAAAAAATTTTGTTATGTTTAATTAGCAGATGCCTTGAGAGACTATGTTTTAAAAAGCTATTTTTTACTCTATTTCTGTGACCATTAATGCGGGACCGCAGTGTCTGCACAGTGCATCCCACATATTGCAAACCACAACTGCGTGTGATAACATATACAACAAAATCACTGCTACAGGTGAGTCTTTGTGAAATCTCAAAGACCTCACCAGTACAATTACATTTGATTGTTTTAGCCCCGTGATCTAGGATCCCACAGGTACAACATTTTTTAGAGGTGCATTTAAAAACTCCGGTTCCTTGAGAAACACCACATAAAATTTGATCGGTACTAGAGTTGAGCGAAACAGGTCGGTCAGATACAAAAGTCGCCGACTTTCGCCAAAGACCTTTCACGCCATAGCGTGAGGTCAGTCATGTGGTCGCTGACTCAAGTGCCAAAGTCGCGTTTCCCATAATGCTTACAGGCGCCTTTTCTCAGCCAATGAGCAAGGACACACACTGTGGGCAACGCGATGACATGGGCAGTGGCCACCACCATCTTAGAGAAGGGCATTGCAGTGATTGGCTTGCTTTGTGTGGCATCACAGTGGCTATAAAAGCCCTGACTGCCGACCGCCATTTTACTTCTGCCAATCTTAGCATAGGGAGAGGTTGATGCCGCTGTTTCTCAATAGGGAGAGTGTTAGGCAGGAAACAAAAAAAAGATAGGCAGGAAAGGTAAAAGAATAGGTGCTTCTGCTGATAGCAATTGTGCTGTACAGTTAGTTTGCAGTGACAGGGGAGCATTTTCTTGTGTGCAACAGCGCTG
This sequence comes from Dendrobates tinctorius, assembly GCF_039654945.1. Classification (NCBI taxonomy): domain Eukaryota; kingdom Metazoa; phylum Chordata; class Amphibia; order Anura; family Dendrobatidae; genus Dendrobates; species Dendrobates tinctorius. The sequence goes on from NW_027361697.1 coordinate 35,282,214, forward strand.
GTTATTAGGCTGCCTGATAGCTGCATTGCTGTGTGCACACTGCTGTGCAGACTGCTTTTTACACAGCACTCATACTTTTACAGTTACCGAGCGTTCATTTTTTCCCACACCATATAGAGCTGTAAGCTCCTCACACACTACCGTGTACCAGCTGGTATCACAGACAAATACATACTGACTATCTGTGTGTCACTCCGGAAATAAATATACAAAGATTTAAATTTTCCCCTACACTGTATTCAGCTGTCCACTTCTGATACAGTACCATATATCTGCTGTTTGGATTACGGTCAAATCCATACTGAGACAGCATCTGTATGTGACTCCGGAAATAAATATGTGGAAATTTAAATTTTCCCCTACACCGTATTTAGCTGTCCGCTTCTGATACATTACCGTATATTTGCTGTTTGGATTACTGTCAAATAGGTACTGGGAGAGCGTCTGTGTGTGACGACGGAAATAAATACCGAGATTTAAATTTTCCCCTACACTTTATACAGCTGTACATTTCTGATACAGTACCGTATATCTGCTGTTTGGATTACGGTCAAATACATACTGAAGAGCGTCTGTGTGTGGCTAAGGGAATATATAAAAGGAGATTTATATTCTCCCCTACACTGTATACAGCTGTGCATTTCTGATACAGTACCGTATATCTGCTGTTTGGATTACGGTCAAATACATACTGGGAGAGCGTCTGTGTGTGACTAAGGGAATATATAAAAGGAGATTTAAATTTTCCCCTACACTTTATGCAGCTGTACGTTTCTGATACAGTACCGTACATCTGCTGTTTGAATTACGGTCAAATACATACTGGCAGAGTGTCTGTGTGTGACTACGGAAATAAATACAGAGATTTAATTTTTCCCCTGCACTGTATACAGCTGTACGTTTCTGATACAGTACCGTATATCTGCTGTTTGGATTATGGTCAAATACATACTGGGAGAGCGTCTGTGTGTGACGACGGAAATAAATACCGAGATTTAAATTTTCCCCTACACTTTTTACAGCTGTACATTTCTGATACAGTACCGTATATCTGCTGTTTGGATTACGGTTAAATACATACTGGGGGAGTGTCTGTGTGACTAAGGGAATATATAAAAGGAAATTTATATTCTCCCCTACACAGTATACAGCTGTACTTTTCCGATACAGTACCGTATATTTGCTGCTTGGATCACGGTCAAATACATACTGGGAGAGCATCTGTGTGTGACTAAGGGAATATATAAAAGGAAATTTATATTCTCCCCTACACTGTATACAGCTGTACGTTTCCGATACAGTACCGTATATTTGCTGCTTGGATCACGGTCAAATACATACTGGGGGAGTGTCTGTGTGTGACTCCGGAAATAAATACGGAGATTTAATTTTTCCCCTACACTGTATACAGCTGTAGGTTTCGGATACAGTACAGTATATCTGCTGTTTGGAATACGGTCAAATACATACTGGGAGAGCGTCTGTGTGCGACTACAGAAATAAATATGGAGATTTAATTTTTCCCCTACACTGTATACAGCTGTACATTTCTGATACAGTACCGTATATCTGCTGTTTGGATTACGGTCAAATACACACTGGGAGAGCGTCTGTGTGACTAAGGGAATATATAAAAGGAAATGTATATTCTCCCCTACACTGTATACAGCTGTACGTTTCCGATACAGTACCGTATATTTGCTGCTTGGATCACGGACAAATACATACTGGGAGAGCATCTGTGTGTGACTAAGGGAATATATAAAAGGAGATTTAAATTTTCCCCTACACTTTATACAGCTGTATGTTTCTGATACAGTACCGTATATCTGCTGTTTGAATTACGGTCAAATACATACTGGGAGAGCGTCTGTGTGTGACTACGGAAATAAATACCAAGATGTAAATTTTCCCCTACACCGTATACAGCTGTTCGTTTCTGATACAGTACCGTATATCTTCTGTTTGGATTACGGTCAAATACCTACTGGGAGAGCGTCTGTGTGTGACTAAGGGAATATATAAAAGGAGATTTAAATTTTCCCCTACACTGTATACAGCTGTACATTTCTAATACAGTACCGTATAACTGCTGTTTGGATTACAGTCAAATACATACTGGGAGAGCGTCTGTGTGTGACTAAGGGAATATATAAAAGGAGATTTTAATTTTCCACTTCACTTTATACAGCTGTACATTTCTGATACAGTACCATACATCTGCTGTTTGGATTACGGTAAAATACATACTGGGAGAGCATCTGTGTGTGACTACGGAAATAAATACCGAGATTTAAATTTTCCCCTATACTGTATACAGCTGTACACTCCTCATACAGTTCCATATATCTGCTGGTATTTTTGGTACATTTTCTCAAACATGAGGAAGTTTGGTGGAAGAGGCCGCGGACGTTGCCGGGGGGGCAGCTGGTACTGATGGTGGTTGTGGTGCATCTGCTGGTTATGCCAAAAGCACAACAGCAGCTAAGGCAGGAGGTGTTGATCCTGTGTCATTGTCTGGCTCAAGAAGGCCTGGAAGGTTCCCTTTTCTGGGAGTAAGTAAACCGCTTTTAAAGCTGGAGCATCAGGAACAGGTTTTGGCTTACATTGCAGAAACAGCTCTCGAGCTCTATCGCCTCCTCTTCTGATGTGTCCAAAAATGCAAGCACTGAGTCATCAGTGCAGGCTTCTGGTCAGGAACAGCACCTTTCCTTGTGTCCTTCACCCCCACCAAAAGTGAAAGACGCGGCAGGCCACACTTCTGATTACTCAGTGGAGCTCTTTTCACAAACCATGCCTGGGTTACCAAGTCAAATCCTGAATTCCCCAGTCCAAGATGAATCTGACATGGAGTGCACTGATGCACAGCCACTGCTAGATGATTCTGCTGGTACATTGACCCAGAGCACTACATTGCCCTCGCAGTCTACTGAGTCAGAATCTGACCCTGATGAAACTCAGGTGCCCCTTTGATCGCCCTCCCAGGGTGGCGGGTTACTCGGAGCCGGGCCCGATGGATTTCAATGGGAGAAGTCACGGCAGCTGTGACCCGGTCCGTGACCCTGGGCGTCCATTGTAAAAGGGGGAAAAGTGATGTTGGAATAAAGTTTATGAGTGAATGATTCGTGACCCCACCTGTGTTGTTCAGCAATGAAGATGTTAAGCCGACGCTGCAGACAGATCCTCTGGGACAGATGGTGTGGTGCAGCAGTTATGGTGTAGCCCTCCACAGGTAGGGCTGTAGCTCCAGGGCAGAGTAGATGAAGAAGATAGGCGTTAAGGGAGAGAGTGTAGTGTCTGGCACCAAGATGTAGCAGTGCTGAGTGGGTTGGCGCAGTAATAAGCGGAGGACACCAGGGCATGTAGTTCCAAAGCTTTACTCACAGTCTGTTGAGCATACAGGTGCCCGCCTCGGTACCGTGTCCTCCAGGTCAGGGGCTCAGCCAACTTCCAGGCAAGATGAAGCACTCCCTTCCAACACTCTGCCAACATATGTGCCTTTTCTGAACGTCTCCCTTTTGCGCCCTATAGTGAAGCACTCACAGTACTGAGTTACACTGGAGTTCCTCCTGTCAGATGTTCCTATGAACTCTACTTGTACGGCAGACAGCTGTAGCCTGCTTCGGGGACTCTTTGCTACCAAGTCCCGGCTCACTATCATTGCTGTTGTGCCCCCAAGTCTGGTGTGGGAATAAAGTGGTGACAACTTCTATTCCTCCGGTGTCTGCTGCAGTACCATTAGTATCCACACAATCTCTGGGACCGGACCCCAGCCTTCCGCTGTGAACTTGGAAAGGGTTCTGCTCTAAGCCTAATCCTTAGTCCTCCTCTCCTTATGTTCCATACTAATCCTTCCTTCTTATGGAGAGAGTCAGGCTTTCCATCAATGTCTCTTTCCTGTGCCAGCGGGCCCAGGTCACTGAGGTTGGCTGCAGTACTTCCTTCATCCATCCCACTCAGGGGATCTTCACTCTTCCACTGACTGACTAAATCCTAAACTCTTCCCGCTCTTTTAGTGCCAACTAAGTCCACTCGCCTCCCAGCACGCTTTGTGTTCCAAGCAGGGAGCCACCAAAGGGTGCTTTGCTACACTACTGTGTTGTGTGGGATGCAGGTGTGGAATGTGTGGTCAGGTGTCTCCACCTTACCTGAATGGTGGGGTACTACACCTCAGGAGGAGGTGCAGTACCTCTGTGGCGACTGAACCCTCAGGGGCGCCACACCTTCCCGCATACTATACCACCTTACACGGTGACACAGAGGAAGGTGCAGCTGAAATTGAAGAGGAGGTGATGGATGACCCAGTTGTTGACCCGGATTGGCATCCATTGGGGGAAGAGGGTGCCGCTGGCAATAGCTCAGAAGAGGAGAAGGATCCGCAGCAGGCATTAACATCACAGCAGCGGTTTTCTGGCACGCCCATAGCTGTCCAAAAACATGGTAAAAAAACAAAAAGAGTTGCAGGACAGCTTGCCCAGACTGTCAAATTAGCACAAGGTGCAAGCCCTGAAAATTTATACCATAGTAGGAAGAGTGCAGTGTGGCACTTTTTGACCAAAATCCTATTGATGATGCAAAGGTTATCTGTAAGGGTATGTGCACACGTAGTGAAATCTGCTGCGTTTCCGCAGCGGTTTTGGCTCTGCGGAAACGCAGCAGATTCTGCTGCGTTGTACAGTACCTTTATTTTCAATGAAAAAAAAAAAACGCAGTGCACATGCTGCGGATTTTTCCACGCGGTTTTGCTGCGGTTTACAATCCACAGCATGTCAATTGTTTGGTGCAGAAACGCTGCAGTTTTACACCTCATCCATTATGAGGTGCAAAACCACAGGCAAAACCGCAGATAAACCGCAGGACTTTTGTCCTGCGGATTTACCTGCAGTTTTCTCTCCAAAATCCGCACACCCAAAAAACTATGTGTGCACATAGCCTAAGGAGTGCGGAAGGACCATTAGCTGAGGGAAAAATCTCCGAAATGTGAATACCAGTTGCATGCTTAGACATTTAATCACTATGCACTTGCAAGCGTGGACGGACTACAAAACCTCAGGTAGCACATGTGCACCTGCTCTGACTGAAGGTAGCCAGCAATGCTCCATCACTTCCCTCACTGTAAGCCGACCGGTAAGCACACCACCAGCAAGAAATGTTGAGTTGTCATCGCAAGGCCAAAGCACTCAGGGAATCACAATGTTTTTGCAACGAAAGACTGAATCTAGGCCATCACTGTTAGGGACGGTGGAACGCACTAAATATAAAATAATAGAAAGTGTGTTCGCCGCCCGGGGTCCACCGTGCAGAGGTGTTAAACTGCTGCTATATAATGGCAGACGCACAATATGGCGGTATATTGCACACGGGTTGAACGTCACCCGGTGTGCACTGGGCGTACTCTGTTATATTCATAGAGTCGCCTTAAGGCATAAACATAAATGCCGAGCCTGTTGACCACACAGGTCTCAGCGGTGCGCACGCACGGTATATGGTCACAGGGCTTGGGCCCAAGACACAGGGTCGGTGTCCGTCTAGACCTACCGTGCGTGCCGCGTCGCTACCGCGGACGTCCACAAGTGCTGCTGACCGCAGCGTGGCAACTGACTCAGCCACTATACGACAATGCCCAGGAGGGGCGCACTGTCGGACGCTAGCTCTGTGGAGATGAGCACTGTGGCTTGTAGCATGCCACTGACTGGCGCTGACTCTAAGGCTAAGTCCCTATCCACACACGTAATATCAGAGGGAGGGGATCTTAATGAGTCATTCGCAGGTTCATGCATCCATCATCATTCACACAGTAGCAATTAGAGACTACACTAGCGCATGGCTGAGCGGCCATGCGGACCTTTTATAGGCATGCGGGACCTTCCAGATCTCTGGGATGGACCAATCAGATCAGGAGAAGGACCTGAGTACATGACTCCCGATCTCCAATGGGAGATCGTCTCGTGAGCTTGCCCAGTAGCGTGACGAGAGGACTTAGCCACTGGAGTGGCTTGCTGCAGGGCAGCCTGCGCTGCTATTACTGACCCAGAGGTGGCAGCAACAACCAGTCCTACAGAGCTGGTCTGAGCAGAGCGCCTGTGACACTGAGATTGCTGTGCAGGCTCCTGAGCGGTTGGAGAAGAATGGGAGATGGCAGAATGCAAGGCTCTGGATTCCCGCTGCGCAGCTGCAGGAACCTGACGCCTAACATTACCCCCCCTCCCCTCTGAGCCTCGGCACGATCAAAAGCCGCGATCAGGAGCGGGCGTGGATGTTCTCCACTGTCTCCCATGACCCTTCTAGTCCACCAAATAAAATTTTTGCCACGCACAATCCTGCGTCCTACAATGGCGTTGACCTCAAACTCATCCGAGGACAGGTCTGATGTCCCGGCAGATGACTCGGAAAACCGAGCCATGTGAACAGGCTTGAGAAGGGACACGTGGAAGATGTCAGAGATGGCCAAGTGTGGTGGAAGAGCCAGACGCTAGACCACTGAGCTGATGCGCTCGAGGACCTTGAAGGGACCAATGTATCGTGGAGCGAACTTGGAGGACTCGGCCTGCAGCTTGATATTATGTGCAGAGAGCCACACCAAGTCGCCAGGGGCAAAAGTTGGAGCGGGACGCCGATGTGTGTTGGCTGACACTCTCATTCTCTCTTTAGAGGCTCGAATAGCATCCTGGGTGCGATCCCAAATGTCGCGAGCCTCTACTGCCCAGTTTGCCACCCTGGAATCAGTGGAAGACACTGGCATCGGAACAGGGACGCTTGGCTGCTGGCCGTAATTGAGAAGGAACGGCGTCTGACCAGTGGAATCAGCCACTGCGTTATTCAGGGCAAATTCAGCCCACAGTAGTAAGGATGCCCAGTCATCCTGCCTGGCAGAGACAAAATGTCACAGGTATGTGACCAGAGTTTGAGTGGCTCTCTCAACCAACCCGTTCGTCTTGGGATGTTATGCGGAGGACAAATTGAGCTCGATACTGAGTAGACTGCAGAGCTCCCTCCAAAATCGAGACGCAAACTGGGGGCCTCAGTCACTGACTATTTTGTCTGGCAAACCGTGCAAACGAAATGCATGCTTTATGAACAGTGCGGCGAGACCACGAGCGGAAGTCAGCCGCGCGAGTGGCACCAGATGCACAGTTTTAGAGAAATGATCGGTGACCATCCAGATGACCGTGCTGCCACCAGATTTGGGCAGGCCGACCACAAAGTCCATGCCAACCATCTCCCAGGGTCTGTCTGCCACCGGCAAGGGATACAGTAACCCAGCCGGCCTCTGCCTAGAGGACCTGATCCGAGCACAAGAGATGCATGCTTGAATGTACTCTTTAGTGTCCCGGTCCATGTGCGGCCACCAATAAGACTATGTCAGGAGTTCTGTGGTCTGCTTAAAGCCAAAATGACCACTCACCTTGGATGCGTGTGCCCAAGCGAGGACCTCCAGCCGCAAGTGAGGAGGGACAAAGGTCTTGCCCGGTGGAGCTGTCTCAAGAGCGACCGGAGCCACAGTCCTCAGGCTCTCCGTAGGGACAATTAGCCGAGGCTCAGCCTCCTCTTCCTCCGCTGAGACCACCGAGCGAGAAAGAGCATCTGCACGGATGTTCTTCTCTCCAGACAGGTAATGCAAGGTGAAGCGGAAGCAGGAGAAGAAGAGCGACCACCTAGCTTGACAAGAGTTCAAGCGCTGGGCCGTTTGCAAATAGACCAGGTTTTTATGGTCAGTGTACACCTGGAAGGGAAACCAGGCTCCCTCCAGGAGATGTCTCCACTCAGAAAAGGCCAATTTCATGGCCAGCAACTCCCTGTCTCCGATGAAGTAGTTTCTCTCCGCTGGTGAGAAGGTCTTTGAGAAGAAGAAGCAGGGATGCTTCCGAACTTGAGCATCCTTCTGGAAAAGGACTGCTCCTGCACCAACGGATGAGGCATCTACCTCTAGGATAAAGGGTTTATCCACATCGGGACGGTGGAGGATGGGTTTTCAGGGACGAAAAGGCCGTGGCGACCTTCTCTGACCAAAACCTTTGGATTGGCTCCTTTCTTGGTGAGAGCGACCAAAGGAGCTACCAGTGTGGAGAAGTGGGGAATGAACTGGCAGTAATAGTTAACGAACCCCAAAAAGCGCTGCACCGCTTTTAGAGAATGGGGCTCCTGTCAGTCCATTACCGCTTGCAATTTGGCAGGATCTATAGCCAACCCCTGGGCCGAGATGATATAGCCCAGGAACGGCAAGGACTCCTGCTCAAACTGGCACTTCTCCAGCTTGGTGAAGATTGAATTCGCCTGCAAACGGGCGAAGACCTTGCAGACCTCTCTCCGGTGATAGGTCAAATCTGGAGAAAAGATGAGAATGTCATCCAGATAGACCACCACCGAGGTGGAAAGCATATCGTGAAAGACGTCATTTATGAAGTCCTGGAAGACAGCAGGCGCATTACAGAGGCTGAAGAGCATGACCAGGTACTCACAGTGGCCATCCCTGGTATTAAAGGCTGTCTTCCACTCGTCTCCTTCGCGTATGCGGATCAGGTTGTACGCCCCCCATAGATCTAATTTCGTAAAGATCTGGGCCCCTCGCAACCTGTCAAACAACTCAGAGATCAAAGGAAGAGGGTATTTGTTTTTTACGGAAATGGCGTTGAGACCTCTGTAGTCAATGCAGGGGCGCAACTCCCCACTCTTCTTCTGCACGAAGAAGAACCCTGCACCAGCCGACGACACCGATTTTCTGATTATCCCTCTTGCCAGGTTCTCCCGGATATATTGTGACATGGCCTCTGTCTCCGGGAGAGATAGAGGGTACACGCGGCCTCTAGGAGGCTCCGCGCCTGGCAATAGGTCTATCGAGTAATCGTAAGGACGGTGCGGCGGAAGCGTCTCCGCAGATTTTTTGGAGAAGATGTCCGTGTACTGCCTGTAGTGTCCAGGTAGCACGGAAAGATCCGCGGGCACCTCCGTGGATGCTACTTGAACACTGCCCCTCATGCACCTTCCCTCACAGTCCTTGCTCCAACCCAGTATACTCCCCGAAGACCAATCTATAAGAGGGGAATGGTAATGGGGCCACGGAAGTCCGGGAAGCACTTGGTCGATGCCATCTGGCAAAATGAACAGGGACAGCGTCTCGTGGTGAGAGGGTGAGATTAAGAAACCAAGAGGTGCTGTCTGGTGTGTAACTTGGGATGGTAAAGGCGCACCGTCAACCACCCTGATGGTCAAGGGACGAGGCAGTAGTACCAGCGGAATAGCGTGCTTTTGGGCAAAGGATGTGGACATGAAGTTTCCTTCTGCCCCGGAGTCCACCTTGACCTCTACCTCCCAGGTGGAAGCACCGCTAACTAATGTCCCTCAGAATACTGGTTTTGGGGAAAAGGTTTTCATATTAGTTAAACCATCACCTACGACTACGGGATGTGATCGTTTTTTCGACCGCAGAGGACACGTGCTAGCAGAGTGACCAAACTGCTGGCACTGGTAACAGCGTGCGAAGCTTCGCGCCGGACGTGGCTTGGGGCCGGCACGAGGCACCTCCATAGGTTCAGAAGGTGTAAGCTCCTGAGCGGGAAATCTTAGTGGCTCAGAGAAGGTGGGAGCCAAGTTAACCCTTCGTCTGGATTGCGCACGTTCCAGCCCACGCTCCGTAAACCGGAGATCAATGCGGGTGGAGATGGCAATCAACTCCTCCAAACTTGTGGGGACCTCTCTGATTGCTAGAGCATCTTTGACATGCTCCGCTAACCCTCTCCAAAACACCAGGACGAGTGCTTTATCAGGCCACTCCAGTTCGGAAGCCAATGTCCGGATTCAGACGGCATAATGGTTGACCGAGAGAGACCCCTGTGTTAGGGCCAATAATTGGAGAGAGGTGTCGTGCGTGATCCGTGGTCCCAAAAAGACCTGCTTCAGAGCCATGAGGAACTGAGCAGCGCCCTGAACCACGGGGTCATCACGCTCCCACAATGGCGTAGCCCACTCTAACGCCCTGCCTGATAGGAGAGAAACAATAAACCCCACCTTTGCCCGCTCTGTGGGAAATCGCGTGGCCAGTAACTCCAGCTGGAAAGAGCACTGGCTCACGAAACCCCTGCAGGCGGTGCTGTCACCGGAAAACTTATCGGGCAACGGGAGGCAGGTTATTGTCGGCATAGGCGTGGGTGTGGACACGTGTGAGACAGCCTCTGCGACTGCCTGAGCAGCGGCCACTGTAGCATTCGCAGCTGAGGTGGAGCTCTCAATAGCCGCCAACCTGCTCTCCAGCTGCCGAATGTACCGCTGTAGCTGCTGCAGGTCCGCCATTACTAGCCAGACCCTGGCGCTAGTGTAATGTTTGGGACGGCGGAACGCACTAAATATAAAATAATAGAAAGTGCATTCGCCGCCCGGGGTCCACCGTGCAGAGGTGTTAAACTGCTGCTATATAATGGCAGATGCACAATATTGCGGTATATCGCACACGGGTTGAACGTCACCCGGTGTGCACTGGGCGCACTCTGTTATATTCACAGAGTCGCCTTAAGGCATAAACATAAATGCTGAGCCTGTTGACCTCAAAGGTCTCAGCGGTGTGCACGCACGGTATATGGTCACAGGACTCGGGCCCAACACACAGGGTCGGTGTCCGTCTAGACCTACCGTGTGTGCGGCGTCGCTACCGCGGATGCCCACAAGTGCTGCTGACCACAGCGCCACAACTGACTCAGCCACTATACGACAATGCCCAGGAGGGGCACACTGTTGGACGCTAGCTCTGTGGAGATGAGCACTGTGGCTTGTAGCATGCCACTGACTGGTGCTGACTCTAAGGCTAAGTCCCTATCCACACATGTAATATCAGAGGGAGGGGATCTTAATGAGTCATTCGCAGGTTCATGCATCCATCATCATTCAGACAGTAGCAATTAAAGACTACACTAGCGCATGGCCGAGCGGCCATGCGGACCTTTTATAGCCGTGCGGGACCTTCCAGATCTCTGGGATGGACCAATCAGATCTGGAGAAGGACCTGAGCACGTGACTCCCGATCTCCAATGGGAGATTGTCTCGTGAGCATGCCCAGTAGCGTGATGAGAGGACTTAGACACTGGAGTGGCTTGCTGCAGGGCAGCCTGCGCTGCTTTTGCTGACCCAGAGGTGGCAGCAACAACCAGTCCTACAGAGCTGGTCTGAGCAGAGCGCCTGCGACACCGAGATTGCTGTGCAGGCTCCTGAGTAGTGTTGAGCGATACCGTTCGATACCCAAAAATATCGTATCGGATGGTATCGCCCGATACGAAAAAAATATCGGGTATCGCCGATTCAGATACCGGAAGTCCCATTCAAGTCAATGGGACTTCCGGTATCAGAATTAAAAAAAGCCCTTTATTTCCTTGTTGGCTAATTCTACATAATTGAAAACAAATAAGAATCATGTAGAATGTATTGTGGGAGGTGGAGGAGACATTAAAGGCATAGTGGTTTATTCAAATCACATGGCATAGCATTAATTCCAATTTTTTTTTTCAAGACGTTCGGAGTTAAAAAGATATTGACTATGTTAACTTTTTTATATTTTGTCAGATATGTATGTTTCACAACTTCCATGCTCTTCATCTTCTTTTGTACTTCTCCCACACTTTCTCCTTCATGATCCGCAGCAGTAGCATTTTTTTCATCAACTTTTTCTTCACCTTATTCATCTTCTTCTTCTTCACCATCTTCCCATTAATTTTTTTTTTCCATTCTTCATCTTCTTCTTATTCAGCTATTAAGAATTTTCATATGCTATTTCTTAATCTTCTTCCTATTCTTCTTTTTCTTCATTTTCTTATGGTGACAGGCATTCCTGTAGTACTTATCTATAAAAGTTATAAGATTACACCTTACGTTCTGCCTGTCACAAAAGATTTACAACAGGATTTGTCCGCGTTCAGTTTGTCCTGCAGCAGCAGCCATTTTCCAGGGGCACCACGAGGAGGAATGGACTCACCCCCATTTACTGCTTAGTCTTCTTCTGCTTATAAATTTGATATCTTCCATGCTGATTTTTAGTCTTATGCTTAATGTTCTTCTGCTTTCTGTTCTTCTGCTTAGAATCATAGAATCATAGAATCATAGAATCAGAAGCTTTTGCTTCTGCTTCTTGTTCTTCTGTCTTTTGTTCTGTATCTTGGTGGTTGTCTTCATGTTCTTTGTCCTCTTGGTCATATTATTTAGGGTCATATTATTTAGGGTCATATTTCTGGTCTTCTTTGGTGTGGTCTTCAGGGTCGTCGTCATCAGGGTCGTCATCATGGAGATCAATAAGGATTACCAAAGACAATTTCAAAAAGCTTGATCTTGGAAATGTAGCAGAAGGTACAAGAAGGCTGAGAAACTGGCGAGAACCAGCTGACAGTACTGGAACCCGTAGTGGCAGCAGAAGGAACAAGAGCCAATGGCACTACTGAGGAACAGCTGACGGTGCTGGACCCCGGTTACTAAGCAGAAGGTGCCTGTGCTAAAAAGCACTACCAAGGACCAGCTGACGGTGCTGGACTTCGGATACCGAGATGGAGGCACCTAGGCCAAAGGCACTGGCGAGAACCAGCTGACAGTGCTTTCACCCGGTTGGGTAGCAGAAGGAACAAGAGCCAATGGCACTACCGAGGACCAACTGACGGTGCTGGACCATGGTTACTAAGCAGAAGGTACCTGTGCTAAAAAGCACTACCAAGGACCAGCTGATGTTGCTGGACCTCGGATACCGAGATGGAGGCACCTAGGCCAATGGCTCTGTCGAGAACCAGCTGACAGTGCTGGCACCCGGATGGGTAGCAGAAGGAACAAGAGCCAATGGCACTACCGAGGACCAACTGACGGTGCTGGACCACGGTTACTAAGCAGAAGGTACCTGTGCTAAAAAGCACTACCAAGGACCAGCTGACGTTGCTGGACCTCGGATACCGAGATGGAGGCACCTAGGCCAAAGGCTCTGGCGAGAACCAGCTGACAGTGCTGGCACCTGGATGGGTAGCAGAAGGAACAAGAGCCAATGGCACTACCGAGGACCAACTGACGGTGCTGGACCACGGTTACTAAGCAGAAGGTACCTGTGCTAAAAAGCACTACCAAGGACCAGCTGACGGTGCTGGACCTCGGATACCGAGATGGAGGCACCTAGGCCAAAGGCTCTGGCGAGAACCAGCTTACAGTGCTGGCCCCCGGATGGGTAGCAGAAGGTACCCATCCAAAGCAAAGTAGCCAGGCCGCAAGCCGGCCGCAGTTACCGAAACCCACCGTCCTACAGGGAGTCCATGTCCCATTGGCACTACGGATCCAGCCTTCAGTGCCAGATCCCGCAGTCCACATAGGAGTCACCTAAACTGCAGGCACCGTAGAGTCGGCTAACCCGGCCGCAAGATGACAGGACAACGGATTGGTGGCAAAGTGACCTTGACACTACCCGGAAACAGCTGGCGTGCTGAAAACAGGCTGGGCAACAGGGAGTACCCGTGCCAAAGACACTGCCGAGAACCAGCTGACGGTGCTGGAACCTAGGTGGGTAGCAAAAGCTACAAGAGCCAATGGCACTACCGAGGAACAGCTGACGGTGTTGGACCACGGTTGCTAGGCAGGAGGTACCTGTGCTAGAAAGCACTACCAAGGACCTGCTGACGTTGCTGGACCTCGGATACTGAGATGGAGGCACCTAGGCCAAAGGCTCTGGCGAGAACAAGCTGACAGTGCTGGCACCCGGATGGGTAGCAGAAGGTACCCATCCAAAGCAAAGTAGCCAGGCCACAAGCCGGCCGCAGTTACCGAAACCCACAGTCCTACAGGGGGTCCATGTCCCATTGGCACTATGGATCCAGCCTTCAGTGACAGATCTTGCAGTCCACATAGGAGTCACCTAAACTGCAGGCACCGTAGAGTCGGCTAACCCGGCCGCAAGACGACAGGACAACGGATTGGTGGCAAAGTGACCTTGACACTACCCGGAAACAGCTGGCGTGCTGGAACCAGGCTGGGCAGGAAGGGATACCCGTGCCAACGAAACTTCTGAGCAGCAACTGGTGATGTTGGAGCCCAGGGACAATCATGGTGTAGGCCGAGGCCTACTTGGTGGCAGTATTATATAGGTTGTAGACTACAACAGACTGTCAACGTGCTCCAATTAGGCATCTGTCTCCACTCTGTTTCCAGGATTTCACCTGACCACCAACACTGCCAGTTTATGCGTACAGTAGCCGTCTGCCCAATCCACACGTGTTCCTGTGTTACTGGGGTTCTGTAATGTCAGCAGATCCCCTGATGTGTGTCTGGCAATGTCTCCTGCTCTGTCCAGATTCCCACCACTTGTAGTGGGAAGGTGGACAGCACAGGAGACAGTGCCGGACACACATTGGGGGATCAGCTCACGTTACAGAACACCAGGAACACAGGAACAAGTGTGGAATGCGTGGACGGCAACTGTGAGCAGGAACTGGCGGTGTTGGAGGTCAGGGGAAATACTAGAGACAGAGTGGAGACAGAGGCCAAATAAGAGAATGTTTAAATCAGAAGTAGTTACAATTTGGAGGCGGCAGCAGTTTGCCCTCCACACAGCAGGGGATCAGCTGACGTTACTGACCCCCACTTTCACATGAACGAGTGTTTTTTTCTGTGTGGACAGCACTTCCGAGCAACAACTGACGATGTTGGAGCCCAGGGATAGTCATTTTGTAGGCTGAGGCCTACTTGGAGGCAGTTTAAGATAAGACGTTATTTGAATTTGGAGGCAGCAGGAGAGTTTGCCGTACACACAGCAGGGGATCAGCTGACGTTACCGAACCCCACTTACACATGAACAAGTGTTTTTTCTGTGTGGACAGCACTTCTGAGCACCAACTGGCAGTGTCGGAGCCCAGATAAAATCAGGTTGTAGGCTGAGGCCAACTTGGAGCCAGGTGTAAATCTGAGGTTGTTTTACTGTGGAGGGAGCAGGACACTTTGCCATACACACAGCAGGGGATCAGCTGACGTTACCAAACCCCACTTACACATGAACGAGTGTTTTTTCTGTGTAGACAGCACTTCCGAGCACCAACTGGCGGTGTTGGAACCCAGGGAAAATCAGGTAGTAGGCCGAGGCCTACTTGGAGCCAGGTGTAAATCTGAGATACTTTGAGTTTGGAGGGAGCAGTACACTTTGCCATACACACAGCAGGGGATCAGCTGACGTTACCGAACCCCACTTACACATGAGCGAGTGTTTTTTCTCTGCGTACATCACTTCTGAGCACCAACTGGCATCGTCGGAGCCCAGGAAAAATCAGGTAGTAGGCTGTGCCCTACTTGGTGGCAGTTTTAGATTGTTTCTAGACTACTACTAACTGTCAACGTACTCCAATTAGGCCTCTGTCTTCACTCTGTTTCGAGTATTTCCTCTGGCTTCCAACCACGCCAGTTGCTGCTCTGAAATGCCGTCTGCACAACCAACACTTGTTCCTGTGCTACTGGGGTTCTGTAACAGCAGCTTCTCCCTAGAGGTGAGTCAGGCAATGTCTCCTGCTCTGTCCACTTTTCCACAACAAGTAGTGAGAATGTAGACAAAGCAGGAGACATTGCCAGACTCACCTCTGGAGATGAGCAGATGTTACAGGACCCAGGTAACACAGGAATAAGTGTTGATTGTGCAGACGGCACTTGAGAGCAGAAACAGGCAGTGTTGGAGGCCTGAGGAAATACTCAAAACAGAGTGGAGACAGAGAGCAAATCAGAGAACATATTAAATCAGAGGTAGTCAGAAGTTGTAGGCAGCAGGAGAGTTTGCCGTACACACAGCAGGGGATCAGCTGACGTTACCAATCCCCACTTACACATGAGCGAGTGTTTTGTCTGTGCGTACAGCACTTCTGAGCACCAACTGGTGGTGTCTGAGCCCAGGGAAAATCAGGTAGTAGGCCGAGGCCTACTTGGAGTTAGGTGTAAATCTGAGGTACTTTGAGTTTGGAGGGAGCAGGACACTTTGCCATACACACAGCAGGGGATCAGCAAGCGTTACCGAACCCCACTTACACATGAACAAGTGTTTTTTCTGTGTGGACAGCACTTCTGAGCACCAACTGGCGGTGTCGGAGCCCAGGGAAAATCAGGTAGTAGGCTGAGGCCTACTTGGTGGCAGATTTAGATTGTTTCTACACTACTACTAACTGTCAACGTACTCCAATTAGGCCTCTGTCTTCACTCTGTTTCGAGTATTTCCTCTGGCTTCCAACCACGCCAGTTGCTGCTCTGAAATGCCGTCTGCACAACCAACACTTGTTCCTGTGTTACTGGGGTTCTGTAACAGCAGCTTCTCCCTAGAGGTGAGTCAGGCAATGTCTCCTGCTCTGTCCACTTTTCCACTAAAAGTAGTGGGAATATAGACAAAGAAGGAGACATTGCCGGACTCACCTCTGCAGATGAGCAGATGTTACAGGACCCAGGTAACACAGGAACAAGTGTTGATTGTGCAGACGGCACTTGAGAGCAGAAACAGGCGGTGTTGTAGGCCGGAGGAAATACTCAAAACAGAGTGGAGACAGAGGGCAAATCAGAGAACATATTAAATCAGAGATAGTCAGAAGTTGTAGGCAGCAGGAGAGTTTGCCGTACACACAGCCGGGGATCAGCTGACGTTACCAAACCCCACTTACACATGAACAAGTGTTTTTTCTGTGTGGACAGCACTTCTGAGCACCAACTGGCGTTGTTGGAGCCCAGGGAAAATCAGGTAGTAGGCCGAGGCCTACTTGGAGCCTGGTGTAAATCTGAGGTACTTTGAGTTTGGAGGGAGCAGGACACTTTGCCATACACACAGCAGGGGATCAGCTGACGTTACCAAACCCCACTTACACATGAGCAAGTGTTTTGTCTGTGTGGACAGCACTTCTGAGCAACAACGGGCGTTGCTGTAGCCCAGGAAATAAAGTTCAGGTCATAGAAACATGAACACAACAGGAGACCTGGATCCTGTTGCCAGGCAATTATTTATTCTGGAAGAGGACTGGCAAATTCAGGTGAGATCCAGGCCTTGTTCATTTTCACAAAAGTAAGCCGGTCAACATTATCGGCGGATAGTCGCGTGCGACGGTCTGTTACCACACCACCTGCAGCACTAAAGACACGCTCCAATAAAACACTGGCAGCAGGGCAAGCCAGCACCTCCAATGCATACTGGCTAAGCTCTGGCCATGTATCCAGCTTAGAGACCCAAAACTTGAACGGGGAAGAGCCGTCTGGGAGTACACTAACAGGGCAACACAAGTAGTCTGTCACCATCTGACGGAAACGTTGCCTCCTGCTGACTGGAGCTGTCTGTGATGGTGTAGCCGTTTGTGGTGGTCCCACAAAACTTTTCCACATTTGGGCCATACTGGCCTTGCCTTGTCCTGCGGCACTGCCTCTGCTACCTCTTTGTGCAGAGCTTCCTCCACTGCCTCTACCCACATGACAGCTTTGAAAAGCACTACCAGCAACACTTGCGGGGGGAATGGAGAACATGATGGCCAGCACAAGTGTTTCTTGGTACTCCCGCATTTTACGCTCCCGGTTCAACTGTGGTATGAGGCTTTGTAAGTTGTCCCGGTAGCGAGGATCAAGGAGGGTGTACACCCAATAATCAGCCGTGTGGAGAATGTTGGCGATGCGGCGGTCATTTAACAAGCACTGCAGCATGAAATCAACCATGTGCTGCAGACTGCCAACTGGACCGGAAACGCTGTCCCCAGCTTGAGGCAGCATCTCAGCCTGCTCAGCATCACCCCACCTTCGCTGTACACACTGACTACTAGAGCCTTGTGTACCTCCCTCCTCTGGAGAGATGTGTTCCTCCTCCTCCATTGACTCCTCGTCATCCTCCTCACTAAGTGTCCCCTGCCTGGGCCTTTGTGTGGAAGCAGGTTGCGCAGACTTGCCAGAAGCAGATGGCATTTCTGACTCCTCATCCTCGACCTCTTCAAAAACCTCCTCACTTAGTGCTTGTAAGGTTTTTTGAAGTAGACAGATAAGGGGGACAGTCATGCTGACTAGTGCATCATCTGCACTGGCCATCCGCGTGGAGTCATCGAAGGCACGCAAAACTTGGCAGATGTCCCTCATAGTGGCCCACTCAGTGGTGGTGAAGTGTGTCCGGCGCACAGTGCAACTTGTTTGCGCCTGATGCAGCTGGTACTCCATTACTGCTGCCTGATGCTCACACAACCGCTCCAACATAGGTAACGTTGAATTCCACCTGGTGGGGAGGTCACATATGATGCGATGTTCTGGCAGGCGGAATCGGCGTTGCAGAGATGCAATGCGCGATCTTGCCATGCTGGAACACCGCAAGTGAGCACACTCTAGCCGAACCTTGTGCAGCAGTGCATCAAGATCCGGATAGTCCCTCAGAAAGCTCTGCACGACCAAATTGAGCACATGTGCCAGACATGGTATGTGAGTGAGGTTGCCTAGGCCCAGAGCTGCAACTAGATTTCGGCCATTGTCACTCACTACCAAACCTGGCTGGAGATTCGCTGGCACAAACCACACATCGCTCTCCTGCTTGATGGCATTCCAGAGCTCCTGTGCTGTGTGGCTCTGATTCCCCAAAGAAATTAATTTAAGGACGGCCTGTTGACGTTTGGCCAAACCTGTGCTCATATCTGGCCTAACAGGCTCATGCAGTGCTGATTCCGAGGAACTAGAGTAGGAGGAGGGCTCAATATGTACAGACTGCATTCCTGCAATCCTTGGAGTTGGCAGAATACGTACAGAGCCACTCTCCAGATCTGTACCCGGCTCCACAACATTGACCCAATGGGCAGTGAGGGAAAGGTATCATCCCTGTCCATGGCTACTGGTCCACGCATCAGTGGTCAGGTGGACCTTGCTACTGCCGGAGTTTAGTAGCGCATTTTTAATTTTTCCCTCCACATGCTTTTGCAGGGCAGGGACGGCTTGCCTGCTGAAATAAAAGCGGCTGGACACATTGTATTGTGGAACTGCCAATGACATCAAGTTCCGGAATGTGTCAGTCTCCACCAGCCTGAATGACAGCATCTCAAAGGCCAGTAGTTTGGCAATGCCGGCATTCAGAGCCAGTGCTCGGGGATGGTTTGCCGAGTATGGCCACTTTTTCTCCCATGCCTGTGCTACCGATTGCTGGTGAGTGGCCTGGGAGTGTGCTGATGACTGAGAACGTGGTTCAGTGGGTGGAATTTCACTGGGTCTCTGGACAACAGTTGCAGAGGTTCTTCCATGGCGTTCCAGTGAGGAAGCCGAACCAGCTGTGTGTGAGCTGGAGGAAGAGGCCCCAACACGAACTGAAGAGGTGGTAGGTAGAGTTGAGCGACTTTTGGTTTTTTAGGGTCGCGTTTCGTTTCGTGAAACCCGACTTTTCCAAAAGTCGGGTCGAGCAAGATCGTCCGATTATAGGGAAAAGTCGGGGTCGTCCCGAAACACGAAACCCAATGTAAGTCAATGGGGAATAAAAGTCGGCAGTGAGAGGAGGACAGGAAACACACCTACAGTGCCCATTTGAATGCCAAAAGCATCAATTCTTCTTACTTAAGCTTGTCAACCTTAATTAACTTCATAATACAAGTTACGCACTGAAAAATGGGGGTTATTTGGCTAAAGTTGTGGGGGGGGGGCTGGCTCCAGGTTTTCATGTGCCCTGGGCGAAAGAGCGCCCCTTTAACACATACCAAAACTTATCATGCTCCGATACGGCAGAGAAATAGCGGTATAGTACAATGAAAAATACTTCACTTTTTACATCTCATGACGAGGCCCATCTATTTCTCCATACAGAATCATTGGTCCCATATAATGTTTGAAACAGTATATGATGAGCTCCACATAATGCTACAGTATATGTTGGTCCCCATGGATGAAGCTCCACTGTCTTATGTGCCCAAATAATGCTCCAAACATAATGGGCCCCATTTCTAATGCTCTAGTGTATAATGGGCCCTGTAAATGCTGCTCCAGTGTCTGATGTCCACCTTTGGAATGTTCCAGTGTATGGTGGGCTCCATCTATCATTCTCCAGAGTAACGTGCTCCCCAAAAATTGCTGTCCCAACATTGAAAACAATCAAATAAGTCTCCTCGCTAGGGAATCCCTGTACTAGTCTGGACTCCTCGTCGTCCCCATCTTCCATCTCACTGCACAGTATTTCAACCTTGCAAGTGCTGTGATCCTGAGCAAGCAGGGGGGGCCCACTCGTTGGCGACGGCACTGGCACAGGGCCCCTGATAGTACGATGGTGTATCTGATGGCGGGTGGGCCGAACCTGCACTTTCATCTGCAGCTTCCTCTTTGTCACCGTGTAAGATGGAACTGTATATGGGAAGGGTAACCTGAGTTTCATCAGGGTCAGATTCAGGCCGTGTAGCGTGCGAGGGGAATGTAGTGGTCTGGGTCAATGTACCAGCAGATTCATCGAGCAGTGGCTGGGCATCAGTGCATTTGTGTCGCCCCCAGGAGTACGGTCGCCACAGTGGCATTACCTTCCTCCTAGGGAGTGTGATGTCATGCTTGGGAGCAACGAAGGATCTCTCTAGCAGGTTAACTGATTGGGCGGAGTTATTCCCACGAGTCATGACCCTCCAAACAGCGTTCATGAAGGCAAATTGTTTGTTTTACGTGGGCAGTATGGTTGCAAAGCTGAACCTTAAAGGAATGTCCAGAAGGGCACCACCAGGAGTGGAGCCTACGGTTAAATTCGACTCCACCTGGGAAACCTCAACCATGCCAGCTACAGAACAGATGCACACATTGCAAGCTTAATTCCGTTAACGAACGAGACTCCGTCATGCCCCGCGGTCCGAGTCCGGCTTACTAGAGGGACACGTGAGGCTCTGGAACATGAGATTGGCCAATAACTGGTGTGTCATGCCCTTACATGTCCGTGGCTGCATGTGCGCTACACTGAAAAGGCCAGCGTTTGTCGCTTACAGGTGCAGATAACCCGCTGAACAACGTTAGTGATGGGGATCACTGATTACAATTATTACCCGCGAACAATGATTTCCCAGTAAGTGCAGGTCAACTGCAGTTCCGGAATTAGGCCTAACCGTCATTCCTGAAAAAATGAAAAACTTACGTGTGCAAACCATAGGTGCTGTAGCTTGCTTATCAGCTCGCCAGCCGTTCTCACGCCCAGTATGGATTACACGTGATTGCACAAAGGTTAGAAAGGGTACCGTATCCCCAGATAACATGTATGGATAGCGTACACATTCAAAATATATGTCTCAGGAGGCAGGCTCAGACGGTGTTAGGCCCAGTATGGATTGCACGTGATTGCACAAAGGTTAGAAAGGGTACCGTATCCCCGGATAACATGTATGGATAGCGTACACATTCAAAATATATGTCTCAGGAGGCAGGCTGAGACGGTGTTAGGCCCAGTATGGATTGCACGTGATTGCACAAAGGTTAGAAAGGGTACCGTATCCCCGGATAACATGTATGGACAGCGTACACATTCAAAATATATGTCTCAGGAGGCAGGCTCAGACGGTGTTAGGCCCAGTATGGATTGCACGTGATTGCACAAAGGTTAGAAAGGGTACCGTATCCACGGATAACATGTATGGATAGCGTACACATTCAAAATATATGTCTCAGGAGGCAGGCTCAGACGGTGTTAGGCCCAGTATGGATTGCACGTGATTGCACAAAGGTTAGAAAGGGTACCGTATCCCCGGATAACATGTATGGATAGCGTACACATTCAAAATATATGTCTCAGGAGGCAGGCTCAGACGGTGTTAGGCCCAGTATGGATTGCACGTGATTGCACAAAGGTTAGAAAGGGTACCGTATCCCCGGATAACATGTATGGATAGCGTACACATTCAAAATATATGTCTGAGGAGGCAGGCTCAGACGGTGTTAGGCCCAGTATGGATTGCACGTGATTGCACAAAGATTAGAAAGGGTACCGTATCCCCGGATAACATGTATGGATAGCGTACACATTCAAAATATATGTCTCAGGAGGCAGGCTCAGACGGTGTTAGGCCCAGTATGGATTGCACGTGATTGCACAAAGGTTAGAAAGGGTACCGTATCCCCGGATAACATGTATGGATAGCGTACACATTCAAAATATATGTCTCAGGAGGCAGGCTCAGACGGTGTTAGGCCCAGTATGGATTGCACGTGATTGCACAAAGGTTAGAAAGGGTACCGTATCCCCGGATAACATGTATGGATAGCGTACACATTCAAAATATATGTCTCAGGAGGCAGGCTCAGACGGTGTTAGGCCCAGTATGGATTGCACGTGATTGCACAAAGGTTAGAAAGGGTACCGTATCCCCGGATAACATGTATGGATAGCGTACACATTCAAAATATATATCTCAGGAGGCAGGCTCAGACGGTGTCAGGCACAGTATGGATTTGACGGCCCAGATTACACAGGGGAGGAGCAGGGAGAGGTAAAGATTGCAAATGCTGGGGCCCTGCCTAAGCAAGGGGGGCCCACTCGTGGGCGTCGGTACTGGCACTGTGCCCCTCATAGTACAGCGGTGTGTCTGACGGCGGGTGTGCACCACCACCATCAGAGACACTTGATTGCACTATGAGGGACCCTGTGCCAGTGCCCGCGCCCAAGAGTCGGCCTACCCACCTGTCCAGGGCAACGGCACTCGCACGGTGTTGTGCGCTAGGTGGTGACCCCGGCCATGGGGGGGGAGGCAGCACAGTTAGGGAGTTTTAGAAAGTGGCATATGTTGATGTTGGACAGTCAGCTGATGCAAAAGGCGAAATAGGTCAAGTCCCAGGAAGAGGTGGACCAAAGCAAGCCATTTTTCTGTCACCCTATGTGTCATCAGGGGAAGGTGGGACAAAATCCTTGGAAACCCATGCATGGTTCATTTTAATGAAGGTTAGATCATCCACATTTTGGGTTGACAGACGGGTCCTTTTTTCTGTCAGGATTGATCCAGCTGCACTGAAGACTCTTTCCGATAGCACACTTGCATCTGGGCAAGCGAGCTCCTGTAAGGCATATTGGGCCAATTCAGGCCAGGTGTCCAGTTTAGCGGCCCAATAGTCAAAGGGGAATGACCTGTGTGGGAGAACATCGATATGGGAGGAAAAGTAGTTTGTAACCATGGTTGACAACTGCTGTCTCCTGTCACTTTCCATCGATGCAGTATTACCAGTTGTGTGAGCGGTATTTGAAAAATCAGTCCACAACATTGTCATGAAACCCCTGTCTCCAACGCCACTTCTGCTGTGTGCACCACGAACACCTCTGCCAAGCTGCCCCCGGCCCGTACGTCTCGTGTGAGAACCATCACCGCTGCTGTGTGCGGGGAATGCCTCAAGCAACCGATTTACCAGAGTTGCTTGTTTATTAGCCAATATTAGGTCAAGGTTCTCCTGTGGCATGATGTTTTGTAATTTGCCTTTATAGCGTGGATCCAGGATGCTGGCCAACCAGTAGTCGTCATCGTTCATCATTTTGGCAATGCGGGGGTCCCTTTTTATGATCCGCAAGGCATAATCTGACATGTGGGCCAATGTTCCCGGTGTCAATGATGCACTGCGAGTGCTGGTTGGAGGAGCACTTTCTGGCAAATCCACATCCCTCCAGTCACGCACAAACCCTGTACCAGACCTTGCCACGCCAACATTTTCACTTGCCCCACGAGATGCATCCTCCTCCCCTAAGTAATCATCCCCATCATCCTCCTCCTCCTCTTCTTCCTCCACCTCGTCCAGGAGAGGTCCCTGAGCAGACAATGGCTGAATGTCATCAAGGATTCCCTCCTCCTCTTCCTCCTCATCAACATTGGCTGCAGACGCCTGCTCCTTAAGGTGCGTCAAAGTTTGCATGAGCAGACGCATAAGTGGGATGCTCATGCTTAGGATGGCGTCGTCTGCGCTTACCAGCCGTGTGCATTCCTCAAAACACTGAAGGACTTTACAGAGGTCTTTCAGCTTCGACCACTGCACACCTGTCAACTCCATGTCTGCTCTCAAAGTGCCTGGCCGTGTATCCTCCCACAAATGCATTATGGCCTGCCTCTGCTCGCACAGCCGCTCCACCATGTGCAGGGTGGAGTTCCACCTTGTTGCAATGTCGATAATGAGGCGGTGGTTGGGAAGGTGGAGCAATCGCTGCAGCTTCTGCATACGAACGGAGTGTACAGGCGACCGGCGGATGTGCGCGCACAGTCTTCGCACCTTCTGGAGCAGGGCTGTTAACTCCGGATAATTTTTGAGGAAGCACTGCACCACCAGGTTCAAGGGGTGAGCCAAGCAAGGTATGAGGCTGAGTTTTGAAAGGGCTATGGCTGCCACAAAATTACGGCCGTTATCACTAACTACCTTGCCTGCCTCAAGATGTACACTGCCCAGCCATGACTCAGTTTGTCGCTTCAAGTACTCGGCCAGCACCTCGGCGGTATGTCTGTCGCCCAAACACATCATCTGCAACACAGCCTGCTGACGCTTTCCACTAGCTGCTCGATAGGGGGACACATCGTGTGCAACAGTGGCAGCTGCAGATGGAGTGCTCGTACGACTGCGCTCTGTGGACGAGCTTTCGCTTCTGGAGGAGGATGAGGAGGAGGAGGAGGAGGGTGGAACGCCTACAGCCAACTGTTTCCTATACCGTGGGCTAGGCAGCACTGTCCCACCACCGCTGTCCCCTGTGGACCCTGCATCCACCACATTAACCCAGTGCGCAGTGATGGACACGTAACGGCCCTGGCCATGCCGACTGGACCATGCATCAGTTGTGAGGTGCACCTTTCCGCTCACTGACTGCTTGAGTGCATGGACAATGCGGTCTTTCACATGCTGGTGGAGGGCTGGGATGGCTTTGCGAGAGAAGAAGTGGCGACTGGGTAGGTCATAGCGTGGTACTGCATAGGCCATGAGTTCGCGGAAAGCTGTGCTTTCCACCAACCGAAAGGGCATCATCTCAAACGAGATTAGTTTGGCAATGTGGGCGTTCAAACCCAGTGTACGCGGATGAGAGACTGAGTACTTTCTTGACCTACTCATAGTGTCTGGGAGGGTGAGCTGGACTTGAGAGCTGCATATGGTGGAAGTAGCGGTGGACAGGGCGGACTGAGAGAGGGTTGATGATGGTGATGGAGTTGGTGTTCTTTCTGATGGCCTAGAATCAGTCTTTCGTTGATATAACAGTGGGATTCCCTGACTGCTGTGGTCTTGCAACGACACCTCAACATTTGCTGCTGTGCTAACCGGTGGGCTTACAGTGGGGGAAACAATGTAGCGTTGCTGACTACCTTCGTTGTGATCAGTTGCACATGTGGCACTTGAGGTTTGGTGTTGTGTCCACGCTTGCAAGTGCATGCTGGTTAAATGTCTAAGCATGCAACTGGTATTCAAATTTTTTAGATTTTTCCCTCGGCTAAAGGTCTTTGCGCACTTCTTACAGATAACCTTGGCCTGATCATGAGGATTTTGTTCAAAAAAGTGCCACACTGCACTCTTCCTACTTTGGCAGACATTTTGCGGCCTAGCACGCTGTGATCTTTTGACCCTCTGGACAAGCTGTCCAGCAACTCTTTTGATGTTTGGAACCTGTCTTTGGAGTGCTCCGGGCCTGCCAGATAACAGCTGTTGCGATGTCGATGTCTGCTGTGGATGCTCCTCATCTGAGCTATTGGAAGCAGCACCCTCTTCCCCCAATGGATGCCAATCTGGGTCAACAACTGGGTCATCCATCACCTCCTCTTCTATGTCATGTGCACCTTCCTCTGTGTCACCGTGTATGGTGGTATAGTGTGCGGGAAGGGGCACCTGAGTCTCATCAGGGTCAGAATCTGGCTCTGTACACTGCGAGGACAATGTAGTGCTCTGAGTGAATGTACCAGCAGAATCATCCATCAGCGGCTGTGCATCAGTGCACTCTATGTCAGATTCATCTTGGCCTGGGTAATTCACCATTTCTCTTGATAATCCAGGCATGGTATGTGAAAACAGCTCCATGGAGTAATCAGTAGTACGGCCTGCGTCATCCTTCAATCTTGGTTGGGGTGAAGGACACAAGGAAAGGTGTGGTTCATGAACATGAGCCTCCAATGACGACTCAGTGCTTTTACTTTTTACAACTGAAGAAGAGGAGGCAATAGAGCTGGAGGCTGAGTCAGCAATGTAAGACAAAACTTTTTCCTGATGCTCTGGCTTTAAAAGCGGTTTGCCAACTCCTAGAAAACTAAGCGTTCGAGGCCTTATGTAGCCAGACGATGACGCAGGCTCAACACCTCCTGCATTCGGTCCTATTTTGCTCTTGCCACTACCATCAGATCCACCACCAACACCATCATTACCAGCTGCCAACCCCCGCCCAATTCCACGGCCTCTTCCACCAGCCTTCCTCATTTTTGGTAGAAATGTAGACAAAATCCAACAAACTATACAGTATGTAAAACAAGGTACAAGGTGTCTATAGGACAGGGGAGATTTTGAATTTCTGCACACACTTTTGGACACTGGACACTTTTGGATTGTGTGAGGCCCAATGAATATCTGAGCGCTATGTGACAGGCTCGATGGCACAGCTGTGACCTAAGTGACTAGAGGATAAGGGAGATTTTGAATCTCTGCACACACTTTTGGACACTGGACACTTTTGGATTGTGTGAGGCCCAATGAATATCTGAGCACTATGAGACAGGCTCGATGGCACAGCTGTGACCTAAGTGACTAGAGGATAAGTGAGATTTTGAATCTCTGCACACACTTTTGGACACTGGACACTTTTGGATTGTGTGAGGCCCAATGAATATCTGAGCGCTATGTGACAGGCTCGATGGCACAGCTGTGACCTAAGTGACTAGAGGATAAGTGAGATTTTGAATCTCTGCACACACTTTTGGACACTGGACACTTTTGGATTGTGTGAGGCCCACTGATATCTGAGCGCTATGTGACAGGCTCGATGGCACAGCTGTGACCTAAGTGACTAGAGGATAAGTGAGATTTTGAATCTCTGCACACACTTTTGGACACTGGACACTTTTGGATTGTGTGAGGCCCACTGATATCTGAGCGCTATGAGACAGGCTCGATGGCACAGCTGTGACCTAAGTGACTAGAGGATAAGTGAGATTTTGAATCTCTGCACACACTTTTGGACACTGGACACTTTTGGATTGTGTGAGGCCCAATGAATATCTGAGCGCTATGTGACAGGCTCGATGGCACAGCTGTGACCTAAGTGACTAGAGGATAAGGGAGATTTTGAATTTCTGCACACACTTTTGGACACTGGACACTTTTGGATTGTGTGAGGCCCAATGAATATCTGAGCACTATGAGACAGGCTCGATGGCACAGCTGTGACCTAAGTGACTAGAGGATAAGTGAGATTTTGAATCTCTGCACACACTTTTGGACACTGGACACTTTTGGATTGTGTGAGGCCCAATGAATATCTGAGCGCTATGTGACAGGCTCGATGGCACAGCTGTGACCTAAGTGACTAGAGGATAAGTGAGATTTTGAATCTCTGCACACACTTTTGGACACTGGACACTTTTGGATTGTGTGAGGCCCACTGATATCTGAGCGCTATGTGACAGGATCGATGGCACAGCTGTGACCTAAGTGACTAGAGGATAAGTGAGATTTTGAATCTCTGCACACACTTTTGGACACTGGACACTTTTGGATTGTGTGAGGCCCACTGATATCTGAGCGCTATGTGACAGGCTCGATGGCACAGCTGTGACCTAAGTGACTAGAGGATAAGTGAGATTTTGAATCTCTGCACACACTTTTGGACACTGGACACTTTTGGATTGTGTGAGGCCCACTGATATCTGAGCGCTATGTGACAGGCTCGATGGCACAGCTGTGACCTAAGTGACTAGAGGATAAGTGAGATTTTGAATCTCTGCACACACTTTTGGACACTGGACACTTTTGGATTGTGTGAGGCCCACTGATATCTGAGCGCTATGTGACAGGCTCGATGGCACAGCTGTGACCTAAGTGACTAGAGGATAAGTGAGATTTTGAATCTCTGCACACACTTTTGGACACTGGACACTTTTGGATTGTGTGAGGCCCACTGATATCTGAGCGCTATGTGACAGGCTCGATGGCACAGCTGTGACCTAAGTGACTAGAGGATAAGTGAGATTTTGAATCTCTGCACACACTTTTGGACACTGGACACTTTTGGATTGTGTGAGGCCCACTGATATCTGAGCGCTATGTGACAGGCTCGATGGCACAGCTGTGACCTAAGTGACTAGAGGATAAGTGAGATTTTGAATCTCTGCACACACTTTTGGACACTGGACACTTTTGGATTGTGTGAGGCCCACTGATATCTGAGCGCTATGTGACAGGCTCGATGGCACAGCTGTGACCTAAGTGACTAGAGGATAAGTGAGATTTTGAATCTCTGCACACACTTTTGGACACTGGACACTTTTGGATTGTGTGAGGCCCAATGAATATCTGAGCGCTATGTGACAGGCTCGATGGCACAGCTGTGACCAAAGTGACTAGAGGATAAGGGAGATTGGATTGCTTTTAAAAAAGCAGTTTGCGGAGCAGTGGGTAAACAGCAATGCCAGCCTGTCAGGAAGCCTTAAAAGGCAGCCCAACAACCAACACTACTGATACACCACAATATAGCCTCCCCTTGCACTGCACACACAGTGACTGGTGTGTTGTGCAGGCCAAATTGCTATCAGCAGCAGAAGCAGTTTTTTTTTCTTCTCAGCAGGACAAAAAAAAAAATTGGGCTTGCTTTTAAAAAAGCAGTTTGAGGCCCAATGAATATCTGAGCGCTATGTGACAGGCTCGATGGCGCAGCTGTGACCAAAGTGACTAGAGGATAAGGGAGATTGGATTGCTTTTAAAAAAGCAGTTTGCGGAGCAGTGGGTAAACAGCAATGCCAGCCTGTCAGGAAGCCTTAGAAGGCAGCCCAACAACCAACACCACTGATACACCACTATATAGCCTCCCCTTGCACTGCACACACAGTGACTGGTGTGTTGTGCAGGCCAAATCGCTAGCAGCAGAAGCAGTTTTTCTGTCTTCTTCCCTGCCTAACGCTCTCCCTACAGAATCAGCAGCAACCTCTCCCTATGCTAAGATCGGCAGAAGTAAGATGGCGGTCGGCGTGCACGCCCTTTTATACCCCCTGTGACGCCCACCAAAGCAAGCCAATCACTTGCATGCCCTTCTGAAAGATGGTGGTGACCCGTGCCTATGTCATCACGTTGCCCACAGTGTCCGTGGATCCTGATTGGCTGAAAAAGAGCGCAAAACAAACTTTTGAAACGCGAATTTGGCGCGTAAGTCGCCGACCTCGTGGCCGACCTCATCCTAGGGTCGGGTTTCGTTTCATGAAATCCGACTTTGCCAAAAGTCGGGGACTTTTGAATTTTTTCGACCCGTTTCACTCAACTCTAGTGGTAGGTGCTGCTGAAGGTTGGCCTACATCTTCAGTGTGTCTGTGTAACTCCACCTCGTGCTTGGTACGCACATGTTTCCACATATTTGTGGTATTGAGGTTGCTCACATTTTTCCCTCGTTTAACTTTCTGATGACACAGCTTGCATTTGACAAAGCAAATGTCATCTGCAACTGTGTCAAAAAAAGACCACGCACTGCAAGTCCTGGGAGCGCCCGTTTTCTGTTTTGGAAGAGGATTGCTCCTCACGGGTGCCAAAGTGGAGGCTACAGGCAACCAAGTCTGCCCCCGCCCTCTCCCTCCTCTTTTGGCCGTTCGGGGAATCTCTTCCTCAGAGCTGCTCCCACCACCTTCCTGTGGCTGACGCCATGATGGGTCAAGGACCTCATCATCTCCACTCCCCTCTTCAAGCACCGGCTGGTCCTGGGTTGTCTCGCCAGCACCATACGCACCAGAAATTGGCAACTGAGTCTCATCATCATCAGATGAGTACTGAGGTGTGCTGACAATAGGCACTGGCCCACCTGCCTCTTCAGATTCAGAGGGACAAAGCAGTTGTGCATCACTGCATACTCCCTCTTCTTCATGCTCTAGAATGCTGCTTGGCTGGCCACCTCTTTCCAAGCCAACAGATTCTGAGAACAGAAGTAAAGATTGAGATG
The DNA here is from genome assembly GCF_039654945.1 of Dendrobates tinctorius. Lineage (NCBI taxonomy): Eukaryota > Metazoa > Chordata > Amphibia > Anura > Dendrobatidae > Dendrobates > Dendrobates tinctorius. The sequence continues at coordinate 35,312,260 of NW_027361697.1, forward strand.
GCTCCTGTCCAGGGCTCTCAGACTGCCTGGGCAATTTGGCAGGTGGTGAAGAGACAGATGGTTGCTCTTCAATGCTCTGGCCCTGAGAGGATGCGGAAGTCATTGAAGTGGATGCGTTAGCTGCCATCCATCCGACAACAGCTTCAATTTGTTCGTCACACAGCAGTGGGGTACGGCGAGGTCCTACAAAGCTGCGCATGAGGGACTGTTGCCTGGTAAAAGTGGGGGATGCCGGATCACTGGTGGCCGCAGCAGACACCGAATCCCCACGTCCTCTCCCTGCTGAATCCCCCCGTCCTCTCCCTGCTGAAACTCCACAGCCACGACCACGTGCCTTACTCCCTGCCTTCTTCATCTTGGTAGACTGATAAAGATAGGCAGAAAAGTAAAAAAGGGGGGCTTAGTGTTCTTATTCCTGAACACCTGCTAACCAGTATAAGAAACACTAATTTTGCTAAGAGTGTGTGTACTACACTTTAATTTGATCTAATGTGGCCTACACAACTCTAAAGTGGAGTGTTTGGTGTACTTTATTTCCTTTTTTTTTGGGGGGGGGAAATAAAAGGATGTGACCAAAGTTTGAAAGCTGTAGTATCACAAACTTTTTGGAGCGATTACAATGCAGAAAGCTAACCTACAATGCAATTGATGAGGCTCCAAAAAATAGGGTGATACTAGTCTGGCTGGCCCTGAAGGGCACAAGCCAGCAAAAAGGCTCCTCTATCTAATCCTATATAGTGTTTGCAACCAACCAATGACAATGGATGCGGATGGAAGCACACTAATATAGGAGCAAAAATCTGGACAAATTAGCTGCAAAAAAAGGACTATGTATGAGACAGTGACGCACGCTGAGCGGACTACAACCAGCGGTGGCTGTAGAACACACTGCAACGTGAGCTGCACTCACACACAGAGAGACCTATCAGACAGCCAAAAACAGTGCAGAGAAATGGGCTATAGCACTGAAAGGCTGCTGAAAGGCTCCACTGTCCACTTCTTTAGTGTTTGCAACCAACGTATATGGATACGTATGGAAGCACACTATACAGGAGAAAAAAAAGCAGCAATAAAAGAAAAATGTGTATGAGGCAGAGACACACGCTGGGTGGCCTACAAGCAGACGTGCCTGCAGGACACACTACACAGCGTGGGTCTGCACTCACACAGCCCTTGCAGACAGCTATTAAAACAGCGCTGCTGGGCTAAAAAAATGCTACAGTGGTGGATTATGTAGCCTGGGTAGAGCAATAGATATGTTTGATGATTGCTATTTCTAACTGTCCCTCACAGTCTTCAACAGCAGCCTGTCCCTAACTGAATTCACAGCAGAGTGAACCCGAAATGGCGCTGCTGCGGTTTTTATAGTGCATCATGACATCATTTCAGCAGCCAATCACAGCCATGCCAGTAGTTAACATGCCTACATGCCTAACAGGATGTGCCCACACTTCTGAGGATCCCCATTGGCTGAATCAAATCGAGCGGGCTCCTAGCATTATGGGAACTTCCGATTCCGGTATTCGATATAAAAAAAGTATCGGAACTAAGTATCGGAATTCCGATACAGCTAATATCGGCCGATACCCGATACTTGCGGTATCGGAATGCTCAACACTACTCCTGAGCGGTCAGAGAAGAAAGAGAGACTGCAGGATGCAAGGCTCTGGATTCCCGCTGCGCAGCTGCAGGAACCCGACGCCTAACAATCATTATCACCATGACCAACCCCGTTTCAGTCCGTCAGGTCCACCACTAGTTCCCCCATATGCAGCTCTCAAGTCCAGCTCACCCTAGCAGACACTCTGAGTAGGACAAGAAAGTACTCATCCTCTCATCCGCGTACACTGGCTTTGAACACCTACATTGTCAAACCGATCTCATTAGAGATGATGCCCTTCCGTTTGGTTGAAAGTGCAGCGTTCCGAGAGCTTATGAGCTTATGTCCTACGCTGTCCCATGCTATGACCTACCCAGTCGGCACTTCTTTTCTAGAAAAGCCATCCCTGCCCTCCACCTGCATGTGAAAGACCGCATTGTCCATGCGCTCAAACAATCAGTGAGTGGAAAGGTGCACCTCACAACAGATACATGGGCCAGTAGGCATGGCCAGGGCCGTTACTTGTCCATCACTGCGCACTGGGTTAATGTGGTGGATGCAGGCTCCACAGGGGACAGCAGCGGTGGAACAGTGCTGCCTCGCCCACGTCATAGGATACAGTTGTCTGTAGGCGTTCGACCCTCCTCTTCCTCCCCCAGAAGTGAAAGCTCATCGACAGAGCGCAGTCGCACGAGCACTCCATCCGCAGCTGCCAGTGTTGCACACAAAGTGTCACACTATCGAACAGCTAGTGGTAAGCGTCAGCAGGCTGTTTTAAAGATGATGTCTTTGGGTGACAACAGACACACCGCGAAGGTACTGGCCGAGTACTTGCAGCAAGAAATTGAGTCATGGCTGGGCAGTCTACATCTTGAGTCAGGAAAGGTAGTCAGTGATAACGGCCGTAATTTTGTGGTAGCCATAGCCCTTGCAAAACTCAGATACACACCTTGCCTGGCTCACACCGTGAACCTGGTGGTGCAGTGCTTCCTAAATAATTATCCAGAGTTAACAGCCCTGCTCCATAAGGTGCGAAAACTGTGCTCGCACATCCTTCACTCGCCTGTAGACTCCAGTCGAATGCAGAGGCTGCAGCGATCGCTCCACCTCCCCAAGCACCACCTAATCATAGACGTTGCAACAAGGTGGAACTCCACCATGCGCATGGTTGAGAGGCTGTGCGAACAGAGGCAGGCAGTAATGCCTTTGTGGCAGGATACACGGGCAGGCAGTTTGAGGGCAGACATGGAGTTGTTGGGTGTGCAGTGGTCAAAGCTGAAAGACCTCTGTAAAGTCCTTCAGTGTTTTGAGGAATGCACACGGCTGGTAAGCGCAGACGACGCCATCATAAGCATGAGCATCCCACTTATTCGTCTGCTCATGCAAACTTTGATGCACATTAAGGATCAGGCGTCTGCAGCGGAGGAGGGGGGAAGCCTTGATGACAGTCAGCCATTGTCTGGTCAGGGAACTGTCCTGGACGAGGTGGAGGAAGAAGAGGAAGAGGAGGAGGAGAATGAGGGGGATGACTATTTTGGGGAGGAGGATGGTTCTCGGGGGGCAAAAGAAAATCGTGGCTTGCCAAGGTCAGGTACAGGGTTTGTGCATGACTGGAGGGTTGTGGATTTGGCAGAAAGTGCTCCTCCACCCACCACTGTCAGTGCATCACTGACACCTGGAACATTGGCCCACATGTGTGATTATCTGTTGCGTATCCTAAAAAGGGACCCCCGCATTGTCAAAATTATGAAGGATGATGACTACTGGGTGGCCAGCATCCTCGATCCACGCTATAAAGGCAAATTACAGAACATCATGCCTCAGGAGAACCTAGAGCTAATATTGGCGAACAAACAAGCAACTTTGGTAAACCGTTTGTTAGAGGCATTCCCAGCACACAGCTGTGGTGCAGGTTCTACCACGAGCCTTACTGGGCCAAATGGAAGAGGTGTTCATGGTGCACACAGCTGAACTGGTGTTGGAGACAGTGGTTTCATGACCACGTTGTGGACTGATTTCTCGAGGACCGCTCACACGACAGTTAATATGGAATCGATTGCAACAGACAGGAGACAGCAGTTGTCAACTATGGTTCAAAATTACCTCTCCTCCCCTACCAATGTTCTCCCTCACAGTTCATTCCCCTTTGACTACTGGGCCTCTAAACTGGACACCTGGCCTGAATTGGCACAATATGCCTTACAGGAGCTCGTTTTCCCTGCTGGTAGTGTGCTATCAGAAAGAGTCTTCAGTGCTGCTGGATCAATCCTGACAGAAAGAAGGACCCGACTGTTGACCCAAAATGTTGGTGATCTCCCCTTCATTAAAATGAACCATGGCTGGGTTTCAAAGGATTTTGTACCACCTTCCCCTGATTACACATAGGTTGCCAGCAAAATGGCTCGCTTTGTCCTCCTCTTCCTCTGACTTGTGCAATTCCTCCATTTACAGCTGCTGAACATCCAACCTACACCTCAACATATGCCAATTTTTCCACCTCCCTAACTGGGCTGTACCCCCCCGGGCCGGCGTCAGCACCTGGTGCTTTTTCCCCTGACGAAGCTGCAGGTTAGCAGCGACACGCGTTGGGTTCTGTGGGCAGTGTGAGTATGCTTAGGTAATTTTCATGTGATCCAGCAATTGCCTTCCCTCATCTATGGACTTGCATGGTAATCATTTGGATTGTTTACATACCTACAAGTGACTATTAGACTGATCGGACTTTATTGCTGCAAATTGTCCATATGTTTATACTAAACAATTTATGCATATTATATGGTGATAGAGGGCATTGTTGTGAATGCATTTTTTTGAAACACTTATTTATATAAACATTTCTTCCTTTGTATACTGCATGTATTCTCCACCTGCCCACTTTTGTTTCATTTGTGGTTTTTAATTGTTTTTATTGTACACTTGGATCTCTCTGGCTATTGTACTCGTATGTCAATAAAAGCCTTTTTTCACATGGACATTCTGCTGTTGCGTGCATGTTATCCTGTGTCTCTTTTCTCCCTTTTTTTCACCTGGTGCACCCGGGCAAGTGCCGGGGCCCTGAGCAGGTGGGGGGGCCCACTTGTGGGTGACGGCACTGGCACAGTGGCCCTCACAGTATGCCGGTGTCCCTGACGGTGGGGGGCCCACTCACTGTCAGAGACACCGTCGTACTATGAGGGCCCTTGTGCCAGTGCCGTCGCCCATGAGTGGGCCCCCCTGCTTGCTCAGGGCACCAGCACTTGCAATACTTACCTCTCCCTGCTCCACCACTGTGACCTTTTCCTGACAGTGACAATCAGGTCAGAGAGCACGATGACATCACGTCTGTACGCCCTCTGCCTGAACAGTCCAAGTGCAGAGAGCTGTAAGATGGCGACCCTGAGGAGTCTAGAGTAAAGCAGTGCCCAGCGAGGTAGAAGTATTTCATTTTTTTAATGTTTGGAGCAATATATGGGGAGCATTATACACTGGAGAAGTATATATGGGGCCCATCATACACTTGAGCATCATAGATAGGGCCCATTATACACTGGAGCATCATAAGGGGCCCATTATATATGGAGCATTATATGGGCCCATCATACACCTGCGCATTATAAATGGGGCCCATCATACACTGGAACATCATCCATGGGGCCCATCATACACCTGCGCATTATAAATGGGGCCCATCATACACTGGATCATTATAAATGGGGCCCATCATACACTGGAGCATCATATACAGAGCCCATTATACACTGGAGGATTATAAATAGGGCCCATTATATATGGAGCATTATACACTGTTTGCATAATTATTATTAGGCAAGTTGTATTTCAGAGGAGAATTCTTTTTATTATTGAACAACAACTATATTTCTCAATCAACCGAAAAGACTCATAAATATCAAAGCTTAATATTTTTGGAAGTTGGAGTGGGTTTTTTTTTTACATTTGGCTATAGGAGCATATCTGTTTGTGCAGGTAACTTTTAGGCTAAGTGCACACGTACCGGAACTCTCGCGGAAATTACCGCGAGAATTCCGGAATTCCAGTCCGCGGGAAAACCGCATTTTAAATTCCCGCGATTTTCCCGCGGAAAAACTAGCATTTTGCAAGCGTATTTAGCTTGCAAAATGCTAGCGTTTTCCAAGCGATCTGTAGCATCGCTTGGAGAACTGATTGACAGGTTGGTCACACTCGTCAAACATAGTGTTTGACAAGTGTGACCAACTTTTTACTACTGAGGCCGCCTATGCAGCATCAGTAATAAAAGATAAAATGCAAAAAAAAATAAAAAATAGTGTTATTCTCACCCTCCGACGTCCCGCTCATCCGTTCCCAGTAATCCTTTGCGAAAATGCCCGCGATGACGTCAGTTCTCGCGGGATCGTGACGTCTCGCGGTAATTCGCGATGACGTCGCGCGAATGACCGCGAGACTTCGCGATCCCGCGAGAAGGGACGTCATCGCGAGCATTTTCGCAAAGGACTACTGGGAACGAGAGCGTGAAGAGAAGCGGGAAGGCTGCGCGGGACGCCGGAGGGTGAGAATAACAATATTTTTTATTTTTAAATTCTATTTTTTACAGGGATATGGTACCCAAAGCCTGGAGGACAGTCTCCTCTCCTCCGGACCGTGGGTACCATCCGCAATTGTTCTGCTTACTTTCCGCATGGTGTGCACAGCCACATGCGGGAAATAAGCGGAACAATGCATTCCTATGGGTGCGGGTTCGCCGCGATTCCGCAAATTAATGAGCATGCTGCGGTTTTTACCGCGAAGCGATTCCGCCGCGGTAAAAACCGCAGCATTAGCACAGCATTGCGGAATCCCATAGGAATGCATGGGATGCTTATTTTTCACGTTTTCGCGGCAAAATCGCGCGGTTAAAACCGCCGCGGAAACGCGAAAAAAAGCCACATGTGGACTCAGCCTTACTGTGCAGAATTATTAGGTAACTTAATAAAAACCAAATGTATACCCATCTCACTTGTTTATTTTCATCAGGTAAACCAATATAACAACACAAAATGTAGAAATAAACATTTCTGACATTCAAAACAAAAAAAAGGGACCAACATAGCCACCTTTCTTTACGATGACACTCAAAAGCCTTCCATCCATAGATTCTGTCAGTTGCTTGATCTGTTTACGATCAACATTGCGTGCAGCAGCCACCACAGCTTCCCTGACACTGTTCCTAGAGGTGTAATGTTTTCACTCCCTGTAGATCTCACATTTGTGGGGATCAGATCAGGTGACAAAGGGGGCCATGTCATTATTTTTTCTTCTTTTACACCTTTACTGGGCAGCCACGCTGTGGAGTATTTGGATGCATGTGATGGAGCATTGTCCTGCATGAAAATCATGTTTTCTTGAACGATACCGACTTCTTCCTGTACCACTGCTTGAAGAAGGTGTCTTCCACAAACTGGCAGTAGGTCTGGGAGATGAGCTTCACTCCATCCTCAACCCGAAAAGGTCCCACAAGTTCATCTTTGATGATACCAGCCCATATCAGTACCCCACCTCCACCTTGCTGGTGTCTGAGTCAGAGCAGAGCTCTCTGGCCTTTACTGATCCAGCCTCGGGCCCATCCATCTGGCCCATCAAGAGTCACTCTCATTTCATCAGTCCATAAAACCTTACAAAAATCTGTCTTAACATATTTTTTGGCCCAGTCTTGACATTTTATCTTATGTTTCTTGTTCAAAGGTCGTCGTTTTACACAGGGGCGGACACAGACTGTAGTGGGCCCCTGTGCAAGAAATCTTTCGGGCCCCCCCCTGCCAGCAGCAGATCCGGCAGACTTCCACACCTCTGCCGCCTAACGGGCGACTTGTGGCACCGATCCGGCAAGCCCCATTCATTCTCTATCGGGCTTGCGGTCGGTCGCAGCAAGTGCAGTTGTGCTAGATCTGCGTTACATGGTGCCACTAAAATATACAGCGGATATGCTGCTTTTTTTAGAGCGGGAAAATCTACACAATATCAATTTTTGCTGCGGATTTTCCCACCGTAAATGTACTGTATATCTAATATTGAGGCTATGCAGGGCTGGATATAATATCTGTAGGGTGCTACTGGGCTGTATTTATTATTTGCCAGTTGCAGCCTCCAAATAACATATATATACCACTAGCCCAGCATTACTTCTAGTTGTTAATATATACAGCCCAGCACAGCCTCCAAATAAAATATGGTATACAGCCCAGCATAGCCTTCAGTTAATACATACAGCCCAGCACAGCCTTCAGGTAATATATACAGCCCACCACAGCCTCCAGGTGATATATACAGGTGATATATACAGCCCAGCACAGCCTCCAGTTAACATATACAGCCCAGCACAGACTCCAGTTAATATATACAGTACAGCAACAGCCTTCAGGTAATATATACAGCACCCAGCACAGACTCCAGGTAATATATAATACAGCCCAGCAAAGCCTCCAGTTAATATGTACAGTTCAGCATCAGCATAGCTTTAAGGTAATAGATTCAGTCCAGCATAGCCTTCAGGTAATATATACAGCCCACCACAGCCTCCAGGTGATATATACAGCCCAGCACAGCCTCCACTCCAGGTAATATATGCAGTTCAGCATAGCTTTAAGGTAATAGATACAGTCCAGCATAGCCTTCAGGTAATATATACAGCCCAGCATAGCCTCTAAATAATATATATAGCCCAAGACATCCTCCAGGTAATATGTATAGGCACCCCCGTTTCCCTTTGTTTCATAATGCTCTCCCCTAAATGCAGTCTACTTTTGGCATAGTCCTTCTCGCCCTATTTGGCACCCCCAGTTTATGCTGATTCTCCCCCTATGTGGGCCGCCTGATTCAGGTTTCTTCTCCCCCCATGAGCCGCCTCATTCATGAGCAGCCAAGCATCTCTCCCAGGGGCCCAATATTCATGAGCAGCCAAGCATCTCCCCAGGCCAGGGCCCCCCATTCATGAGCAGCCAAGGCCATGCTTCTCCCCAGGCCAGGGCCCCCCATTCATGAGCAGCCAGGCCATGCTTCTCCCCAGGACAGAGCCCCCCATTTATGAGCAGCCAAGCATCTCCCCCAGGGCCCCCCATTCATGAGCAGCCATGCTTTCCCCCAGGGGCCCCAATTCATAAGCAGCCAATGCCATGCTTCTCCCCAGGCCAGGGGCCCCCCATTCATGAGCAGCCATGCTTCTCCCCAGGGGCCCCCCTTTCATGAGCAGCCAAGCCATGCTTCTCCCAAGGCCAGGGGCCCCCCATTCATGAGCATCCAGGTCATCATGCTTCATTTCTCCCCCAGAATGGAGTCCCCAAAATCATGCCTGCCATGCTTCAGTTTTCTCCCCCACCCAAGGAGTCCCCCAAAATCATGCCTGCCTCCTCGGTCCCAGTCCCTCAGTCCTGTTCAGCTTCTGTACTCTTACCTTGTGCAGGAAGGCATTGCAGTCCAGAGTCCAGACCAAGAGGATCCACACTGTGTACACTCCACTCTCCAGTCACAGCGTCTGCACTCCGCACATTCCTCCTGACTGAGCTGCTGCTATGGGCAGGGCAGGGCACGGCCACACAGACTCAGACAGACATGTGATGTCACACACTGACCTGCGGCTGAACTGCAGCCACCGTCTGGCCGGCGCCACAGGGCAGGCAGTGTGAGTGACAGTCAGACAGTCTGTCTTCCCTCCTCTCCTCCCCCACGGCACTGACGCTGCTGGCTGATCTCTGATGATCTCTCACCTCAGCCCTCAGGGCTGGCTCCTCTGCACTGGGCTGCGCTGGTACACAGCCTCAGGAGGAGTGAGACCCCTCCTGTTGCCTCCTGCAGGGGGGCTGCTCTCCTCTCCTCCTTGCTGGCTCTGCGGCGCTTGTGCTCCACAAGTCCACATGGCTAATTTGCATGAATAATTAGCCATGTGGTGCTGGAGGCTGGAGGGGCCCCTCTCTCCCCCGGGGCCCCCGTGCAGTGAACTGGCTGCACGGGCGGTAGGTCCGCCCCTGGTTTTCCAGCCTTCCTTACCTTGGCCCTGTCCCTGAGTATGGCACACCTTGTGCTTTTTGATACTCCAGTAACGTTGCAGCTCTGAAATATGGCAAAACTGGTGGCAAATGGCATCTTGGCAGCTTCACGCTTGATTTTCCTCAATTCATGGGCAGTTATTTTGAGCCTTTTTTTTATCAACACGCCTCTTGCAACCCTGTTGGCTATTTGCCATGAAACGCTTGATTGTTCAGTGATCACACTTCAAAAGTTTGGCAATTTCAAGGCTGCTGCATCCCTCTGCAAGACATCTCACAATTTTTGACTTTTCAGAGTCTGTCAAATCTCTCTTCTGACCCATTTTGCCAAAGGAAAGGAAGTTGCCTAATAATTAAGCACACCTTATATAGGGTGTTGATGTCATTAGACCACACCCCTCCTCATTACAGAGATGCAAATCACCTGATTTACCTAATTGGCAGTTGGCTTTCAAGCCTATACAGCTTGGAGTAGGACAACATGTATAAAAAGGATGATGTGATCAAAATACTCATTTGCCTTATAATTCTGCACACAGTGTATAGGTCCATCATACACTGGAGCATCATCCATGGGGCCCATCTTATACTGCAGCATCATATGGGGCCCATTATATATGGAGCATAATATAGGCCCATCATACAATGGAGCATCATCCATGGGCCCATCATATACTGGAGCATCATATGGGGCCCATCATATACTAGAGCATCATATGGGGCCCATTATATATGGAGCATTATATAGGCCCATCGTACAATCGAGCATAATCCATGGGGCCCATCATATACTGGAGAATCATATGGGTTTCATTATTTTTGGGGCATCATGTGGGGCCCATTATATATGGAGCATTATATAGGCCCATCATACAATGGAGCATCATCCATGGGGCCCATCATATACTGGAGCATCATATGGGGTTCATTATTTATGGAGCATCATATTAGGGTATGGAGCATTATATGGAGCACATATGGGGCCTATTCTGTATGGAGCATTATATGGAGCCCATTCTGTATGGAGCAATATATGGGGCCCATCATATACTGTATGGAGCTTGATATACGACTCATTATACCGTATGGAGCAATACGTGGGGCTCATTCTACTCTATGGGGACCGTCCTATACTGTTTGGCACATTATATGGGGACCATCATATACTGTAGCATTATGTGGAGCTCATCATATACTGTATGGAACATTATATGGGACCAATTATTCTGTATGGAGCAATATATGGGGCTCATTATTCTGTATGGCACACTATGTGGTGGCCATAATACTGTATGGAGGAATATACTGTCCGGTTTTTGAGCTATTGTAGAATTTAAAATAGATATCAGTAATGTAATGTAAGAAGTGAAGTATTTGTCATAGCACTATACCAATATTTCTCTGCCGTATCGGAGCATCATGAATTGTGGTATGTGTTAAAGGGGTCCACTGACACTCTTTCATCCGGGGCACACAAAACCTGGAGCCAGCCCTACCCCCCCACAACTTTAGCCAAATAACCCCCAGTTTTCAATGCGTAACTATTATTATAAAGTAAATTAAAGTTGACAAGCTTAAGTAATAAGAATTGATGTTTTTGGCATTGAAATGGGCACTGTAGGTGTGTTTACTGTCCTCCACTCCCTGACGACTTTGCTTCCCCATTGACTTGCATTGGGTTTCGTGTTTCAGTCGGACCTCCGACTTTTCCCTATAGTCGGCCGATTTCGTTCGACTAGACTTTTGCGAAAGTCGGGTTTCATGAAACCCGACTCGACCTAAAAAAGGCAAAGTCGCTCATCTCTACTTATGACCATGTGATATTTCAGTTTGTTTTTTTTAATAAATTTGAAAAAATGTAATGCAGGGTGTACATTAATGAGAACAAAAATTAACTTTTTTGCATTTACCATATGGCTGCAATGAAACAGAGTGGAAAATTTAAAGGGGTCTGAATACTTTCCGTACCCACTGTACTTATCTTCAACCCTTTCAGTATTTAGTCATTATTTTACCTCAGTGTTTGTAAGCCAAAATCAGAAGTGGAACAATCAGAGGAAAAGTATAAAAGAAACACGTCATCACTTTTGCATTTTTCACCCACTCCTGGTTTTGACTTACAAATACTGATGTGAAATGCTGACCAAATATCGAACGAGTGCACGAGGCCTGTTAAAAATGGCTATTTCATCAATTCTTATAACTGAAGCTTGTCAACCTTAATTTACTTCCTAATAATAGTTACGCATTGAAAACTGGGGGTTATTTGGCTAAAGTTGTGGGGTGTTGGGCTGGCTCCAGGTTTTCGTGTGCCCTGGGCCAAAGAGTGTCAGTGCGCCCCTTTAACACATACCACAACTCATGATGCTCCGATACGCCACAGAAATATAGGTATAGTACAATGACAAATACTTCACTGCTTACATGACATGACTGATCTATTTTAAATTGTACAATAGCTCAAAAACAGGACATTATATTACTCCATACAGTGTTATGGCCACCACATTGTGCGCCATACAGAATAATGAGACCCATATATTTCTCCATACCAAATAATTAGTCACATATAATGTTCCATACAGTATCTGATGAGCTCCACATAATGCTCCATATATAATGGGCCCCATTTGTAATGCTCCAGTGTATAATGTGCCCCTTAAATGCTGCTCCAGTGTGTGATCTGCCCCATTTACATTGCTCCAGTACATGATGGGCCTCATGGATTCATGGATGATGCTCCAGTGTATGATGGGCTCCAATAATGCTCCATACATAATGGGCCCCTTTTGTAATGCTCCAGTGTATAATGTGCCCATTAGATGCTGCTCCAGTGTCTGATCTGCCCCATTTACAATGCTCCAGTACATGATGGGCCTCATGGATGATGCTCCAGTGTATCATGGACCCTAATAATGCTCCTTATATAATGGGCCCTGTTTGTAATGCTCCAGTGTATAATGGGCCCCTTAGATGCTGCTCCAGTGTGTGATCTGCCCCTTTTACATTGCTCCAGTACATGATGGGCCTCATGGATGATGCTCCAGTGTATGATGGGCTCCAATAATGCTCCATATAAAATGGGCCCCATTTATAATGCTCCAGTGTATAATGGGCCCCTTAGATACTGCTCCAGTGTCTGATCTGCCCCATTTACATTGCTCCGGTACATGATGGGCCCTATTTTTAATTAACACAGGCATGGTATGTGAAAAGAGCTCCATGGAGTAATCTGAGGTGTGTGCTTCCACATCCTTCACTTTTGGTGTAGGTGAAGGACACAAGGAAAGGGGTTGCTCCTGACCAGAAGCCTGCAGTTACGACTCAGTGCTTGCATTTTTTACAACTTCAGAAGAGGAGGCGATAGAGCTGGAGGCTGTTTCAGCAATGTAAGCCGCAAACAGTTCCTGATACTCTGGCTTTAAAAGCAGTCTACCTACTCCCAGAAAAGGGAGCCTTACAGGCCTTCCAGAGCTACACCATGACGCTGGCTGAACACCTCCTGCCTTAGCTGCTATTGTGTTTTTGGCACTACCAGCAGATGCACCGCCACCACCATCAGTACCAGGTGGCTCTCCACGCCCACATCCACGTCCTCTTCCACCATACTTCCTCATGTTTTTGAAAATGGACCCAAAATACCAGCAGATATATGGTACTGTATCAGAAGCGTACAGCTCTATACAGTCTATGGATGACAGTAAATCTCCGTATATATTTCATGAGGCATACAAAGACGCTCACAGGCTCAGTAAGGATTGCCCAATAAAATAACAAGTTGAAAAAGGGTACAGTATCACCAGATGGGCTAGTATATATATACTATATATAATAGCCCATCTGGGCTATTATATATAGTATATATATAATAGCCCATCTGAACATTAATATATAATCTATTAATAATAGAACATTATTGGAGCCCTATATATATATAAGGTACTATATATACCTTATATATATATATATATATATATATACAGTGGGGCAAAAAAGTATTTAGTCAGTCAGCAATAGTGCAAGTTCCACCACTTAAAAAGATGAGAGGCGTCTGTAATTTACATCATAGGTAGACCTCAACTATGGGAGACAAACTGAGAAAAAAAAATCCAGAAAATCACATTGTCTGTTTTTTTTTTCATTTTATTTGCATATTATGGTGGAAAATAAGTATTTGGTCAGAAACAAAATTTCATCTCAATACTTTGTGATATATCCTTTGTTGGCAATGACAGAGGTCAAACGTTTTCTGTAAGTCTTCACAAGGTTGCCACACACTGTTGTTGGTATGTTGGCCCATTCCTCCATGCAGATCTCCTCTAGAGCAGTGATGTTTTTGGCTTTTCACTTGGCAACATGGACTTTCAACTCCCTCCAAAGGTTTTCTATAGGGTTGAGATCTGGAGACTGGCTAGGCCACTCCAGGACCTTGAAAAGCTTCTTACGAAGCCACTCCTTCGTTGCCCTGGCAGTGTGCTTTGGATCATTGTCATGTTGAAAGACCCAGCCACGTTTCATCTTCAATGCCCTTGCTGATGGAAGGAGGTTTGCACTCAAAATCTCACGATACATGGCCCCATTCATTCTTTCATGTACCCGGATCAGTCGTCCTGGCCCCTTTGCAGAGAAACAGCCCCAAAGCATGATGTTTCCACCACCATGCTTTACAGTAGGTATGGTGTTTGATGGATGCAACTCAGTATTCTTTTTCCTCCAAACACGACAAGTTGTGTTTCTACCAAACAGTTCCAGTTTGGTTTCATCAGACCATAGGACATTCTCCCAAAACTCCTCTGGATCATCCAAATGCTCTCTAGCAAACTTCAGACGGGCCCGAACATGTACAGGCTTAAGCAGTGGGACACGTCTGGCACTGCAGGATCTGAGTCCATGGTGGCGTAGTGTGTTACTTATGGTAGGCCTTGTTACATTGGTCCCAGCTCTCTGCAGTTCATTCACTAGGTCCCCCCGCGTGGTTCTGGGATTTTTGCTCACCGTTCTTGTGATCATTCTGACCCCACGGGGTGGGATTTTGCGTGGAGCACGAGATCGAGGGAGATTATCAGTGGTCTTGTAGGTCTTCCATTTTCTAATTATTGCTCCCACAGTTGATTTCTTCACTCCAAGCTGGTTGGCTATTGCAGATTCAGTCTTCCCAGCCTGGTGCAGGGCTACAATTTTGTTTCTGGTGTCCTTTGACAGCTCTTTGGTCTTTACCATAGTGGAGTTTGGATTCAGACTTTTGAGGGTGTGCACAGGTGTCTTTTTATACTGATAACAAGTTTAAACAGGTGCCATTACTACAGGTAATGAGTGGAGGAAAGAGGAGACTCTTAAAGAAGAAGTTACAGGTCTGTGAGAGCCAGAAATCTTGATTGCTTGTTTCTGACCAAATACTTATTTTCCACCATAATATGCAAATAAAATGAAAAAAAAACAGACAATGTGATTTTCTGGATTTTTTTTTCTCAGTTTGTCTCCCATAGTTGAGGTCTACCTATGATGTAAATTACAGACGCCTCTCATGTTTTTAAGTGATGGAACTTGCACTATTGCTGACTGACTAAATACTTTTTTGCCCCACTGTATATATATATATATATATATATATATATATATATATATATAAGGTATATATAGTATAGGGTAAACATTCTGATTCTCCATATACATTTCAGAGGCAGACACAAATGCTCTCAGGCCCAGTATGGATTACACAAGAATATGAAAAGCTGTAAATGGGTTATGTAACACAAGCGTACAGCTGTATACAGTGTTGGGGTAATCTTAAAGTTCCAAATATATTGCCTGAGTAACAGACAGACTTTTACAGGCTCATTATGGATTACACCAGAATCTAAATAGCTAAAAAGGTTACTGTATCAGAAGCGTTCTGCTGTATACAGTGATGGCCAAATTGAAAATATTGGTATATATTTCCGTAGTCACCCTCAGACAATCACTCAATTTGGTTTTGACCATAATAAAAATGTTGTAAAAAAGGTCCTGGATAACAAGATAGCAAGTATATATTTTTTAGGGTACAATTGAAATCTCCGTATAAATAGTCCCGTAGTCACTCTCAAACGCTTACACAGTATGGATTTGACCGTAATGCTAAATGTCGAACAAAGGTACTGTATAACAAGATACAAGCTGTATCGAGTATAGTGTCAAAATTTGCTTCTCCGATTCACCGTATATATAGAAGGCGTAACCCACACACACTCACTCACTATGGATGATGTAGGGAAGGTGGACTGACAGACAAACCAGCCTGTAGAGAGAAGCAGAGGTGTAGCGCAGTGTAGGTGTGAAACCGCTAAGATAAAGAGAAAGGGTGCATTTTTTTAACTTGGCCATTGGAGGGCAGTGGAGAGTGTAGGAGTGGGACTGAATATCTGCCATTGGTCAGAGAAACTGTTAGGTGATGGTGGGCGGAGTTGCCAGAACTGGAAGTATAAAAGGCTGAGGGAAGGTTCTGGAAGAGTCAGTCAGGGAAAGGAGCCCAGTAAAGAGGAAGTTCTGCTGAGGAAATAGAGACAGTGGAAAGGCTTCAGCGAGGACTGACAGTTGAGGCGGTCACGGGGGGGTGGGCCAGAGGACGGTAGCCGCAGATGAAGACGGCCTGGGGCTATCATACGGACGGTGTGCTCAGACTGGTGCAGCTCTGTGGTGGTTGGGCCTAGGCCAGCCACAGTGGAAGAGCCACAGAGGACACCACGACTATAGTTACAAAGGAAATGAAGGTCCTGGGGCTTGTGTACAGAGAAATGTGAAATGGCTGTGGTGAATTGCTGTTGTCGACAGAAGGATGGGCACTAAAATGGACCTGTTCAATACAAACTCTGTCGCAGTCTCGTGTTTGTCTGCGGCAAGAAGAGGGTTCCCCCCCAGTTAGTTATCCTACAGATGATACCTTAATACAAATTTTTGAAACAAGGTACTGTATCAGCACATACCAGGTGTGTCCAGTCTAGGGCTAAATTTCCGTCTATACTTCCGGAGTCAGACACAGACACTCACAGGCTCACTATGAATTACACCAGAATTACAAAAGTAGAAAAAGGGAAAGGTATTCATAGCGTACACCAGTATACAGTGTTGTGGTACTTTTAAATCTTTGCATATATTTCAATCTCAGTAAGCCAGTCACGAATCTCCGCTACTGGAAACTGCATTGATACAAATATAAAAGCAAAGTCGAGTGTTAGCAGAAATTTTGGAATTACTCATCGCGGGAAAACCTCCTGGTAGATGTTGCAGAGGCGATGCAGACCCTCAATTACTGTGTCTGTGGAGAAAGCGAAAAAGGTTCTTTGTGAAGAAAGGATTGCTTTATCGCAGTAGCATGGATCACATCACCGTTACTCATCTCCATCAAATTGTGATCACAGGGAGAGATGTACCCATGGTCCTCACTGCCTATCATGATATGTCTGGTTATTTTGGAGTGCAAAAGACAGAAGCCACAGGCCGTAGGTGATTCTATTGGATTGGCATTAGAGGAGACATTGAAAAATGGTGGCAGGAATGTCACACATCTGTGACTATCACAACTGTGAAAGGTGATCATAAACCACCACTGCATCCGCTTGTAAGTTGAAGTCCATTTCAAATGGTAGCCATTGATCATCTGAAGGTAGAGGCCAGCAGGACAGGCCATAGCTACATCTTAACCATCATTGATCAATACACCAAATTTCTAGTGGCCATCCCTGTGAAGGATTTAACTTCACAGACTACACAGCGGTGGAGCAGGAAGAGGTAAGGATTGCAACTTGCAAGTGCTGTGCCCATGACCGAGCAAGGGGGGCACAATCGTGGTCGGCGGTGCTGGCACAGGGCCCCTCATAGCACGCTGGTGTGTCTGATGGCTAGTGGGCCCTCCCACCGTCTGAGACACTGTATTGTACTATGAGGGGTCCTGTGCCATTGCCGTCCGCCATCAGTGGGCCCATCCATCTGTTGGGGGAGGGGTGGGCAGCCCAGTAAGGAAGGTTTAAAAATTGGCATATGTAGATGTGTTGGCTGGACATTCAGCTGCTGCAAAGGGCGTAATTGGGCAAGTCCAAGGAAGAGGAGGAAAAAACCGAGGCACTTTTCTGGTAACCTATGTGTCATCAGGGGAAGGTGGGACAAAATCCTTTGAAACCCATGTATGGTTCATTTTAATGAAGGTTAGATCATTAACATTTTGGGTCGACAGACGGGTCCTTTTTTCTGTCAGGATTGATCCAGCAGCACTGAAGACTCTTTCAGATAACAAACTAGCAGCAGGGTAAGCGAGCTCCTGTAAGGCATTTTGTGCCAATTCAGGCCAGGCGTCCAGTTTAGAGGCCCAATAGTCAAAGGGGAATGACCTGTGAGGGAGAACATCGATATGGGAGGAAAAGTAGTTTGTAACCATAGTTGACAACTGCTGCCTCCTGTCACTTTTAATCGATGCAGTATTAGCAGTCATGTGAGCGGTACTTGAGAAATCATTCCACAACATGGCCATTAAACTGCCACTTCTGCTGTGTGCACCACGGACACCTCTTCCATTGTGCCCACTACGGCTCCTGGGAGAACTAGCACCACTGCTGTGTGCTGGGAAAGCCTCAAACAAACGGTTTACCAGAGTTGCTTGTTTGTTTGCCAATATTATCTCTAGGTTCTCCTGTGGCATGATGTTGTGTAATTCGCCTTTGTAGCGTGGATCGAGGATGTTGGACAGCCAGTAGTCATCATCCCTCATCATTTTGGCAATGCGGGGTCCCTTTTTAGGATCCGCAAGGCATAAACGCACATGTGGGCCAATGTTCCAGGTGTCAATGATGCAATGCGAGTGCTGGGAGGAGGAGCACTTTATGGCAAATCCACATCCCTCCAGTCACGCACAAACACTGTCCCTGACCTTGGAACGCCTGAGAAACATCCTCCTGCCCAAAATAATCATCCCCCTCATCCTCCTCCTCTTCCTCTTCTTCCTCCACCTCGTCCAGGACAGTTCCCTGACCAGACAATGGCTGACTGTCATCAAGGCTTCCCTCCTCCTCCGCTGCAGATGCCTGATCCTTAATGAGCGTCAAACTTTGCATGAGTGGGATGCTCATGCTTATGATGGCGTCGTCTGCGCTTACCAGCCGTGTGCATTCCTCAAAACACTGAAGGACTTTATAGAGGTCTTTCAGCTTTGACCACTGCACACCCGACAATTCCATGTCTTCCCTCAAACTGCCTGCCCGTGTATCCTCCCACAAATGCATTACAGCCTGCCTCTGTTCGCACAGCCTCTCAACCATGTGTAGGGTGGAGTTCCACCTTGTTGCAACGTCTATGATTAGGCGGTGCTTGGGGAGGTGGAGCAATCGCTGCAGCTTCTGCATTCGACTGGAGTGGACGGGCAAGCGACGGATGTGCGAGCACAGTCTTCGCACCTTATGGAGCAGGGATGTTAACTCCGGATAATTATTAAGGAAGCACTGCACGATCAGGTTCAAAGTGTGTGCCAGGCAAGGTATGTGTGTGAGTTTTGCACGGACTATGGCTGCCACAAAATTGCGGCTATTATCACTGACTACCTTGCCTGCCTCAAGATGTAGACTGCCCAGCCATGACTGTGTTTGTCACTGCAAGAAGTCGGCCAGTACCTCCGCGGTGTGTCTGTTGTCGCCCAAAGATATCATCTGTAACACAGCCTGCTGACACTTACCACTAGCTGTTCGATAGTGGGACACCTCGTGTGCAACACTGCCAGCTGCGAATGTAGTGCTCGTGCGACTGCGCTCTGTGGACGAGCTTTCGCTCATAGACGAGGAAGAGGAGGAGTGAAATCCTACAGCCAACTGTTTCCTATACCGTGGGCTAGGCAGCACTGTTCCACCGCCGCTGTCCCCAGTGGAGCCTGCATCCACCACATTAACCCAGTGCGCAGTGATGGACATGTAATGGCTCTGGCCATGCATACTGGTCCATGCATCTGTTGTGAGGTGCACCTTTCCACTCACTGACTGTTTTAGTGCATGGACAATGCGGGCTTTCACATGCCGGTGGAGGGCAGGGATGGCTTTTTGAGAAAAGTAGTGCCGACTGGGTAGGTCATAGCATGGGACAGCGTAGGTCATGAGGTCGCGGAAAGCTTCGCTTTCAAACAAACGGTAGGGCATCATCTCTAATGAGATTAGTTTGGCAATGTAGGCGTTCAAACACAGTGTACACGGATGAGAGGATGTGTACGTTTTTGTCCTACTCAGAGTGTCTGGTAGGGTGAGCTGGACTTGAGAGGTGCATATGGGGGAAGTAGCGGTGGACCGGATGGAGTGAGAGGGGGTTGGTGATGGTATTGGTGGTGATGGCCTAGATTCAGTGTTGTGTTGCAAAACCGTTGTGATTCCCTGAGTGCTTTGGCCTTGCGACGACACCTCCACATTTAGTGCTGGTGGTGTGCTTAATGGTGGCAGTGGTCTTACAGTGGGGGTAGCGATGGAGCGTTGTTGGCTACCTTCAGTCAGAGCAGGTGCACATGTGCTACCTGAGGTTTTGTAGTCCGTCCACGCTTGCAAGTGCATATTGATTAAATGTCTACGCATGCAACTGGTATTCAAATTTCTGAGTTGTTTACCTTGGCTAAAGGTCCTTCCGCACCTCTTACAGGTAACCTTTGCCTCATCAGTAGGATTTTGGACAAAGAAGTGCCACACTGCACTCTTCCTACTATGGTAAACATTTTCTGGCCTTGCACACTGTGCTAAGTAGAGTTGAGCGACTTTTGTTTTTTTAGGGTCGCGTTTCGTTTCGTGAAACCCGACTTTTCCAAAAGTCGGGTCGAGCAAGATCGTCCGATTATAGGGAAAAGTCGGGGTTGTCCCGAAACACGAAACCCAATGTAAGTCAATGGGGAATAAAAGTCGGCAGTGAGAGGAGGACAGGAAACACACCTACAGTGCCCATTTGAATGCCAAAAGCATCAATTCTTCTTACTTAAGCTTGTCAACCTTAATTAACTTCATAATACAAGTTACGCACTGAAAAATGGGGGTTATTTGACTAAAGTTGTGGGGGGGGGAGGGCTGGCTGCAGGTTTTCATGTGCCCTGGGCGAAAGAGCGCCCCTTTAACACATACCACAACTCATCATGCTCCAATACGGCAGAGAAATAGCGGTATAGTACAATGAAAAATACCTCACTTTTTACATATCATGACGAGGCCCATCTATTTCTCCATACAGAATCATTGGTCCCATATAATGTTTGAAACAGTATATGATGAGCTCCACATAATGCTACAGTATATGTTGGTCCCCATGGATGAAGCTCCACTGTCTTATGGGCCCAAATAATGCTCCAAACATAATGGGCCCCATTTCTAATGCTCTAGTGTATAATGGGCCCTGTAAATGCTGCTCCAGTGTCTGATGTCCACCTTTGGAATGTTCCAGTGTATGGTGGGCCCCATCTATCATTCTCCAGAGTATAGTGCTCCCCAAAAATTGCTGTCCCAACATTGAAAACAATCAAATAAGTCTCCTCGCTAGGGAATCCCTGTACTTGTCTGGATTCCTCGTCGTCCTCATCTTCCATCTCACTGCACAGTATTTCAACTTTGCAAGTGCTGTGATCCTGGGCAAGCAGGGGGGGCCCACTCGTTGGCGACGGCACTGGCACAGGGCCCCTGATAGTACGGTGGTGTGTCTGATGGCGGGTGGGCCGAACCTGCACTTTCATCTGCAGCTTCCTCTTTGTCACCGTGTAAGATGGAACTGTATATGGGAAGGGTAACCTGAGTTTCATCAGGGTCAGATTCAGGCCGTGTAGCGTGCGAGGGGAATGTAGTGGTCTGGGTCAATGTACCAGCAGATTCATCGAGCAGTGGCTGGGCATCAGTGCACGTGTGTCGCCCCCAGGAGTACGGTCGCCACAGTGGCATTACCTTCTTCCTAAGGAGTGTGATGTCATGCTTGGGAGCAACGAAGGATCTCTCTAGCAGGTTAACTGATTGGGCGGCGTTATTCCCACGAGTCATGACCCTCCAAACAGCATTCATGAAGGCAAAGTGTTTGTTTTACGTGGGCAGTATGGTTGCAAAGCTGAATCTTAAAGGAATGTCCAGAAGGGCACCACCAGGAGTGGAGCCTACGGTTAAATTCGACTCCACCTGGGAAACCTCAAACATGCCAGCTACAGAACAGATGCACACATTGCAAGCTTAATTCCGTTAACGAACGAGACTCCGTCATGCCCCGCGGTCCGAGTCCGGCTTACTAGAGGGACACGTGAGGCTCTGGCACATGAGATTGGCCAATAACTGGTGTGTCATGCCCTTACATGTCCGTGGCTGCATGTGCGCTACACTGAAAAGGCCAGCGTTTGTCGCTTACAGGTGCAGATAACCCGCTGAACAACGTTAGTGATGGGGATCACTGATTACAATTATTACCCGCGAACAATGATTTCCCAGTAAGTGCAGGTCAACCGCAGTTCCGGAATTAGGCCTAACCGTCATTCCTGAAAAAATGAAAAACTTACGTGTGCAAACCACAGGTGCTGTAGCTTGCTTAACAGCTCGCCAGCCGTTCTCACGCCCACTATGGATTACACGTGATTGCACAAAGGTGAGAGAGGGTACCGTATCCCCAGATAACATGTATGGATAGCGTACACATTCAAAATATATGTCTCAGGAGGCAGGCTCAGACGGTGTTAGGCCCAGTATGGATTGCACGTGATTGCACAAAGGTTAGAAAGGGTACCGTATCCCCGGATAACATGTATGGATAGCGTACACATTCAAAATATATGTCTCAGGAGGCAGGCTCAGACGGTGTTAGTCCCAGTATGGATTGCACGTGATTGCACAAAGGTTAGAAAGGGTACCGTATCCAAAGATAACATGTATGGATAGCGTACACATTCAAAATATATGTCTCAGGAGGCAGGCTCAGACGGTGTTAGGCCCAGTATGGATTGCACAAAGGTTAGAAAGGGCACCGTATCCCCGGATAACATGTATGGATAGCGTACACATTCAAAATATATGTCTCAGGAGGCAGGCTCAGACGGTGTTAGGCCCAGTATGGATTGCACGTGATTGCACAAAGGTTAGAAAGGGTACCGTATCCCCGGATAACATGTATGGATAGCGTACACATTCAAAATATATGTCTCAGGAGGCAGGCTCAGACGGTGTTAGGCCCAGTATGGATTGCACGTGATTGCACAAAGGTTAGAAAGGGTACCGTATCCCCGGATAACATGTATGGATAGCGTACACATTCAAAATATATGTCTCAGGAGGCAGGCTCAGACGGTGTTAGGCCCAGTATGGATTGCACGTGATTGCACAAAGGTTAGAAAAGGTACCGTATCCCCGGATAACATGTATGGATAGCGTACACATTCAAAATATATGTCTCAGGAGGCAGGCTCAGACGGTGTTAGGCCAAGTATGGATTGCACGTGATTGCACAAAGGTTAGAAAGGGTACCGTTTCCCCGGATAACATGTATGGATAGCATACACATTCAAAATATATGTCTAAGGAGGCAGGCTCAGACGGTGTTAGGCCCAGTATGGATTGCACGTGATTGCACAAAGGTTAGAAAGGGTACCGTTTCCCTGGATAACATGTATGGATAGCGTACACATTCAAAATATATGTCTCAGGAGGCAGGCTCAGACGGTGTTAGGCCCAGTATGGATTGCACGTGATTGCACAAAGGTTAGAAAGGGTACCATTTCCCCGGATAACATGTATGGATAGCGTACACATTCAAAATATATGTCTATACATCAGGAGGCAGGCTCAGACGGTTTCAGGCACAGTATGGATTTGACGGCCCAGACTACACAGCGGAGGAGCAGGGAGAGGTAAAGATTGCAAATGCTGGGGCCCTGCCCAAGCAAGGGGGGCCCACTCGTGGGCGTCGGTACTGGCACTGGGCCCCTCATAGTACGGCGGTGTGTCTGACGGCGGGTGTGCACCACCACCGTCAGAGACACTTGATTGCACTATGAAGGACCCTGTACCAGTGCCCGCGCCCAAGAGTCGGCCTACCCACCTGTCCAGGGCAACGGCACACGCACGGTGTCGTGCGCTAGGTGGTGACCCCGGCCATGGGGGGGGGAGGCAGCACAGTTAGGGAGTTTTAGAAAGTGGCATATGTTGATGTTGGACATTCAGCTGATGCAAAAGGTGAAATAGGTCAAGTCCCAGGAAGAGGTGGACCAAAGCAAGCCATTTTTCTGTCACCCTATGTGTCATCAGAGGAAGGTGGGACAAAATCCTTGGAAACCCATGCGTGGTTCATTTTAATGAAGGTTAGATCATCCACATTTTGGGTTGACAGACGGGTCCTTTTTTCTGTCAGGATTGATCCAGCTGCACTGAAGACTCTTTCCGATAGCACACTTGCAGCTGGGCAAGCGAGCTCCTGTAAGGCATATTGGGCCAATTCAGGCCAGGTGTCCAGTTTAGCGGCCCAATAGTCAAAGGGGAATGACCTGTGTGGGAGAACATCGATATGGGAGGAAAAGTAGTTTGTAACCATAGTTGACAACTGCTGTCTCCTGTCACTTTCCATCAATGCAGTATTACCAGTTGTGTGAGCGGTACTTGAAAAATCAGTCCACAACATTGTCATGAAACCCCTGTCTCCAACGCCACTTCTGCTGTGTGCACCACGAACACCTCTGCCAAGCTGCCCCCGGCCCGTACGGCTCGTGTGAGAACCATCACCGCTGCTGTGTGCTGGGAATGCCTCAAGCAACCGATTTACCAGAGTTGCTTGTTTATTAGCCAATATTAGGTCAAGGTTCTCCTGTGGAATGATGTTTTGTAATTTGCCTTTATAGCGTGGATCCAGGATGCTGGCCAACCAGTAGTCGTCATCGTTCATCATTTTGGCAATGCGTGGGTCCCTTTTTAGGATCTGCAAGGCATAATCTGACATGTGGGCCAATGTTCCCGGTGTCAATGATGCACTGCGAGTGCTGGTTGGAGGAGCACTTTCTGGCAAATCCACATCCCTCCAGTCACGCACAAACCCTGTACCAGACCTTGCCACGCCAACATTTTCACTTGCCCCACGAGATGCATCCTCCTCCCCTAAGTAATCATCCCCATCATCCTCCTCCTCCTCCTCTTCTTCCTCCACCTCGTCCAGGAGAGGTCCCTGAGCAGACAATGGCTGAATGTCATCAAGGATTCCCTCCTCCTCTTCCTCCTCATCAACATTGGCTGCAGACGCCTGCTCCTTAAGGTGCGTCAAAGTTTGCATGAGCAGACGCATAAGTGGGATGCTCATGCTTAGGATGGCGTCGTCTGCGCTTACCAGCCGTGTGCATTCCTCAAAACACTGAAGGACTTTACAAAGGTCTTTCAGCTTCGACCACTGCACACCTGTCAACTCCATGTCTGCTCTCAAAGTGCCTGGCCATGTATCCTCCCACAAATGCATTATGGCCTGCCTCTGCTCGCAC
This sequence comes from Dendrobates tinctorius, assembly GCF_039654945.1. Taxonomy (NCBI): domain Eukaryota; kingdom Metazoa; phylum Chordata; class Amphibia; order Anura; family Dendrobatidae; genus Dendrobates; species Dendrobates tinctorius. The sequence continues at coordinate 35,337,317 of NW_027361697.1, forward strand.
AGCCGCTCCACCATGTGCAGGGTGGAGTTCCACCTTGTTGCAATGTCGATAATGAGGCGGTGGTTGGGAAGGTGGAGCAATCGCTGCAGCTTCTGCATACGAACGGAGTGTACAGGCGACCGGCGGATGTGCGCGCACAGTCTTCGCAACTTCTGGAGCAGGGCTGTTAACTCCGGATAATTTTTGAGGAAGCACTGCACCACCAGGTTCAAGGTGTGAGCCAAGCAAGGTATATGGCTGAGTTTTGAAAGGGCTATGGCTGCCACAAAATTACGGCCGTTATCACTAACTACCTTGCCTGCCTCAAGATGTACACTGCCCAGCCATGACTCAGTTTGTCGCTTCAAGTACTCGGCCAGCACCTCGGCGGTGTGTCTGTTGCCCAAACACATCATCTGCAACACAGCCTGCTGATGCTTTCCACTAGCTGCTCGATAGGGGGACACATCGTGTGCAACAGTGGCAGCTTCAGATGGAGTGCTCGTACGACTGCGCTCTGTGGACGAGCTTTCGCTTCTGGATGAGGAGGAGGAGGGTCGAACGCCTACAGCCAACTGTTTCCTATACCATGGGCTAGGCAGCACTGTCCCACCACCGCTGTCCCCTGTGGACCCTGCATCCACCACATTAACCCAGTGCGCAGTGATGGACACGTAACGGCCCTGGCCATGCCGACTGGACCATGCATCAGTTGTGAGGTGCACCTTTCCGCTCACTGACTGCTTGAGTGCATGGACAATGCGGTCTTTCACATGATGGTGGAGGGCTGGGATGGCTTTGCGAGAGAAGAAGTGGCGACTGGGTAGGTCATAGCGTGGTACTGCATAGGCCATGAGTTCGCGGAAAGCAGTGCTTTCCACCAACCGAAAGGGCATCATCTCAAACGAGATTAGTTTGGCAATGTGGGCGTTCAAACCCAGTGTACGCGGATGAGAGACTGAGTACTTTCTTGACCTACTCATAGTGTCTGGGAGGGTGAGCTGGACTTGAGAGCTGCATATGGTGGAAGTAGCGGTGGACAGGGCAGACTGAGAGAGGGTTGATGATGGTGATGGAGTTGGTGTTCTTTCTGATGGCCTAGAATCAGTCTTTCGTTGATATAACAGTGGGATTCCCTGACTGCTGTGGCCTTGAAACGACACCTCAACATTTGCTGCTGTGCTAACCGGTGGGCTTACAGTGGGGGAAACAATGTAGCGTTGCTGACTACCTTCGTTGTGATCAGTTGCACATGTGGCACTTGAGGTTTGGTGTTGTGTCCACGCTTGCAAGTGCATGCTGGTTAAATGTCTAAGCATGCAACTGGTATTCAAATTTTTCAGATTTTTCCCTCGGCTAAAGGTCTTTGCGCACTTCTTACAGATAACCTTGGCCTGATCATGAGGATTTTGTTCAAAAAAGTGCCACACTGCACTCTTCCTACTTTGGCAGACATTTTGCGGCCTAGCACGCTGTGATCTTTTGACCCTCTGGACAAGCTGTCCAGCAACTCTTTTGATGTTTGGAACCTGTCTTTGGAGTGCTCCGGGCCTGCCAGATAACAGCTGTTGCGATGTCGATGTCTGCTGTGGATGCTCCTCATCTGAGCTATTGGAAGCAGCACCCTCTTCCCCCAATGGATGCCAATCTGGGTCAACAACTGGGTCATCCATCACCTCCTCTTCTATGTCATGTGCACCTTTCTCTGTGTCACCGTGTATGGTGGTATAGTGTGCGGGAAGGGGCACCTGAGTCTCATCAGGGTCAGAATCTGGCTCTGTACACTGCGAGGACAATGTAGTGCTCTGAGTGAATGTACCAGCAGAATCATCCATCAGCGGCTGTGCATCAGTGCACTCCATGTCAGATTCATCTTGGCCTGGGTAATTCACCATTTGACTTGATAATCCAGGCATGGTATGTGAAAACAGCTCCATGGAGTAATCAGTAGTATGGCCTGCGTCATCCTTCAATCTTGGTTGGGGTGAAGGACACAAGGAAAGGTGTGGTTCATGAATAGAGTTGAGCGACTTTTGGTTTTTTAGGGTCGCGTTTCGTTTCGTGAAACCCGACTTTTCCAAAAGTCGGGTCGAGCAAGATCGTCCGATTATAGGGAAAAGTCGGGGTCGTCCCGAAACACGAAACCCAATGTAAGTCAATGGGGAATAAAAGTCGGCAGTGAGAGGAGGACAGGAAACACACCAACAGTGCCCATTTGAATGCCAAAAGCATCAATTCTTCTTACTTAAGCTTGTCAACCTTAATTAACTTCATAATACAAGTTACGCACTGAAAAATGGGGGTTATTTGGCTACAGACTGTGGGGGGGGAGGGCTGGCTCCAGGTTTTCATGTGCCCTGGGCGAAAGAGCGCCCCTTTAACACATACCACAACTCATCATGCTCCGATACGGCAGAGAAATAGCGGTATAGTACAATGAAAAATACCTCACTTTTTACATCTAATGACGAGGCCCATCTATTTCTCCATACAGAATCATTGGTCCCATATAATGTTTGAAACAGTATATGATGAGCTCCACATAATGCTACAGTATATGTTGGTCCCCATGGATGAAGCTCTACTGTCTTATGGGCCCAAAGAATGCTCCAAACATAATGGGCCCCATTTCTAATGCTCTAGTGTATAATGGGCCCTGTAAATGCTGCTCCAGTGTCTGATGTCCACCTTTGGAATGTTCCAGTGTATGGTGGGCCCCATCTATCATTCTCAGACGGTGTTAGGCCCAGTATGGATTGCACGTGATTGCACAAAGGTGAGAAAGGGTACCGTATCCCCAGATAACATGTATGGATAGTGTACACATTCAAAATATATGTCTATACATCAGGAGGCAGGCTCAGACGGTGTTAGGCACAGTATGGATTGCACGTGATTGCACAAAGGTTAGAAAGGGTACCGTATCCCCAGATAACATGTATGGATAGCGTACACATTCAAAATATATGCCTCAGGAGGCAGGCTCAGACGGTGTTAGGCCCAGTATGGATTGCACGTGATTGCACAAAGGTTAGAAAGGGTACCGTATCCCGGATAACATGTATGGATAGCGTACACATTCAAAATATATGTCTCAGGAGGCAGGCTCAGACGGTGTTAGGCCCAGTATGGATTGCACGTGATTGCACAAAGGTTAGAAAGGGTACCGTATCCCCAGATAACATGTATGGATAGCGTACATATTCAAAATATATGTCTCAGGAGGCAGGCTCAGACGGTGTTAGGCCCAGTATGGATTGCACGTGATTGCACAAAGGTTAGAAAGGGTACCGTATCCCCAGATAACATGTATGGATAGCGTACACATTCAAAATATATGTCTCAGGAGGCAGGCTCAGACGGTGTTAGGCCCAGTATGGATTGCACGTGATTGCACAAAGGTTAGAAAGGGTACCGTATCCCCAGATAACATGTATGGATAGCGTACACATTCAAAATATATGTCTCAGGAGGCAAGCTCAGACGGTGTTAGGCCCAGTATGGATTGCACGTGATTGCACAAAGGTTAGAAAGGGTACCGTATCCCCAGATAACATGTATGGATAGCGTACATATTCAAAATATATGTCTCAGGAGGCAGGCTCAGACGGTGTTAGGCCCAGTATGGATTGCACGTGATTGCACAAAGGTTAGAAAGGGTACCGTATCCCCAGATAACATGTATGGATAGCGTACACATTCAAAATATATGTCTATACAGCATGAGGCAGGCTCAGACGGTGTTAGGCCCAGTATGGATTGCACGTGATTGCACAAAGGTTAGAAAGGGTACCGTATCCCCAGATAACATGTATGGATAGCTTACACATTCAAAATATATGTCTCAGGAGGCAGGCTCAGACGGTGTTAGGCCCAGTATGGATTGCACGTGATTGCACAAAGGTTAGAAAGGGTACCGTATCCCCAGATAACATGTATGGATAGCGTTCACATTCAAAATATATGTCTCAGGAGGCAGGCTCAGACGGTGTTAGGCCCAGTATGGATTGCACGTGATTGCACAAAGGTTAGAAAGGGTCCCTTTTCCCCGGATAACATGTATGGATAGCGTACACATTCAAAATATATGTCTATACATCAGGAGGCAGGCTCAGACGGTGTCAGGCACAGTATGGATTTGACGGCCCAGATTACACAGCGGAGAAGCAGGGAGAGGTAAAGATTGCAAATGCTGGGGCCCTGCCCAAGCAAGGGGGGCCCACTCGTGGGCGTTGGTACTGGCACTGGGCCCCTCATAGTACAGCGGTGTGTCTGACGGCGGGTGTGCACCACCACCGTCAGAGACACTTGATTGCACTATGAGGGACCCTGTGCCAGTGCCCGCGCCCAAGAGTCGGCCTACCCACCTGTCCAGGGCAACGGCACTCGCACGGTGTCATGCGCTAGGTGGTGACCCCGGCCATGGGGGGGAGGCAGCACAGTTAGGGAGTTTTAGAAAGTGGCATATGTTGATGTTGGACATTCAGCTGATGCAAAAGGCGAAATAGGTGAAGTACCAGGAAGAGGTGGACCAAAGCAAGCCATTTTTCTGTCACCCTATGTGTCATCAGGGGAAGGTGGGACAAAATCCTTGGAAACCCATGCGTGGTTCATTTTAATGAAGGTTAGATCATCCACATTTTGGGTTGACAGACGGGTCCTTTTTTCTGTCAGGATTGATCCAGCTGCACTGAAGACTCTTTCCGATAGCACACTTGCAGCTGGGCAAGCGAGCTCCTGTAAGGCATATTGGGCCAATTCAGGCCAGGTGTCCAGTTTAGCGGCCCAATAGTCAAAGGGGAATGACCTGTGTGGGAGAACATCGATATGGGAGGAAAAGTAGTTTGTAACCATAGTTGACAACTGCTGTCTCCTGTCACTTTCCATCGATGCAGTATTACCAGTTGTGTGAGCGGTATTTGAAAAATCAGTCCACAACATTGTCATGAAACCCCTGTCTCCAACGCCACTTCTGCTGTGTGCACCACGAACACCTCTGCCAAGCTGCCCCCGGCCCGTACGGCTCGTGTGAGAACCATCACCGCTGCTGTGTGCTGGGAATGCCTCAAGCAACCGATTTACCAGAGTTGCTTGTTTATTAGCCAATATTAGGTCAAGGTTCTCCTGTGGAGTGATGTTTTGTAATTTGCCTTTATAGCGTGGATCCAGGATGCTGGTCAACCAGTAGTCGTCATCGTTCATCATTTTGGCAATGCGGGGGTCCCTTTTTAGGATCCGCAAGGCATAATCTGACATGTGGGCCAATGTTCCCGGTGTCAATGATGCACTGCGAGTGCTGGGTGGAGGAGCACTTTCTGGCAAATCCACATCCCTCCAGTCACGCACAAACCCTGTACCAGACCTTGCCACGCCAACATTTTCACTTGCCCCACGAGATGCATCCTCCTCCCCTAAGTAATCATCCCCATCATCATCCTCATCCTCCTCTACTTCCTCCACCTCGTCCAGGAGAGGTCCCTGAGCAGACAATGGCTGAAAGTCATCAAGGATTCCCTCCTCCTCTTCCTCCTCATCAACATTGGCTGCAGACGCCTGCTCCTTAAGGTGCGTCAAAGTTTGCATGAGCAGACGCATAAGTGGGATGCTCATGCTTAGGATGGCGTCGTCTGCGCTTACCAGCCGTGTGCATTCCTCAAAACACTGAAGGACTTTACAAAGGTCTTTCAGCTTCGACCACTGCACACCTGTCAACTCCATGTCTGCTCTCAAAGTGCCTGGCCGTGTATCCTCCCACAAATGCATTATAGCCTGCCTCTGTTCGCACAGCCGCTCCACCATATGCAGGGTGGAGTTCCACCTTGTTGCAATGTCGATAATGAGGCGGTGGTTGGGAAGGTGGAGCAATCGCTGCAGCTTCTGCATATGAACGGAGTGTACAGGCGACCGGCGGATGTGCGCGCACAGTCTTCGCACCTTCTGGAGCAGGGCTGTTAACTCCGGATAATTTTTGAGGAAGCACTGCACCACCAGGTTCAAGATGTGAGCCAAACAAGGTATGTGGCTGAGTTTTGAAAGGGCTATGGCTGCCACAAATTACGGCCGTTATCACTAACTACCTTGCCTGCCTCAAGATGTACACTGCCCAGCCATGACTCAGTTTGTCGCTTCAAGTACTCGGCCAGCACCTCGGCGGTGTGTCTGTCGCCCAAACACATCATCTGCAACACAGCCTGCTGACGCTTTCCACTAGCTGCTCGATAGGGGGACACATCGTGTGCAACAGTGGCAGCTGCAGATGGAGTGCTCGTACGACTACGCTCTGTGGACGAGCTTTCGCTTCTGGAGGATTAGGAGGAGGAGGGTCGAACGCCTACAGCCAACTGTTTCCTATACCGTGGGCTAGGCAGCACTGTCCCACCACCGCTGTCCCCTGTGGACCCTGCATCCACCACATTAACCCAGTGCGCAGTGATGGACACGTAACGGCCCTGGCCATGCCGACTGGACCATGCATCAGTTGTGAGGTGCACCTTTCCGCTCACTGACTGCTTGAGTGCATGGACAATGCGGTCTTTCACATGATGGTGGAGGGCTGGGATGGCTTTGCGAGAGAAGAAGTGGCGACTGGGTAGGTCATAGCGTGGTACTGCATAGGCCATGAGTTCGCGGAAAGCAGTGCTTTCCACCAACCGAAAGGGCATCATCTCAAACGAGATTAGTTTGGCAATGTGGGCGTTCAAACCCAGTGTACGCGGATGTGAGACTGAGTACTTTCTTGACCTACTCATAGTGTCTGGGAGGGTGAGCTGGACTTGAGAGCTGCATATGGTGGAAGTAGCGGTGGACAGGGCAGACTGAGAGAGGGTTGATGATGGTGATGGAGTTGGTGTTCTTTCTGATGGCCTAGAATCAGTCTTTCGTTGATATAACAGTGGGATTCCCTGACTGCTGTGGTCTTGCAACGACACCTCAACATTTGCTGCTGTGCTAACCGGTGGCTTACAGTGGGGGAAACAATGTAGCGTTGCTGACTACCTTCGTTGTGATCAGTTGCACATGTGGCACTTGAGGTTTGGTGTTGTGTCCACGCTTGCAAGTGCATGCTGGTTAAATGTCTAAGCATGCAACTGGTATTCAAATTTTTCAGATTTTTCCCTCGGCTAAAGGTCTTTGCGCACTTCTTACAGATAACCTTGGCCTGATCATGAGGATTTTGTTCAAAAAAGTGCCACACTGCACTCTTCCTACTTTGGCAGATATTTTGCGGCCTAGCACGCTGTGATCTTTTGACCCTCTGGACAAGCTGTCCAGCAACTCTTTTGATGTTTGGAACCTGTCTTTGGAGTGCTCCGGGCCTGCCAGATAACAGCTGTTGCGATGTCGATGTCTGCTGTGGATGCTCCTCATCTGAGCTATTGGAAGCAGCACCCTCTTCCCCCAATGGATGCCAATCTGGGTCAACAACTGGGTCATCCATCACCTCCTCTTCTATGTCATGTGCACCTTCCTCTGTGTCACCGTGTATGGTGGTATAGTGTGCGGGAAGGGGCACCTGAGTCTCATCAGGGTCAGAATCTGGCTCTGTACACTGCGAGGACAATGTAGTGCTCTGAGTGAATGTACCAGCAGAATCATCCATCAGCGGCTGTGCATCAGTGCACTCCATGTCAGATTCATCTTGGCCTGGGTAATTCACCATTTGACTTGATAATCCAGGCATGGTATGTGAAAACAGCTCCATGGAGTAATCAGTAGTATGGCCTGCGTCATCCTTCAATCTTGGTTGGGGTGAAGGACACAAGGAAAGGTGTGGTTCATGAACATGAGCCTTCAATGACGACTCAGTGCTTTTACTTTTTACAACTGAAGAAGAGGAGGCGATAGAGCTGGAGGCTGAGTCAGCAATGTAAGACAAAACTTTTTCCTGATGCTCTGGCTTTAAAAGCGGTTTGCCAACTCCTAGAAAACTAAGCATTCGAGGCCTTATGTAGCCAGACGATGACGCAGGCTCAACACCTCCTGCATTCGGTCCTATTTTGCTCTTGCCACTACCATCAGATCCACCACCAACACCATCATTACCAGCTGCCAACCCCCGCCCAATTCCACGGCCTCTTCCACCAGCCTTCCTCTTTTTTGGTAGAAATGTAGACAAAATCCAACAAACTATATAGTAATGTAAAACAAGGTACAAGGTGTCTATAGGACAGGGGAGATTTTGAATTTCTGCAGACACTTGTGGACACTGGACACTTTTGGATTGTGTGAGGCCCACTGATATCTGAGCGCTATGTGACAGGCTCGATGGCACAGCTGTGACCAAAGTGACTAGAGGATAAGGGAGATTTTGAATTTCTGCAGACACTTGTGGACACTGGACACTTTTGGATTGTGTGAGGCCCAATGAATATCTGAGCGCTATGTGACAGGCTCGAAGGCACAGCTGTGACCAAAGTGACTAGAGGATAAGGGAGATTTTGAATTTCTGCAGACACTTTTGGACACTGGACACTTTTGGATTGTGTGAGGCCCAATGAATATCTGAGTGCTATGTGACAGGCTCGATGGCACAGCTGTGACCAAAGTGACTAGAGGATAAGGGAGATTTTGAATCTCTGCACACACTTTTGGACACTGGACACTTTTGGATTGTGTGAGGCCCAATGAATATCTGAGTGCTATGTGACAGGCTCGATGGCACAGCTGTGACCAAAGTGACTAGAGGATAAGGGAGATTTTGAATCTCTGCACACACTTTTGGACACTGGACACTTTTGGATTGTGTGAGGCCCACTGATATCTGAGCGCTATGTGACAGGCTCGATGGCACAGCTGTGACCAAAGTGACTAGAGGATAAGGGAGATTTTGAATATCTGCAGACACTTGTGGACACTGGACAATTTTGGATTGTGTGAGGCCCAATGAATATCTGAGCGCTATGTGACAGGCTCGAAGGCACAGCTGTGACCAAAGTGACTAGAGGATAAGGGAGATTTTGAATCTCTGCACACACTTTTGGACACTGGACACTTTTGGATTGTGTGAGGCCCAATGAATATCTGAGCGCTATGTGACAGGCTCGATGGCACAGCTGTGACCAAAGTGACTAGAGGATAAGGGAGATTTTGAATCTCTGCACACACTTTTGGACACTGGACACTTTTGGATTGTGTGAGGCCCAATGAATATCTGAGCGCTATGTGACAGGCTCGATGGCACAGCTGTGACCAAAGTGACTAGAGGATAAGGGAGATTTTGAATCTCTGCACACACTTTTGGACACTGGACACTTTTGGATTGTGTGAGGCCCAATGAATATCTGAGCGCTATGTGACAGGCTCGATGGCACAGCTGTGACCAAAGTGACTAGAGGATAAGGGAGATTTTGAATCTCTGCACACACTTTTGGACACTGGACACTTTTGGATTGTGTGAGGCCCAATGAATATCTGAGCGCTATGTGACAGGCTCGATGGCACAGCTGTGACCAAAGTGACTAGAGGATAAGGGAGATTTTGAATCTCTGCACACACTTTTGGACACTGGACACTTTTGGATTGTGTGAGGCCCAATGAATATCTGAGCGCTATGTGACAGGCTCGATGGCACAGCTGTGACCAAAGTGACTAGAGGATAAGGGAGATTTTGAATCTCTGCACACACTTTTGGACACTGGACACTTTTGGATTGTGTGAGGCCCAATGAATATCTGAGCGCTATGTGACAGGCTCGAAGGCACAGCTGTGACCAAAGTGACTAGAGGATAAGGGAGATTTTGAATCTCTGCACACACTTTTGGACACTGGACACTTTTGGATTGTGTGAGACCCAATGAATATCTGAGCGCTATGTGACAGGCTCGATGGCACAGCTGTGACCAAAGTGACTAGAGGATAAGGGAGATTTTGAATCTCTGCACACACTTTTGGACACTGGACACTTTTGGATTGTGTGAGGCCCAATGAATATCTGAGCGCTATGTGACAGGCTCGATGGCACAGCTGTGACCAAAGTGACTAGAGGATAAGGGAGATTTTGAATCTCTGCACACACTTTTGGACACTGGACACTTTTGGATTGTGTGAGGCCCAATGAATATCTGAGCGCTATGTGACAGGCTCGATGGCACAGCTGTGACCTAAGTGACTAGAGGATAAGGGAGATTTTGAATCTCTGCACACACTTTTGGACACTGGACATTTTTGCATTGTGTGAGGCCCACTGATATCTTAGCGCTATGTCACAGGCTCGATGGCACAGCTGTGACAAAAGTGACTAGAGGATAAGGGAGATTGGATTGCTTTTAAAAAAGCAGTTTGCAGAGCAGTGGGTAAACAGCAATGCCAGCCTGTCAGGAAGCCTTAAAAGGCAGCCCAACAACCAACACCACTGATACACGACAATATAGCCTCCCCTTGCACTGCACACACAGTGACTGGTGTGTTGTGCAGGCCAAATTGCTAGCAGCAGAAGCAGTTTTTTTTTCTTCTCAGCAGGACAAAAAAAAAAAATTGGGATTGCTTTTAAAAAAGCAGTTTGCGGAGCAGTGGGTAAACAGCAATGCCAGCCTGTCAGGAAGCCTTAAAAGGCAGCCCAACAACCAACACCACTGATACACGACAATATAGCCTCCCCTTGCACTGCACACACAGTGACTGGTGTGTTGTGCAGGCCAAATTGCTAGCAGCAGAAGCAGTTTTTTTTTCTTCTCAGCAGGACAAAAAAAAAAAATTGGGATTGCTTTTAAAAAAGCAGTTTGCGGAGCAGTGGGTAAACAGCAATGCAGGAATGTCAGGAAGCCTTAGAAGGCAGCCCAACAACCAACACCACTGATACACCACTATATAGCCTCCCCTTGCACTGCACACACAGTGACTGGTGTGTTGTGCAGGCCAAATCGCTAGCAGCAGAAGCAGTTTTTTTGTCTTCTTCCCTGCCTAACGCTCTCCCTACAGAATCAGCAGCAACCTCTCCCTATACTGAGATCGGCAGAAGTAAGATGGCGGTCGGCGTGCACGCCCTTTTATACCCCCTGTGACGCCCACCAAAGCAAGCCAATCACTTGCATGCCCTTCTGAAAGATGGTGGTGACCCCTGCCTATGTCATCACGTTGCCCACAGTGTCCATGGATCCTGATTGGCTGAAAAAGAGCGCAAAACAAACTTTTGAAACGAGACTTTGGCGCGTAAGTCGCCGACCTCGTGGCCGACCTCATCCTAGGGTCAGGTTTCGTTTCATGAAACCCGACTTTGCCAAAAGTCGGCGACTTTTGAAATTTTTTGACCCGTTTCGCTCAACTCTAGTGCTAAGTTGACCATCTGGTCAAGCTGTACTGCAACTCTTTTAGTTTTTGTTCCACTGTTTAGGACAGCTACAGGCCTGCTAGATAACTGCTGCTGCAATGTCAGTGCTTGCTGCGGATCCTTCTCCTTATCTGAAGTATTGCCAGCACCACCCTCCTCCCCCAATGGATGCCAATCCGGGTCCAGAACTGGGTCATCCATCACCTCCTCTTCAAAGTCATCTGCATCTTCCTCTTTACCTTCCTCTGTGTCACCGTGTAAGGTGGTATAGCATGCGGGAAGGGGCACCTGGGTTTCATCAGGGTCAGATTCTGGCTCAATAGACTGCGAGGGCAATGTAGCGCTGTGGGTCAATGTATCAGAAGAATCAACTAGCAGTGGCTGCGCATCAGTGCACTCCATGTAAGATTCAACTTGGACTGGGGAATTCAGGATTTGACTGGATAACCCAGGCATGGTATGTGAAAAGAGCTGCATAGAGTAATCTGAAGTGTGGGCTGCCGCATCCTTAACTTTTGGTGGGGGTGAAGGACACAAGGAAAGGGTTTTTTTATGACCAGAACCCTGCACTGACGACTCTGTGCTTGCAGGTTTCGACCGTTCAGAAGAGGAGGCAATAGAGCTGGTGGCTATTTCGGCAATGTACGCCAAAACCTGTTCCTGATGCTCTGGCTTTAAAAGCGGTTTTCGTACTCCAAGGAAAGGCAACCTTACAGGCCTTCTTGGGCCAGAGGATGACGCAGGCTCAACACCTCCTGCCTTAGCTGCTATTGTGCTTTTGCCAGAACCAGCCGATGCACCACCACCATCAGTACCAGCTGTGCCCCCCTGCCCACGTCCGCGGCCTCTTCCACCATACTTCCTCATGTTTGGGAAAATGTACCAAAAATACCAGCAGAGAGATGGTACTGTATGAGGAGCGTTCAGATGTGTAAGGTGTATTAAACAAATTAAATAAACGTATATATTATGTTAGTCACAGACACTCTCACAGTATGTATTGGACCGTAATCCAACAAGCAGATATACGGAACTGTATCAGAAGTGTACAGCTGTATACGATTTTTGTGCAACTAACAATCTCCGTATATGTATTTACGGTGTCACACACACACTCTAACTAGGTATAAAAGTGACTGTAATGCGAACGGCAGATATACAATACTGTTGGAGAATCAGACAGCTCTATATGATGTGTGTAAGGAAAATTGTCAAGCTCCGTGTATTTGTATACGAACTGACACACGCTGTCTCTGTCTAGTTTAGACCGTGATCAAACAGCAGATATACGAAACTGTTTGAAAAACGGACACAATTCTCAGATGTAGGTCTGGAAAAACGGAAAAACTCCTCATTTTTTTTTTCCAGAGTCAAACACAGGAAACATCTATTTTTCCGTGCTAGAAGGTGGTACACGGAAGTGTGTGAGGAGCGTACACCGCTGTACGGTGTGTGTATGTAAAATTGTCAAGCTCCGTGTATTTGTATTTGTAATTTGTTGTATATACTTTCTTTGTCAATTTTTATTTTTGTTATCTTTATCTATATTTCACAGTACATTGATGAAGGTCCTAGACCGAAACGTCTGTATGTATGTACTGCAATTCATTAAAACCACCTTTCTGCATCAGAATCTTTTTGGTGTGTGCCAAGTCTATATAAATTGAAGTTCACGGATTGGGATCCTACTTGTGCACCACCTCCGGTTACCAGGGTTGTGCCAACGGTTTTGTTTTAATTTTGTATACGGACTGACACACGCTGTCTCTGTCTAGTTTTGACTGTATCATAAGTTGAGGATCCAAGAAAAGCACTTCTGAGCATCCGTGCTGCTTTAGTGATAAGAATTCTTCAGAAATCCATATAAATCTTTCAAGTTCTTTATTATATGTACTACAGAAACTACGCGTTTCGAGGTGACAAACCGCACCTCTTCTTCAGGTAACAGTACAGAGTACTGAACCTGAAGAAGAGGTGCGGTTTGTCACCTCGAAACGCGTAGTTTCTGTAGTACATATAATAAAGAACTTGAAAGATTTATATGGATTTCTGAAGAATTCTTATCACTAAAGCAGCGTGGATGCTCAGAAGTGCTTTTCTTGGATCCTCAACTTATGATACCTAGTGGACGCTGTCCACCTGCACGAGCTCTGCAGCAGCTATATGACTGCAACAAACGTTGAGAGTGGTTGTGTCTGAACACAACCCATAAAGGGTGAGTACTCCAGAGTACTTTTATATTTTAATTGATTTATACCAGGTGAAGCCCTATGTCTGCGCCCCCGCCCTTGTTTTCTCTAGTTTTGACTGTAATCAAACAACAGATATACGAAACTGTTTGAAAAACGGACACAATTCTAAGATGTAGGTCTGGAAAAACAGACAAACTCCTCGGCTTTTTCTTCCAGAGTCACGCCCAGATAGTTCTATTTGCCCATGATACCAGCCGGTACACGGTAGTGTGTGAGGAGCGTACACCGCTAGACGGTGTCTGTATGGAAAATTGTCAAAGGGACTGACACCCGCTGTCTCTGTCTAGTTTTGACTGTAATCAAACAGCAGATATACGAAACTGTTTGAAAAACGGACAAAAACTCTAAGGTGTAGGTCTGGAAAAACGGACACACTCCTCTGTTTTTTTTTCCAGAGTCACACACAGGTAGCTTCTATTTGTCCATGCTAGAAGGCGGTACACGGTAGTGTGTGAGGAGCATACACTGCTGTACGGTGTGTGCATGTAAAATTGTCAAGCTCCGTGTATTTGTATACGGACTGACACACGCTGTCTCTGTCTAGTTTTGACTGTAATCAAACAGCAGATATACGAAACTGTTTGAAGAACGGACACAATTCTAAGATGTAGGTCTGGAAAAACAGACAAACTCCTCGACTTTTTCTTCCAGAGTCACACCCAGATAGCTTCTATTTGTCCATGATACCAGCTGGTACACGGTAGTGTGTGAGGAGCGTACACCGCTAGACGGTGTCTGTAGGGAAAATTGTCAAGCTCTGCGTATTTGTATACGGACTGACGCACGTTGTCTCTGTCTAGTTTTGACTGTAATCAAACAGCAGATATACGAAACTGTTTGAAAAACGGACACAACTCTAAGGTGTAGGTCTGGAAAAATGGAAAAACTCCTCGGCTTTTTCTTCCAGATTCACACCCAGATAGCTTCTCTTTGTCCATGATACCAGCTGGTACATGGTAGTGTGTGAGGAGCGTACACTGCTAGACGGTGTCTCTATGTAAAATTGTCAAGCTCCGTGTATTTGTATACGGACTGACGCATGCTGTCTCTGTCTAGTGATAGACAGTGATACCAGCCGGTACACGGTAGTGTGTGAGGAGCGTACACCACTAGACAGTGTGTGAAAAAATGAACGCTCAGTAACTCACCAGGACAAAATAATAAAATTTGGAGTGCTCTGAAAAAAGCAGTTTGAACAGCAGTGTGCACACAGCAATGCAGCTAGCAGGTAGCCTTAAAAGGCAGCCTAGTCACCACCAGCGCTGCTGCACACAACAAAAATCCTCCCCTTTCACTGCACACTAACTGTACAGTGAAAAGCGCTATCAGCAGAAGCATTTTTTTTTCTTCTTCCCTGCCTAACACTCTCCCTGTTCAGAATCAGCAGCAGCACCTCTCCCTATTGTAAGATCGGCAGAAGTAAGATGGCGGTCGGCATTCACAGCCTTTTATACCCACTGTGACGCCACACAAAGCCAGCCAATCACGTGAATGCCCTTCTCTAAGATGGTGCTGGCCACTGCGCATGTCACCGCGTTGCCCACAGTGTACTTCCTCCATCATTGGGTGAGAAAAGGTGCTGAAAGCATCATTTGAAACGCGACTTTGGCGCGCTGATCTGCGACCTCATGATCGGCGAAACCCGACTTTGGCGAAAGTCGGTGATTTTTGAATCTGACCGACCTGTTTCGCTCAACTCTAGTCATAAGTATTCAGACCCTTTGCTCAGTATTGAGTAGAAGCACCCTTTTGAGCTAGTACAGCCATGAGTCTTCTTGGGAATGATGCAACAAATTTTTCACACCTGGATTTGGGGATCCTCTGCCATTCTTCCTTGGAGATCCTCTCCAGTTCTGTCAGGTTGGATTGTGAAGGTTGGTTGACAGCCATTTTCATGTCTCTCCAGAGAAGCTCAATTAGGTTTAGGTTAGGGCTCTGGCTGGTCCAGTCAAGAATGGTCACAGAGCTGTTCTGAAGCCACTACTTTGTTATTTTAGCTCTGTGCTTAGGGTCATTGTCTTCTTGGAAGGTGAACCTTTGGCCAAGTCTGAGGTCCAGAGCACTCTGGAAGAGGTTTTCATCCAGGATATCTCTGTACTTGGCCGCTTTCAGGTTTCCTTCAATGACAACCAGTCGTCCTGTCCCTGTAGCTGAAAAACACCCCCATAGCATGATGCTGCCACCACTGTTGTGGGATTGTATTGGGCAGGTGATGAGCAGTGCCTGATTTTCTCCACATGTACCGCTTAGAATTATCATCAAAATGGTCTATCTTCGTCTCATCAGACAAGTGAATCTTATTTCTCATAGTCTGGGAGCCCTTCATGTGTTTTTTTAGCAAACTCTATGTGGGCTTTCATATGTCTTGCACTGAGGAGAGGCTTCCATCGGGCAGGTCTTTGGCTGGATGGCCAGGTCTAGGAAGACTTCTCGTGGTCCCAAACTTCTTTCATTTAAGTATTATGGAAGCCACTGTGCTTTTAGGAACCTTGAGTACTGCAGAAATTCATTTGTAGCCTTGGCCAGATCTGTGCCTTGCCATTAGAGAAGAGCGACTTTGCCTTTTTTCGGGTCGAGTCAGGTTTCATGAAACCCGACTTTCGCAAAAGTCGGGTCGAACGAAATCGGCCGATTATTGTGAAAAGTCGAAGGCCGACTGAAACACGAAACCCAATGCAAGTCAATGGGGAAGCAAAGTCGGCAGGGAGTGGAGGACAGGAAACACACCTACAGTGCCCTTTTGAATGCCAAAAACATCAATTCTTATTACTGAAGCATTTCAACCTTAATTTACTTCATAATACTAGTTACGCACTGAAAAATTGGGGTTATTTGGCTAAATTTGTTGGGGGTAGGGCTGGCTCCAGGTTTTCATGTGCCCTGGGCCAAAGAGCACCCCTTTAACACATAGCACAACTCTTGATTCTCCGATACGGTAGAGAAATAGCGGTATAGTACAATGAAAAATACTTCACTTTTTACATCTCATGACTGATATCCATTTTAAATTCTCCAATAGCTCCAAAAACAGACAGTATATTACTCCATACAGTATTATGGCCACCGCATAGTGCGCTATACAGAGTAATGAGGCCCATATATTTATCCATACAGAATCATTGGTCCCATATAATGTTTGAAACAGTATATGATGACCTCCACATAATGCTGCAGTATATGTTGGTCCCCATGGATGAAACTACACTGTCTTATGGGCCCAAATAATGCTCTATATATAATGGGCCCCATTTCTAATGCTCTAGTGTATAATGGGTCCTGTAAATGCTGCTCCAGTGTCTGATGTCCACCTTTGGAATGCTCCAGTGTATGGTGGGCCCCATATATCATTCTCCAGAGTCTAGTGCTCCCCAAAAATTGCTGTCCCAACATTGAAAACAATTAAATAAGTCTCCTCAAATAAGTCTCCTCGCTAGGGAATTCCTGTACTAGTCTGGGCGTACAGACGTGATGTCATTGCGCTCTCTGATCAGAATATCACTGTCAGGAAACGCGACAGACGTCATGGCGGTGGAGCAGGGAGAGGTAAGTATTTCAACTTTGCAAGTGCTGTGATCCTGAGCAAGCAGGGGGGGCCCACTCGTTGGCGACGGCGCTGGCACAGGGCCCCTCATAGTACAGCGGTGTGTCGGAGCCCTTCCACCGGCAGAGACACTTTTGCGTACTATGAGGGGCCCTGTGCCAGTGCCATCGCCCATGAGTATGCCCCCCCCACCTGCTCAAGGAACCTGCACTTTCATCTGCACCTTCCTCTTTGTCACCATGTAAGGTGGTATAGTATGCGGGAAGGGGAACCTGAGTTTCATCAGGGTCAGATTCTGGCTGTGTAGAGTACAAGGGGAATGTAGTGGTCTGGGTCAATGTACCAACGGAATCATCTAGCAGTGGCTGGGCATCAGTGCACTTGTGGCGCCCCCAGGAGTACGGTCGCCACAGTGGCATAACCTTTCTCCTAGGGAGTGTGATGTCATGCTTGGGAGCAACGAAGGATCTCTCTAGCAGTTAAACCAACACACAACACATTTCCCACTCCAGACCAGCAGGGAGACCTCTGAACCTGACTGCTGAGGAGCTGCTCTCTGTGGTCGGGAGGAGGTAAGTTAGGGCAGTCTGTGATGGGAAGGGGAAGTGTGTGGACGTGAGAAGGGGAGCTGGAGGATGAGCAGAGTTAAGGCTCACTCCTAGCTGGAGCGCATGGTCTGGATTCTGGTCTCCGAGTTTGTAGGGACACTGATGTTCCAGCAGCATCAGAAACCGGAGGAAGTAGCAGCTGTAAATGCTCTGTACCCAACTAAGGTTCAGAGGCCCCAGCAGTGACGTGTGAGAGCCAGAAGGAAAAGGCTACGGCTGCCTGCCATACGAGAAAGTTCCAAGAGAGAGTCAACAGGGGGAACTTCATTGAATTCAGCACTGGGAGTACCTCAGATAAGCGCTAGAACGGAGGCCACACTACCTATCTGCAGAGAGAGAATTCCAAATTGGCTTCCAGGCTGACCAACTCCTTCTCCATCTGTACTCTGGGTCCTGGACGGCATTTACCAAGTCCAGGTAAAGGAACTGCACGACTGTGTCTGTCCTCTTTCTCCTGCGCCTGGTGCACGGCTCTGCTACATCCTGCACTGCACACCATCTACCAACTCTTTCATCTGCCCTGCAACAACAGCCCTACCTGTGCAGGGCTTCTACATCTTACCTGCACCACAACATCTGTCCCAGAGAAGCGCCACTGCAGCGCTGGTCAATCTAATCAGAAACCACAGGTGGCGTCACGTATCATTCACCTATAAACGTAATTCACCCCTTTGCATGGATGCCCAGGGCCACGGAACGGGTCACCACTAGAGTTGAGCGATACCGTCCGATACTTCAAAGTATCGGATCGGAATGGATCGGCCGATCTTAAAAAAAAGTATCGGTATCGCCGATTCCGATACCGGAAGTCCCATTCAAGTCTATGGGACTTCCGGTATCGGAATAAGAAAAACCCTGTTTTTGCCTTGTACAGCCTCTCTGGGGTCTGTATGGGCCTTTCGGGGGGCTGTGCCGGCCTGCCAGGGGGTCTGTGCAGGCTCCGGTGGTCTGTGCCGGCCTGCCGGGGGGCTGTGCCGGCCTGCCGGGGGGGCTGTGCAGGCTCCGGTGGGCTGTGCCGGCCTGCCGGGGGGCTGTGCAGGCTCCGGTGGGCTGTGCCGGCCTGCCGGGGAGCTGTGCCGGCCTGCCGGTGGTCTGTGCAGGCTCCGGTGGGCTGTGCCGGCCTGCCGGGGGGCTGTGCCGGCCTGCCGGGGGTCTGTGCAGGCTTCGGGGGTCTGTGCAGGCATCGTCCGATGGGACTACAAGTCCCATCGGGCGATGCCTGCTACCATGACAGTGATTGACACATTAGCCAATGATGGGAGAGTAGTAGTCCCATCATCCGGCTAATGTGTTGAATGTAAAAAAAAAAAAAAAATTACATGCTACATACATGCTACATTCATACTACATACTACATACATGCTACATTCATACTACATATATACTACATGCAACATACATACTACATATATACTACATGCATGCAACATGCATACTACATATATACTACATGCAACATACATACTACATATATAGTACATGCATGCAACATGCATACTACATATATACTACATGCTACATACATACTACATATATGCTACATATATACTACATGCATGCTACATACATACTGCATGCTACATACATACTGCATGCTACATACATGCTACATGCTACATACATACTACATATATGCTGCATACATACTACATATATACTACATGCATGCTACATACATACTGCATGCTACATACATACTACATGCTACATACATACCACATATATACTACATACATACTACATGCATGCTACATGCTACATACATACCACATACATACTACATACATACTACATACATACTACATGCATGCTACATACATACTACATATATACTACATGCATGCTACATACATACTACATGCTACATACATACTACATATATACTACATGCTACATACATACTACATGCATGCTACATACATACTACATGCATGCTACATACATACTACATGCTACATACATACCACATACATACTACATATATACTACATGCATGCTACATACATACTACATGCTACATACATACCACATATATACTACATACATACTACATACAATACATTCATACAATACATACATAGACATACAGTACATATAACATAGAGTAACATACTTACCAATACTTGTCACATTGTTCCCCGAAGCCATTGTCTTTTACGGAATAAATATTAACATAACAAACCACAAAAATACTCACCCACGATCCGAAGCAGTCCACGAGTGTGTCCCACGACGATCTTGGGTAGAGAACTGCAGCATCAGCTGATGTCGGGGAACAATGTGACAAGTATTGGTAAGTATGTTACTCTATGTTATATGTACTGTATGTCTATGTATGTATTGTATGAATGTATTGTATGTAGCATGCATGTAGTATATATGTAGTATGTATGTAGCATGTAGTATGTATGTAGCATGCATGTAGTATGTATGTAGTATGTATGTAGTATGTATGTGGTATGTATGTAGCATGTAGTATGTATGTAGCATGCATGTAGTATATATGTGTTATGTATGTAGCATGCATGTAGTATGTATGTAGTATGTATGTAGTATGTATGTAGCATGCATGTAGTATGTATGTAGTATATATGTGGTATGTATGTAGTATGTATGTAGCATGCAGTATGTATGTAGCATGCATGTAGTATATATGTAGTATGTATGTAGCATGTAGTATGTATGTAGCATGCATGTAGTATATATGTAGTATGTATGTAGCATGTAGTATGTATGTAGCATACATGTAGTATGTATGTAGTATGTATGTAGTATTTTTTTTTTTTTTTTTTTACATTTAACACATTAGCCGGATGATGGGACTACTACTGTCCCATCATTGGCTAATGTGTCAATCACTGTCATGGTAGCAGGCATCGCCAGATGGGACTTATAGTCCCATCGGACGATGCTTGCACAGACCCCCGGACATCAGCACAGCCCCCCGGCAGGCCGGCACAGCCCCCCGGCAGGCCGGTACAGACCCCCACAGGGTGCACAGACCACCGGCAGGCCGGCACAGCCCCCCGGCAGGCCGGTACAGACACCGGGCAGTCCACACAGCCCCCCGGCAGGCCGGCACAGCCCCCCGGCAGGCCGGTACAGACCCCGGGCAGTCCACACAGCCCCCCGGCAGGCCGGCAGAGACCCCCGGAAGGCCCGAAATGATGGCGCATCATGATGCGCACACACCGCGCATCATGATGACGTCAGGCTGTCAATCAACTTTGAACTTCCGATTCCGATGCCGATTTCCAATATTGAAAAAATATCGGAAGTCGGTATCGGAATTCCGATACAGCAAGTATCGGCCGATACCCGATACTTGCGGTATCGGAATGCTCAACACTAGTCACCACCACCGTGACACATCCCTGTGAGACATCGGCCCGGTACCGATTAACCCCACTGCCCTGGCTGGCCACCCACACTCCATGTCAGATTCATCTTGGACTGGGGAATTCACGATTTGACTTGATAACCCAGGCATGGTATGATAGAAAGAGCTACATGGACTAATGTGAAGTGTGGCCTGCAGCATCATTCACTTTGGGTGGGGGTGCAGGACACAAGGAAAGGGGTTCTTCCTGACGAGGAGCCAGCACTTGACGACTCAGTGCTTGCATTTTTTGAAACTTCACAAGAGGAGGGCATATTTGCTGGAGTCTGTTTCGGCAATGTAAGCCCAAACCAGTTCCTCATGCTCCAGCTTTAAAAGCAGTTAACCTACTCCCAGAAAAGGTAGCCTTCCAGGCGTTCCAGAGCCAGACCATGATGCAGGCTCAACACCTCCTGCCTTAGCTGCTATTGTGCTTTTGCCACTACCAGCAGATGCACCACCACCATCAGCACAAGCTGGCCCCCCCACACCCACGACCGCGGCCTCTTCCACCAAACTTCCAAATTTAGCACAAAATAGACACAAAATAACATCAGATGTATGGCAATGGCACTGTATCAGAAGCGTACAGCTCTATTCAGTCAAAGGATAATTGTCAATCTCCATATATACTCCATCAGTCACACAGAGACGCTCACAGGCTCAGTATGGATTACACAAGAATATGCACAAAAATTGAGCTTGGTTTGAGTTGGTACACATGCAGCATATAAATGCATGTTCACATGGCCAAAAAGCATACAAAACCTACAAAAGACAAAATGAAGAAACCTTGCTGTAATTAAATAAGTAAAATCAAAAGTGCATTTAAATGATACAGAGTTCTGAGTAATACTGTATTTGATCAAACATAGCATAAAAGCCGTCCCACCATCGACAAGGTGACTCTGTGGTCAGGGCGGTCCTATACTGTCTAATATTAAAAACCTTATCATGTGTCAAAGTTGACGTCTGTGTGAATAAGGGCAGACAAGGACTGGGTCCCAACCACTGGACACCAGTCAGGGGAAGCCTTTAAATACACAAGAATATAAAAAGTAGACAAAGTGTACAGTATCAGCAGATAGCAGGTATATATAGCATAGTTTAAACATTAACAATGTACGTCTATATATCAGGAATAGTGTTGAGCCACCCCGCTAGTGTTTTGGTTCGTCGCACAGGAGGCAAGTTCATCGAATGTTCATCGAACCACATTGAAAACCATGGCAGGCAAACACAAACACATAGAAAACAATTACAAAACACCTTAAACGGTGTCCCAAAGCCAACAAAATGCTCAGAAGACAAAAATAACATATGGAAAAGGGCAACTACATTTAGAAAAGAGGTGGAGGAGTAAAAGGAGGAGGTGGAGGAGACACAGATATAGGCTTGTCATGCCCTTATGAAGTCAAGAAAGGCTGGAATAAAAATGTAAAAAACAAACCAAAAAAAAAAAAATGAAATCGAACACGATCATATACGGACTTCCCACCAATAAATTATGCCAACTGGTGATCGGGAGGCGTTATTCCCACGTACATCCAAACAACGTCCATGAAGGCAAAGTGTTTACTTTCCGGGGGCAGTATGATTGCAAAGCTGAACCTTAAAGGAATGTCCAAAAGGGCACCACCAGGAGTGGAGCCTACGGCTTAATTTGACTCAACCCGGGAAACCACTACCGTACAAGCTACAGAAAAGATGCACACATTGAAAGCTTTGTCAATTCTGTGTGT
The DNA here is from genome assembly GCF_039654945.1 of Dendrobates tinctorius. NCBI lineage: Eukaryota > Metazoa > Chordata > Amphibia > Anura > Dendrobatidae > Dendrobates > Dendrobates tinctorius. The sequence goes on from NW_027361697.1 coordinate 35,360,084, forward strand.
GGTGTGGTATGTCCGTTTGTAGTTGTGCTAGCGATTTGTCAGCTTTATTCCGTTAACGAACGAGACGCCGACATGTCCCCGCGGTACGCATCAAGCTTACTAGAGGGATGCGCGAGGCTCTGGCACGCGAGATGGAGCAATATCAGGTCTATCATGGCCTTACATGTCCGGGGCTGCATGCGCACTACACTGAAAGGACCAGCTTTTGTCGCTTACAGGTGCTGATAACCCGCTGAACACCGTTAGTGATGGGGATCTGGGATTCCAATTATTCCCCGTGAACGATGATTTCCCAGTAAGTGCAGGTCAACCGCAATTACGGAATTAGGCCTAACCGGCATTCCTGACAAAATGAAAAAATTCCGTGTCCTATAGCTTGCTTAACAGCTCGGCAGCCGTTCTCAGGCCCAGTATGGATTCGACAAGACTCTAGAAAGTTGATAAAGGGTACAGTTTCACCGGATAACACGTATATATGTAGCATTGTTTACACATTAAAAACCTATGTATATAGATCAGGAGGCAGGCTCAGATGATCTCAGGCCCAGTATGGATTTGACGTGATTGGACAAAGGTGAGAAAAGGTACCATATCACTGGATAACAGGTATGTATAGCATAGTTTACACATTAAAAACCTATGTCTATAGATCAGGAGGCAGGCTCAGACGGTCTTAGGCCCAGTATGGATTTGACCAGATTGTACAAAGTTGAGAAAGGGTACATTATCACTGGATAGCAGGTATATATAGCATAGTTTAAACATTTAAAATCTCTGTGTTCTCAGTATGGATTAGACAACAATCTAAAAAGTCGAAAAAAGGAAATGTATTTGAAGCATAGACCAGTATACACTTTTGGTGGTATTTTTTAATCTTCATTTATATTTCTGTCTCAGTAAGACAGTCCAGACTCTCCGCAATAGGAAATGAGATGCATACAATTACTGACATAAAGTCTAGTGATTGCAGAAGTCTAGGAATTACTATTCATGGGAAAAACTTCCGTCACAATTCTCAGAGGCGATGCTGACCCTCAATTAATTAGTGTGTTCAGACAGCAAAAACCTTTGTTTGTGAAGAAAGTGTTGCTGTATCGCAGTACCGTTGATCCCATCGCCGTTACTCATATCCATCCAATTTTGATCACAGGGAGAGATGTAAACATGGTGCTCACTGACTATCATGATCTGTCACGTAACTTTGGAGTGCAAAACACAGAAGCCACAGACCGTAGGCGATTCAATTGGATTGGCATGAGAGGGCACATTTAAAAATGTGCGCTGGAATGTCACACATCTGTGAGTAGGAAAACTGTGAAAGCTGATGACAAACCACCACTGCATCTCATTGCGAGTCGACGTCCATAAGAAATGGAAGCCATTGATCATCTGAAGCTAGAACCCGGCCAGCGGGACAGGGCATAGCTACGTCTTAATCATCATCTTCTATCAGTTCACCAAATTTGTAGTGGCAGTCCCAGTGAAGGATTTGACAGCCCAGACTACACAGCGGAGGAGCATGGAGAGGTAAGCATTGCAAATGCTGGGGCCCTGCCCAAGCAAGGGGGGGCACACTCGTGGGCATCGGTACTGGCACTGGGCCCCGCATAGTACGGCGGGTGTGCACTCCCACCATCAGAGACACTTGATTGCACTATGAGGGACTCTGTGCCAGTGCCCGCGCCCAAGAGTCGGCCCACCCACCTGTCCAGGGCAACGACACTTGCACGGTTGCGTGTGCTAGGTGGTGTCCCCAGCCATGGGGGGGAGGAGGCAGCCCAGTTAAGGAGGTTTACAAAATGGCATATGTTGATGTGGGACATTCACCTGCTGCTAAAGGCAAAATTGGTCAAGTCCCAGGAAAAGGAGTACCAAAGAAAGCCATTTTTCTGGCAACCTATGTGTCATCAGGGTAAGGTGTGACAAAATCCTTGGAAACCCATGCATGGTTCATTTTAATGAAGGTTAGATCATCCACATTTTGGGTCGAGAGACGGGTCCTTTTTTCTGTGAGGATTGATCCAGCAGCACTGAAGACTCTTTCCGATAGCACACTTGCAGCTGGGCAAGCGAGCTCCTGTAAGGCATATTGGGCTAATTCAGGCCAGGCATCCAGTTTAGCGGCCCAATAGTCAAATGGGAATGACCTGTGAGGGAGAACATCGATATGGGACGAGAAGTAGTTTGTAACCATAGTTGACAAGTACTGTCTCCTGTCACTTTCAATCGATGCAGTATTACCAGTCGTGTGAGCGGGACTTGAAGAATCAGTCCACAACATGGTCATGAAACCCCTGTCTCCAACGCCACTTCTGATGTGTGCTCCACCAACACCTCTTCCAAGTTGCCCCCGGCCCCTACGGCTCGTGTGCGAACCATCACCGCTGCTGTGTGCTGGGAATGCCTCAACCAACCGGTTTACCAGAGTTGCTTGTTTGTTAGCCAATATTAGGTCAAGGTTCTCCTGTGGCATGATGTTTTGGAATTTGCCTTTATAGCGTGGATCCAGGATGCTGGCCAACCAGTAGTCGTCATCGTTCATCATTTTGGCAATGCGGGGGTCCCTTTTTAGGATCTGCAAGGCATAATCTGACATGTGGGCCAATGATCCCAGTGTCAATGATGCAGTGCGAGTGCTGGGTGGAGGAGCACTTTCTGGCAAATCCACATCCCTCCAGTCACGCACAAAGCCTGTACCAGACCTTGACACACCAACATTTTCTGTTGCCCCACGAGAAGCATCCTCCTCCCCTAAATAATCATCCACATCATCATCCTCCTCCTCCTCTTCTTCCTCCACCTCGTCCAGGAGAGGTCCCTGAGCAGACAATGGCTGACTGTCATCAAGGCTTCCCTCCTCCTCTTCTTCATCATCCTCGGCTGCAGACACCTGCTCCTTAATGTACGTCAAGGTTTGCATGAGCAGACGCATAAGTGGGATGCTCATGCTTAGGATGGCGTCGTCTGTGCTTACCTGCCGTGTGCAGTCCTCAAAACACTGAAAGACTTTACAGAGGTCTTTCAGCTTCGTCCACTGCACACCTGACAACTCCATGTCTGCCCTCAAAGTGCCTGCCTGTGTATCCTCCCACAAATGCATTACAGCCTGCCTCTGTTCGCACAGTCGCTCCACCATGTGCAAGGTGGAGTTCCACCTTGTTGCAACGTCGATAATTAGGCGGTGCTTGGGAAGGTGGAGCAATCGCTGCAGCTTCTGCATACGATTGGAGTGTACGGGCGACCAGCGGATGTGTGAGCACAGTCTTCGAACCTTATGGAGCAGGCCTGTTAACTCAGGATAATTATTGAGGAAGCACTGCACCACAAGGTTCAAGGTGTGAGCCAAGCAAGGTATGTGTCTGAGTTTTGAAAGCGCTATGGCTGCCACAAAATTCCGGCCATTATCACTAACTACCTTGCCTGCCTCAAGATGTAGACTGCCCAGCCATGACTCAGCTTGTCGCTGAAAGTAGTCGGCCAGTACCTCCACGGTGTGTCTGTTGCCCAAACTCATCATCTTCAACACAGCCTGCTGACGCTTTCCACTAGCCGATCGATAGGGGGACACCTCGTGTGTAACACTGGCAGCTGCGGATGGAGTACTCGTGCGACTGCGCTCTGTGGACGAGCTTTCGCTTCTGGAGGAGGAGGAGGGTTGAACGCCTACAGCCACAAATATGAACCTAGCACTCAACTTAAAGGTATTTGTTCGGCGGTTTATTGTAGTACACGAAAAAAGATGTTTTGGTCAATGTGACCTTCTTCAGTTACGTGTGGTATATAGATTGTGTAGAGCTTATAGGGATCTATCAGAAAGGACGATGGTGCTTTGGGCATTGAGGAGAATGATCTCTCTAAGGTAATGAGCTTGTCAGTATATAGGAGAGGGGCACCACATCTGCAGGCAGTTTGCCCCTCTTCTATATACTGACAAGCTCATTACCTTAGAGAGATCATTCTCCTCAATGCCTAAAGCACTGTTAGGCGTCAGATTCCTGGCACGGCACAGCGGGAATCCAGAGCCAGACAACCTGCGGTCTCCCATTCTCCTCCGACCGCTCGGACTCCTGCTCAGCAATCATGGCGAGCCAGGCTTGCTGCACAGACTCGCTCTGACAGCCTGGATGATGCTGCCACCTCTGGTGCAGCAATAGCAGCGCAACCTGCTCTGCAGGGAACTGCTCCTGAGGCTAAGTCCTCATGCCGTGCTACTGGGCATGCCCGCAACTTGACCTCTCACTGGAGAGCAGGGGTCACATGCTCAGGTCCTATGTCGGATCTGATTGGTCCTTCCCAAGCTAATGGAAGGTCCCAGAAGCGCATCGCTATAAAAAGCCCGCATGGCGGCTCGGCGATGCGCTAGTGTAGCATATTATTCTGTGTGTGTATGGTGATGGATGTATGGACTGGTGTCTGACTCATTTGAAACCCCTACCCTCTGATATTACGAGTGGTGACCGAGTGTGAATAGTCAGCTCCAGGGTTGTGGCAAGCTACACGCCACTTGCTCCACACCTACACTAGCGTCCGCCGGCGCCCGGTCCTCGGCGCCGACGCTTGCGGCTTTTCTCTGCCGCTGCGCTGTAGCAACAGCAACTATTGGTGTTCGCGGCTGCGACGCCACACGCAGGTCTCTGTGACGCTAACAGGGCCTGTGACTTTGCTTTAGCGTTTGGGTGACATTAACCCGAGCGCAGTCCTGCACCTATTAGGTGCATCTGCCATTGTTCAGCAGCGGTCTTGTCATCTAACGCACGGTGGACCCCAGGTGGCGAACGCACCTACTATTATTTATATTTGGTGCGTTCCGCCGACCCTAACATTACACTAGCGCCAGGGTCTGGCTGGCAATGGCAGACGTGCAGCAGCTGCAGTGCTACATTCGGCAGCTGGAGAGCAGGTTGGCGGCTATTGAGAGCACCAACTCAGCTGCGAATGCTGCGCTAGCTGCTGCTCAGACAGTCGCTGAGGCTGTCTCACATGCGCCCACACTTTTGCCCTCGCCGACAATGTCTCGCCTACCGCTCCCCGATAAGTTTTCGGGTGATAGTACCTCCTGTAGGGGATTCGTTAGTCAGTGCTCCATTCAGCTGGAGTTGCTGGCTGCACGGTTTCCTACAGAGCGGGCTAAGGTGGGATTTATTGTCTCCCTGTTGTCTGGCCAGGCATTACAGTGGGCCACGCCATTGTGGGAACGTGATGATCTCGTGGTACAGGGAGCTGCTCAGTTCCTCGCGGCTCTGAAGCAAGTCTTCTTGGGACCACGGGTCACACACGAAACGGCTCTCCAACTGTTATCCTTAACACAAGGGTCACTTTCGGTTAGCCATCATGCTGTCCAGTTTTGGACACTGGCTTCCGAGTTAGAGTGGCCGGACAAAGTGTTGGTCCCGGTGTTTTGGAGAGGCCTGGCTGAGCACGTAAAAGATGCTCTAGCTACTAGGGAAATTCCCACAAGTCTGGAGGAGTTGATCGCCGTTTCCACCCGCATTGATCTCCGCTTCACGGACCGCGGGTTGGAACGAGCACAATCCAGACGTAGGGTTAATTTGGCTCCCACCTTTACCGAGCCGCTGATATATCCCGCACAGGAGCTCCCTTCCTCTGAGCCTATGGAGGTGTCTCGCACCGGCACTAAGTCGCGTCCGATGCGAAGCTCTGTGCGCTGTTATCAGTGCCGACAGTTTGGCCACTCGGCTGGCACATGCCCTCAGCGGCCGAAAAGACGACCACGTTCAGTGGCCGTAGGTGGTGGTCAATCCAAGGTGGGACCCTTTTCACCCAAACCGGTGTTCCGGGGTACGTTAGAGAGTGGGTCCTCCACCTGGGAGACAGAGGTCACCCTGGATTCCGGGGCCGAGGGGAACTTTATGTCCTCGACTTTTGCCCAGAGACACGCTATTCCTCTGGTGTTACTCTCCCAACCTCTGACCATTAGGGTGGTAAATGGGGCGCCGTTACCATCTCAGGTGACCCATCAGACAGTCCCACTCAGACTCTCTATTTCACCCTCACATCAGGAGACTCTGTCCCTGCTTATTATGCCCAATGGCATCGATCAGGTGCTCCTCGGAGTTCCCTGGCTTCGTTGCCACTCCCCTCATATTGACTGGGCTTCGGGGAGGATACTGGGCTGGGGCAAGGACTGTGAGGGAAGGTGACTGAGGGGCAGCGTTCAGGTGGCTTCCACTGAAGTGCCTGCAGATCTCTCCGCGCTCCCCAAACCCTACCACCAGTACGCTGACGTCTTCTCTAAGAAGTCTGCGGAGACGCTCCCGCCGCACCGTTCCTATGATTGCCCGATTGATCTCCTGCCAGGCACAGAGCCTCCCCGAGGCTGTGTTTACCCCTTATCACTCCCTGAGACGGAGGCTATGTCCCAATATATCCGGGAGAACCTGGCTAGGGGTTTCATCAGAAAATCGGTGTCGCCGGCTGGTGCAGGGTTCTTCTTCGTACAGAAGAAGAACGGAGAGTTACGCCCCTGCATTGACTACCGGGGTCTCAATGCTATCACGGTTAAAAACAAATACCCTCTACCGTTGATCTCGGAGTTATTTGACAGGTTGCGGGGGGGCCCGGATCTTTACTAAATTAGATCTGCGGGGTGCATACAACTTGATCCGCATTCGCGAAGGAGACGAATGGAAGACAGCTTTTAATACCAGGGATGGCCATTACGAATACCTGGTTATGCCCTTTGGCCTTTGTAATGCGCCAGCTGTCTTCCAAGATTTTGTCAATGACGTCTTCCGCGACATGCTCTCTACCTCGGTGGTGGTCTATCTGGATGACATACTCATCTTTTCGCCAGATTTGACCACCCACCGGAGAGACGTCTGCAGGGTCTTCGACCGTCTGCGGGCGAACTCGCTATTTGCCAAGCTGGAGAAGTGCCAGTTTGAGCAGGAGTCCTTGTCGTTCCTGGGCTATTTCATCTCGGCCCAGGGGCTGGCCATGGATCCTGCCAAACTACAAGCGGTAATGGACTGGCAGGAACCCCATTCCCTCAAAGCGGTGCAGCGCTTTTTGGGGTTCGTGAATTACTACCGCCAGTTCATACCACACTTTTCCACACTGGTGGCTCCTTTGGTTGCTCTCACCAAGAAGGGAGCTAACCCCAATGCTTGGTCAGAACATGTCTCCAAGGCCTTCTCGGCTATAAAATCACATTTTGCTGGCGCTCCCATATGACATCGTCCCGATGTGGATAAGCCGTTTATCCTTGAGGTAGACGCTTCTTACGTCGGTGCAGGAGCAGTCCTTTATCAAAAGGATGCTCAAGGTCGGAAGCATCCCTGCTTCTTCTATTCCAAAACCTTCTCACCGGCGGAGAAGAATTACTCCATCGGCGACAGGGAGCTGCTAGCCATGAAGTTGGCTTTCTCTGAGTGGAGACATCTCCTGGAGGGAGCCCGGTTTCCCTTTCAGGTATATACGGACAATAAAAACCTGGTCTATCTACAGACGGCCCAACGCCTGAATTCCCGTCAGGCCAGGTGGTCGCTCTTCTTTTCCCGATTCCGCTTCACCCTCCACTACCTCTCTGGAGAGAAGAACGTCCGTGCGGATGCTCTCTCACGTTCAGTGGTCTCAGCGAAAGAAGGAGAAGCTGAGCCTCGGTTAATTCTCCCGCCGGAGAGTTTTACGACCGTGGCTCCAGTTGCTCTCGAGTCGGTACCACCGGGCAAGACCTTGGTGCCTCCTCAGCTACAGCCGGAGGTCCTCGCCTGGGCACATGCCTCCAGGGTGGGTGGCCATTTTGGTAATAAACGGACCGCCGAACTCCTGGCAAGGTCATATTGGTGGCCACATATGGCTCAAGATGTCAAGGAATACGTGCAAGCATGTGTTTCGTGTGCTCGGAACAGACCCTCTAGACAGAGGCCGGCGGGGCTGTTGTTTCCCCTGCCAGTGGCGGATAGACCATGGGAGATGGTTGGCATGGATTTCATAGTTGGCCTGCCCAAGTCTGGTGGCAGTACGGTCATCTGGGTGGTCACCGACCATTTTTCCAAAATGGTGCACCTGGTGCCACTCGCACGCCTGCCTTCCGCTCGAGGTCTGGCCACTTTGTTTATTAAGCACGTATTCCATTTGCATGGCATGCCGGACAAAATCGTGAGTGACCGAGGTCCCCAGTTTGCGTCTCGGTTTTAGAGGGAGCTCTGCAGCCTACTCAGCATCGAGCTAAATCTGTCCTCCGCCTACCATCCCGAGACGAATGGCTTGGTCGAGAGAGCCAATCAAACCTTGGTCACCTATCTACGGCATTTTGTCTCTGCCAGGCAGGATGACTGGGCATCCTTGCTACCTTGGGCTGAATTTGCCCTAAACAATGCGGTGACTGATTCCACTGGACAGACGCCCTTCCTCTTAAACTACGGTCAACATCCACGCGTCCCTGTCCCGATGCCAGTGTCCTCCACTGACTCCAGGGTGGCAGACTGGGCAGGGGAGGCCCGGGACATTTGAGATCACACTCAAGATGCTATCCGGGCATCTAAAGAAAGGATGAGGGCGTCCGCCGACACGCATCGGCGGCCCGCGCCAAGCTTCTCCCCTGGCGACATGGTATGGCTCTCTACCCGAAATATTAAACTGCGAGTCGAGTCTCCCAAGTTCACACCGCGATACATTGGACCATTCAAGGTCCTTGAGCGTCTTAGCTCGGTGGTCTACCACCTGGCTCTTCCTCCACATTTGGCCATTTCGGACGTGTTCCATGTGTCCCTCCTCAAACCAGTTCACATGATCCGGTTTCCTGAGTCACCTGCCGGGTCATCAGACTTATCGTCTGACGAGTTTGAGGTTAACGCCATCGTGGGGCGCAGGTTTGTCCGTGGCAAAAAATTTTATTTGGTGGACTGGAAGGGTCATGGTCCCGAGGCTCGGACCTGGGAGCCGGTGGAAAACATTCATGCACCGCTCCTGATCGCGGCCTTTGAGAGCAGTGAGGATCAGAGGGGGGGCCATGTTAGGCGTCGGATTCCTGGCACTGCACAGCGGGAATCCAGAGCCAGACATCCTGCGGTCTCCCATTCTCCTCTGACCGCTCGGACTCCTGCTCAGCAATCACGGCGAGCCAGGCTTGCTGCTCAGACTCGCTCTGCCAGCCTGGATGTTGCTGCCACCTCTGGTGCAGCAATAGCAGCGCAACCTGCTCTGCAGGGAACTGCTCCTGAGGCTAAGTCCTCATGCCGTGCTACTGGGCATGCCCGCAACTTGACCTCTCACTGGAGAGCAGGGGTCACATGCTCAGGTCCTATGTCGGATCTGATTGGTCCTTCCCAAGCTAATGGAAGGTCCCGGAAGCGCATCGCTATAAAAAGCCCGCATGGCGGCTCGGCGATGCGCTAGTGTAGCATATTATTCTGTGTGTGTATGGTGATGGATGTATGGACTGGTGTCTGACTCATTTGAAACCCCTACCCTCTGATATTACGAGTGGTGACCGAGTGTGAATAGTCAGCTCCAGGGTTGTGGCAAGCTACACGCCACTTGCTCCACATCTACACTAGCGTCCGCCGGCGCCCGGTCCTCGGCGCCGACGCTTGCGGCTTTTCTCTGCCGCTGCGCTGTAGCAACAGCAACTATTGGTGTTCGCGGCTGCGACGCCACACGCAGGTCTCTGTGACGCTAACAGGGCCTGTGCCTTTGCTTTAGCGTTTGGGTGACGTTAACCCGAGCGCAGTCCTGCACCTATTAGGTGCATCTGCCATTGTTCAGCAGCGGTCTTGTCATCTACCGCACGGTGGACCCCGGGCGGCGAACGCACCGACTATTATTTATATTTGGTGTGTTCCGCCGACCCTAACAAGCACCATCGTCCTTTCTGATAGATGCCTGTAAGCTCTACACAATCTATATACCACACGTAACTGAAGAAGGTCACATTGACCGAAACGTCATTTTTCATGTACTACAATAAACCGTCTTACAAATACCTTTAAGTTGAGTGCTAGGTTCATATTTGTTGCTTTAACGGTTTGGGTACCTAACCTTAGCACCATCTTGAGTTGTGCTCACGGTGTTCTTTCTGAACGCCTACAGCCAACTGTTTCCTATACCATGGGCTAGGCAGCACTGTCCCACCGCTGCTGTCCCCTGTGGACCTTGCATCCACCACATTAACCCAGTGCGCAGTGATGGACACGGAACGGCCCTGGCCATGCCTACTGGACCATGCATCAGTTGTGAGGTGCACCTTTCCACTCACTGATTGCTTGAGTGCATGGACAATGCGGTCTTTCACATGAAGGTGGAGGGCTGGGTTGGCTTTGCGAGAAAAGAAGTGGCGACTGGGTAGGTCATAGCGTGGTACTGTATAGATCATGAGTTAGCGGAAAGCTGCGCTTTCAACCAAGCGATAAGGCATCATCTCTAACGAGATTAGTTTGGTAATGTGGGCGTTCAAACCCAGTGTACGCGGATGAGAGGATGAGTACATTTTTGTCCTACTCATAGTCTCTGGGAGGGTGAGATGGACTTGAGATCTGCATATGGTGGAACTAGCGGTGGACATGGCGGACTGAGAGAGGGTTGATGATGGTGATGGAGTTGGTGTTCTTTCTGATGGCCTTGATTCAGTCTTTCATTGCAATGACAGTGTGATTCCCTGACTGATTTGCCCTTGCGACGACAACTCAACATTTGCTGCTTGGTGTGTGCTATCCGTTGGCTTACAGTGGGGGAAACAATGTAGTGTTGCTGACTACCTTCTTTGGGAGCAGTTGCACATGTGGTACGTGAGTTTTGGTAGTCCGTCCACGCTTGCAAGTGCATAGTGGTTAAATGTTTTAGCATGCAACTGGTATTCAAATTTCTCAGATTTTTCCCTCGGCTAAAGGTCTTTGCGCACTTCTTACAGATAACCTTTGCCTGATCATTAGGATTTTGCTAAAAAAAGTGCCACACTGCACTCTTCCTACTAGGGAAGAGATTTTGAGGCCTTGCACGCTGTGCTATTTTGACCATCTGGCCAAGCTATCCTGCAACTCTTTTGTTTATTGCAACCTGTGTCACCTTGTACGGTGGTATAGTATGCGGGAAGGGGCACCTGAGTTTCATCAGGGTCAGATTCGGGCTCAGTACACTGCAAGGACAATGTAGTGCTCTGAGTGAATGTACCAGCAGAATCATCTATCAGTGGCTGTGCATCAGTGCACTCCATGTCAGATTCATCTTGGCCTGGGTAATTCACGATTTGACTTGATAACCCAGGCATGGTATGTGAAAACAGCTCCATGGAGTAATCTGTAGTGTGGCCTGCCCCATCCTTCAATTTTGGTTGGGGTGAAGGACACAAGGAAAGTTGTGGTTCATGAGCATGAGCCTCCATTGACGACACAGTGCTTTTATTTTTTAAAATTTCAGAAGAGGAGGCGATAGAGCTGGAGGCTGAGTCAGCAATGTAAGCCAAAACTTGTTCTTGAAGCTCCGGCTTTAAAAGCGGTTTACCTACTCCCAGAAAAGGGAGCCTTCGAGGCCTTGTGGAGGCAGACGATGACGCAGGCTCAACACCTCCTGCATTAGGTGCTATCTTGCTTTTGCCACTACCAGCAGATCCACCACCAACACCATCATTACCAGCTGCCAACCCCCGCCCACTTCCACGGACTCTTCCACCACACTTCCTCATTTTTGGGGAAAATGTCCCCAAAAAACCAACAACTCTATGGTTCTGTAAAACAAGGTACAAGGTGTATATAGTAGTGGGGAGAATTGGAATCTCTCTAGACTTCAGGACACAATTGGATGCTGTCAGGCCCTGTTTATATTACACCACAATGTGACAGTCAGATTCTGGATGGTCTTAGAAAGGTGTATAGAGGACAGGTGAGAATTGGAATCTCTCTAGACTTCAGGACACAGTTGGATTCTGTCAGGCCCTGTTTATATTACACCGCAATGTGACAGTCAGATTCTGGATGGTCTTAGAAAGGTGTGTAGAGGACTGGTGAGAATTGGAATCTCTCTAGACTTCAGGACACAGTTGGATTCTGTCAGGCCCTGTGTATATTACACCGCAATGTGACAGTCAGATTCTGGATGGTGTAAGAAAGGTGTATAGAGGACTGCTGAGAATTGGAATCTCTCTAGACTTCAGGACACAGTTGTATTCTGTCAGGCCCTGTTTATATTACACCGCAATGTGACAGTCAGATTCTGGATGGTCTTAGAAAGGTGTATAGAGGACTGTTGAGAATTGGAATCTCTCTAGACTTCAGGACAGAGTTGGATGCTGTCAGGCCCTGTGTATATTACACCGCAATGTGACAGTCAGATTCTGGATGGTCTTAGAAAGGTGTATAGAGGACTGTTGAGAATTAGAATCTCTCTAGACTTCAGGACACAGTTGGATACTGTCAGGCCCTGTTTATATTACACCGCAATGTGACAGTCAGATTCTGGATGGTCTTAGAAAGGTGTATAGAGGACTGTTGAGAATTGGAATCTCTCTAGACTTCAGGACACAGTTGGATGCTGTCAGGCCCTGTTTATATTACACGCAATGTGACAGTCAGATTCTGGATGGTCTTAGAAAGGTGTATAGAGAACAGGTGAGAATTGGAATCTCTCTAGACTTCAGGACACAGTTGGATGCTGTCAGGCCCTGTTTATATTACACGCAATGTGACAGGCAGATTCTGGATGGTCTTAGAAAGGTGTATAGAGAACAGGTGAGAATTGGAATCTCTCTAGACTTCAGGACACAGTTGGATACTGTCAGGCCCTGTTTATATTACACCGCAATGTGACAGTCAGATTCTGGATGGTCTTAGAAAGGTGTATAGAGGACAGGTGAGAATTGGAATCTCTCTAGACTTCAGGACACAGTTGGATACTGTCAGGCCCTGTTTATATTACACCGCAAAGTGACAGGCAGATTCTGGATGGTGAAAGAAAGGTGTATAGAGGTCTGGTGAGAATTGGAATCTCTCTAGACTTCAGGACACAGTTGCATTCTGTCAGGCCCTGTGTATATTACACCGCAATGTGACAGGCAGAAATTGCCTAGTGTATGACAAACTACAAGGTGTATATAGAATTGGGCAGAATTGGAATCTCCCTAGAGGGTAGGTCTGTAAGAACGGACAAACTCCTCGGCTTTTCCTTACATAGTCACACACGTATATAGCTTCAATTTGGCCGTGATAACAGCCGTTACACGGTACTGAGAGAGGAGCATACACGACACGTACACCGCTGTACGGTGTATGTAAAATTGTCAAGCTCCGTGTTTTTGTATACGGACTGACGCACGCTGTCTCTCTCTAGTTTTGAATGTAATCAAACAGAAAATATACTAAACTGTTTGAAAAATGGACAAAACTATAAGGTGTAAGTCTGTAAGAACAGACAAACTCCTCAACTTTTCCTTACAGAGTCACACACCTATATAGCTTCAATTTGGCCGTGATAACAGCCGTTACACGGTACTGAGAGAGGAGCGTACACGTACACCGCTGTACGGTGTATGTAAAACTGTCAAGCTCCATGTTTTTGTATATGGACTGACGCACGCTGTCTCTCTCTAGTTTTGAATGTAATCAAACAGCAAATATACTAAACTGTTTGAAAAACGGACAAAACTATAAGGTGTAGGTCTGTAAAAATGGACAAACTCCTTGGCTTTTCCTTACAGAGTCACACACCTATATAGCTTCAATTTGGCCGTGATAACAGCCGTTACTTGGTACTGTGTGAGGAGCGTACACCGCTGTACGGTGTGTGAAAAAATGAACGCTCACTACCTCACCAGGACAAAACAATACAATTTGTATTGCTTTTAAAAAAGCAGTTTGAACACCAGTGTGCACACAGCAATGCAGCTAGCTTTAAAAGGCAGGCTAATCACCACCAGCGCTGCTGCACAAAAGCAAAAATCTTCACCTTTCACTGCACAGTAACTACAGTGAAAAGCGCTATCAGCAGAAGCAGTTTTTTTTTTTCTTTTTGCCTCCCTAACGCTCCCCTACAGATTCAGCAGCAGCAGCAGCTCTCCCTATTCTGAGATCAGCATGAGTAGCATGGCGGTCGGCGTGCACGCCCTTTTATACCCCCTGTGACGCCCCACAAAGCAAGCCAATCACTTGCATGCCCTTCTCCAAGATGGTGGTGACCGCTGCCTATGTCATCATGTTGCCCACAGTGTCCGTTCTTCCTGATTGGCTGAAAAAGGGCGCTAAAGCATCTTTTGAAACGTGACTTTGGCGCTTAAATCGCCGACCTCGTGGCCGACCTCACGCTAAGGTCGGGTTTCGTTTCATGAAACCTGACTTTGGAGAAAGTCGGCGACTTTTGAATTTGTTCGACCCGTTTCGCTCAACTTTACTTGCCATAATTCTGTCTCTGAGCTCCTTGGCCAGTTCCTTTGACCTCATGATTCTCATTTGGTCTGACATGCACTGTGAGCTGTGAGGTCTTATATAGACAGGTCTTTGCCTTTCCAAATCAAGTCCTATCTGTTTAATTAAACACAGCTGGACTCCAATGAAGGAGTAGAATCATCTCAAGGAGGATCACAAGGAAATGGACAGCATGTGACTTAAATATGAGTGTCTGAGCAAAGGGTCTGAATACTTATGACCATGTACTGTAATATTTCATTTTTTTTTCTTTTTTCATAAATTTGCAACAAATTCTACATTTCTGTTTTTTTCAGACAAGATGCGGTGTTGAGGGTACATTAATGAGAAAAAATGAACTTTTTTGAATTTACCAAATGGCTGCAATGAAACAAAGAATGAATAATTTAAAGGGGTCTGAATACTTTCTGCATCCACTGTATATCAGGAAACTTACAGGGTAAACAGTCTATGGCCTGGCTGTGGTGCACGGATTATTCACTGGTCTGGCTTGCAGATTAAATAGATCTCAATAGTCCAAAAGAGGATGTTCTCCAGCACCAAAAGGAAATAAGTTAAAATTAGCCTATAATCATCTAGGGAAAAAAATGCCAGAATGTGCACATATTAAAAACCCTATAATGCATATTCATTTTGGGTATGCAAAAAAAAAAACCTTAAATGTAGCTGAAAGTTTGGTGAGGGGTACTTCCTTAAACCCTGAAGGCCTGAATAATTTTTTCTTTTGGTACTTCATGTTTTTTCTCCTCTTATTCCAAGAGCCATAACTTTCTTAATTTTTCATTGACATAGCCTTATGAGTAGTGTTGAGCGATACCGTTCGATACCCAAAAATATCGTATCGGATGGTATCGCCCGATACGAAAAAAATATCGGGTATCGCCGATTCCGATACCGGAAGTCCCATTCAAGTCAATGGGACTTCCGGTATCGGAATTTAAAAAAGCCCTTTATTTCCTTGTTGGCTAATTCTACATAATTGAAAACAAATAAGAATCATGTAGAATGTATTGTGGGAGGTGGAGGAGACATTAAAGGCATAGTGGTTTATTCAAATCACATGGCATAGCATTAATTCCAATTTTTTTTTTCAAGACGTTCGGAGTTAAAAAGATATTGACTATGTTAACTTTTTTATATTTAGTCAGATATGTATGTTTCACAACTTCCATGCTCTTCACCTTCTTTTGTACTTCTCCCACACTTTCTCCTTCATGATCTGCAGCAGTAGCATTTTTTTCATGAACTTTTTCTTCACCTTATTCATCTTCTTCTTCTTCACCTTCTTCCCATTAATTTTTTTTTCCATTCTTCATATTCTTCTTATTCAGCTATTATTAATTTTCATATGCTATTTCTTCATCTTCTTCCTATTCTTCTTTTTCTTCATTTTCTTATGGTGACAGGCATTCCTGTAGTACTTATCTATAAAAGTTATAAGATTACACCTTACGTTCTGCCTGTCACAAAAGATTTACAACAGGATTTGTCCGCGTTCAGTTTGGCCTGCAGCAGCAGGCATTTTCCAGGGGCACCACGAGGAGGAACGGACTCACCCCCATTTACTGCTTAGTCTTCTGCTTATAATTTTGATTTCTTCTATGCTGATTTTTAGTCTTATGCTTAATGTTCTTCTGCTTTCTGTTCTTCTGCTTTTGCTTCTTCTGCTTCTTGTTCTTCTGTCTTTTGTTCTGTATCTTGGTGGTTGTCTTCATGTTCTTTGTCCTCTTGGTCTTATTATTTAGGGTCATATTTCTGGTCTTCTTTGGTGTGGTCTTCAGGGTCGTCGTCATCAGGGTCGTCGTCATGGAGATCAATAAGGATTACCAAAGACAATTTCAAAAAGCTTGATCTTGGAAATGTAGCAGAAGGTACAAGAAGGCTGAGAAACTGGCGAGAACCAGCTGACAGTACTGGAACCCGTAGTGGCAGCAGAAGGAACAAGAGCCAATGGAACTACTGAGGAACAGCTGACGGTGCTGGACCCCGGTTCCTATGCAGAAGGTACCTGTGCTAAAAAGCACTACCAAGGACCAGCTGATGTTGCTGGACCTCAGATACCGAGATGGAGGCAACTAGGACAAAGGCTCTGGCGAGAACCAGCAGACAGTGCTGGCACCCGGATGGGTAGCAGAAGGAACAAGAGCCAATGGTACTACCGAGGACCAACTGACGGTGATGAACCACGGTTACTAAGCAGAAGGTACCTGTGCTAAAAAGCACTACCAAGGACCAGCTGACGGTGCTGGACCTCAGATACCGAGATGGAGGCACCTAGGCCAAAGGCTCTGGCGAGAACCAGCTGACAGTGCTGGCACCCGGATGGGTAGCAGAAGGAACAAGAGCCAATGGCACTACCGAGGAACAGCTGACGTTGCTGGACCACGGTTACTAAGCAGAAGGTACCTGTGCTAAAAAGCACTACCAAGGACCAGCTGACGGTGCTGGACCTCGGATACCGAGATGGAGGCACCTAGGCCAAAGGCTCTGGCGAGAACCAGCTGACAGTGCTGGAACCCAGGTGGGTAGCAGAAGGTATCCATCCAAAGCAAAGTATCCATGCCGCAAGCCGGCCGCAGTTACCGAAACCCACCGTCCTACAGGGGGTCCATGTCCCATTGGCACTACGGATCCAGCCTTCAGTGTCAGATTCCGCAGTCCACATAGGAGTCACATAAACTGCAGGCACCGTAGAGTCGGCTAACCCGGCCGCAAGACGACAGGACAACGGATTGGTGGCAAAGTGACCTTGACACTACCCGGAAACAGCTGGCGTGCTGAAAACAGGCTGGGCAACAGGGAGTACCCGTGCCAAAGACACTGCCGAGAACCAGCTGACGGTGCTGGAACCCAGATGGGTAGCAAAAGCTACAAGAGCCAATGGCACTACCGAGGAACAGCTGATGTTGCTGGACCACGGTTACTAGGCAGGAGGTACCTGTGCTAGAAAGCACTACCAAGGACCAGCTGACGGTGCTGGACCTTCGGATACCGAGATTGAGGCACCTAGGCCAAAGGCTCTGGCGAGAACCAGCTGACAGTGCTGGAACCCGGGTGGGTAGCAGAAGGAACAAGAGCCAATGGTGGCTTGCAGTGGGAAGGTGAACAGCGCAGGAGACAGTGGCGGACACACATTGGGTGATCTGCTCACGTAACAGAACATCAGGAACACAGGAACAAGTGTGGAATGCGTGGACGGCAACTGTGAGCAGGAACTGGCGGTGTTGGAGGTCAGGGGAAATACTAGAGACAGAGTGGAGACAGAGGCCAAATCAGAGAATGTTTAAATCTGAAGTAGTTACAATTTGGAGGCAGCAGCAGTTTGCCCTCCACACAGCAGGGGATCAGCTGACGTTACCGAACCCCACTTTCACATGAACGAGTGTTTTTTTCTGTGTGGACAACACTTCCGAGCACCAACTGGCGTTGTTGGAGCCCAGGGACAATCAGAGTGCAGGCCGAGGCCTACTAGGAGCCAGGTGTAAATCGGAGGTATTTTGACTTTGGAGGGAGCAGGAAACTTTGCCCTCCACACAGCAGGGGATCAGCTGACGTTACCGAACCCCACTTTCACATGAACAAGTGTTTTTTTCTGTGTGGACAGCACTTCCGAGCACCAACTGGCGTTGTTGGAGCCCAGGGACAATCAGGGTGCAGGCCGAGGCCTACTTGGTGGCAGTTTTAGATTGTTTGTAGGCTACAACAGACTGTCAACGTGCTCCAATTAGGCATCTGTCTCCACTCTGATTCCAGGATTTCACGTGACCACCAACACCGCCAGTTTATGCGTACAGCAGCCGTCTGCCCAATCCACACGTGTTCCTGTGTCACTGGGGTTCTGTAATGTCAGCAGATCCCCTGATGTGTGTCTGCCACTGTCTCCTGCTCTGTCCACATTCCCACCGCTTGTAGTGGGAAGGTGGATAGCGCAGGAGACAGTGCCGGACACACATTGGGGGATCTGCTCACGTAACATAACACCAGGAACACAGGAACAAGTATGGAATGCGCGGACGGCAACTGTGAGCAGGAACTGGCGGTGCTGTAGGTCAGGGGAAATACTAGAGACAGAGTGGAGACAGAGGCCAAATCAGAGAATGTTTAAATCTGAAGTAGTTACAATTTGGAGGCAGCAGCACTTTGCCCTCCACACAGCAGGGGATCAGCTGACGTTACCGACCCCCACTTTTACATGAACGAGTGTTTTTTTCTGTGCGGACAGCACTTCTGAGCACCAACTGGCGGTGTCGGAGCCCAGGGAAAATCAGGTAGTAGGCCGAGGCCTACTTGGAGCCAGGTGTAAAGTTGAGGTTGTTTGACTGTGGAGGGAGCAGGACACTTTGCAATACACACAGCAGGGGATCAGCTGACGTTACCGAACCACACTAACACATGAGCGAGTGTTTTGTCTGTGTGGACAGCACTTCTGAGCACCAACTGGCGGTGTCGGAGCCCAGGGAAAATCAGGTAGTAGGCCGAGGCCTACTTGGAGCCAGGTGTAAATCTGAGGTTGTTTGACTGTGGAGGGAGCAGGACACTTTGCCATACACACAGCACGGGATCAGCTGACGTTACCGAACCCCACTTACACATGAGCGAGTGTTTTGTCTGTGCGGACAGCACTTCTGAGCACCAACTGGCGGTGTCGGAGCCCAGGGAAAATCAGGTAGTAGGCCGAGGCCTACTTGGTGGCAGTTTTCGATTGTTTCTAGACTACTACTAACTGTCAACGTACTCCAATTAGGCCTCTGTCTTCACTCTGTTTCGAGTATTTCCTCTGGCTTCCAACCACGCCAGTTGCTGCTCTGAATTGCCGTCTGCACAACCCACACTTGTTCCTGTGTTACTGGGGTTCTGTAACAGCAGCTTCTCCCTAGAGGTGAGTCAGGCAATGTCTCCTGCTCTGTCCACTTTTCCACTACAAGTAGTGGAAATGTAGACAAAGCAGGAGACATTGCCGGACTCACCTCTGGAGATGAGCAGATGTTACAGGACCCAGGTAACACAGGAACAAGTGTGGATTGTGCAGACGGCACTTGAGAGCAGAAACAGGCGGTGTTGTAGGCCGGAGGAAATACTCAAAACAGAGTGGAGACAGAGGGCAAATCAGAGAACATATTAAATCAGAGGTAGTCAGAAGTTGTAGGCAGCAGGAGAGTTTTCCGTACACACAGCAGGGGATCAGCTGACGTTACCGAACACCACTTACACATGAGCGAGTGCTTTGTCTGTGCGGACAGCACTTCTGAGCTCCAACTGGCGGTGTTGGAGCCCAGGGAAAATCAGGTAGTAGGCCGAGGCCTACTTGGAGCCAGGTGTAAATCTGAGGTTGTTTGACAGTGGAGGGAGCAGGACACTTTGCCCTCCACACAGCAGGGGATCAGCTGACGTTACCGAACCCCACTTACACATGAGCGAGTGTTTTGTCTGTGTGGACAGCACTTCTGAGCAACAACGGGAGTTGCTGTAGCCCAGGAAATAAAGTTCAGGTCATAGAAACATGAACACAACAGGAGACCTGGATACTGTTGCCAGCCAATTATTTATTCTGGAAGAGGACTGGCAAATTCAGGTGAGATCCAGGCCTGGTTCATCTTCAGAAAAGTAAGCAACATTATCGGTGGATAGTCGCGTGCGACGGTCTGTTACCACACCACCTGCAGCACTAAAGACACGTTCCAATAATACACTGGCAGCAGGGCAAGCCAGCACCTCCAAAGCATACTGGCTAAGCTCTGGACACGTATCCAGCTTAGAGACCCAATACTTGAACGGGGAAGAGCCGTCTGGGAGTACACTAACAGGGCAAGACAAGTAGTCTGTCATCATCTGACGGAAACGTTGCCTCCTGCTGACTGGAGCCGTCTGTGATGGTGTAGCCGTTTGTGGCGGTCCCACAAAACTTTTCCACATTTGGGCCATACTGGCCTTGCCTTGTCCTGCGGCACTGCCTCTGCTACCTCTTTGTGCAGAGCTTCCTCCACTGCCTCTACCCACATGGCTGCTTTGAAAAGCACTACCAGCAACACTTGCAGGGGAATGGAGAACATGATGGCCTGCACAAGTGTTTCTTGGTACTTCCGCATTTCTCGCTCCCGGTTCAACTGTGGTATGAGACTTTGTAAGTTGTCCCGGTAGTGAGGATCTAGGAGGGTGTACACCCAATAATCAGCCGTGTGGAGAATGTTGGCGATGCGGCGGTCATTTAACAAGCACTGCAGCATGAAATCAACCATGTGCTGCAGACTGCCAACTGGACCGGAAACGCTGTCCCCAGCTTGAGGCAGCATCTCAGCCTGCTCAGCATCACCCCACCCTCGCTGTACACACTGACTTCTAGAGCCTTGTGTACTTCCCTCCTCTGGAGAGATGTGTTCCTCCTCCTCCATTGACTCCTCGTCATCCTCCTCACTAAGTGTCCCCTGCCTGGGCCTTTGTGTGGAGGCACGTTGCGCAGACTTGCCAGAAGCAGATGGCATTTCTGACTCCTCATCCTCGACCTCTTCAAAAACCTCCTCACTTAGTGCTTGTAAGGTTTTTTGAAGCAGACAGATAAGGGGGACAGTCATGCTGACTAGTGCATCATCTGCACTGGCCATCCGCGTGGAGTCATCGAAGGCACGCAAAACTTGGCAGATGTCCCTCATAGTGGCCCACTCAGTGGTGGTGAAGTGTGTCCGGCGCACAGTGCGACTTGTTTGCGCCTGATGAAGCTGGTATTCCATTACTGCTGCCTGCTGCTCACACAACCGCTCCAACATAGGTAACGTTGAATTCCACCTGGTGGGGAGGTCACATATGATGCGATGTTCTGGCAGGCAGAATCGGCGTTGCAGAGATGCAATGCGCGATCTTGCCATGCTGGAACGCCGCAAGTGAGCACACTCTAGGCGAACCTTGTGCAGCAGTGCATCAAGATCCGGATAGTCCCTCAGAAAGCTCTGCACGACCAAATTGAGCACGTGTGCCAGACATGGTATGTGAGTGAGGTTGCCTAGGCCCAGAGCTGCCACTAGATTTCGGCCAATGTCACTCACTACCAAACCTGGCTGGAGATTCGCTGGCACAAACCACACATCGCTCTCCTGCTTGATGGCATTCCAGAGCTCCTGTGCTGTGTGGCACCGATTCCCCAAAGAAATTAATTTTAAGGACGGCCTGTTGACGTTTGGCCACACCTGTGCTCATATCTGGCCTAACAGGCTCGTGCAGTGCTGATTCCGTGGAACTAGAGTAGGAGGAGGACTCAATATGTACAGACTGCATTCCTGCAATCCTTGGAGTTGGCAGAATACGTACAGAGCCACTCTCCAGATCTGTACCCGGCTCCACAACATTGACCCAATGGGCAGTGAGGGAAAGGTATCATCCCTGTCCATGGCTACTGGTCCACGCATCGGTGGTCAGGTGGACCTTGCTACTGACGGCGTTTAGTAGCGCATTTTAAATTTTTCCCTCCACATGCTTTTGCAGGGCAGGGACGGCTTGCCTGCTGAAATAAAAGCGGCTGGGCACATTGTATTGTGGAACTGCCAATGACATCAAGTTCCGGAAGGTGTCAGTCTCCACCAGCCTGAATGACAGCATCTCAAGGGCCAGTAGTTTGGCAATGCCGGCATTCAGAGCCAGTGCTCGGGGATGGTTTGCCGAGTATGGCCACTTTTTCTCCCATGCCTGTGCTACCGATTGCTGGTGAGTGGCCTGGGAGTGTGCTGATGACTGAGAACATGGTTCAGTGGGTGGAATTTACTGGGTCTCTGGACAACAGTGGCAGAGGTTCTTCCATGGCGTTCCGGTGAGGAAGCCGAACCAGCTGTGTTTGAGCTGGAGGAAGAGGCCCCAACACGAGCTGAAGAGGTGGTAGGTGCTGCTGAAGGTTGGCCTACATCTTCAGTGTGTCTGTGTAACTCCACCTCATGCTTGGTATGCACATGTTTCCACATATTTGTGGTATTGAGGTTGCTCACATTTTTCCCTTGTTTAACTTTCTGATGACACAGCTTGCATTTGACAAAGCAAATGTCATCTGCAACTGTGTCAAAAAAGACCACGCACTGCAAGTCCTGGGAGCGCCCGTTTTCTGTTTTGGAAGAGGATTGCTCCTCACGGGTGCCAAAGTGGAGGCTACAGGCAACCAAGTCTGCCCCCGCCCTCTCCCTCCTCTTTTGGCCATTTGGGGAATCTTTTCCTCAGAGCTGCTCCCACCACCTTCCTGTGGCTGACGCCATGATGGGTCAAGGACCTCATCATCTCCACTCCCCTCTTCAAGCACCGGCTGGTCCTGGGTTGTCTCGCCAGCACCGTACGCACCAGAAATTGGCAACTGAGTCTCATCATCATCAGATGAGCACTGAGGTTGTGCTGACAATAGGCACTGGCCCACCCGCCTCTTCAGATTCAGAGGGACAAAGCAGTTGCGCATCACTGCATACTCCCTCTTCTTCACGCTCTAGAATGCTGCTTGGCTGGCCACCTCTTTCCAAGCCAACAGATTCTGAGAACAGAAGTAAAGATTGAGATGGCTCCTGTCCAGGGCTCTCAGACTGCCTGGGCAATTTGGCAGGTGGTGAAGAGACAGATGGTTGCTCTTCAGTGCTCTGGCCCTGGGAGGATGCGGAAGTCATTGAAGTGGATGCGTTAGCTGCCATCCATCCGACAACGGCTTCAATTTGTTCATCACGCAGCAGTGGGGTACGGCGAGGTCCTACAAAGCTGCGCATGAAGGACTGTTGCCTGGTAAAAGTGGGGGATGCCGGGTCACTGGTGGCCGCAGCAGACACCGAATCCCCACGTCCTCTCCCTGCTGAATCCTCCCGTCCTCTCCCCGCTGAAACTCGTCAGCCACGACCATGTGCCTTACTCCCTGCCTTCTTCATCTTGGTAGACTGATAAAGATAGGCAGAAAAGTAAAAAAGGGGGGGCTTAGTGTTCTTATTCCTGAACACCTGCTAACCAGTATAAGAAACACTAGTTTGGCTAAGAGTGTGTGTACTACACTTTAATATGATCCAATGTGGCCTACACAACTGTAAAGTGGAGTGTTTGGTGAACTTTATTTCCTTTTTTTTTTGGGGGGGGGGAAGAAAAGGATGTGACCAAAGTTTGAAAGCTATAGTATCACAAACTTTTTGGAGCGATTACAATGCAGGAAGCTAACCTACAATGCAATTGATGAGGATCCAAAAAATAGGGTGATACTAGTTTGGCTGGCCCTGAAGGGCACAAGCCAGCAAAAAGGCTCCTCTATCTAATCCTATATAGTGTTTGCAACCAACCAATGACAATGGATGCGGATGGAAGCACACTAATATAGGAGCAAAAATCTGGCTAAATTTGCTGCAAAAAAAGGACTATGTATGAGGCAGTGACGCACGCTGAGCGGACTACAACCAGCGGTGGCTGTAGAACACACTGCAACGTGAGCTGCACTCACACACAGAGAGACCTATCAGACAGCCAAAAACAGTGCAGAGAAATGGGCTATAGCACTGAAAGGCTGCTGAAAGGCTCCGCTGTCCACTCCTTTAGGGTATGTGCACACGCTGCGGAATCCGCTGCGTTTCCGCAGCGGTTTTGGCCGCTGCAGACCCGCAGCAGTTTTAGCTGCGGTGTACAGTACCATTCAAATGAATGGTACAAAAAAAACGCTGTGTAGACGTTGCGGAAAAATCCGCGTGGATTTGCTGCGGTTTTGAAACCGCAGAAAGAATTGACATGTCAATTCTTTCTGCGGAATCCGCAGCGGGTTCCTATTTCCACCATTGTGGAGATGGTGAATCCGCAGGACCAAACCGCAGGCAAAACCGCAGATAATCCGCAGGTCTTTTGACCTGCGGATTATCTGCGGTTTTTGCAAAATCCATGCGGATTAATCTGCAGCGGATTCCGCAGCGTCTGCACACACCCTCAGTGTTTGCAACCAACGTATATGGATACGTATGGAAGCACACTATACAGGAGAAAAAAAAAGCAGCAATAAAAGAAAAATGTGTATGAGACAGAGACACACGCTGGGCGGCCTACAAGCAGATGTGCCTGCAGGACACACTACACAGTGTGGGTCTGCACTCACACAGCCCTTGCAGACAGCTATTAAAACAGCGCTGCTGGGCTACAAAAATGCTACAGTGGTGGATTATGTAGCCTGGGTAGAGCAATAGATATGTTTGATGATCGCTATTTCTAACTGTCCCTCACAGTCTTCAACAGCAGCCTGTCCCTAACTGAATTCACAGCAGAGTGACCAGAAATGGCGGCTGCAGCGGTTTTTATAGTGCATCATGACATCATTTCAGCAGCCAATCACAGCCATGCCAGTAGTTAACATGCCTACATGCCTAACAGGATGTGCCCACACTTCTGAGGATCCCCATTGGCTGAATCAAATCGAGCGGGCTCCTAGCATTATGGGAACTTCCGATTCCGGTATTCGATATGAAAAAGTATCGGAACTAAGTATCGGAATTCCGATACAGCTAATATCGGCCGATACCCGATACTTGCGGTATCAGAATGCTCAACACTACGTATGAGCACTTGTTTTTTGGAGGACGAGTTGTATTTTTGAATGATAATATAACTTTTATCATGATGTAATATACTGGAAAGCAGGAAAGAAATTCAGGGAGACGGCATATGATGTACATAGTTACGTATCTTTTGGACTGCAAGACACATCAGAGCAGAGGACGCACCCAGGCAGAGACGAAAGAAAAAAACTTCATGGAAATTAAGCTCGCATGATCATATAATAATAGGAATTGGGTGAGGTAAGACTTGGGCCATGTGCACACGTTGAGTATCTGCAGCAGATTCCATCACACCAAACATCAGAGTCCTGGCAGGAAAAACGATGCATAAAATACCTGTGTTTTTTTTATGTGTTTTCAGATGGTTCAAATCTGGAAGAGAAAAGAAAGCTGTGTGTGCATGATACCCCAGACATAGCTATAATCATCCACACTGGGTCTAGTGCCACTTTGCCACAGCTACTCCAGGGTTTTTTGTTTTTTTTGGAAAGGCTTCAGATGTGTCATCACGATGACTATAGTGCATGTGATCTATCACTGGGCTCAGTGTTCACAAGCGGTCTACCGTGACATGATTGTTGATGCTAGTGATTGGCAAAAGTGGTGATGTGTGCTGTGGAATACAGCGAAGAGTGAGTATTGTGCTTGGAATTTTCTATTTCTGCAAGTCTATTGGCAAATCAAATTTAATGTTGGACAACCTGGGTGGGGAGAGTCATGACAAAGTACAGCAAAATTCGCCGAACATTGTATTGTATATGGCTATTTTTCCTTGACCGAGAAGCTGTGGTAGGGCTGATAGTGTTATATATGGGATGGTGGAGTGGTGTGTGACAGGTGCTTTTTTTCCCAGTCTGGTCCTGTTTGATAGACTTTGTCAAGGTCTAAGACCCCTTTCACATTACCTCCTTGCCCACGTTCAGTGGTCCCGTCGGGGCTGGTGTCCGAACCCCCAGCAAAACGCAATTCGGGCGTATGCGCTGAAGAGCCATTGACTATAGTTGTGCCAACACACTCAACATGCACTCTGTTCTGCATCATTTTCGAGCATATAAGCCTACTGGAGGTGGACACACACCAGAGAGGGAAAGCCAATGACTGAGAGCAGATATTAATAGCCTAGAAAGGGACCATGGTTATTGCCCCCTGGCTAAAAACATCTGCCCCCAGCTACCCCTGAAAAGGCGCATCTGTAAGAAGCACCAATTCCGGCACTTAGCCTCTCTCTTCCCACTGCCCTGTAGCGGGTGGCATATGGGGTAATAAGGGATTAATGTCACCTTTGTATTGTAAGGTGACTGCTATGAATGGGAAACTGAGGAGGAAAAAAAGACAACAAGCTAAGTCTCAGAAAACCAGAGAAGTTGGTAACTATGCAGATTGCAGATCCCTAATCTTAACCGCACAACTAGCAGCAGTCGTGGAGCGTTCCTACATTGGTGCTAGACGCCTCGTCACAACCGGAGAACTACATAAGCCTAAAGCAGGAAAAGAGGAAAACTGCCCCAGAGCAGACCCCAAAGGAAAGACAGCCCCCCACATGTATTGACGATGAAACAAGATGAAAATACAAACAAAGGCAGGAAAATAGGCTGAGCAAACGATGGGGCCCGGCTAACTAAAAAGGACAGAAAAGGAAAGATACTGTCTGCAATCTGCCAAAAAAACTTACAAAAATATTGTCCAACACTTCTGATAGCAAAATTAACCCTGAAGTCACTAGACTTCTAAACCTATATCAGCACTCTGAAATATTCTGAGACAGAGCAAAAAAGAGGCAAATCTAATAAGGGACAAAAAGCAGATTGGCAAATACTGATTAATAGGAGTGGAATTTCAGCATAGCCCCAGCAGGGGCAGGCTGAAAACACAAAAAACTGAATTGACCAACAAGCGCAAGTGTGAACAATAGCAAAAAGCAAACTTAACTTGAGAAGACTGGAAGAGAGCTGAAGTCCAGGACCTGAGAAGCAGACTGAATCACCAGCACCCGGATAGGGCGTCAGCTGTCTTATATCCAGTCTGATACTCCAGAGGTCCAATCGTTATCTTCCTCATCAGGTGGCAGATCACTACCACTTAAACCAAACGCACTACCTCCTGTCAGCACCAGAGGGAGAACGGAAGGGGAACTCTCAACTGGTGGAGCAGAAAATGAGTTCATGACAGTACCCCCCCCTTGAGGAGGGGTCACCGAACCCTCATCCATGCCACCTGGCCGATCAGGATGGGCCCGGTGAAAAGCACGAACCAATTTATTGGCATGAATATCAGATGCAGAGACCCAAGAATTATCCTCCTGGCCATAACCCTTCCATTTGACCAAATACTGGAGTCTCTGTCTAACTAAACGAGAATCCAATATTTTCTCTACCTCATATTCCACATTGCCTTTAACCAATACAGGATCAGGAGGTGCAGCCACAGGAACTACTGGCTCAACAAACCTCTTCAACAGTGACTTGTGAAATACGTTATGGATTTTGAACGTAACTGAAAGAGCCAATCGAAAAGAAACAGGGTTAAGAATCTCCAAAATCTTATAAGGTCCAATAAATCTTGGCTTAAATTTTGGAGATGCAACCTTCATAGGAATATTCTTAGATGACTGCCAAACCATATCACCCACTTTAAACCGGGGACCAATGGTCCTACGCCAGATGGAAAAACGCTGGGCCTTTTCCTGAGAGAGTGACAACTTATCCACCACTTGGTCCCATATCTGCTGCATTCTCACAACCACAGTGTCCACACCTGGGCAGGACGAAGATTCCACTTGCCCTGAAGAGAACCGAGGATGAAACCCAAAATTACAGAAAAAGGGTGACATCAGAGTACTCTCATGGTGTTTTTGCTCCATTTTTTTGGTGTTGTATATTTGGTAGGCGCTCCATAGGGTATTTACCCAAAATTGTCCTGGTTGGGATGATTATAATGTTGCTGTAGATCATGAACTCTGTGCTCGAGATTGTGTTTCTCATATTTCACTACAGTCACTGTGTGAACGTGGCCTTTATAGTTCCAGAAAAGTGGATGGGAGTTAAAGAAATCTCCTGCCGATTGTGCTATTTTGTACGTTGTGTAAACTGACTTGCGGTGCGTGATTCATGTCGCAACGAGTAAATTTCTCTTGTGAATACCTTGAGTTTTTTGTGCAGATTTTTCCCATAGACTTACATTATATGCAGAAAATCCCTTGGTAAAAAACACACATCAGGTTTCAGTGTGTTTCTCTGGTGGAAACAAAATTAAAAACACATGATACACCAAGAAGAGGCAAAAATGTGATAGAATCAAACTAAAAAAAAATGAAAAAACGCAAGTAATTTTATTAGCATTCGGCTAAGTGCGGGAGCCAGATTAACCCCATATTCCCATATGTGCAGATTGATTGCGTTTTTTCTAGTGACAGGTTCCTTTTATTCACTGAAAATGTCGTCTTATCGTGCAAAAAACAAGCTATTACACAGCTCTATCAGCAGAAAAATAAAAAAGTTATAGCTCTCAGAATAAAGCGATGCTAAAATATTTTTTTTTCTATAAAATAGTTTTATTGTGTAAAAGCGCCAAAACATAAAAAACTATATAAATTGGGTATCGCTGTAATTGTACTGACCCAAAGAATAAAGCTGCCTTACCAATTTTATCACACATGGAACAATATAGGAATAAAAATCAATTCCGGAATTGCTGTTGTTTGTTCATTCTATCTCCCATAAATCGGAATAGAAAGTGATAAAAAAATGTCATGTGCACGAAAATGGTACCAATAAAAACATCAGCTCGTCCAGCAAAAAAAAAGCCATAGCAGGACTCTGTTGGCCAAAATATGGAAAAATTACAGCTCTCAAAATATGGTAATGCAAAAACTAGTTTCGCAATAAAAAGCGTCCTTTAGTGTGTGACAGCTGCCAAACATAAAAACCCGATATCAGTCTGATATGCTGTAATTGCACAGAGCTGAACAATAAAGTTGTCATATCACTTATACTACACGAGGAATGGCAAAAAAAATAAGTGTAACCAGTTCTTCACATGATGTTGATTTTTTCATTCTGACTCCAAAAGATCGCAATAAGGCTCGGCGCACATTTATCCTGCGCTCTGCGCTGAGCGCTTACACTGGGGTTTCCGTATAAATCTCTGAAATATGTGATTCAGACAGAACCCTAGGTGGAAGATTCCCTATAAATGAGACAGATGGAGGCACTGTGGATGCCATAGGACCAGTGACTCGGCGGTGTCCGTTTTTTTAGGCTTGCATAAAAGTGCTGAAAAGAGGACAGATGGAGTCCAGAGTAACTCTGCTGCCTCATTATAGTAAATGGATCCATTGGGAGTTTCATCTGTCATGTCACTCAGAGATTTAGATAGAAACCCGGCTGAAAGTGCTCAGCGTAGAGCACGGGATAAATGTGATCATAAATGTCATGTAAAATGTTGCCAACAAAAACCTCAACTCAATCCACAAAAAAGCAAGCCCTGACTCAGGTCTGTCATCTATTAATGGAAATATAAGGGCTTCCATGTTACTGGTAGCACAAAGGCTCTGGAAAAGCGAAATGGCTCCTCGGCCCCCCAAAAAATTCACCAAATTCTCAACTCCCAAATCCAAATGCCCCCTCCCTTCTGAGCCACAGTGTGCCTAAACCACATTTAGTGCCCGCATGTTTGGCATTTTTGTAGTGATGAGAGCCTGCCTAAGTTTCAGGTGCTTGCCTCTAGAAGCATGAGCTGGGCATAATGTACTGGTGACTACAGAGCACTGGTCACTACAGCGTACTGGTCACTACAATGCCAGTTTGCAATTTTCATTCAGCAACATCCACTGCTGCTTGTTTCTGGAAAACACCCATGGACTAAAAATCGTCAGTACATCTGAATAATTATTCTAATTTACTGAGATAATGACTTTTGGGTTTTCATTGGCTGTAAGCCATAATCATCAACATTAACAGAAATAAACATTTGAAATAGATAACTCTGTAATGACTCTGTATAATATAAGAGTTTCACATTTTGTATTGAAGAACTGAAATACATTAACTTTTTGATGATATTCTAATTTTGTGAGAAGCAACTGCAACTAGGCTTTTGCAGAACTTGTGAATGATTTGTATCCAACTGAATTGAATTGTGGAGGAATATTTGACAAATCTTGAGAATTCGAATATGAAAAGATTTTCTGATGCCTAATTGAAAGCTTTTTAATATGAGCAGTCCAACACCCTATGCAGGCAGCGGAATTAGCACTCAAAGGAGTCTCCATGAAAGTATTTACACTGCTTTATATTGAAAAATGCATTGTGTAGTAAAATACGGTCATATAAAATCAGAAAGTATGGATTGTTATCAATAATCTATCAGATCAATAGTGCAAACAGAACACAGCATACATGATTATATATTGATCCAATTTAAAATCTCACAAACCGAAATGGAATTGCAAATCAATAGATTACATACTGTTATAGAGATTACACAGTGGAAGAGAAAAAAAGCTCATATTATTGATCTGCGTAAAGTATCACTCTAGCATTCTTTTTATTCTTTTCGATTTTAGCCATAGGTGATGCACAGTACAGACATTAAAAGACTTACTGATCGCTGCTTCCTTCTTCTAGTGCCATACCGGTCCAGTTCTACGCAATGTTAATACAGCTTTGACTAGCCGGAACACATATCAAAGCGTTAGTTGCTTTCTCAATGTAAGGCCGGGGTCACACAACCATTTTACTTTCATCTGAGAATATCGGTCTGATTAGGCTAATCACACTTTGATCAGACTCTGTTCAGAGCTTTATCAGAGTTTGATCACAGTGAGATCCGATATTCTCAGATTTGGAGAAAAAAGAACCTTTTATCTTCTCCATTCATTCTGTCCTTAAAAAAAAATTGCTGCATACACAATTTTTCTCCAATTATAGGTTGCACTCAGTCATCCATGCCTGCAGAAAAAAAAATCGGACGGCAATGAGATGACACCAGAGCGCGCTCATAGACCCATAGACTTGGATGGCTGAGTGTGATCTCATAAAAGGAGGAAAATCGTGCATGCTGCAATATTTTTCCTCTCAACACTCAGTCTCATTGAATAACATGGAGAAGAGTGCTATCCATCAAAAATACAGATAGCGATTGTTTAATTTTTACGGTCGTGTGCACAAGCCCTAAGTCTTTGAGAACCTTGATGTGAATCTTATATATTAATTGAAGATTGAGAAATTTTCTTCCAGTCCACTCAGAAAACGCTGTATGAGCCAGCTAGACAAAACTGCAATCACATAGTACATGAGAAGACTGTATTCTTACACCCACCCCAGAAAAGAAACAGGGGATGAAGAGGCATAGGCAAACATAGATTGAAAATGTAAACATTTATTTATTCTTTCAAAGTACAATTTCCAAAGGAATGAAAAAAGAGGAAGATAGTGTTGAGAATCTAACATCACTCATGGGGAGATTAAATTATTATGATCAGAATATCAGACTGACATTTAATTATGGAAGGTCGGTGGAATTCCTTGATATGAAGATAATGGCCCACTCTGATGGAAAAGTGATCATAGATATTTTTAGGAAACCAACAGCGACAAATACATTGTTACATGCCTCTTCTTCCCACCATAGGTCTACCATAAATGGAATTCCAACAGGACAATTTTTAAGAGTAAAGGAAATATGTACTCTACAAGAGGACTATGAACGACAAGCATCTGACTTAGCTCGGAGATTCAATGACCGAGGTTACAGTAAGAGGCAGATTAAAAGATGATATATGAGAGCCAAGAAAATATCTAGAGATGAATTACTCTATCAAGAAAAAGTGAAAAAACAATGTGAACAAGAGAAGAAGCAACAGATTAGATTCATAACAGATTTTAACAAACAATGGCCGAAACTTACTAAAATTATGCATAAACATTGGGAGATTTTATTGAGTGACCCTATCCTGAAAACTTATCTTTCAGATCATCCATCAATTGTACCGATGGTGCTTGTAAAAATTATATTAAAAGTAAGAACTTTACAGACTTCGATGGTTCCAGGATCTATGAAATCAGAAAAAGATTAACATGCACCTCAAAAGGCATAATCTATCAGGCCTGTTGCCCTTGCGAAAAAATTTACGTAGGCATGACAACACGTGAATTAAAAATAAGAACTCGTGAACACGTAAGGGACATCGAGAAATCTAACACCATCGAGGACGTGAGTACTTTACGCACTTTACCTAGACATTTTAAGATCAATCATAACTCAAATCCAAATGGTTTAAAAATTCAAGCAATAGATCAAGTGTACTTGGGACCAAGGGGAGGCAAATTAGGAAAAATGTTGGCACAGAGAGAGAGTAAATGGATTTATCTGTTGGGAGCGATGGTACCTCAGTGTTTGAATGAAACATTTGGTTTCAATTCTTTCTTGTAATACACCTATTTTTCACCTATCTTGTTTTTATTATATGTGTGTTTTGTCTTGTATTCTCATTTTATTTATTTATTTATCTAGTTTCCATAGAGATGTCTTTTCCGGGGTCATCATGAAATTTGGCTCTTTTTTGGATCCAGTTCAACAAGTTTCATTAAAGATTCTTCATCAGCAAGATTTCCTATTCAAGATATTAGTGCGTGACTCATAAAATTCCATGGAAGACTTTTATGTATTCAATTTGGACACTTTTAATTAGATAGTGGTGCATATATTCTCTTAGGGATTTATTTATATATATATATATATATATATATATATATATATATATATATACAGTGGGGCAAAAAAGTATTTAGTCAGTCAGCAATAGTGCAAGTTCCACCACTTAAAAAGATGAGAGGCGTCTGTAATTTACATCATAGGTAGACCTCAACTATGGGAGACAAACTGAGTAAAAAAAAATCCAGAAAATCACATTGTCTGTTTTTTTTTTCATTTTATTTGCATATTATGGTGGAAAATAAGTATTTGGTCAGAAACAAAATTTCATCTCAATACTTTGTGATATATCCTTTGTTGGCAATGACAGAGGTCAAACGTTTTCTGTAAGTCTTCACAAGGTTGCCACACACTGTTGTTGGTATGTTGGCCCATTCCTCCATGCAGATCTCTTCTAGAGCAGTGATGTTTTTGGCTTTTCGCTTGGCAACACGGACTTTCAACTCCCTCCAAAGGTTTTCTATAGGGTTGAGATCTGCAGACTGGCTAGGCCACTCCAGGACCTTGAAATGCTTCTTACGAAGCCACTCCTTCGTTGCCCTGGCGGTGTGCTTTGGATCATTGTCATGTTGAAAGACCCAGCCACGTTTCATCTTCAATGCCCTTGCTGATGGAAGGAGGTTTGCACTGAAAATCTCACGATACATGGCCCCATTCATTCTTTCATGTACCCGGATCAGTCGTCCTGGCCCCTTTGCAGAGAAACAGCCCCAAAGCATGATGTTTCCACCACCATGCTTTACAGTAGGTATGGTGTTTGATGGATGCAACACAGTATTCTTTTTCCTCCAAACACGACAAGTTGTGTTTCTACCAAACAGTTCCAGTTTGGTTTCATCAGACCATAGGACATTCTCCCAAAACTCCTCTGGATCATCCAAATGCTCTCTAGCAAACTTCAGACGGGCCCAGACATGTACAGGCTTAAGCAGTGGGACACGTCTGGCACTGCAGGATCTGAGTCCATGGTGGCGTAGTGTGTTACTTATGGTAGGCCTTGTTACATTGGTCCCAGCTTCTGCAGTTCATTCACTAGGTCCCCCCGCGTGGTTCTGGGATTTTTGCTCACCGTTCTTGTGATCATTCTGACCCCACGGGGTGGAATTTTGCGTGGAGCACCAGATCGAGGGAGATTATCAGTGGTCTTGTATGTCTTCCATTTTCTAATTATTGCTCCCACAGTTGATTTCTTCACTCCAAGCTGGTTGGCTATTGCAGATCCAGTCTTCCCAGCCTGGTGCAGGGCTACAATTTTGTTTCTGGTGTCCTTTGACAGCTCTTTGGTCTTCACCATAGTGGAGTTTGGAGTCAGACTGTTTGAGGGTGTGCACAGGTGTCTTTTTATACTGATAACAAGTTTAAACAGGTGCCATTACTACAGGTAATGAGTGGAGGAAAGAGGAGACTCTTAAAGAAGAAGTTACAGGTCTGTGAGAGCCAGAAATCTTGATTGCTTGTTTCTGACCAAATACTTATTTTCCACCATAATATGCAAATAAAATGAAAAAAAAACAGACAATGTGATTTTCTGGATTTTTTTTTCTCAGTTTGTCTCCCATAGTTGAGGTCTACCTATGATGCAAATTACAGACGCCTCTCATCTTTTTAAGTGGTGGAACTTGCACTATTGCTGACTGACTAAATACTTTTTTGCCCCACTGTATATATACTGTATATAGTACACGTAATTTATAGATAATTTTTGATATGTAAATTGTGTCTATTTCTGTAATTTTTAAATATTTATATTAATTCATATATTCACTGAACTTATATATGGGTTAAATTTTGAAAAAATATTCATCATGTAATAATTTTGCACTTTATCACTTTACTGCATAGCATTAGTATGAGCCAAACTGCTTATAGTAGTTATAATTTTCTTTTCTTTAATTTTATTTTAATTTTTCACGGTATTTACATCCCTTGTCTACGTGATTAATATCCCACTATCGGATTTAATATATTTGCAGTGTTTTTTGTTTATTTAAAACATCTCAGCGTTTCTTTTATATATCTTGGCTGGTCTGGTGGCGCATGCGCGCTTTGGGATTGTCCCATGAACTTTTTTCATTTATCTTGGCTGGTTTGTTGGCGCATGCGAGTTTTGGGATTACCCCACGACTTCCTGGTATGCGCCATCTTGGTACATGGTGCGTTCCACGCCTGCGTTCCAGGTGCATGAACCAGGAAGTCTAACTTACTAGAGGGGAGATCTGGAAAATAGCGCATGCGCAGTGAGAACCAATCCTGCCGACATTACCATCAGGTGAGAGCTCTGTATAAAAAGGCATCGCGTGGCACATAACACACATTGCCCCCATTGTGAGGAAGCCAGTAAGGCGAAACAGCGCTGTCGGGGTTGCACAGCGGGCATTACGAAGCCAGGACACACATCTTTGTAGGTAATAACATGTTTGTTCTTTAGCATTGTTTTTTTATGCACTGAAGCACTTTATAGTTTTACAGGCTGGGACATAGCTATTCATCTGTGATTGATATCATATATTGGCATTATGCATATGTAAATTACTTTACTTCTGGGGATATCTAATGATATCTTGAGCCATTAACACAAACTAAATTCTACTATGGTACTTTTACCACTACTGTTTTTTTGTTTTTGCTCGTTGTCCTCTTTTTTTATTCCTGTTTGAGAGATTCCTTTGGAAATTGCACTTTGAAAGATTAAATAAATATTTACATTTTTATTCTATGTTTGCCTATGCCTCTTCATCTGTTTCTTTTCTGGGGTGGTTGTAAGAATATATGTTGATATGAGGATGGTGTTATACTTAAAGAGGACACTTGATATTCATATGAGAAGACTGTAGCAGTGATGGAAACAGGAGAAGACAGAAATAGGTAAGTATTTTATTGTATACACTGTACATATACTTCCTAAGGCTGAATGAGGAGGTAATTAAAAAATATATTCTGGTATGCTTCTTTGAGTGAGACAAGCGCATAATTAATATTTAGCAGTTTTTCCACATTTCATGCTCTTAGGAAAAATGCTAAAATCAAAATGAAAAGGCAAATGATCCAAGGCAGAAATGTTATCCAATGAGATTCCGGATTCTGCTTTATCACCCTTGTTCTTAGGGGCTTTTTAATTCGATCCCATTGGGTAAGAATCGCTTCTCGGGCTCCAGACCATTTTGCTGGACCAGTCAAACGGAATTGATAAGAATTGCAAGGTCCAAAAACAAGCTTCCAAGCCAAAACTGGGTCTGTTAGAAATAACTTCCAAATGTTTGGCTTCACTCCAATGTCTGAGGCTAGATCATCTAAGTACCAGATATAATCTGTACGACGAAAGTTATCGTCAGCTGTTGCAAACCTTATTGTATAAAAAAATAAAAATCAATGAAGTATTAATTATTTCAAAGTCATCACATCAATATAAGTCCAACATGTGAACAAAATGTATTAAATGGTTATTCCAATAATAGAATTTAAAGTTCAGTATACAAGTTATTTGGCATTTTTACTGGCCTGTTTACACAGACTGAAGAATATTGATTGGAACAGAACAGTTGTTAAAGGGGTTTTCAACTTTTAAAAGGCCCAAACCATTGCTTACTTGTAAAACCAAAAACTTGTAGTCCAGTGCCAGCTCTCCGCTACAGCTGAGATTGGTGTTTTGGTTGCAACGGTGACTTCCCAACTACAGCAGCCAACACAGTTTCAGCATATCACATAGTTCAGTGGTTCTGCTGATAATACACAAGATGTCGGAATGGGGAAATATAGGGAACTGGAAGGTGATAAAAACTCATCTTCCCTTGATAAGATATAATAAAAATCTTAAAGATTCGCAATGACCCACATCTAAAAATAAAGAAATATATATAATGCTATCTTTGAACTTACCATTTCTTCCTAAGCCGTTCATCCTTTAGCATCTCATTTTTTATTTCCTCATTACATGGAAGTTTGTGTAGTCCTTCAAAATCAAATAATAATATCATGATAATTGATACTAATTTATGGAAGGACAACTATCTCTGTTTATTACAGTATTTCTTTTTAAGCTGTTTTAAAAATTACGTACCCTTAAAAAGTCTAGTGGCCCATCGAGATTGAAGTTCAGCTAATACCATAGTTGGCCCAATGGCAAGAACAAATGCAATGAATGCTATTGTAGGCTTTTCAATTCCAAGAGGGATTATCTTTTTGTAAAAAGATCCTTTGCTTTCATCCTTTTTAACAATAACTTCATCCAGAAAAGGGAAACTGTAGTCATAACCTGTGGTGAGCAAAACCATGTCAAGATTGTCCACAACAGATCCATCTGCAAAATGGACTGATGTCTCTGTGAACTTTGCCACATGTGGCTTGATCATGATTGATCCAGACAAAATACGGCTTGGAAGTTCATCATTCACCAAAGGCTCTTTCCATGCAATTCTGTAATTAAAATAATAATATAAAATTGTAGCATGTCTTAAATAGCTAATAAAACAGTATGATTTATGGGATTCCTATATAAGAGTAGTGCCCCCTTGTACATATTAGACTAAAATCGGCCAAAACTGACGATATAGGCCAACAAACTAATGTGCATGGGGGCCTCCCACCTCTCCTCCGACAGATGATCTCAGGGAGAGAAAGATCCAACCTGTTTAATTTGAGATAAGCCACTGCCAGAGGACACAGGAGCACATGGCCAAGCCAAGCATTTTTGTGTATGGTGGAGTTGGGAGAGAAAGCTGTTGGTCAAACAATTATTCGTCCGAAATCTATCTATCTATTGTGTATGTGGGCCTTGATTTAGAACCTTTCCCACACACACACACACACACACACACACA
Source organism: Dendrobates tinctorius (assembly GCF_039654945.1). Lineage (NCBI taxonomy): Eukaryota > Metazoa > Chordata > Amphibia > Anura > Dendrobatidae > Dendrobates > Dendrobates tinctorius. The sequence goes on from NW_027361697.1 coordinate 35,397,515, forward strand.
CACACACACACACACCAGTGAAATACAGTATGTAGCGTAAAATCCCTTTTATAATGACCACTGCAAATCTCCAGAAAAGGAAGGCATACTAATGTAAATTCACCAACAATGAAAATTTGATTTTGCTCCTCATATCTTTTATGCTCCGTGTCATAGCCCATAGCTAGAGCAATTGTTAAACCTTTCATCTCTTATGGTCCTACTTTGCAATGAACTAGACCATGACCTGGTGGAAAGTGAATATACAGTTCGTGAAGTTTATACTCTTGAAACAGAAAAAATGGCCAAATATAAGGCTCTGTGTGACACTGACAAAGGTCAAATTGTAATGGCTAGGTGACTTAGTTATATCATCTTCAAAATGGCAGGACTGATGGGGTGTTATCTAATTTTGATAAGTACCAACCATCGCGTATGGATAAGTTTGTGTTATTTTGCTGTTATACGCACTTAGTATGTTCAAATTTATTTCTGCTGCTCATTTGGAAGAACCTCTCTTTGAGTGTGTGTTTTAACTAGACAGAGGTCCTGATTCACCAAGACAAGTGTTTTCTCACAGGACTTGATGAGAAGGGCATGGAGGAGTCAAATACTCCTAATTCTTGCTTGCCTCTTAATGAATCAGGAGCGTCTTATGAGTGGCATGTGCCTCTGCGCACTATGCCATAAATTCTTACACCAGTCTTTGACAAGAGTAATATTTATAGAGTAGGGAACGCCACAGCTCATCATGAATTAGACGAGCCATGGTGTTACACCATCTTTACTCCCCAGCTCCACCCACCCAGCTCCGCTCATTTGTGGGTAGCTGGGAGAAACTGGCATGAAAATTAAAAATAGCAGCACCAAAATGTTGCTACTTTTCAGAGCAATTTACACCAGAATTCTGGCAAAAATGCTTTGATGAGTTGAGGCCTTAGCTCGACAGGCTAAAACAGAGTAAATATCCACCTTGCAACTGAGCCAAAAAAGCTTGTGAATTTTTGCATACTGTGTTGTTGCTGAGTTCAATGTAAATACATTATGCAGTAAGGTAATTGCCATCAGGTAAATATTATACTGTGTTTCAGAAATATGTCTAGGGGATTTGGATCTATACATTTGGAAAACTAGTATTCAACTAGAAAAATATCAAATTAATTAGAATTTTGGACCTATTGGATAAAGACAAAAGCAATTCAAGGATGAATCTGAACAATCCAAATTCACTGTGCACAGAAGGGGATATACTCCTTTTAAACCATCATATCCTTTCATTTACCCTTCAGGTTGTATGTTGTACAATTCATGGTTAAAGTGGTCATTCAAATATTTCTTTAGCATCCATCGAGACACAGGTGCTGGCAACATATCTTTTATCCAGTTCCGGTAACGTCGTAGGAATCGCAAATCAAAAGGAAATCCTCCTTTGTCAACCCGTGGGAAAACCCACACTCCTTGTCTAGAACTAAGATATACCTGCGAAAATATAAAATGGTCAAATATAGTTGTGTCAGCTAAAATATGAGCTATGGGTAACAGTGCAATGTCAGTCTTTTCCACCCAATTGTGCTCCTTATAGCATAAATCTATCATAGGTAATTTGCAGGAGGCACATCCTGCAAGCAAAAGCACCAAAAAGGAACACATGGAGTGTCAGTGACTCATCAATTTGTCAGTACCTGTAAAGCTCATTAGAGATGGAAAATAAAAAAGTTTGAAAAAAAGAAAGGTACATCACAATATGAAGTGAAAGAAGAAGAAACGGCCTAGAAAAAGAGATCCGTCACTATGCCTATCCATTTTTTGATCTCCTGATGAACCCGTATTAATGGGCGAAACGCGTTGACATTGTGATTCTATATTCCATTAGAAGCTGTACCATCTAAAGATGAGTAACCTGTGTAAGATAGCACATACTGTTTGTGTTTGGGGGACACTTGTTTGGCACGGGATTAATGTAGACAGGCATGGTTTTGCACATAAAACAGTCTATTTTGGTTTATTTTACATAGCATAAACCACACGGTAGGCCCTGTTGCACGTCACAGGCCTATCACCATCCATAATACTTCATAACATACATCTTGTTACGGCGGCGGAACACGCTTAAAAAAATATAAATAAGCGTGTTCGCCGCCCGGGGTCCACCGTGCGGCAGATGGAAAAACCGCTGCTAACAGAGGCAGAGCACTACGGCGGTAGTGTGCACTGGGTATAACGGCACCCAATGTGCACAAAGGCAAGCTCTGTTCAGACACAGAGCTGCATGCACAGAGTATACAATAACGCTGAGTCTGTTCTATGTCACAGACTGACAGCAACACAGATACGGTATTTAAGGTCACAGGAGTAGCCTTAAACCGCAGGACTACTCCGTCTAGACCTACCGTAACAAAAGATGCGGAACATCGCAATTGCGAATGTCCGACAGACTGCAAACGCAGCGCGGTGTACACGGAGCCACAGAGGAGACACCGCAAACTCGCTGGCGCGATGCAGGACGCTAGCTGCTGGAAAAGTATAGCTGGAGCACGCTGACGCTAGCACTGCTACTGGCGGCTGCCCAATCACTCACACAATTGTAATATCAGAGGAAAGGGGTTTCGTAATAAGTCAGTCACGAGTCCAAGCATCCATCACCATACATACAGCAGCAGTATGAAAAATACTAGCGCATGGCATAGCGGCCATGCGCACTTTTTATAGCGTACGGGACCTGCCGGAAATCTCCAGAGCCCTGGGCATAACCAATCAAATCAGGAGCAGGACCTGAGCACCTGACTCCTGAACTCCAATGAGAGCTAGTCCCGTGACCATGCTCAGAAGCTGGGACAAAGGACTTAGCCTCTGGAGACAAATGTGTGAATCTGGATTCCTAACACATCTTTATCTCATAGTCTCTAAACACGCTGGACTTCTTACTGTCCAGTTACCAGGGTGAAAGCACGCCATACAGTTCAGTAACATCCATGGAACATCACAGGCACCAACAGTCTATGGAGTTACCTTACAGGAGCTTCTGCTCCACATGCTGACCCCTTGTTAGTCCTCTCTCCTAGGGAAGCTGCCTTACTGGGATCACCGCCCTTGTGACCAGGGCACTCCAGACAGTCCAGATTATTATTATCACTATTATTTATTTATATAGCTCCATTGATTCCATGGTGCTGTACATAAGAAGGGGTTACATACAAATTACAGATATCACTTACAGTAAACAAACTTACAATGGCAGACTGATACAAAGGGGAGAGGACCCTGCCCTTTCGGGCTTACATGCTACAGGTTTCGCGATTACTCGCTTCTACGGGTCCAGGTGAGGGGATTAGCTAAAGGTCATTCCCTTTATAGGATCACAGACTAGAGTTGAGCGACTTTTGGTTTTTTAGGGTCACGTTTCGTTTCGTGAAACCCGACTTTTCCAAAAGTCGGGTCGAGCAAGATCGTCCGATTATAGGGAAAAGTCGGGGTCGTCCCGAAACACGAAACCCAATGTAAGTCAATGGGGAATAAAAGTCGGCAATGAGAGGAGGACAGGAAACACACATACAGTGCCCATTTGAATGCCAAAAGCATCAATTCTTCTTACTTAAGCTTGTCAACCTTAATTAACTTCATAACACAAGTTACGCACTGAAAAATGGGGGTTATTTGGCTAAAGTTGTGGGGGGGGGCTGGCTCCAGGTTTTCATGTGCCCTGGGCGAAAGAGCGCCCCTTTAACACATACCACAACTCATCATGCTCCGATACGGCAGAGAAATAGCGGTATAGTACAATGAAAAATACTTCACTTTTTACATCTCATGACGAGGCCCATCTATTTCTCCATACAGAATCATTGGTCCCATATAATGTTTGAAACAGTATATGATGAGCTCCACATAATGCTACAGTATATGTTGGTCCCCATGGATGAAGCTCCACTGTCTTATGGGCCCAAATAATGCTCCAAACATAATGGGCCCCATTTCTAATGCTCTAGTGTATAATGGGCCCTGTAAATGCTGCTCCAGTGTCTGATGTCCACCTTTGGAATGTTCCAGTGTATGGTGGGCCCCATCTATCATTCTCCAGAGTAACGTGCTCCCCAAAAATTGCTGTCCCAACATTGAAAACAATCAAATAAGTCTCCTCGCTAGGGAATCCCTGTACTAGTCTGGACTCCTCGTCGTCCCCATCTTCCATCTCACTGCACAGTATTTCAACCTTGCAAGTGCTGTGATCCTGAGCAAGCAGGGGGGGCCCACTCGTTGGCGACGGCACTGGCACAGGGCCCCTGATAGTACGGTGGTGTGTCTGATGGCGGGTGGGCCAAACCTGCACTTTCATCTGCAGCTTCCTCTTTGTCACCGTGTAAGATGGAACTGTATATGGGAAGGGTAACCTGAGTTTCATCAGGGTCAGATTCAGGCCGTGTAGCGTGCGAGGGGAATGTAGTGGTCTGGGTCAATGTACCAGCAGATTCATCGAGCAGTGGCTGGGCATCAGTGCACTTGTGTCGCCCCCAGGAGTACGGTCGCCACAGTGGCATTACCTTCCTCCTAGGGAGTGTGATGTCATGCTTGGGAACAACGAAGGATCTCTCTAGCAGGTTAACTGATTGGGCGGTGTTATTCCCACGAGTCATGACCCTCCAAACAGCGTTCATGAAGGCAAATTGTTTGTTTTACGTGGGCAGTATGGTTGCAAAGCTGAACCTTAAAGGAATGTCCAGAAGGGCACCACCAGGAGTGGAGCCTACGGTTAAATTCGACTCCACCTGGGAAACCTCAACCTTGCCAGCTACAGAACAGATGCACACATTGCAAGCTTAATTCCGTTAACGAACGAGACTCCGTCATGCCCCGCGGTCCGAGTCCGGCTTACTAGAGGGACACGTGAGGCTCTGGAACATGAGATTGGCCAATAACTGGTGTGTCATGCCCTTACATGTCCGTGGCTGCATGTGCGCTACACTGAAAAGGCCAGCGTTTGTCGCTTACAGGTGCAGATAACCCGCTGAACAACGTTAGTGATGGGGATCACTGATTACAATTATTACCCGCGAACAATGATTTCCCAGTAAGTGCAGGTCAACTGCAGTTCCGGAATTAGGCCTAACCGTCATTCCTGAAAACATGAAAAACTTCCGTGTGCAAACCACAGGTGCTGTAGCTTGCTTAACAGCTCGCCAGCCGTTCTCACGCCCAGTATGGATTACACGTGATTGCACAAAGGTTAGAAAGGGTACCGTATCCCCAGATAACATGTATGGATAGCGTACACATTCAAAATATATGTCTCAGGAGGCAGGCTCAGACGGTGTTAGGCCCAGTATGGATTGCACGTGATTGCACAAAGGTTAGAAAGGATACCGTATCCCCGGATAACATGTATGGATAGCGTACACATTCAAAATATATGTCTCAGGAGGCAGGCTCAGACGGTGTTAGGCCCAGTATGGATTGCACGTGATTGCACAAAGGTTAGAAAGGGTACCGTATCACCGGATAACATGTATGGATAGCGTACACATTCAAAATATATGTCTCAGGAGGCAGGCTCAGACGGTGTTAGGCCCAGTATGGATTGCACGTGATTGCACAAAGGTTAGAAAGGGTACCGTATCCCCGGATAAGATGTATGGATAGCGTACACATTCAAAATATATGTCTCAGGAGGCAGGCTCAGACGGTGTTAGGCCCAGTATGGATTGCACGTGATTGCACAAAGGTTAGAAAGGGTACCGTATCACCGGATAACATGTATGGATAGCGTACACATTCAAAATATATGTCTCAGGAGGCAGGCTCAGACGGTGTTAGGCCCAGTATGGATTGCACGTGATTGCACAAAGGTTAGAAAGGGTACCGTATCACCGGATAACATGTATGGATAGCGTACACATTCAAAATATATGTCTCAGGAGGCAGGCTCAGACGGTGTTAGGCCCAGTATGGATTGCACGTGATTGCACAAAGGTTAGAAAGGGTACCGTATCCCCGGATAACATGTATGGATAGCGTACACATTCAAAATATATGTCTCAGGAGGCAGGCTCAGACGGTGTTAGGCCCAGTATGGATTGCACGTGATTGCACAAAGGTTAGAAAGGGTACCGTATCCCCGGATAACATGTATGGATAGCGTACACATTCAAAATATATGTCTCAGGAGGCAGGCTCAGACGGTGTTAGGCCCAGTATGGATTGCACGTGATTGCACAAAGGTTAGAAAGGGTACCGTATCCCCGGATAACATGTATGGATAGCGTACACATTCAAAATATATGTCTCAGGAGGCAGGCTCAGACGGTGTTAGGCCCAGTATGGATTGCACGTGATTGCACAAAGGTTAGAAAGGGTACCGTATCCCTGGATAACATGTATGGATAGCGTACACATTCAAAATATATGTCTCAGGAGGCAGGCTCAGACGGTGTTAGGCCCAGTATGGATTGCACGTGATTGCACAAAGGTTAGAAAGGGTACCGTATCCCCGGATAACATGTATGGATAGCGTACACATTCAAAATATATGTCTCAGGAGGCAGGCTCAGACGGTGTCAGGCACAGTATGGATTTGACGGCCCAGATTACACAGCGGAGGAGCAGGGAGAGGTAAAGATTGCAAATGCTGGGGCCCTGCCCAAGCAAGGGGGGCCCACTCGTGGGCGTTGGTACTGGCACTGGGCCCCTCATAGTACAGCGGTGTGTCTGACGGCGGGTGTGCACCACCACCGTCAGAGACACTTGATTGCACTATGAGGGACCCTGTGCCAGTGCCCGCGCCCAAGAGTCGGCCTACCCACCTGTCCAGGGCAACGGCACTCGCACGGTGTCGTGCGCTAGGTGGTGACACCGGCCATGGGGGGGAGGCAGCACCGTTAGGGAGTTTTAGAAAGTGGCATATGTTGATGTTGGACATTCAGCTGATGCAAAAGGCGAAATAGGTCAAGTCCCAGGAAGAGGTGGACCAAAGCAAGCCATTTTTCTGTCACCCTATGTGTCATCAGGGGAAGGTGGGACAAAATCCTTGGAAACCCATGCATGGTTCATTTTAATGAAGGTTAGATCATCCACATTTTGGGTTGACAGACGGGTCCTTTTTTCTGTCAGGATTGATCCAGCTGCACTGAAGACTCTTTCCGATAGCACACTTGCAGCTGGGCAAGCGAGCTCCTGTAAGGCATATTGGGCCAATTCAGGCCAGGTGTCCAGTTTAGCAGCCCAATAGTCAAAGGGGAATGACCTGTGTGGGAGAACATCGATATGGGAGGAAAAGTAGTTTGTAACCATGGTTGACAACTGCTGTCTCCTGTCACTTTCCATCGATGCAGTATTACCAGTTGTGTGAGCGGTATTTGAAAAATCAGTCCACAACATTGTCATGAAACCCCTGTCTCCAACGCCACTTCTGCTGTGTGCACCACGAACACCTCTGCCAAGCTGCCCCCGGCCCGTACGGCTCGTGTGAGAACCATCACCGCTGCTGTGTGCTGGGAATGCCTCAAGCAACCGATTTACCAGAGTTGCTTGTTTATTAGCCAATATTAGGTCAAGGTTCTCCTGTGGCATGATGTTTTGTAATTTGCCTTTATAGCGTGGATCCAGGATGCTGGCCAACCAGTAGTCATCATCGTTCATCATTTTGGCAATGCGGGGGTCCCTTTTTAGGATCCGCAAGGCATAATCTGACATGTGGGCCAATGTTCCCGGTGTCAATGATGCACTGCGAGTGCTGGTTGGAGGAGCACTTTCTGGCAAATCCACATCCCTCCAGTCACGCACAAACCCTGTACCAGACCTTGCCACACCAACATTTTCACTTGCCCCACGAGATGCATCCTCCTCCCCTAAGTAATCATCCCCATCATCATCCTCCTCCTCCTCTTCTTCCTCCACCTCGTCCAGGAGAGGTCCCTGAGCAGACAATGGCTGAATGTCATCAAGGATTCCCTCCTCCTCTTCCTCCTCATCAACATTGGCTGCAGACGCCTGCTCCTTAAGGTGCGTCAAAGTTTGCATGAGCAGACGCATAAGTGGGATGCTCATGCTTAGGATGGCGTCGTCTGCGCTTACCAGCCGTGTGCATTCCTCAAAACACTGAAGGACTTTACAGAGGTCTTTCAGCTTCAACCACTGCACACCTGTCAACTTCATGTCTGCTCTCAAAGTGCCTGGCCGTGTATCCTCCCACAAATGCATTATGGCCTGCCTCTGCTCGCACAGCCGCTCCACCATGTGCAGGGTGGAGTTCCACCTTGTTGCAATGTCGATAATGAGGCGGTGGTTGGGAAGGTGGAGCAATCGCTGCAGCTTCTGCATACGAACGGAGTGTACAGGCGACCGGCGGATGTGCGCGCACAGTCTTCGCACCTTCTGGAGCAGGGCTGTTAACTCCGGATAATTTTTGAGGAAGCACTGCACCACCAGGTTCAAGGTGTGAGCCAAGCAAGGTATGTGGCTGAGTTTTTTTTTGAATCAGATCTTTTTTATTAAACATTCAGGAATCAATACAGAAAGAATATGACATCTTATATAGCTAGTAAAAATTACATTGAGAGCAGATATTATTTAAAGGGTAAAACTCTTCCTGTGTAAGAATAAATAAAAAGAAGAAATCTCAAAACACAGATATTTGCATAAAATTGAGCCTATAAACAACATGGCTCCACAAATAAACAAAAATCAAAATTATACATCAGTGCCTCATTTCAGCGGGAAAACCATCCCCGCCAGCCGCGCCACTCCGCATCATATTTCGCCCCCCCCGCCCCCCACGGATATCAGGTCCAATCCACCCCAGCCCCCTCCCACCGCGCCACTCAAAATCTACTTCGCCACAAAGGGCACTAGACTTTATTTTCACCCCCCAAGCATCCCCTCATCGCAAGCACAACAGCAACTGGTCCAACATCGCATCCCGTACCAGTGCGCCTGAGGGGAGACCCGGTGACTCCATCCATGACTGCCAAATTTTGTAAAACTTTCTTAATGCATTTCTTTTTAAATAAGCCCCCCTTTCCAATCTGATGACATTATTTAGTTTATTTTTAAGCTCTGACAATGTTGGTGGCATAGGATCCAACCAATGATATGCAAGTATCTTTCTTGCCTGATACAGGATGCGTGCTATTCCCAGGGCCACTGCAGAGTCCGGGTCAACCCCCTCCTTCCACAAATTCAACAAACATAGACGAGGTGACGGTCGTATTGTGATATGGTATACTTGGGCTATGAGTCCCAGGGTCTGCCTCCAGAAATCCCCAATGTGCCCGCACTCCCACATAACATGCATCAAGTGGGCATCATCCTGCCCACACCTAACACATTGTGTATTGGGCCTAAGTCCCATTTTAAATAATAAGCTGGGTGTTTTATATACCCTGTGAATGAGATATATTTGCGAAAGCCGCTGGCACTCAGAAACCGCCATTTTAGGGACCTGTTCTAGAATATCGGACCACTGGTCCTCCGTCAGGGGGCCAACGTCCAGTTCCCACTTATTCTTAGCAGCAGTCAGTGGATATGTCTCCAGATGGGCAGGCAATAATCTTTTATATAATTCAGAGATAAGTCCCCTAGAAGACTCAGATGTAAGTAGCATATGTAGTGTTTGATTATGTGTCACTATCACCGGATTTGTCCTTCTCTATTTTTCCAATGCATGTCTTAGCTGTAAGTACTGATAAAAGAAGACGTGCGGGAGGTGAAATTCTGTTCTCAATTGTTCAAAACTCTTAAGAGTATTATTTTGCAAAATTTGTGACACCAGATAAATCCCTTTATCTTCCCATCTTCCGAACCCCACCAGCTTTTTGATCTCTTGCAAATCCGGATTTCGCCACAATGGCCACAATTCCGTAGGCCCATTTATCTTCAAAAGAGACTTACCCCTATCCCACACCTTGAAAATCATAGCCAACGTGGGGTATCGTGCCCCATTTATCTGCCGTCTTCCCACCTCCAACCGGCACCCTGGATATTTCCATACCGATCCTTCCCTCACAATATCACCACCATTGTCACACGCCCCGTCTCTACCCCAACCCTTAAGATGTTGCATCTGGGAGGCTATAAAGTATATGAATGGGTTTGGCACCGCCAATCCTCCCTCCTCCTTCCCTCGCTGCAGTATCTCCAAGCGAATCCTAGCCTGTTTTTTCTTCCAAATTAATTCCCGGAATAATGTATTTATTTTTGCAAAAAAGTCCCTACAGATCCACACCGGAGAATTATGTATCAAATATAATAATTGTGGCATCATTACCATTTTGATTAAGTTAGATCTACCAATATTCGACAACGGCAGGCGACACCAAGTATGTACTTTTGCTCTAAATCGCTGCAACAGGGGCTCCAGATTCAGAGCCCGAAAATCCTTCGGGGCAGGACTAACAATTATACCCAGATACTTAAACCTCCGAACTACAGGGACCAGTATCTGCAAATCTGAGAAATCCGCCGGGAGAGGGTCTATCGGCATTAAAGCTGATTTGGACCAATTAATCCGAAGACCAGACCTCAGCCCAAATTCTCGAATGACCTCCATTGCCGGCAAAATCGAGGAATGTACCTTATCTAAATATAGAAGTAAATCATCCGCGTACAATGATATCCTCAACTCCACAGTTCCACATCTGAATCCCATTATTTCTCTGGACTTCCGAATTGCAACTGCCAATGGCTCCACCGCAGTAGCAAATAGCAAGGGCGAGAGCGGGCACCCCTGTCTAGTACCTCTCCCAAGAGGAAAAGACTCAGAGACCCTGCCATTAGCCCCAACCTTCGCCACCGGCGAGCCATACAACAGCCTCACCCAATTTATAAATCTGTGTCCAAAGCCCATTTTCCGAAGTACCGCCCACAAAAAACCCCACTCCAAACTATCGAACACCTTAGCGGCGTCTAAGGACAAAATTGCTCTTCCCCCCAACTCCCCAGAACTATGTTGAATCCCCAAGTATAGTTTCCTAAGGTTCATAGATGTGGCTCTGCCTGGGATAAATCCCGTCTGATCCTTCTGTATAACAGATGAGATAACTCGGGACATCCTATTGGCGAGTACCTTGGCCAATAATTTAACATCTGTTGATAATAGGGAAATCGGGCGATATGAATCCGGAACCTCTGGATCCTTTCCGGGCTTTAATATTAAAACTATCAAAGCTTCCCTCATAGCTGGCGGGAGGACCCTCTGCCTTTCAGCCTCTTCAAATACCTTAAGTAGCTTAGGTAGCAGTAAGGGTGCATAGGTTTTGTAAAACTCGCCAGGCAGGCCATCCATTCCTGGAGCCTTTTCATTTTGCATCTGACCAAGCGCCTCCTCCAACTCCTCCAACAGGATGTCCCGATCCAATGAATCCCTATCGCTATCAGCCAATGCAGGGAGAGAGAGAGCATCCAGGTACTGCTCAATCTCAGTCTCCGTGAGACTGCAATCTGATGTGTATAGTCGCATATAATACCTCCTTATCTCACTCACTATGTCCGCACTGTCTGTCACAGGACCACCCGAGTCCGTTTTTAGCCTATTGATATATGAAGATCCGTCCTGTGCTCTAATGACCGTGGCCAATAAATGTCCTACTCCCTCCCCCTCTATAAAATATTTTTGTTTGAGGAAATAACGTTTATTTGCTGCCGCCGACATGAGGTTTTCCCTGAGCGACCCCTGTGCCTTCTCCAAAGCGTTTTTAGTTTCCTCTGTCGGGTTGAGTATCACCGCAGCCTCCGCAACAGACACCTCCTGGATCAGACTCTGGGTGTAGCGTCTATTTTGGCTTTTCCGTGTGCATATTTCTCTAATATATAAGCCCCTGACATAGGCTTTCATGGAATCCCAGACTATGTGTGATGATGCAGAGTACTCCTTAAGTTGAAAATATTCTAGAATGGCATCATGCAAAGATCCCCCTATAAGCTGGATCCAGAAGGGATTAAGCTTCCAGATAGGTCTAGATAGGGTGAGGGGGTGTCCCCATGAAAGTGTGACATGTAGCGGCGAGTGATCAGATACACTTCTAGGCAGGTAGGCCACCCCTCGTACATATGGGGTCATGAGTGTATTCCCAATGGCCAGGTCTATCCGTGACATAGCGTGGTGGGAGCTAGAGTAGCAGGAAAACTGTCTGGCTGTGGGGTTTTGGACACGCCAAAGATCTACCATACCCAGCTCCACTAACGTTCTAGCAAATGAGGTTGAGGCTGCATCTTCTGATATGTTTCCCGAATGCAACTTATCCAAATAGGGATGCAAATATGTATTAAAATCTCCTATTAGAAGAGTCGGCGCAGGGGGAAAGGAACCCAAAATAGACAAGATTCTTTTTACTGGTTCGACTGAATAGGGCAGGGGGATGTATATGGCAACCAAAATAAATTGTATACCGTATAACGTGCAAAGCAAACATACAAATCTGCCCCCAGGGTCAACCACTGATTTAGTACATGAGAAGGGGATGGACCTGTGCACCAGCACACTGACACCCCGCACATGGGTCGAGTACGTGGAATGATATTCATGTGAAACCCATCCCTTTCTTAGCCAATGAATATTATCTTTCACCATGTGGGTCTCAGACATACACAGGATAGCCGGGAGAAATTTCTGCATATTAGTAAATATAGCACATCTCTTATTTGCATCCCCGTGCCCCCTAACATTCCACGCTACAATATTAAGTGATATCGCCATAAGAGCAGACTAAAAAATGAGAAATCGGAACATACTCCACTCCCGAGGGAGAGAGGCAATCTCCACCATCCCTCAGTACAATGAATTGGGTGACACGGCTGACGCACATCACATCCCACAGAACAATTAGGGAATACAACAACAAACGAAAAAAACAAAGGAGGGAGAGGGAGCACTGCACACCAGTGCACAGCGCCCCTACCCCCAAACACAAGTGTAACTTGCACATTTCTCTCAAATAGAGAGAATCAGGGCTAGAAAACTCGCCCAGAGTCCATGCAGGGAGAAGGGTCCACAGCTTGTCACTGTAACGAGTGTCCACAGCAATCCGGTCAGCTCCCGCCCTGAATCCGAAATGGAATGAACAGTAGTAATTATACCAGCATAGCGTCCTTGACAAAAAGGAGTAACAACACCTGGTGGCGAAAAAAGGGAGAACTTCAAGTATTCTTCCTCCTCATGGACCTCTCATTAATATCCAGCCAGGACAGCGCCATTCCCGCCGTATCAAAAAAGTGCGTTTCTCCATTCACATCAATCCACAGTCTAGCAGGGTACATCATGGAATATGTCACCTGTAAGTCACGTAGGCGTTTTTTAATCTCAATAAATTGCGCCCTTTTACGCTGCACCTCCAGGGAAAAATCAGGGAAAATGGAGACTTTCCTCCCATTAATAGCAAGTTCCTTAATGTCTCTGGATCTGCGCAGGATAGCATCTCTATCTTTAAAGTGTAGGAGCTTGAGCAAGATGGGACGCGGGGGTGCTCCCGGCGGGGGGGCACGCGTAGGGACCCTGTGTGCTCTCTCAATAGTAAAGAATGGGGACAAAACATCTTTACCAAAGGTGTCCATTAGCCATTTTTCAAAAAAGCCAAGTGAGTCAGTCCCCTCCGTCCTCTCCGGAACCCCCACCAGTCGCAGATTACTTCTACGGGAGCGGTTCTCTAAATCATCCACCTTGTTCAGCAGTATTGTAATATTTTGCGTGGCTTTTCCCAGCTCCCGTGTTATTGGTGGCAATTTATCCTCCGTCGCACCAACACGCTCCTCCAGTTCCCCCACCCTGGCAGTCACCCCCCGCAGCTCTTGTTTAATACAGGCCATGTCCTTGGTGACAATCTCCATTTGATTACTTAGAGTGGACAGTGTGGTATTGCAGGAGTTAATTGCTGCGAGGATTTCTCCCAGCGTGGGCTCAGCAGTCACAGACTCCGGCTGCTCCCCATCCCCCACTCCTTCCTCCTCCAGCACAGGCCCCTGTGTCTGCACGTGTCGGGCTGAAGGGGGGCCCAGTTTACTCACTGTTCCCTCCCTGGAGAGATGATCCTCCAGCTCCACGCTGCATCCAGCGTCTGCCTCAGTCTGTGCACTGGGCGATCGAGCAGCAGCAGGAGGCACCCTTGCATATCGTTCCAGCCTGCCAGCAGCTCCCATCGCTCCACTACCGGCCGACTTGTTGTTTGCTGGCGCCATCCTGGATGTAGCAGAGGCGCGCCCCGGCGTCTCCTTATCTTTTTTACTGCTGCGGTTCGACATGGCCCAAGGATCCTCCGCTGTCTAAACGCCCAGGGAGATATTGCAGCCCTCCAGGTCAGTGGGACTCGTCAGCAGTGCCGGTAATCAGGATTTATTGTCGGATCCGGGCAGGAGCTCTCTCACTCCACGTCCTCCCTACATGAGGTCCAGGCCACGCCCCATGTGGCTGAGTTTTGAAAGGGCTATGGCTGCCACAAAATTACGGCCGTTATCACTAACTACCTTGCCTGCCTCAAGATGTACAATGCCCAGCCATGACTCAGTTTGTCGCTTCAAGTACTCGGCCAGCACCTCGGCGGTATGTCTGTCGCCCAAACACATCATCTGCAACACAGCCTGCTGACGCTTTCCACTAGCTGCTCGATAGGAGGACACATCGTGTGCAACAGTGGCAGCTGCAGATGGAGTGCTCGTACGACTGCGCTCTGTGGACGAGCTTTCGCTTCTGGAGGAGGAGGAGGAGGAGGAGGGTGGAACGCCTACAGCCAACTGTTTCCTATACCGTGGGCTAGGCAGCACTGTCCCACCACCACTGTCCCCGGTGGACCCTGAATCCACCACATTAACCCAGTGCGCAGTGATGGACACGTAATGGCCCTGGCCATGCCGACTGGACCATGCATCAGTAGTGAGGTGCACCTTTCCGCTCACTGACTGCTTGAGTGCATGGACAATGCGGTCTTTCACATGATGGTGGAGGGCTGGGATGGCTTTGCGAGAGAAGAAGTGGCGACTGGGTAGGTCATAGCGTGGTACTGCATAGGCCATGAGTTCGCGGAAAGCTGTGCTTTCCACCAACCGAAAGGGCATCATCTCAAACGAGATTAGTTTGGCAATGTGGGCGTTCAAACCCAGTGTACGCGGATGAGAGACTGAGTACTTTCTTGACCTACTCATAGTGTCTGGGAGGGTGAGCTGGACTTGAGAGCTGCATATGGTGGAAGTAGCGGTGGACAGGGCGGACTGAGAGAGGGTTGATGATGGTGATGGAGTTGGTGTTCTTTCTGATGGCCTAGAATCAGTCTTTCGTTGATATAACAGTGGGATTCCCTGACTGCTGTGGCCTTGCAACGACACCTCAACATTTGCTGCTGTTCTAACCGGTGGGCTTACAGTGGGGGAAACAATGTAGCGTTGCTGACTACCTTCGTTGTGATCAGTTGCACATGTGGCACTTGAGGTTTGGTGTTGTGTCCACGCTTGCAAGTGCATGGTGGTTAAATGTCTAAGCATGCAACTGGTATTCAAATTTTTCAGATTTTTCCCTCGGCTAAAGGTCTTTGCGCACTTCTTACAGATAACCTTGGCCTGATCATGAGGATTTTGTTCAAAAAAGTGCCACACTGCACTCTTCCTACTTTGGCAGACATTTTGCGGCCTAGCACGCTGTGATCTTTTGACCCTCTGGACAAGCTGTCCAGCAACTCTTTTGATGTTTGGAACCTGTCTTTGGAGTGCTCCGGGCCTGCCAGATAACAGCTGTTGCGATGTCGATGTCTGCTGTGGATGCTTCTCATCGGAGCTATTGGAAGCAGCACCCTCTTCCCCCAATGGATGCCAATCTGGGTCAACAACTGGGTCATCCATCACCTCCTCTTCTATGTCATGTGCACCTTCCTCTGTGTCACCGTGTATGGTGGTATAGTGTGCGGGAAGGGGCACCTGAGTCTCATCAGGGTCAGAATCTGGCTCTGTACACTGCGAGGACAATGTAGTGCTCTGAGTGAATGTACCAGCAGAATCATCCATCAGCGGCTGTGCATCAGTGCACTCCATGTCAGATTCATCTTGGCCTGGGTAATTCACCATTTCACTTGATAATCCAGGCATGGTATGTGAAAACAGCTCCATGGAGTAATCAGTAGTATGGCCTGCGTCATCCTTCAATCTTGGTTGGGGTGAAGGACACAAGGAAAGGTGTGGTTAATGAACATGAGCCTCCAATGACGACTCAGTGCTTTTACTTTTTACAACTGAAGAAGAGGAGGCGATAGAGCTGGAGGCTGAGTCAGCAATGTAAGACAAAACTTTTTCCTGATGCTCTGGCTTTAAAAGCGGTTTGCCAACTCCTAGAAAACTAAGCGTTCGAGGCCTTATGTAGCCAGACGATGATGCAGGCTCAACACCTCCTGCATTCGGTCCTATTTTGCTCTTGCCACTACCATCAGATCCACCACCAACACCATCATTACCAGCTGCCAACCCCCGCCCATTTCCACGGCCTCTTCCACCAGCCTTCCTCATTTTTGGTAGAAATGTAGACAAAATCCAACAAACTATATAGTAATGTAAAACAAGGTACAAGGTGTCTATAGGACAGGGGAGATTTTGAATTTCTGCACACACTTTTGGACACTGGACACTTTTGGATTGTGTGAGGCCCACTGATATCTGAGCGCTATGTGACAGGCTCGATGGCACAGCTGTGACCTAAGTGACTGGAGGATAAGTGAGATTTTGAATCTCTGCACACACTTTTGGACACTGGACACTTTTGGATTGTGTGAGGCCAAATGAATATCTGAGCACTATGAGAAAGGCTCGATGGCACAGCTGTGACCTAAGTGACTAGAGGATAAGTGAGATTTTGAATCTCTGCACACACTTTTGGACACTGGACACTTTTGGATTGTGTGAGGCCCACTGATATCTGAGCGCTATGTGACAGGCTCGATGGCACAGCTGTGACCTAAGTGACTAGAGGATAAGTGAGATTTTGAATCTCTGCACACACTTTTGGACACTGGACACTTTTGGATTGTGTGAGGCCCACTGATATCTGAGCGCTATGTGACAGGCTCGATGGCACAGCTGTGACCTAAGTGACTAGAGGATAAGTGAGATTTTGAATCTCTGCACACACTTTTCGACACTGGACACTTTTGGATTGTGTGAGGCCCAATGAATATCTGAGCGCTATGTGACAGGCTCGATGGCACAGCTGTGACCTAAGTGACTAGAGGATAAGTGAGATTTTGAATCTCTGCACACACTTTTGGACACTGGACACTTTTGGATTGTGTGAGGCCCAATGAATATCTGAGCGCTATGTGACAGGCTCGATGGCACAGCTGTGACCTAAGTGACTAGAGGATAAGGGAGATTTTGAATCTCTGCACACACTTTTGGACACTGGACACTTTTGGATTGTGTGAGGCCCAATGAATATCTGAGCACTATGAGACAGGCTCGATGGCACAGCTGTGACCTAAGTGACTAGAGGATAAGTGAGATTTTGAATCTCTGCACACACTTTTGGACACTGGACACTTTTGGATTGTGTGAGGCCCAATGAATATCTGAGCGCTATGTGACAGGCTCGATGGCACAGCTGTGACCTAAGTGACTAGAGGATAAAGGAGATGTTGAATCTCTGCACACACTTTTGGACACTGGACACTTTTGGATTGTGTGAGGCCCAATGAATATCTGAGCGCTATGTGACAGGCTCGATGGCACAGCTGTGACCAAAGTGACTAGAGGATAAGTGAGATTTTGAATCTCTGCACACACTTTTGGACACTGGACACTTATGGATTGTGTGAGGCCCACTGATATCTGAGCGCTATGTGACAGGCTCGATGGCACAGCTGTGACCTAAGTGACTAGAGGATAAGTGAGATTTTGAATCTCTGCACACACTTTTGGACACTGGACACTTTTGGATTGTATGAGGCCCAATGAATATCTGAGCACTATGAGACAGGCTTGATGGCACAGCTGTGACCTAAGTGACTAGATGATAAGTGAGATTTTGAATCTCTGCACACACTTTTGGACACTGGACACTTTTGGATTGTGTGAGGCCCAATGAATATCTGAGCGCTATGTGACAGGCTCGATGGCACAGCTGTGACCTAAGTGACTAGAGGATAAGAGAGATTTTGAATCTCTGCACACACTTTTGGACACTGGACACTTTTGGATTGTGTGAGGCCCAATGAATATCTGAGCGCTATGTGACAGGCTCGATGGCACAGCTGTGACCTAAGTGACTAGAGGATAAGTGAGATTTTGAATCTCTGCACACACTTTTGTACACTGGACACTTTGGATTGTGTGAGGCCCACTGATATCTGAGCGCTATGTGACAGGCTCGATGGCACAGCTGTGACCTAAGTGACTAGAGGATAAGTGAGATTTTGAATCTCTGCACACACTTTTGGACACTGGACACTTTTGGATTGTGTGAGGCCCACTGATATCTGAGCGCTATGTGACAGGCTCGATGGCACAGCTGTGACCTAAGTGACTAGAGGATAAGTGAGATTTTGAATCTCTGCACACACTTTTGGACACTGGACACTTTTGGATTGTGTGAGGCCCAATGAATATCTGAGCTCTATGTGACAGACTCGATGGCACAGCTGTGACCTAAGTGACTAGAGGATAAGGGAGATTTTGAATCTCTGCACACACTTTTGGACACTGGACACTTTTGGATTGTGTGAGGCCCAATGAATATCTGAGCGCTATGTGACAGGCTCGATGGCACAGCTGTGACCTAAGTGACTAGAGGATAAGGGAGATTTTGAATCTCTGCACACACTTTTGGACACTGGACACTTTTGGATTGTGTGAGGCCCACTGATATCTGAGCGCTATGTGACAGGCTCGATGGCACAGCTGTGACCTTAGTGACTAGAGGATAAGTGAGATTTTGAATCTCTGCACACACTTTTGGACACTGGACACTTTTGGATTGTGTGAGGCCCAATGAATATCTGAGCGCTATGTGACAGGCTCGATGGCACAGCTGTGACCTAAGTGACTAGAGGATGTGAGATTTTGAATCTCTGCACACACTTTTGGACACTGGACACTTTTGGATTGTGTGAGGCCCACTGATATCTGAGCGCTATGTGACAGGCTCGATGGCACAGCTGTGACCTAAGTGACTAGAGGATAAGTGAGATTTTGAATCTCTGCACACACTTTTGGACACTGGACACTTTTGGATTGTGTGAGGCCCACTGATATCTGAGCGCTATGTGACAGGCTCGATGGCACAGCTGTGACCTAAGTGACTAGAGGATAAGTGAGATTTTGAATCTCTGCACACACTTTTGGACACTGGACACTTTTGGATTGTGTGAGGCCCAATGAATATCTGAGCGCTATGTGACAGGCTCGATGGCACAGCTGTGACCTAAGTGACTAGAGGATAAGTGAGATTTTGAATTTCTGCACACACTTTTGGACACTGGACACTTTTGGATTGTGTGAGGCCCACTGATATCTGAGCGCTATGTGACAGGCTCGATGGCACAGCTGTGACCTAAGTGACTAGAGGATAAGTGAGATTTTGAATCTCTGCACACACTTTTGGACACTGGACACTTTTGGATTGTGTGAGGCCCACTGATATCTGAGCGCTATGTGACAGGCTCGATGGCACAGCTGTGACCTAAGTGACTAGAGGATAAGTGAGATTTTGAATCTCTGCACACACTTTTGGACACTGGACACTTTTGGATTGTGTGAGGCCCACTGATATCTGAGCGCTATGTGACAGGCTCGATGGCACAGCTGTGACCTAAGTGACTAGAGGATAAGTGAGATTTTGAATCTCTGCACACACTTTTGGACACAGGACACTTTTGGATTGTGTGAGGCCCAATGAATATCTGAGCGCTATGTGACAGGCTCGATGGCACAGCTGTGACCTAAGTGACTAGAGGATAAGTGAGATTTTGAATCTCTGCACACACTTTTGGACACTGGACACTTTTGGATTGTGTGAGGCCCAATGAATATCTGAGCGCTATGTGACAGGCTCGATGGCACAGCTGTGACCTAAGTGACTAGAGGATAAGGGAGATTTTGAATCTCTGCACACACTTTTGGACACTGGACACTTTTGGATTGTGTGAGGCCCAATGAATATCTGAGCACTATGAGACAGGCTCGATGGCACAGCTGTGACCTAAGTGACTAGAGGATAAGTGAGATTTTGAATCTCTGCACACACTTTTGGACACTGGACACTTTTGGATTGTGTGAGGCCCAATGAATATCTGAGCGCTATGTGACAGGCTCGATGGCACAGCTGTGACCTAAGTGACTAGAGGATAAGGGAGATTTTGAATCTCTGCACACACTTTTGGACACTGGACACTTTTGGATTGTGTGAGGCCCAATGAATATCTGAGCGCTATGTGACAGGCTCGATGGCACAGCTGTGATCAAAGTGACTAGAGGATAAGGGAGATTGGATTGCTTTTAAAAAAGCAGTTTGCGGAGCAGTGGGTAAACAGCAATGCCAGCCTGTCAGGAAGCCTTAAAAGGCAGCCCAACAACCAACACTACTGATACACCACAATATAGCCTCCCCTTGCACTGCACACACAGTGACTGGTGTGTTGTGCAGGCCAAATTGCTATCAGCAGCAGAAGCAGTTTTTTTTTCTTCTCAGCAGGCCAAAAAAAAAAAATTGGGATTGCTTTTAAAAAAGCACTTTGAGGCCCAATGAATATCTGAGCGCTATATGACAGGCTCGATGGCGCAGCTGTGACCAAAGTGACTAGAGGATAAGGGAGATTGGATTGCTTTTTAAAAAGCAGTTTGCGGAGCAGTGGGCAAACAGCAATGCCAGCCTGTCAGGAAGCCTTAGAAGGCAGCCCAACAACCAACACCACTGATACACCACTATATAGCCTCCCCTTGCACTGCACACACAGTGACTGGTGTGTTGTGCAGGCCAAATCGCTAGCAGCAGAAGCAGTTTTTTTGTCTTCTTCCCTGCCTAACGCTCTCCCTACAGAATCAGCAGCAACCTCTCCCTATGCTAAGATCGGCAGAAGTAAGATGGCGGTCGGCGTGCACGCCCTTTTATACCCCCTGTGACGCCCACCAAAGCAAGCCAATCACTTGCATAACCTTCTGAAAGATGGTGGTGACCCGTGCCTATGTCATCACGTTGCCCACAGTGTCCGTGGATCCTGATTGGCTGAAAAAGAGCGCAAAACAAACTTTTGAAACGCGACTTTGCCGCGTAAGTCGCCGACCTCGTGGCCGACCTCATCCTAGGGTCGGGTTTCGTTTCATGAAATCCGACTTTTGAATTTTTTCGACCCGTTTCGCTCAACTCTATCACAGACCTTACTAATTAACATACATAACAAGTTGTGAAACAAACATTTACAAAAAAATATATAGTTATACAATATACAGAGTGCAAGATACTAGTAAAGAATAAATCTTTCCATATCGATTTACAAGATAATCTATATTTTTACAATATCATAGGAAGATTATAATCTAAATAACTATACATACAATTTTCTATATAACATTTTTTATAAAATACTGATAGATTGATCCGGTCATTTAGTCCCAAATGACCTTGTGCGTTCGCTTTCAGGATCCATTTTGCTTCTTGTTGCAATAAAGCTTTGTCATGGTTACCTCTTGAGATGGAAAATTGACCTTTTCAATCCCTGCAAAACTCAAAATTTCTGGGTTAGCTTTATGCACATCTTGAATATGCTTAATTAATCGCAGTGAGCCCTTTCCTGATATAATAGATCTATAGTGTTCACCAAAACGTATCGTAAGTGGTCTTATAGTTTTTCCAATATAAAAATAACCACATGGACAAAAAATAATATAAACCACGAATTTAGTTTGACAAGAAATGTAATTTTGTACCTTATGTTCAATAGAGCCAAAATGTATAGAATTCCCTGTCAGATTAAGATGACAGTATTTGCAGTGACCACATTTATAATTTCCTTTTATTGATAAATCTCGTAGCCAATTTTTTTGAGGAGGACGAAGTCTATGATGTACTAATAAATCACCTATATTAAGTGCCCTTTTGAATGCAAATTGAGGAACTAATTTACCATCTGTGTGTAAGGTTTTTTCTGCATCAATGAGGTGCCAGTGTTTTCTCACTGCTGCATGTATTGCTCTATCCATTGCACTAAGTTTGAAACAAAAATTAAATTTTTTTGTAGGTTTGACTACACTATTTAATTTTTTAGTCCTTTCCTTTAATAAATCCATCTGAGAAATTTTTTTTACCATTTCATATGCTTCATTTAATAAAGTCATAGGATATCCCCTTTGCAAAAAACGTTGTTTCAGCTCGGAAATTTGTTCATTAAAAATGGTTTCATCATTATTCCGTTTTCTTACTCTTAGCATTTGACTATATGGAAGTCCCTTTTTAGTGTGTAATGGGTGAGCGCTCTTATAATGTAAGTAATTATTTGTTGCGGTTTCTTTTCTAAACACTTCTGTTTTTAAAGAGCCATTTTTTATTTTAAATTTGACATCAAGAAAATCTATTGTGTTTCCCCCAAATGAAAATGTGAAGCGCATGTTGTCACTGTTCAGGTATTTTACAAAATCTGCAAATTCTTCCTGAGAACCCCCCCAGATAATAAAAATATCATCCACAAAGCGAAAATATGCTTGTAAATGTTTTCAGTGTGGATTTAGGGCTGTTTTTATATAAAACTCTTCAAATCGTGCTAGAAATAAATTTGCATAAACACAAGAGACTGGCGTGCCCATTAGTCCTTTGGGACTAAATGACCGGATCGATCTATCAGTATTTTTATAAAAAATGTTATATAAAAAATTGTATGTAAAGTTATTTAGATTATAATCTTCCTATGATATTGTAAAAATATAGATTATCTTGTAAATCGATATGGAAAGATTTATTCTTTACTAGTATCTTGCACTCTGTATATTGTATAACTATATATTTTTTTGTAAATGTTTGTTTCACAACTTGTTATGTATGTTAATTAGTAAGGTCTGTGATCCTATAAAGGGAATGACCTTTGGCTAATCCCCTCACCTGGACCCGTAGAAGCGAGTAATCGCGAAACGGCCGTTGTCCGGCACCTCCCTCCCCTAGCATTCCTCTATGTCCTGCATGTCCACACATTTGATGGAAATTATGTGAAATAAAGACTCACAGTTTTTCAGCTACATCGGTGAGTGCTGCATATTTCTTCTTTTTTCGCTTCACATTGAAATATTTATGTTTTTTCATGCAAGCACCTCCATTTTTTGACTGAATTATATGCCGCAATACTTCAGATAAACAGCTCCGTCTGGTAATGTGGTGATTTGTGTGCCCTAGTATGCCGTTCATCTGTTTGCTCTTACATGCTACAGGACAGTGTGGAAGAGACAGTAGGTTGGTGGGTTGCAGCAGTTCCGGTGTTGGTTGAGGTGATATCTCCGGTAGTGGTGAGGAGGTAGTGGGGTTATTGCAGGCTGTAGGCTTTCTTGAAGAGGTGGGTTTTCAGGTTCCGTGTGAAGGATCCGAATGTGGTTGATAGTCGCACCTGTTGGGGCAAAGAATTCCAGAGGATGGGGGCTATTCGGGAGAAGTCTTGGAGGCGGTTGGGTGAGGAGCAAATAAGTGTGGAGGAGAGAAGGAGGTCTTGGGATGACCAGAGATTACGTGAGGGAAGGTATCGGGAGATTAGTTCAGAGACATATGGGGGAGACAGGTTATAGATGGCCTTGTAGGTCAGTATTAGAAATTTGAACTGGATACGCTGAGGGAATGGAAGCCAGTGAAGAGATTTGCAGAGAGGAGCAGTGGAGGAGTAGCGAGGAGAGAGATGAATTAGTCAGGCAGCAGAGTTAAGGACGGACTGGAGAGGTGCGAGGGTGTTAGCAGGGAGACCACAGAAAAGGATGTTGCAGTAGTCGAGGTGGGAGATGATGAGGGCGTGCACAAGCATTTTAGTAGATTGAGGGTTGAGGAAAGGATGGATTCTGGAAATTTTTGAGCTGGAGGCCACAGGAGGTATAAAAGAGCTTGGATGTGTGGTTTGAAGGACAGGGCAGAGTCAAGGGTTACTCCGAGGCAGCGGACTTCCGGTACTGGGGAAAGTGTGATGTCATTAATTGTGATAGATAGGTCAGGTAAGGAAGATCTGTGAGATGGGGGAAAGATGATGAGTTCAGATTTGATCACATTGAGCTTGAGGAAGCGAGAGGAGAAGGAGGATATGGCTGATAGACACTCCAGGATTCTGGACAGCATAGAAGTGACGTCTGGGCCAAAGAGGTAGATCTGAGTGTCATCAGCATAAAGGTGGTACTGGAATCCATGGGACTTTATGAGTTGACCCAGGCCAAGGGTATAAATTGAGAAGAGTAGGGGTCCTAGAACAGAGCCTTGGGGGACTCCAACAGAGAGAGAGTGGAATGAGGAGGTAGTGTGGCAGTTGGAGACGCTGAATGTGCGGTTTGAAAGGTATGAAGAGATCCAGTATAGGGCGAGGTATTTGATGCCAAAGGAGGAGAGGATCTGTAGTAGGAGGCAGTGGTCAACTGTGTCGAATGCAGAGGACAGGTCTAGAAGCAGGAGTATAGAGTAGTGTCTGTTTACTTTGGCTGTAAGTAAGTCGTTATTAATTTTGGTCAGGGCTGTCTCAGTGGAGTGTTGAGGGGCGGAAACCAGATTATAGATTGTCAAAGAGCAAGTTAGATGAGAGGTGGGAGGAAAGTTCAGCGTGGATGTGCAGCTCCAGGAGTTTGGAAGCGAATGGGAGCAGTGATTTTGGGCGATAGCTGGATATAGCGGTTGGGTCGAGGGTTGGCTTTTTAAGGTTAGGCGTGATTGTGGCATGTTTAAAAGCAGAAGGGAAGGTACCACACGTTAGCAAAAGGTTGAAGAGGTGGGTTAGGGATGGGATAAGTGTGGTGTTGAGGTTGGGGAGGAGGTGGGATGGGATGGAGTCAAGTGCACAGGTTGTGAGGTGCGATTTGGAGAAGAGGCGATTAAGCTCCCCTTCAGTGATGTTGGAGAGGGATGTTATGGGGTTTGGGCATTGGACTGGTATAGAAAGGGGTTGTGGTGGTTGAACAATGAAGACTTGCCTTGTTTGGTTGATCTTATTTTTGGAGTGTGTGGCAAAGTCCTCAGCAGAGATGAAGGAGGTTGGAGCGGGCAGTGGTGGGCGGAGGAGGAAGTTGAAAGTTTTGAATAACTGTTTGGGATTGTAGGATCGGGAAGATACGAGGGTTGTGAAGTAGGCCTGTTTAGCAGAGGTGAGGGCAGATTTGAAAGCAAGTGTTGCCTGTTTGAATGCAGTGAAGTCATCTTGCAAATTTGTTTTCTTCCAATGCCGCTCTGCAGCCCTGGACACTTGCCAGAGCTTTTAAGTGGTGTTATTGTGCCAGGGTTGTCTGTTGGTACGTCGCATTCTGCCATGAACGAGAGGGGCGACCGTGTCTATAGCTGATGCGAGAGTGGCATTGCAGAAAGCAGTGGCACTGTCTGTGTCTTGGAGTGAGGATATGGATGCCAGTGGTGGAATAGAGTCAGAGAGCATGTGGGTGTCTAGGTGTGCAAGGTTTCTGCAGGGGTGTGTATGTTGCTGGACATGGGTGCCAGGAGAGGAGGACAGGGATGAGAAAGTGAGTAGATGGTGGTCAGATAGAGGGAGAGGGGAGGTGGTGAAGCTAGAAAAAGAGCAGAGGCGAGTGAAGACCAGGTCCAATGCATCTCCATCTGTGTGGGTGGCTGAGGAGGACCACTGAGTAAGTCCAAAGGATGAAGTAAGGGACAGGTGTTTGGAGGCTGCTGACTGAAGGATATCAGTGGGAATGTTGAAGTCACCCATGATGATAGTGGGGATGTCAGTTGAAAGAAAGTGAAAAAGCCAGGTAGAGAATTGGTCAATGACGGCAGTGGTCAGGCCTGGAGGTCGGTATATGACAGCCACTTGGAGGTTAGAGGGAGAGTAGATGCCAACAGAGTGGATTTCAAAAGAGGGGAGGATTAGGAAGGGAAGAGGTGGGGTTGGGTTAAAGGTGCAGTTGGAAGAAAGGAGAATACCTACTCCTCCACTATGTTTGTTGCCAGGGCAAGGAGTGTGGGTGAAGTGGAGGCCGCCGTAACAAAGCGCAGCAGGGGAGGCGGTGTCAGAGGGTGTCAGCCAGGTTTCTGTGAGGCTGAGAAAGGCAAGATTCCCCAATGCAGGGCCATCACAGACTCTGCTCGCACATGGCCTATCCGGGTCTTATTCAGGACGTCAGTTCCCTCCTGTGACCGTTCAACACACAGGCCTCACCGGGTGCTATTCAGGGATCCGATCCTACTCTCAGGATCTCCCAACACACCGGCCTCCCGAGGTCCAGGGCCTCAACATGTGCTCTTCAGGGATCCGACCCTACTCTAAGGATCTCCCAACACAGACCTTACAGGACCTTGCACCCTGAACCATTCAGGTACACACTCTCTCCCATGTGACCCACCTCAGGGACATTATATGGTACATAACCATGCCCACAGCTGAGGTATAGATCACATGGTAATGACCTCACTGCAGGTCCTTTTTACACACACAGCCACACACACACAGGCTTTTCTTTGGGCGTTCAGACACACGCTTGTTGTGAATTCTCTTGCTCAGAGTTCTGAGCCGAAGCTCCCTCTGCTCCCTCTGGTGGTTACTGAGAGTAGTGGAGCTGGCCAGGTGGATGGAAGTTCCCCACCTGACGACGATAATTGGGAACCTCGGATTACTGGATGAGAGCATATAATTGAGTTGGCTGCTCTTGGAGGTTGCTGGTGATTTCCTCCTTGTGCATTTGGAGTTCTATTGTCCCCTGCCTGATCTGCATTGTTCAGCTAAGTTATTCTTTTGCTAATCCTTTGCATCTATTCTGGTTTTGACTTTTTTTTTTGCTTTCTGCTTTGTTGCTAGGGTTCAGCGTGCTCCCTGCTGGGGCAGTGCTGGGCCCTGTTTCATATGTTGCAGCTTGTTCAGTCCCCTGTTATGTTAGTATCTTTTTGCTTTGCTTCCAGTTTATACCAGAGTGCTGATATAGTGGGGGAGAGGTCGTGTGACCTCAGGTTTTTTGTATATCAGAAGTGTTGGACTTTTTTAGGGTTTTGTGCGTGATTGCAGACAGTATCTTTTCTGTCCGGTTCTGTCTAGACAGCTTGGGCCCCACTGTTTGCTCAGTCTGTTCTCTGCCTGTGTTTGTGTCTCATCTTGTCTACCCGACAATATATGTTTGGGGGCTGTCTATTCCTTTGGGGATCTGCTCCGGGGCAGTTTAGATTTCACCTTTCTGTCTTTAGGCTTAGTTAGTTCTCCGGCTGTGACGAAGCATCGAGGGTATCGTAGGAACGCTCCACGGCTTCTGCTAGTTGTGTGGATAGGATCAGGAGTCTGCAATCCGCTTAGTTACCAACCTCTCTGGTCTTCTGGTGGCTTAGCCTGTTCCTGCCATCCTCCTCGGTGACCCTTTCATAACACACGCCCCTGGGTGGGTTTGTAGGTGACTGGACCCTCCCATCTCTCCAAGTCACCTAGAAGTCTCCCAATATAAATCCAAACCATCAGCAGTACATCTGCTGATTAACACACGTTCCGGCTTCCATCACAGGGCACCCACCCCTGTGATACATATCGGCCATTTACAACCCTGCCGCTCACCATTTCCCCATCACAATAAAGGAAACGCCTGCATGCATGTCATGGCCAGCCCATACATTGCCCCCTAGCTGTCACAGGGGTCACTGCATCACACCTAGTTATAGCCTCTTTTCATTTTATTTTTACTCTGTATGGTCTCCTTAGTGAGAACCAGTTATCCCACTTATCAGTTTTACTCACACTGCATTTCTAATGGGGATTGTCAAATATCTATTCATTTCCTCTTGGTACAATGGATAATCTTTATGACATCTAGCATCTATTTGTACTAGAACTGTACAACGCAGGTTTAAAGATAACTTTGATATCTTTTGTACAGTGCCTGTCCAACGTGGTGCCGTATTCTCTCATCACACCATAATGATAGTCTATGCATATACTGACGCTTGCATGGGACTTTCCACTATTACTTGAGACTAAGATGAGGGGAGAGAAAACCAGAGAGCGCTACCTAAGCGCAATAAATGACAAATAGAAAACAATCATGATACATATATATGTATATATGCTCACCTGTGGTGATTGTGCCGGATAGGCACAACATTATGTAGCGATTTGATCACAAATAGGGATCCAACCTCGTGGTATGCTGCCCTTCCGAATGGTGGAGGTGTGCTGGCCCTGTTGCTTTCAAAAACTCCAATGGATATGTGGAAAAAAGAAATTGGAGGCGCTCCCCTCTGATGGAATAAATACTCAAACGAATGTCAGATATGAATCACTCCTTCGGTCGATGTCCAGAATGGTGAATGCACTTTGTATTTGTCAAATTAAATTTATTTAAAAAATATGAGTATTGAAGTTTTTTTCATGCTTGCGATAAATTACAAAAGCATAAAAACTTTAAATAGATATTAAAATCACAATGCATTTCTGCTCTAAAAGAGCCTACCTCAGGTGTTGCACCTGCATGAAAAAAATCTTCAATACTCATGTTTTTTTAAATAAATTTAATTTGACAAATACAAAGTGTCTTCACCATTCTGGACATCGCATGAAGGAGTGGATCACATCTGATATCTGTTTCAGGATTTATTCCACCAGAGGGGAGCACATCCCATTTCTTTTTTCCTCTATTACTTGAGTATTTTACAGACCATCACTATTTATATAAACACACTTTTCCATTAGATACCTTATTTTGTACCATCTATCATTAGTTCATAGGAATCCCACCTCGAACCTCTCTTGATAATACTTTGCATATGTGCACTCAGATTTATATCCATAGACATTTTGATTCATTTTACCTTTTCTATCTTTGCCTGTAATTGTAGATCTACTCAGAACTCAGGGGAGTCTATGGACAGCCAACATATGAGTGGGGGCACCATCTCTCGTCAACTTAGGGTGTCAACCTCTGCAAATAGGAAGGTGTGCAGCAAGCTCCAGCATCCTTCCTTACAACGGTCCGTTGTGTATGTGTTGCACTGATCCTTGCACTGTCTCCAGGACATTGCATTCGGTTTTCTAGTCTAGGCTATGATGCATCGCTTATCCTTACTTTTTATCCTGCACTTTTATTGATTCCTCAATTGAGATTTTTCTTCAGTATATTGAGATTGAGGAATCTTCATTGTATATTCCTCTGTGAACATCCATTCCACTGTTGAGGTGTTCAATATCAGGGATGTTTTCGATTGTTATCTGTTCCTTATCTTGGTCCACTGGGGTTACTATGGGGACAGTTGATGTGTGAATGGGTGTGCCAATTCTCGCTGTACATATATATATATATATATATATTGCCGACCTCCACAGACAGGAAGGTGTTTCTTGGACTTAGTTCTTAGGATCAGACCACCTTCCTGATATCATCTCTGTCAGTGTTTAGTACTTTCTTCACTTTTGTGGGGTCGTTTTTAGCATTTGTTCAATAAAAGTTCATTTTTATAAGGGTTATTTACAGTGAGCCTCTAGACACCCTTGATCTATCTTTATTGTTAGCCTAATTTGTAAACCCACCTGAAGAAGGAGCCGCTGTGCTCTGAAAGCTTAAAAACATATTTTTTGTGATAAAGGTATCACTCCTAGAATACTTTTGTCATTTTTGAGCATAAAAGTGTTTACATTGATTCAATAACAAAAGTAAGGACCTGTGTGGTCTCAGAGGGAGTGTGACTGTGATAGTGGGTCGAAACATGGTAAGCCACATGAGGGCATGTGTTTTTTCAAAGATGAATGAGAAAGAACAGATATCATTTACCGTGTATACTTGAGTATAAGCTGACCCGAGTATAAGCCATGGCACCTAATTTTGCCACGAAAAACAGGGAAAACTTATTGACTCGAGTATAAGCTGGGTATGCATTGTCCCCTCATCCCTATCCTGGTATGTTATGGCTCATCATCCCTATCCTTGTATGCATAGCTCCCCGTCCCTGTAAGAATGGCTGAATTTCCCCATGGTGGGACGATTAAAGGATTGTCTTATCTCCTTATCTCCGTCCTTGTATGCATGGCTCCTTATCCCCTATCCTTGTATGCATGGCTCCCCATCCCTGTCCTTGTATGCATGGCTCCCCATAACTGTCCTTGTATGCATGGCTCCTATAAAAAAAAAAACATCCTACTTACCTTCCCTGCGCGCTGTTGCTGCATCTCGTTCTGGCGCCAGCAGCTCTTCCGGCCAAGCGATCACATGTCTCGGCTCATTATGGTAATGAATATTCACTCCACGCCTTTGGGAGTGGATTGGGGTGAATATTGATTACCTTAATGAGCAGGGGACATGTGATTGCTCGGCCGGAAGAGCTGCTGGCATGGAAAAAGAAGCAGCGAGGGCGCACATTGAAGGTAAGTAGGAGGTTTTTTATTTTACAGCTGCTGGAATCCGGCGGCTGTGGCTGTAACTTTGCTCGTTATGAGAGAATTGGATATTCACTGCCAGCGCACTGCCAGGCTCCTGCCTCTGTGACCCACTGCTGCCCCACCCCGCCGTCTTTCTGGGACAATAACTCGCGCATTAGCCGAGGGGGGTGTTTTCATCACAAAAAAAATGTACTGATAAACTCGGCTTATACACGAGTATGTATGGTAAAATATGAAGAATTTATCAGCAACAAATTTCCTCTCCAATGAGCTTTATTAATATTGACAAATTGATGAGTCATTGATGCGCCATGTGTTCCTCTTTGGCTCCTTTTATTTGAATGTACTTCCTATTTAAGTCTGGTACTGTGAAGCTATGTCCTTTGTATGTTGTTATATCCTGATGAAGTCTTCAGACTTCAAAACGTATTGATAATAATGTTGCATCAAGTCTACTTCATAACTTGATTCACACCAGAGATTCAATGATAGAAAAGTCCTCAAACCAGAAGCGTTTATTGTTAAAAAATAAATCTATAACTCTAAATTAGTTTATTGTAGCAGAGTGAAATATACCTGCTAGGTTTTTGTGCATAACTCTGTTGTGATATCAGCTCCAGTGTTACTCATTCCAATTATTAAAACTTGTTTCCCATCAAACTGATTAGGTCTCTTGTATTCTCGGCAATGCAGTACTTGACCTCTAAATTTTTCAATACCTTAAAAAAAACCTCAAAAACAAGTAGGTAAACTGAAAATAGTATTCATACCATAGATAATAATCCTAACATACCGTACATACTGTATACACATATTTTACATACAATGACAATATCAATGAGCATTACTCAGAGCAAACAAGGCAAATTCACAGAATTACTGTAGTGACGGGCCTTAGACTATATTTTCCATCAAAACATTATTTCAAATTATAAGAAAATTCCTTAATTGACGTAAAAAGACATAAATCCATGCGACACGTTCATTCCTGTATTGAGAGTGTCAAAGGTCGTCATGAATTTGTACTCACAGACTCTTCTCTCTCTCTGAGATGTGAAGTTACCTTTCAATACCAGTAATTTCATATCCATGGTGCTGTGATCAGGCATAAGGAGTTTGCATTAAGGAATTTGCTCCTTTGACCTTGTGGGGGCATCACAACACAGAACCAGACCGCAATCAGAGGACAATAAAACATCCAGACTCCTAATCTATGAACTGTTCCAATATTTACAGTGGGGAAAAAAAGTATTTAGTCAGTCAGCAATAGTGCAAGTTCCACCACTTAAAAAGATGAGAGGCGTCTGTAATTTACATCATAGGTAGACCTCAACTATGGGAGACAAACTGAGAAAAAAAAAATCCAGAAAATCACATTGTCTGTTTTTTTTTCATTTTATTTGCATATTATGGTGGAAAATAAGTATTTGGTCAGAAACAAGCAATCAAGATTTCTGGCTCTCACAGACCTGTAACTTCTTCTTTAAGAGTCTCCTCTTTCCTCCACTCATTACCTGTAGTAATGGCACCTGTTTAAACTTGATATCAGTATAAAAAGACACCTGTGCACACCCTCAAACAGTCTGACTCCAAACTCCACTATGGTGAAGACCAAAGAGCTGTCAAAGGACACCAGAAACAAAATTGTAGCCCTGCACCAGGCTGGGAAGACTGAATCTGCAATAGCCAACCAGCTTGGAGTGAAGAAATCAACTGTGGGAGCAATAATTAGAAAATGGAAGACATACAAGACCACTGATAATCTCCCTCGATCTGGTGCTCCACGCAAAATTCCACCCCGTGGGGTCAGAATGATCACAAGAACGGTGAGCAAAAATCCCAGAACCACGCGGGGGGACCTAGTGAATGAACTGCAGAGAGCTGGGACCAATGTAACAAGGCCTACCATAAGTAACACACTACGCCACCATGGACTCAGATCCTGCAGTGCCAGACGTGTCCCACTGCTTAAGCCTGTACATGTCCGGGCCCGTCTGAAGTTTGCTAGAGAGCATTTGGATGATCCAGAGGAGTTTTGGGAGAATGTCCTATGGTCTGATGAAACCAAACTGGAACTGTTTGGTAGAAACACAACTTGTCGTGTTTGGAGGAAAAAGAATACTGAGTTGCATCCATCAAACACCATACCTACTGTAAAGCATGGTGGTGGAAACATCATGCTTTGGGGCTGTTTCTCTGCAAAGGGGCCAGGACGACTGATCCGGGTACATGAAAGAATGAATGGGGCCATGTATCGTGAGATTTTCAGTGCAAACCTCCTTCCATCAGCAAGGGCATTGAAGATGAAACGTGGCTGGGTCTTTCAACATGACAATGATCCAAAGCACACCGCCAGGGCAACGAAGGAGTGGCTTCGTAAGAAGCATTTCAAGGTCCTGGAGTGGCCTAGCCAGTCTCCAGATCTCAACCCTATAGAAAACCTTTGGAGGGAGTTGAAAGTCCGTGTTGCCAAGCGAAAAGCCAAAAACATCACTGCTCTAGAGATCTGCATGGAGGAATGGGCCAACATACCAACAACAGTGTGTGGCAACCTTGTGAAGACTTACAGAAAACGTTTGACCTCTGTCATTGCCAACAAAGGATATATCACAAAGTATTGAGATGAAATTTTGTTTCTGACCAAATACTTATTTTCCACCATAATATGCAAATAAAATGAAAAAAAAAAACAGACAATGTGATTTTCTGGATTTTTTTTTCTCAGTTTGTCTCCCATAGTTGAGGTCTACCTATGATGTAAATTACAGACGCCTCTCATCTTTTTAAGTGGTGGAACTTGCACTATTGCTGACTGACTAAATACTTTTTTTCCCCACTGTATGTCTATCCCTCTCCCAAAATGATAATTCTGCTTCATGTCACTTGTCTTAATTATATTGCATTTTTTCTGTGCTGTGTTGTGCATAAATGTGATTCTTCAGATTTTGTATTAGTCCAGCCTGATGAAGAGACCTGAGTAGTCTCAAAAGCTTGCAATTTGTTACCATATTTCAGTTAGCCATTAAAAGGTATCAACCACTGAGGACTCTCAATTCTGAATATTTGTTTAGTTATGTTAGGTCATGCGTAAGGATTTATCTGTCTGAGATACAGGATCTGGATTTTTAACCCCTTTACCCCCCTACCCCTCAGCCTGTTTTCTACTCCATGACTAGGCCAAATATTACAATTCTGACCAACGTCCCTTTATGTGGTAAAAACTCTGTAACACTTCAACGGATCCCACTGATTCTTAGGCTGATATTTTCAAGACCTATTGTACTTGATGAAAGTGGTAAAATTTATTTGATATGACTGGCATTTATTAGTGAAATAAATGAAACTTTGGCAAAAATTTAGAATATTTTGCAATTATCAATTTTTTTTAAGTTTTTTCCCCTTAAACCAGAAAGTTTTCTCACATAAAATAGTTAATAAATAGCATTTTCCACATGTCTACTTTACATCAGAACAACTTTTGAAACATATTTGACATAATTGACCAGCGATTTCTAATTTTTCCAACAAAATGTACAAAACCATTTTTTTAGGGACTACATCACATTTGAAGTGACTTTGAAGGGTCTATATAGCATAAAATACCCCTAAGTGACATCATTCTAAAAAAGTGCACCCCTCGAGGTGCTCAAAACCACATTCAAGAAGTGTATTAACCCTTCAAGTGCTTCACAGGAATTACTGGAATGTGAAAGGAAAAAATTAGCAGTTAACTTTTTTCACAAAAATTTTACTTTAGACCAAATTTTTTTTCCATTTTCCCAAGGGTAACAAGAGAATATAGACTTGAAATTTTGTTGTGGAATTTCTCCTGAGCATGGTTATACTACATATGTGGGTGATAACTAATGTTTGGACGCACAACAGAGAAGAGAAGTAGCACCGTTTGACCTTTCAAAAACAAAATTGGATGGAATTGGGGGCGGATGCTATGATGCATTTGCAGAGCTCCTGATGTGGTTAAACATTGAAAACTCCCCATAAGGGACCTCATTTTGGAAATTAGACCCCTCAAGGAACCTATCTAGGTGTATGCTGAGCAACTTACACCCTAGGTGCTTCACAGAAATTTATAACGTTGAATCATAAAATAAAAAAAAAAAAATCCAGAAAAATGTTTTTTAGCCCCCAATTTTCTTCACATGATAACAGGAGACAATTGACCCAAACATTTATTGTCCAATTTCTCCTGAGTACGCTGAAACCCCATATGTGAGAGAAAACTTGTTTGGGCTCACGGCAGGTCTCAGCAGGAAAGTAGCACCATTTGACTTTTTGAACACAAAAATGGCTGGAATTATTAGCGGACGCCATGTTGTGTCTGGAGAGCCCTTGATGTGTCTAAACAGCTGGAACTCCCCACAAGAGATGCGATTTTCAAAACTAGACCCCTCCAGAAACATTTCTAAATGTGTGATGAGCACCTTGAGCTCCCAGGTACTTCAAAAATGTTTAGAACATAGAGTCATGAAAATAAAAAAAATTACATTTTTCCCACAGAAATGTTGTTTTAGCCCCATTTTTTTTCACAAGGGTAATCGGAAAAATTGCACATACAATTTATTGTGCAATTTCTCCTGAGTATGCTCTGGTACCCCATATGTGGGGGGAAACTTCTGTTTGGGCTCACAGCAGGGAATGCCACATGATGTGTCTAAACAGTAGAAACTCTCCACAAGTGACCCCATTTTGATAAGTAGATGCCTCAAGGAGTGTAGCTATATGTGTGGTTAGTAACTTGAACCCCCAGGTACTTCATAGAAGTTTATAATGAAGAGCTGTGAAAATAAAAAAATAAATAAAAATCACATTTTTCCCACAAAAATGTTATTTTAGCCCCATTTTTTTTATTTTCACAAGAGTAAGGCCGGTTTCACATTAGCGCTTTTTCAGCGCACGCACGGCCGGGGGTAGCTCCGCCCCCGAGCCGGCTCTCTGCCCGGCGTGCCCGCCCCTTCCTTGTAGCGCCGCCTCCTAGCGGACAGCGGCGCCTGCGATCGGCGCACCCTATCTTTAGCATAGGGTGCGCCGATCGTGCGCAGGCCGTGCGCTAGTTGCGCTTTGACCTGCACTGCGCACTTTTGACGGTGCGCCGTGCGCGCCAAAATCAAACTTTTCGGATTTTGGCGCACAAGGAAGGGGCGGGCACGCCGGGCAGAGAGCCGGCTCGGGGGCGGAGCTACCCCCGGCCGTGCGCACGCTGAAAATGCGCTAATGTGAAACCAGCCTTACAGGGGAAAATAGAATTTCTCATGAGTATGCAGATATCCCATATGTGGGAGAAATCTACTGTTTGGGTGCATGCGGGGCTCAGAAAGTAAGGAGTGATGTTTTGAAAGGCAGACTTTAATGGAATGGTCTGTGAGTGTCATGTTGCAATTGGAGAGCCCCTGATGTAACAAAACAGTGGAACCCCCCACAAGTGGTCCCATTTCGGAAACCAGACCCTTCAAAGAATTTATCTAGATGTCTGGTGAGCACCATGAACCCACAGGTGCTTCACAGAATTTTACCGCGTTGATCTATGAAAATGAAAAAAAAAATTCCCACAAAAATGTGTTAGCCTCAAATTTTATCATTTTCACAAGGTTAGCAGGAGGAAATGGACCCCCAACTTTGTTGTGCAACTTCTCCTGAGCACACCGATACCCCATATGTACTACTTTTGAGGTACAGTGCAAATCTCAGAAGGGAAGAAGCCCCATATTTGAGCTCAGATTTTGCTGGACTGGGTTGAGGGTGCCATGTCACCTATGCAGAGCATCTGCGGTGACTAAACAGCAGAAACCCCCCATAAGGGAATTCATTTTACAAACTGCACTCCTTAATGTATTCATCTAGGGGTGCAGTGATCATATTGATACCACATATGCCTCACAAAATTTTATGCCATTGGACGGTGAAGAAAGAATAATTATATTTTTAACACTAAAATGTTACTTTAGCCCCAAGTTTTTAATTTTTCTAAGGGCTAGTATGAAAAAATGGACCTTAGTTTGTAGTAAAAATTTCTCCTGAGTGCGCCAATACACTACATGTAATCGGGAAATACTTTTCAGGCACAGCGCACAGCTCAGAAGGGAAGGAGTGCCTTATTACAGTGCAGATTTTATTATTATGGTTTGTGGATTTCATGACCCACTGGAATAGCCTCTGAGGTGCCTAGCAGCAGAAATTTCCATAAGTGACCCTATTTTACAAACTAAACCTCTCAATCAATTCATCTAGGGGTGCAGTGATCATATTTACACCACAGGTGTGTCACAGAATTTTATACCATTGACAGTGAAGAAAAAATAATTACAAGAAGCAGAGGATGTTGATGAGTGTAAATTACAAACTGCCATTATAATGCCCAGTATGTTGTAATTACCAGTAAGTTGTAGTGCACAATATGTTGTTGTGCCAAGTACATTGTGTACAGTTAGGGCTTCTGGAGACACGCACCAGTAAAATAGGCAGACTCTCATCTCTTCAAAAGTGCCAAACATGTGAACGCTAAATGTAGTTTAAGTACACTGGGGCTCAGAAGGGAGGGGAACATTTGGATTTGGGAGCGCAGAATTTTCTGAACTTCTTTTGGGGTGGGAAGAGCCATTTTTCCTTTTTACAGCCTCAGTAACGTGGAAGCCCCCTATATTTCCAAAAGCAGATGATGGATATTCTGCCTCATGGCCAAACTGTAAGCGTTGGGCGCTCAGACTGCCATCCCATGGTGTCTGTTTACCGCTACTCATGTTTAGTGATGTCTGCAGATAGTTTAAACTCGACTGAAAAGAGCATGTTTGAAGAGTCCAGTAGAGGGTTTATTCTCAGCTGAATCCTTGCATAATGCACAGTTACAGTAGGTAAAAAGAGACTTTCCTTGTACAGAGCTGTATAAAACGTGTGTCTCCAAGATGGAGAAGACTCAAAGATGGAGAAGAAGGGAGGGGTTACAGAATTGAGAGTCACATGCAAGGGGGGAGGAGAAAACCTTTTAAATTGACAGATCTATATACAGCAATGAAAACAATAATATGATTAAATGCAGTACTGTCTGTATGATTCAAACTCATGGGACAAAACACTCCCTGTCTGAAATCTTTAGATTTTCATGATGATTCAGCTTGACATGACGTGTTATGATGATGATCAACGGCATTCTAGAAACCTGGAAGACAAGAAAAGAAACACAACATGCAAAATAAACTAACAGTTGTAAGTTCAATTCTTGGTTGATGACGTGAAGTCCTCAGCGCATGGATAGTCCAAGTCCATAGGAGAACCTATCTTCAGATTGGGGAAGCCACAACATGCCAACACTTCCACCAACCCAAACAATCCAAAGATGAAGTTCAAGTTCTTTATAGTTAAGGGTGTATGTCGGTATGTTCTCCATCGTGAGCTGTGTCCAGTAGAAATATCTTTTATGTGATGTCCTCTTTTGGTAGAAGCAGTACAAGTTTGGTGACTGGGCGAATGAAAAGTCATGATGAACCACCTTTTGTTACCTTGACTTCCACCTTTTGGGTCTTTCCATCCTCAGTGATAAGACCCATTGGCCAGTCATTGCGATGAGCTTCTTTGTCTTTTAGGAGGATGAGATCTCCTTCTTGGAGGTTAGGTTTTGCTGTCGGCCATTTTTGACGGCTCTGGAGCAGATGCAGGTATTCGGTCTTCCAACGGTGTCAAAAGACATTAGACAGGTGTTGTACCTGCTTCCACTGACGTCTGTACATGTCATTGTGGTTGAAATTTCCAGGAGGAATTGTGGCGGTTCCAATTTTCTGTGTAAGAAGAGTTGCTGGTGTAAGGATCATTGGGGCATCAGGGTCCAACGATACCAGCACCAGCAGTCTGGCCTTTATTATTGCAGACACTACCGTGAGGAAGGTGACCAAGACTTCATGGGTGAGTGGCAGCTTGTGGTTCAGCAGCACTGAATCAAGAATTCTTTGTGCGATTCCAATCATGTGCTCCCAGGAACCTCCCATATGCGATGAATGTGGAGGGTTGAACACCCAAGCGCACCCAAGAAATGATCAAGCTGAAATTCTTTGCAGGCTCCTATGAAATTAGTGCCGCAGTCAGACCTGAGTTGTTTAGTTGGTCCCCAGATGGAAAAGAATCTTCTGAGAGCATTGATGAAGCTAGTAGAGTCCATAGTTTCGATCACCTCAGTATGAACTGCACGGATACTTAGACAGGTAAACAGCACGGCCCATCATTTACTACTTGCAGCTCCACCACGGGTCCATCTCGTAACAACTGACCATGGGCCAAAAATATCTACCCCTCATATGAGAATGGCTGGTCTGTACTTAACCGATCAACTGGAAGATTTGCCATCTGTTGATGTTGGTGCTTCCCTCTCAACTTTTGGCACTTAACACATCTGTGAAGCACTGAGGAGACACATCTATTCATTCCCATGATCCATAAACTGGCTGATCTAATGGCACCATCGGTGAGCTGTCTTCCTTGATGTTGCACTCAT
This sequence comes from Dendrobates tinctorius, assembly GCF_039654945.1. Lineage (NCBI taxonomy): Eukaryota > Metazoa > Chordata > Amphibia > Anura > Dendrobatidae > Dendrobates > Dendrobates tinctorius. Next base: position 35,436,452 of record NW_027361697.1, read on the forward strand.
TCATGATAGTGGGGAATCAATAAAGTAGCAATGTGATGTCGACCCGGAATGATAGGATTCTGCTCCGTACTGCATAAGTTGGATTTCCATATAAGACCACCTCCTCTTAGTAGTTTATGATGATCGAACACTGGATTCAATTCAAGTAATGTGCTGTTTTTGTATAAGCTAGTACCTCTTGTGATGCTGTAGATTTCGTGACAGTAATCTTCTTGTTGGACACATCCGATGATGATCTGATCTGCATGTTCAATGTCGGCAACAGTAGGGTGTCCATTGCACATGTGCCAGCCATGGCACTCTAATGATTTGTTGCTGCTAAACATAAGGGCGATGTGAAGAAGACGAGCTACGGCCCGCAAGACGGATGACCAGCTTGAAAAGCGTTCAAACCGATGAGACCTTAGCTTCGGTTTTGGTATCACAGAAGTGTAGTGAGTAAAGATGGTTGGTCTGATTTCCTTGTCAGATTCTGGTTCTACCAGCTCATAAGTGTTGCTGATGTCCTTTGAACAAGGGTCTTTATACAGGAAACTTGGAGGCGAGTGCCACGTGTTGTCACTGAGTTTAGACGCAGCTGTAAGTCTTGTTCCTCTGTCGGCCGGGTTCAGATCAGTGGGGATGTGATGCCACTGCTCAGGAGTAGAAAATGCTCTGATTTGTTCTACCCTATTGCTGACATAGACGTAGAATTGTTTTGTTTGATTGTATATGTAACCAAGCACCACTGTACTGTCTGTGTAGAATATAAATGAGTCGATAGCAATGTCCAATTCATCACTTATAACTTCTGCAATTTCTACTGCCAGTATGGCAGACCAAAGTTCAAACCTTGGTATGGAATATGCGGGTTTCGGAGTTAGTTTTGCTTTACCCAGGATGAACCCACAATGTACCCTGTTGCTGGATTCTGAGGCTTTCAGAAAGGCCACTGCAGTTCTAGCCTCTGTAGATGCATCAGAAAATATGTTGTCCTCTTTTTGGATGGCAGTTGAAAGGGACGTTACGGAATAACAACGTGGGATTTGAAGATCTTTCACCCAGTAGTGATGTGGGCATGGTTGACAGTATGTACTGCGACCATTTGGCAAGACATGAGTCTTACAAGAGTAAATCTTTGTAGGCCTCTTCATCTTGTCTATACAGACGTTGCCTATGATAACCCAGCCTAGATCAAAGTGTTGAGCAAATGGAGCATTATGTGGTCCATTGATCTGCTGACGTACCTTATTCAGTCGGAGAATGTCTCTACCAAGCAGGATCAGGATATCTGCACTGTTGTCAAGAGCTGGTATCTTGTTGGCTATCGTCATTAGATGAGGGTGATGAAGAGCTGCCTCTGGCGTTGGAATATCCTCTCTATTGGATAGTATCTGGTTGCACTTGACGAGTGTGGGCAGAGGTATCTCTACGTTGTTCTCAAGTGAAGATACTGTAAGTCCATTGGCTCTTCTCCCAGAGACCTCTGTGACACCACTGCAAGTACCCAAGGTGTGGGGGTAAGCATTTCCTTTTAAATCAAACCAATCAAAGAGCTCTGACCTTGCAAGTGATCGGTTGCTTTCATTGTCCAGGATGGCGTACACCCTTGTGCTCTTTTCGGCCTGACCCTTAGGATATATGTTCACCAGGCATATCTTTGCACATGACTTGTCCCTGAGGTCTTCTCCGCAAACTTCTGTGCATGAAGATGATACCTTGGTAGTACTTGCTTGCTCTGTTTCCTCCCCGCCATAGCTTGTGGTGGGTATGGAAGGAGTGAGCTGAGCAGAGGTAAGCTGGGATGCATGGAGTGCTTGCACGTGGTCCTCACTGTCACACTCCAAACACTTAATAGGAATTTTACAGTCATTAGCAAAGTGTTCAGTAGAAGCACAACATCTGTAACATACACCAAACGTCTTTAGAAGTTCCTTGCGCTCGTGGAGCGGCTTCTTTCTGAAGCCAATGCACTTCTTTAAGGGATGTAGCTTCTTATGAATGGGACACATACGATTAGGATCTTCAACCTTGTCCCCTGTGTTGCTCTGGTCTGGAGCTGATGTAGATGTGGGAAGGATGTCGGTCTTTTTTGCTGACACTGGGCCTCCTTGGCTTTTCAGGTTAGCATGTGGACCCTCATAATTAGGAGGAGTTGGAAAGGGTCAGCTGGGTTCTACATAAGAAAAACTCGGGTTGGTCTTACGCTCTGCGATATCCTTGATAAATTCACAGAAGTAGGAAAAGGGAGGAAAGGAGACTTGATTGGCTCTTTTGCACTTTGACCTAAAAGTTAGTGGCCCACTTCTCTTGTATATAGTATGGCAGCTTAGAAACTATTGAGTTAACGCACCGAGCGGTATCCAGGTAGCTAAGACCCGGTAGGTGCGTGTCTGCTTTGACTAACTGGAGCTCTAGGAATAGGTCACTGAGCTCTAGGAATTTTGAACTGTCCTTGCCAGATATTTTGGGGAAATCCTGCAGATGCTTAAACAGTGCATTCTCTATGGCTTCAGGACTGCCAAAGCTATGTTCTAGTCTTTCCCATGCAGCCATGAGACCAGCTGCTGAATTACTGATGTGGATGGATCTGAGCCTCTTGACCCGCTCCGTGGATTTAGGTCCGAGCCACCTGATTAGCAGATGCAACTCTTCAGCAGCAGTGATGCCAAGGTCACTAATTGCGGCTTTAAAGGTACATTTCCAACCTCTGTAATTCTCAGGCTGGTTGTCGAACCTTGTGACACCGTTGTTGGTGAGTTCTCGGCGTATCATTAACCTCGCAAAATCGGCCATGTCTGTTCTTTCTGACTTTGGAGTAACATTTGGTGTCTGAGCGATGCTGTTAGCATGGGTTTTAGCTTCTTGGTTCAAGAACATGGGAAGATATGGAGTGGCATAGGCGTTTAGACCAGCAACCAGTTTGTGGCATATGATCTCTGTTGTATGCGGGACTGGAACCACACAGTTATCAGGAGCGCAGTGCCTTGTCAGCAAGTTAGGTTGGATGTAGACGTTGGCGTATGGCATTTGCTGAGGTGTAGGGTCTGGCCGTGTACGAAACCACTGCTAAGGACAGGCAACAAGCAGAAGAGACTTGTTTGGGCTAAAGAACACAAGAAATGAACATTAGACCAGTGGAAATCTGTGCTTTGGTCTGATGAGTCCAAATTTGAGATCTTTGGTTCCAACCACGGCGTCTTTGTGCGACGCAAAAAAGGAGAACGGATGGACTCTACATGCATGGTTCCCACCGTGAAGCATGGAGGAGGAGGTGTGATGTGTGGGGGTGCTTTGCTGGTGACACTGTTGGGGATTTATTCAAAATTGAAGGCATGCTGAACCAGCATGGCTACCACAGCATCTTGCAGCGGCATGCTATTCCATCCGGTTTGCGTTTAGTTGGACCATCATTTATTTTTCAACAGGACAATGACCCCAAACACACCTCCAGGCTGGGTAAGGGCTATTTGACCAAGAAGGAGAGTGATGGGGTGCTACGCCAGATGACCTGGCCTCCACAGTCACCAGACCTGAACACAATCGAGATGGTTTGGGGTGAGCTGGACCACAGAGTGAAGGCAAAAGGGCCAACAAGTGCTAAGCATCTCTGGGAACTCCTTCAAGACTGTTGGAAGACCATTTCCAGTGGCTACCACTTGAAGCTCATCAAGAGAATGCCAAGAGTGTGCAAAGCAGTAATCAAAGCAAAAGGTAGCAGAACCTAGAATATAAGACATCCAGTATTTTCAGTTGTTTCACACTTTTTTGTTAATTATATAATTCCACATGTGTTAATTCATAGTTTTGATGCCTTCAGAGTGAATCTACAATTTTCATAGTCATGAAAATAAAGAAAACTCTTTGAATGAGAAGGTGTGTCCAAACTTTTGGTCTGTACTGTATCTATGCTGGCCCCCCATATGTAGCCATCTGGGCCCCCCACATGTATCCATCCTGCCCCCCCCGAATGGGTATCCATCTAGGCCCCTTGTCCTGCCCCTCCCCCATGTGTGTATCCATCCTGGCCCCTTGTCCTACCCCTGGCCCCCATGTGTATCCATCCTAGCTCCCTCCCGTACGTGTATCCATCCTGGCCTCCCACGTACATTCATTCTGGCCCCCCCTCGTACATTCATCCATCCAGGGCTCCCCCTCCCCTGTATGAGCATACATCCAGACCCCCCCTCCTGTATTTGTGCATCTTTCCAGCCCCCCTCCATCCCCTGTATGTGCATCCTTCCAGACCCCCCCTCCCCTGTATGTGCATTCTTCCAGACCCCCTCCATCCCCTGTACGTGCATCCTTCCAGCCCCCCTCCATCCCCTGTACGTGCATCCTTCCAGCCCCCCTCCATCCCCTGTACGTGCATCCTTCCAGACCCCCCTGTATGTGCATCCTTCCAGACCCCCCTCCCCTGTATGTGCATCCTTCCAGCCGCCCTCCATCCCCTGTATGTGCATCCTTCCAGCCCCCCTCCATCCCCTGTATGTGCATCCTTCCAGACCCCTCTCCCCTGTATGTGCATCCTTCCAGCCGCCCTCCATCCCCTGTATGTGCATCCTTCCAGCCGCCCTCCATCCCCTGTATGTGCATCCTTCCAGCCACCCTCCATCCCCTGTATGTGCATCCTTCCAGCCACCCTCCATCCCCTGTATGTGCATCCTTCCAGCCACCCTCCATCCCCTGTATGTGCATCCATCCAGGCCCCCCATCCCCTGTATGTGCATCCATCCAGGCCCCCATCCCCTGTATGTGCATCCATCCAGGCCCCCCATCGCCTGTATGTGCATCCTTCCAGGGCCCCCATCCCCTGTATGTGCATCCTTCCAGCCGCCCTCCATCCCCTGTATGTGCATGTTTCCAGGGTCCCCCATCCCCTGTATGTGCATCCTTCCAGACCCCCTCCATCCCCTGTACGTGCATCCTTCCAGCCCCCTCCATCCCCTGTACGTGCATCCTTCCAGCCCCCCTCCATCCCCTGTACGTGCATCCTTCCAGACCCCCCTGTATGTGCATCCTTCCAGACCCCCCTCCCCTGTATGTGCATCCTTCCAGCCGCCCTCCATCCCCTGTATGTGCATCCTTCCAGCCACCCTCCATCCCCTGTATGTGCATCCATCCAGGCCCCCCATCGCCTGTATGTGCATCCTTCCAGGGCCCCCATCCCCTGTATGTGCATCCTTCCAGCTGCCCTCCATCCCCTGTATGTGCATGTTTCCAGGGTCCCCCATCCCCTGTATGTGCATCCTTCCAGCCGCCCTCCATCCCCTGTATGTGCATCCTTCCAGTAGCCCTCCATCCCCTGTATGTGCGTCCTTCCAGGGCCCCCCCATCCCCTATATGTGCATCCATCCAGGCCCCCATCCCCTGTATGTACATCCTTCCACGGCCCCCCATCCCCTGTATGTGCATCCTTCCAGCCGCCCTCCATCCCTTCTATGTGCATCCTTCCAGGCCCCCCATCCCCTGTATGTACATCCTTCCAGGCTCCCCCCTGTATGGGCATCCATCCAGCCCCCCCCATCCCCTGTATGGGCATCCAACCAGGCCCCCCCTGTATGTGCATCCATCCACCCCCCATCCCCTGTATGTGCATCCATCCAGGCCCCCCATTATGTGCATCCATCCAGCTCCCCCGTTATTTGCATCCATCCAGGCCTCCCCCCGTTATTTGCATCCATCCAGGCCCCCCCATTATTTGCATCCATCCAGGCCCCCCCCATTATGTGCATCCCTCCAGGCCCCCCCCATTATGTGCATCCCTCCAGGCCCCCCCATTATGTGCATCCTTCCAGCCCCCCCGTTATGTGCATCCATGCAGGCCCCCCCATTATGTGCATCCATGCAGGTCACCCCCATTATGTGCATCCTTCCAGGGCCCCCCCTGTTATTAGCATCCATGCAGGCCCCCCCATTATTTGCATCCATGCATGCCCCCCTTATGTGCATCTTTCCAGGGTCCCCCCCCTCCCGAGAGAGAGAGAAGAAAAAAATAATCTTTCACTCTTACCTGCCTGCGCTCCCAGCGGTGGCACTGGCAACCTCCTCCTCCCCTGCAGGTCGGCGGCCGACGCGCTCATTGCAAAATGGCCACTGACATAGCAGAGGCCAGCGGTGGATGTGTGCGCCTGTCTCATGAAACTGGCGTCATACGCCGCGCGCACACAAGCCACTATCAATTGGGACGCGCGCCGCAGTGGTTCAGGTAAGGAACGCTGCGTGCGCGCCTCCCTGCTCTTTTAAAGGGCCCACGCCCTTTTTTTTTTTCTTCTCCTCCTTGCTGGCTCCTTCCCACAGCCAAGAGGAGGGCCTACCGGGGGATTTCCCGGTACCCCCGCCAGGCCAGACCGAGCCTGGGTGTGTCTCATCTTCCTCTTGACAATACCCCATAGATTCTCCATGGGGTTAAGGTCACGGGAGTTTGCTTGCCAATCAAGCACAGTGATACTGTTGTTTGTAAACCAGGTATTGGTACTTTTGGCAGTGTGGACAGGTGCCAAGTCCTGCTGGAAAATGAAATTTCCATCTCCATAGAGCTTGTCAGAAGAGAGAAGCATGAAGTGCCCTAAAATTTCCTGGTAGATGGCTGCGCTTACTTTGGACTTGATAAAACACAGTGGACCTACACCAGCAGATGACATGGCTCACCAAACCATCACTGATTGTGGAATCTTCACACTAGACTTCAAGCAGCTTGGATAGTGTGTTTCACTACTCTTCCTTCAGACTCTGGCTCCTTGATCTCCAAGGTCTAGAGTGAAGCTTCCACAATCAGTGATGTTTGGGGAGCCATGTCATCTGCTGGTGTAGGTCCACTGTTAGATCAAAAATTTAAAAGGGGTGCCTAGGTTTAAGTAGAAAGTCTGCAGTTACTTTACGTGATTGCAGATTTTTGAACCCTCACAGCTTGTAAAGCTTTCTATCATGATTCTCTGGTGGCTTCGGCAAGGGCAGGCGGTCATGTGACCACAAGTGTGCGATGTGCATGCTTCTGGCCACATTCCAATTAGACGTATTCAGTCTCACTCCACACAGGTGAATTCAGCGAAGCCGCACAAGTCTAGTCAGAATATGACTGGAAGTATGCATATTGCACACTTGAGGTCATTTGACTGCCTACTCCTGTCAAAAACCTAGACTACCCCTCTAAGGCAGATGTGGAAAAAATGTTTCAAAATAAGAATGCTTTCAAAAATAAGTGTTTATTTTGATAAATGTAAAGTGAGTGAGCAAAAGAGAAATTGGTTCAATATTTTGTGTGTGTTCTTTCTCTTCAAGACAGCATCAAAGCATTAAGTTCTTTTGGCTGACTGTTATTGCTCCACCAAGTTACATCTCCATGTAGCTTTTAAGCACCATATGTCAATCACCTGTCCTAGCTCGAGAGTCAGGCGCTGCTACTTTCTCCTATGGCTGAACATGCATTTATGTGCTGCATGTACTGTATACCAACTCAAACCAAGCTCAGTTTTTGTTTTTTCTTCGTATTTTTGCATTCTGTGCAAGCTGGGGTGTGGCCTCCGTCTCCTGAGCTGGAAATTGTATTTAAAGGCTTCCCCAGACTGGTGTCCACTGGTTGGGACCCAATTCTTTTGTCTGCCCTTATTCACACACTGAGATCAACTCTGACACATGGTAAGTAGAGATGAACGACTTTGCCTTTTTTCGGGTCGAGTCGGGTTTCATGAAACCAGACTTTCTCAAAAGTCAGGTCGAACGAAATCGGCCGATTATCGTGAAAATTCGAAGGCCGACTGAAACAGGAAACCCAATGCAAGTCAATGGGGAACCAAGGTCGGCAGGGAGTGGAGGACAGGAAACACACCTACAGTGCCCATTTTAATGCCAAAAACATCAATTCTTATTACTTAAGCTTGTCAACCTTAATTTACTTTATAATAATAGTTAGGCTTTGAAAACTGGGGGTTATTTGGCTAAAGTTGTGGGGGGGGGGTAGGGCTGGCTCCAGATTTTCGTGGGCCCTGGGCCAAAGAGTGTCACTGGGCTCCTTTAACACATACCACAATTCATGATCCTCTGATACGGCAGAGAAATAGCAGTATAGTACAATGAAAAATACTTCACTTCCTACATCTCATGACTGATATCCATTTTAAATTCTCCAATAGCTCCAAAAACGGACAGTATATTACTCCATGCAGTATTATGGCCACCGCATAGTGCGCCATACAGAGTAATGAGGCCCATATATTTCTCCATACAGAATCATTGGTCCCATATAATGTTTGAAACAGTATATGATGAGCTCCACATAATGCTACAGTATGTGTGGGTCCCCATGGATGAAGCTCCACTGTCTTATGGGCCCAAATAATGCTCCATATATAATGGGCCCCATTTCTAATGCTCCAGTGCATAATGGGCCCTGTAAATGCTGCTCCAGTGTCTGATGTCCACCTTTGGAATGCTCCAGTGTATGGTGGGCCTCATATTCTCCAGAGTATAGTGCTCCCCAAAAATAGCTGTCCCAACATTGAAAACAATTAAATAAGTCTCCTCGCTAGGGAATCCCTGTACTACTCTGGACTCCTCGTCGTCCCCATCTTCCATCTCACTGCACTTGGACTGTTTAGGCAGAGGGCGAACAGACGTGATGTCATCGCGCTCTCTGACCAGAATGTCACTGTCAGGAAACGCGGAAGACGTCACAGTGGTGGAGCAGGGAGAGGTAAGTATTTCAACTTTGCAAGTGCTGTGATCCTGAGCAAGCGGGGGGCCCACTTGTTGGCGACGGCACTGGCACAGGGCCCCTCATAGTACGGCGGTGTGTCTGATGGCGGGTGGGCCCTCCCACCGGCAGAGACACTTTTGCGTACTATGAGGGGCCCTGTGCCAGTGCGTCGCCCATGAGTATGCCCCCCCACCTGCTCAAGGAACCTGCACTTTCATCTGCACCTTCCTCTTTGTCACCGTGTAAGGTGATATAATATGCTGGAAGGGGCACCTGAGTTTCATCAGGGTCTGATTCTGCCTCAGTACACTGCGAGGACAATGTAGTGCTCTGAGTGAATGTACCAGCAGAAAAATCTAACAGTGGCTGTGCATCAGTTCCCCTCATGTCAGATTCATCTTGGACTGGGGAATTCACGATTTGACTTAGAATCATAGAATCGTAGAGTTGGAAGGGACCTCCTGGGCCATCTGGTCCAACCCCCTGCTCAAAGCTTGATAACCCAGGCATGGTATGTGAAAAGAGCTCCATGGAGTAATCGGTAGGGTGGCCTGCCACATCCTTCACTTTTGGTTGGGGTGAAGGACACAAGGAAAGGTGTTGTTCCTAACCAGGAGCCTCCAATGATGACTCAGTGCTTTTATTTTTTGAAACTTCAGAAGAGAAGGCTAGAGAGCTGGAGGCTGTGTCAGCAATGTAAGCCAAAACTTGTTCCTGAAGCTCCGGCTTTAAAAGTGGTTTACCTACTCCCAGAAAAGAGAGCCTTCGAGGCCTTGTGGAGCCAGACGATGACGCAGGCTCAACACCTCCTGCCTTAGGTGCTATTGTGCTTTTGCCACTACCAGCAGATGCAACACCACCACCACCATCGGGACCAGCTGGCAACCCCCGCCCACTTCCATGGCGTCTTCCACCATACTAGCTCATTTTTGTGAAAATGTACCCAAAATACCACCAGCTATATGGTACTGTAAAACAAGGTAGAATGTGTATCTACTATTGGTGAAAATTTGAATCTCACTATAGATTTGAGGACGCTGAACTATTTTCTCTGGCCCAGTAGAGATTACACCTCAATGTAACAGGCTGAAATTGGATGGTGTATGACAAGGTGGAGGGTGTCTATAGGATTGGTGAGAATTTGGATCTCACTAGAGATTTGAGGATGCTGACAATGATGCTCTCAGTCCAAGTATGGACGCAGGCAGCCTAATAAGCAGGACTGCTGCACAGTGCACACACAAAAGGGTGGAAAAATGAACGCTTGGTAACTGTGCAGAAAAGAGGAAGAAAAGTATTTTGCCTTTAAAAAAGCAGTTTGCACAGCAGTGTGCAAACAGCAATGCAGCTATCAGGGAGCCTTATAAGGCAGCCTAATAACCAACAGAGCTGATGCACAAAATAGAGCCTCCCCTGTCACTGCACACAAAGTGTTGTGTTGTAAGTGGAAATCGCTAACAGCAGAAGCAGTTTTTTGGTTCTTCTTCCCTGCCTAACGCTCTCCCAACAGAATCAGCAGCAGCAGCGCTCCCTATGTTAAGGCTACTTTCACACTTGCGTTTTTTTGCGCAAAAAAATGCATGGAAAAACGCATACAGATGCTGCGTTTTTTTCAAGCATTTTTATGCACATGCAGGAAAAAAACAAAGCGTTTTTATGCGTTTGCATTTTTTTCAACATTGTCCTCACCAAAAAATCAAGATAACAATTAGGGTTAGGGTTAGTAGTACTAACCCTAACTCCTAACCCTAACCCCTAACTAACCCTAACCTAACCCTAAACCCTGACCATACTAACCCTAACTAACCCTAAACACTGACTCACCCTAACCCTTACCATAACCATTGTCTAACCAATGTGCGCAAAAAAACGCATACATGCGCATGCCAATGTGCATGTATTCGCACCCATAGACTTACAATGGGTGTCTTGCTGTAAAAAAAACGCATTGCGTGCGCATGCGTTTTTTTGGGGCAAGTCAGACGCACAAAAAATGCAACAAGATGCATTTTGTGCGCCCGAGCGCACACTGCACAAAAACGCATACAAACGCATGGGTATGCGCACATAAGCGCATCCCATGCAAAATATAGGGAAAAAAAAACGCATGCATTTTTTAGCGCTAAATAACAGCGCAAAAAAACGCAAGTGTGAAGCCAGCCTAAGATCGGCATAAGTTAGATGGCGGTCGGCGTTCACGCCCTTTTATAGCCCCTGTGATGCCACACAAAGCCAGCCAATCACTTGCATGCCCTTCTCAAAGATGGTGGTGACCGATGCCTATGTCATTGCATTGCCCACAGTGTGCTTTCTCCATCATTGGCTGAAAAAGGGCGCTGGAGGCATCTTTTGAAACGCGACTTTGGCACCCTGGTCGCTGACCTCACGCCATGGTCGGGTTTTGTTTCATGAAACCCGACTTCAGCGAAAGTCACCGACTTTTGAATATGACCGACCCGTTTCGCTCAACTCTAATGGTAAGGTTTTCAATATTAGACAGTGTAGGAACGTCCCAATCAGTGTCACCTTGTCGACGGTGGGATGGCTTTTATGCTATTTTTGATCAAAAACAATATTACTAAGAACTCTGTTATTTAAATGCACTTTTGCTTTTTACTTATTTAGGTACAGCAGGGTTTTTGCTCATTTTGTCTCTTGCATGTTTTGTATGTTTTATGGTCGATGTGAACATGTGCTACATGTATACCAACTCAAGCCAAGCTCAGTTTTTTGTGTTTTTTCGCCTATGGCTGCCTACCTTTGCAGTAGTTCATGCCAGTCTTCTAAGGAAGTTCAGTGAACTCCTCTGACATAATCACCCTAAGCCTTTTAAGGTTGGCTTAGGCAGAGGCCAATTGTGTGGGTGTTAATGCAGAATTGTTCCCATTTGCTTCAAGTTTGTCAGGAGTTTGCCTGTACTTCACTTGGCTCCATTACAGTCAGGTGTCTGTTATTTTCTCTAGTACTTTTGCCCTCTATACTACAAGTACAGTAGCTTGTGAAGGTATTCACCCTCTCTTTGGCATTTTATGTGTTTTGCTACTTCACAACCTGGAATTTCACTGTTTTTCTTTTTTTATTTTGAGGGTTTGCATCAGACAACAAAAAGGACACAATAACTTGTAAATGTCAGTGTGCATAACTATTCACCCCTAAAGTCAGTACTTTATAGAGCCTCCTTTTGGTGCAATTGCATCTGCAAGCAGCTTTGGATACATTTCTATGAGCTTTCCACATCTTGCCACTGGGATTTTTGCTCATTCCTCAAGGCAAAGCTGCCTAGGTCCTTCAAGGTAGGTTTCTTTTGGTGAACAGCAATCTTCAAGTCTGACCACTGACAGACTGAAACAGGCTTTGCTAAAGAATATCCCTAGCATATGATGCTGCTACCACCATGTTCCATAGTGGGGGTGGTGTTCTTGGGGTGATGAGCTGTGTTGGTTTGGCTGCAGATATAGCGTTTACCCTGGTGGCCAAAAAGTTGAATTTTAGTCATTTCTGACTACAGCACCTTCCTCCATACATTTGCGTAGTCTCCCACATATCTTTTGACAAACTCAAAACTACCCAACCCTGACGTGTACTTCCCAACAATTTTGCCCCTAACTTGTTTAGAGATTTCACAGGTCTTCATGATGTTGTTTGGTTAGTGGTGCCTCTTGCCACTGTGGCCTTTCAGGAAAGGTAAAGTATATATACTGACAGACTTGTGACACTTAAATTGCACACAGGTGGACTTACTTTCACTAAGCATGTGACTTATGAAAGCAATTGCTTTCACCAGAAATTTTTAGGGGCTTCCTTGCAAAAGGGGTCAATACATATGCACATACCAGTTTTTCGTTATTTGATCCCATACATTTAATTTATGCCTATATTTTTCTCACTTCACCAACTTGGACTATTTAGTCATGATGCATCACACCGAAATTGGATTACAAAATTATTTAAACACAAGTTGTAGTGTAAAAAAATAGGCAAAATGCAAAGGGAGTGAATACTTTTGCAAGACACTATTATGACTCCAGGCAGTATTCCTGAGTGAGTAGATAATCCTGAGACAACTGAGGGTGAACACCCGAGGTGCTGTTGTGTATAGTAACAAATAGAATGAAAATGTCCAAGATTAATTGGCGTAGGCCTGGCATGGGATATGGATACAAGTGGAGCGCCTATGGGGAAGGTTTACACACAACCAATGTGATCGAGAATACTCTTTCTGCTTTCTACCACAATTGTTCTTTCGCATAATCGTTAACAAAGGAGGAAGTTATGCATTCTGAAATAATCTGTAACTACTTGCTGAGAAATGGCTCCATCTGAAGACTGGGTACCCTGCGTCAGCTAAGTTACTGAAAGGGATACTGCCTCCATGGCTGTCTCGAGCCATGAAGTGGCACTGTTAGGCCGGGGTCACACTAAACGAAGCAAAATACGGTCAGTATTTTACATGCGTAATACGGATGAATGGCCCCTAAACAGTGCTCCATATGTCATCCGAAATCAAGGTGTGGTCGCATATTTTGCGTATGTCAGCATCCGTATGGCGAGATTTTCTTGCAGGCTTGCAAAATGGGCATATAATGGAGCCCTATGACAGGGTTTCTAACAGAAACCAAAGAATAGATATAGACACATAGAATGCATATATTTATTCTATGTGTATATATATATATATATATTCTTTCGTTTCTTTATTAAACCTGTCACTGTGAGTTTACTGTATAGCGCACTGAATTGCCGGCTTTGCTAAGACACCGGGTGCGCATTTCTCGCAAGTCACATGTGTGGTCCGTGTGTAATCCGTATTTTTTGTGCACCCATAGACTTGCATTGGCGTATTACGGGCGTAGTACGCTGACAATCGCAGCATGCTGCGATTGGCACGGACCGTAGAATACGGACGAGAAATATACGCCTGGTGCGAGGGACCCCATAGAGAATCATTGGTCCGTGTCTAATGCGTGCTTTTAGCGCCTCTCACTCGGCCGTATTCCTCGCCAGTGTGACCCCGGCCTTACTGATCGAGACTGCGAGGTGTGTCAAAGAAATGATTGCAGATGGAGAGTTTTCTGCAGACCCAGAGTAAGTGTTAGACCAGAGAGGTTTTTGCTTCTGCAGATGCCGAAAGTGGGTGCCAAGAATGTGGGCCACTGAGGCCAGAGAAATGTGCAAGGAACCAGCTGTTCATTGATACGCAATATCCACACAGAAACCACCTGTGTGAGCATAGAGAGAGACTGCCGAATACACGGAACTCTTTGGTGTAAGACCTGGCTAGAATCAAAGCCTGCCTCCAGTAAATTTCTGCAGAAAGGAGCAGTTATGGCATATCATTCTTTGGTTAGTACAAGACTCTAAACATCAATAGCATAAAAAGAGGACTTGAAAATCCTCTAAAAATTCAAAAATACAGCAAAAAAGGCAGAGATGCTTACCTGTCCAGGCCTCCAAACACATGCACTATCAGGATGCAGTGGACCCATAAAGTTAAGATGGCGGCAACACAGGTGCAAGAATATTGATGAGGCAACCGCTCACATCCTACCAATACATGGAGGGGGCAGTTGTTTGGTATATTAATGCACAATGAAGACTTCTATGCAGCGCTGTTCACACTATGGCAATGCACAGCAACCAGGTTAACAGCCTATTAGTTACGCCCTTCTATTAGATCAGGCGGGCTGCCCAGCGCTATCAAAATGCATCCCATGTGAACAGGCACCATAGTTTACGAGACCAAATGGGCCCAGCTGCACCCCGAAAAATAAAGTGCAAAAAACACATGAAAAATGTGAGGTATTACCACTGAGGTGTCTGTTCACATGGGATGTATTTTGATAGCGCTGGGCAGCCTGCCTGATTTAATAGTCTGTTAACCTGGTTGCTGTGCATTGCCATAGTGTGAACAGTGCCACATACAAGTCTTCCTTGTGCATTTATATACCAAGCAGCCGCCCCCTCCATGGATTGGAAGGATGTGGGCGGTTGCCTCATCGGTATTCTTGCACCTGTGTTGCCGCCATCTTAACTTTATGGGTCCACTGCATCCTGATAGTGCATTTGTTTGGAGGCCTGGGCAGGTAAGCATCTCTGCCTTTTTTGCTGTATTTTTAGTTCAAGACTCTGAAGTACGTTGTGAGCTGACCACTGAATATGCATGTGTTAACTTATTACCGTATCTTTACTAGCCCTGTAAGGAGGTGGTGGGGACCCTCATGTGCCTTTTCTCCCCTTAACGTTGTTTACCTGTGTCACATGCGTCACCCTGATGTTTTATTAATGTTCTACTCTTGTTGTATACTATTGACAAAAGTCCCATGTAGATAGCTAGAATGCCTATGGTTGATACCAAAACAATTTGTTCACCCTAGGCACAAGCCACATCAGCTCCTACATTCATTAGAACACTGGAGAAAAAAGGAGCAGAACAATGATTGCAAAAATACCAATGATTTTTATTGTTAAATATCATACAGAAAGTGCACAAAAATCTAAATGAGGTGCCGATATAAAGCAGATGAAACACACACCCGACAAACCCCTCGTCCATCCAAGATGGAAAGTAGTATCCTCATATATGTATTCAAAACATCATGCCTAAAAAGTGAACGCCCAAAATGTATAATGCCACCCCATGAAAATCAATTATCATGTGGTCCAAAATTGCTCCTGAAGGATGAGGGGTTTGTCGGGTGTGTGTTTCATCTGCTTTATATTGGCACCTCCATTTAGATTTTTGTGCACTTTTTGTATGATATTTAAAAATCATTGGTATTTCTGCAATCATCGTTCTGCTCCTTTTTTCTGCAGTGTTCTCTTGCTGTATACTGCAATGTGATGCATTTGTCATGTACTGTAATGTTGATGTCTTTACATTGTGTTCTACATAGAGTTAAGGATAGATTAGGAAGTAGCATAGGACTGTAGGTGGGACTAGAATAGATGGGGCACATAAGAGCTAGAATGTAGGATAGATGTAAGAGTAGTAAGGTATAGGCAGCATAGGGGTTAAGTAGATGGGAGGGGCATAGAGCAGGACAACACAGAGCAGGGAGATATAGTAAAGGGACTTCCTGTTTGGAGTCAGACGCCGGGCAGTCTGCCCAAGGGCAGGATGTATGCTTTATAAAGGGGCAGCCATGGGGATAAGTCAGCTGTAAGGGGCCCCAGGCTGAAGAACAGTGTAAACGGGCACCAGCTCAACAGAATCATCCCCAGGAAGGATTCAGTGTCTAAGACCGGGGCTAGAGTAGCTGAGATGGTGTTCCCGGTACCTTTCCCTAATGGAACCGGATGCGGGGCTGACAGGAAGCTGGTGACGTGTAACATACAGATGGGACACGGAACGGATGGTACACGGATTGTCCACAGAGACAGCAGGGATTGCCAGGAACAAGGAAAGATGTTAGTTGTGGCCTAAAGTATTGACACCCCTGCAATTTTGTCAGATAATACTCAGTTTCTTCCTGAAAATGATTGCAAACGCAAATTCTTTGGTATTATTATCTTCATTTAATTTGTCTTAAATGAAAAAACACAAAAGAGAAAGAAGCAAAAAGCAAAACATTGATCATTTCACACAAAACTCCAACAATGGGCCTTGCAAAAGTATTGGCACCCTCAGCCTAATACTTGGTTGCACAACGTTTAGCCAAAATAACTGCGACCAACCGCTTCCGGTAACCATCAACGAGTTTCTTACAATGCTCTGCTGGAGTTTTAGACCATTCTTCTTTGGCAAACTGCTCCAGGTCCCTGATATTAGAAGAGTGCCTTCTCCAAACTGCCATTTTTAGATCTCTCCACAGGTGTTCTATGGGATTCAGGTCTGGACTCATTGCTGGCCACCTTAGAAGTCTCCAGTGCTTTCTCTCAAACCATTTTCTAGTGCTTTTTGAAGTGTGTTTTGGGTCATTGTCCTGCTGGAAGACCCATGACCTCTGAGGGAGACCCAGCTTTCTCACACTGGGCCCTATATTATGCTGCAAAATTTGTTGGTAGTCTTCAGACTTCATAATGCCATGCACACGGTCAAGCAGTCGAGTGCCAGAGGCAGCAAAGCAACCCCAAAACATCAGGGAACCTCCACCATGTTTGACTGTAGGGACCGTGTTTTTTTTTCTTTGAATGCCTCTTTTTTCTCCTGTAAACTTTATGTTGATGCCTTTGCCCAAAAAGCTCTACTTTTGTCTCATCTGACCAGAGAACATTCTTCCAAAACGTTTTAGGCTTTTTCAGGTAAGTTTTGGCAAACTCCAGCCTGGCTTTTTTATGTCTCGGGGTAAGAAGTGGGGTCTTCCTGGGTCTCCTACCAAACAGTCCCTTTTCATTCAGATGCCGACGGATAGTACGGGTTGACACTGTTGTACCCTCAGACTGCAGGGCAGCTTGAACTTGTTTGGATGTTAGTCGAGGTTCTTTATCCAACATCCGCACAATCTTGCGTTGAAATCTCTTGTCAATTTTCTTTTCCGTCCACATCTAGGGAAGTTAGCCACAGTGCCATGGGCTTTAAACTTCTTGATGACACTGCGCACGGTAGACACAGGAACATTCAGGTCTTTGGAGATGGACTTGTAGCCTTGAGATTGCTCATGCTTCCTCACAATTTGGTTTCTCAAGTCCTCAGACAGTTCTTTGGTCTTCTTTCTTTTCTCCATGCTCAATGTGGTACACACAAGGACACAGGACAGAGGTTGAGTCAACTTTAATCCATGTCAACTGGCTGCAAGTGTGATTTAGTTATTGCCAACACCTGTTAGGTGCCACAGGTAAGATACAGGTGCTGTTAATTACACAAATTAGAGAAGAATAACATGATTTTTCGAACAGTGCCAATACTTTTGACCACCCTCTTTTTTATGTTTGGTGTGGAATTATATCCATTTTGGCTTTAGGACAATTCTTTTTGTGTTTTTTCATTTAAGACAAATTTAATGAAAATAATAATACCAAAGAATTTGTGTTTGCAATCATTTTCAGGAAGGATCTGAGTATTATCTGACAAAATTGCAAGGGTGTCAATACTTTTGGTCTCAACTGTATGGAGAGAAGAGTCTGCCCGGAAGGCAGAGAAAGTACAGGAAACATTGCCCTGTGTGAACTGGGCTGCTGATGTGATGGATGCCTTGTTGTTTAGTAAAGTTCAGCTGTTGGAAAAGAACTGTGACTTTGGTATTTCATGGAACTGGGCAGCTAGAGGCTGGCATGACAGAGACTGAAGGGATTCCAGCAACAGAAGTGAGTACCTGGTTGCACCCTCCACACACACAGCAAAAAGAACTCTGAATTTCATCTGTAGGGCACCAAGGTGTGAGAACTGTAAAGCGTGTTGCCACGACTACCACCCTGGCCACCTTACACCCCTCAAAAACACAGAAGACTACAGCGTATATTGTTTGTCTCATACCTTTTGACTATATAGTTTACTCCCGTTTGCACCAAGAATATTTGTTTAATTATTGAGTGCACAGTGTCATATATTATCAGAAGGTTTATAACTTTAGCTTTGTTTTTATTTTTTTTTTTTTTACTAGCATAAAAAGTAAAGGATTGCTAGTGTGAACTTTGTTGGATAGAAAATAATTTTTTTGCATGGTGTGAGATCATGTTCATTGGCAAATAGAATAGATAGAAAGGAAGGCCTGGAGCGAGCCCCCCCTCCCCCCCGTGGCATAAGTGAGGGCCGTCATGACAGTGGGTTGGAGAGGGTAGTCAAGAGGTTCAGTGGGGTGAAGGTATACTAACTGAAGGGGTATTTCAGGCCGGGTATGGGGGGGTGGTACCTCAGTTCCCGCTCCTGAATTCAGCCGGAAAAGTCCCCTCATCCTCTTGCGGCATGCGTTATGGGGTCAGAGGTTCTGGAGAGGCTAAGGGCAGCAGCGGAGTCGCATCCATCCAGCTGGTTGGATGAGCAGGTGGTGATTATCCTGGGCGGCCACAGCAGATCCATGCCCGAGGTGACTGCTCAGGAGCAGTGCCCCCAGCAGGTCAGGCCCTCAGAGCGGTTGTCCCCGGATGCGGCTCCAGACTCGGCATCAGCGCAGGAGCCCCTCCAGGCCGAGCTGCAAATGTTTCAGCAGGCCCCGGTCTGGGAGGAATCCAATAGCCGGGCTGGATCCTGCGGTGGTTTGTAGGCCTTCTCCTCAGTCTGTGCAGGGGGCGGAGCCTGCGTGCGCCGGGATGTCAGCTTCCAATGATGTCACGGCGGGTTGCCTTGACGATGGTCCAGTTGGGCGGCATGCTTCCCCTACTACTGACGGCCTGAGGATGACTCGGGTGGCATCGGGCGGTATCCCTTCTCAGCCGGGGTTACCGGCTCCAGCATGGATTACACAATCGGCTGTGGGTTCAGGGATCTCTGGACAGCCATCAGCTTCAAATCCTGGTTGGAGGTGTGGGCTGTGGGCTTGTACCTGGGTGATCATACTCTCGGTTACAGCTGGCAGGCCCTGGAGCTGGGAATGGAGCAGTGGCCTCTAGGGTGGAATGGACCAGTGAGTTTGCGGCGTCTGGATTGGGGGACTTCGGATCTCTGTCCTCAGAGGGCCCAGGGGTGAGGACCAGAACAGTGGACGGTCATCTGGATGCGGGATCAGCGGCTGGAGGGATCACAGCTTCCTCGCAGCCCAGTGAGTATGTTTCTGTGTATTGTTCATCTCACTCATTAGCTAGGTCCTTGGTAGTTGGGGGTAGTCAAGGGGTTCAATCGGTGGCGTTGGTTCAGGGGTTGGGGGTTCAGGCATTTTTGGGGGTGGAGGGGCTTGGGGAGGTCCTCAATAGTGTTCAGGATTTACTTTCACGTTTAGAAGGGGGAAGATCGACCCCAGCACATTTAGTGGCGTGGGTAGGGTTGCAGGGTCTGGGTCCAGGTTTCTCGGATTTGGGTTATGGGACCCCTAGTAGAATGGCAGACCCGGTGTCGGTGTCTGTACAGACCGAAAAGGAGAAGGAATTTCAGATTCATTTAGATGACAGGGCCAATGGGGAGATTAATGTTTGCTTTGAGGGTCCGCTATGGGCGCATCTTAAGAAGGAAGTTCGTGAAAAAATCTTGAAAGGCAAATATGTCGGTTTTTTTTTTTTTTTTTTTTTTTTTTTTTTTTTTTCCATTACTTCCTTTGGAAAAGTTTAACTTGGACAAGGGAGAAAGGATGATAGTAAGAAGGAGCAAGAAGAAAAGTGTAGGTGGCATCTAATACCTCAGACATTTGTCAATTGGCTTCAGGCGTTTGCTATTTTGGCAAGGGTGATTGGGGAAAAGGTGCTCGAGAATTGCTCTCCTCTGTTCTGTTACATGGATTCTATAGGTGAGGCCCACAGGGTATATGGGGGTCAGGCTTGGCTCCGTTATGATGAACCGTTTTGGCAGAAGAGAGCTATTCCGCCGGCCATACGTTGGGATCGGAAAGACATTGGGTTATGGTTGAGGGTTGTGGCACCGACTAAGTTCGACCATTCCTTTCCAAGGGGGGCCGGAGGGGCTGGCCAGTCTAACTCTCACGGGAACATTCAAGGGACAGGAGGTCAGTCGGGGCAGTCCGGAAGTCATAAGCCCGGTTTATGCTGGCAATTTAATAACGGGCAGTGCAAATTTGGGTCTAACTGCAAGTTCAAGCACCTTTGCTCGCACTGCAGTGGGTCCTCACATGGCGCTGCCAAATGTTTTAGAAAGAACAAAGTAAAAACAGAGGATGGTAATACAAAAGGAGAGATGCTGGTGAGGCTAGCCGCGATGGTCACTTATCTAAGTAGGTATCCGCATAGGGGTAAGGCGGAGCTGTTGTTGGTTGGTTGGTTTTAGAATCCCTGCTCCTCCTTTTGAGATTCCCCAGTTACTTAAGAATCATCGGTCGGCCGAACAATATCCTGAGGTGGTCACAGAAAAATTTAGCAAGGAAGTGGCTTTAGGGCGTATGGCGGCCCCATTTAAGGTTCCTTCGTTTGAGGATTTTTTGTATCTCCGCTGGGAGTTGTTCCCAAAAAAGAGCCAAATAAGTTCAGGCTTATACATCATTTGTCTTTTCCTCGGGGGAAGTCAGTCAATGATGGAATTGACAGAGGGCTATGTTCCGTGGTTTAGAAGTATTTTGATGAAATGACGCGCTGGGTGTGGATTTGTTGGAAAGGTGTTGTGAATTCCCTGGCTCAGACTTCTGAGCCAAAGCTCCCCCTGCTCCCTCCGGTGGTTACTGGAGGTAGTGGAGCTGGCCAGATTGACAGAGGTCTTCCACATGATGATGATGATGATGATGATGATGATGGCGATTGGAGATCTGGGGTTACTGATTGGAGTTTTTAAGTCTGCAGGCTTCCTGCAATCCCTGCTGGTGATTGCTTTCCTGTGCATTTAGAGGTCTGATGTCTCCTGCCCTGATCCTGCACTGTTCAGCTAAGTGGTTCATTTGCTAATCCTTTGCATCTAATCTGGTTTTGTCTCTCTCTGCTTGTTGTGTGGGTTCAGCTTGCTCCTCTGGGGGCTGTGCTGGACCACCACTCCATATGTTACAGCCTGTGTCAGTTTGTTCAGTCCCCTGTTATATTGGTCTCTTTTGCTTTGCTTCCAGTTCACACCGGAGTGCTGATATAGTGGGGGCGAAGTCATGTGACTTCTGTGTGTGGGTTTTTTTTTTTTTTTTTTTGTACATCAGATGTGTTGGATTTTTCAGGGTTTTTGCATGATTGCAGACAGTGTCTTTCCTTTCCTGTCCTGTCTAGTCAGTTTGGGCTCCATCGTTTGCTCAGTCTATTTTTCTGCCTGCGTTTCTGATTCATCTGGTCTCATGGACAACATATGTTTGGGGGCTATCTATTCCTTTTGGGGTCTGCTCTGGGGCAGTTTAGATTTCACCTTTCTTGCTTTAGGCTTAGTTAGCTCTCCGGCTGTGCCGAGGCGTCTAGGGCATCGTAGGTACGCTCCACGGCTACTGTTGGTTGTGTGGATAGGATCAAGGGTCTGCAATCCGCTTAGTTACCAACCTCTCTTGTATTCTGGTGGCTTAGCCTGTTCCTGCCATCCTCCTCGGTGACCCATTCATAACAGAAAGGGGCATTGTTGGCTAATACCGATATTGAATCGGCCTTTCGATTGTTGCCGGTAAATCCCGAGAGTGTAAAATTGTTGGGCTGTTATTGGGGTGGGGAGTTTTTTGTTGACAGGTGTTTACCGATGGGTTGTTCGTTGTCAATTGGGAATTCCGGTTACCATAGGACAAAATATCAGTATTGCTGGAGGAGGTGGCTCGGGCCAGGCGTCTGAAGACGCTGTCTTTGCGGGAAGTCCAGCCGCTTCTTGCGAAGCTGAATTTTGCTTGTCGCATAATCCCTATGGGGTGGGTTTTTTCATGGTGGCTGGCCAGTGCCACTTCCAGAGTGCGGGCTCCACATCATTTTGTGTGGCTATTGCGTAAACATAGGGCGGATTTGGAAGTGTGGAGTCGGTTTTTGGAGCAATATAATGGATGGCCGTTGCTCATGGGAGAGGTGATTGAGAATGGTGAATTGGATGTGTTTACAGATGCATCTGGAAGGGTGGATTTCGGGGCATATTTTGGTGGCCAGTGCTGTGCAGCTAGATGGCTGGAGGAGTGGTTTCAGTGGGGCTTGGTCAAGAACATTGCTTTGTGGGAAATTTTTCCCATTCTGGTGGCAGTGTATCTGTGGAGGAGGGAATTTCAGGACAGGAGGGTGCAGTTCATTTGTGACAATATGGGTGTAGTGTGCGTTATCAACAGTTTTGTCAGCTTCTTCCGAGCCAGTGACTCGTGCGTTGCGACAGTTGGTGTTAACATGTTTGTCTTTGAACGTGCACATGATGGCCTCTCACGTGCCGGGGGTCAGGAACTCTATTGATGTCTCTTTATCTCGTTCACAGTGGGAACGCTTTCGGTCTCTGGCCACGGATGCGGAGGAGAAGGGTTTGGAGTGCCCGGCAGGGCTCTGGAAGGTGGTCTCTGGGCTGCAGGACAATTCATACGGGCATCATTGGCTCCCAGCACTTGTTTTGCATATCCTTCAGTGTGTTGTTCCTGGGAAAACTGGTTGGAGGCCTGTGCGAGTGGGGTTTCAGTCACAGATCATGTGGGTGCACTATTGCTATTGTTGGGCCACGGGGCGGCTGAGGGCTGGTCCTCTACAAAAGTCTTGCGGAATAGAGCAGCTTTGGCTTTTGGCTTCAAATTATGGGGGCAAGAGTGTTTAACTAATGTATTTTTGGTTCAGTAAGTGTTGAAGGGGTTCAGGCGTCGAAGTAACCAGGGGGATTTGAGGCGCCCGGTTTTGTTCGGTGTTTTTGGAATGGGTAGGTGGGTGTTTGGATAGAATTTGTGTTTCAGTTTTTGTGGCTAGCCTGTTTTGCTTGGTGTTTTCTTTTGCCTTTTTTGGGGCCTTGAGGGTAGGGGAAATCGTGTCTCCCAGTAGAACAAAAGGGGAGGTCTGCTGACAAAGGCTGTTGTGGTCTCGAATGGAGTTCTGGATCAAGCGTTCAAAGACTGATCAGGAAGGGAAGGGCAAGTGAGTGATTTTGGGACTGGTGCAGGGATCATTGATGTGTCCGATACGTTGTTTCCAACATTACAATGTTTTTCAGCCTTGAAGGGACAGGCCTTTGGTATGTCATGCGGATGGTTCCTTTTTATCAAGGTTTCAGATTGTATCAGTTTTTCGGAAAAGTCTGGCATCATTGGGTTTGGATGCCTCCAGGTTTGCATCTCATTCTTTTAGAACTGGGGCAGCAACGGAGGCAGCGGTTGCTGGTTTGGGCTCTGAGGTAGTACACTGGATTGGGAGGTGGGACTCCAGGCTTTATAAGAATTATATTTGAACATAATGGGTGGGTGGTGATTTGAGAGTTTGAAGTGCGTTATTTGTTTGGTGGTAATTTGTTGTATTTTATTTATAGGTTCCAATCCCTTGTTGATCTGGATCTTGGGCTATTCCTATGTCTACTGGGGGCCCGGCGTGCAGATGTGAGATGCAAAAGGAGGCAGCTCGGCTTTTCCAAGAACGTGGCGGTGATCAGATGGCTGGGTTTTAGGGGTATGGGTTGGAGCAGGGTCCTTCAGGAAGTGCATAGCTGCTCCAGACTTGACAGGCCACCCGATATTTTGGTACTACATGTTGAGGGTAATGATTTGGGGGTCCGTGAGTTGGTGAAGGATATCAAGCATGATTTGCTTAGGTTGTGGTTATCCTTCAGGGGGTTGTCCATGGTATGGTCGGAGATTGTTCCATGACGATGCTGGCATAATGCAAGATCAGTTGAAAAGATCAACAAGGCCCAAATAAAAGTTAATAGAACGGTATCCAATTTTGTGGTTAGAAACTGAGGTGTGTCAGTTCGCCATTTTGATTTTGAAAAAGTGGATGACAATTTTTGGTTGGCAGACAGGGTGTATTTAAATACTGTGGGCATTGATTTATGGGCTTTGGGTCTGCATGGTATTGAGAGGGCCATAGCATTTAGGGGTAGGGGGGTCTCTGGCATTTGAGGTGGTCAAATGCCTTTGTTGTGGTGGTTGGGGGGGATCCATGAAGTTGGTGCTAAATTGGTCTTGGGAATCCGTGGGGGATCATGTATTCCTCAATTGTTATTGTATGGTGTGTTTGGTCCGGTGATCTTTGGGGGGATTTAGCAGTGGTTTGTCGGATTCCCAGGGTTTAAGTGGACAATGGAACCCAGTAAGGGTATCGGTGCTCCCAAGCCAGTAGGGTAATGGCTGG
The DNA here is from genome assembly GCF_039654945.1 of Dendrobates tinctorius. NCBI lineage: Eukaryota > Metazoa > Chordata > Amphibia > Anura > Dendrobatidae > Dendrobates > Dendrobates tinctorius. Next base: position 35,460,849 of record NW_027361697.1, read on the forward strand.
GAGTAATCTAAGGTTTGGTTATTTGTCCACACAATTGTTGGTATGTTTGATCACCAGATTTTGGGAGCTTCAAGGACCCTCCCAATGTTAGTTACATTTAATGTTAAATATTTGTATGTTTTAAAATAAAGGCTGCTGTGGCCATTACCATCCAATTTTGTGTCCTTGTCTTAATTTGGTTGGGGGTTGAGAGTATCCTAAGGGGTAAGAGCCCACCGGAATATCAACAATGCCAATGTCAAGGTCTGTGCATGTAAGGTTTAACGTCTCAAAATATAATTATAGTGATGGTTCTCCTTCCAGTCTATCTCAATTAGTCTTGTCTTCCACTGGACCAATCTGGTTTGAAAAAACCTAAACACTTGTGTTATTTCAGAATTGTGAACTTTAGATTCTAAGACGTTAAAGGGCTAATTGGTATTGGTTATTTGCCCTCTGGAGATCTGTAAGAAATACAGGTTTTGGGCACTTGCATCAACCTTATTCTTCTCATAAGCAGGTGGGTGGGGAAAAACAGCCTGAACATTGACATCTCCTGTTACCTTGGATTAGATGCCTCTAGGCAGGATGAGAGTAAACCACTGTAGCTAATACAGGTATAAAGGACTCAGACATGCCTCCGAAAGAGGGACATATCTGAGTACGGCAAGGGAAACTGACAAGGACGGAACTTTCTCGGAAACACTTGCTAAAGCTGGCTGGAGGCAGAGATCTGAGTGTGTGGAGTGTCCAGGTATGGTAACCTCATCCGTGAATTGACGTTAAGGTTCAGAAATTAGAAAATATTGTAACCTTTATCGTGCAGGTGAAATATGATAATGTTGTAAGGGGCCTAAAGAACAAACCATACAGAAACTCATGTTACATATTTATTTCTCAATATTGAAACTGCAACACTAAGATGGAAAAGTCAGGGAATTGTGAACCCCACAATACCAATAGGCATGTTAATGATATGTATTTGACCCAATCTGATTAATTCTTTCTGAAATTCAAAAATTATTTGAAAAATATGAACATTTACAAGAAACAAGATGTCATTTGATGCTGTGTAGTCATGGTTTGCAAAATGGCCTTTTTTTTTATTTCTAAAGGCTTAAAATTACTTTTAGATCAATGCATTAAATGTATAGAGCTGAAAAGGGATTATGGTAAATAAAACAGATTTAGTTCGAAAACATGTTGATTTTTTTTTTTTTTCCCCTACGATAGGCCAAGTATATATGTACGTATGGGCACATGTATAAATTTTACCTTTATTTATTTTACTTGCTTAAATACTGCCATGAATTCCACAGTGCTTTATAGACCTCGCTGTCCCAACTGGGGCTCACTATCAAAGTTCCCTATCAGTAAACCTTTCAAGTGTGGGAGGAAACAGGAGTGTGTGTATTTTTTAATATATATGTTTATGTACACCTACATTTTATCATTTATATTTTATGTGCATATAAACTATATGGATAAAACTATAGGGCTAGCTGCCTCTACATGAGCTTTTGACATACCATTCTAAATCCATAAGCATTAGTATGGAATTGGTTCACCTTTTGCAGCTATAACAGCCTCCACTCTTTTAGGAAAGCTTTTTACAATATTTTGGAATATGTCTATGGACATTTTTGCTCATTTATTTGGCAGAGCAGAAGAACATTTGTGAGGTCAGAAATTGATGTTGGTGAGGAAAAGTCCTAGCTCACAATCTCCATTTTAGTTAATCCCAAAGGTGTTCAAATGGGTTGATGTTAGAGCTGTGTATTAGCAAATCAAGTCTTTCTATCTGAAACACACCAATCTGTCTGTCATGGAGCTTGCATTTTGCACCAGGCTACAGTGATGCTGAAAGAGAAGAGATGGGCCTTCCACAATATGTTCCTGGAAAGTTGCGTTTAAGCAATTGTCTAAAATTCCTTGAATCATTAAGATTTCCCTTCACTAGGTAGAGTCTAAGCTAAGTTCACCCTAATGAACAGCCCCACAGCATTATCGCTCCTCCACCAAACTTTACAGTTGGCACCGTGCAGTCAGGCAGGTAAAGTTCTCCTGGTATTCAGCAAACCCAGTCCATCAGACTTCCAGATAGAGGAGCGTGATTGGTCATGTCACAGAACACATCAATGCTCCAGAGTCCAGTTGTGGTGGCTTTAGACCACAACATCCAACACTTGGCATTATGCTTGGTAAAGTTTGCTTGCAGCTGGTTGGCCATGGAAACCCATGTCATGAAGCTACCAGAACACAGTTTTGTGCTGATATTAATGCCAGAGGAGGTTTGGATTTACAGTTATGGAGTCAGCAAAACATTAGTGACTTTCATGCATTTTGCTCCTTGGCACTCAGCAACTCTACCCGCATGCATTTTTTTTTCCTATACTTTGCATGGGATGCGCTTATGTGCGCATACACATGCGTTTGTACGCGTTTTACCGCGCATGCGTTTTTTTGCGGTATGCGCTCGGGCGCACAAAATGCAACCTGTTGCATTTTTTGTGCGTCCGACTTGCCTCAAAAAAACGCATGCGCGCGCAATGCGTTTTTTTACAGCAAGACACCCAATATAAGTCTATGGGTGCGCATATGTGCGCATTGGCATGCTTATGTATGCGTTTTTTTGCACATGCGTTTTTTTTTTGTTAACCATGGAATTTAGGGGTTTGGGTAGAGTTAGGGTTAGTTAAGGGGGGTTAGGGTTGGGGTTAGGGTCAGGGTTAGTTAGGTTTAAGTATGGTTTGGTTAAGGGTCAGGGTTAGGGTCAGGGTCAGGGTTAGGATTAGGTTTAGGGTTAGGGTTAGTTAGGGTTTAGGTTAGGGTTAAGTATGGTTTGGTTAAGGGTCAGGGTCAGGGTCAGGGTCAGGGTCAGGGTTTAGGGTTTGGGTTAGGGTTAAGTATGGTTTGGTTAAGGGTTAGGGTCAGGGTTAGGGTTAGGGTTAGTAAAGTCATGGTTTGGGTTAGTGTGAGGGGCCACCTAATGTTGGAAAAAAACGCAAACGCGGTAAAAACGCATTAAAAACGCATACAAACGCATAAAAACGCTGCGTTTTTTTCATGCATGCTCATAAAAATGCTTGAAAAAAACGCAGCAGTTGTATGCTTTTGTATGTGTTTTTTCAATGCGTTTTTTTGCGGGAAAAACGCGCTGCAAAAAAAAGCAAGTGTGAAACTAGCCTTAGTGGCTAAATTGCTGTGGTTCGTAAAAATTTCCAATTTTCATTACCACTCATACCCAATAGTGGAATATATAAGACGGAAGAAATGTCATGAACTGTTATGATAAAATGCTTGCACCATATTACTGGAGAAAACTCAATTTCCCTAAGCTCTTTAGAAAGAGCCACTGGGTCACAAATGTTAGTACAAGCAAACTGCATGTTGAGGAGCTGGATTTTATACTCTTGTGGAAATAGAACTTAATGAAAAATCCAATTTCAATGACTAAGACGTGTGCCCAAATACTTTTGTCCATATAGACTGTATGTATACTACACACTATAGAAGATGTATTGATGTCTGCAGCACATTCCTCTCCACATTTTGCCTTTGTGACCTTTGCTGGCAGGAAAACAAGTTTATTATAGGCTCTGAGGCACAATACTAGGGATCATTGACACTTTCTGTACAGACTGATTTGTGAAAAAACTATATCATAACTGTATAATGAGTAGTGATGAGCAAACGTGCTCAGATAAGGTACTATCCGAGCATGCTTGTGTGCTTATAAAGTAACTTCAGCGTGCTTGAATACTACATGTCTTGTGGCTGTTTGACAGCGGCAACACATGCAGGGATTGCCTACTTGACAGGCAATCCCTGCATGTGTTGCGACAGTTGAACATCCACGAGACATACAGGCATGGCGTCTCGAACATGTTATTCAAGCACGCCGAAGAAACTCTATTAGCACACGAGCGTGCTTGGATAACACCTTATCTGAGCATGCTTGCTCATCACTAATAATTAAAATGTTGAACCTTCAAAACTTACAGTAATAATGAAAGCAGATAATTTTATATTATATAAATTCTTGGCCTGAAGGGGTGGGAGTAAAATATTTTTCCAACATAAGGTTCCCATCTTCGATGACAAAAAATATGCACATTGTGCGTGTACACTGTGGGCATCCAATGTGAAATTATTCCTGTTGAAAGTCACACAAAATAATTAATGTTTAATAGCATGGTCTAAATAGGTATCTATGGAATATTATGCTGTCTCACACTGTCCACCTGAACATTGCAATCCCACATTGTGCGCACTCGTGAGCTAAGGACTAGAGACAAGTACAGTCCTTAGTTAGTCCTGCTATGGTTACTGCCTTTTTGCTATCCAAATTTCCAGTTACAAACAGAATGGTGGGGTCATCAGAGGCGAGATAAATGGTATAATGCATACATCCTGTCACATGGATGAAACAAAAGTGACAGTAGCCTGTGATGTGGACCAAACTCCGCATTGACAATGTAGTGCAGAATAGGCAAAAAAGCCAAACAATAAAAGCACCACTCAGCACTGGAGTGCTGCCACTAAAGTAAGTTCCTTGACCTTAGTATTATACTTACCAGCTGCTGTCTTCAGCTCTTCCAGGTGCCGCTCCAGTCTTACACCGCTATTTTGTGACCGCAACTTCTGATTGACCAGAAGTGAGCCGTAACAGTCACAAGGTCTCAATGTAAATCTGAGCACCTTGTTCTGGCTTTCATAGACTTAGGGTACCGTTAGGCCTCTTTCACACTTCAGTTTTTTACAATCAGTCACAATCCGCCAGGTTTTGAAAAAAAGGGATCCGCAATTTTCTTTTGAGGATCCGTTTTTTTTCCTCATTGACTTCCATTATTGGTGGATTGTGACGGATTGCCGTCCGTTGCATCCGGTTTTTTTTGCGGATCCGCCAAAAGTTGCTGTCCATCACCATCCTCAAAGATTTCAAAACAGAGCTTGCAACTTTTTTTCTCTGGCGGATCCTCCAGACACTATTTTAACCCGAAATTCTTTCTGGGTGCCGGACCAAAAAACCTCTCCTCTCCTCTCCTCTCCTCTCCGATATGACCCGGTCAGGATCACTGGTGCATCGCTAAGTGGTCGCTAGTGAGCTGCCAAACAGGCAGATCTCACCAGCGACATAGCAGCGGTCGCTACTTACCTGTCAGACGAGGCGATGAAGCCATCCTCCCGCGCTCGTCGTCACAGCAGGAAGCTGATGACAAGAAACTGCCCAGGATGTTCTCGCGTGATCAGCGATAGCCAGTGGGGGAGCCAGTCGGAGGTAAGTATCACACATAGCAATATTGCTGCTGCGTCACAAAACCAGTGACGTTATAGCGATATCGCTTAGTGTAACGGGCCCTTTACACTGAGTTGAGACTTCTAAATCATCCAGCAAACACTGGAGCAATCTGGCAGCTCCCTACCTGAAGAAGATGACCAGAGCTGCTCTGAGGCCATATAAACATAAAGCTAGGGTCAGGGAACTTAGATAAGTAGCACCACTCCAGTGCTGCAATGTAAAAAAAAAAACGCTGGAGCGGTGCTTTAATCCCTCGCGAATTACCTAGTCATTCACACATTAGAACACTGTGACCAGTAACAGTAGTGGTAAAATCTGGGATGGGATTTTTCATCTTTCCAAATCTCTCAACCAGACTGCCAAACCTCTGGGATCATGTGATGAAAACGGTTACATTAGTTATCAGTGCTGTCTTCTAACGAGCCATGCAGTCTTCACAGCTGGACAGATATGAAAGCAAATTGAAACTGAAGGCAAAGATCTGTAAGGAGCTGATACAAAGCAAATTGTAAAAAGTGTTATAGCATAACATGCTTATATGGATTGCAAATCAATTTCTGCAACTGAAATTTTTAAAAAAGTCATAAAGGAGAAAACAAATTAATGTGTAAGCCCATATATATTCACATGTGTACTGTATTTACAGCTTATTGGATATTTACATGGCATCATGTTGTAGATAAAACTATGGTGAAAACAGTTGCTATCATTGGAGCTGGGCTTAGCGGCTTGGGAGCTATCAAGGCATGTGTAGAGGATGGTCTTGAGCCTACTTGCTTCGAAAAAGGTCAAGATTTTGGAGGTCTTTGGCGGTTCAAGGTGAGTGGCCAACTTCTCTACAAATACTTACCAAAGTCAACGGGTTGTATTACAGATGGATATTGCATTTCTCAGTTAGATCATTTTTGTTTCAGATGTAAAACATTAAAAAATAAATGTTCCAGAGACCAGGTATTGCTGTTACTTGTTAGTTACTTGTTTAGGCGCTGTCTATAAATTGTTGTTAGTTCAGGTTATGGTGCCATCTGTTCCTTCGTTTGCATATTTTAACATCCACCTATGGTTTCCAGTGTTAGTGGTAATAAGTGCCCATAATAATAAAATGATGATAATCCTAGGATAACATTCTCTCAAAAAAATGAAGACTTATGGGCCATCTAATTACAATGTACAACTATATGAAGGGACAGAACAGAGATCTTTGTAATTATCTTTTCACATCTAAGACTGTGATGGGGACAATGGAAAGAAGGTTTAATCATAGTCAGTGATTCTTTACTTTAAGAATAATGAGATATGGAGCTCTCTGCTACTTGATGTTGTAATGTTTTATTCACTAAAAAAGGTCAAGGCATCCTTGAAGCCCTTTCTTGAAAAATATAATATTACAGGTTATGGACACTCGATTCTGTGGGGCATAGACAGCGTCGGACTGGAACACCTTGGGCCCACCAGAGAAAATCATTCTTGGGGCCCACTATGTAGCTGCATAGAGTTAAATACCAGACCACCAATTATGCGGTAAAACACGCTAATATCCGGGTATAATATAAGGTTGTACATGTCTTAATTATGTAGCAGGAGTTGGGGTAGCCCCCTCATAGAATATAAAGCAGCCCCCTCACATAGTATAATGCAGCCATCTCATAGAATATAATGCAGCCATCTCATAGAATATAATACTGCCCCCCTCATAGGGTATAATACTGCCCCCCTCATAGGGTATAATACTGCCCCCCTCATAGGGTATAATGCACCCCCTCATAGGGTATAATGCACCCCCTCATAGGGTATAATACTGCCCCCCTCATAGGGTATAATACTGCCCCCCTCATAGGGAATAATGCACCCCCTCATAGGGTATAATGCTGCCCCCTCATAGGGTATAATGCTGCCCCCTCATAGGGTATAATGCTGCCCCCTCATAGGGTATAATACTGCCCCCCTCATAGGGTATAATACTGCCCCCCTCATAGGGAATAATGCACCCCCTCATAGGGTATAATGCTGCCTCCTCATAGGGTATAGTACTGCCCACCTCATAGGGAATAATGCATCCCCTCATAGGGAATAATGCTGCCCCCTCATAGGGTATAATACTGCCCCCCTCATAGGGTATAATGCACCCCCTCATAGGGTATAATGCTGCCCTCCTCATAGGGAATAATGCTGCCCTCCTCATAGGGTATAATGCTGCCCCCCTCATAGGGTATAATGCTGCCCCCCCTCATAGGGTATAATACTGCCCCCCCTCATAGGGTATAATACTGCCCCCCCTCATAGGGTATAATACTGCCCCCCTCATAGGGTATAATACTGCCCCCCTCATAGGGAATAATGCTGCCTCCTCATAGGGAATAATGCACCCCCTCATAGGGTATAATGCTATATAGATATATAGATATAGAGTTAGATAGAAATAGATAGAAAGATAGATGTAGAAATAGATATAGAGATAGATAGTAGATAATGGATAGAAAGTAGATAATGGATAGATATAGATAGAAAGATTCATAGAGATAGATATAAAGATAGATATAGAAAGAAATATAGATAGATAGATCGATAGGTAGATAGATATAGAGATAGATAGAAAATAGATAATGGATAGATAGATAGATATAGAGATAGATAGCTATAGATAGAAAGATATAGAGATAGATAGATATATAGATAGAGATAGATAATAGAGATATACAGATATAATAATAATAATAATAATAATAATATAGACATAGATAGATATAGAGATAAATATATATAGATAGATGGCTATAAATAAAAATAGATATAGAGATATATAGAGATTAATAGATATAGAGAGATAGATAGATATAGAAAGATAGATATAGAGATAATAGCTAGATATAGAGATAGATAGATATAGAGTTAGAAAGATAGATATAGAGATAGCTAGATAGATGGATAGATAGATATAGATAATAGAGATAATAGATAGATATAGAGATAGATGGATAGATCAATAGATAGATAGATAGATAAAGAGAGAGAGATAGAGATTGATAGATAATGAGATATAGAGATAGATATAGAGATATAGTGTTAGATAGATAGATATGGATATAGAGATAACAGATATAGAGATAGATAGATAGATATAGAGATAATATATAGATAGATATAGAGATAATATATAGATAGCTATAGAGAGAGAGATATAGAGATAGATATAGAGAGAAACAGATATATATATATATATAGAGATAGATAGATATAGAGATAATAGATATAGAGATGATAGATAGATATAGATATAGAGAGAGCGGTAGATAGAGAGAGAGATAGATACAGAGATCGATAAATAGAGAGATAGATATAGATAGATAATAAATATAGAGATAACAGATAGATATAGAGAGAGTAAGATATAGAGATAGGTAGATATAGATAATAGAGATAGCTAGATAGACATAATAGATAGATATAGATAGATGTAGAGATAGAAAGATAGATATAGATAATAGATAGAGATAGATAGATAGATAGATATAGAGATAGATAGATATACAGAGAGATCGATATAGAGATAGAGATAAATAGATAGATATAGAGAGAGATATAGAGAGAAATAGATATAGATATAGAGATAATAGATATATATATAGAGATAGATATATATAGATATAGAGAGATAGATACAGAGAAAAGATATAGAGATAAATAGATAAAGATAGATAGAGATATATAGATAGATAGCTATAGAGATATAGAGATAGATATAGAGAGAAATAGAGATAGATAGAGATAGATATAAAGATAGATATAGAGATATAGCGAGAGATATAGATATAGAGATAGATAGATACAGAGAAAAGATATAGAGATAGATAACGGATAGATAGATAGGTATAGAGATAGATAGATATAGATATTAGATAGAGATATATATATAGATAAAGATAGATAGATATAGATGGTAGCTAGATAGATAATAAATATAGAGATAGAGTAAGATAGATAGATAGACATAATAGATAGATATAGAGATAGATATAGAGATAGATAGATATAGATACTAGAGATAGAGAGATATATTGAGAAATAGAGATAGATAGAGAGAGACAGATAGAGCGAGAGAGATATAAAAAAAAAAAAAAAAAAAATACTCACCTCTCCTCCTCGCTCCCACGCTGATCCCGGCTTCAGTGTCAGGAGCTGCCCCCTCTGCCAGACACACAGCGGGTGCGCGATGTAGTGACGTCATCGCGCACTGGCTGTGAGTCAGGAGCAGAGGGGCCTGAGGGCGGCGCCGGCCCTGATGCAGAGCGGCTTACTGGGCTGGGGGCGGGGCCTCTGGGGGTGGAGACCTGAAATGATATTCACTGCTTCGCAGTGAATATTCATTTCTCTTTAGCAGCGGGGACAGGGGCTCCTGCCTCCTGACACCCGCTGCTGCTCCGCTGGCAGGGGCCCCCATAGCAGCTGCATGGTGTGCGACACACCACTGGCTGGGGGCCCCTGGAGCAGCGGGGGCCCTAGGCAACTGCTGGCCCTGTATGCCTGCAGGTGCCAGGGCCCACCAGATGCCAGGGCCCACCGGAGAATCCTCCGGTTCCCCGGTGGGCCAGTCCGACGCTGGGCATAGATCCAGGGAGCTAGTCTGATCTGGAAGGAAATTTTCTCCTGATATTAGGCAATTCATATCTGCCTCATGGGGTGTTGGCCATTTTCTGGGTCAACATGTTATTTTTGTCATGATCCAGGATGGCATTTCGCTTTGGCCTGTCCTGGTCAGACAGGGGGTTAATTGTGCTGCCTTTTTCTGGCAGAGGGCGGCGATTTAATGCTCACTGGACCTAGGTCCGGTGTCAGTTATACTCCTGCCCTCGGCTGAGTTAGTTGACCTCTTGTATACGTGTGCCTTGTGCCTGATAACTTGTTGCTTGTTTGGTTGTGATCCGATTCTGTCCCTGTTACGAGTTCTGCCTGCCCCTCTTGTACCGCACCGCTCTCTCGTGTATGACTCTCTGCTTGTGACCCGACTACTCTCTGCTCATCTCTTTGGTACCGCACCGCCCTCTTGTGTATGACATTTTGGCTTTGTCTGACCTCCCGTCTGTTTATCCCTCCTGTATCTCATTGCCCGTATTGTGTATAACCTCCGTTTTGCCCGACTGAGTTTTCTACCATCTCTGAAAGCAGGATGCTAAGCCCTGCCACATGACCATAGGTCCTGTGCCTGCTTGCTAAAGCTTCAGCATTCAGGTCCTGTGTATCTGTACTTTCCGGCTATTCCAGTCCCCGGGGGCCCCTACAGTACAGGTGAGTCCCTGCTCAGCGGAGGCTGCATGCCGGCGCTGTCAGGAACCTGATAATTTTATAGTTTAAACACTATGGACTTGTGTGCAACTTTAACCCTAAAACCTTTTGAAGAATGGCAGAGAAAGTTGTTTGCAATTGTGCAGGCCAGCCCAAAAAATGAGTGCATTGAAAGCAATGTTTTCTTATGAGAGTAGGAAAAAAGGGCACACCGGGGAAATCTTGCCAAAAATGAATTAGCAATATCGAGTGTAGGGGTTTACTCTATTGGGTAGCCATCTGGAACACTAACAACAGGGTTTTTCTGTCATAAACTGAATAATGTTTATTTCCACTAGTTGCACAGTAGAGAAAACAAAGCCATAAACCTAAGTCCATTGCCTTGTCCAGGCAGTAACTAAACAATATGCCCCTGGCTACTCAGACACAGTTGATGTCACAGGTTTACCATGACAGAGGAGCCAGAAGACAACGGTGTCTGATTTCATGTACTACTGCACTAATTAGAAACACTTCACCCTCATATTAAATGGTGCAGGTTTCTGCTAACTGTGCAGGGGTTAAATCTTAAGCTTCCTTGCTTTGATGGTCTCAGGTGTTCAGTGTTGTTAACTGCCCTCTGCTGTATATATATACTCTCCACTGGCAATCAGAATTGCCAGTGTTACTTCTAAACTGCCAGGTTTGGATTTGGAAGTGTTTGTTGAGAAGGCATTTGGAGTGTTAAGGCCCTTTTACATTTAGCGATGCACCAGCGATCCGATCGCTAGTGAGCTTTCATACAGAAAGATCTCACTGCGATGCAGCAGCGCACGATACTCACCTTTCACACACAGCGATCCTGACGTCCAGCGTCGCTCGTCGTCACAGCAGGAAGTCTCAGCAGGAAGTGCCCGACGAGAAATGGAGCCGGACATTCTCGCGCGATCAGCGATGGACAGCGGGGGAGCCGGTCGGAGGTAAGTATCACACATAGCGATATCGCTAGCAATATCGCTATAACGTCACAAAACCAGTGACGTTTTAGCGATATTGCTAGCGATATCGCTTAGTGTAAAACCCCCTTTAATCTAAAGACTGTTGCTTGATGTTTGTCTATTGGTCTTTTTGGCTGTGCCTTCCTTTTACTTCCTGGTGTTCTACTCTGTTTGTGAGTGCATTTTTGTATGGTTGGTATTTTCATTTATTCCTATACATCATCTCTTGTTAGTCTGGTTTCTGTATACTTATATACAACTACTCCCTATTTCCCTGAGTGGGGGAGGGGACAGATAAGGACTGATTTCAGAAGCGCAACAAGCTACGTGGCCTCGACATCTTCACCATTAGAAGTTATCCAGCCAGCAAGGATGGCTAAGGGCACCCCTAGCTTTAAAGATAGGGAAGGAGCCCCTAGCCTCGGGATATCTAACTGCAGTATGGTGACAGTTTTGCCATCTCGGTCACACATCCGTACCAACCAGTACTATTTGGAGTTTGGCTTCTTTCTCCTGCTCCAACACAATCAGCTCTGCTCAGCTTCCCCCAGCTGACTGACAACAGTGAAACACATGGCCTGGCTCTAGTCATGGCAATAAAAGTGCACCTAATTGGGACCTGTAGTGCTAGGATTTAACACTAGCCTACTTGGTTTCCTACACTAGACACGGGGGCATTTTTAAAACCACTATCAAATTTAATATAAAAAATTTATATTTTTGTGCAATTTAATAGTGATGTCATAATTAAATATGAGAAACAATTTTAAGTAAAAATATCTAGTTATTTTTAGAGTATAGGTGACTAAATATAGTAAAATTTAATTTATTTCAGGATGAAGCAGAAGATGGAAGAGCCAGCATCTACAAGTCTTTAGTTACCAATCTTTCCAAAGAAATATTGTCTTTTAGTGATTTTCCAATGCCAGATGATTTTCCAAACTACCTTCCACATCACAAATATTTGGAATATATCACGCTCTACGTAGAACATTTTAAACTGTTACAATATATCAAATTTAAGGTAAGAAATATTTATATACCATAGAACATAACAATACTGACCTAAAAAAATTGAAGTACCGTAATAAGTTCACTGATTCTTTCTGTGAGGTAAAACCTTTCTCTGCCTGTTTTTAAGCAATGTTTTACCTCAAAAAGAGAATCAGCTGTGATGCCGTGCCGTGCTGTAATGTCTGTATACTTTTTTGCTTCCTCCCCCACCCAGGAGATGTGGTATGATCAGAACATGTCCCTATATGGTCAGACACAGCCATTACACAGTACACAGCAGGGGCACATTTATAAGATTTTCTCAGCACAGGAACATTATTTTCATGCACATTTAATTGTGGAAATTATTATTATTCAAAGATCTATTGAATAAAATGTTGATTGTAATTCACTTTGTTCATGGGAAAAACCCTTTAAGGGGTTTCCCCCCATTTGTCCCATTTTTTTTTTTTTTTCTCAAAGCATATAGCAGGTTCTAAAAGTCAAGACCTAATTATCTTACTGATCCCCACTCTTCTAACATTGAACAGATTTCTTGCCAGCCTTCTTGCTCACTATTTAAGCTGGGAAAGTTTTTTGATTATCTGCAGGGGTCCTAAATCTGCAACAGATTGTACAGAGGCCTCCTCTATACAGGATGTTAAAATGGGCAAACAGTCCACCTCTAAATATGAGCCATGAAAGTCACTAGCTTATTCCCTTACATGCAATCTGGTAGAAGGTAGACCGCTATCTGTATATGCACCTGACAATTTTAATGGATGGAAAGATGGGCACCAGATTAAATTTTTCCATTTTTTTTATACTCCTTCAATTTGCTGTAAATGAAAAGAGTAAAATCAGTCATACTCTCTGATGCCTGATCCATGGTTGTGGTATTTGTTAATAAGCTGGAGTGATGAAGTCACAACTTCAGCAAACATAACTGATGCAGTCAATCATTGGGCCGAATGGTGTTGTGCCGACTACCATGGCATCCCCAGCGCCCATTGATTGGCTGCTGCAGTTACATGTACTATAGTGGTGATATCACCACTGCAACCTGTTAACAAAAAACAGGAGTGACAATGGAGAACCAGCACTTTTGCAGGGGTTGGGTAGTATAGCTGGTTTTATTATTTTTATCTACAGCAAGATGATTGGGTTATAAGAAATATATTGATGGAAAACCCATTTAACAATTACCCCGATTCATTAAGACTACAGTTTAGTACAGCAATCTTAATGAGGGGCATTCAGGAATAAGATAAACCAATTCACTTAATGAATTTGGTGCACCTTGCCAGAAATGTTACTCCATTGACTGGAGTAACCATTCCGGTGTAATAAATGCTGCCACTATTGACTAATTTAAAGGGCAGACGTTGCTATGACCCAATAAGGATTCTCCCCTGCTGTGTCCATTTTGGCAGAGCTGCCTCGAACTGTTGTGAAAAGTCCAAATCGGAGTGACAGTATTGTTCTGACTGAGTCTTCAATGTGGGACTTTAGCAAAAATGCAGCAGACCTCCTGTTAACCTTAGCTCACTTTTATTTTTTGCATTTCTGTCTTGGACCCAGACAAGTGTTTGCCGAGTAGAGAAGCATTCTGACTTTCGAGTCACTGGTCAGTGGCTAATTACTACAGAAAGCAATGGAGAAACAAAGACCGATCTCTTTGATGCAGTTATGGTTTGCACTGGTCAGCATGCACAGCCGGTGGTGCCTTTGGATACCTTTCCAGGTAGTTATTAAACTTGATTTTACTTCGCCAACTTAGAAACCTCTAGGTTCGGTATGCCATGAGATATTACAACTGAACATTTATGTTGTACAGAACAATATTTTTTTTTTTCTCAATAATACCGTATATTTTTCACTCAATATGACATAAGGAATCTGTCTATTTGTCTGTCTATTTCCATACTAATTCACTTTACTACTGTTGAGTGATATTTGAATACCAGCTCTTCTTTCATAAATTGCATGAAGTGCTCATGTAAATGATCCGTAAATCTAGAATGGCTAGAGGATAGAATTTATATTAAACAAAATTATGGCATAACTGCTCCATTACTGTCAGCAGAGTTAGGACACTCGCATGTCCATTTTTGTTGCTATTAGTGTTTTTCAAGAAGAGCTCACCCACACAATATATCTTGTGAGGTTTTTTTTTTAATTCTGACCAAGAATACACATAAAAACTGAACTGAGCTCCAGAGAATGACCATCCATCTAGTTTTCACTGACTGGTTGCTCTATCAGTTATTTTAATTTTTTTTTTCTTTTTTGCTTTTGGATAGGGATGAGCGAGCATACTCGTGAGGATTCGGTACTCAGCGAGTAATGCGGTACTCGCGGTACTCGAATCCTCGCGAGTATTTCATTACTCGCCTCGCAATATTCGCAACAGCCCGCACAGTCCCTGCACAGCCCTGCAAAGCCCTGCACAGTCCCGCACAGCATGCCCCACCACAGCCCTGCACAGACCCGCACAGTACCTGCAAAGCCCTGCACTGTCCCGCACAGTACCTGCAAAGCCCTGCACAGTCCCGCACAGCATGCCCCACACAGTACCTGCAAAGCCCTGCACAGTCCCGCACAGTACCTGCAAAGCCCTGCACAGTCCCGCACAGCACGGCACAGGCCAGCACAGTCCCGCATAGCCCTGCAAAGTCCCGCACAGCACAGTACCTGCAAAGCCCTGCACAGTCCCGTACGGCACAGTCCCCGCACAGCCCAGCATGGCCCACCACAGTCCCACACAGCCCAGCACAGTACCTGCAAAGCCCTGCACAGTCCCGCACAGGCCAGCACAGTGCCCCACAGTCCCCCTTAGCCTGGCACAGTCCCCGCACAGGCCAGCACAGTCCCGCATAGCCTGGCACAGTCTTCGCACAGTCCCCGCCCAGTCCAGCACAGTCCCTGCCCATTAATTGCATTTCCCATAGACTTACATTGGACTCGGTACTCATTATGAGTACCCGAGTATTAGGAGGTACTCGTAACGAGTACAGCGAGTCCGACTACTACAGTACTTGCTCATCCCTATTTTTGGACACAAGAAAAACTGGTGACATATAGATGGTTAAAACCGGCACAAAGACCCAAATGGATGAAAATTGGATTGAACACTAATGAAAACGGTCAATTCTTGTATACAAAAGGAAATTGCTGTGCGAATTTGGCCTTAGTGGGGTAACTGAGGCCTAAGTAGTTTCCCCTATATGGGAATGCCCCGGTTACATCATTGACCCCTCCACTGCTTACCCAGCTGGCTAATGGGTTGGGTTATCTCCACTCCCACACTTGGTTGGGATGCTATACAGTTTGAGGATAATGTGTACTATGCATAAAAGGCCTTACAGTCAATGGAACCAGTGAATTAGCCAGTTGGTCTGGGATTTGAAAAATGTTGCTGTCTAGTCAGGCACCTGAATTAATTGTAGGGTCTCTTATAGGGTCTTTATTATTTTGGTGCATTATCTGGGATCTAAATTAATGTGTGGTATGGGCTTGTATCTAAATTTGTTTTGGTGAAACTTGCAGGAAAAAACTTCTCTATACCTCCATATAAAATCAGAAGCAAACAGTAGTAGTGCCGGGCTCCATGGAGTTCTTAGGACTCCGTAAATTAGAGATGAGCGAATATTTTGATATTCGGATCACAATTGCCAAATGTGCAATATTCACCTAATAAAGCCGAATGCTATTGGAGTCAAAGGGAGGCAAAAACAAACGTATACACAGCATAAACGTGGAAAACAGCAGTGTGGCGCTTCTGATCGGCAGTAACGTTACCGCCGGTAGATCGTTACCACTGTCAGAGCGCTACAGGGTCGTGCTGTCAGATGCCAGCATGACCCAGCAGAAATACTATGACCCGCGGTAAAAAGCTTACCACAAGTTAGCAGGCTTTGGCTGATCAGACTACTCCTCCCCTCAGGCTACATTTTCTTTCACTGATAACAGGGATAGCAGGAGCCATTGATGGGAGAAGCAGTCTCTCATCAGCCGGCACCTTTGCTCAAACTTTAACAAAAAAAAACGTAAAATAATTTAAATACATATTCAAATAAAATTAAGAAACACATTAAACTCACACTTGCTGTTTTTACACTTCATTTAGTTTCTCTGTTGTAAAATCCTAGTTAATTTTAAGCACTATTTTCTTTTTATTTCCATGGAAAATTTAGTCTAAGTATTATATACACTTGCTAGTATTGTTTTTGTCTGTATTTTATGCATACATTTATGAATACAGAGCTGAATCCAGGTCTTCTTATGGGTCGCCCTTGCACACCCAGGGTAGCGGGGTACTCTGTACCAGGCCGGTGTCAGGGGGAATGTGTGTCACAGCAGCGGTGACCTGGTCCGTGGCCCTGGGCGCCCAATATCAATGGCGGTGATGTTAATGGTGTTAAAGTTTATTAGAATAGTTCGTGACGACACCCGTGGTGTTTGGCATGTAAGATGGTATGCCAACGCTGCCTGCAGATCCGCTGGGACTGATGGTGTGGTGCAGCAGAGATGGTATAGCTCCCCACAGGTGGAGCTGTAGTCCCAGGGCAGTGTAGGTGCAATAGATGAGGAGAGGCGCAGAATGGTATGGAGGCTGGTACCCAGATGTAGCGGTGCTGGAATAACTGGAGGACACCAGAGTATGCGGTTCCAAAGCTTTACTCACTGTTTGCAGTTCACACAACTGCCTGCCTCCGTACTGTGTTCTCCAGGTCAGGGCTCCAGCCAACCTCCAGGCAGGATAGGATTCTCCCTTCCACACTCCACCAACATGTACCTTACTGAATGACTCCTCCAATGTGCCGTTAGGTGCGAAGCACTCCAGTACTTAGTTACCCTGGAATGCCTCTCTCTAGGTGTTCCTAGTCTTTACTTGTATGACAGACAGCTGTAGCCTGCTTCAGGGACCCCTCACTGCGTCCCGGCTCTCTATTCAGTTGCTGTTGTGTCCCAAGTCTATGATGGGAGCAAGGCGTTAGCGGCTCACTACTCCTCCGGTGTCTGTTGCCGGACATAAAGATCCAATCAACCTCGGGGACCGGGCCCCGACCTTTGCGCTCTCTGGACTGGAAGGGTTCTCTCTCTTTCGCAACCTGCTTCCCACGGTCCTTCTATTCTCCTTCGTTCCGATCTGTTCTATCTCTCTTATGGAAGGTTAGGTTATCGATCTTATCAGTCTTTCTCTGGTCTTTCTCATGCCAGAAGCCCAGATCACTGGGACCTGCTGCAGCACGTCCCTCAGACACCCATCTTCTCTCCTCTCTCCTCTAACCAACTAACTACTAACTTTCACTCTTCCCACTCTTTTGTATCATCTCTCTCCACCCACCTCCCAGCACATCTCGTGTTACGAAGCAGGGTTCCACGAGGGGTGCTCTGCTAACCCCCAGCATGAAGATGTTAGGTGGCCCCACTGAACTATCCTGTGTGTGGAATGCAGGTGTGGAGCGTGGTCAGGAGTTCCCACCTTACCTGGATGGTGGGGCACTACACTTTAGGAGAAGGTGCAGTACCTCTGTGGCAACTGAAGCCTCAGGGGCACCACACTTACACTTGGTGCAAAAATGCAGTATGGCGTCCCATCCTATAATGTATATAGCTTAAGTGGTTAGAATAGTCGTCATATCACTGTTCAGAAGCGATTTATATACTTGTCATGTGCAAAAAAAACTGCTTTGCGAGAAGCAGGAAGAGAAGCTAGTCGGCACGTGACAGATTATGGACAGCTTTGTAGGTTTAAGATTAGTATTTTTAAACTGTGTCCGTTGGGAAATTGGAAACCAATTAAGAGACTTGCACAATGGGAAAGGTGGAGTAGTAAGAAGAGTGGTGGATTATTAGGGCAGCAGTGTTAAGAATCGACTGGAGAGATGTGAGTGTCAGTTGGAAGACCACACAGGAGTCTTTCAAAATAATGCATCACTAGAACCACAGACAGTACATGAATACATCCACATAACTACCATCAGTACCAGAACAACCAATCGCTCTTAAATAAAGCACCAGAATTGCCAACAGTACAGGAATAGTTCACCAGAACCACCATCAATAAAAAGGAATACATCACCAGAACCACCAACAGAATAGAAATGCAGCATCACAACCACCATCAGTGCATGCATACACTGCTAGAACTACCATCAGTACATGAATTCAACTCTAGAACCACCATTAGTACAGGGATACATCACCAATCTTAGTACAGCAATCAATTGTAATGTCAGGTCAGCACTATAAGCACTTGTATCATGTGAACCTCCAACTCCCAGGATGTCTTTAAGAATGGAAAGGAGATATTGGAAGCTTTTGTTACCAGCCATCATCAGAAGGTGGACCGTACAGTTACCACAGAACTTATGAGACAGTCAGCATCACAATTTCACATTTACAACAAGGTACCTTTATAGATCACATCTTCTCTGAAGTTATTGTGTTCTCCATCTGGTCCATACGCTATACTGAGTTCTCACATCAACAGCTCATCTCTGCAGACGTTCGTCTTCTCTGGTCTTCTGTAGCACATCCTAATATAATACCCTTAAAAATAAATGTCACTATAACGCTCTTGAATAAAACGTATCTGTCCCATGGTGTGCCCTGAAATAATTGTCCCTTACTGTGCTTTCTGCACAAAATGTGACCCCCACACTAAACATTAATAATAATTTTTATTTATTAATATTTCTATAGGTACAGGTGACATGAGCGAGTGATCGCATGTGGGGAGTGAAATCAAGATCTGAGTCAAATATAACCCCAAGACAGTGTGGGTACTGCTGGGGAGCAATGATAGAACGACACTCAGAAATGACAATTTTGGATTTAGGAAGGTTAGTAGAGGGAGGAAACACAAGGAGTTCAGCCTTGACAGATTCAGTTTTAGATAGGAGGACATGATGTTTTAGCCAGTAGAAAAACACACTGGTATTTTGTAGTAAAGCAGAGGTGATGTTGGGAGACTGTGTATAATTGGGTGTCATCAATATAAGATGATACTAAAAACTGACTCTAAAGATGGTTTGTCCAATAGGGGCAATATATAGGGAGAACACGTGGGAACCTAGCACCGAACCCTCAGGAACTACGAAAGTAAGGGGAAGAGGAGCCAGCAAAAGACACAGTGAAGGAGTGGTCAGAGAGGTAGGATGAGAACCAAGAGAGAGTAGTATCTTTGAGTCCGATAGAGCGAAGCATAGTGAGGAGGAGCAGGTGATCCACACTGACGAATGATAGGGAGATCCACGAGAATCAGCAGGAAGCAGTGACCATTAAATTTAGCTGTTAGTAGATCATTAAAGACTTTAATAAGGGTAGTTTCAGTAGCGTGTAAAGAGTGGAAACCACACCTTTATCCTCCTGTCCATATTGTTCTCACACACATTTGTCTAGACAGTCTCCTCTTAATTTTACCCCTCACCTGCCCATAATGTCTTCTCACACATTATCCCCTGTCCATACTGTCTGACATTTACCCCCTCAATTGCATATATTGCCTCCTCACACATTCTTCCTCCTCTCTTGCCCATACCGTCTCCTCAAAAATTTCCCCCTTCCCTGCCCATACAGTCTCTTCATATTTACACCCCTGCACATTCTATCTCATCACACATTTTCTCCACATCCATCTACTATATAATTGTCTAATTCTGTCTGTCTGTAGTGGAAATCCTGCCTTGCTGATTGGTCACGGCCTAACTGCCGCAACCAATCAGCGACAGTTGCTTAGTCGTCGCGGCAACACGGCTGCATTGCTTATTGTACAGGCACATTACAGCCGTTAAAGGCATCACTGCTGCGTTGCTCATTACACAGGCACAGTCCTGTACATATTCTGGAGTACAATACATTAGGTAACAGCAGAACAGTGACTGCAGCTCTGGGTGTAACTGGAGTACAATACATTAGGTAAGATCTGAACAGTGACTGCAGCTCTGGCTGTAACAGGAGTATAATACATTAGGTAAGAGCAGAACTGTGACTGCAGCTCTGGGTGTAACTGGAGTACACTACATTAGGTAACAGTAGAAAAGTGACTGCAGCTCTGGATGTAACTTGCGTACAATAAATTAGGTAAGAGGAGAACAGTGACTGCAGCTCAGGGTGTAAAGCTACTTTCATCCTTGCGTTTTTTTGCTGTGCGTTTTTTGCACACACAAATGCATGAAAAAAACACATCATGCATTTGTGTGCATTTTTTTGAAAAAAAAGCATGTGTTTTTTTGCGCATACGTGCGCATTACTATGCGCACCCATAGACTTTAATGAGTGTTTTGCTGTAAAAAAAAAGACGCATTGCGTGCGCATGCATTTTTTTGGGGCAAGTTGGATGCACAAAAAAATGCAACAGGATGCATTTTGTGTGCCCGAGCACACACTGCAAAAAAACGCATGCACATACAAACGCGTATGTGCGCATATGTATGCGCACCCATGTTAAAGTATAGGGGAAAAAACGCATGCCCTTTTTTGCGCTAAAAAGCAGCACAAAAAAGCGCAAGTGTGAAACCAGCCTAACTTGAGTACAATACATTTGGTAAGATCTGAACAGTGACTGCAGCTCTGGCTGTAACAGGAGTATAATACATTAGGTAAAAGCAGAACGGTGACTGCAGCTCTGGGTGTAAATGGAGTACAATACATTAGGTAACAGCAGAACAGTGACAGCAGCTCTGGGTGTAACAGGAGTATAATACACTAGATGGTGGCCCAATTCTATCGCATCGGGTATTCTTGAGTCTCTGATTAAAATAAAAGTTATATACTCGCCTTCTGATGACCCCCCCGACTCTGTCCCGCCTCAAGACGCTTCCGGCATCTTCCGGTTCCAGTAATGCTTAGTGAGAAGGGCCGGAGATGACGTCACTCACGTGAGCGCGACGTCATCAGCGGTGTTTCGACCAAAGTATTTCTGGGACCGGAAGATGCTGGGAGCATGGAGAGGATAGAAAGAGTCCGGGGGCTGTCGGAAGGTGAGTATATTACTATTTTTTATTTTAACAGACCTAGTTCTTGTATAACTGTCTGTCATACTTACCTTGCTGCCAACAGCCTCCTGTGTTGAGCAGGAGTGAGGTCAGCAGCGTGATCAGCTGCCTTCATTATGCTACTGGTGTCGCCCTGACCCGAAAGTGCCAGCAGTCAGGGTTTTAATTGAATTTGCAACAGAAATACTGAAATACAATGGAGTGCTAGGAGCAGGCATATTACACCTTCCATGAGCCAGTTGTCACCTCACAACTGTATCAAAGGATGTCCAAATCTTACTCCAGGGGCATCAAAATGCAATCTCCTGAGACATCTGACTGCTGAATCTGGTGGCCTGATGACTCTTCACATTTTCCCTCTTAGATATGACAATTTATATGTGTTTATGTATATTATGTATGTTTCAGATGCAGTATTCAATTAACCTATTTGTTTTTTTTAGGAATCAAAGATTTTAGAGGTCAAGTAAAACATTGCCGAGAATACAAGAAGCCCATTGGGTTTGATGGTAAACGAGTTTTAATAATTGGAATGGGGAACACTGGAGTTGATATCTCAACTGAATTATGTACCAAAACCTCACAGGTATATTTCACAACACTATAATAAAGTAATTTACATCACATTTATTAACATTTAAAGTTGCAGATTCAGGGACCTCTAAAGCAAACCTGTCCAGTTGGAGTGGAGCTACTATAGGCAAACAATAAAGGTAGAGATTAAAATTGGCAAGATTTGATTTGCCTGATGAATACATGATGTCAAGTTTCCCTCCAGGCCTAAGCAATTAGAAAACAGCATTAAGGTGTGGAATAGAGTTGGGTGACTTTGGTCGGATCGGGTTTCGTGAAACCCGAATGAAACAAAATTTGAGTCGGATGAAACTGGTCCGACTAGGGCAAAAAAAGTCGGAGTTTCGTCCGAAACCCGACCCCAATGCAAGTCAATGGGTAATAAAAGTCGGCATTGAGCGGATGACATCTTGGGTTCTTTCAACTTCATCCATCTGGAATCTACAGACTGATAAGTTCAATCGGTTCATGCTATTTGTTGTTAACATTGTTTTATCCACCATTCCCCTTCCTGCATTTGTACTGTATCATTACTGCAAACTCCCTGCGTGGAGTATTGACTGTACACTACTTTGCATAAAGTGCCCCTTAACTCTTGCTCTGTCCCCTGCTCGTCACTGCATCCCGCGTTCCTGCTAGCATCTAACACACTATCTCTATCTATCCCCCACCCCCTCAAGATGGCTGGTCCATCATTGTAAATACATCATTGTAAATACACACCGGTACTTTGTATCTCCCCCACCTCATTAGAGATTGTAAGCTCTCACGAGCAGGATTGTTTGTTTTATTTTGATTTAATCATGATATTATTGTTAACATTGTTACTTATGACTGTTGTGTTTGAAACTGTTTAACTATAAAGTGCTGCGGAATATGTTGGCACTATATAAATAAAGATTACTAATATTATTATTATGTGATAATCTGTAAAATGTCATAGATGTAGTGCAGCATGAGGAGTCCTATAAAGCAACCCAAAATTGTTAGCCGCTCTCTAATGTTCCAGCAGTGTGAGAAATAGTTCCAGGCAATTTTTCTTTATTGTGAATAGAATCTCAAAATGTTCGAATTTTCATGAAGCTGAGAATTTCAGAAAATTCGACTCTCTTGCTCCTCCTTGGATAGATCCACTCATGTCTAATCATCAGTTCTGGATGATGTTGCATAAATGATAAGAGGATGGACGTGTACTACATGTTGTACCAGCTATGATAAGATGCAAGCAGTGGTAGGAGTGGCCTGTGGTCAGTAAACTAGAATTAAGTGTTGACAGAAGTGCCTGAATTAAGGAGAATATTAGCAATAATTAAAGTACCAGTAGTAGTAATAGTAATTTAAGCGCTGGAGGGGGAATTGAAACTATTACAAGTACAGGAAGTGATTGGAGTATATGCAGCTATATAGATACCAGAAGATCTCACCGTTGGACAGCATGGTAACGTTATACTTCTACCAATCTACAAAACCGTGACATTCTCTCTCTACATCATATTACAAAATGAGAGAATTCACCAACACACAACTTCTAGGCTGTCTTATTGATGCAATGCAAATACTTCTACATCTGTCTTCTTGTCCCCATCTTCTTATCCCAATTTGGTGAGAATCCAACCTTGGTATTAGCCACATCCTTTCTCTCCTCAGCTAAAGATTAGTAAGTTACCTGTGCCGGGCATGTCTGTTCGAGAGTCAAATTCCTTCAGTGGTGACCAAAATGCTCTCTGGGACCTACAGACTCTAGTAATTAAAAAAATTACACATTTCCAATGAAAAAATAACTTTGCCCTCCTTATGTGAATATTGGATAAACCAGTGGTTCATTGGCAACCCAACATTACCAATATGCTAACTCCTTATTGGGAAAGTACTTCCTTAATGTTAGTTTGGCAAATTGTGTTTAAATAAGTATGCATGAAAACAAAAGTTAGACATTGCATTATTAACCACAGGTATTATGTTATTAGACTTATCTTTATTTAAAGGAGATCCATTTTTTTTCATTGGTCACAGGTATATCTTAGCTCCAGACATGGAGTTTGGGTTTTACAACGACTTGCAAAAGGAGGACTTCCTTTTGATTTGGAATTCATATGTCGTTTCTCTAATTGGATCAACAATATACTGCCAGCAGCTGTTTCTCGATGGATGCTAAAGAAATACATGAATGATCAATTTAACCATGAATTATACAACATACAACCAGAGGGGTAAATGGAAGCACATGCTGATGTGGAATGTGCACACTTATTTAAGGCCTCTTGCACAGACATAATTTAATTTATTTATCCCCAGTAGAAAAAGAATTGGAACTTACTGCATACCGTGACGTTGAACCTATTAATAATACTGTAAATACTGTATATAGTAATTGCGCAAACTTCCTCTTGCTGTGTTATTAAAGGGTTTACCCAAGACTTTTTTCCTTTAACTATGGGCCTAAAAGCTGGCAGGTAGGTGCTACCTACCTGACTATTCTGCCCAGCGCCCAACTCTGCCAATAGGACTGTCTCATGTTGCTCTTGCCAGCGATTCACTGGCTTCCACTTACTTCATATCGACAGAGCAGCGGCTTCTTTTCTGCTCTGCTGACTGGGCATAATGCTGGTTGACAGCCATCTCCTCTCTGCCTACCTGCAAGTAGCCAGCTGTCAATATGGAAATGGCAATCACACCACATTGAACGTGCAGACCGGAAGAGGAAGAGCTGCTCTCCTGACGTTGAGCGGCTGTATCGCTGGCAGGAGCAGTCAATGACCACTCTCAGCCAGCGGCGGATAGAACAGGCAGGTAGTTAGTAACTTCCTGCCTTTTAGTTTTTAAATCCATGTAAAAGAAGAAAAAAGTCCTGGATAAACCTTTTAAGTGGAAAGTTACTTGAATTATGTGCATACTTTTTGTACTTCTTTTCCATAGTTTTAAGGCAATTAAATATATCTAGGTGAAAACACTGAATAAATGTTTCTGGCAATTATGAAGTGAAAAAAGATATATGTATTTTTTAAACATATATGAAGACCAAAAGTAACATCTAACATAAGAGGTTGTTTCTACAAAAAAAAAACAAAAAAAACTGCAGTTTGTTTTACTTGATTTTTGTACAATTGGTTATCTCCTGTTCCTGTATTTAACCTTGCTCACATTAGTATTGGTTTAATTACAGAATTGCATGGAAAGAGCCTTTGGTGAATGAAGAACTTCCAAGTCGTATTTTGTCCGGTTCAATCATGATCAAGCCACATGTGACAAAGTTCACCGAGACATCTGTCCATTTTGCAGATGGATCTGTTGTGGACAATCTTGACGTGGTTTTGCTTGCCACAGGTTATGACTACAGTTTCCCTTTTCTGGATGAAGCTATTGTTAAAAAGGATGAAAGTAAAGGATCATTTTATAAAAAGATAATCCCTCTGGGGATTGAAAAGCCTACAATAGCATTCATTTCATTCGTCCTCCCTATTGGGCCAACTATGGTGGTGGCTGAACTTCAATCTAGATGGGCCACTAAACTTTTCAAGGGTACGTAATTCTTATAGGGAATCTGATGAACCAACACCATACACTGAATCATAAATATTAGTCTGCACCAAGGATTGTGGTGGTACCTTATGCAGAACATGAGAAAGGGGATGCTCCGAGACACAATATAATAGGGAAAAAATTGGAGCAAAATGTCCAAAACAATCGTAAAAATTGTATAAGTTTATTACAGAAAATTATATTAACATCAACAATTGAGATTTACATGTCATCAGATTTGTTAAAAAGTACAAGAGACGCTCAAGGACTGAGATCAGATGCATAGTGCAGATTTTAGACCTGGGGGGTCTCCTGGGGCAATAGGACGGTAACCATTATTACAGAATGCAAGTGAAGTGCAAAGTGCATACCGCCCCAAAAATATATACACATCCCATGTCCTACAGGTTCTTACCCATTGTCTGGTGCTTTAAGGTGCCACGATGCAGAGCCCCAATGCGCGTTTTGCATTGGCTTCCTCAGGGGGCTTATATGGAATCTGTCAGCAGGTTTTTGCTATGTCATCGGAGAGCAATCAGATGCAGGTCCAGGGACTCTGATTCCAGCAATTCATCACAAACTGGGTTGCTTGGTGCATTCCATATTTACTCTTCTGTATATATGGCAGTGGTCAGATTGCTGAACCCTGTATAATCCCACACACACCCTAATTGGCAGCTTCCTGTATACACTCTGCATAACCAACAAGTTGTCAATCAATGGTGGCGTTATACACATTAGTTAGACTGTTTAAACTGCTTGGCACACAATACCTAGTCTTTCAGGGATTTCCTGCTGATAAAACACTGATAGTTGCTTGCTGTAGCTTCAATACAGAGTAAGTGACATAGGAAAAACCTGTTGACAGATTCCACTTATCCCTTATACAAGTAAATACCATCATAAACAAAAATGGGTCTTTTGGTATAAGCTAGTAATTATTATGTTTTTTAGGATTACACAAACTTCCAAGCTCTGACGGAATAAAAAATGAGATGCTAAAGGATGAACGGCTTAGAAAGAAATGGTAAGTTTAAAGACTTATCCTAATTTGTAGACCCTTAGGCTGTATTCATACACTGCGCCACTGCGTGTGATAGTCTAAACATGCCAATCTGCAAAAAAGCGTGAGAGTTTGCAGGTAACGTTGCAGCAAAAGATCCAGGTCAGATTTTAGGGCAAAAACTTAGGTCCCAATTTATTAAAGTGATTTGATTTAAAACAGTTTGAAAAGTTGTAAAATTTGGGTGCAACATGAGGTTACAGAAAAATGTTCGGACTTTTGGTGTTTTCAAGACAGTATTGGTGGAGGTAGAACAGGACATTGCGACACCCGCTCATAAAATTGTCTCTGACTGGAGTGAGGCTTGTGTTGAGGAGCAGAGAGGAAAACTACTTGTAAGACGCACCTGATTCATTGAAGGGAGTCTGTCCACACACCCTGACTGTTCAAACAAAAGGGGGTTTTAAACATAGCGATATCGCTAGTCAGGCTAGTTTCACACTTGCTTTTTTTTGCAGCGCGTTTTTCCCGCAAAAAAACGCATTGAAAAAACGCATACATAAGCATACAACTGCTGCGTTTTTTTCAAGCATTTTTATGAGCATGCATGAAAAAAACGCAGCGTTTTTATGCGTTTGTATGCGTTTTTAGCGCGTTTTTACCGCGTTTGCGTTTTTTTCCAACATTTTTAGGTGGCCCCTCACACTACCCAAACCATGACTTTACTGACCCTAACCCTAACCCTGACCCTAACCCTTAACCAAATCATACTTAACCCTAACCCAAACCCTAAACCCTAACTAACCCTAACCCTAACCCTGACCCTAACCCTAACCCTGACCCTAACCCTTAACAAAACCATACTTAACCCTAACCCTGACCCTGACCCTGACCCTAACCCTTAACCAAACCATACTTAACCCTAACCCTAACCCTAACCCTGACCCTAACCCTTAACAAAACCATACTAACCCTAATCTTGACCCTAACCCTGACCCTAATCCTTAACAAAACCATACTTAACCCTAATCCTGACCCTAACCCTAACCCTGACCCTAACCCTTAACAAAACCATACTTAACCCTAATCCTGACCCTAACCATGACCCTAATCCTTAACAAAACCATACTTAACCCTAATCCTGACCCTAACCCTAACCCTAACCCTAACCCTGACCATAACCCTAAACCCCCTTAACTAACCCTAACTCTAACCCAAACCCCTAAATTCCATGGTTTAAAAAAAAAAAACGCATATGCAAAAAAACGCATACATGAGCATGCCAGTGCGCACATATGCGCATCCATAGGCTATAATGGCCATTTTTAGCGCAAAACATGCGCATATGTGCGCATGCGCTTTTTTGCAGGGCCAAAAAATGCAACATGCTGCGTCTGGAAAATCCCAACGCACACCCCAAAAAAACGCAGCGCATGAAAATCGCATACATGCGCTTACCAGCGCGCAGGTATGCGCACCCATGTTAAATATAGGGGAAAAAACGCATGCGCAGGTGTGCGTTTTTTTCCAGCGCTAAAAAACGCAAATGTGAAACCAGCCTAATATCGCTAAAATGTCACTGATTTTGTGACGTAGCAGCGATATTGTTAGCGATATCGCTATCTATGATACTTACCTCCGACCGGCTCCCCCGCTGTCCATCGCTGATCGCACGAGATCGGCCGGCTACATTTCTCGTAGTCTGCTTCGTGCTGGGCTTCCTGCTGGGTGAGACGAGCGACGCTGGACGCGGGCGGGAGGACGTCAGGATCGCTGTGTGTGAAAGGTGAGTATCGTGCGCTGCGTCGCTGCTGCATCGCTGTGAGATCTTTCTGTGTGAAAGCTCACTAGCGATCATTTAGTGATGCACCAGCGATCCTGACCGGGTCATATCGCTGGTCGGATCGCTGGTGCATCGCTAAATGTAAAAGGGCCTTAAGTACAAACACTCTGCGCACCCTTGGTGTGGCCAAACATTTAAGTGCACCTTCCCACCAACTTGTTTTCCAGTCATCTCTGCCTTCTCTGGCTTTTTAAAGCCAGATCTGTCAATCAGCAAAGCCCCTGTACTTGGAGTGAAGTCATTTTGCACTAATAGGCTTCCTATAAGAGGTGTGCATCTTCCTTTCTGTAATGTCCCCGATCCTAGTCCCCATTCTGTAGTAGTGTTCTCCATCTCCTAATAATGTCCACCAAGCTGGGCCACATCTTGTAATAATATCCTCCATGTGACACTCACCACATACACATTAAAAGAATAAAAACTTTTTACCTGTCCCACTCCCATGATGACCAGCGTCTCTTTCCTTCTCCATAGCCAATGTGAGGTTGGGGGGCGTTGCTTTGCTGTGAAGATACGGGTGCAACAATGCAAAATGCTGTATCCAACTGTCCTCAATTTCATCAATCTCATCATGCACAAAAGGCTAACATTATTTTCAAATAAATGAATGGTCTTCCATTACTATAATTTTCTTTACCATCATCATAATTGTTGGTAAAAGTTTGTATTTTATTTGCATTAACGGGTATGAATTCTGCTGGTAGGAATCTATGCAAGAATGGTTCCCTGCACTGGCACAAAAGGTGGACATATACAGTATATATTTTAAATAATATTCATGTGCAGCGGTCCATGACTCTAATTTTCTTACTCATTTTTAAAAAAAAAAATGAGAATGATGGTAACTTTTGGGAATCAACTGGTGTGAATTCTCCTGACAGATCACTATGCAGGACTGGGACCCTGCACAGAGTTTGGCACAAAATGTGAAATTTATTTAAAAATGTATATATAATTGATGGACATCCATCAATGTCTAAATTTTTTTCTGTAAAATTATCTTAACTTTTTGCAAAAATAATGATTTTTGTGTTTTGACTTGTCTGAATTCCCTTAGTGGGACATTTCATGGGGTTCCTCGATTACCATTATCCTAATTTTTTTTTTGCTAAAATGAAGCTTTATGGTTCCTTGACTAGGGTACGTTCTCCTGATATGCCCCTGCCATGACTGGGAACATAAAAGACTGCTCCCTTCACTACCCAGGGAAGGGGAGAGTTATAGTACACCATTGAAACTAACAATGAAATACGAAACATACTCATACATGTAACAGAAGAATGCACCGAGGAGTGGAGGATGGGGTTAAACCAAAGTAGGAGAAGAAAGGGAATTATCACACACTCAAAACCTAGCAACAGTGATAGATAAATCCATCAAACACTTTCTCAAATAATCACCAACAAACTCCAGCCATGTACTATAAGCTAGCTCTGACAATGAGTGCCAGACAGGATCCAGTATAGGAGGACAGGTTGGATAGGAGATGGGAGTGTATAGCTGAGAGCCTAAATGCTCAAGGAGCACTCAACAGAACAGATTCAACTCTGCACTGCCAAATTTTTTTTACAAAGTTTAATAAGAAGGTGATGTACTTCTAATCAGTGCAGGAATAGGAGTAATCAGATGCTATGGTCTTCTGACTTCGCTCTGTCGTGTTTAACCCAGGGCAGCTATTTTCTGATGGATGTGAAAATTGCCACTAGAACAGATCTATCACGTAGAATTAGTACCACCTCTCTTTTCACAGCTTGAAACAAGTAACAGAATATTATGTAAGTAAATGATACTAAGCACCTCTGTGTGTACCCAACGAACTGTACTTATCTGTTCACCTATGCCTACAAGCACACTGACGAGAAAAAGGGTAACAATGTTTTGAACATTTGACTTTCAGGTTCCATAACTCATCATCCACTACAGCTTCGAATGTGAGGCTACCATAATTTTATAGACAATTATCTTGGATATCTCATACATAAAGTTGACATGCAACTATTTAGCATATGATTAGTTATGTAGATTGTCATATCCCTGCATTATTACTATTTTGCTCCTGGTGGTGGAAAAATCTTTTTCTTCCTGTATATTACAAATTCCAACCTGTTCTCACATTTACTAATTGCTCAGTGTGCTATTAGGTTGATTCCCAAGCGAAAGGTCATTAGTAGAGATGAGCGACTTTTCCTTTTTTAGGGTCGAGTCGGGTTTCATGAAACCTGACTTTCTCAAAAGTCGAGTTGAACAAAATCGGCCGACTATCTTGAAAAGTCGAAGGTCCGACTGAAACATGAAACCTAATGCAAGTCAATGGGGAAGCAAAGTCGGCAGGGAGTGTAGAGGACAGTAAACACACTTACATGCCGAACTGCTTTTTTTAAAGTGCGCAAAATCTCTCTCTCTCCCTGGACGCTGCACCTGTCATCTCATGGCCCACAGTGTACGTCATTGCTCAGTGGCTGAAAAAAGTCACGTGCAAGCATTCTGGGAAATCGGACTTTGGCGCTCGTTTTGCTGACCGCATGGCCGGCTTCACGCTGTGGTCGGGTTTCGGTCGGCGAAACCCGACTTTGCCATAAGTCGGCAACTTATGAATCTGGCCACCTGTTTAGTTCAACTCTAGTCATTAGTTTGAATCAAGTAGCAGGAATGAAGATTTCAAAAGAAAAGAAAAATTGCATCATTCAGCTCATTAATAGCAGTCTCTTGTCCAAGAAGATTGCCAAACTGCATCATGTGAGTGCCATAATATCAGAGTCAATAAGTTAGCTCATCACAAGGTCTATCAGTTTTAGTACAACAAACATGACAGTGGCAATGGCTCATAGGCTTCATAATGGTGAAATCACAGACGTCCATGCAAGCAGCCTTCAACGCACGTTACATAAGTCTTGAATGGTTGCCTTAAAAAAGGTGAAGAAGCCTCAACTTCAATAGGTTGATTGAGAAATTGAAGGAACTGTCAAGTTTGGAGTAGGAAACCTGATGAAATGGGGTTGTTTCACAACAAAGTGCATTGGATATTTGACCATGATCATTGGTGGTCTCAATGCTGAGCTATATGCAGGTATCCTACAAATCTAGCTGCTTCGTATACTCAAGTACTATGAAGTAGAGATGGTGGATTGGCCCCCAACAGTCTCAAATCTCAACCCAATTGAACAATTGTGGGTACAGTTGAAGAAAAAGCTGTATGCATACCCAAGTGAGTTGACCAGTATACACCAACTTTGGAAAAGTGTAGAAGAGACCTGTTATGAGATTTTGGCCAATATATACTTGAATCTGATCAAGAGCATGCTGAAAACAATTTAGACTGTGTTGAAAGTCAAAGGTGGATTTACAAAATACTAAATACAAAATGAAAAAAAATAAAATTTAGATTTTTAGGAGCATAACAGTAACAATTCCATGACATGACAAGAAACTGCATAACTAATCATTTGCTAAACAGTTGCAACTGCAATTTATGTATGTGATAGCTAAGTTGATTGTCTGTAAAAAGATGCTAGTATCGTGTTCACAGCTGCAGTGGGATGGTAAGATATGGAGCATGAAAGTCAAAAGTTCAAAAACATTGTTACCCTTTTGCTGATCAGTGTGCATGTAGGCTTGTTGGAAGCATGTGTGCAAACCAGCTGCATTTCTAGAAGTAGCAAGGATGTGAGTTTTATGTACATAGTAATTTACAAATAGGGGCATAGTATTCATGTCTTTAGTGTAATGCTGGTAGGTCTGGACCCACTTTGCCACTGGTTGGGCTTACTCTGGAGGGACATGACTATGTGACTACCTCGAATTCACTACAGCCTCTGATGGTGAGGATTGGCTTGGTTGCCAATAGTCACCAGGTACCACTACAGGGCAGTCCTGGGTCTGCAGCAGTTGACCAGAGGGTCAGAGACATGGGTACAAAGTACAAGTGGACAAAGGCAAGAATGCAGTCAGACAATTCAAGGTCAGGGCAGGCAACACAGGTTCCATATATGTAGCCAAGGTAAGGAGCAGAGAAAACACAATAAACGAGTAAACTAGCTGGGTCAGAAAACAGGAGAGACAATACAAAAGAGAACCTTAAAGGAAACTAGACAGGAACTGAACTATAACCTTAGAACAGGTGAGGATTGGTGGGAGGACCCGCCTGACAAACCCTCTACTGTTTGGGGATGGGCCAAAGAAGCTAATCTCTGCAGGTCACAGTGGGGTTACTGCAGAATCTGGCTACACCTCTCTATAGCCAAGTGGAGACATTAGGCAGCATGAATCAGATCCTGACTCCACATTTGTTGCCAGGTACCTATTTCTCTGAAGCCCTGATTCAGCACAGTTTTTACTCTTAAATGCTGCTAAAAATTGATAGGACTATTGATGTCTTTGCCCTATTTTTGGGGAATTCCAACAAAGTGAACGAAGCTGGGGAAAGACAATGGTGTGATGGGACTTGGTGACCAATGCTTGTCACAATCATGATAAGCGGTGGTGTTCTTATGCCACAAATCTTACTCCAATCCCCGACTAAAGTAAGATTTGTGGGGAGGCGCATGCCACTTTGTGACTCCCGTGATTCACTAACAGGCATAAGCCTCTTAATGAATCAGGGACCTTGCACTTCACCATTGCCCAGTTTTCACGCTGGTCTTGATGAATCGGGGTCTACATTTATCTCTGAAAAATACCTTTTCCCAGTCCTTGTAGGAATTATACTGCGAATAGCATTTTCTTATATGAAATGAATTCATTTTGCAGACATGGTGGACTTATATTTATGTGATGATGTACAAAATCTTATTTAATTCATTTATTTTTCTTTATACAATAAGGTTTGCAACAGCTGACGATAACTTTCGTCGTACAGATTACATCTCGTACATGGATGATCTGGCCTCAGATTTTGGAGCAAAGCTAAACATATGGAAGTTATTTCTAACAGACCCAGTTTTGGCTTGGAAGGTTGTTTTTGGACCCTGTAATTCTTACCAATTCCGTCTGACTGGACCAGGAAAATGGGTTGGAGCCCGAGAAGCAATTCTTACCCAATGGCATCGAATAGAAAAGCCTCTAAAAACAAGGGTGGTAAAACAAAATCCAAAATCCCATTGGATATCCTTTCTGCCTTGGATATTTTTCCTTGGCATCATACTACTAGCCGTTCCTCTAAGGGGTTAATAAGAAAATGCATGCCATCGATTAAACATAAAATCAGGTTATCCACTGCTATATCCAAAACAAGTAACACTTTGTGCACCTTGGTAAAATGAATTTCTTTTTTTTTTCCCACCCTAACATCTATATACCAGTATGTCACTGTCCTATCTGCATCCTGCCATAATTTGGGGGGAAATTAAATTTGTTTGGAAGATTTTAAATTGTACCAATAATCATGTAGTTATGATATGCATTGTTCACACTTGATTGTTCTGTTTCACCAGGTTTTTATTGAATTATCAGGTTTTTTCCAAAAAGGTTTATGCATGTGGGGATCGCAATTCCCGCATGGTTATCTTGCTAAACCTACTGACTCAGTATATACTGCATATAGAAATAACAATCTGACTTTTCTTCATTTTCCCCTTTGGAGCATTATGTTTGTCTAATGTTGCATTATTTTTTTTTCTCATATTTTTATTCTCATTTGCTCTAAGGAACTTGCCTGCATTGCTGTGTTTATTGTTATGCACCTTATATTGCTTCCGTCTCCACATTAGGTGTCTTTTACTGCAGCAGGGTCAGATACAAAGAACTTTACACTGTTGTGTTTTTTCTAAAGTATTTTAACTGTTTTGTTATTTGTAAAATAATTTATACTGATTTTTGTAATAAAATTGTATATATTGTTTTCCAATATAATTGTGTACTTTTGTTCATATGGGTTTTTTGTAATCTTCCTACCCTGTGACCTGAGCCCAATGTTATATAATATGCACAAAGAAATAAAATGTAGTAAGCCAAGATCACTAAGTATAGAATAAAACAAAGCATTTTACTGATAGTTGACATAGAAAGTTGTTAAAATATGTATTGACGTCAACCAAAGAAATAACAATATAAAGGGGAAAAAATGGTGATGACTATCATCTAAGTTGTGGAAAAAGAGGGGAAAGGGAAGGTTCCGAAACAGTCACTAATTATTTTCAATAATGCACGTATAGAAAAATACAGATCCAATATGTATTATACTGTACGTAAATGCATTTTGCATGATATCTAATAATGCGGTATAAATGTTTATCAAAATGTCATTAATTATATACCAAATAATATTATATACCAAATAAAAAATAAAATATATATATATATATATATATATATATATATATATATATATATATATATATATATATATATAATAAGAAAAGACATAGGAAAATCTGTTAATGGTAGTCTAAAGTGAATCCAACAGATTTGATGTATTAGTAAAATGCAAGTGCTGATAAATGTCTATTATTGGGTGGCACGGTGGCTCAGTGGTTAGCGAATCCCACCAAGGGCAACATCTGCAAGGAATTTGTATGTTCTCCCTGTGTTTGCGTGGGTTACCTCCCACATTCCAAAGACATAGTGGTATCGAATTTAGATTGTGAGCCCCATCGGGGACAGTGCCAATAATGTCTGTAAAGTGCTGTGGAATTAATGGTGCTATATAAATGAGTAAAATAAATTATTGTATGTAATATAGTAATGCCTATCTGTTTAAAAAAAAAAGTGAATGTTTTCCCCAAGTTCAGTAAATGACAGCCAGTGTCACCATATTTGAATGTAAAATAAAAAAGATGGGCATGATGGATGATGCATTATAGCTAATGCTTCCCCTATTGTGTGAGAAGAAATTCACCTGCCATCAGAACCCCGACGCATGTTTCGCTGATGCTTTATTGAGTGATAATCTAGGACGAGCATAGAGACTCCTTTTATATATCCAAGTAATGCGTACAACGCGGTTCAGTTGGTGCATGGGAGAATGGCCACACCAACATGTATTCGTGTCTATTTCCAGCACTACCAGCTGTGAGTCAGTGCCTGATGTCATATGCACAGACGCATGGCAGATAGTGGTCATCGGGGACATGAGGGGATGGTACAAAGCATGCATGAGCACAACGGCGGTCATATTTTAAGTTCTTGTGTTGGAAGGGCAAATCACTTCATGGTACACCACACAGTCAATATGGAGAACTATTGTTTGCATGGGTATTTTTGTAATATTCTTTTTACTCTGTGACCTGAGCCCAATGTTATCTAATTTTAGAGTCCACTGTAAATAGATTCCCTTTAAGACTAATGGCAAATAATTAAAAGACCTTACATTTGTTACTATTAGAAATGAGCAGATCTGCAGAGGATTGAGTTTGAGACAAATATCTTGAAATTCAGTTTCACGCAAATACGAATGCATTCTGATTGAAATGTACTAATATTCGATTTCACATTTTACAAAAAAAAACTTGCCCTGGACCATTGCCCACACTACTGAAGCACAAGAGAGTGGGCGAACGTCATTTTGTTTGGTTGCTTGGGCCTCCTCATAATACCCTGCAGCTATAAAATCTAGCGGATTATCAATACCTGGTACAGTGGTGGTCTGTACCTGGGTCATCACAGGTCAGCAGTTCCCAGGTACAGCAGAGTTATTTCTGTCACCAGTATCACTGGGTAATTCTCTCCTGTAGAGTGTAAGCTCTTACGGTCAGTGAAGTCCTCTTTCTCACCTGTTGTCTGTAAGCGCCTATTGTTACCAAGTTCCTTTCACTCTCTCCTGTAGAATGTAATCTCTTGTGATCAGCAGGATATTCCATCTCTTCTTCTGTAAAGTGCAATTTTTTGTGATCAGTGTGATTCTCCATTCCTCTCCCTCTTCTGAAGAGTGTAAGCTGTTTTGGTCAGTGGCATTCTCTCTCTCGTGCTCTCTCGTGTTCTGTCAGAAAAATTCTCTCTCGCTCATCTTTCATTTTCTTTTTCTTGGTCCCTTAGGTGCTCTTTTTTGCTCTCACACACATTCTCTTGTTCTCGCTCTCTTGTTCTCGCTTTCCTCTGTCCCCCACGTGTATTTTCCAAGCAATTACAAGCTTTACATTACAGAGATTGACTCATACTTACCACAAATTTAATTTCGAGAAAAATTCAGCAAATTTTGAATTTCAAAAGTTCCATACATCTCTATTTACTACATATTTTTCAATTTTTCATATTACTTTTATGGAATTAAAAAGTAGATTCTTGAATTTAAAATCACCCATAATTCCTAAAAATGTAATGATTGTGTTGTCCT
The DNA here is from genome assembly GCF_039654945.1 of Dendrobates tinctorius. NCBI lineage: Eukaryota > Metazoa > Chordata > Amphibia > Anura > Dendrobatidae > Dendrobates > Dendrobates tinctorius. The sequence continues at coordinate 35,497,589 of NW_027361697.1, forward strand.
TGACTATTGAAGAGATCATTGATGCAAGTAACTTTTTTTTTTTTTTTTTTGTCGTCTTTGAGCACTAGTCTTCATAAAAGGCTTTGCTGGAGTATGATGTTCTGAATTCATTAGAAGACGCACGCCACTTAATGAATTTGATGAATTTGGCACATATTCTCATTAGCGTGCCATTCCGTAGCCCTTGACAAAAAGGTTACTTCAGTCATGGATTGGAACTTAGAGTTGTCTAAATATTTTTAGACTTTTCAAAGTATTTTAAATGAGTTTTGGCAAACACTTTGATTAATCCTCAAAAAAATAATAAAAAAATTGCTGGTATTGATGAGGAGGTGTGTTAGAGTCAAACGCTCTTGATTCGTTTGATTAATTAAGAGTCATACACTTCTTAATGAATCAGGAGCATCTGGTTACTGGAATGCGCCTCTTTGTGCCATGCCAGAAATCTCACTCCACATTGAAGAGGGGAAATACCCCGAAACAGCTGTCTGTGGATGGATACCATGTTTTGGCATAGGTGGTTTCCTTCATTGGAGACTGCCCTTCTCGTGGTTGTTCCTTCCTGGGGAAAGACCTGGCTAGTCATTGCTTGCGTTGAGAAACATGTGATGGTGTCTCCGCAGCTTGTGTTTTGCATGTTTTTGCATATTTTCCATAAGGGATTGGGGCATTGCTCTAGAATCACTACGTTGAGAAACATGTGATGGTGTCTCCGCATTGTTGGATGTAGATCTCCATGAGTTCATTCATCCTCAGTTTTCACAGTCTTTTACTAGGTATTGCTCCTACTAGCCAGTTTCCTACTCCACACTGATGAGGGGCAATACCCCGAAACAGCTGTCTGTGGATGGATACCATGTTTTGGCTTAGGTGGTTTCCTTCATTGGAGACTGCCCTTCCGTGGTTGTTCCTTCCTGGGGAAAGACCTGGCTAGTCATTGCTTGCGTTGAGAAACATGTGATGGTGTCTCCGCCGCTTGTGTTTTGCATATTTCCCATAAGGGGTGGGGGCATTGCTCTAGAATCACTGCGTTGAGAAACATGTGATGGTGTCTCCGCAGTGTTGGATTTTGATCTCCATGAGTTCATTCATCCTCATTTTTCACACTTCAGAAATCTCACTCCAGACCCCTACCGGAGTAAGATTTCTTGCGTACAGAACACCACAGCTCGTGATGAATTAGATGAGCTATGGAATCGTGACCCTGCCGCAGCCTCATCCAGCTCCAGCTCTGCCCATTTTGACAGAATTATTTAGCCCAGGATTTTGGAAACATTGCTTTAATGAATCCAGGCAGGCATTTGAATTGGCCCTGATGTGTCTTAAAAAAAAGCAAAAAAAACACTGTTTAATGTAAAGAAATGGATAAAAGGGATCATTGAATGTGCTTACATTTTACGGGAACATACAATTCATGACCACTGTAAAAGAACCTTCCAACAGGATTGATAATAACAGATAAGATCCATCACTAGGACTCAAACCTTCCTTTTTAAAATGCATCTTCTTCATTGTTATTTAGTGAAACAACTCAGAATAAATTATACAAATGATAAAAGACCCAAAAACATTTCAGAGTATGTCCTAAACCCCTTAGTGATGGAGTCAATTTTGACTTTAATGACTAGGCCAAATTTTTAAAATCTGACCACTGTCACTTTGAGGTACTAACTCAGGAATGCTTCAACGTATCCCAGTTTTTAGTGTCAAGTTTTGGTCTACATGATTTGTGTTCATTTATGAAAATAAAAAAATTTGACAATTTGAAAATTTTGTAATTTTCAAATTTTTATGCCCTTAAATCAGATAGTTATACCACACAAAATAATTAATAACATTTCCTATATGTCTACTTTATATTTGCATCATTTTTTAAACATCATTTTTTTTTTGTTAGGATGTTAGAGGGGTTAAAAATTTAGCAGCAATGTCTCATTTTTTTTCAAAAAATTTACAAAAACATTTTTTCTCTGGACCTATTCAGTTTTAAATAGACTTTGAGGGGCCTATTTATTAGAAACTCCCAAAAAGTGATGCCATTTTAAAAAAATGCACCCCTCAAATAGTTCAAAACTGTAAGGCTAAGTGCACACGTACCGGAACTCTCGCGGAAATTACCGTGAGAATTCCATTCCGCGGGAAAATCGCATTTTAAATTCCCGTGATTTTCCCTCGGAAAAACTAGCATTTTGCAAACGTATTTAGCTTGCAAAATGCTAGCGTTTTCCAAGCGATCTGTAGCATCGCTTGGAGAACTGATTGACAGGTTGGTCACACTCATCAAACATAGTGTTTGACGAGTGTGACCAACATTTTACTACTGAGGCCGCCTATGCAGCATCAGTAGTAAAAGATAAAATGTAAAAAAAAATAAAAAATGGTGTTATTTTTACCTTCCGACGTCCCGCGCAGCCGTTCCCAGTAAGCCTTTGCGAAAATGCCCGCGATGACGTCTGTTCTCGCGGGATCGCGATGTCTCGCGGTTATTCGCGATGACGTCGCACGAATGACCGCGAGACTTCGCGATCCCGCGAGAACGGACGCTATCGCGGGCATTTTCGCAAAGGCTTACTGGGAGCGGGAGCGTGGAGAGAGGCGGGAAGGCTGCGCGGGACGTCGGAAGGTGAGAATAACAATATTTTTTATTTTAAATTCTATTTTTTACAGGGATATGGTGCCCAAAGCCCGGAGGACAGTCTCCTATCCTCCGGACCGTGGGTACCATCCGCAATTGTTCTGCTTACTTTCCGCATGGTGTGCACAGCCACATGCGGGAAGTAAGCGGAACAATGCATTCCTATGGATGCGGGATCCGCGATTCCGCAAAATTAATGAGCATGCTGCGGTTTTTACCGCAAAGCGATTCCGCCGCGGTAAAAACCGCAGCATTAGCACAGCATTGCGGAATCCCATAGGAATGCATGGGATGCTTATTTTTCGCGTTTTCGCGGCAAAATCGAGCGGTTAAAACCGCCGCGGAAACGCGAAAAAAAGCCACGTGTGAACTCAGCCTTAAACTGTTGTTGGGAAATTTTTTAACCCTTCATGTGCTACATAGGAGGCAGCGATACCCCACATATAATCAAAAAATTCTGTTTGGCCAAACAGCAGGGCTTGGAATGGAAGGTGCAATATTTGAATTTAGGAACACAAATTTGGCTGAAAGAAACAGCGGGCATCATACTGCATTTGCAGGGCCCCTGAGGTGCCTAAACAGGAGAAGCTCCCCACAAGGTACCAAATTTTGAAAACTGAGCATGACACCCCTTCTCCAAAAGTCTGGATGCCAACAGTGACGGAAAACCTAAATTTTTTTTCTGACTGTCCCTCTATTTGCAGCATGGAGTGATTTATAAAGGGGGTTACACGATCCGGCACCTGGCACTCGCTTCCCAATGCCAGCACTGCACGCTTTCTGGCTGAGCGCCTGACGCTCTGCGTGCTCCCTGGTTCTGTGGGGCCCTCGCATGTCCTCTACCATGTCACAGCTCCGCACTCTCTCTCTATGTCGAGAGCGGCACACACCTGTTTCCTCTCTCTGCGGGAGGGAAACACTGCTCTTTTCCCATTCTTCCTGCTCTCTCCCGGGTCTCACCACTCTCCCTCTCACCAGGTCATGGGTCCTGTTCAGATCCCCATTCTTTTCCCTCGCGGCAACACAACGCAGCCTCGGCAGTTCCACATTGTGCAGGTACCTGCAGCTCGGTTTTCCTCCTTACACTCCCGCCCTCCTTTAACTCACCATTCCACGGGTGAGAGCTCCTTCATCAGACGTTCACATTCTTCTACTCCTTGAATAATTCATTTTTAAATAAATTGGTCTTGTTCATAACCAGTGGGAAGTACTCCAGCTGTCATATGCTTTGACTGGCGTAAGGCTAGGTTCACATTGCGTCAGGGCATCCATTTAACAGATCCGTTAAACGGATGCGCTAACTCTGATGTAATTTTTGACATCTTTAGTGACCTAGCGCTAACGGTATGCATTAACGCATGGTAGCGCTCTGGTACCATGCGTTAGCCCATACAGTTCTATGCATGGCAAAAGGGTCCGTTCGCTGTGCGCTACTCCTGACGCACCCAAAAACGCTGCATATCGTGTTCCAGGGTGTGTCATGAATTAATGTATACTCACTAAAGCATGCCAATTTTGGCATGTGTTAGGATGCGCTACATTCATTGCAGGCAATGGGTGCGTTAACGCATCCGTTACATAGCGTAGTGCCGCTATGTAACGGATCCGTCAGCGCATTGCCCCTTAACGTAATGTGAACCCAGCCTAATTCAGGTTGACTAGTAGGAAGCGAGAGAATATTGTGGTCTGACATATCTGCCGTCTCTGCTGCTTCTGGCCCGGACGCTTCCCTGGGACCGGAGGATGGTGAATCATCCTAGTCTGGGGCTGAGGTGAGTGTCTCTTCCTCATCACAGTCAAGAACTGTTGAAGTGGGTGTTTTGGTGATGTCCAGCACTCTTTCTCCTTCCTCAGGACCCTGTGACAGACAGGGCCACAACATACTGCGATGAACTATTCGAGTAGCTGCTCCTTCTTCTCGTTTGGGTTGAACTTCATACACTGGCCCATCAGAACTGACTCGACGTTTCACTAGATGTGAGGTCTTCTCCCATCGATGTTCCAGCTTTCACCAAGGCCGCTTGTCCCAGATCAACACCCAATCTCCTGTCCTTAGAGTTGTCCCTCGAATGGGTGTTGTTTTGTTGTGCTGGAGTTCTCAGAACCTCGTCTGTACTAACCAACGAAGAGTCTGTAGTCGATGTTCTCACACCCAGGAAGACACCCCCGTCTGTGGATAGTCTTTTTCCGGATCCAACTCCAGCTCCGTGATCTCTCGTCCCTTTCTCCCAAACAGCAAAGTATACGGGGTGTATCCTGTTGTACTGTGCACTTGATTATTATACACCCAGACTAATTCTGCCACAAACTCAGGCCACCGTATTTTCCGAACTTCCTCCAACATTTGGAGCATCTGAATCAACGTTTGATTGAAATGTTCGCAGGTTTCATTCCCCTGAGAATGATAGGGCGTATTCCTTGACTTTTCAATCCAGTACAAACTATGTAACTCCTCCATCACTGGACCTTAGAAACAAGTGCATTGGTAGGAATGGATCCTCTTCGGACAACTGTATACCCAGATGAAGTCTCACCAAAGGCCTGCTCAACTGACTTAGCAGTCTGGCCCTGGGTCAAAGTCATCACAGCGAACTTAGTGAAGTGATAAGTCATCACCAGACAGTGTTCATACCTGAGATATGCGGGCCCTATGGCTAAGTAATCAATCATAAATAGCTCTAAGGAGGCAGAAGTCATGATGGTCTATGTCTGGGTTCTCTGCTGTGGAGGTTTAGCTAGTTCACAGCTCCAACATCTTTGACAAGCCTCCTCTACTGCAGTCCTCAATCGGGGGTGATACACCAATTTCTTTAACCACTGGAACATCTTCTCTGGACCAAAGTGAGCCCCTCTCTCTTGGGCCTCTGTAGCCACCACACGGATCAACTTTTCTGGGAACACTACTTTCCAAGTGACCCCCAATTCCCATACTAGCTGTACTCTTCTGTATAGCAATCCATCTTCCAATTGGAGTCTCTCCCACTGCCTCTGGATCTACATAGCCCCTGGGGACAGAGTGTCTCTCTCTCACCGGCTGGGAAGCTGCTTCAGGGCCACCCACTGTCTCATCTGGTCAAGTTCCTTATCTGCTTGCTGGAGTTGCACCTAGTCATTGTGAGGTCATCCCACCACCTGTTCTCCAGATGCCTCTCCGATCTGTCTCTACGTCACCACTAGAGTTGAGCGACTTTTGTTTTTTTAGGGTCGCGTTTCGTTTCGTGAAACCCGACTTTTCCAAAAGTCGGGTCGAGCAAGATCGTCCGATTATAGGGAAAAGTCGGGGTCCTCCCGAAACACGAAACCCAATGTAAGTCAATGGGGAATAAAAGTCGGCAGTGAGAGGAGGACAGGAAACACACCAACAGTGCCCATTTGAATGCCAAAAGCATCAATTCTTCTTACTTAAGCTTGTCAACCTTAATTAACTTCATAATACAAGTTACGCACTGAAAAATGGGGGTTATTTGGCTACAGACTGTGGGGGGGAGGGCTGGCTCCAGGTTTTCATGTGCCCTGGGCGAAAGAGCGCCCCTTTAACACATACCACAACTCATCATGCTCCGATATGGCAGAGAAATAGCGGTATAGTACAATGAAAAATACCTCACTTTTTACATCTCATGACGAGGCCCATCTATTTCTCCATACAGAATCATTGGTCCCATATAATGTTTGAAACAGTATATGATGAGCTCCACATAATGCTACAGTATATGTTGGTCCCCATGGATGAAGCTCTACTGTCTTATGGGCCCAAATAATGCTCCAAACATAATGGGCCCCATTTCTAATGCTCTAGTGTATAATGGGCCCTGTAAATGCTGCTACAGTGTCTGATGTCCACCTTTGGAATGTTCCAGTGTATGGTGGGCCCCATCTATCATTCTCAGACGGTGTTAGGCCCAGTATGGATTGCACGTGATTGCACAAAGGTGAGAAAGGGTACCGTATCCCCAGATAACATGTATGGATAGTGTACACATTCAAAATATATGTCTATACATCAGGAGGCAGGCTCAGACGGTGTTAGGCCCAGTATGGATTGCACGTGATTGCACAAAGGTTAGAAAGGGTACCGTATCCCCAGATAACATGTATGGATAGCGTACACATTCAAAATATACGTCTCAGGAGGCAGGCTCAGACGGTGTTAGGCCCAGTATGGATTGCACGTGATTGCACAAAGGTTAGAAAGGGTACCGTATCCCCAGATAACATGTATGGATAGCGTACACATTCAAAATATATGTCTCAGGAGGCAGGCTCAGACGGTGTTAGGCCCAGTATGGATTGCACGTGATTGCACAAAGGTTAGAAAGGGTACCGTATCCCCAGATAACATGTATGGATAGCGTACACATTCAAAATATATGTCTCAGGAGGCAGGCTCAGACGGTGTTAGGCCCAGTATGGATTGCACGTGATTGCACAAAGGTTAGAAAGGGTACCGTATCCCCAGATAACATGTATGGATAGCGTACACATTCAAAATATATGTCTCAGGAGGCAGGCTCAGACGGTGTTAGGCCCAGTATGGATTGCACGTGATTGCACAAAGGTTAGAAAGGGTACCGTATCCCCAGATAACATGTATGGATAGCGTACACATTCAAAATATATGTCTCAGGAGGCAGGCTCAGACGGTGTTAGGCCCAGTATGGATTGCACGTGATTGCACAAAGGTTAGAAAGGGTCCCTTTTCCCCGGATAACATGTATGGATAGCGTACACATTCAAAATATATGTCTATACATCAGGAGGCAGGCTCAGACGTGTCAGGCACAGTATGGATTTGACGGCCCAGATTACACAGCGGAGGAGCAGGGAGAGGTAAAGATTGCAAATGCTGGGGCCCTGCCCAAGCAAGGGGGGCCCACTCTTGGGCGTCGGTACTGGCACCGGGCCCCTCATAGTACAGCGGTGTGTCTGATGGCGGGTGTGCACCACCACCGTCAGTGACACTTGATTGCACTATGAGGGACCCTGTGCCAGTGCCCGCGCCCAAGAGTCGGCCTACCCACCTGTCCAGGGCAACGGCACTTGCACGGTGTCGTGCGCTAGGTGGTGACCCCGGCCATGGGGGGGAGGCAGCACAGTTAGGGAGTTTTAGAAAGTGGCATATGTTGATGTTGGACATTCAGCTGATGCAAAAGGCAAAATAGGTGAAGTACCAGGAAGAGGTGGACCAAAGCAAGCCATTTTTCTGTCACCCTATGTGTCATCAGGGGAAGGTGGGACAAAATCCTTGGAAACCCATGCGTGGTTCATTTTAATGAAGGTTAGATCATCCACATTTTGGGTTGACAGACGGGTCCTTTTTTCTGTCAGGATTGATCCAGCTGCACTAAAGACTCTTTCCGATAGCACACTTGCAGCTGGGCAAGCGAGCTCCTGTAAGGCATATTGGGCCAATTCAGGCCAGGTGTCCAGTTTAGCGGCCCAATAGTCAAAGGGGAATGACCTGTGTGGGAGAACATCGATATGGGAGGAAAAGTAGTTTGTAACCATAGTTGACAACTGCTGTCTCCTGTCACTTTCCATCGATGCAGTATTACCTGTTGTGTGAGCGGTATTTGAAAAATCAGTCCACAACATTGTCATGAAACCCCTGTCTCCAACGCCACTTCTGCTGTGTGCACCACGAACACCTCTGCCAAGCTGCCCCCGGCCCGTACGGCTCGTGTGAGAACCATCACCGCTGCTGTGTGCTGGGAATGCCTCAAGCAACCGATTTACCAGAGTTGCTTGTTTATTAGCCAATATTAGGTCAAGGTTCTCCTGTGGCATGATGTTTTGTAATTTGCCTTTATAGCGTGGATCCAGGATGCTGGCCAACCAGTAGTCGTCATCGTTCATCATTTTGGCAATGCGGGGGTCCCTTTTTAGGATCCGCAAGGCATAATCTGACATGTGGGCCAATGTTCCCGGTGTCAATGATGCACTGCGAGTGCTGGGTGGAGGAGCACTTTCTGGTAAATCCACATCCCTCCAGTCACGCACAAACCCTGTACCAGACCTTGCCACGCCAACATTTTCACTTGCCCCACGAGATGCATCCTCCTCCCCTAAGTAATCATCCCCATCATCATCCTCCTCTTCTTCCTCCACCTCGTCCAGGAGAGGTCCCTGAGCAGACAATGGCTGAATGTCATCAAGGATTCCCTCCTCCTCTTCCTCCTCATCAACATTGGCTGCAGACGCCTGCTCCTTAAGGTGCGTCAAAGTGTGCATGAGCAGACGCATAAGTGGGATGCTCATGCTTAGGATGGCGTCGTCTGCGCTTACCAGCCGTGTGCATTCCTCAAAACACTGAAGGACTTTACATAGGTCTTTCAGCTTCGACCACTGCACACCTGTCAACTCCATGTCTGCTCTCAAAGTGCCTGGCCGTGTATCCTCCCACAAATGCATTATGGCCTGCCTCTGCTCGCACAGCCGCTCCACCATGTGCAGGGTGGAGTTCCACCTTGTTGCAATGTCGATAATGAGGCGGTGGTTGGGAAGGTGGAGCAATCGCTGCAGCTTCTGCATACGAACGGAGTGTACAGGCGACCGGCGGATGTGCGCGCACAGTCTTCGCACCTTCTGGAGAAGGGCTGTTAACTCCGGATAATTTTTGAGGAAGCACTGCACCACCAGATTCAAGGTGTGAGCCAAGCAAGGTATGTGGCTGAGTTTTGAAAGGGCTATGGCTGCCACAAAATTACGGCCGTTATCACTACCTTGCCTGCCTCAAGATGTACACTGCCCAGCCATGACTCAGTTTGTCGCTTCAAGTACTCGGCCAGCACCTCGGCGGTGTGTCTGTCGCCCAAACACATCATCTGCAACACAGCCTGCTGACGCTTTCCACTAGCTGCTCGATAGGGGGACACATCGTGTGCAACAGTGGCAGCTGCAGATGGAGTGCTCGTACGACTGCGCTCTGTGGACGAGCTTTCGCTTCTGGAGGAGGAGGAGGAGGAGGAGGAGGGTCGAACGCCTACAGCCAACTGTTTCCTATACCGTGGGATAGGCAGCACTGTCCCACCACCGCTGTCCCCTGTGGACCCTGCAACCACCACATTAACCCAGTGCGCAGTGATGGACACGTAACGGCCCTGGCCATGCCGACTGGACCATGCATCAGTTGTGAGGTGCACCTTTCCGCTCACTGACTGCTTGAGTGCATGGACAATGCGGTCTTTCACATGATGGTGGAGGGCTGGGATGGCTTTGCGAGAGAAGAAGTGGCGACTGGGTAGGTCATAGCGTGGTACTGCATAGGCCATGAGTTCGCGGAAAGCTGTGCTTTCCACCAACTGAAAGGGCATCATCTCAAACGAGATTAGTTTGGCAATGTGGGCGTTCAAACCCAGTGTACGCGGATGAGAGGCTGAGTACTTTCTTGACCTACTCATAGTGTCTGGGAGGGTGAGCTGGACTTGAGAGCTGCATATGGTGGAAGTAGCGGTGGACAGGGCGGACTAAGAGAGGGTTGATGATGGTGATGGAGTTTGTGTTCTTTCTGATGGCCTAGAATCAGTCTTTCGTTGATATAACAGTGGGATTCCCTGACTGCTGTGGTCTTGCAACGACACCTCAACATTTGCTGCTGTGCTAACCGGTGGGCTTACAGTGGGGGAAACAATGTAGCGTTGCTGACTACCTTCGTTGTGATCAGTTGCACATGTGGCACTTGAGGTTTGGTGTTGTGTCCACGCTTGCAAGTGCATGCTGGTTAAATGTCTAAGCATACAACTGGTATTCAAATTTTACAGATTTTTCCCTCGGCTAAAGGTCTTTGCGCACTTCTTACAGATAACCTTGGCCTGATCATGAGGATTTTGGTCAAAAAAGTGCCACACTGCACTCTTCCTACTTTGGCAGACATTTTGCGGCTTAGCACGCTGTGATCTTTTGACCCTCTGGACAAGCTGTCCAGCAACTCTTTTGATGTTTGGAACCTGTCTTTGGAGTGCTCCGGGCCTGCCAGATAACAGCTGTTGCGATGTCGATGTCTGCTGTGGATGCTCCTCATCTGAGCTATTGGAAGCAGCACCCTCTTCCCCCAATGGATGCCAATCTGGGTCAACAACTGGGTCATCCATCACCTCCTCTTCTATGTCATGTGCACCTTCCTCTGTGTCACCGTGTATGGTGGTATAGTGTGCGGGAAGGGGCACCTGAGTCTCATCAGGGTCAGAATCTGGCTCTGTAAACTGCGAGGACAATGTAGTGCTCTGAGTGAATGTACCAGCAGAATCATCCATCAGCGGCTGTGCATCAGTGCACTCCATGTCAGATTCATCTTGGCCTGGGTAATTCACCATTTCACTTGATAATACAGGCATGGTATGTGAAAACAGCTCCATGGAGTAATCAGTAGTATGGCCTGCGTCATCCTTCAATCTTGGTTGGGGTGAAGGACACAAGGAAAGGTGTGGTTCATGAACATGAGCCTCCAATGACGACTCAGTGCTTTTACTTTTTACAACTGAAGAAGAGGAGGCGATAGAGCTGGAGGCTGAGTCAGCAATGTAAGACAAAACTTTTTCCTGATGCTCTGGCTTTAAAAGCGGTTTGCCAACTCCTAGAAAACTAAGCGTTCGAGGCCTTATGTAGCCAGACGATGACGCAGGGTCAGCACCTCCTGCATTCGGTCCTATTTTGCTCTTGCCACTACCATCAGATCCACCACCAACACCATCATTACCAGCTGCCAACCCCCGCCCAATTCCACGGCCTCTTCCACCAGCCTTCCTCATTTTTGGTAGAAATGTAGACAAAATCCAACAAACTATATAGTAATGTAAAACAAGGTACAAGGTGTCTATAGGACAGGGGAGATTTTGAATTTCTGCAGACACTTGTGGACACTGGACACTTTTGGATTGTGTGAGGCCCACTGATATCTGAGCGCTATGTGACAGGCTCGATGGCACAGCTGTGACCAAAGTGACTAGAGGATAAGGGAGATTTTGAATCTCTGCACACACTTTTGGACACTGGATAGACACTTTTGGATTGTGTGAGGCCCACTGATATCTGAGCGCTATGTGACAGGCTCGATGGCACAGCTGTGACCAAAGTGACTAGAGGATAAGGGAGATTTTGAATCTCTGCACACACTTTTGGACGCTGGACACTTTTGGATTGTGTGAGGCCCACTGATATCTGAGTGCTATGTGACAGGCTCGATGGCACAGCTGTGACCAAAGTGACTAGAGGATAAGGGAGATTTTGAATCTCTGCACACACTTTTGGACACTGTACACTTTTGGATTGTGTGAGGCCCACTGATATCTGAGCGCTATGTGACAGGCTCGATGGCACAGCTGTGACCAAAGTGACTAGAGGATAAGGGAGATTTTGAATCTCTGCACACACTTTTGGACACTGGACACTTTTGGATTGTGTGAGGCCCACTGATATCTGAGCGCTATGTGACAGGCTCGATGGCACAGCTGTGACCAAAGTGACTAGAGGATAAGGGAGATTTTGAATCTCTGCACACACTTTTGGACACTGGACACTTTTGGATTGTGTGAGGCCCACTGATATCTGAGCGCTATGTGACAGGCTCGATGGCACAGCTGTGACCAAAGTGACTAGAGGATAAGGGAGATTTTGAATCTCTGCACACACTTTTGGACACTGGATGGACACTTTTGGATTGTGTGAGGCCCACTGATATCTGAGCGCTATGTGACAGGCTCGATGGCACAGCTGTGACCAAAGTGACTAGAGGATAAGGGAGATTTTTAATCTCTGCACACACTTTTGGACACTGGATGGACACTTTTGGATTGTGTGAGGCCCACTGATATCTGAGCGCTATGTGACAGGCTCGATGGCACAGCTGTGAGCAAAGTGACTAGAGGATAAGGGAGATTTTGAATCTCTGCACACACTTTTGGACACTGGATGGACACTTTTGGATTGTGAGAGGCCCACTGATATCTGAGCGCTTTGTGACAGGCTCGATGGCACAGCTGTGACCAAAGTGACTAGAGGATAAGGGAGATTTTGAATCTCTGCACACACTTTTGGACACTGGATGGACACTTTTGGATTGTGTGAGGCCCACTGATATCTGAGCGCTATGTGACAGGCTCGATGGCACAGCTGTGACCAAAGTGACTAGAGGATAAGGGAGATTTTGAATCTCTGCACACACTTTTGGACACTGGACACTTTTGGATTGTGTGAGGCCCACTGATATCTGAGCGCTATGTGACAGGCTCGATGGCACAGCTGTGACCAAAGTGACTAGAGGATAAGGGAGATTTTGAATGTCTGCACACACTTTTGGACACTGGATGGACACTTTTGGATTGTGTGAGGCCCACTGATATCTGAGCGCTATGTGACAGGCTCGATGGCACAGCTGTGACCAAAGTGACTAGAGGATAAGGGAGATTTTGAATCTCTGCACACACTTTTGGACACTGGATGGACACTTTTGGATTGTGTGAGGCCCACTGATATCTGAGCGCTATGTGACAGGCTCGATGGCACAGCTGTGACCAAAGTGACTAGAGGATAAGGGAGATTTTGAATCTCTGCACACACTTTTGGACACTGGATGGACACTTTTGGATTGTGTGAGGCCCACTGATATCTGAGCGCTATGTGACAGGCTCGATGGCACAGCTGTGACCAAAGTGACTAGAGGATAAGGGAGATTTTGAATCTCTGCACACACTTTTGGACACTGGACACTTTTGGATTGTGTGAGGCCCACTGATATCTGAGCGCTATGTGACAGGCTCGATGGCACAGCTGTGACCAAAGTGACTAGAGGATAAGGGAGATTTTGAATTTCTGCACACACTTTTGGACACTGGATGGACACTTTTGGATTGTGTGAGGCCCACTGATATCTGAGCGCTATGTGACAGGCTCGATGGCACAGCTGTGACCAAAGTGACTAGAGGATAAGGGAGATTTTGAATCTCTGCACACACTTTTGGACACTGGACACTTTTGGATTGTGTGAGGCCCAATGAATATCTGAGCGCTCTGTGACAGGCTCGATGGCACAGCTGTGACAAAAGTGACTAGAGGATAAGGGAGATTGGATTGCTTTTAAAAAAGCAGTTTGTGGAGCAGTGGGTAAACAGCAATGCAGGAATGTCAGGAAGCCTTAGAAGGCAGCCCAACAACCAACACCACTGATACACCACTATATAGCCTCCCCTTGCACTGCACACACAGTGACTGGTGTGTTGTGCAGGCCAAATTGCTAGCAGCAGAAGCAGTTTTTTTTTCTTCTCAGCAGGACAATAAAAAAAAAATTGGGATTGCTTTTAAAAAAGCAGTTTGCGGAGCAGTGGGTAAACAGCAATGCAGGAATGTCAGGAAGCCTTAGAAGGCAGCCCAACAACCAACACCACTGATACACCACTATATAGCCTCCCCTTGCACTGCACAGACAGTGACTGGCGTGTTGTGCAGGCCAAATCGCTAGCAGCAGAAGCAGTTTTTTTGTCTTCTTCCCTTCCTAACGCTCTCCCTACAGAATCAGCAGCAACCTCTCCCTATACTAAGATCGGCAGAAGTAAGATGGCGGTCGGCGTGCACGCCCTTTTATACCCCCTGTGACGCCCACCAAAGTAAGCCAATCACTTGCATGCCCTTCTGAAAGATGGTGGTGACCCGTGTCTATGTCATCACGTTGCCCACAGTGTCCGTGGATCCTGATTGGCTGAAAAAGAGCGCAAAACAAACTTTTGAAATGCGACTTTGGCGCGTAAGTCGCTGACCTCGTGGCCGACCTCATCCTAGGGTCGGGTTTCGTTTCATGAAACCCGACTTTGCCAAAAGTCGGCGACTTTTGAATTTTTTCGACCCGTTTCGCTCAACTCTAGTCACCACCAATGACCTAGCAAGGTCCCAAAAACCAGGAATCTCTTCTGCCTCCAATTCTTCAATACAGTCTCATTCAGGCCGCTCATGAGTCACTCGAGAGAGAGAGAGAGCATCAACATGCGTATTCTCAGCCCCGGCCTGATAAGCAATCTAGTACCGATACTTCGCGATGCAAGCCACCCATCGTTGTTCCAAAGCCCCCAATTTTGCACTTTTCAGGTGGGCTAGGGGATTATTATCGGTGCGCACCAGGACTTTAGACCCCAACAAATACTGTCCAAACTTTTCGGTCATTGCCTACACCAACGCCAGCAGTTCTAAATTAAAAGAGCAGTAATTGTCTGGGTTCCGTTCTGAGTCGTGAAGAGACCGGCTCACATAGGCTATCACTCATTCCTTTCCTTCCTGCATTTGTGATAGATCCGCCCCCAGACCATGTAGGCTTCCATCTGTGTAAAGGATTAAGGGCTGTGAGAAATCCGCATAAGCGAGTATTGGGGCCTCTGTCAAGGCCATTTTCAAGGTTCTGAAGGCTTCTTCCTGGCTGCTTACCCATTAGATAGCTCGATACTTCGAACCAGAAGGCACTCGCTTTAGTAGTTCCAGCAGTTGATTAGCGAGATGGGTGAAATTATTTACAAACCTTCGGTAGTACACAGTAAGCCCCAGAAAGGCCTGAACATCTTTTATTGTTTTCGGGGTGGGCCATTCTTGCACCACTGCTATCCTTTCTCGTGCAGGTCTCACTCCTTCAGGGGATACTGTGTGTCCCAGGTACTCACCTACCAATACCCGCTGGCCAAATCCAGGGATGAAAAATACTTTACCTTTCCCAAGGCAGACAACGATTCCAGTTTTGGGGACCTCATTTTAAAAAAGACATCAACAAACTGGAGCAAGTTCAGAAAAGAGCAACCAGAATGGTGACCGGTCTGCAAACCCTGTCTTATGAGGAAAGGTTGCAGGATTGGGGAATGTTTAGTTTGCAAAAGAGAAGACTGAGAGGAGACTTAATAGCTGTCTACAAATATCTAAAGGGCTGTCACATTGTAGAAGGATCAACTTTATTCTCATTTGCACAAGGAAAGACTAGAAGCAATGGGATGAAACTGAATGGGAGGAGACACAGATTAGATATTAGAAAAAACTTTTTGACAGAGTGATCAATGAGTGGAACAAGCTGCCACGAGAAGTGGTGAGTTCTCCTTCAATGGAAGTCTTCAACCAGAGGCTGGACAGACATCTGACTGGGATGATTAAGCGAATCCTGCTTTGAGCAGGTGGTTGGACCAGATTGCCCAGGAGGTCCCTTCCAACTCTACGATTCTATGATTCTATGATTCAATTCTGGGCAATGAATAGGACTCCAACACCGTACAAGCATTCAGTCTTCTATAGTCAATGCAGAAGCGCAGGGTTCCGTCTTTCTTCCAAACTAGAACAATGGTAGCTGCCTACAGGCTCTGACTCTCCCTTTTGACTCCACTCTGCAACATGTGAGCTAGCATCTCCTTCACTTCCTTGTACATCTGAGGCGGTATCTGTCGATATCTTTCCTGAACTGGTCCAGAATTTGCCATAGGAATCTCGTGAGCAATAGCCTGGGTTCACCAGAAGTCCTCTTCATGGAGAGAGAAGACCTCTTGGTTGCACTCTAGTACAGCTTCCTCCTGTTGCACCTGTTGTGGCGAGAGTCCCATCATTTCGACCCACATCTGCTCCAAGATTCAAGGACCCTCCTTCATGTTTCAAGGCGGATGCTCCAGTGTAATTGTAACAGCTAGAGTCTATGAATCTCCTTGCATTACTGCCAACTGTACGGCCTCTGGTTGCACCAACTCTTCTGGCATTCCTAGTACCTGGGCCACTTTACACTTAGGTGGGAGGGTGAGATTATCTTTTCCCAGGTTTACGCACCGCACCACAACATTACCATCATGGACTGTGGTTAATTTCCGAGCGAAGAGGAGTCCTGCGTGTACCTGATCCACCAATATTGGCTCTACCTGCACTTTCACTCCCTCGAGAGGCGTAAAGGCTCGGACTGGCAATGTGAGCTCAGTCTGACCAGGTGGTAGAATGAGTCTAGCAGCTGCAGAAACCATCACCTTTGCCAGAACTTTCCCTTCGCTTGACATTTCCTGGGCCTGGGCAGCCCGTATCAGTTGCTGAAATACCTTTCTCTGGGGGTATGCAAGTTCCAACAGTCCAGAATGGCTTCTTGTGACTCACTAATCAGGAGAGTTTCGATTTCTTTCAGTACATTCATCCTAAGAGTCACTGCAGGCCCGCTGCCGACATTTTCAGGGACCAACACGACTCCTTTTCGGCCCATATCTTTTCTGCACACTTTAATCTCCATCCAGACCACCCCTGCGACCGGGATGGGCAATTGGTTGGTCGCCGTCAGTCTGATCACTGCGCCCCACTCTGGCTGCGACACTTCTGGAAAATGCCGTCTAAAGTATGCTTCCAGCATGGTGGTAACTTGCGAACCAGTATCAATCAAGCAACAGACGGCTCGCCCATTCACTTCAGCCCAGACGGTACGACTCGAAGAAATCAAACTTTCGGGACTGTCCTCTCTTCTCCTTGGTTTCTCAGGCACCGGGCGGCATCCCCCAGCCACGGAGCCCACTAGTTTAACAGCTTCCGAGGTAGGGACAGCCTCATCTCGCATACCTGCGGGCATAGTGTCCAACATTCCCACACTTGAAACAAGACGGATTCCATTCTGTATGAGATTGTCCCACTCCCTGGCGATGTTCGACGAGCAAGCGGGACTCTGAGTCACTCCTATCTCTGGGTGTATTTTGATCTACAATGGGGGCTCTTCTGAGGCTGAACCACTATTCCGTACTTCCTGTATTTCCTTCTGGATCTCTTGGGCCCATTCTGGTTCAGCCACGGGCGGAGTGGGTAACTCATTGCTCCGGACCATCCCTGTTAAAGGCTGCTGTCCCCTGCACCTGCTCTCTCACATGCGCTTCCACTCCAATTTCTAAGAAGGTCATGCACGGTTTGAGATGCAGGCGCTCCTGCAAGGCTTGCTTAAGCAATGCATCCCTGAGGCCTACCACAAACTGATCCCTCAATATCACATCAGGGGGGCCCACTTCAATTGCCCCCACATCATCCCATTTGGCGATATGCACGTACACTTCTTGTAGCACATTAATGTTTTGAGTCAATGACTCCCCCTCCCTCTGAACATGGTGAAACATTTGCATCCGCAATGCCCCGACATTGGTGGAATCTCCATGCATCTCTTCCAAAATATGCAACACCTTGTTCAGAGTGTCCCATTCATGATCGGGGAAAAACACTACAGAACATCTAGCCTCCCTGTCCAGGGCCATCACAGCAATCTCTGCTTGAATAGAAGTGGTCATAGGATGCATCTTCAACATGCCTTTAACTTGCTCAGACCCGACCCACAGCATTAAACTACTCCCCATGAATTTTAGGAGATTGCGGAGCATGACCCCCAGTGACAAGCTGGACTTTGGAGCTGCTGCCTCTGCATTCGTAGACTGCATCCTGCCGACTATGCCAAATCTAAGCAGGTGCAGGGATGCAGTAAGGCAGGGAATGCAGAGCAAGGGTTAACAACAATGCTGTTTAATTTGAACAATAATGAACTCCTCGCAGGGAGGAATAGTACAGTTGGATTCCCTCAATCAGAGATTTTTACCCTATCCTCTCCCTTGAGAATTGACTCGCATAATTCAAAAATCACCCATTTTTTTCAGGAGGTACCGGGCTACCAGCCAAAAAGAAAAAGGGAATATGAGGATGAAGGGGGAAAAGGCAAACGCAAAAAAAGCCTTTGGGCAACCTGCGGGCCCTCCAGTGAGAGAACCAGCAACAACCCTGACAATTTAGATGCACGTTCCAGCATCTTCAATTTGTCAGACTATAATCTTAATGATGATGAAAGGTCACTTTTAGAACGGTGCCTATCATTTTGTCCAGATTCACCACTGAATGTTTTTAACCTCTACCTTGATCTGAATGATTTCATTCAGAAACTTACTATACAACGTCACTTTTTAATTGAAAGCAATAAGGTTGACAATGATTCTGCAGCGGATATTCCCTCCACCCAAACAGATCCATTTTTGCATGTGGCCCCAAGAAACGCCCATAGTCAATTCTGTTCTCTTCACCACAAAGGGTCACATATAGAAACATTCCAACAGCTCATCTTTAAGGAGGTTCGCTCGCTATCCCCTGGTAAGAAGTTAATTACTAACCTGAGCACTGATGAAAAGGCAGCCATCAAGTCCCTTCATGAGAACAGCAATATTATCATAAAAAAAGATAAAGGGGGTGGGGTGGTTATAATTAATAGGGGATCCTATATCCAGGAAGGGTTCAGATTACTCAGTGATCTGGATTTCTATTCTAGGCTGGATCAATATTTTTCTTGAATACACTGCATTCATTAAGGGAGCCCAAATCTTTAGGTATCTTGAATGAAAAAGAATTTAAATTCCTCAACATCCCCCGTTTCAAAACTCCATTCTTTTACTTTCTACCAAAAATCCATAAGAACCCGCTTAACCCTCCAGGACACCCTATCATTTCCGGCATTGGCTCAATTACGACTAATCTTTCCCATTATATAGATCTCTTTCTTCAGAAGTATGTTATGGGTTTAGACTCGTATCTTAAAGATTCCTCCCACCTCATTGATTCCCTTCAAAGAATACCACCTATCCCTAATTGCCTTCTTGTCACAATGGATGTTCAAGCACTCTATACGAATATATCTCATGATCGAGGCTTAGAGGCTGTAGACCAATTCCTTTCCACTGATGCATTATTGCCCCCCCTCAAAGGGAATTCCTAAAACATGCTATTCATTTTGTGCTTAATAATAATGTATTTTCTTTTGAATATTCCTTCTTTCGCCAGGTCAAGGGCTGCGCGATGGGGACGAGATTCGCCCCCAGTTATGCAAATCTTTTCATGGGGGGATTTGAATATCTCTTCATCGCGCAGTCCGACCTGGCATTGGGCAAAATAGCCTTTTATAGACGCTTTATAGATGATCTGTTCATCATGTGGACTGGCACAGAGGAGGAAGCACTTGAATTCATCCGCAATCTAAATTTGAATGCCTGGGACCTCCGCTTCACAGTTAATACCTCCACTACGTCCATCCAATTCCTGGACCTGTTGGTACATGTTGATAAATTGGGATGGTTGTTCACCACCACACATTTTAAAGAAGTAGATGTGAACAGCTACCTTAGTTTCAGCAGTGGTCATCTACCCAAGTGGATTCAGAACATTCCATACGGGCAATATTGGCGTATACGAAAAAATTGTACAGAGGATACTGACTTCATTGAGGAGGCAAAAGTTCTGAAACAGCGGTTTCAGCAGAAGCGGTACCCTAAAAAATTGGTCCAGGATGCAATCCTGAGAGCCAAAACTTTCACACAGAAAGACTGTATAAGCAAGAATATGAGTAATAAAACCACTTGTTCTTCTGGTACGGAGCTAGGTAGATGGAGTTTTGTTACCACTTTCAACCAATCCTATGGGTTGATTAAGAAGCTCCTTACCAAGTACTGGTTCATCCTGAAAGGGGACCCAGTTTTGACCAAGCATATTCCCCCCCAACCTAGAACAGTATTCCGCAGAAACTGCACGTTACGGAACCTTGTTGCACCAAACAACACCACCTTGAGTTCAGGCTCCCTATCCTCTCTCCCAATTTCTCTGAACCCTGGTTGCTATGCATGTAGAGCCCCCAAATGTCTTTGCTGCACCTCCATTTTAATTGGGGTACATGAATTTAAATCCAACACTACAGGTACCTCATATAAAATTATTTTTCATGTTAACTGTCAATCTATTTTTGTGGTATACTTGATTGAATGTGGTTGCGGCCTACAGTACGTAGGTCGAACCATACAAACGATGCATGCTAGATTGAACAAGCATCGACAGAATATCCGAAATGGCTTTCTCCTGCACAGCCTTTCCAATCATTTTTTAACTGTGCATCAAAAAAATCCCAAAACTTTGAAACTAACGATTACTGACCACATACCTGATACTGTGGCTGATCGCTTCAACAATTTAATCAATAAAGAAAGCTTTTGGATATTCAAGCTTGGCACACTTGCCCCTGAAGGCCTAAATTTAACTATTGATAAAGTGACCAGATAACTTTATTTGCCTTTTTATCATCAGTGCATTTTACCTAGATGCTATTGTTTACATGCTTTTATTATTATTATCATGGGTTCTCGCTTTTTTATTGGTCTTTTTACTGGTCTACTAACCTGTTCATAATTTTATTCATTTTTATCTATATTATTTTATTGCTCCTTTTTGCACATTTTATACATTTTAAACTTGTTTACCTCATGCTGTTTTATCTCACGTTTTACGTAGGTTGTTTTTCATTTTTTTTTTTAACCCCTTCACTACCAAGGGTGGTTTGCACGTTAACTACCGGGCCAATTTTTACAATTCTGACCACTGTCCCTTTATGAGGTCATAACTCTGAAACGCTTCCGTGGATCCCGGTGATTCTGACATTGTTTTCTCGTGACATATTGTACTTCATGTTAGTGGTAAAATTTCATTCATATAACTTGCGTTTATTTATGAGAAAAACGGAAATTTGGCGAAAATTTTGAAAATTCTGCAATTTTCCAACTTTGAATTTTTATGCCCTTAAATCACAGAGATATGGCACACAAAAAAGTTAATAAGTAACATTTGCCACATGTTTACTTTACATCAGCACAATTTTGGAACCAAAATTTTTATTTGTTAGTAAGATATAAGGGTTAAAAGTTGACCAGCGATCTCTCATTTTTGCAACACCATTTTATTTTTACGGACCACATCACATTTGAAGCCACTTTGAGGGGTCTATATGATAGAAAATACCCAAAAGTGACACCATTCTAAAAACTGCACCCCTTAAAGTGCTTAAAACCACATTCAAGGAGTTTATTAACCCTTCAGGTGCGTCACAGGAATTTTTTGACTATTTAAAAAAAATTAACATTTAACTTTTTTTCACAAAAAAAATTACTTCAGGTTCAATTTTTTTTATTTTACCAAGTGTAACAGGAGAAATTGGACTGCAAAAATTATTGTGCAATTTGTCCTGAGCACGCTGATACCTGATATGTGGGGGGGAACCACTGTTTCGGCGCATGGCAGAGCTCGGAAGGGAAGGAGCGCCGTTTGACTTTTTCAATGCAAAATTGGCTGGAATTCAGATCGGGCGCCATGAGCTCCTGATGTACCTAAACAGTGGAAACCCCCACAAGTGACCCCATTTTTGAAAACTAGACCCCCTAAGGAACTTATATAGATATGTGGTGAGAACTTTGAACCCACAAGGGCTTCACAGAAGTTTATAATGTACAGCGGTACAATTAAAAAATCATATTTTTTCCACAAAATGATCTTTTCACCCCCAATTTTTATTTTCCCAAGGGTAACAGGACACTAAAAGTTATTGAGCAATTTGTCCTGAGTACGCTGATACCCCATATGTGGGTGTAAATGACTATTTGGGCACATGGCAGAGCTCGGAAGGCAAGCAGCGCCATTTGACTTTTTTGGCTGGAATTGAGATCAGACACCATGTCGCGTTTGGAAAGCGCCTGATGTACCAAAACAGTGGAAACCCTCCACAAATGACCCCATTTTGGAAACTAGACCCCCCCAAGGAACTTATCTAGATGTGTGGTGAGAACTTTGAACCCCCAAGTGCTTCACAGAAGTTTATAACGCCCAGGCGTGAAAATAACAAAAAAAAATTTTTCCACAAAAATGATATTTTTGCCCCAAAATTTTTATTTTTCTAAGGGCAACAGGAAAAATAGGACCCCAAAAGTTGTTTTGCAAATTGTCCTGAGTAGGCTGATACCCCATATGAGGGGGTAAAACACTGTTTGGGTGCATGGCAGAGCTTGAATGGGAAGGAGCACCATTTGACTTTTTCAACGCAGAATTGGCTGGAATTGAGATCATATGCCATGTTGCGTTTGGAGAGCACCTGATGTGCGCAAATAGTGGAAACCCCCAATTCTAACCCTAGCCCTAACCCTAACCCTAGCCCTAACCCTAGCCCTAACCCTAGCCCTAACCCTAGCCCTAACCCTAACCCTAGCCCTAACCCTAACCCTAGCCCTAACCCTAATGGGAAAATGGAAATAAATACATTTTTTTAATTTTATTATTTTTCCCTAACTAAGGGGGTGATAACGGGGGGTTTGATTTACTATTTATGGCGGTTTTTATGTTTGACAGCTGTCGCACGATAAAAGACGCTTTTTATTGTAAAAATAGTTTTTGCATCACCACATATTGAGAGCTATAATTTTTCCATATTTTGACCCACCGAGTCATGTGAGGTCTTATTTTTTGCGGGACGAGTTGACGCTTTTATTGGTATCATGTTCGGGCATGTGACATTTTTTGATCGCTTTTTATTTCATTTTTTGGGACGCAGAATTTATAAAAACCAGCGTTTCATGAATTTCTTTTGGGAGGTGCGTTTACGCCGTTCCGGGTGTGGTAAAATTTATAAGGTGGTTTTATTCTTCGGGTCTGTATGGTTACAGCGATACCTCATTTAGGTCGTTTTTTTATGTTTTGGCGCTTTTATGCAATGAAAACAATTTTATATAAAAAATAATTATTTTTGCATCACTTTATTCTGCGAGCTATAACTTTTTATTTTTTCGCTGATGATGCTGTATGGTGGCTCGTTTCTTGCGGGACAAGATGACGTTTTCAGCGGTACCATGGATATTTATATGCGTCTTTTTGATCGCGCGTTATTGCACTTTTTGTTCGGCGGTATGATAATAAATCATTATTTTTTGCTTCGTTTTTTATTTTTATTTTTTAAGGGGTTCGCTTAAGGGGTTAACTATTGGGACAGTTTTATAGGGCGGGTCGTTACGGATGCGGCGATACCAAGTATGTGTACTTTTATTGTTTGGTTTTTTTTTATTTCCAAAAAATGAATTTATTGGGGAATATTTTTTTTTTTTTTTTAATTTATTTGGCGATTTTTTTTAAAATTATTTTTACACTTTTTTTTAATTTTTTTTACTTTATTACAATGTCCCAGGTGGAACTTCACTGTCCTGTGACAGATCACTGATCTGTCACATCACAGATCACTGTGACAGATCAGCGATCTGTCACAGGCACTGCACAGGCTTCCTCATGCCTGCACTTTGCAGGCACTGAGGAAGCCAGCTTCCTGCAGGCCCCCGGAGGTCCCCGTCGCCATATTGGATCCGGGGGCCTGGAGGAAAGGAGTCCCCCGCAGCAGCGCTGCACATTGCGCTGCCGTGGGGGGCTCAGGGAAGCAAGGAGGGAGCCCCCTCCCTGCCGATGCTTCCCTTTAACCCCCGGTACACCGCGATCGTGTTTGATCGCGGTGTGCAAGGGGTTAACGTGTCGGGGGTGGTCCGTGACCGCCCCTGACACATTGTGCCGGGTGTCAGCTATGAGAATTAGCTGACACTCAGCCGCGATCAGCGGCGCTCACCACGTGGGCGCCGCTGATCGCGATGACGTAATATTCCGTCCATGGTAATTAGGTCCATGGTCACATGGACGGAATATTACGTCATTTGTAGGTAAGGGGTTAATACTATATGATGTCATCTTGTCGTAACATGTGACTATCATAACATGTGACTGTTTTGACTGTTGTGATTGGCTGCATCCATTTAAATACCCCATCCCCTATGTCATTAGTAAACTTCCACCTGATGAAGACGGATCCTCCGTCGAAACGCGTTGTGGTTTAAACCCATCTCTTGTCTGAGTCTCTTTCCTGCGCTCCTAAGACCGTTTCTATTTTCTCATTGCTCCTATCTTCCATTGGAGGTTTTCGGCTGGAGCTGCTGTGGAAACCTGACATCTTTGTCTGCCCCTAGGTTGCTTCCTAAGCGCTCCTCTATGACCTCTTATCACTGACTCTTAAGCTGGACTTTGGGGGCACTCATGACCGATTGGTCTGCTGCCTCTGCATTCGTAGACTGCATCCTGCCGACTATGCCAAATGTAAGCAGGTTCAGGGATGCAGTAACGTAGGGAATGCAGAGCAAGGGTTAGGCTGGTTTCACATTTGCGTTAAAACAACGCTGCGCCCTGCGTCGTTAAGCCCCGCCCCGAGCCGGCTCCCTGCCCGCCCCATCCGGGATCACCGCCTACTTTCGCATTTGCACGCATGCGATCAGCGCACCCTATCTTTAGCATAGGGTGCGCAGATCATGCGCTGCCAGTGTGAAAGTAGCGTGCTGCGCACTTTTGACGGTGCGCCGTGCGCGCCGAAATGCAGCATGTTGCTTTTCGGCGCGCACGGCGCACCGTCAAAAGTGCGCAGCACGCTACTTTCACACTGGCAGCGCATGATCTGCGCACCCTATGCTAAAGATAGGGTGCGCCGATCGCATGCGTGCAAATGCGAAAGTAGGCGGTGATCCCGGATGGGGCGGGCAGGGAGCCGGCTCGGGGCGGGGCTTAACGACGCAGGGCGCAGCGTTGTTTTAACGCAAATGTGAAACCAGCCTTAACAACAATGCTGTTTAATTTGAACAATAATGAACTCCTCGCAGGTAGGCAACAGGTGGTTAACAATAGAATTATGGTATAACAACAGTCTTGTTATTAAATTCCACTTATCACGACTCATCTGTTCCTCAATCGCATGTAGTCTGGTGAGCATTGTAATACCGGCAACGGCCATCACTGCATCTTCAGGTGTAACTCGCCAACACCCGATCCAGATTCTGGCGGCAACGGGCGGTCTCTGCTATTGCCCGTTGAGCCCCTAGTCCATTAATCTGTAAGGCTACAGCAGGTGATGCTGTAGAAGTCTCTACCCGGTACGTGCACCGCCGCACGCCTGTTAGCAGGGGGAACACAGCTCACGATCTGGCACCTGGCACTCGCTTCTTAATGCAAGCACCGAACGCGATTAGAAGCATTGCTTGGAAAAGTGATTGACAGGTTGGTCACACTTGTCAAGCATAGTGCTTGACAAGTGTGACCAACTTTTTGCTATTGCCTATGCAGCATTAATAGTAAAAGATAGAATGTTAAAAATAATAATAAAAAAAAAAAATAGGGATATACTTACTCTTTGTCGGCCCCCGGAGTCCCTCCTGGTCCTCAGCGATGCTGCTGGCAAGCTCCATTCCCAGGAATTCATTGCGAGAATCACCTCAGATGAAGTAGCGGTCTCGCGACTGTGACGTCATCTGGGGAGATTCTCACAATGCATCTGTCATGGTTTGCTCAGCTTGTGGGATTAGGTAGTTCAGAGGTTAATCTGGACAGCCTCACTCTGGGATTCTGAGAGGCTTCTTATAGCCTCATTGTGGGGTCATTCCTCATTACCCTCTCCTCTACTTCAGGGTCCTTGTAGAATCCTGCATTCATCTTCAGCAGCAGGACGCTAAGCCCCGCCCCCTGTTGTCACATGATCGTAGGTCCTTTGCTTCTTGCTACCTTCAGCATCCCAGGTCCCGTCTGCCTGAGCTTTCCCTGCAGTATCTGACCCAGGCCCTCCCGCAGTGTGGGTGAGTCACCCTGCTCAGCCGTTGCAGTTCGTCAGTGCTGACAGGATCCTGATAGCATCCCTGGGAACAGAACTTGCTGGCAGCGCTGCGTGCACTGCTGAGGATTCCGGGAGCTAACAGGGGGTAAGTATATCCCTATTTTTTATTTTAATTCTATTTTTTACAGGACTATGGTACCCAGGGCATGGAGGAGAGTCATCTTTCCTCCAGAACCTGAGTACCAGGCGCACATGAAGCACTTACTTCATGCATGGTGGGCATAGCCACAAGCGTAAAGTGAGCGTTTCAATGCAATCCTATGGCGGTGGAACTGCTGAGATTCCGCAGAATTAATGGACATGCTGCAGATTTTACCGCTATGCGATTACGCAGCGGAAAAATCCACAGCATGGGCACAGCAACTGTGGAATCCCATAGGATTGCATGGGAATGCGTTTTTTAAGAGATTCCCCTGCGGCAAAAACGCGGCGGAAACGCTTAAAAAATGCAACGTGGGCACACAGCCTAAATGATTCTATTAAACTCCACCTTCCCCTTATTTGATTGACAGCTTTGGGTTCATAGAGACTATGAACTCAGACTCACTGGCAACTATAGGCCATCCAGTCTGACTTCTACACAAGGAAAGATCTTTGAACAAATTATTAAACGACATGTATGTAAGTACCTGGATATGAATGAAGTGATTAAACAGAGTCAGCATGGGTTTGTAACTAATAAGTCATGTCAGACAAAGGCCTCTTTCACACATCAGGTTTTTGCCGTCAGGCACGATCCGGCACTTTTGACAAAAACCGGATCCGGCGAAATGCAATGCCGGATCCGGTTTCCCCCCCATTGACTTGCATTTGCGCCAGATCGGGCCGGATGGCCATGCGTTTCATCCGGTTTTCGCCGGATCCGGCAATGTGTCGCAATCCGGCGTCTGGAAAAAACGGCTACTGAAACGTTTTTTGTCTCCGGCGAAAAAGCCGGATACGCCGGATTCGGCGTGTCCGGCTTTTTCACACAATGAAAGCCTATGAGCACCGCAATGTGCCGGATCCGTTTTTTTGGGTCTGAGCATGCTCAGTAGCTCTGCCCACAAGACACATATATAAAAGCATGACAGTGGGACCCTCAGCCACACCCAACATGCCACCCAAGACAGCAACCAGGTGCAGGAGAAGGCAGGAGACCACTGCAGCACCATCAGCACCACCACCACCCCAAATGGAGCAGCATGCTGAACAACGGGAGGGGAGTCAAGCAGCAGATGAGAGACGGTAATTATCAAATCCCCCATTCCTCAAAACTAGGGCCATGGAATATCAAGATATTCATTGGCCCTTTGTTTCTCTTTATTCAACAGCCGCCCAAGAGATGCAGCAGCAGTGGCAGCACTGGCAGCAGCAACAGCACCACCCACAGCCATGGAGTCTGGCCAGCAAGAGGACAGCACATCTTCTTCTGGGAGCCCTCCCTCGCATCGTCAGCGTTTGACGGTAAGTTTTTATTTCCAAAATCCATCATCTCTGTAATATATGTCTATTCATTGCCTTTTATTTCAAAACAGGAATCACAAGCTGAAGAGGAGCTCCCAGAAGAAGAAGGAAGGGGTGGACAGACACCTGGAGTGGGCTCACAATTGGTAAGTTTTTTGCATCAAACGCAGAAACACAACATCACACTACACACAACACATAGAAAACAATGTTCTGCAGACCACACACAGCAAACAAATGCCAACATCCAAACACATACATTTTTTTCTTTTCTTCTCTAGTCTTCCCAATCTGGTGCTCGGCCAAGAGGTCCTCGCAGTGCCTCCCAGGGTCGTCGGCGACAGCAACGCGGCGGTCACCAGCGTGTAAGTATAATATTTAAGTTAAATTTTGGTACACTTTTTATTTCATGTCTTAAGTGTGGGGACTAATTTTGCTATTTTTCTATTTTACTTTAACAGCCTTCACAGCGTGCTCCCGACTCAGACGGTGAGGATGGAGGAATTGATGTTGACCACCTCATCGATCTCGTCAGAGAAAGGGAGCCGCTATGGAATATGGCTGACCGCCGCCATGCTGACCTGATCGTTACCCGACGACTCTGGGAGGAAATCTGTTCGCTCCTTGTGGCCCGCTGGGAGGACCTCGATGCTCGGGCCCAGATTAAAGAGCCTAAGTATATACAGTACCGGTTGCTTGATGTAAACCAGTGTTTCCTGAACTCCAGTCGTCGTGGTCCCCACAGATCATGTGTTCAGGATTTCTATTTACTATGGAAATCCTGAAAACATGACCCCTGGGGACCATGAGGACTGGAGTTTGGGAAACACTGATGTTGAATACTAACCACTTTGTCCTTTCTCGTTTCAGGGGACAGAATTGTGAAGCGGTGGAGGTCTGTGAGGGATCGTTTCAAGAAGGAGTTCAATAAAGAGATGCGGGCCCCGAGTGGATCTGGAGGACGCAGGAGCAAGTACAAGTACACACGAGCCCTGTCGTTCCTCCGGGATACAATGGTCACCAGAAGGTAAATATTACACACCACATGTGAAAAAAAAATGTTTAGATGTACCAATTTTTTTTCAGCCAGGGCCATGCCATGTCACTATTTTAATTGTTTTTTTTTCTCTTTATTCCACAGCACGGTGAGCAGCACTCGGGAGCCTGCACAATTGGACCCTTCTGAGGCGATCCCTGAGGAGACCGGCACCGAGGGACACTTCGACCACCCTGGTACATCTGCACCTTCCCAGCCTTCCCACACATTCGACCCATCTGTCCCATCCACCAGCACAGGAGCATCGTGGCCGCCTACATTACATGAAGCTGCTGGTGAGGAGATCGCTTTCCCTTTACCCCACCCTTCTGTCCCTGCCACCTCTAGTACACCTGCGGGTACTGGGCGGCAGCGGCAGAGGGGTCAGGAAAAGACTTATGCGCCAGAGTTCTTGCATCTGAATGCATCTTTCCAGAACTGTCTAAAAGTCTTGTCAGAGCAAATCTCTGCAGGCTTTCAGCAGATCAACTCCAGCATTCCGGAGGTGAAGACACTTCTGCAAACCATGCATTCAGCAAGATCTTCGCCAAACCACACCTTTTTCAGGTCTGTTGTGGAGCGCATGGAAACGCTCTCTCCTACCCAGCAGCATTTAATGCATTCATGCCACGGTGTTCTCCAGCACGTTACCGCTCAACCTCCTCCTCCCACCCCAGTAGTTCCTCCACCTGCACCCCCTCCAGCCACTTTCCATCCTCCCCCTCCTATTACATACCAGCCACCTCCCCAGTACCAGCAACCTCCCCAGTACCAGCAACCTCCCCAGTACCAGACATCTCCCCACTTCCAGCAACCTGCCCCGTACCAAACTCCTTCCCCGTACCAAACTCCTTCCCCATACAACTTTCCATCAACATCATCTGCTCCTGCAGTCCCTGCCCAACCCTCCACTCCAACGCCCACCACCTCTTCTGCCTCCCACATGTCCACCCATTCTGTAGCTTTTTCCACACCTTCACCTCTAACTGTTCCTTCCCCACCACGATCCAGTCCTCTCTCCACACTCCCAGTGTCGAAGTGTCCCGCAGCCCCTCCAGCAGTATTTCCACCCCACACTACACAGATTTGTAATGTGTGTTTTTTAATAAAAATGGTCATTTGGTTTAAAACCTTTATTAAAAAAGTTTTTTGCACTTTAAAAACATTTTACAAAAAAAAAATATTTTAAATAAAAGCTAAATTATCGTTTTACAATGGTTGTCTGTCATTTCTTTATGCGGCGAAATATATTTAAAAAAAAGGTTAAATACAGGGTATTTCAAAGGTAAAAAGGTATTCAAAACCAGGTATATAACTGTGGGTAAATTTTAGCTTTTTGCCACAGTTGCGTTCCTGGTTGTGTTTGAAGCAAAGTATTTTACCTAAAAAGTTGTGTTTATTGTTGGTGATTTCCTAACAATGTACACAACTTTTGTTAAAAGGTGAAATACTTTGCATAAAACACAACCAGGTACACACCTGTGGCCTAAAGGTAAAAATAGTAAGACCATGACAAGATAGCCAACTTTGGTTGGCAAAGGTATATACTGTTGGTACAGAAGGTACACAAGTTTGGTTAAGGGCACAAATCTTTCACACTCTGTCATCCTGCCAGTGTACTCTACCTTGAGGTGACATAAAGTATAGTGCAAAATTGTCCCTCATTGCTGAAACCGTCACAGAACTTCTAGTGGTAATGTCATGGTAATCTTGCAAGGTGGTTTCTTCAGAGGTGTCCTCAATGGAAATGGGTTCCTTGCAGATAACAAAATTGTGGAGTACCACGCAAGCTTTGATCACCTCGTCCACAGTTTCTGTCTTGAGGTTGATCGCAGTCAATAGGACCCGCCATTTGGCTGTCAGAATACCAAAGGTACATTTAACCATTCTTCTTGCTCTTGTGAGGCGGTAATTAAAAATGCGTTTTGTTCTTGACAATCCTCTGCTACCGTACGGTTTCAAAAGGTGTTCTGACAGCTGGAAGGCTTCATCCCCTACACAGACAAATGGCATAGGTGGACCAGATGTTTGCGGCAGCGGTCTAGGGGGTGGGAACTGGAAGGTGTTTCCATACAGTTTACGCCCCATGGCAGACAGTTTGAAAACTTGAGAGTCATTGGAGCGGCCATAGGCCCCAATATCAACAGCAATAAATTTGTATTCCGCGTTAGCGATGGCCATGAGGACAATTGAAAAATATTTCTTGTAATTGAAATATTCCGATCCCGATCCGGCTGGCTTTACAATGCGGATATGTTTCCCGTCCACAGCGCCCAAGCAGTTCGGAAACTGACATATCTGTTGAAACTTTTCTGAAATTTCAATCCACCTCTCTGTTGTGAGCTCTGGTAAAAACTCTTCAGCTAAGGAGTCCCACAGTGCACGGCATGTGTACTTCACTATTCCAGATAAGGTGGAAATCCCGAGTCTGTACTGGAAATGCAGTGACGAAAGGGATTCTCCAGTTGCAAGAAATCTGTGGGGAATTAAAAAACAATCAATTAGTTTAAAATCACAGCATTACATACCAAAAGTCAGCTATAACACTTGGAGCTGCAAACTACCACCAACAAGATTGCAGTGAAAGTGTGCTCTGATGCGAGCATATCCAATAAATGTGGCTTACCTTAAAGTCACCATCAGACGTTCTGCGGGTGAAACAGAGAAGCGGCAATAGGTGTCCGATTTTCTTATGAGGTGTGCAATGCGCTCCACCAAGTAATCAAAATTCTCCATTTTCATCCGAACATATCCAAAAAATGTATCCGGGTTTCGTCTAAGGTCCATGCAGAGTGTAGAATAGACCCCACGCGTCATTCTCTTGGCTGTGATGGGGTGGATCCACAAACGTCATCTATGATGCCTGATGCGCTGCTGTCTCGCTCTCTCCTTCTCCAGAACAATCACCCTCAAACGATTCGCATCCGCCAAATTCTTCAAAATATTTCCAATCACAACATCCATCTTCGCCAGTAACTTGCTCTTCTCTCCAACCTGCACTTTCTCCTTTACAACCTGTCAAAGAAGGGCTGTAGGAGCACGCTATATATAGTTTTTCAGTAGCCAATCCCTTTCGGAAGGCCACAAGGGGCGATTTTAAAAACCGGATCCGGCGTAATCCGTCGAAAAACGGATCGAAAACCGGATGAACCGGATGAGACGGATCCGGTTTTGGCTGTCAAGCGCAAGACGGATCCGGCAGAAAACCGGATACGTCACATCCGGTTTTACTAAACATTTGCCGGATCCGGCGCTCCGGCACGACGCCGGAACGCGCCTGACGCCTAAAACCTGATGTGTGAAAGTAGCCTAACTTAATTTCCTTCTATGACAGAATCACTGATTGGGTGGATCAGGGAAATGCTGTTGATATAGTATATCTTGACTTCAGGAAAGCATTTGACAAAGTATCTCACACAATCCTTATTGAAAAAATGGCTAAGTATGGAATGGACAAGGCAACTGTTAGGTGGATTCATAACTGGCTTAGTGATCGGACCCAAAGAGTGGTCGTAAATGGCTGCACATCCAGTTGGAAGAATGTCTCAAGTGGGGTACCACAGGGCTCTGTTCTGGGCCCTGTATTGTTCAACATCTTTATCAATGATTTAGATGAAGGAATTGAGGGTAAAATGATTAAATTTGCTGATGACACAAAGCTAGGAGGAATAGCTAATACTAGAGAAGAGAGAGAGAGGATTCAAAAAGATATAAATAAACTGGAGCAGTGGGCAGCAACTAACAGAATGGTTTTTAACAGGGAAAAATGCAAAGTACTACATCTGGTCAATAAAAATGAAAAAAGCATATACAGAATGGGAAGAATAGGGCTAAGCAACAGCACATGTGAAAAAGACTTGAGTATACTAATAGATCACAGACTGAATATGCGTCAACAGTGTGATGCAGCAGCAAAAAAGGCAAATGCAATTCTAGGATGTATTAACAGAAGCATACAGTCTAGATCACGTGAAGTCATTATTGCCCTCTACTCCTCTTTGGTCAGACCTCATCTGGAATATTGTGTCCAGTTTTGGGCGCCACATTTTAAAAAAGACATCAACAAACTGAAGCAAGTTCAGAAAAGAGCGACCAGAATGGTGACCGGTCTGCAAACCCTGTCTTATGAGGAAAGGTTGCAGGATTGGGGAATGTTTAGCTTGCAAAAGAGAAGACTGAGAGGAGACTTAATATCTGTCTACAAATATCTCAAGGGCTGTCACATTGTAGAAGGATCATCTTTATTCTCATTTGCACAAGGAAAGACAAGAAGCAATGGGGTGAAACTGAATGGGAGGAGACACAGATTAGATATTAGAAAAAACTTTTTGACAGAGTGATCAATGAGTGGAACAAGCTGCCACGAGAAGTGGTGAGTTCTCCTTCAATAGAATTCTTCAAACAGAGGCAGGACAGACATCTGTCTGGGATGATTTAGCGAATCCTGCTTTGAGCAGGGGATTGGACCAGATGGCCCAG
The DNA here is from genome assembly GCF_039654945.1 of Dendrobates tinctorius. Taxonomy (NCBI): domain Eukaryota; kingdom Metazoa; phylum Chordata; class Amphibia; order Anura; family Dendrobatidae; genus Dendrobates; species Dendrobates tinctorius. Next base: position 35,530,667 of record NW_027361697.1, read on the forward strand.
AAGGTCCCTTCCAACTCTACGATTCTATGATTCTATGATTCTAAAGGCCCTTTTACATTTAGCGATGCACCAGCGATCCGACCAGCGATCTGACCCGGTCAGGATCGCTGGTGCATCGCTAAATGATCGCTAGTGAGCTTTCATACAGAAAGATCTCACAGCGATGCAGCAGCGACGCAGCGCACGATACTCACCTTTCACACACAGCGATCCAGACGTCCTCCCGCCCGCCTCCACGCGTCGCTTGTCGTCACAGCAGGAAGTCTCAGCAGGAAGCGCCCGACGAGAAATGGAGCCGGACATTCTCGCGTGATCAGCGATGGACAGCGGGGGAGCCGGTCGGAGGTAAGTATCACACATAGCGATATCGCTAGCAATATCGCTATAACGTCACAAAACCAGTGACGTTTTAGCGATATTGCTAGCGATATCGCTTAGTGTAAAACCCCCTTAAGAGAGGAGATTGATGAAAGACAAGCAGGTGGGAAGGTGAATTTAAATGATAGACCCCACTATGATGCACGGAGCACCTGTACTTGGTTTGAGCAGTCATTCTCTGCTGACAGAGTCCATTTAAACAGCAAAAACCTGCTGATAGTTTCCCTTTAACATGAACCCTTTAGGTATATGACACTATTTCTTTTCTGTGTAAAGCTGTCTAACTCCATTAAAACTTAAAACACTACTTCAAAGTGATATATCATGACTTGTTCAACATCTAAGGCTGAGGGGATATGTGTTTGTAAAACATAAATTCACCACGCTTGTCTGTGAAAATAACCAGAAAAATATTGCTTCAAAGCAATTGTCTAATCTTTGTTGCAACATATAGTCCCCAGTTCACACACATTATGAAAATAGCATCAGTTAATAAATCAATAGTGTCTCAACATTTCATTTAGATACATGGAGGAGACCGTACATACCGTACATACTTTTCTTACAGTCAAAAAGTATTCAGACCAGTGAGAAGAGGGGATCATTAAAGAAAATTGTTAAACAGAGAAGCATGGTGGATTTATGTTCCATAAACACATATCCCCTAGGGCTTAGATATCAGACAAAACATTATTTATCACTAGTCACTAAGAATGAATGCTTGAAGTGTCAGTGCAGTTAATTAGACAGCACTACATAGGTAAAAAATACTTTCATATACTTAAATGTTAATGATAATTTTGGTCTAGCAAAACAGAGGCCCTTCTCTGGTTTCTGCAACAGGGATTGTAAGTAGAGTGATTTAAAAGGGATGGCCTTTAAATCACTCTACCCACAATACTTTGTTTAAATAAATGTATGGCTCCAATAAAATAAAATAAAAAATCTGTACTCACCTCCCATGCTGGCGCCGTTCCAGCGGTGTCAATACTCGCGGTCCTGGAGTTCTCTTGCAGTGTTGTCACACGTGGTTCCCGGAGTCCAATCAGCACTAGCGTCACTGTCTCCACCTTCATACGGATTGAACATGAAGAGGAAGTTCGTGTTCCTGCTAATCTCTGGCTTCTTCTTCAAGTTCAATCCATACAAAAGTGGAAACAGTGATGTAAGGAGAAGACTCGGACCAGGGCTACCTACTCCATGACGGATCCGGAACTGTCGGGGCTGTCACCCAGGTTTCACGGGGGGAAAGCTAAGGTCCTGGACCAACCTCTGCACCTAGGGGGGCGTGGCTAAGATAAAAGGGCAACAGAGCACAGAAAATCAGTTGGTTGCCACGGGAACGTGCAGCACGCAGGAGGGCAGTGTCAGGGCTTCTACGAATAAACCAGCTGCCAGAGAGCGCTTGTGTGTGAACCCACACTTGACTTTCGCAGAAGTTGGAAGTGAGGCGTGCGCATGAGCAAGAACAGGGGGTGACAGTTCCAGTGGTGAACGTCCGGAGCGTAGAGGTGGTCGTGAATGCAGTGGATGCGCTCAGATGGGTGGAAGATTTGCGGACAGAAATCCAAGAGATGAGGGAAAACTTGAAGAAACTAAAAAGAAGGTCACCTCGCTGAGGTCATCTGGGAGCAGAGGTTTCTCAGAACCGCGACAGGGCGGAAGAATGTCTAGACGGGAGAAACTTCCTACCTGATTCCTCTGTAGAGAGCTGGGGCACATGGCCTGGTTGTGCCCACAATGGGGGCAGCCTCTCCAGTGCAGCCCAGAGCCAGAACAGCCAGTAAGAAAAAACAGAAGTCCCACCAATTTAGTTTCAATGTGTCCGTTAGTCTGGGTCGAAATAGATGGACGGGCTGTACGCTATCTGGTAGATACCAGCTCCCAAGAAACCACGATGCCCGAGAAGTATTTCAGAAACCATTTCTCTGAAGTGATGAGGCCTGAGTGGGGACAGATGATAAAGTTGACGGCCGCCAATCAGCTCCCCATCCCGGTCGCAGGGGTGGCATGGATGCAAATTAATGTCTGCGGCAAAGACTTGGGCCGCAGAGGTGTGGTACTGACTTCTGGTGATACTGAGAGTGGATATACTCTTACCCTGGGGATGAATGTGCTTAAGGAGTTCGGAAGTTTGCTTATCCAAGAGTCCCCAGACCTGTGTCTGAGACAATGGAGCCCCCAAGTCTCCTGCGATGGAAAAGTGCTGGGCAAAGTGGTCATTCCAGCTGTGAACAGTCTTGAAATACCTCCAGGGCAGACCATACTCTCTGTCCCTGTCCGGGCCTGCACCCCTCTGGAAGGAGTGGAAGTACAACTGGAATCAGCTGCCAAAGAGAACCTACCACCCGGACTCCTAATTGTCAGAACATTGGCTACCGTACAAGATGGAAAGGTGCCCGTCAGATGTGTAAATTTGAGAGAGGACACACTGACACTTTTCCCCAGGCGTGAAATAGCACAAATAGTCGACATGCCGGAGGAGCTGATAACATTACAGACCATACAGATTGCGGCAAAAAAAGGAGACCCTTGGGCTGTAGCAGTGGAAGCTCATTCAATGTCGAAACCCCCACGGCAAAGGAAAGGGCAAAGAATCTTAGAACAAATGCAGGCTGGACTAACAGAGCTCACACCTCAGCAGACACAGCAGGTGTAAGATGTACTCGGATGCTATCAAGACGTATTTGCTCGTCATGAGGTCAACTTTGGCTGTACCACTGCAATCGCTCACGAGATCCCAACGGGTAATGCTGCACCCATAAGAGAATGCTACCATCAAATTCCTCCACAACTGTACCAGGAGGTGAAAAGAATGCTCTCACAGATGTTACAGAACGGTGTCATCCGGGAAAGTCAAAGCCCATGGGCTGCTCCTGTAGTTCTAGTACGAAAAAAATACGGCACTCTGAGATTTTGTATAGACTATCGCAAGTTAAATGCCTGCACTGTGCGGGATTCATACCCGCTACCTTGGATTGAAGAGTCCTTATCTTTCCTGGGACAAGCAAGATACTTCTCTACCCTAGATCTGGCCAGTGGTTATTGGCAAGTGCCGATGTCTGAACACGACCAAGCGAAGACGGCCTTCATACTACCTATGGGCCTGTTTGACTTTGAGAGAATGCCATTCGGACTGGCCAACGCTCCTGGAAGTTTCCAGCAACTGATGGAGACGTGCTTGGGTGACCTAAATTTCGAAGCCACTTTGATCTATCTAGATGATATAATTGTCTATGCCACCACGTTAGAAGAACACCTGCAGCGTTTGGAGCAAGTACTGAGCCGGCTCCAGAGACATGGACTGATGGTAAAACCGTCCAAGTGCCATTTGTTCCGCACCCAAATCGAATACCTAAAGCCTCCGTTACACATAACGATATCGCTAGCAATATCGCTGTAACGTCACTGGTTTTGTGACGTCGCAGCGATATTGCTAGCGATATCGCTACATGTGTTACTTACCTCCGACCGGCTCCCCCGCTGGTTATCTCTGATCGTGCGAGAAGGTCCTGGACCATTTCTCGTCGGGCGCTTCCTGCTGGGCTTCCTGTGGCGCCGATGAGCAACGCGTGGATGCAGGCGGGAGGACGTCAGGATCGCCGCGTCTGACTGGTAAGTAGCGACCCCCGACCCCTGCTATGTCGCTGGTGAGATCTGCCTGTGTGGCAGCTCTTTAGTGACCACTTAGCGATGCATCAGCAATCCATATCGTTATCGGGATCGCTGGTGCATCGCTAAGTGTAACGGTACCCTTAGACAGAGGTCTCAAACACGCGGCCCCTGAGGCAGTCATCTGCGGCCTGCAATGCACCACATGTCTCACCTCCTGAGGCTAGTAGAAGGGGGAAGGCACGCATTCAGGAGTTTGCTATGGCTGCCGCTGCTCTGTGTGCACAGGATCTGTGATGAGGTCACAGGAGGGGGAGAAGTCAGGGGTCACATGATCAGGGGCCTCAGTGTATGCAGAACGCTGCTGTCTGTGTCTGTGCTGGTTGCCATGTTGCTGGATGCGGTAAGTTTCTGTGTGGGGTCAGGAGGGGTTTACAGGGTGTATGGAGCGGAGCCGTGTGTGTATGAAGTGTATGGAGCGGAGCCGAGTGTGTGCGAGGTGTGCGGAGCAGAGCCGCGTGTGTGCGAGGTGTACGAAGAGGAGCGCGTGTGTACAAGGTGTAGGGAGCGGAGCCTTGTGTGTAAGAGGTGTAGGGAGTGGAGCCTTGTGTGTACGAGATGAAGGGAGCGGAGCCGCGTGTGTACAAGGTGTAGGGAGCAGAGCCGTGCGAGTACGAGGTGTGCGGAGTGGAGCTGTGTGTGTATTTTGGCATGGGGGGTCCCATTTGAAAGTTCACACCAGGGCCCATAACGTTGTAGTTACGCCACTGCTCACGCTAGAAGAGAGGAGGAGTGTGCTGCTCCGTAGTGGCTGTGGCCCTGTGTGATGATATCCCTCTGGCGCTGTGTAATGACATCACGCCAGCGAGCAAAGAGCGGAAGAGTGACTTTCCCCCCATTGCTGTATTTTGCAGGTGACTGTGGCTGTGTGTGTACAGCGAGATGATAGCGCCGGCTCACATGCAGAGCCGACACGATCATCCACTGAGGTAAGCTGTACATCGCAGCTGACAACCTATTTGAACGGCCATGATCGGTATTAGCACCGATCGCGGCCATTTAACCCCTTAAATACTGCTATCAAGTTTGAAAGGAATGCGGCCCGCCAGCTTAAATTTTTTTTTTATGTGTGGCCCATTTACTCTGCCAAGTTTGAGACCCCTGACCTAAGACATGTGGTCTCTGCAGAAGGAGTATGTCTGTCCGGTGAAAAAATTGCAGCAGTGCAAGATTGGCCCACACCGAAGACTGTCAAGGATGTCCGGGCTTTTCTGGGAATAACCGGGTACTATCGACAGTTCATGAAAGACCACATTCACATCGTGAATCCGTTATTAGAGCTACTAAGATGAGTTCTGTCTGCAGCCAAACAACGGGAAATCCAGTGGGGAGAATGGCAGGAGCCTTGAAAGTGGCTTTAACAGAAGCACCCCTCCTGGCCTACGCTGACTTCTCTTGGCCCTTCATTCTACATACTGATGGAAGCTTGCATGGACTAGGAGCTGTGTTGTCGCAGGTTCAGGACAGGAAGGAGCGAGTGATTGCTTATGCGAGTCGCTCTCTTTATGAATCCGAATGGAACCCGGACAACTACAGTTCGTTCAAGTTGGAGCTGCTGGCGTTAGTGTGGGCCATGATGGAGAAGTTCACAGAATACCTGTCAGGGCCTGAAGTTCTGGTGCGCCCACTGGCCCACCTGGAAAAAGCCAAGTTAGGGGCACTGGAACAACGGTAGGTGGCAAGAATGGCTAAATACTGGTATAAGATCGCCTACAGAAGGGGAGCTGAAAACACTCACGCGGATGCATTGTCAAGAGTGACACATGAGAAGCCTGGTCCTAGCCGTGATGAAGAACTTGAGGCTGAAGAGGTCCCTGGATTCCGGAGTCCTGCCAGGACGTTGGCAGCCATGCAGGAACAGGTACAAGTGGAGCACTAGGAAGATGTATTGGCACATCCTCAGGATGAGTGGGTGCGGATTCAACAGGAAGATGGAGAGCTTGCACAAATACGGCAGTGGGTGGCCCCAAACATCTGCCTAGCAAGAATGAGAGGGAGGCCCTGTCTCCTGGGGCCCTACAAATTCTTCGACAATGGGAGAGATTACACCTAAAGAATGGACTGTTGTACAAGAAAATTCAACTACTGTGAGCCCTATCACTTGGCAGGTGGTGGCTCCGAAGGCCCTGTTGCACAAAGTGGCCGTGGAGGTGCACGAAAAAGGAGCACATTTCGGCCAAGAGAAGACCTATCAATAGCTACAGAAATTAGTTTATCATCCCTTACTGAGGACGAAGGTAGAAGAAGTGTGTCAACATTGTAGAAGCTGTGTATTGTCCAAACTCCCAGAACAGAGGGCACCCACGCAAACTATTGTGACCTCGGCCCCACTAGAGGTCTTGATGATCGACTATTTGACAATTGGGCGGGCCCATCAAGTGTATGAACACTGCTTGGTAATGGTGGATCATTTCACCAAATTTGCCATTGTGACTCCTACCCGAGACCAAACTGCAGAGTCTGCGGCCTTATGCCATCTGTAAAAACTATATCCAGGTGTATGGCTGTCCAAAGAGGATACACTCGGACCAGGGGGCCTGTTTTCTAGGACAAGTTATGGAGGAACTAATCGTATGTACCAAATTGGGAAGTCTCGAGCGACGCCCTATCATCCACAGGGTAATGGAGTGTGTGAACGATTCAACCAGACTCTCATTCAGATGTTGAGAACTCTGGAGGAAGATCGTAAGATATGCTGGCCTGAATTCGTAGCAGAAGTGGTATGGGTATGCAACAACCGCGTAGATCGCACTACAGGGTACACCCCTTACACCCTGCTCTTCGGCAGAACAGGCAAAGAGATCACAGAGCTGGAGCTGGACCCAGAGGAGGACTACCCATGGATGGGGGTGTCCACCTGGGCACGAGAACATCCCCATCGGCTGCAAACACTACATCGCCTGGTACAGACCCAGTTTCAAGAGTTGGAGCATTCTGAGAAAACTCCTCTACGAGGGACATCTCTACAGGCCGGGTGTTGGTACGAGAGAAGCACCCTCGAGATAAACTTGACTATCAATGGGAAAAAACACCGTATGGGTAAAATGGCAGGTCAGTTCTGAAGGACCTGTCTACGAAGTCCAGCCTGAGGGGGAAGAAGATACCGCCACTCGCACACTACACTGAAACATACTCCGCCCCTGCATGTCCAGGGATCCTGTTTTAGAAGAAGAAGAAGAAAATCCCAGTGTTGCCGAGAGCCTTCACCTATTTCATAGCAATAGTGAAGTAGAAGAATATCCGTGGCTACCAATAGTGAGGCCGAAAGGAGAGCTAATATCCGAAACCCCTGAAACTTCTGAAATTCCTGAATGGGAGAATGTCGGCGCTTACTGCAGGAACTCTCTCCCGCGGAATGGTGAGCACAAAGAGTGGGAGAATGTAAGGAGAAGACCCGGACCAGGCCTACTTACTCCGTGATGGATCCGGAACTGTTGGGGCTGTCACCCAGGTTTCATGGGGGAAAGCTAAGGCCCCGAACTGACCTCTGCACCTAGAAGTAGGAGGTGTGGCTAAGATAAAAGAGAAAAGGCGCGCAGAAAATCAGTTGGTTGCTGCGGGAACATGCAGCGCGCAGGAGGGCAGTGTCAGGTCTTCTGCGAATAAACCAACTGCCAGAGAGGGACAAAATGAGCAGAGGCAAAAAGCTGCTAACAGACTGCCGACAACAACGTACCTGGTCCCCACTGACAACGCTGACCATGAGTGACAGGACACCCAGTCAGGACATCAGCGCACGCACGCACCTACGTGAGAATTGGGACACCCGCTGTGAGGAGTTTCCCTTTGTACCTGAGTCGAGTAGCTCATTGTCCCTTTATGCTGACAGGGGGAAAGACTTGCTCTGTCTGGCTCGTCATTTCCTAACACACAGATTACGAGGAATCACCGTCGCCGCCAGGATCCAGGACGCCATCTTTTTCAGGACTATACCGACCCCTTACGCACCACTGCTTTGGCGCCAACATCCACATCCTGAACTAACTGCATTCTGAAGTCGTCTGACCGATAAGTTTGTTAATCTTGAACTTCCTGCCCTATTCTTCACCCCCATTTCCCCTGAGTTACGTCCCCTGTGCTCCTTTATAGTGTTTTCTCCCTGCGAGGAGTTTATCTGTTAAATTAAACCCCACGTTAACCCTTGCTCTGCCTATGACCCGTTACTGCATCTTAGTACCTGCTCACAATGACACCAGCGCTGACTGGGACTCGGGCCCATGTGTCACAACACCACAAGAGAGCTACAGGACCGCCAGTGCTGACACTGCTGGAATGGGGCCAGCACAGGAGGGGAGTATAGATTTTTATTTTATCAGGGATAAACATTTAGTTCAAGAAGGGGTTGTCCTAGTAGTGAGCAATCCCTTTAACTGCTTTTTCCCTGAAAGTGGTTTGCACGTTAACAATCAAGACAATTTTTACAATTCTGACCACTGTCACTTTATTAGGTAATAACTTTTGAACACTTCAGTGAATCCTAGTGATTCTGAGATTTATTTTTATGACATATAGTACTTTGTGATAGTGGTAACATTTCTTTGATATAACTTGCGTCTATTTGTAAAAAAAAACGGAAATTTGGTGAAATTTTTGAAAATTTCGCAATTTTACAAGTTTGAATGTTCATGCCCTTAAATCACAGAGATGTGTAATAAGTAACATTTCCTGCATGTCTACTTTACATCAGCACAATTTTGAAAACAAAATATCTTTTTGTTAGGAAGTTATAAGGGTTAAAAGTTGTCCAGCAATTTCTCATTTTTACAAAAAAATTTACAAAACTATTTTATTTTTTAGGAACCATATCACATTTGAAGTCCCTTTGAGGTGTCTATATGATAGAAGAAACTCAAATGTGACATTATATTAAAAACTGCACTCCTCAATGTGCGCAATACCACATTCAAGAAGTTTATTAACCCTTCAGGTGTTTCACAGGAATTTTTCGAATGTGAAAAAAATGAACATTTAACTTTTTTTTTCACAAAAAATTTACTTCAGATCTAAATTTTTTTTATTGTGACAAGGGTAACAGGAAAAAATAGGCCCCAAAATGTGTTGTGTAATTTCTTCTGAGCATACTGATACCCCATATGAGGGAAAAAAACACTGTTTGGGTGCATGTCAGAGCTCGGAAGGAAAGGAGCGCTGCTTGACTTTTTGAATGCAAAATTTGCTGTAACAATTGGCGGACGCCATGTCTTGTTTGCAGAGTCTCTGATGTGCTAAACAGTGAAAATTCCACACAAGTAACCCAATTTTGAAAATTAAACCTCTCAGGAAACTGATCTAGATGTGAGGTGAGCACATTGAACCCTCAGGTGCGTCACAGAAGTTTATAACATTGAGCCGCAAAAATAAAAAAAAATAAAAAATTTTCCCCACAAATATGTTTTAGCCCCAAATTTTGCATGTTCATAAGGGTAACAAGAGAGATTGCACCATAGAATTTGTAGTGGAATTTCTCTTGAATATGCAGATATCCTTATATTATGGACCAAAACTAATGTTTGGGTGCAATGCAGGGCTCAGAAGGGAAGGAGCGTCATTTGACTTTTTTTATTGTAAAATTTCCTGGAATCATTAGCGGACGTCATGTCCCATTTGTAGAGCCCCTGATGTGCCTAAACAGTGGAAATCTCCAACAAGTGACCCCATTTTGTAAACTAGACCCCTCAAGTTATGTATTTAGATGCGTGGTGGCACCTTGAACTTCACAGAAGTTTATATAATTGAGCCGTGAAAATAAAAAAATCACATTTTCCCCGCAAAATGTTACTTTGGCCCCAAATTTTGCTTTTTCATAAGGGTAACAGGAAAAATTGCACCATGCAATTTGTTGTGCAATTTCTCCTGAGTAAGCCGATACCCCATATGTAGGGGAATAGTCCTTTTGAGGCACAGTGCAAAGCTTAGAAGGGAAGAGGAACCATATTGGAGTTCAGATTTTGCTGGAATGGTTTGAGGGTGCCATGTCACATTGGCAGAGCCCCTGAGGTGCCAGAACAACAGAAACCCCATATATGTAAACTCATTTTACAAACCACACTCCCCAATGAATTCATCTAGTGGTGCAATGATCATATTGACACCACATGTTCCTCACAGAATTTTATACCACTGAGCAGTGAATAAAGAATAAATTAAAATTTTTACCACTAAAATTTTAAATTTTTCTAAGTGCTAATAGGACTTTTTTTTAAAAACAAACTGAGGTCCATTTTTTCTGAGTGTGCCAATACAATACATGTAATCGGAAAATATTTTTCTGGCACACTGCAAAGCTCAGAAGGCAAGGAGCGCCCGATTTTACTGTTATGGTTTGCAGGTGCCATGACCTACTGGGAGAGCCCATGTGGTGCCAGAACAGCAGAACCCCCGTAAGTGACCGCATTTTACAAACTACACCTCTCAATGAATTCATCTAGGGGTGCAGTGATCATATTGACATCATGGGTGTGTCACAGAATTTTATATCATTGGGCAGTTAAGAAAAAAAAAATATTTTTACCAACAAAATTTTGTTTTAGCCCCAAATTGTACATTTTCACACAAGAAGTGGATAAAAATGGCACCAAGATTTGTTCCACAATTTCTACTGAATGTGGCAATACCGGATATGTGGCTGTACAGTACTACTTAGGGATCCATTCCCCCAGAGTGTCTCCATATGGCTATGTGCCTCCTGGAGCGCAGATGTTCCTAGAACAGTTTGCGGACTACATATACAGATCCCCTAATTGCTAGAGGAGCATAATTCCCCCTCAAATTACCCCACTTTGGAAGCTATATCTTGGGGAATTTATCTACAGGTGTAGTTGTAAGGAGGTGGCGGGAACCCTCATGTACCTTCTCTCTCCTGAATGCTGTGTCACCTGCGGCACCTCATTGTTATTAATGTGTAATGTAATGTTTATGTACTGTCATGTCATGTATTTGCCATGTAATGTGTATATGTAGAAGTTAGCATAGAGTAATAGCAGGATTAGAATAGAGGGGGCACAGTAGAGATAGAGACTAGGATAGAAAGTGGTATTTCCGTATATACTTGCATATAAGCCGAGATTTTCAGCCCATTTTTTTTGTCTGAAAGTCCCCCTCTCGGCTTATACGCGAGTCATATACCTGGGGGTTGGCGGAAGAGGGGGAGCGGGGGTGTCAGATCATACTGACCCCCCCTTGACGCATCTCTGGAGCCCCCCTGCTTGTCCCACGGTCTCCCTTTCTTCCTTCAGCGGTCACATGGTACCGCTCATTAAACTCACGAATATGCGTGGGAGAACACAGGGGCTGCAGAGACTGCGCCAGGAGGGGGTAAGTATATGCAGTAGTCACCTGTCCCGGGTCCATCGCTGCTCGCCGCTGTCTGCTGCATCCTCTGTCAGTGACATTCAGCCAGCAGAGGGCGCGGTGACGTGGTTAGTGCACGCCGCACCCTCTGCTGCCTAAACGTCACTGACTGAGGAAGCAGCAGACAGCAGCAAGCAGCATTGGACCCGGGACAGGTGAATATCGCAGGTGCCGGGTCCTGAACCAGCAGCCACACCGGCACCTGGCCCCCATAGCGCACCAGTGTTGCCGCCTGCTCAGGACCCGGCACCTGGCCCCCAGCGATGAGAGGTGAGTATGTCATTTTTTTTGCAGCAGCATATGGGGCATAATCTATGGAGCATCTTATGGAACAGCATATGGGGGCATAATCTATGGAGCATCTTATGGGGCAGCATATGGGGGCATAATATATGGAGAATCTTATGGGAGCAGCATATGGGGGCATAATATGGAGCATCTTATGGGGCAGCATATGGGGGCATAATCTATGGAACATCTTATGGGGCAGTATATGGGGGCATAATCTATGGAGCATCTTATGGGGGCAGCATATGGGGCATAATCAATGGAGCATCTTATGGGGAAGCATATGCGGGCATAAACTATGGAGCATCTTATGGGGCAGCATATGGGGGCATAATCTATGGAGCATCTTATGGGGGCAGCATATGGGGGCATAATCATAACCTTTATGGAGCAGCATATGGGGCATATTCTATGGAGCATCTTATTGGGCCATATGGGGCCATCATGAACTGTATGGAGCATTATATGAGGCTCCTGATTCAATATGGATATTCAAAAACATTTAACCTACTGATGTCTCAATTAATTTTACTTTTATAGGTATCCATTTTTATTTTTGAAATTTACCAGTAGCTGCTGCAATTTTCACCCTAGGTTTATATGCGAGCCAATAACTTTTCCCAGTTTTTGTGCAAAATTAGGGGGGTCGGCTTATAGTCAGGTCGGCTTATACACGAGTATATACAGTAATTTAAGCAGCAAGGAGTTAAGCAGATGGGAGGGGCACAGAGCAGAGCAGCACAGAGATGTAGGACAGATACTTCCTGGTTTTGTCAGACACCTGGGCAGTCTGACCAAGGGCAGAACAAATACAGTGAGACAGTTACAGGCTGTGGGGGATAAGTCTGCAGATGGCAGTAAGGGGCCCCAGGCTGAAGAACAGTGTAAATGGGCACCAGCTCAACAGGATCATCCCCAGGAAGGATTCAGAATCTAAGACCATGGGAGCAGCTGAGGTGGCGTTCCCGACACCTTTCCCTATTGCTACCAGACAAGGGGCTGACAGGGAGCTGGTAATGCTGAAGGTACAGATGGGACATGGACTGTCCATAGGGGCTGCATATGGATGCCTTGCTGTTTAGTAAATTTCAACTGTTGGAAAAGAACTGTGACTTTGTGGTGTTTCAAGGAACCTGGGAGACAGAAGCTGGAGCAACGGAGGTAATCAACTGTATAGCAGTACCGGGGCTTTATTTATATTTTCCTGTACAAGGTGCCAAGGTGCTCACTGACTGTTGCTTAGTGGATTTGGGTCGCCCTCGCACACCCAGGGCAGCGGGGGTACTCAGTACCGGGGCGGTGTCAAGGCGGGAATGTGTCACAGCAGTGGTGACCCGGTCCGTGGCCCTGGGCGCCCAATATAAATGGCAGTGATGTTAATGGTATTAAAGTTTAGTAGAATAGTTTGTGACGCCACCCGTGGTGTTTGGCAAGTAAGATGGTAAGCCAACGCTGCATACAGATCCGCTGTGACTGATGGTGTGGTGCAGCAGAGATGGTATAGCTCCCCACAGGTGGAGCTCTAGTCCCAGGGCAGTGTAGGTGCAATGGATGAGGAGAGGCGCAGAATGGTATGGAGCCTGGTACCCAGGTGTAGTGGTGCAGGAATAACTGGAGGACACCAGAGCATGCGGTTCCAAAGCTTTACTCACTGTTTGCAGTTCACTCAACTGCCTGCCTCCGTACTGTGTTCTCCAGGTCAGGGCTCCAGCCAACCTCCAGGCAGAATAGGATTCTCCCTTCCACACTCCACCAACATGTACCTTACTGATCGACTCCTCCAATGCGCCTTTAGGTGCGAAGCACTCCAGTACTTAGTTACCCTGGAATGCCTCTCTCTAGGTGTTACTAGTCTTTACTTGTATGACAGACAGCTGTAGCCTGCTTCGGGGACTCCTCACTGCATCCCGGCTCTCTATTCAGTTGCTGTTGTGTCCCAAGTCTATGATGGGAGCAAGGCGTTAGCGGCTCACTACTCCTCCGGTGTCTGTTGCCGGACATAAAGATCCAATCAACCTCGGGGACCGGGCCCCGGCCTTTGCGCTCTCTGGACTGGAAAGGTTCTCTATCTTTCTTCAACCAGCTTCCCACCGTCCTTCTATTCTCCTTGGTTCCGATCTGTTCTATCACTCTTATGGAAGGTTAGGTTATCAATCTTATCAGTCTCTTTCTCTGGTCTTTCTCGTGCCAGCAGCCCAGATCACTGGGACCTGCTGCAGCACGTCCCTCAGACACCCATCTTCTCTCTTCTCTCTCCTCTAACCAACTAACCACTAACTCTCACTCTTCCAACTCTTTTATATCTAACTCCACCCGTCTTCCCAGCACCTCTCGTGTTATGAAGCCAGGGACCACAAAAGGCACCCTATGACCTTTCCAGCATAAAGCATGGATGGGTCCCTGCTGAACGATCCTGTGTGTGGGGTGCAGGTGTTGGAATGCGGAAAGGAGTTCCCAGCCTACCTGGATGGTGGGGCACTACACCTTAGGAGAAGGTGCAGTACCTCTGTGGCGACTGAAGCCTCAGGGGCACCACATACCCCCCGTTAAACACAGCACGTCCGCGGGCTGTAAGACAACAAAAGGTACAATACAGGAACACACAAAAATTTTAAATGCTGTTCAACAATACTTATCTAATCTTCCTAATGTAGGAGGCACATTTCTTAAACGTTACAAACAGGTTAACTTCCTATCAAAAATTTACTTAAGTGCAATTCTTAATTCACAGTGCTATGCTCAACACATTTTCTTTATTACATTTTCTATCAATTATTCTCTTTTTCTTTCTTTCTTCTACTGGACGCAAGACACTGACCATCTGTACTTGACCTGTCACCTGTCACTTTCAATTCTGTATTCTTTATTCAATTCTCACATTCTATCTCAAATTTTTCTATTTCTCTGTATCAATCATGCTATAAAAGACATTTACTTTTCATAAGACACAACATTATCAAATACGTTATCATAAAACATTCAAAGATTCTTGCAAAGTGCTGAACACTGCTCCCAGCCGGGATTTCTTGCAGTGTCCCTTGAGGTAGACATCATTCTTCGAAACGTGTCCATGCAAAAACATTATCTTTGCAAAGTGTCTTTATATGTAAAACCAAGAAAGGGCACCTAAAGAGGTGCAACTATTTACAATAAAAGTTTTTGGATCAATCAGCGTCTATGATCTCCACAGTTCCATTTCAAAAACAACGCTGCCAATCAAAAACTGGGCAACATGATGAACAAAAAGGCAAAGGCACAACTGGTGCAACAAACCCTCCTGGGTAATGAGATTTGGAAAATTATAATTCTTCTACTGGTGATCCCCTCCTGGGGTTGGTATCCCGGTCCCAGACCAGATCTAGCACGACCTGGCCAGCCGCTGCGACCGTGGTGCACCCCAGGGCCTTCCCAGGTGTCGTGACATCGGACGTACCTGGGGCATCCTGGCGGTGTGATCTCTGCTCCGGTGCAGCGGCGGCAGTCACCGCAGATGTAGGCCCCTCCTGGGCGTGCGGCCTGCTCAGTCTCCATAAGGCCTCCTGCCTCAGTCGCAGACGGCACGTCAGCTGGGCGATTTCATCCTCCAGCTGCTGGCGGTTCATCTCAGAGGTTGGGTCGGAGCCTTCAGCCATGGCGCCGGGGAGTTCCGACTCAACCTACGCGCGCTCACCTGGCCTCCTTCCCTCACTGTCCAAAATGGCGTTCTGGCGTTCTTCCTCTTGCTCCGCCCTTCTGCTCGCCACTGGCTTTCTCTGCCCCTCCTTCCAGGGGCGGCGTCTTCTTCCCGCGCCTCCATACCAAGCCAGTATACGAACCCCTCGGGGGGTGGGCCATGCATCGGTCACATAGTAATTCAGGCAGGGACGGCCCAAGACTCTTCGCTGTCTTTTCTTAGGACCTCCCATCTCTTCACGCCTTTCTTCTCCGCGCCAGCGGCCATTTCTAATGTCCATTTTACAGTCTATTAAATTTGGTCTTCTGCACATTTTCAAAAGTTGTAAATCCAAGGCACACAGAACCCGATGGCATCGGGTCTCATCATCCTGTTCGTGACGCCAAAATTGGGTCGCCCTCGCACACCCAGGGCAGCGGGGGTACTCGGTACCGGGCCGGTGTCAAGGTGGGAATGTGTCACAGCAGCGGTGACCCGGTCCGTGGCCCTGGGCACCCAATATAAATGGCGGTGATGTTAATGGTGTTAAAGTTTATTAAAATAGTTTGTGATGCCACCCGTGGTGTTTGGCAAGTAAGATGGTAAGCCAACGCTGCATACAGATCCGCTGGGACTGATGGTGTGGTGCAGCAGAGATGGTATAGCTCCCCACAGGTGTAGCTGTAGTCCCAGGGCAGTGTAGGTGCAATGGATGAGGAGAGGCGCAGAATGGTATGGAGGCTGGTACCCAGGTGTAGTGGTGCAGGAATAACTGGAGGACACCAGAGCATGCGATTCCAAAGCTTTACTCACTGTTTGCAGTTCACTCAACTGCCTGCCTCCGTACTGTGTTCTCCAGGTCAGGGCTCCAGCCAACCTCCAGGCAGAATAGGATTCCCCATTCCACACTCTGCCAACATGTACCTTACTGAACGACTCCTCCAATGCGCCTTTAGGTGCGAAGCACTCCAGTACTTAGTTACCCTGGAATGCCTCTCTCTAGGTGTTCCTAGTCTTTACTTGTATGACAGACAGCTATAGCCTGCTTCAGGGACTCCTCACTGCGTCCCGGCTCTCTATTCAGTTGCTGTTGTGCCCCAAGTCTATGATGGAAGCAAGGCGTTAGTGGCTCACTACTCCTCCGGTGTCTGTTGCCGGACATAAAGATCCAATCAACCTCGGGGACCGGGCCCCGGCCTTTGCGCTCTCTGGACTGGGAGGGTTCTCTATCTTTCTTCAACCAGCTTCCCACCGTCCTTCTATTCTCCTTCGTTCCGATCTGTTCAATCTCTCTTATGGAAGGTTAGGTTATCAATCTTATCAGTCTCTTTCTCTGGTCTTTCTCGTGCCAGCAGCCCAGATCACTGGGACCTGCTGCAGCACGTCCCTCAGACACCCATCTTCTCTCTTCTCTCTCCTCTAACCAACTAACCACTAACTCTGACTCTTCCCACTCTTTTATATCTAACTCCACCCGCCTTCCCAGCACCTCTCGTGTTACGAAGCAAGGGACCACAAAAGGCACCCTATGACCTTTCCAGCATAAAGCATGGATGGGTCCCTGCTGAACTATCCTGTGTGTGGGATGCAGGTGTTGGAATGCGGAAAGGAGTTCCCAGTCTACCTGGATGGTAGGGCACTACACCTTAGGAGAAGGTGCAGTACCTCTGTGGCGACTGAAGCCTCAGGGGCACCACAGATTCACCCACAGCTACCACCCCGTGCCACCTTGTTACATAGTGACTATTTTGATTACATGGGTATTTTCCAGCAACAAGCAGCAATGAATTTTGTCAAGTGAAAATTGCAAACTGCCGTTGTAGTGTCCAGTATGCTGTAGTCAACAATACGTTATGCCCAGCTCGTGCTTCTGGGGGCATGCACCTGTAAGTTAGGCAGGCTCTCATCGCTTCAGAAATACCAAACATGGACGCAGTATGTGGTTTAGGTACACTGTGGGGCTCAGAAGGGAGGGGGCATTTGGATTTGCCAAATTACTTTTGGTGGATGAGGAGTCATTTCACTTTTTCAGAGCCTTTGTACTACCAGTAGCGTGGAAGCTCCCTATATTTTTGTTACTAGATGACAGATCTGAGTGAGGCCTTGTTTTATTTGTTGATTGAGTTGAAGCTTTTATTGGGAACATTTTACATAACGTTTGGGATCACATTTATCCAGCGCTCTATGCTGAGCACTTACTTTGGGGCTTCCATCTAAATCTCTGAGTGACGTAATTCAGATAAAATCCCTGAGGTATCCATTTACTATAATGGGGCAGAGTTACTCTGGACTCCATCTGGCCTCTGTTCAAGGGTCCACAGTGCCTGTCTCGTTATAGGGAATCTTCTGCCAGAAGTTCCATCTGAATCATGTATTTCAGAGAGTTACATGGAAACCCCGATGCAAGCACTCAGCACAGAGCACAGGACAAGTGTAAGCCGAGCCTTACTGCAATCTTTGGGAGGCAGAAGGAAAAAAATCAATAGCAGGTGAAGAATTGGTTTTATTTTTTACGCCATTCCTCACATGGTATAAGTGACTAGGCAACTTTAATCTTTGGGTCGGTGCGATTACAGTAATACCAGATTTATATTGGGTTTTTATGTCTGGCTGCTGTCACAACACTGGTGCCAATTCTGAAACATCATACTAACAGCCTTTGCAAGGGTTAAAACTGTGCTTTGCTGTTTGTATCAGATACATTCTGCATTTAAAGGGAATCTGTCACCCTATTTTCGGCCTATAAGCTGCAGCCACCGCCATCAGGGGCTTATCTACAGCATTCTGTAATGCTGTACATAGGCCCCTGATGTAACCTGAAAGAGAAAAAAAACAAGTTAAATTTAACTCACCGGGGGGGCAAGGTCCTGTGCGGTGGGTGTCGCGGTCCGGTGCCTCCCATCTTCTAGAGATGACGTCCTCCTTCTTACTTCTACCACGGCTCGGACCGGACTGGATGCCGGGGATGAGTATAATATAACTTATTTTTCTCATCTTTCAGGTTACATCGGGGGCTTATCTAGGCGGTGGCCACAGCTCATAGGCCAAAAATGGGGTGACAGATTCCCTTTAACCTAGGGAGGGACAGTTGCAGGAGCAAACAGTCCATTGCTAAATACAGGTGCTTCTCACAAAATTAGAATATCATCAAAAAGTTAATTTATTTCCATTCTTCAATACAAAAAGTGAAACTCATATATTATATAGAGTGATTACAAACAGAGCAATCTATTTCAAGTGTCTATTTCAGTTAATGTTGATGATTATGGCTTACAGCCAATGAAAACCCAAAAGTCATTATCGCAGTAAATTATAATAATTAACAAAAAAAACCTGCAAAGGCTTCCTAAGCATTTAAAAAGGTCCCTTAGTCTGTTTCAGTAGGTGCCACAATCATGGGGAAGACTGCTGATTTGACAGATGTCCAGAAGGCAGTCATTGACACACTCCTCAAGGAAAGAATATTTTGCATTTCATTTTGAAATCAAGGTCCCAAAGTCTGGAGGAAGAGTGGAGAGGCACACAATCCAAGCTGCTTGAAGTCTAGTGTGAAATTTCTACAATACAATCATATGCAAATTGCCTCTTCAGAGAGAAAGAGGACTTGAACTCTATAGCGCCACCTGTTGGTAGTAGCGATCTTACAAGTCACAAGCAAACCTTTAAAGAGTCTTGTAATATGACTTAGGATAAAAGCCAAATCAGAGTCTAAATTTGCAGACACGGTGTTTCGGGCTTTTGGCTCTCGTCAGTGCAAAGTATGAGAACTGATTTGGCAAGGTGAGAGGCTCTGGACTGAGGTCTAAGGGGTAAGATTTCTTTTTGTGGAGAGTGAAATACCAGCTCTGGCTTGTATAGGTAAGGAGGCTTATTCGCTGTGCAATGCAACTCTGAGAAATTTAATATGCAAATTGCCTCTTCTACAATCAGTGATGGTTTGGGGAGCCATGTCATCTGCTGGTGTAGGTACACTGTGTTTTATCAAGACCAAAGTCAGTGCAATTGTCTTCGAGGAAATTTTAGACCATTTCATGCTTCCCTCTGCTGACAAGCTTTTTGGAGTTGGAAATTTCATTCTCCAGCAGGACTTGGCACCTGTCCACACTGCCAAAAGTACCAATACCTGGTTTACAAACAGTATCACTGTACTTGATTGGCCAGCAACTTCACTTGACCTTAATCCCATAGAGAATCTATGGGGTATTGTCAAGAGGAAGATGAGAGACACCAGACCCAACAATTCATTCAGTTTTGCTTGCTTTGTGGTACATTTCTAGGTTATATACCACTTTAAAAAGGTGAAAAATTTTTCTGAATTCAATTACTCATCCATAAAGTACTACACAATTTGTGGCACATAACCGTGGTATTAAACTTAAGAAAAACTGACTGCTGCAGGTGCCAATTTGTTTAATTAAATATAAACTTGGTTTCAAGAGACCTAAGAATTACAAAATGCATAAGGCATGTAGTAATGGACAGGGAAGTGGAAGTGCTGATGATGGTGCATGTAAACGCCGAGGATTTGAGGCAGGAGCAACTACGCCTGTTGTTGGATCACAAGATATACACCCATCCATGACATATAGGTTCCTGTCCGACTTTGCAGGGAGGCACAGTACACCACTTCTGAAGCCACACAAATGCGAACAGGTGGACTGTCAGGTAGCAGATAATGCTTCCAGCATCATCCAGTCTTCTACACGGACCAGTCTCACCAGTCAACAGTCTGGATTACTTAATCATCACCCAGATCCTACTTCATGCTACCATATTGAGTTCCAGGAGACTAGTGATCCCACACTAGGACACTGCAAGGAGCTCTTCACAATTTCACTTCAAGATTGTGGACTTTCACCCTGCATGTTCCAAGAGTGATAAGAGGAGATGTTGTTTAGTGATGCAGCCATGGCCACAAGATGATGATGGTGGGGAATGGCAAGCTTTTCAATTAGAAAGAAGATTATTTTGAGACACAGTTGATGATAAATTAGGTTTTTGTTAAGTCACCAAGTCAGGAAGACTAGAATGAGGCAGTGGGAGACGAGTGGTGGAATCTGGCATGCACAGCGATGCCAAGAGCCCTGAGGGTGAGGGATTGGCAGCACCCAAACAGGCAGGAAGAGGCAGTAGGGTGACCAGAGGGAGAAGACAGGCAAGTGTTCCACAGAGCACCGACACTCCTGAATTTCTCCATCAAAGGGTTAGGCGTTTCCCAGTCTGGGACTTTTTTGAAGATTGTTTTGAGACAAAACAAAATTGTCATTTGCAGCCAAGATCAGCAGGGGAAAGACCACTAAGAGCCTAACTACCACCAGCATGATCAGGCACATGTCAACTAAGCACCTGACTTGGTGGACCAAACACCTTGGTCCACGATTGATTCTAGCACTGCCAGCGTTTGACACCATTGCCTCTTCTCTTTTACTAGTTGCTTCTCAATCCCCTGTCAATGACACTGGTGCAGATGCCTCCTGACCTGCACCTGTCCTTGCACATTTCGAAGCACCATCATCAGGAACTTACAAATCCTTGTCTCAGCACAGTGTTTAGCTGTCCCCACTCCAGGCCTTGGAATCAAAGAGGAAGTTTCCAGCCACCCACAGGCCCAAACACTAATCGTGCACATTTCCAGGCTGGTTGCGACTGAAGTAGCAGAGTGTTGTGAGTTCATTTTCCCCTTCACTATTGAGGCCCGAGGAACTCCCTCTTCTGGTGAAGAAAGGTAGTGAGCCTGATTGTCAAACACCTGGGGCTGATGATGATGACTGGCTGAGTGGAGTTAATGACTGGATAAAGGGCTGCCGACACCCTTCTGGCCTGCGGGTGATTTCTCTGTGGACTTCTAGGAAACCAGTCTGATTCCTGCTCATCTAAAGCTAAGATTTCTGCTTGGCCTTTTTGCATTAGTGTTTTGTTTTCCTTGCTTTTCTGGATTCTGCCATTCCCTGCTGGGATGAGCTGAATCTCCTTTTGCCTGTTGCTCTGTCTTCAGAATATTCCTGAGTACTGACATAGCTTTTTTGAAGCCTAGCGTCTTCAGGGCCTTTTTTACTGTCAGTTTGTTGGCTCTTATTTTCATAGGGTTTTTCACGGATTGCAGACAGCAGCCTTCCTGTCCTTTCCTA
Organism: Dendrobates tinctorius; assembly: GCF_039654945.1. Classification (NCBI taxonomy): domain Eukaryota; kingdom Metazoa; phylum Chordata; class Amphibia; order Anura; family Dendrobatidae; genus Dendrobates; species Dendrobates tinctorius. The sequence continues at coordinate 35,552,135 of NW_027361697.1, forward strand.
TCTAAGCTAGCGTGGGCCCCATCTTTGCTCAGTCTATCTTTCTGTCTGTGTTTTGTTCTTTCTTCTTGCTTCACCGTCATTATATGTGGGGGGCTGCCTTTTGCTTTGGGGTCTGCTCTGGGGCAGTTTAGATTTCCCTTTCTGTCTTTAGGCTATGTAGTCCTTCTGCTGTGATCGAGGGGCCTAGGGCATCGTAGGAGCCCCCCACGGCTACTGCTAGTTGTGTTGATAGGTTCAGGGGTCTGCAATCCGATAGCTGCCAACTTCTCTGGTTTTCTGGACTTAGCTAGCGTTTCTATTTTTGCCTCCTACGGTGACTCAATCATAACAGAATCACCCGCCATACCGCAGATTCTAGGGTACTCAATAGCAGGAAAGAATTGTATAAAAAAAAAATAAAAATAAAAAAAAAAGTGTGTATATTTTTTCCTCTATATCTCTGAGGCCGTAGGGGGAATTTTTTTTTTCTCTCAATGGAGATAAAGCAATTGTCTGATCGTGTGGAGCAGCTCGCTGCGGAAGTGCGGGGAATTTCCGCCTACCTTGCTCATTCACATGCTGCTGAACCAAAGATTCCTACACCTGATGTATTTTTTGGGGATCGGTCTAAATTTTTGAATTTCAAAAATAATTGTAAATTATTTTTTGCCTTGAAGCCTAACTCGTCAGGGAGCTCCGCGCAGCAAGTTAAAATTGTCATCTCTTTGCTGCGTGGCGATCCCCAGGATTGGGCGTTTTCTTTGAAACCAGATGATCCTATTCTGACTAATGTGAACGCATTTTTTACGGCCTTGGGGTTGTTGTATGACGAACCTAATGCCGTTGATCAGGCTGAAAAGACCCTGCTGGCATTGAACCAGGGTCGTGATTCTGCAGAATTGTACTGTCAAAAATTCCGAAAGTGGGCAGTATTTACTACCTGGAATGATAATGCCTTGGCTGCTCTCTTTCGGAAGGGGTTGTCAGAAGCCATAAAAGATACTATGGTGGGATTTCCTGTTCCCTCTGGTCTAGACAATACTATGTCTTTAGCCATTCAGGTTGATCGGCGTTTACACGAACGCAGAGCTGCACGAGAGGTGTTGCCACCTGTTGAACAGATGTCTGAACCTATGCAATGTGATAGAGTTTTTTCCAGAGAGCAGCGTCAGGAGTTCAGAAGGCGTAATAAGTTGTGTTTTTTCTGTGGAGATGCCTCGCATATTATTTCTGTCTGTCCTAAACGTGAGAAACGCTTTGCACACACGTTTTCTGTTGGTGGTGTTCAACCTAAGTTTCTTCTGGCTATTACTCTGATCAGCTCCCTGTCCACATTTTCCGCCAAGGCTTTTGTGGATTCGGGAGCAGCTCTAACCCTAATGGACTTGGATTTTGCTAAACGTTGTGGATTTCCGATGACACCTCTGCAGACGCCTATCCCTTTGAGGGGGATTGATGCTACTCCTTTGGCTAAAAATAAACCTCAGTTTTGGACCCAGGTGGTAATGCGGGTCGCCCCAGACCATCAAGAAAATTGCAGGTTTTTGGTGTTACATAATCTGCATGATACTATTGTTCTGGGGTTTCCCTGGTTACAAATTCATAATCCTGTTTTGGATTGGAAATCTGTGTCTGTGGTGAGTTGGGGTTGTCGGTGTGCCTTTAGTGAGGCTCCGGTGTTTTCCACCTCTCCTCAGTCGCATGATGTTCCTGATTATTTGGCAGACTTTTATGATGTATTTAGTGAGAATGAGTCTGCGTCTCTGCCTCCTTATAGGAGTTATGACTGTGCTATTGAACTGAGCCCGGGGTGTAAATTTCCCAAGGGTCGGCTCTTCAATTTATCTGTACCCGAGCACGAGGCTATGCGATCCTATATTAAGGAGGCGTTGGAGAAGGGTCATATTAGACCATCCTCATCACCCTTAGGTGCCGGGTTTTTTTTTGTAGCCAAAAAGGATGGATCATTAAGACCTTGTATTGATTATCGTGATCTCAACAAAATTACTGTTAAATATCAGTATCCGTTACCCCTGATTTCTGATCTATTCTCCAGAGTTAAAGGTGCTTGCTGGTTTACCAAGCTTGACCTCAGGGGGGCATATAATCTTATTCGCATTAAGCATGGGGATGAATGGAAGACGGCGTTTAATACTCCAGAGGGACATTTTGAGTACCTGGTGATGCCTTTTGGGCTCACTAATGCCCCTTCTGTCTTCCAGTGCTTCATGAACGATATTTTCCGACATTTTGTCGATAAATTTTTGATTATCTATCTGGATGATATTTTGATCTTCTCCAAGGATTGGGATTCTCATGTGGAACATATTCGGACTGTGTTCCGGATCTTGAGGGAGAATTCCCTGTATGTCAAAGGATCTAAATGCCTTTTTGGAGTACAGAGGATTTCTTTTTTGGGATTTATTTTGTCCCCGTCAACTATTGAAATGGACCCGGCCAAGGTACAGGCCATTTACGATTGGGTTCAGCCCACTTCTTTGAAGGCCCTCCAGAAGTTTTTGGGTTTTGCTAATTTTTATCGGAAATTTATAGCAAAATTTTCTAGTATTGCCCAGCCATTGACTGATTTGACTAAGAAGGGTGCTGATGTGTTAAATTGGTCTCCGGAGGCTGTTTCTTCCTTTCAGGAGCTGAAGCAAAGATTCACTTCTGCTCCGGTTTTGCGGCAACCTGATGTCTCACTTCCGTTCCAGGTAGAGGTGGATGCTTCTGAGATTGGTGCAGGAGCTGTTTTGTCCCAAAAGGATCCTGTAATATCTAAAATGAGTCCCTGTGCTTTCTTTTCCCGAAAGTTCTCACCATCTGAACGTAACTATGATGTGGGGAATCGGGAACTGTTAGCCATGAAATGGGCATTTGAGGAGTGGAGACATTGGTTGGAGGGAGCTAAGCATCAAGTTGTGGTCCTCACTGACCACAAGAATTTGATTTACCTAGAGTCGGTGAAGCGCTTGAACCCTAGACAGGCTAGGTGGGCCTTGTTTTTTACACGTTTTGATTTTGTGGTTTCTTTTCTTCCTGGAACTAAGAATGTCAAGGCTGACGCCCTCTCTAGTAGCTTCTTTGCTGATTCTCCTGTGGTGACCAAGCCTGCTACCATCTTAGGCGAAGGGGTAGTTCTTTCTGCCATCTCGCCCGATTTGAGACGTGCTCTGGAAGAGTTCCAGGAGGACAAACCTGAGCGTTGTCCCAGTGGAAAGTTGTATGTTCCCGACCAGTGGAAGAAGAGAGTGATGTCTGAAGTTCATTGCTCTGCTTTGGCTGGTCATCCAGGTATTTTTGGTACTAGAGATCTGGTGAGTCGGTCTTTTTGGTGGCCCTCCTTGTCTCGTGATGTCAGGAATTTTGTGCAGTCCTGTGGGACGTGCTCCCGGTCTAAATCGTGTTCTCGCTCTAGAGGGTTGTTGATGCCTTTGCCTGTCCCCAAGAGGCCATGGACCCATATTTCAATGGATTTCATCTCTGATATGCCTGTCTCTCAAAGGATGACTGTCATTTGGGTGATTTGTGATAGGTTCTCTAAGATGGTTCATCTTGTACCACTCCCTAAGTTGCCGTCTTCCTCTGAATTGGTGCCCCTGTTTTTACAACAGGTGGTTCGCTTGCACGGGATTCCTGAGAATATTGTATCTGACAGAGGAGTCCAGTTTGTGTCTAGATTTTGGAGAACTTTCTGTTCCAAGCTGGGAATTCAGTTGTCCTTCTCCTCTGCTTTTCACCCTCAGACCAATGGGCAGACAGAGAGAACAAACCAGACCTTGGAGTCATATTTGAGATGTTTTATTTCTGCTGATCAGGATGATTGGGTTTCATTTTTGCCCTTGGCCGAATTTGCTTTAAATAATAGAGCTAGTTCTGCCACTTTGATGTCTCCTTTTTTTTTGAAACTTTGAGTTTCATCCTCGATTTTCTTCAGGGCAGGTGGAGCCCTCTGCCTGCCCAGGGGTTGACACTGTGGTGGAGAGAATGCACCAGATCTGGGACCAAGTGGTGGATAAGTTATCTCTCTCCCAGGAAAAGGCCCAGCGGTTTTCCAACCGACATAGGATCATTGGTCACCAATTTAAGGTTGGTGATATGGTGTGGTTATCATCAAAAAATATTGCTATGAAGGTGGCTTCTCCTAAGTTTAAGCCTAAATTTATTGGACCTTACAAGATTGTGGAGATTATTAATCCGGTCTCTTTTCGTTTGGCTCTTCCTGTCACATTTAAAATCCATAATGTGTTCCATAAATCTTTGTTGAAGAGGTTTGTTGAATCTGTTGTTCCGGGGGTTGCACCTCCAGACCCTGTATTGGTTGAAGGTAACATGGAATATGAGGTAGAGAAAGTACTGGATTCCCGTCTGGCTAGACGGAGACTCCAGTATTTGGTTAAGTGGAAGGGTTATGGTCAAGAGGATAATTCCTGGGTCTCTGCCTCTGATATTCATGCCAAAAGATTGGTGCGTGCCTTTCATCGGGCTCACCCTGATCGCCCTGGTGGCGTTTTTGAGGGTTCGGTGAACCCTCCTCAAGGGGGAGGTACTGTTGTGAGTTCATTTTCCCCTTCACTACTGAGGACCGAGGAACTCCCTCTTCTGGTGAAGAAAGGTAGTGAGCCTGATTGTCAAACACCTGGGGCTGATGATGATGACTGGCTGAGTGGAGTTAATGACTGGATATAGGGATGCCGACGCCCTTCTGGCCTGCGGGTGATTTCTCTGTGGACTTCTAGGACACCAGTCTGATTCCTGCTCATCTAAAGCTAAGATTTCTGCTTTGCCTTTTTGCATTAGTGTTTTGTTTTCCTTGCTTTTCTGGATTCTGCCATTCCCTGCTGGGGTGAGCTGAATCTACTTTTGCCTGTTGCTCTGTCTTCAGAATATTCCTGAGTACTGACATAGCTTTTTTGAAGCCTAGCGTCTTCAGGGCCTTTTTTACTGTCAGTTTGTTGGCTCTTATTTTCATAGGGTTTTTCACGGATTGCAGACAGCAGCCTTCCTGTCCTTTCCTATCTAAGCTAGCGTGGGCCCCATCTTTGCTCAGTCTATCTTTCTGTCTGTGTTTTGTTCTTTCTTCTTGCTTCACCGTCATTATATGTGGGGGGCTGCCTTTTGCTTTGGGGTCTGCTCTGGGGCAGTTTAGATTTCCCTTTCTGTCTTTAGGCTATGTAGTCCTTCCGCTGTGATCGAGGGGCCTAGGGCAGCGTAGGAGCCCCCCACGGCTACTGCTAGTTGTGTTGATAGGTTCAGGGGTCTGCAATCCGATAGCTGCCAACTTCTCTGGTTTTCTGGACTTAGCTAGCATTTCTATTTTTGCCTCCTACGGTGACTCAATCATAACAGCAGAGCTTCTAGAGATAGTACAAAAAATGATCAGCGGATACCAGCATAATTACTGATAAATGGGTTTGTGGAAGTGAAAGAAAGTGTGATGAACTCAAGTGATGAGAACTGAGAGAGGGATGAGACTGGAACCTGGACTGCAGTTCTGACAAGATGTCCCTGCACCAGTTGGACCTAAGATGGCAGATGTATATAATGCAGTTTCAAATTGTAATAAGGATATTGCATTGCTGACTATGATGGTTGTGCAAGTCATGGAGGAGAGCAGCATGTTAAGGCAAAATATAAAAAAGAAGTCTAATCGCACTACTGTTGCTGAGGGGTGTATCTGACACACCCCAGAGGCCGTGGGATACTCGGTACCGGGCCAGTTAACTTCAATGGGAAATGTCACAGTGGCAGTGACCCGGTCTGTGGCCTCAGGCAGTCATGTAAAAGGGGGTAGAATTGATGGGGATAAAGTTTATGAAGTAATTTGTGACGCCACCTGTGGTTTCTGGTCAGATTGACCAGCGCTGCAGTGTTGCTTCTCTGGTACGGATGATGGGTGCAGCTAAGATGTTGAAGCCCTCCACAGGTAGACCTGTAGTCCCAGGGAAGAAGAGATGAGTGGTAGATGTTGAGGTGATGTAGGAGGGAGGATGTAGCCATGCTGGATGAGTGTCACAGAAAGAATGCGGAGGACACAGTGGCATGTAGTTCAATGGACTTTACTCACAGTTCTGCTGTACACACAGATGCCCGCTTCAGTGCTGCGTCCTCCAGGTGAGGGGTCCAGCCAACTTCCAGATAAGATTAAATGCACCTTTCCAGGTTTCCCTGTCAGTGTGTGCCTTTCCTGGTCGTTACCAAACAATTTGCTGCTAAAACTCCTTCCTTCCACTCCAGCACTTCATAGTTGTCATTCTGGGCCAGCTGCTGCGTATCCTTTTCAGACAATGCCTCACTGTTTCTGTGATTCTATATAGTGCCTTTCCAGTCGGACCAAATGTGGTAGGGGCGATGGTCCATAAAGTAACCAAAGCTGTCGGCTTGCTAGTAGCATCCTGAAGAATGCGATCTAGGCTAGGGGCCATTCCTTTTGTGACCAGTTTCTCCCTCCACCTGACTTGTGGATAAGCATGGATAAGGGACCCACAGGGAGTTCGCTCCAGCCATGTCCCAGAAGAACCTTCTTTCCTAGGGAGCTTCCCTTGTATTCCAATCCATCTAGCAGCCTCTAAGCAGTAGAGCTGCTGCAGACACGTCCTTCTGCTTTCCCTCTCTTAGAGGGATCTGATCTCACTTTTTATCCTGCTCACGCTCTAAGCTAGGCTCCACCCACCTCCCAGCCCTCTTCATGTTCCAAGCAGGGAGCCACAAAGGGTGCTCTGCTACACTACTGGTGTGTGTGGGGTGTGGGTGTTGGAATCTGGTTGGGTGCACTCACCTCACCTGGTTGTGGGATACCACACATCTGGTTGAGGTGCAGTACCTCTGTGGCGACTGGACCCTCAGGGGCGCCACATATCAGTGATTTCAAGGATCAGGTGACACTGCCAATTAAAGATATAAGTCGCCATGACTATTCTATTAATGCATTATATTCCAAAAAAATACCTAGGGAATAGATTAACAAGGGATAACTCTAACCCCACACATTTTTTTGAGACTTAGATACAAAAGAATAGCCTATATGAAATTAAGAGGGTTCACAGAGTCCCTACCAGCCCCTTGCTGGCTGAAGTTCCACCCAGATCTATCTTTGCAAAACATCTACATTATAAAGACAGTGATGTAATTCTCAGAATGGCCATAGAAATGGCAGTTTCAGTATCAGTATAAGTTCGAATAATATCTCCTTTTTTCCCTTATATTCGGACAAAAATGAAGAAGGAAAGAGTGGTTTGCAAACGTGAAATGTCATCTCTGTAACCTACAAAATGTCATATTCTATGCTTTATCCTGCGAAATTGAGAGTTGCTGTGTAAGGGGGCGAAGCAGAGGAAGAGCCCAAAGGAGGTTACCTTTCCAGCTCCTTTCCCCGGAACCACTTTACCAGACAGCAGGGTTGCCGGGGGGAAGACTTTCTGCCCTGGACCGACTTGACCATGTGACTGCAAGGGGCAGAGAGGAAAGAGAAGGGGCGGTGGATCGGAAAGGGTGCAGGCTGAAGTTGCAAAAGCAAAGCGTGCCAGGCACGGAGGGGAGCATGACAGAGACAGGGGAGAGCGCGCCAGAGAGAAAGCAGGCTGCAGCACTGCGCTTCCAGAGAGAGAGGACTCCCCGTCAGAGCACTGAGACTGAGATACGAGCCACAGTGAGAGCTGTATGTGGACTCGGGAGCCTCGATAACCAGAGGAGACTTCCCTCCTGATAGTGCAGAGACAGGGTCCCGAGCGCGCAGCCCCAGTGACCGCAGTGGCAAACTGAGACCCCTGAGTGTGTCAAGTAGACTGCCCAGTGTGTGCAGCATCGTGCCTGCGGAGAGACTGTCAGTTTAACATACAGAGACTTAGAGCACGGAAGACTCAGGTTCACAGCGTCTACCTGCTTGCTGCTTTAACCCCTGAGAAGAGACTGCAGAGACACAACCCTTGAGGTTCCAGCTACATCCAGAGGAGACTACAGAGACTGCAAGCACTGCTGTTGACGGTATCAATGTGGGAGAAAGAGACCCTGCAATCAAGCTTTCCCCGGACTGATAAGTCATATGAATGCCAGTCGAACCGTCTCAACTCTGCATAACTGTTTAATAGCTTTCTTAGTCTATTTTGCTGTTTATATTGTTACTCTTACTCATTTAATCCCCTTACTGCCTCTCCCTGCATGGAGAATTTATCCCCTGTAAATAAACCCTTTCACTCTTGGTCTGTCTCTGTTCCGTGGCGACATCCTCAGTACCTGCAGATTATTACATCTGCACTTGAATCCACTCATTTCTCAGATGGACCTAAAGGCAGTGCAGCGGTCAAGGATGATCCAGCTCTTATTTATTCTGACTACACTAGTTTTATACAAGCAAAAGCTATTGGAATTTATTTACATCATCTAGATTCAAAGATGCAAATACCTGTTCATAACTCTGGACACAGGAATGTTTGCTCTCTCAATTATGTAAGGAAATGCACCGGAGAGTGGATATCTGTGCTGCGCCGGGTCCGGAACTGCTGAGGCTGCATCACTTGTTGTCCGGGGGAAAGCTTAAAAGCCTGGACAGAACCCTTGATCTGGCAGCAGGGGGCGTCCCCAAAGGAAAGCGCATGCAGAAGGAGGCAGTTTTGGCGCAAAGAGACAGCAAGCAGCAGGCTGAAGAGTGTACTCTGTCCTCTGAGCACACGCGCTGCGTCGCTCTGTGCATGCCAGTACCTGCTCTCACCCGACTGTCCAGGAGGGACCAAGGAGTTGGGTGTCCTGCCTTCACCCGACTGGGAGCTGCCTTGTGCTCCTCAGCTGTGAGCTCAGTGCCAGGGCCACTGAGAGAGAGCTGAGCACCAGATAGACTTTTGTGGCCTGACCAAACAATCCTCATGGACCACCCTACAACAGATTCTGGATGTGCTGTGGCCCTGTTTGCCTTGGTCGCACCATCCTATGGACTAGGGGCTCAACGGAAGGTACCAGAGACCGACCGCTGCCGCCAGAAGGAGGGTCGCGTGAAAGATCCCACTGGAACCACACCAAGTCATCTGCTGCTGGTGCCATCGTCTCCAGAACTACAGCTAAAGACTGAGAGGCCTTTGATACCATAAATGATTTCAGGAACTGCAATTATTATGTTTACTGCCCACTTTTGTTGATTATTCTCTGCCACTGTACTGTTCAAACCTCCTTTTAACTGTTTATCTCACTGCGAGGAGCTTAACCCCTGTTATATTCAAACTGTTCAAGTTGTTAACCCTTGCTCTGCTTCTCTTGCGTCACTGCATCCCGCAACCTGCTTACATCAAGGCCTTCCATAGTATTGTAAGGAGGAGAACTGGGCCGTGGGTACCTGTCCTGTGCAGAGTCTGGAACTCTCGGGGCTGTCTCCTCTGTTGTCCGGGGGAAAGAGTAAGAGACCAGACAGACCTTTGCACTCTGAAGCAGAGGGTGTGGTTAAGCGGCTACAGCCACAGCGCGTGCGTCAGCAGTGAGTCTTGGCGGGAACTGGCAGCGCATAGCACAGAGAGAGGAGGGCTCCGTCTCTTCAGGAGCGGGACTGCGCCGGCCCTCATCCATGTACTCCCACCGTCACCAGCGGGGATTCCAGAGTGAGAAGTGCAATGAGCCCGGTAACAGGCAGAGAGCGAGGTACATGAGTACAGCGCACGTGCCGCATAGAGGAAACCGGGTACTGGACAGACGTTTGTGGCTCACCTTACCAGCATATACCTGCCCGCTCACAGCGGACGCTGACTGTGCTGCGGCCTTGTTTGTTCCGGCCGCATATGCATATGGACTATGGGCTCAGCAGAAGGTGCCGGAGACCAACTGCTGCCACCAGAAGACGGACCCTCTTTACCAACAGAACCTTCTTGGACAAGCATCATGCCAGCTGTTGTTGACGCTACTAACCCCCAAGTAGTATCTGCAGTCTGAGGAACTCCTGACATGATAAGTGTACAAAAGAATTTCCATTAGCTTGTTCGTTAACTCTGCATATCCTTTGCAATAGTACTGTTCATTCCCTCGTTTAACCCTTTATCTCCCTGCAAGGAGTTAACCCCTGTTCAATTAAAGCGGTAAAAAATTTTAACTTCTTGCTCTGTCTTCTGTCTCTCACTGCATCCCAGTCCTGCTCACAGTATTATGTGTGAATTTTTTTGGCAGGCTTGGTGAAGATGAGATTTGAGAATACATTTATTTCTTCAATACATCAACTGTATGAAGCCACCAGGGCACAGTGGCTGGTTAATGACGCCTTTTTTCAATGTAAAGACTCTGTACTTATATAAAACAATAAAATATAGCTTTAATTGATTCATTAAAAACAACCCATCTAAAATGTGAATATAATAAATCGACCACTAAAAAATTAGCTAAAACCTGCAATACGGACAAGAATAGAAAAAGACCAGGGGGGGCTGTGCCCGAAACGGTCAAACTTCTGCCCTGTCCCTATCTTGCCACTGAGGTTGGCAACCTAGTATCTAGCCAAATGGCAACCCCGCTCATTGGCAGTTGACCTTTCTGGCCTTGTAAGGCACTGAAGGGACGGGTCAAGAAACAAATGCAAGAGTCTAACTACTATCCAGATGTAATAAGTAAAGCAAAATAATGTACCAAGTGCATCGGCAGCGGCCCTTCTGGTCCTAAATTAATGGGGTCAATCTACAGATGGATGGGCCAGGTAAATAACACAGGTCAACGAAAAAAAAATTTTTTTCTGGTGTCCAAAATATTTTAATGAATTTGGGGTATTTTTGGGGTGCTGATTCTGAATATGTCATCAGTTTTGCCAGATTGGCTCAAGTTTTTGAGATTTTTGGTATCTTATTTATAGCACTTGTTGGTAAATGCGACGCATCATCTCATTAATTTCTTTGGATTAGTACTTGAACTGAGCAGTTCTCAATATAGTTTTGTGTTAATTAGTGTTCTAAAAGTTTGTTCATAGCTTGATTTTTGCACTAACTTTATGTTGTTGTCTGTTTTCCAGTGAAAAGCATGAACTCATCATGAAGAAGTTGTCTTAACGATCCAGACTCATTCTGTTACATTTGTGGTGAATATACACTGCCAAAACATAGAAGAAACATAACAGACTTCGTAAAAAAAGTGTATTTTGCCTATTTTGGGGTTATGCTTGGGGACCAAGACAAGTTTTGGGCACCACACATAGTGTGCAAAGCATGTATCGAATTATTACGAAAATGGAGCAAAGGACAAAGAAAAAGCTTCAAATTTGGTGTTCCAATGGTGTGGAGAGAGCCAAAAAATCATCATGATGACTGTTATTTATGGTAAACACAGGTACAGGCACATCTTCACAATGAGGGACAGGCCTTCTTGCAGATTCCATGTTACTCCCATTTTCGTTTCTTATGCTTATTGAATCCTTGCACTTGCACTGCACAGAAATAACAGTCATCATGATGATTTTTTGGCTCTCTCCACACCATTGGAACACCAAATTTGAAGCTTTTTCTTTGTCCTTTGCTCCATTTTCGTAATAATTCGATACATGCTTTGCACACTATGTGTGGTGCCCAAAACTTGTCTTGGTCCCCAAGCATAACCCCAAAATAGGCAAAATACACTTTTTTTACGAAGTCTGTTATGTTTCTTCTATGTTTTGGCAGTGTGTATTCACCACAAATGTAACAGAATGAGTCTGGATCGTTAAGACAACTTCTTCTTGATGAGTTCATGCTTTTCACTGGAAAACAGACAACAACATAAAGTTAGTGCAAAAATCAAGCTATGAACAAACTTTTAGAACACTAATTAACACAAAACTATATTGAGAACTGCTCAGTTCAAGTACTAATCCAAAGAAATTAATGAGATGATGCGTCGCATTTACCAACAAGTGCTATAAATAAGATACCAAAAATCTCAAAAACTTGAGCCAATCTGGCAAAACTGATGACATATTCAGAATCAGCACCCCAAAAATACCCTAAATTCGATGAAATATCTTTGGCACCAAAAATGCTGTTGACCAATTACCAAGATGTTCCCAAATCAGATAGTGTTAAGTGCATCTTGAACAATCAAACTGTCCCATTCTCTAAATGATAGATGGGGTTAGTAGCCAAATTTGCAGGTCAGATAAATTGTCACTGTGATATTACCAAGTCAGATAAAATGCATCTAGCAAAAACAAGTTATCTCTGAGACTGATTGGGCACTAATATCTCAATAAACAAGTAATGAAGGGTAAATGGCACTAGATGACACTCACATAACTACACATGAGCACAGGATTCCGCTTGCGAACAGATTGCTTCTCACCCCAAAACTCACAGTTGCGTGACCGACCCTGCAGATGAGGTCATTCATACATGCAGTAAAGAAGATAAAGGGTGGCACTTCGTGTTCTGTGATCAGTAAAAAAGCTGCTTTATTGATTACAAAGAGGATATGGAGTCAGAGGGAGCTAATGTCACCATGAGGACAACAGCCATTTCACATAAACACTATGCTTCAACAGGTCCAGGTCCAAAAAGAGAAGGCATTCAGGTCACCATGAAATATTTATGGGACATGTCTGAAAATGGGGGTTATCCTGGCATGTTTAATGTCAGCTATGTGGTCACCTATTCTTCTCCTAAACTCCCTCTTCATCTTGTCAATGTAGTTAATGGGACAGGAACATTTTAAAAGGTAGATGACCCTAGCTCATTGATTGTAATGTTTTTGTTTATTTTTTTCACATATGCTGCTCATGCATCTAATTGTACTACCTTTAAAAAAAAATAAGATATTGTTTAACCCCTTCACGACATGTGCCATACATGTACGGGGCATGTCATGTCTCTCCCTATGATGTGGGCTCAGACATTGAGCCCACATCTTCCCCAGTGCATATCAGCTTTTTGAATAGCTGACATGTGCCCGGAACAGGAGCGGTTGGAATCACCGTCCACCCGTGGCTATTAACTCGTTAAATGCCGCTGTCAAACTGACAACGGCATTTAACACGCACTTCCGGGCATTGGGCCAGAAATCCTCCCACCAGGGACCCCTGTCACATGATCGCGTGTCACCGGTGCGTTGGCATGACAACCAGAGGTCTCCTGGAGACCTCTAAGGCTGTCACTGTCAGCTTGCTATGAGCGCCGCCCAGTAGTCGGCGGTCACAGCAAGTGAGTAATTCAGCTATCTACACATGATCTGATAATAATAATGTTTATATAGTGCCAACATATTCCGCAGCACTTTACAGTTTAACAGTTTCAAAATACAAGTCATAAGTAACAACATTAACAATACAATAATTAAAGCAAAATAAACGACCCTGCTCGTGAGAGCTTACAATCTACAATGAGGTGAGGGAGATACAAAGTACAGGTGTGTATTTACAATGATGGTCCAGCCATCTTGAGGGAGTGAGGGATAGATAGAGATAGTGAATGGGCTACACACGCACACTTACACATAAAATGACTGATTAGTGAATGTGATAGGCCGCTCTGAGCAAATGCGTTTTGAGTGAGCGCCTAAAACTGTGCAAAAAATAAATAAAAAAATAAAGATAGTCCTAATTTCTTGGGGTAGAGCTTTCCAGAGGCTTGGCGCAGCACGGGAGAAGTCTTGGAGTCAGGAGTGGGAGGTGCAGATTAGTGCAGAGGTTAGTTGAAAGTCGTTTGCAGAGCGCAGCGGTCGGTTAGGCCGATAGACAGAAATGAGAGAGGAGATGTAGAGGGGTGCTGCACTGTGGAGAACTTTGTGCATGAGAACAAGTACTTTGAATTGGATCCTATAATGAATGGGAAGCCAATGTAATGATTGGCAAAGAGCAGACGCGTCCGAGTACCGATTAGCCAGATGGATGACCCTAGCTGCTGCATTAAGTATAGACTAGAGAGGTGAAAAACGAGTAATGGGGAGGCCAATTAATAGAGCGTTAAAGTAGTCCAGGCGAAGGTGGATCAAGGCGACAGTGAAGGTTTTTGTTGTTTCCATGGTGAGAAAAAGCCGGATTACTTACCGGTAATGCTCTTTAATGAGTCCACGACAGCACCCACTTGGAGAGAGAGGGATCCGCCCATAGGAACAGGAAGCCTACAGAGATAAAAGAGGGCAGTCCACCTCTCCTCAGTTGGATTTCAGAGTACCCGGGGGACCGCCAATTATTAGGCCATTATATTTATCAATATTCAAATTTTATTTATTTTACATCTAAGAAGGTGTATGTACATTATGTTAACTTCTAGGGAGGGTAGTGAACGGGTGCTGTCGTGGACTCATTAAAAGAGCATTACCGGTAAGTAATCCGGCATTTTACTCTTCGCCACGACAGCACCCACTTGGAGAGACTTTCAGAGACCTTCACCTGGGAGGGACCACCGTGTCGAGGACCACTCTACCAAAGGCTAGATCAGATGAGCATGATAAATCAAGCCTATAGTGGTTATAAAAAGTAGAGGGCGTTGACCAAGTTGCAGCCTTACATATAGACTCGATTGCGACGTCTACCCTCTCTGCCCATCAGGAAGCCATGGCTCTGGCCGAATGTGCCCTGATTAGAGTTGAGCGACTTTTGGTTTTTTAGGGTCGCGTTTCTTTTCGTGAAACCCGACTTTTCCAAAAGTCGGGTCGAGCAAGATCGTCCAATTATAGGGAAAACTCGGGGTCGTCCCGAAACACGAAACCCAATGTAAGTCAATGGGGAATAAAAGTCGGCAGTGAGAGGAGGACAGGAAACACACCAACAGTGCCCAATTGAATGCCAAAAGCATCAATTCTTCTTACTTAAGCTTGTCAACCTTAATTAACTTCATAATACAAGTTACGCACTGAAAAATGGGGGTTATTTGGCTACAGACTGTGGGGGGGGGAGGGCTGGCTCCAGGTTTTCATGTGCCCTGGGCGAAAGAGCGCCCCTTTAACACATACCACAACTCATCATGCTCCGATACGGCAGAGAAATAGCGGTATAGTACAATGAAAAATACCTCACTTTTTACATCTCATGACGAGGCCCATCTATTTCTCCATACAGAATCATTGGTCCCATATAATGTTTGAAACAGTATATGATGAGCTCCACATAATGCTACAGTATATGTTGGTCCCCATGGATGAAGCTCTACTGTCTTATGGGCCCAAATAATGCTCCAAACATAATGGGCCCCATTTCTAATGCTCTAGTGTATAATGGGCCCTGTAAATGCTGCTCCAGTGTCTGATGTCCACCTTTGGAATGTTCCAGTGTATGGTGGGCCCCATCTATCATTCTCAGACGGTGTTAGGCCCAGTATGGATTGCACGTGATTGCACAAAGGTTAGAAAGGGTACCGTATCCCCAGATAACATGTATGGATAGCGTACACATTCAAAATATATGTCTCAGGAGGCAGGCTCAGACGGTGTTAGGCCCAGTATGGATTGCACGTGATTGCACAAAGGTTAGAAAGGGTACCGTATCCCCAGATAACATGTATGGATAGCGTACACATTCAAAATATATGTCTCAGGAGGCAGGCTCAGACGGTGTTAGGCCCAGTATGGATTGCACGTGATTGCACAAAGGTTAGAAAGGGTACCGTATCCCCAGATAACATGTATGGATAGCGTACACATTCAAAATATATGTCTATACATCAGGAGGCAGGCTTAGACGGTGTTAGGCCCAGTATGGATTGCACGTGATTGCACAAAGGTTAGAAAGGGTACCGTATCCCCAGATAACATGTATGGATAGCGTACACATTCAAAATATATGTCTATACATCAGGAGGCAGGCTCAGATGGTGTTAGGCCCAGTATGGATTGCACGTGATTGCACAAAGGTTAGAAAGGGTACCGTATCCCCGGATAACATGTATGGATAGCGTACACATTCAAAATATATGTCTATACATCAGGAGGCAGGCTCAGACGGTGTTAGGCCCAGTATGGATTGCACGTGATTGCACAAAGGTTAGAAAGGGTACCGTATCCCCAGATAACATGTATGGATAGCGTACACATTCAAAATATATGTCTATACATCAGGAGGCAGGCTCAGACGGTGTTAGGCCCAGTATGGATTGCAAGTGATTGCACAAAGGTTAGAAAGGGTACCGTATCCCCGGATAACATGTATGGATAGCGTACACATTTAAAATATATGTCTATACATCAGGAGGCAGGCTCAGACGGTGTTAGGCCCAGTATGGATTGCACGTGATTGCACAAAGGTTAGAAAGGGTACTGTATCCCCGGATAACATGTATGGATAGCGTACACATTCAAAATATATGTCTGAGGAGGCAGGCTCAGACGGTGTTAGGCCCAGTATGGATTGCACGTGATTGCACAAAGGTTAGAAAGGGTACCGTATCCCCAGATAACATGTATGGATAGCGTACACATTCAAAATATATGTCTCAGGTGGCAGGCTCAGATGGTGTTAGGCCCAGTATGGATTGCACGTGATTGCACAAAGGTTAGAAAGGGTACCGTATCCCCGGATAACATGTATGGATAGCGTACACATTCAAAATATATGTCTATACATCAGGAGGCAGGCTCAGACGGTGTCAGGCACAGTATGGATTCGACGGCCCAGATTACACAGCGGAGGAGCAGGGAGAGGTAAAGATTGCAAATGCTGGGGCCCTGCCCAAGCAAGGGGGGCCCACTCGTGGGCGTCGGTACTGGCACTGGGCCCCTCATAGTACAGCGGTGTGTCTGACGGCGGGTGTGCACCACCACCGTCAGAGACACTTGATTGCACTATGAGGGACCCTGTGCCAATGCCCGCGCCCAAGAGTCGGCCTACCCACCTGTGCAGGGCAACGGCACTCGCACGGTGTCGTGCGCTAGGTGGTGACCCCGGCCATGGGGGGGGAGGCAGCACAGTTAGGGAGTTTTAGAAAGTGGCATATGTTGATGTTGGACATTCAGCTGATGCAAAAGGCGAAATAGGTGAAGTACCAGGAAGAGGTGGACCAAAGCAAGCCATTTTTCTGTCACCCTATGTGTCATCAGGGGAAGGTGGGACAAAATCCTTGGAAACCCATGCGTGGTTCATTTTAATGAAGATTAGATCATCCACATTTTGGGTTGACAGACGGGTCCTTTTTTCTGTCAGGATTGATCCAGCTGCACTGAAGACTCTTTCCGATAGCACACTTGCAGCTGGGCAAGCAAGCTCCTGTAAGTCATATTGGGCCAATTCAGGCCAGGTGTCCAGTTTAGCGGCCCAATAGTCAAAGGGGAATGACCTGTGTGGGAGAACATCGATATGGGAGGAAAAGTAGTTTGTAACCATAGTTGACAACTGCTGTCTCCTGTCACTTTCCATCGATGCAGTATTACCAGTTGTGTGAGCGGTATTTGACAAATCAGTCCACAACATTGTCATGAAATCCCTGTCTCCAACACCACTTCTGCTGTGTGCACCACGAACACCTCTGCCAAGCTGCCCCCGGCCCGTACGGCTCGTGTGAGAACCATCACCGCTGCTGTGTGCTGGGAATGCCTCATGCAACCGATTTACCAGAGTTGCTTGTTTATTAGCCAATATTAGGTCAAGGTTCTCCTGTGGCATGATGTTTTGTAATTTGCCTTTATAGCGTGGATCCAGGATGCTGGCCAACCAGTAGTCGTCATCGTTCATCATTTTGGCAATGCGGGGGTCCCTTTTTAGGATCCGCAAGGCATAATCTGACATGTGGGCCAATGTTCCCGGTGTCAATGATGCACTGCGAGTGCTGGGTGGAGGAGCACTTTCTGGCAAATCCACATCCCTCCAGTTACGCACAAACCCTGTACCAGACCTTGCCACGCCAACATTTTCACTTGCCCCACGAGATGCATCCTCCTCCCCTAAGTAATCATCCCCATCATCATCCTCCTCCTCCTCTTCTTCCTCCACCTCGTCCAGGAGAGGTCCCTGAGCAGACAATGGCTGAATGTCATCAAGGATTCCCTCCTCCTCTTCCTCCTCATCAACATTGGCTGCAGACGCCTGCTCCTTAAGGTGCGTCAAAGTTTGCATGAGCAGACGCATAAGTGGGATGCTCATGCTTAGGATGGCGTCGTCTGCGCTTACCAGCCGTGTGCATTCCTCAAAACACTGAAGGACTTTACAAAGGTCTTTCAGCTTCGACCACTGCACACCTGTCAACTCCATGTCTGCTCTCAAAGTGCCTGGCCGTGTATCCTCCCACAAATGCATTATGGCCTGCCTCTGCTCGCACAGCCGCTCCACCATGTGCAGGGTGGAGTTTCACCTTGTTGCAATGTCGATAATGAGGCGGTGGTTGGGAAGGTGGAGCAATCGCTGCAGCTTCTGCATACGAACGGAGTGTACAGGCGACCGGCGGATGTGCGCGCACAGTCTTCGCACCTTCTGGAGCAGGGCTGTTAACTCCGGATAATTTTTGAGGAAGCACTGCACCACCAGGTTCAAGGTGTGAGCCATGCAAGGTATGTGGCTGAGTTTTGAAAGGGCTATGGCTGCCACAAAATTACGGCCGTTATCACTAACTACCTTGCCTGCCTCAAGATGTACACTGCCCAGCCATGACTCAGTTTGTCGCTTCAAGTACTCGGCCAGCACCTCGGCAGTGTGTCTGTCTCCCAAACACATCATCTGCAACACAGCCTGCTGACGCTTTCCACTAGCTGCTGGATAGGGGGACACATCGTGTGCAACAGTGGCAGCTGCAGATGGAGTGCTCGTACGACTGCGCTCTGTGGACGAGCTTTCGTTTCTGGAGGAGGAGGAGGAGGGTCGAACGCCTACAGCCAACTGTTTCCTATACCGTGGGCTAGGCAGCACTGTCCCACCACCACTGTCCCCTGTGGACCCTGCATCCACCACATTAACCCAGTGCGCAGTGATGGACACGTAACGGCCCTGGCCATGCCGACTGGACCATGCATCAGTTGTGAGGTGCACCTTTCTGCTCACTGACTGCTTGAGTGCATGGACAATGCGGTCTTTCACATGATGGTGGAGGGCTGGGATGGCTTTGCGAGAGAAGAAGTGGCGACTGGGTAGGTCATAGTGTGGTACTGCATAGGCCATGAGTTCGCGGAAAGCTGTGCTTTCCACCAACCGAAAGGGCATCATCTCAAACGAGATTAGTTTGGCAATGTGGGCGTTCAAACCCAGTGTACGCGGATGAGAGACTGAGTACTTTCTTGACCTACTCATAGTGTCTGGGAGGGTGAGCTGGACTTGAGAGCTGCATATGGTGGAAGTAGCGGTGGACAGGGCGGACTGAGAGAGGGTTGATGATGGTGATGGAGTTGGTGTTCTTTCTGATGGCCTAGAATCAGTCTTTCGTTGATATAACAGTGGGATTCCCTGACTGCTGTGGTCTTGCAACGACACCTCAACATTTGCTGCTGTGCTAACCGGTGGGCTTACAGTGGGGGAAACAATGTAGCGTTGCTGACTACCTTCGTTGTGATCAGTTGCACATGTGGCACTTGAGGTTTGGTGTTGTGTCCACGCTTGCAAGTGCATGCTGGTTAAATGTCTAAGCATGCAACTGGTATTCAAATTTTTCAGATTTTTCCCTCGGCTAAAGGTCTTTGCGCACTTCTTACAGATAACCTTGGCCTGATCATGAGGATTTTGTTCAAAAAAGTGCCACACTGCACTCTTCCTACTTTGGCAGACATTTTGCGGCCTAGCACGCTGTGATCTTTTGACCCTCTGGACAAGCTGTCCAGCAACTCTTTTGATGTTTGGAACCTGTCTTTGGAGTGCTCCGGGCCTGCCAGATAACAGCTGTTGCGATGTCGATGTCTGCTGTGGATGCTCCTCATCTGAGCTATTGGAAGCAGCACCCTCTTCCCCCAATGGATGCCAATCTGGGTCAACAACTGGGTCATCCATCACCTCCTCTTCTATGTCATGTGCACCTTCCTCTGTGTCACCGTGTATGGTGGTATAGTGTGCGGGAAGGGGCACCTGAGTCTCATCAGGGTCAAAATCTGGCTCTGTACACTGCGAGGACAATGTAGTGCTCTGAGTGAATGTACCAGCAGAATCATCCATCAGCGGCTGTGCATCAGTGCACTCCATGTCAGATTCATCTTGGCCTGGGTAATTCACCATTTCACTTGATAATACAGGCATGGTATGTGAAAACAGCTCCATGGAGTAATCAGTAGTATGGCCTGCGTCATCCTTCAATCTTGGTTGGGGTGAAGGACACAAGGAAAGGTGTGGTTCATGAACATGAGCCTCCAATGACGACTCAGTGCTTTTACTTTTTACAACTGAAGAAGAGGAGGCGATAGAGCTGGAGGCTGAGTCAGCAATGTAAGACAAAACTTTTTCCTGATGCTCTGGCTTTAAAAGCGGTTTGCCAACTCCTAGAAAACTAAGCGTTCGAGGCCTTATGTAGCCAGACAATAACGCAGGGTCAGCACCTCCTGCATTCGGTCCTATTTTGCTCTTGCCACTACCATCAGATCCACCACCAACACCATCATTACCAGCTGCCAACCCCCGCCCAATTCCACGGCCTCTTCCACCAGCCTTCCTCATTTTTGGTAGAAATGTAGACAAAATCCAACAAACTATATAGTAATGTAAAACAAGGTACAAGGTGTCTATAGGACAGGGGAGATTTTGAATTTCTGCAGACACTTGTGGACACTGGACACTTTTGGATTGTGTGAGGCCCACTGATATCTGAGCGCTATGTGACAGGCTCGATGGCACAGCTGTGACCAAAGTGACTAGAGGATAAGGGAGATTTTGAATCTCTGCACACACTTTTGGACACTGGATGGACACTTTTGGATTGTGTGAGGCCCACTGATATCTGAGCGCTATGTGACAGGCTCGATGGCACAGCTGTGACCAAAGTGACTAGAGGATAAGGGAGATTTTGAATCTCTGCACACACTTTTGGACACTGGATGGACACTTTTGGATTGTGTGAGGCCCACTGATATCTGAGCGCTATGTGACAGGCTCGATGGCACAGCTGTGACCAAAGTGACTAGAGGATAAGGGAGATTTTGAATCTCTGCACACACTTTTGGACACTGGACACTTTTGGATTGTGTGAGGCCCACTGATATCTGAGCGCTATGTGACAGGCTCGATGGCACAGCTGTGACCAAAGTGACTAGAGGATAAGGGAGATTTTGAATCTCTGCACACACTTTTGGACACTGGACACTTTTGGATTGTGTGAGGCCCACTGATATCTGAGCGCTATGTGACAGGCTCGATGGCGCAGCTGTGACCAAAGTGACTAGAGGATAAGGGAGATTTTGAATCTCTGCACACACTTTTGGACACTGGACACTTTTGGATTGTGTGAGGCCCACTGATATCTGAGCGCTATGTGACAGGCTCGATGGCACAGCTGTGACCAAAGTGACTAGAGGATAAGGGAGATTTTGAATCTCTGCACACACTTTTGGACACTGGATGGACACTTTTGGATTGTGTGAGGCCCACTGATATCTGAGCGCTATGTGACAGGCTCGATGGCACAGCTGTGACCAAAGTGACTAGAGGATAAGGGAGATTTTGAATCTCTGCACACACTTTTGGACACTGGATGGACACTTTTGGATTGTGTGAGGCCCAATGAATATCTGAGCGCTATGTGACAGGCTCGATGGCACAGCTGTGACAAAAGTGACTAGAGGATAAGGGAGATTGGATTGCTTTTAAAAAAGCAGTTTCCGGAGCAGTGGGTAAACAGCAATGCAGGAATGTCAGGAAGCCTTAGAAGGCAGCCCAACAGCCAACACCACTGATACACCACTATATAGCCTCCCCTTGCACTGCACACACAGTGACTGGTGTGTTGTGCAGGCCAAATCGCTAGCAGCAGAAGCAGTTTTTTTGTCTTCTTCCCTGCCTAACGCTCTCCCTACAGAATCAGCAGCAACCTCTCCCTATACTAAGATCGGCAGAAGTAAGATGGCGGTCGGCGTGCACGCCCTTTTATACCCCCTGTGACGCCCACCAAAGCAAGCCAATCACTTGCATGCCCTTCTGAAAGGTGGTGGTGACCCGTGCCTATGTCATCACGTTGCCCACAGTGTCCGTGGATCCTGATTGGCTGAAAAAGAGCGCAAAACAAACTTTTGAAACGCGACTTTGGCGCGTAAGTCGCCGACCTCGTGGCCAACCTCATCCTAGGGTCGGGTTTCGTTTCATGAAACCCGACTTTGCCAAAAGTCGTCGACTTTTGAATTTTTTCAACTCGTTTCGCTCAACTCTAGCCCTGATACCATCCGGAAAATTTTCATTGCTCACGGAGTATGCCAGACTGATCACATCTCTAATCCATCGAGACAGGGTACCCCTTGTGACCTCATATCCCTTCTTTTGGCCCTGAAAGGGAATAAATAGAGCCCTACTCTTCCTCCAGCTGTTAGACCTCTCAATGTATTGTAATACTGCTCTTCTAACGTCTAGTGTATGAAACTTTTCTTCTTCTGGAGTAGAAGGGTTACCGTATATACTCGAATATAAGCCGAGATTTTCAGACCTTTTTTTGGGCTGAAAGTCCCCCTCTCGGCTTATATTCGAGTCATATACACCGAGGGGTCGGAGGGGGAGGGGGTGCCAGGTCATACTTACCCGTCCTGACGCTGTCTCTTGAGCCCCCAGCTTCTCCGCGCTTTCTCTTCCTGCCTTCAGCGGTCACGTGGTACCGCTCATTAAAACTCATGAATATGTGCATATTCATGAGTTTTAATGAGCGGTATCACATGACCGCTGAACGCAGGAAGAGAGCGCGCTGAGAAGCTGGGGGCTCAATAGACAGCGTCAGGACGGGTAAGTATAGCGATACTCACCTGTCCTGCGTCCATGGCTGCTTGCTGCTGTCTGTCATCGGTCAGTGACTTCAGACAGCAGAGGGCGCAGTGACGTGATTAGTGCGCGCCGCGCCCCCTGCAGTCAGAACGTCACTGACCGATGACGTGGCAGATAGCGGTGAGCAGCTAAGGACGCAGGACAGGTGAGTATCTGACACCCAGTGCGGAGAGGTGAGTATGTCATTTTTTTTATTTTTACATGCAGTATCAGCAGCGGCAGCACATGGGGGAATAATCTAAGGAGCTTATTATGGGGGCAGTATATGGGGGAACAATCTATGGAGCTTCTTATGGGGCAGCATATGGGGAACAATATGGAGCTTCTTATGGGGGAAGCATATGGGGGAATAATCTATGGAGCTTCTTATGGGGGCAGTATATGGGGGAACAATATGGAGCTTCTTATGGGGGCAGCATATGGGGGAATAATCTATGAAGCTTCTTTTGGGGGAACAATCTATGGAGCTTCTTATGGGGCAGCATATGGGGGAATAAACTATGGAGCTTCTTATGGGGGCAGTATATGGGGGAACAATCTATGGAGCTTCTTATGGGGACAGCATATGGGGGAATAGTCTATGGAGCTTCTTCTGGGGACACCATATGGGGGAATAATCTATGGAGCATTTCCCACCCTAGGCTTATACTAGAGTCAATAAGTTTTCCCAGTTTTTTGTGGCAAAATTAGGGGGGGGGGGTCGGCTTATACTCGGGTCGGCTTATACTCGAGTATATACGGTACTAAAAAATGAGGGGAGGTGAATCTCTTGTGACCAATGAAACTTCCCTGCTACTTTTGGTAGATATGAGGGGTCTGGTTTTAATATTAGCTGATCCTGGAATGTCAATAGAAAAGGGGTTCTATTGAGAGTGCTTGTATGTCGCTAACTATTCTAGCTGTGGTTAGTGCAACTAGTAGTACTGTCTTGAGAGATAGGTGCTTAAGGGATATCGAGTCTAATGGCTCAAAGGGGGAACGTGTAAGGGCCTCTAGTACGAGATTCAAGTCCCAAGGAGGAACTCTAGGTATGTGTACCGGTTTGCTCCGCTCACAGGCCGAGATGAATCTGGCAACCCATCTATTGCCTGCCACATTATAACTATAGAGGGCTCCTAGAGCAGACACCTGGACCTTCAGTGTGTTAACAGATAGTCCCAACTCTTTCCCTTTTTGTAGAAACTCTAGGATCGATGTTATTGGAATTTCTCTAGAGTCGGGAGCTGTGTGGAACTCTAGGAATTTCCTCCATACCCTGGTGTAAATTTTTGTCGTTGTTAATTTTCGACTCTGTAGGAGAGTATTGACTAACCCTTCCATGAATCCTCTTGCCCTCAACATTTCCCTTTCAAGTTCCAAGCCGTCAAGTGGAGATTGTCCACTTGAGGATGAAAGAATGGCCCCTGCGAGAGGAATTTTGGTGATTGAAGGAAGTACCCAAGGGTCTGTCACTGACATTTTCTGGAGGCAAGAGAACCATGGCCTCCTGGGCCAGAATGGTGCTATCAAGATGATTTGTGCCTTTTCTGCCCTGATCTTCCTGATCACCTGTGGCAATAGTATGATTGGGGGAAATGCATATGCTAGTTTGAACCGCCATGGGCTTTGGAGGGCATCCAGAATTTCCGGACTGTCTGTCACGTTCAAAGAGGCGAATCTTCGCACCTGCCTGTTTTTCCTGGTGGCGAAGAGATCTATCTGGGGAAGACCCCATAGTGACACGATGCGTGTGAATATCTGCTTGCTCGGGCACCACTCTCCTTGCCGTAGTGTATGGCGGCTTAGAAAGTCTACTTCTGAATTGTCTCTCCCTCTTATATGGAGAGCCGAGAGAGACAAAAAATGTTTTTCGGCTAAGGACAAGATCTTTCTTGTGGAAGACATTAAGGCGACTGATCGAGTCCCGCCTTGCCTGTTCTGATATGCGACCACTGTGGTGTTGTCTGAAAGGATTCTCACATTTTCCCCTCGTAACTATGGAAGAAAATGATATAATGTGTGACTAACCGCCTTTAGCTCTTTCAAGTTTGAAGAATCCTGTGGGGTTGGCATCAGTAGTAATTATACGAGAGGGTGTTATCACCCATGGTACTCCCCCCGATAAATTATCATCCTCTAGCCACCATGCTAGGGAGGTTAGGACCGTCTAGGATAAAGTAATTTTCTTTGTCAAATTCCCATGGTCATGGGTCTCTTCTAAGAGAATTTGATGCTGTAATTCCCTCATGTGGAACTGTGCCCATCGGACAGCCGGAATGCAGGAAGTCAGGGACCCCAGGAGGGACATTGCATCCCTTAAGGATATGTGTGGCCTGTCTACTGCTGACCTGACCTTTATTTTAATCGCTGAAATTTTTACCTGTGGCAGCAGACATTTTTGATTTATGGAGTCTAGTTGGAGACCCAGGAAGGACTGACCGGATTGCGGCTCGATTCTGGACTTCTTGAAGTTTATTATCCAACTTAGAGCCTGTAGGGATAAGATTCCATCAGCAACTCGCTTATTACATTGCCGAGTTGAGTTTCCTATTATCAAAAAGTCATCCAGATAGGGTACTATCAGTGTGTCCTTCTGGCGTAAAAAAGCCATCACCTCCAGCATCACCTTTGTAAAGACTCGCGGTGCGATGGAAAGGCCGAATGGCATGGCTGTGAACTGGAGATGTTGTATGGTGCCATCGAGGAATACCGCCACTCTGAGGTATTTCTGATATCTGTAATGGATGGGAAGATGATAATAAGCATCTTTCAGATCCAAACCTGCCATCATACAATTGGGGAAGAGGAGCTTAATTGTAGATCTTATGGATTCCATCTTAAATTTATGGTTTATTATAAATGAATTTAGCTTCCTCAGGTTGATTATTTTCCTGAATGAGCCATCCGGCTTAGGTATCAGGAAGAGAGGGGAATAAAATCCTCTCCCTTCCTGCCCTTTAGGCACATGGACCAAAACTTTTTTGTCCAACAGACTCAAAATCTCAGGCTCCAGGGCCCGCTGTTGGATTTGTGAGCTGAAAGATGTTATGATAACTGAGTTACGGGGTACGTGATGAAACTCTATCTTTAACCCTTCTCTAACAATGCCCAGAACCGAAGGGCTGGCCGTAACCTTTTCCCATTCCTGAAGAAAAAATTTTAGTCGCCCTCCTACTGGAGTGTCTGGCTCCTTAGCTCTTGTCCCTGCGGAAGGAGGATCCTCTAAACATGGCACCTTTGCCTTTTTCTTCCTTCGGTGGCCCAGCGATTTTGATTTTCTGCTGGTCTCCCTCTACCAAATGGTCGTCTCCTAAACGCAACCTATAAAATGGGAGAGAGAGGAGTTAGGGAACCCTTTTTTCCTTTCCTTTGCCTTAGTTAAGATTTCATCTAAGGCTTTTCCAAACAAGAATTCACCCTCGCAAGGAATGGCACAAAGCTTTGCCTTGGATTGGGTGTCACTTCTCCAGCTTTTAAGCCATAGGCTGCGTCTGGCGATATTAACTAAGCCTGCTGTTCTGGCTGCCATGCGTAATGAATCTGCCGAAGCATCTGCTATATATGCTGCTGCGCCACAGATAAGTGGTATAGCGGCTCGCAGCTTGTCTCTGGAGATCTTTTGGTCTATCTGCTGGTCTAGTTGATCAATACAGACCAGCATAGAACGAGCTGTGCAAATACTAGCTATTGCCAGTTTAAACGTGCCGGTAGCCGCCTCCCATGCCCTTTTTAATGAGCCATCAGCTTTTCGGTCAAGTGAGTCTTTTAGAACCCCTGTGTCCTCCACTGGTAAGGCCGATTGCTTT
Source organism: Dendrobates tinctorius (assembly GCF_039654945.1). NCBI lineage: Eukaryota > Metazoa > Chordata > Amphibia > Anura > Dendrobatidae > Dendrobates > Dendrobates tinctorius. The sequence continues at coordinate 35,578,676 of NW_027361697.1, forward strand.
GAGGCGGAGGCGACTGCTGCATCCACTTTCGGGACCTTAGACCATGATGACAGTTCTTCGTCGCTGAAGGGGTACCTTCTTTTTGAGGCCAAGGGAAGATAACCTCTCTGGTCCTGCTTCTCCTATTCCTTCTTAACCAGAGCTTTTATAGCTGGTATAACAGGAAAAACTCTCCTTTTCCTATCTGCTGGCCCCGCAAACATAATTTCTTGTGTTGTTTGCGGCTCTTTTGCCTCTGTGCACCCCATGGTGTTCCTCACGGATTTCACCAAGTTGTCTATGTTATCTAGAGGAAAACACGAATGCCCCTCCATATCTGAGGAAGGTGATGATGTGGATGCATTGGAAGTATCAGAGAGTATCGCTTCGTCCTCATCAGTCTCTATGCTAACCGTGGCTGGCTTGTTAGCCTTAGCATTTATAGGTATGCTGGACTGGGTTAGGGCCTGTAATTCTTCTCTTATTATAGCCCTTATGTCTGTGGCTGATGTTGACTCCTGTTTTGCTGTTTCATTAATGCATTTTTTGCACAGCCTTTTTGTGTACGAGTCTGGTATGGGAGGTATACAAAGGGCACATTCTTTATTTTTTGATTTTTCCTTTCTCTTAGCCTGAGGTGGAGACATAGCGAGGGAGAGGGGGAGAGAGAGAGAAAGAAAGAGAGAGATATATATCAGCTTGATAGGCAGAGAGTCGTCCACTCACCCAGAGAAGCTGTAGGTACCGGTTCAGGAGGCTGAGAAGGAGGCTTGTTGGCGTGGCTTCTGTGGCTTCTATCCGAGGAACCTCGGCGTGAGTGATCCTTGGCTGCCGCTGTATCGCCTGCCTGGGGATGCGTGTCCTGTCTTGGTGAAGACATGATTGCACGCCGTACCCATATCACCCCCGGCCTTTTGTAAGCCCCTTCCTTAGACTGGTACCTCCCCCTCCAGGTGCGCATGTTTGCTGCTAATTAGTATGCGCCCGACCCGGAATACCACCACCGGCGCTCTGCACATTAAATCGTCTCCCTTTTTTTTTTCCTTTGGAGGGGGCGGGGAGCGCTTCTACATGCCTGTGCTCGCGATATCTCCCCTGCAGCCGCGCGTGCGCCCTGAGCTGAGGAACCTCCGGTAATCCGGAAGTTCCTCCTTACCCCTTCCTGTCGGTGCTGCATGTGTGTCCTCCTGGACGCTGAAGCCTTGGGGACACCGGAGGTTACCGTCCTCACCTCCCATTCCTGTGCTCCCACACAGACCGGGATGGATCCACCCGCATTCCTGGTGGCATGTGACCCTGCAGGGGAACCCCCGGTCGGCCTCACCCGGCACCAGCGTTTCTGCTCACACTGCTGCTGTGTCAGACGAGGAGGGAGCCGAATGCCAGCACTCTCCTGTCGCTGCTTTCAGACCAGAACCCCTGCCATTCCCACAGATACTGCACAGGCGGTTCCTTGGCCCAGGTAAGACTGTAGCGAATACTGTGGTTCCCATAGGAACAGGAAGCCAACTGAGGAGGAGAGGTGGAAAGCCCTCTTATCTCTGTAGGTTTCCTGTTCCTATGGGCGGATCCCTCTCTCTCCAAGTGGGTGCTGTCGTGGCGAAGAGTAAAAGGGTGGATTCTAGAGATGGTTTTTAGGTGTAAGCAGCAAGAGATTGTATATGGGATGTGAAGGAGAGATTGGTGTCAAACATAACACACAGACAGCGCACTTGCTGTCGGGGTGTTATTATGGTGCCACCCACGAGAAGGGAAATGTCAGATTTAGGGAGGTTAGTAGATGTCGGGAGCAGAAGTAGTTCAGTTTTCGAGACGTTAAGTTTCAGATAGAGAGCGGACATGATGTTGGAGACTGCGGACAGACAGTCACTGGCGTTCTGTAGTACCCCGGGGGTAAGGTCGGGGGATGACGTGTATAATTGTGTGTCATCAGCATAAAGATGGTACCAAAAGCCAAATCTGCTGATGGTCTGTCCAATTGGGGCCATGTAGAGAGTGAAGAGAAGGAAGAGAAGGGGGCCAAGAACTGAGCCCTAAGGTACCCCGACAGCAAGAGGAAGAGCAGATGACGTGGAGCCAGTGAACAAAACACTGAAAGAGCGGTCAGAAAGATAGGAAGAGAACCAGGAGAGAGCGGTGTCCTTAATGCCTAGTGACTGGAGCCTAGAGAGTAGGAAACAGTGGTCAACAGCGTTGAAAGCTGCAGAAAGGTCGAGAAGAATGAGCAGAGAGTGGTCTCCATTACATTTTACTGTCAGATGGTCATTGGTAACTTTGATGAGTGCAGTTTCAGTCAAATCGCCTATATCATCAACTATATGTAGCAGAGCCGATCGTGATATGGCAGCTTCTAATTTCTAATGAAGCATGCCAAAAGGAAAAAAAAAAAAAAAAAACTTTTAAAAAATATTAAAAAAAGAAAACAAAAGTTGAAATCACCCCCCTTCCCCCCCCCCCCCCCGATTCAAAATAAAAAAAATTAATCAAACACACATATTTGGTAATGCCGCATTTAGAATCACCCGATCTATCATTAAAAGGATTAACCCGATCGGTAAATTGCATAGCGTTAAAGAAAAAAAGTTAAAACGCCAGAATTAAATGTTTTGGTTGTCGCAACATTGCATTAAAATGCAATAACTGGCGATCAAAAGATCGTATCTGCAACTAAATGGTATTAAAAACATCAGCTCGGCGTGCAAAAAATAAGCCCTCAGCCAACCAGAGATCACTAAAAATGAAGACAGGTATTGGAAAATGGGGCAAATTTTGCTTTTCTTTTAAACAAAGCTTGGAATTTTTTTTCACCACTTAGATAAAAAAGAACCAAGAGATTTTTGGTGTCTGTGAACTTACAATCACCTAGAGAATCATAATAGCAGGTCAGTTTGAGAATTTAGTTAACATGGTGAAAAAAAAAAATAGTGTGGGATTGCATTTTTTTTTGCAATTTCACCGCACTTGGATTTTTTTTCCCATTTGAGTACATGATATGGTAAAACCAATGATGTCGTTCAAAAGTACAACTGGTCCCACAAGAAACAAGCCCTCACATTGCCATATTGATCAAAAAATAAAAAAGTTATGGCTCTGGGAAGAAGGGGAGCATAAAACAAACGCAAAATTTAAAAAAATGGGCTCTGGCGTGAAGGGGTTATTGTGATCGCGCCAGAAGTGCGACACTAATCCCTCCAATATCACATGACTGAGTCACCGATGGGTTGGCATGACAACCCGGGGTCTGCAGCAGACCACTGTGTTTGTCATTACCCAGCAGTCAGCGCTCATAGCATGTGAGCATTTCTGCTACATACAGGCGATTTAATCATCGCCTGTGTAGGAGGGTGATCAGATTATCGCAGCTTCTAGTCTACCATGGAGATTATTGTAGCAAGTGAAATGTTAAAAAAAAGTTTTTAAAAATATTTTAAAAAAATTTAAGTTCAGCTCACTCCCATTCGCCCCATTCAAAATAAAACAATTTTAAAAAAATGCACATTTGGTATTACAGCATTCAGAGAGATATAAAAATAAATTAATCCGATCGGGTAAACTGTGTAGTGAAAAAAAGTACTTTTTTTTTGGCTGCCGCAACATTGCATTAAAATGCAATAACAGGCAATCAAAAGATTGTATCCACACTAAAATGGTATCAATTAAAACATCAGCTTGTCTCGCAAAAAAATAAACCCTCACTCAGTCTCAGATCACGAAAAATGGAGACGCTACGAGTCTCAGAAAATGACACTATTTTTTAAAAAAAATTTTAAACAAATTTTGGATTTTTTTTCTACCACTTAAAAAAAAAAAGAACAGACATGTTTGGTAACTATGAACTCATAATGATCTTGAGAATTATAATGGCAGGTCAGTTTTAGCATTTGGTGAACATGGTAAAAAAAAAATCCAAAATACAGTTTTGGAATTGTACTTTTTTTTGCAATTTCACCGCACTTGGAATTTTTTTCACGTTTTCCAGTACACGATATGGTAAAACCAATGGTGTCATTTAAAACTACAACTCATCTTGTAAAAAACAAGCCCTTACATGGCCGTATTGACGGAAAAATTAAAAAAAAAAAGTTATGGCTTTAGAAAGGGAGCATAAAACAGAAATGCAAAAACGAAGAAGGGCTGCAGCCTGAAGGTGTTAAAAAAAGAAAAGAAAAAGACGAATATAAATAAACATGGTACCACTGAAAAGGTCACCTTGTCCAGCAAAAAACATGCCTTCATACAGCTCCATAAATGGAAAAATCTGATATAAATTTGGTATTGTTGTAATCGCACCAATCCAAAGAATAAAGTCGCCGTATCACTTATACTACACGATGAACGTGTAAAAGAAAAAAAAAATTCTTCACCTGCTGTTGATTTGTTCATTCTGCCTCCCAAAGATCACAGTAAGACTCGGCGCACAGTTATCCTGCACTCTACACTGAGCACTTACCTCTAGGTTTCCGTGTAAATCACTGAAATAACCGATTCAGACCGAATCCTTGTCTAAACATTCATTATAATGAGGCAGATGGAGGAACTGTGGATGTCATAGGACCTGTGTTCCGGCAGTGTCCATTTTTTTTTAGGAATGCATAAAAGTGCAGTCGGCCACAGTTTTGTACACTTCTGGAAAGAATAAAGGCCAGACGGAGTCAAGAGTAACTCTGCTGCCTCATTATAGTGAATGGATTCCCCAGAGGTTTTATCGGTAATGTCACTCAGAGATTTAGATGGAAACCCCCATGTAAGTGCTCAGTGTAGAGTGCAGGATGTGACCCCAAACGCTATGTAAAATATTTCTAACAAAAGCTTCAACTCAATAACAAAAAAACTTGGGTCTGTCAATTGAAATATAGGGGGCTTCAAAAGGTACTGGTAGCACAAAGGCTCTGGAAAAGCAAAATGGCTCCTCACTCCCCAAAAGAAATTCAACTAATTCTGCTCTTCCAATCCCAAACACCCCCCTCCTTTCTGAGAACCTGCCTAATTTACAGATGCGTGTCTCAAGAAGCAGGAGCTGGGCACGATGTACTTGTCACTACAGCAGGAAGTTTGCAATTTTCACTCAGCAACATCCACTGCGGCTTGTTTCTGGAAAACACTCAGTCAAATCATCAATACACCTGTAGATAAATTCCCAAAAGGGAAAATTTCCAAAATGGGGTTAGATGAAGGGGGATTTTGCTCTTAAAGCACATAGGGGCTCTGTATATGGAGTCCACAAAGTATTCTAGAAAAATCTGGGTTCCAGGTGGCAAATAGTGCTCCGCCCCTCGCCGTATGGCTAAACAGTACTGTTAGGGACTGACCCAAGTAGGAGTAGTGATATTGCAACCACTAGGGGCAGCATCGGCAGGTAGCGTCATTAGGATATAGCCAGAGGTCAGTACACGGAGCAGCAGTGTAGTTGGAAGGATAAGCAGGAATCTTAGTTATGATATAGCCGGAGGTCAGTACAGAATCTTGAGGATAAGCAGTAGGTGTGAAGAAGCTAGACTACAGGCTGGGAGCTCAATAATTTCACAATAAAGGAAGTGCAGTGCCAGGTTTAAGTAGGGTGCTCAATCAGGAGATCACAGGGTGAGCCAATCAGGAACTTTGGGTTGAGATATCAGCAACTCAGGTTGGAGACAGCAGGAACAACACAGGCACTAGTATTTGATTTAGCAAAGAACTGTCCTGTGAGCCAAATAGCCCAGTGGGAAGAGTTGCTGCTTAGTACAAAAGAGTTGCTGGGTTTGAATCCTGACAATTCATATCCCAGTGTGAAAATGTAAAATCTAGTAGGGCTAAAAGCAAATGTTGGTTGTAAACTAATTTATTTCTTCACTGCCCAATGGTATAAAATTATGTGACCCAATTCCGGCGTCAATACAATCACTATAGCCCTAGATTTCTTCATTGAGAGGTGTAATTTGTAAAATAATGTCTTTTATGGGGGGAGGGGTTCTGCCACCTCAGGTACTCTGCCACTGTGACATGGCTCCCTCAAACCAGTCCAGCAAAATCAGACCTTCAATATGGTGCTTCTTCACTTCTGAGCTTTGCACAGTGCCTCAGGAGACCACATGTGGGGTATCTGCGTACTCCGGAGAAATTGCACAACTATTTGGGGGTTGTTTTTCTCTTGTTACCCTTGTGAAAAAAAAATGGGGCTAAAATAAGATTTTTGTGGGAAAATTTTGATTTTTTTATTTTCATGGTTCTACATTATGAATTTCTGTAAAGCACCTGGGGGTTCTTGGTGCTCAGTACTCATTTAGATAAATTCGCCTAGAGTCTAGTTTCCAAAATAGTGTCACTTTTTGGGGGTTTCCACTGTTTAGGCAGATCAGAGGCTCTCCAAACAAGACATGGTGTCTGTTAATTATTTCAGTAAATTTTGTATTCATAAAGTCAAATGGCATGCCTTCTCTTCCAAGCCCTGCTATGTACTCAAACAGTGGTTTTTCCACACATATATGAGGTTTCAGCATGCGCAGGAAAAATTGCACAACAAAATTTGGGGTCTATTTTTCCTGTTACCTTTGGAAAAATAAAACTTAGGTCTAAAGTAAAATTTTTGTGTATAAAAGTTAAATGTTCAACAACAAAAAACATTAATGTTTCAAAAAATGTAAAAAGTTTGAAAATTGCTAAATTTTCAAAGTTTTTGCAAAATTTCTACTTTTTTTCACAAATAAACGCAAGTTATATTGAAGAAATGTTAACACTATTAGGGAGTACAACGTCACGACAAAACAAACAGTCTCCAAATCAGTGGGCTCTGTTGAAGCGTTCCAGAGTTATTACCTCAAAGTGTGTCATTAAGTCAGAATTGTTGAAATTGGCATAGTCATAAAAGTAAAAACAGGCTTGGGGCTGAAGGGGTGATATCAGATACTTGAATAAGATTAAGAAAATTCACAGATAAAAACATATGAACTTGTATTGTATTTCCGCAGTGTAAACATTCTAAAAAGTCAATAAGTTCTCCCAGTTTTTTGTGGCAAAATTAGGGGGGGGGGTCGACTTATACTCGGATCGACTTATACTCGAGTATATACGGTAAGTAACAGGAAGTTTCTATAACACAGCAGATTTAACGCCTTGAAGATCAAGTAAATTTTCATTTTTTCCTTCCCTTATTCAATGAGCCATAACTTTTTTTATTCAGTCAACATAGTCATGTGAAGACTTGCTCTTTGCAGGACAAGTTAAACTTTTGAATTATACCATCCATTCTATTATGTGATGTACTGGAAACCAGCAAAAAACGAAAAGTGTGGTGAAGTTGCAAAAATAGCACTTATATTTACAGCAGTCATTTTATAATATGAGACTTATTTGTGTCACTTCAAAGGCGCATGAGACTTTGCTAGATTGCAGACAGCTCACATTACTAAAATAGGTGTGGCGCCCCTGAGGCTCAGTCGCTACAGAGATACTGCACCTTCTCCTAAGGTGTAGTACCCCACCACCTAGGTAAGTTGGGGGCTCCTTTCCACGCTCCAACACTCGCACCCCACACAACAGAGTAGTTCTGCACTTCAAGGTTGTATGGATGACCCTGCTTGTAATTTTTGGAAGGCTTTGCACTTGGTGCATAGCCTTTGAGTCTTGGAGTACCACTACCTGATAATTTGACCAGAATGTGTATGAGGACCTCCTTTATGTCTAATACATGGTGTATCGGAGTCCCTCTTACGTCACATTTTTGGCAGCTCTTGTATAAATTACACTGAAATTTCAATTTTTTACAAAAAATTTCAATTTTAGTTTACTTTATTTTTTTTAAATCCTTTTTAAATTTTACAATCTACACAAATCGCTAAACAAAAAAGAATGTTTCTTATCATTTTTTCCTGTAAACTGCAATTTATCTTTGATTTTGAATGTATTATTGTCAGTCCTTAAAGTGGAATAAACCATTGTTCTCACCAGTGATCTGGGAGTCAGATGATTCCAGGAGTCTTACCCATGCTGTTCTCCTTCCATTCTTCACTTTTCCCATACATTTCAGGTTAACCTATATAGAGAGACAAATTGAATTATGTTTGTAGTCACTGGTCAAAATTCTAATGTGTGAAATAAGGCTTTATACTGGAAGGCAGCCAATTAGATTCAGCCTCTTGTTTGTAAGGAGCATGAGATGACAGAAGGAGCCCTCTCCTGCTGTCACACTTTTCTGAAGGTGTGAGTGTGACCACATCACCTAAGAGGCTAATTGGCTAGAATTACAGATAGCTGGCTTATGCCCTGCTTGCTCCACCCTGGCACTGTACGGGTATGTCATGGTGTTGTAAAAGCTGTGTTTAGCATTAACATAAAGTAGATATTGAAAGTTACAATAACAAATATGAAATATAGCATTCTTCCATTAGTAAGTGATATGTTTGTGTATACTATGGAATGTTATTATTCCTCTTTTTTTTCTTCTTCCCCATAACAGATTTGGAACAAGTAGGGAGAACCGTTTGCAGGTGGATTATGTGGAATACCTGGATGAATTGGCATCTGCTGTTGGCGTGAAGCCAAATATTTTTCCGTTATTTCTATACGATCCTCTGCTTGCCCTTGCGCTCTTCTTTGGCCCTTGTACACCAGCGCACTTCAGATTGAATGGCCCGGGGAAATGGAGTCCTGCTAGGAAAGTAATCTTAACTACATTGGACAGAGTTGTAAAGGCAACGAAGACTCGTGTTGTAAAAAAAGATGATCCACGTTTATCAATCACCAAAGTGCTTGGAGCTCTCTGTGTCTTGGCAGTTTTTGTAGCTGTGGCTATATTCAGATTTTGAACAACAAAGTGTTAATATTACCTGGACAAAATAACCTTCTGTAATCAATGTGCTTTTATAAGGTATGTGGACATGGAGTTCTTAGGAGTTTTTGAGCAAAAATGGAGTAGGAGCTCTCCATATCCTCCTCAAATCTTGTGTTTTTTTTGCGGAGTTTTCAGAGCAGAAATCCAATGTGCACATAGCCATACAGCGCTTCGAAAGTTTGCTTATATTAACTGTCTTGTAAATTTGAAGGAAATGGGGAGAGGGGGAAAGTTATCTTGATAAAGAATGGATATAAAGTGGGGAGGACGCAATACGTGCATGCATTACTTTGACAGTCTATATTTAAAAAGGCACTGTAAAATTTCCTGGTGGTGGCGCTACAAAGGAATTAACAATGGACACTTGGTTGAGAAAAAAATGTCGCCAGATTCTTAGAAATCCAGGCAGCAGGACACCCTTTTACTAGCTTAACAATCCACACATTGAGCATAATGGCTCTTTACTGGACCTGATATCACACATAACCCTACTGTATATCCCATTTTAATGTGATGTGTTAATTACTGCAGTTGTTGGAAGTTTCTCATTAGAGATGCTTTTTGCATTATAAGAAGCACCGCCATTGTTCATGTGATGCAGCACTTTGTATATTGACAAAAGCAACTTTATATGTTAATAAAAATATACTGACTTTCTCACATTTTATTCATGAGATATAAAATATTAACCAATTTTTATATATACAGTAGCTATATTGTACCGATTTTAATATGATGGAATTAAGCTTGATTTATTTTTTGACGTGTGAGCAGGTTGCGGGATGCAGTCATGCATGAGAAGCAGAGCAAGGGTTAACAATTTAATTTAACAATGGGATTCTCCTCACAGGGAGACAAACAGTTAAATGAGGGAATAAAGAGTTCAATTGTGAAGGATATATGGAGTTAATGAACAAGGTAACGGCAGTTCTTTCAAACACTTATCCTGTCAGAGGTTTCTCAGGCTGCAGATAATGCTTGGAAGTCAGTAGCGCCAACAAAGGCTGGCTCGGTGCTTGTCCAATGAGGTCCTGCAGCAATGGTGGTCCGTCTCCTGGCGGCAGTGGTCGGTCTCCAGTACCTTCCACTGGGCCCCTAGTCCATCAGTGGCTGTGGCCAACGCAAACAAGGCTGCAGTACTGTCAGGGTCCTGATTGAGCGGTGTGGCAATGTCTAGTAGGGAGGGCAGCAGTGAACAGTCCTGCACCCTGCCCTGGCTCTTAGGATGACATGCAGTGCTCAGCTGATCAGGGCTCCTGGCTCTCTCCCTGTTACTGCGGTGTGCTCCGGCAGCATCCTGGCGTCGGATTGGCCGCGTGTAGTTTTCGCCTGGCTGCGCACCCTGTGGAACACGTTGCGCATGCACATTGCCTCTGTCACTGCTGGCGGGAAACTGCCTGATGCTGTGTGTGCATTCACATTTAACCGCTTCTGGGTCAAAGCATCTGTCTGGGCCTTTTTGCCTTACCCTGGACAACATGGGATGCAGACTCGACAGTTCTGGAGACGGTTTAATAGATACCCGCAGTCCGGGCTTCCTCCTTACAGACGTGTCATCATTGTCTAGTGAATACTTACCCTGAGCTATGACTCTTTCAGATGTCCTTGGATCTTAGAACACTAAGCACGGACTGGCAGCAGCTCTCCTCACCCAAGCGTGACTGCTTCATATATTTCTATGAGGCTGTCATGCTCAGGTTGGGAGAGCCGTCACCAGTCTTTGCATTAGTGGTCCATACTGGGTCTCATTTGGACGGATATCTGCTTGAGCCATATGGCACGAGCTCTACATTTTGCACAACAGTAATCCTTAGAAAAGACACACGACTGAGAAAGCTAATGTAACTTGTCAGTGGCTTTGTGTTGCATGCCTATGGGTTGCCCTCCCAGGGCTGTGGGGTACTCAATACCAGGCCCGTGTCAGGGGGAAATGTGTCACAGCAGGGCATACCACCCCCTGAGCCCCTCATGCCGGGTGAATGTCACGTACTCCCCAGGTTGCAGATTCCGGGCCAGGTGTCCCTTACTCAGAAGGGACTCAATGTCTCTCCGGCTAAAGAACAGGTCAGAGATCCATTTGGGGTCAGAGATAAACCCGAACCCCCGCTCCTGGTTCACGTTGAGAACCTGGCCCCATCCTGCTGAATCCCGGGGACCAAAGTGACCAGCACGGGTTTTCTCCTTTCGGGCTAGATCTGGGCCCAGCACAGCCATCTTTCTCTGCTCCCTCTCCCGATATTCAGCTGCTGGACGGTGGCTTGACAGCTGGCCCAGTTCTCTTCTTCCTCCCGCTCCTCCCGGTACCTGCTCGCACCCACCGTGGCCCGCAGCATCACCATTAGGGGTTCAGATGTCTCACCCTCGGGACAAGCATCCCGGTCCCAGACAAGGTCCAGCACGACCTGCCCTGCCGCTACCACGGGCGCACAACCCAGGGCCTTCCCAGGTTCAGGGGCTGCAGTCCTACCTGGGCCCTGCTGGGGGTGTTCCGGCTCCGGTGCAGGCTTGAGGTGGTGGGCCGCTGCCGGGATATCCACCGGAATGGCTGGCCAGGGTGCCGGTGGTGGTGGAGCGGGTGATGATTCCGGGTCCGGAGGGGTCTCCGATGGGACCTGCGCAGCTGCGTCAGGTCCAGACAATAGCGCGGCCTCAGCTCCTGGGGTCTCCGGGGACTCCACCGGGCGGGCCGCGACCAGCTGTATGGACAACTTGGAGATATAGACTGGCGCTGCCTGAGGACAGTCCGGTGCAATGGCAGCAGGTACCGGTGGAGCCGGTACCGCAGGCGTAGGCCCCTCCTGGGCATGTTGCCGGTTCAGACTCTCCAAGGCCTCCTGTCTCAGCTGCAGCCAGGTGGTCAGCTCGACTATTTCTTCTTCCAGCTGCCGGCGGTTCATCGCTGAGATCGGGTTGGAGCCTTCATCCATGGCGCCAGGGAGATCCGTTTCCCCGCGCTCTGCAGGCCTCCTTCCCTCACTCTCCAAAATGGCGTTCTGGCCTGCTTCTTCTGCCCCTCCTTCCGGGGGTGGCGTCTTCTTCCAGCGCCTCCATACCAAGCCAGTATACGAATTCCTTGGGGGGTGGGCCATGTCGCTGTCACATAGTAATTCAGGCAGGGAAGGCCCAATACTCTTCGCGGTCTTTTCTCGGACCTCCCATCTCTTCACGCCCTTCTTCTCCACGCCAGCGGCCATTTCTAATGTCCATTTTACAGTCTATTAAATTGGGTCTTCTGCACATTTTCAAAAGTTCAAAATCTCACAAATTTCAGGCACACAGAACCCGATGGTATCGAGTCTCGTCATCCTGTTCGTGACGCCAAGTTGGGTCGCCCTCCCTGGGCTGTGGGGTACTCGGTACCGGGCCGGTGTCAGGGGGAAATGTGTCACAGCAGCAGTGACCCGGTCCGTGGCCCTGGGCGCCCAAATCAATGGTGGTTTGTGATATAACAGTTCGTGACGCCACCTGTGGTGTTTGGCAAGCAAGATGTTAAGCCAACGCTGCGTGCAGATCCTCTGGGGCTGATGGTGTGTTGCAGCATAGATGGTGTAGCTCCCTACAGGTGAAGCTGTAACCCCAGGGCAGTGTAATTGCAATAGATGAAGATAGGCGCAGGCGGTGTGAGGAACGCTGGTACCCAGATGTAGCGGTGCTGACGGTGTTAGCGCACAAATGAATGGAAGACACCGGGGCTTGCAGTTCCAAAGCTTTAATCACAGTCCGTGATACACACTGGTGCCTGCCTCCGTGCCGTGCCCTCCGGGGTAGAGACTCAATCAACCTTCCGGGCAAGTCAGGCTTCTCCTCTCCAACACTCCGCCAACATGTACCTTTTCTGAACGACTCCTCTATTGCACCTTTTAGTGTGAAGATCTCCAGTACCGTGGTACTCTGAAGTTCCTCCTGTCAGATGTTCCTAACAACTCTACTCGTATGGCAGACAGCTGTAGCCTCTCTTGGGGACTCCCTTCTCTGGAGTCCTGGCTCTCTATTCAGTTGCTGTTGTGCCCCAAGTCTTAGATGGGAGTAGTGCATTTACAGCCAACTACTCCACCGGTGTCTGCTGCAGAACCATAAGCATCCATACAACCTCGGGGACCGGGCCCCGGCCTTGCGCTGAGAACCTATAGGAAGGGTTCCTCTTCCGACCCACAACTCCTCTCTGTTCTCCTACTTCTTCGTTCTGCACTGTTCCTTCTCTCTCTTATGGAAGCTTAGGTTGCAGTTCTACGTCTTTCTCCTTCTGTTCCTTTCCCGTGCCAGCTGGCTCAGATCACTGAGGCAGCTGCAGCACTCTTTCTCCTCAGACCAGTCCTCAGACTCTCCTGACTGACTGTCCTGAGTCCACTCCTCAGACTCATCTCTAGACTGATCTGATCTGTCAGACTGACTGACCTGTAATTCTAAACCTTCCCACTCTTTTATATGGATCTCAACTCCACCCACCTCCCAGCACATCCAGTGTTTCATGCAGGGAACCACCAGAGGTGCTCTGCTACTCTCTAAGCACTGAGCCGCAATGTGGTTGTGCAGAACTACTCTGTTGTGTGGGGTGCGAGTGTTGGAGCGTGGAAAGGAGCCCCCAACTTACCTAGGTGGTGGGGTACTACACCTTAGGAGAAGGTGCAGTATCTCTGTAGCGACTGAGCCTCAGGGGCGCCACACCTATTTTAGTAATGTGAGCTGTCTGCAATCTAGCAAAGTCTCATGCGCCTTTGAAGTGACACAAATAAGTCTCATATTATAAAATGACTGCTGTAAATATAAGTGCTATTTTTGCAACTTCACCACACTTTTCGTTTTTTGCTGGTTTCCAGTACATCACATAATAGAATGGATGGTATAATTCAAAAGTTTAACTTGTCCTGCAAAGAGCAAGTCTTCACATGACTATGTTGACTGAATAAAAAAAGTTATGGCTCATTGAATAAGGGAAGGAAAAAATGAAAAATTACTTGATCTTCAAGGCGTTAAATCTGCTGTGTTATAGAAACTTCCTGTTACTTACCGTATATACTCGAGTATAAGTCGATCCGAGTATAAGTCGACCCCCCCCCCCCTAATTTTGCCACAAAAAACTGGGAGAACTTATTGACTCGAGTATAAGTCTAGGGTGGGAAATGCTCCATAGATTATTCCCCCATATGGGGTCCCCAGAAGAAGCTCCATGGATTATTCCCCCATATGCTGCCCCCATAAGAAGCTCCTTAGATTATGCCCCCCATATGCTGCCCCCATGCTGCTGCTGCTGCATGTAAAAATAAAAAAATGACATACTCACCTCTCCGTCGCTGGGTGTCAGTTTCTCACCTGTCCTGCGTCCATGGCTGCTCCCCGCTATCTGCCACGTCATCAGTCAATGACGTTCAGACTGCAGGGGGCGCGGCGCGCACTAACCACATCACCGCGCCCTCTGCTGTCTGAAGTCACTGACCGATGACAGACACAGACAGCAGGAAGCAGCCATGGACGCAGGACAGGTGAGTATCGCTATACTTACCCGTCCTGACACTGTGTCTTGAGCCCCCAGCTTCTCCGCGCTCTCTCTTCCTGCCTTCAGCGGTCACGTGGTGCCGCTCATTAAAACTCATGAATATGCGCATATTCATGAGTTTTAATGAGCGGCACCACGTGACCGCTGAAGGCAGGAAGAGAGAGCACGGGGAGAAGCTGGGGGCTCAAGACACAGCGTCAGGACGGGTAAGTATGACCTGACACCCCCGCTCCCCCTCCGACCCCCCGGTGTATATGACTCGAATATAAGACGAGAGGGGGACTTTCAGCCCAAGTTTTTGGGCTGAAAATCTCGACTTATATTCGAGTATATACGGTAGCTTTTGAAGGGGTTTCCTTGTCTAAAATGAAACTGTGCTGCTAGGATTCACTGTTTTATGCTCTGGGAACGGCGATCAAGTATGCGATACACATACTCTCGGGCAGAACCAGTCTTGTATTGAGCAAGGTAGCTCCCACTAGATGGATTCTGACCGGACATATGCATATTGCATACTTTTCTGCCAGGGGAACAGAGGGCATTGGTGAATCCTTGCTTTTCATTTTAGTCCACACAATTACTTTTAATAAGTCATTGTGTCATATGTGGACTACATATATTTTTAGAATGTTTACACTGCGGAAATACAATACAAGTTCATATGTTTTTATCTGTGAATTTTCTTAATCTTATTCAAGTATCTGATATCACCCCTTCAGCCCCAAGCCTGTTTTTACTTTTATGACTATGCCAATTTCAACAATTCTGACTTAATGACACACTTTGAGGTAATAACTCTGAAACGCTTCAACAGAGATCACTGATTTGGAGGAACGCTGGTACCCAGATGTAGCGGTGCTGACGGTGTTAGCGCACAAATGAATGGAAGACACCGGGGCTTGCAGTTCCAAAGCTTTAATCACAGTCCGTGATACACACTGGTGCCTGCCTCCGTGCCGTGCCCTCCGGGGTAGAGACTCAATCAACCTTCCGGGCAAGTCAGGCTTCTCCTCTCCAACACTCCGCCAACATGTACCTTTTCTGAACGACTCCTCTATTGCGCCTTTTAGTGTGAAGATCTCCAGTACCGTGGTACTCTGAAGTTCCTCCTGTCAGATGTTCCTAACAACTCTACTCGTATGGCAGACAGCTGTAGCCTCTCTTGGGGACTCCCTTCTCCGGAGTCCTGGCTCTCTATTCAGTTGCTGTTGTGCCCCAAGTCTTAGATGGGAGTAGTGCATTTACAGCCAACTACTCCACCGGTGTCTGCTGCAGAACCATAAGCATCCATACAACCTCGGGGACCGGGCCCCGGCCTTGCGCTGAGAACCTATAGGAAGGGTTCCTCTTCCGACCCACAACTCCTCTCTGTTCTCCTACTTCTTCGTTCTGCACTGTTCCTTCTCTCTCTTATGGAAGCTTAGGTTGCAGTTCTACGTCTTTCTCCTTCTGTTCCTTTCCCGTGCCAGCTGGCTCAGATCACTGAGGCAGCTGCAGCACTCTTTCTCCTCAGACCAGTCCTCAGACTCTCCTGACTGACTGTCCTGAGTCCACTCCTCAGACTCATCTCTAGACTGATCTGATCTGTCAGACTGACTGACCTGTAATTCTAAACCTTCCCACTCTTTTATATGGATCTCAACTCCACCCACCTCCCAGCACATCCAGTGTTTCATGCAGGGAACCACCAGAGGTGCTCTGCTACTCTCTAAGCACTGAGCCGCAATGTGGTTGTGCATTGCAGCGTGGCACAGACATTCTCTTGCACCCCTAGTTAACGTTAGCCAGGGCTGGGGGTTGTGTGAGCTTACCGGCAGCCGCTTCACAGGCACGATGCTCCGGGCTCTAGGCCTCAGCTCCTCCCACGTCTCGCACGCTTTTTCCTCTTTCCGCACGGGACTTCACTGCTTCACGCTCTCCGGTAGGCTCCTCCCACGAAGGCCTGCCCCTTTTCTTCCCGTGCGCCAATCAGCGGGATAATGGCGGCAATGGCGCCAATTTCGTACACAGTCTATAGCAAACAGTCTCTGGTACACAGGACCTGGGGATACCGGGCTCCGTAATCCTGTTCGTGATGCCAAAATGGGTCACCCTCGCCCTCATGTGTTTCTTTTTTTTTTTAGAGAAATCAATGATTCATTCATACAGTTTAACGTGCTATGTGTAAAACTACAGTGGGTTAAATTTTTTAAAAACAGCTTGGCCTGGTACAGTTAACAAAATATTTTTAGTCAACATTTTGAGCATTGTCTTATATACTGTAGAACCTGCTTTGTGTGAAATTTTGTTGGCTTGAAATAAAAAGCAAAATTGACCTGCTACAGGTGCACACTTTCTTAATATTTTAATGGGGCCATCTAGTTGTTGCCTTCAAGGGTGTCTAGATGACCCTGCTTGTAATTTTTGGAAGGTGTTGCGCGCTACATAACTTTTGAGTGTAGGAGTACCACAACTGTGCTTCATTGTTCACAATTTTTGAATGAGAAACTACAGTAGGTGCCTTCATTGCGGCTCAGTGCTTAGAGAGTAGCAGAGCACCTCTGGTGGTTCCCTGCATGAAACACTGGATGTGCTGGGAGGTGGGTGGAGTTGAGATCCATATAAAAGAGTGGGAAGGTTTAGAATTACAGGTCAGTCAGTCTGACAGATCAGATCAGTCTAGAGATGAGTCTGAGGAGTCAGGAGAGTCTGAGGACTGGTCTGAGGAGAAAGAGTGCTGCAGCTGCCTCAGTGATCTGAGCCAGCTGGCACGGGAAAGGAACAGAAGGAGAAAGACGTAGAACTGCAACCTAAGCTTCCATAAGAGAGAGAAGGAACAGTGCAGAACGAAGAAGTAGGAGAACAGAGAGGAGTTGTGGGTCGGAAGAGGAACCCTTCCTATAGGTTCTCAGCGCAAGGCCGGGGCCCGGTCCCCGAGGTTGTATGGATGCTTATGGTTCTGCAGCAGACACCGGTGGAGTAGTTGGCTGTAAATGCACTACTCCCATCTAAGACTTGGGGCACAACAGCAACTGAATAGAGAGCCAGGACTCCGGAGAAGGGAGTCCCCAAGAGAGGCTACAGCTGTCTGCCATACGAGTAGAGTTGTTAGGAACATCTGACAGGAGGAACTTCAGAGTACCACGGTACTGGAGATCTTCACACTAAAAGGCGCAATAGAGGAGTCGTTCAGAAAAGGTACATGTTGGCGGAGTGTTGGAGAGGAGAAGCCTGACTTGCCCGGAAGGTTGATTGAGTCTCTACCCCGGAGGGCACGGCACGGAGGCAGGCACCAGTGTGTATCACGGACTGTGATTAAAGCTTTGGAACTGCAAGCCCCGGTGTCTTCCATTCATTTGTGCGCTAACACCGTCAGCACCGCTACATCTGGGTACCAGCGTTCCTCACACCGCCTGCGCCTATCTTCATCTATTGCAATTACACTGCCCTGGGGTTACAGCTTCACCTGTAGGGAGCTACACCATCTATGCTGCAACACACCATCAGCCCCAGAGGATCTGCACGCAGCGTTGGCTTAACATCTTGCTTGCCAAACACCACAGGTGGCGTCACGAACTGTTATATCACAAACCACCATTGATTTGGGCGCCCAGGGCCACGGACCGGGTCACTGCTGCTGTGACACATTTCCCCCTGACACCGGCCCGGTACCGAGTACCCCACAGCCCAGGGAGGGCGACCCAACTTGGCGTCACGAACAGGATGACGAGACTCGATACCATCGGGTTCTGTGTGCCTGAAATTTGTGAGATTTTGAACTTTTGAAAATGTGCAGAAGACCCAATTTAATAGACTGTAAAATGGACATTAGAAATGGCCGCTGGCGTGGAGAAGAAGGGCGTGAAGAGATGGGAGGTCCGAGAAAAGACCGCGAAGAGTATTGGGCCTTCCCTGCCTGAATTACTATGTGACAGCGACATGGCCCACCCCCCAAGGAATTCGTATACTGGCTTGGTATGGAGGCGCTGGAAGAAGACGCCACCCCCGGAAGGAGGGGCAGAAGAAGCAGGCCAGAACGCCATTTTGGAGAGTGAGGGAAGGAGGCCTGCAGAGCGCGGGGAAACGGATCTCCCTGGCGCCATGGATGAAGGCTCCAACCCGATCTCAGCGATGAACCGCCGGCAGCTGGAAGAAGAAATAGTCGAGCTGACCACCTGGCTGCAGCTGAGACAGGAGGCCTTGGAGAGTCTGAACCGGCAACATGCCCAGGAGGGGCCTACGCCTGCGGTACCGGCTCCACCGGTACCTGCTGCCATTGCACCGGACTGTCCTCAGGCAGCGCCAGTCTATATCTCCAAGTTGTCCATACAGCTGGTCGCGGCCCGCCCGGTGGAGTCCCCGGAGACCCCAGGAGCTGAGGCCGCGCTATTGTCTGGACCTGACGCAGCTGCGCAGGTCCCATCGGAGACCCCTCCGGACCCGGAATCATCACCCGCTCCACCACCACCGGCACCCTGGCCAGCCATTCCGGTGGATATCCCGGCAGCGGCCCACCACCTCAAGCCTGCACCGGAGCCGGAACACCCCCAGCAGGGCCCAGGTAGGACTGCAGCCCCTGAACCTGGGAAGGCCCTGGGTTGTGCGCCCGTGGTAGCGGCAGGGCAGGTCGTGCTGGACCTTGTCTGGGACCGGGATGCTTGTCCCGAGGGTGAGACATCTGAACCCCTAATGGTGATGCTGCGGGCCACGGTGGGTGCGAGCAGGTACCGGGAGGAGCGGGAGGAAGAAGAGAACTGGGCCAGCTGTCAAGCCACCGTCCAGCAGCTGAATATCGGGAGAGGGAGCAGAGAAAGATGGCTGTGCTGGGCCCAGATCTAGCCCGAAAGGAGAAAACCCGTGCTGGTCACTTTGGTCCCCGGGATTCAGCAGGATGGGGCCAGGTTCTCAACGTGAACCAGGAGCGGGGGTTCGGGTTTATCTCTGACCCCAAATGGATCTCTGACCTGTTCTTTAGCCGGAGAGACATTGAGTCCCTTCTGAGTAAGGGACACCTGGCCCGGAATCTGCAACCTGGGGAGTACGTGACATTCACCCGGCATGAGGGGCTCAGGGGGTGGTATGCCCTGCTGTGACACATTTCCCCCTGACACGGGCCTGGTATTGAGTACCCCACAGCCCTGGGAGGGCAACCCATAGGCATGCAACACAAAGCCACTGACAAGTTACATTAGCTTTCTCAGTCGTGTGTCTTTTCTAAGGATTACTGTTGTGCAAAATGTAGAGCTCGTGCCATATGGCTCAAGCAGATATCCGTCCAAATGAGACCCAGTATGGACCACTAATGCAAAGACTGGTGACGGCTCTCCCAACCTGAGCATGACAGCCTCATAGAAATATATGAAGCAGTCACGCTTGGGTGAGGAGAGCTGCTGCCAGTCCGTGCTTAGTGTTCTAAGATCCAAGGACATCTGAAAGAGTCATAGCTCAGGGTAAGTATTCACTAGACAATGATGACACGTCTGTAAGGAGGAAGCCCGGACTGCGGGTATCTATTAAACCGGCTCCAGAACTGTCGAGTCTGCATCCCATGTTGTCCAGGGTAAGGCAAAAAGGCCCAGACAGATGCTTTGACCCAGAAGCGGTTAAATGTGAATGCACACACAGCATCAGGCAGTTTCCCGCCAGCAGTGACAGAGGCAATGTGCATGCGCAACGTGTTCCACAGGGTGCGCAGCCAGGCGAAAACTACACGCGGCCAATCCGACGCCAGGATGCTGCCGGAGCACACCGCAGTAACAGGGAGAGAGCCAGGAGCCCTGATCAGCTGAGCACTGCATGTCATCCTAAGAGCCAGGGCAGGGTGCAGGACTGTTCACTGCTGCCCTCCCTACTAGACATTGCCACACCGCTCAATCAGGACCCTGACAGTACTGCAGCCTTGTTTGCGTTGGCCACAGCCACTGATGGACTAGGGGCCCAGTGGAAGGTACTGGAGACCGACCACTGCCGCCAGGAGACGGACCACCATTGCTGCAGGACCTCATTGGACAAGCACCGAGCCAGCCTTTGTTGGCGCTACTGACTTCCAAGCATTATCTGCAGCCTGAGAAACCTCTGACAGGATAAGTGTTTGAAAGAACTGCCGTTACCTTGTTCATTAACTCCATATATCCTTCACAATTGAACTCTTTATTCCCTCATTTAACTGTTTGTCTCCCTGTGAGGAGAATCCCATTGTTAAATTAAATTGTTAACCCTTGCTCTGCTTCTCATGCATGACTGCATCCCGCAACCTGCTCACACGTCAAAAAATAAATCAAGCTTAATTCCATCATATTAAAATCGGTACAATATAGCTACTGTATATATAAAAATTGGTTAATATTTTATATCTCATGAATAAAATGTGAGAAAGTCAGTATATTTTTATTAACATATAAAGTTGCTTTTGTCAATATACAAAGTGCTGCATCACATGAACAATGGCGGTGCTTCTTATAATGCAAAAAGCATCTCTAATGAGAAACTTCCAACAACTGCAGTAATTAACACATCACATTAAAATGGGATATACAGTAGGGTTATGTGTGATATCAGGTCCAGTAAAGAGCCATTATGCTCAATGTGTGGATTGTTAAGCTAGTAAAAGGGTGTCCTGCTGCCTGGATTTCTAAGAATCTGGCGACATTTTTTTCTCAACCAAGTGTCCATTGTTAATTCCTTTGTAGCGCCACCACCAGGAAATTTTACAGTGCCTTTTTAAATATAGACTGTCAAAGTAATGCATGCACGTATTGCGTCCTCCCCACTTTATATCCATTCTTTATCAAGATAACTTTCCCCCTCTCCCCATTTCCTTCAAATTTACAAGACAGTTAATATAAGCAAACTTTCGAAGCGCTGTATGGCTATGTGCACATTGGATTTCTGCTCTGAAAACTCCGCAAAAAAAACACAAGATTTGAGGAGGATATGGAGAGCTCCTACTCCATTTTTGCTCAAAAACTCCTAAGAACTCCATGTCCACATACCTTATAAAAGCACATTGATTACAGAAGGTTATTTTGTCCAGGTAATATTAACACTTTGTTGTTCAAAATCTGAATATAGCCACAGCTACAAAAACTGCCAAGACACAGAGAGCTCCAAGCACTTTGGTGATTGATAAACGTGGATCATCTTTTTTTACAACACGAGTCTTCGTTGCCTTTACAACTCTGTCCAATGTAGTTAAGATTACTTTCCTAGCAGGACTCCATTTCCCCGGGCCATTCAATCTGAAGTGCGCTGGTGTACAAGGGCCAAAGAAGAGCGCAAGGGCAAGCAGAGGATCGTATAGAAATAACGGAAAAATATTTGGCTTCACGCCAACAGCAGATGCCAATTCATCCAGGTATTCCACATAATCCACCTGCAAACGGTTCTCCCTACTTGTTCCAAATCTGTTATGGGGAAGAAGAAAAAAAAGAGGAATAATAACATTCCATAGTATACACAAACATATCACTTACTAATGGAAGAATGCTATATTTCATATTTGTTATTGTAACTTTCAATATCTACTTTATGTTAATGCTAAACACAGCTTTTACAACACCATGACATACCCGTACAGTGCCAGGGTGGAGCAAGCAGGGCATAAGCCAGCTATCTGTAATTCTAGCCAATTAGCCTCTTAGGTGATGTGGTCACACTCACACCTTCAGAAAAGTGTGACAGCAGGAGAGGGCTCCTTCTGTCATCTCATGCTCCTTACAAACAAGAGGCTGAATCTAATTGGCTGCCTTCCAGTATAAAGCCTTATTTCACACATTAGAATTTTGACCAGTGACTACAAACATAATTCAATTTGTCTCTCTATATAGGTTAACCTGAAATGTATGGGAAAAGTGAAGAATGGAAGGAGAACAGCATGGGTAAGACTCCTGGAATCATCTGACTCCCAGATCACTGGTGAGAACAATGGTTTATTCCACTTTAAGGACTGACAATAATACATTCAAAATCAAAGATAAATTGCAGTTTACAGGAAAAAATGATAAGAAACATTCTTTTTTGTTTAGCGATTTGTGTAGATTGTAAAATTTAAAAAGGATTTAAAAAAAATAAAGTAAACTAAAATTGAAATTTTTTGTAAAAAATTGAAATTTCAGTGTAATTTATACAAGAGCTGCCAAAAATGTGACGTAAGAGGGACTCCGATACACCATGTATTAGACATAAAGGAGGTCCTCATACACATTCTGGTCAAATTATCAGGTAGTGGTACTCCAAGACTCAAAGGCTATGCACCAAGTGCAAAGCCTTCCAAAAATTACAAGCAGGGTCATCCATACAACCTTGAAGGCACCTACTGTAGTTTCTCATTCAAAAATTGTGAACAATGAAGCACAGTTGTGGTACTCCTACACTCAAAAGTTATGTAGCGCGCAACACCTTCCAAAAATTACAAGCAGGGTCATCTAGACACCCTTGAAGGCAACAACTAGATGGCCCCATTAAAATATTAAGAAAGTGTGCACCTGTAGCAGGTCAATTTTGCTTTTTATTTCAAGCCAACAAAATTTCACACAAAGCAGGTTCTACAGTATATAAGACAATGCTCAAAATGTTGACTAAAAATATTTTGTTAACTGTACCAGGCCAAGCTGTTTTTAAAAAATTTAACCCACTGTAATCATTGATTTCTCTAAAAAAAAAAAGAAACACATGAGGGCGAGGGTGACCCATTTTGGCATCACGAACAGGATTACGGAGCCCGGTATCCCCAGGTCCTGTGTACCAGAGACTGTTTGCTATAGACTGTGTACGAAATTGGCGCCATTGCCGCCATTATCCCGCTGATTGGCGCACGGGAAGAAAAGGGGCAGGCCTTCGTGGGAGGAGCCTACCGGAGAGCGTGAAGCAGTGAAGTCCCGTGCGGAAAGAGGAAAAAGCGCGCGAGACGTGGGAGGAGCTGAGGCCTAGAGCCCGGAGCATCGTGCCTGTGAAGCGGCTGCCGGTAAGCTCACACAACCCCCAGCCCTGGCTAACGTTAACTAGGGGTGCAAGAGAATGTCTGTGCCACGCTGCAATGCAGCGGCGGACGCCGCCGCCAACCGCTCAGCACCGCAAGATGATGGATCCAATGTGGCTACGGCTCCGATAACGACCACCGCAGTGGTCCACATAATGCCACTGTCCATGCCCTACATACTGGGAGCGGCCTGGCTACTGCAGTACTTGGGTGAGTCACATACCCTGAGTGAATTTAAAGAGAGACTGTGCAGTTTGTTTGAGGTGTATCCTCTATCTGAAAGCCAGAAGGTGAACATCCTGATTGAACAGCTAACAGGTGCAGTACAGAGAGAAGTAAAAGCCTGGCAGGACACTAATAAAGAGACTGTTAAAAAGATTTTGGCCAAGCTAAAAAGCACCTTTGACACACACTGCAGCTGAAATCAAGATGAGGTTCTTTGGATGTAAACAGAAAGTGCAGGACAGTATCAGGGACTATGCTCTTAACCTGCAGGAGGCGCTGTGAGCCATCAAGCAAATTGATCCTGACAGTGTGAAAGAGGAAGACAAACTGTTAAAGGAGCAGTTCATTGAAGGACTCCTGTCCAGTACCCACAGAGCACAGCTACGCATCATAACCCTACAAGACCCTGACCTAGACTATTCGGGTACTGCAGGAACCAACTGTCAACCGTCCAAGCTGGGGTTATCAGAGACAGTTGTAGCCCCTGGGCAGCTCCAATAGTTTTTGTAAAGAAAAAGGATGGTACCATGAGAATGTGTGTTGATTACAGGAAAATTAACAGCATTACACAAAGATGCCTACCCATTACCTAGTATTGAGGAATCATTAGCTGCACTTAAAACTTCTAACTACTTTTCCACCTTAGATCTCACTAGTGGGTATTGGCAGGTTCCCATGGCAGAGGCAGACAAGGAGAAAACAGCATTTACCACTCCAATGGGTCTCTGTGAGTTCAACTATATGCCATTTGGGCTCTGCACTGCCCCAGGAACATTTCAACGGCTGATGGAGTGCTGCCTGGGACACATGAACTTTGAGACAGTCCTGTTGTACCTTGATGATGTCATTGTTTTCTCCAAGACTTATGAAGACCATCTGGAACACCTGGCTGATGTGTTTGAAGCCCTGTCCAACTTTGGCCTGAAGGTGAAGCCTTCCAAATGCCACCTCCTGAAGCCCAAGGTACAGTACCTCGGTCATGTGGAGAGTGCAGAATGTGTGGCACCAGATCCGGACAAAGTCACAGTCATCCGGGACTGGCCGAAACCCAGCAACCTCCATGAAGTATGCCAATTCCTCGGGTTGGTAGGCTACTACCGAAGGTTCAGCAAAGGTTTCACTGAAATAGCCACTCCTATGCAAAATCTTCTGGTGGGGCTTCCAAGAAAGCTAAACAGAAGAATTCCACATTTGAATGGACTGGAGTTGGAGAGATCCTTCACTCGACTGAAGATGGCTCTCACAGGAGATGAAGTTTTGGCCTACCCAGATTATGACAAGCCCTTTGTGTTGTATACTGATGCCAAAGTGGCAAAGAAAGAGTGATCTCCTACGCCAGCAGGATGCTTCGTCCCACTGAAAGGAACTCTGACAACTACAGTTCCTTCAAGCTGGAGTTCCTCGCCATAGTCTAGGCTGTGACTGAAAGATCCAAGCATTACCTAGCTTCAGCCAAGTTTACCATCTTCACGGACAACAACCCGTTGACCCACTTGGAAACTGTCAAGCTAGGTGCACTGGAGCAGCGATGGGTGGCTCGGCTGTCTAACTATGAATTCACCATCAAGTACCAAGCAGGGCACAAGAATGCCAATGCTGATGCACTGTCCAGAATGCCTAACCTGCCAGATGCAGGAGAAGACCCTGAGGCTCTTGAAGAAATAGGCTTCCACCGGCCACTTGCGGCCCAGAGTGCTCAAGGAGTGAGAAACAGACGGTCTGGCTTGAAAGAGGTCACCCTAAATCCATTGCCCCATCATGACTGGGCAGAAACTCAGGATGATGACCCTGCAGTCCGCCTGGTGAAGGAGCTACTGTCACAAGCTGACTCACGACCAGAGTCGGATGCTCCTGAAGAAACCCAGCAGTTATGGAAGGAAAGAGGTTGGCTGTTCATTTATGAAGGAAAGCTGTGTCGGAGGAGTATCAATGCCCGCACTCATGAGCTGGTCTAGCAGATAGTAATCCCAAAGAGAGGCATCAATGGTCTTGGAAGCGTACCACAATGGAGCTGGCCACTTCGGATGGAAGAAGTTGGAAGCATTGCTCCGGGAGAGATTCTACTGGGCTGGTATGAGGAAAGCCATTGAAAAGTGGTGCCGGGAGTGTGGACAATGTAACCTGTGCAGAAAGGATCGAAACAGCCAGAGAGCTCCTCTGCAGCCAATAGTAACCAAACAGCCACTCGAGTTGGTAGCCCTGGACCATGTGACGCTGGTCCCAAGCCGTTCAGGCTACATCTATGCTCTTACCATCATGGATCACAACTCAAGATTTCTGGTAGTTGTGCCTGTCAAAGATCAAACAGCCAGGACAGCAGTCAGAGCATTCCAACAGCACTTCTGTAGACCACATGGATATCCTGAGCAAGTGCTTACAGATCAAGGTCCCGCCTTTCAGGCAGAAGTGTTCCAGGAATTCTGTAACTTGTATGGTTGTAAGAAGATCCGGACAACACCGTACCACCCACAGACCAATGGCATGTGTGAGAAGATGAACCAGGTAGTAATCGACCTGTTGAAGACCTTGCCTTTGGAGGAGAGGAATCTGTGGCCAGAAAAGTTGCCAGATCTGGTAGACCTCTACAACCACATTCCCGTGAATTCCACCAACTGCACTCCAGCCTACCTAATGAGAGCAAGGCCTGGTAAACTGCCTATTGATTTGGACATGGGAGTCCTTACACCTGAGGTGACATCACCAGATGCTTACTGGGACACAGAGAGGCAGCAACAGTACAGAAGAGTACAAGAGTGTGTGGAGAAGAGTCTAGCTCAGGCAAGACAAAAACAAGAGAGGAACTACAATCAGTATGCACCTGCGGTCCCCTTGTCACCAGGAGAACAAGTCCTCAAGAATAAAAGACTGCATAAAATGGATGACCAATGGGAAGCTGAACCCTATACCATTCTACCCTCAAACTTTGACAATACCAAGGTGTGCCTTATTAGGAAAGACGGAGGAGAAACCTCAGCAGCCGTATTAAGGGATCATTTGAAATTATGCCCTGACCAGTTAAAAGAAAGAATGGAAGAACAAAATTACCTCCAACCCATAGAAGAAAAGGTCAGCACTATACTTGGAGAATTCCCTGCAAATTGGACTAAAGTAAATGATGCCATAGTGGTGCCAGTGTTGATCTTTCCCCAACTGGTAGCACAGAAAGACGTGACTCAAGAAAATCCTGAAGATCAGGAAAATCAGGCAGTCAGATGCCACACCAGCAGTGGAGTCAGAGTCCTCACCCTGCCAGTGGTGAATCTGTTATACCCATGGTGAGTCTAAGAGTTTGCAGACAATCTAGTATCCATGTACCATGCAGAACCACCAGTAGTGTATTCAGTACATCACACACTACACCAGTGAGGTCCCCAATCACACCAGTGTTACGCAGGTCTACCTGTATTACACAAGGTATACTGCCCATCAGATATTGTGTATAAACAAGTAAATGTTGAAATGTATATATGTAACTGTTCTCAAGTTTGTGCCTACAGGTAATCTGTAAGAAGCCTTTTGAAGTTCTTGTTTCCTGTTTTGATGGACATTGGACCACAGGACTTGTGTGGTCACCCACCTTGTAAATAGTTCATCATTTGCCCAAGAATGGACCACGGACATTGATGCTTGGACTTATCATAGGACTGTTTTTAGAGCTTTTGGTTTTTGTACATTTTTCATATCTTGTAACCTTCATATTGTTTATTTGTCATTTGTTATAGGTTATTCATGTTTTTCATCAGCCCAGGAGTGCTGTCGTGCACTAGGGGGGAATGTGGTGCCCCCAGGAGTATGGTCGCCACAGTGGCATTGCCTTCCTCCAGGGAGGATGATGTCATAATTGGAAGCAAGGAAGGGTCTCTGTAGCAGTTAATCATTTTCATGCAACACGTTCCCACTTCAGGCCAGCAGAGGGAGCTCTGAACCAGGATTGGGGGAGGAGCGCGCTGTGAGGGCCAGAAAGGGAAATAGTCAGTTAGTGTGAGGAGGGCAATGTGTGTAGACGAGTGGAGAGAAGATGGAGGTTGAGCTGAGGAAAGAGAGCTCCCTCCTGGTGAAAGCGCATGATCTGGAGCCTGGTCACCATGGTTGTATGGATATTGAAGGTCCTGCAACAGAAACCAGAGGAATAGGAAGCTGTAAATGCTCTATTCCCAACTAAGACTCGGAGGCACAACAGCGACCAGTGAGCCAAGAGAGATAGAGGGCTACAGCTGTCTGCCATACGAGGTAGTTCTAAGAGAAGATAAGGAGGAACTTCAATGTAACATAGTACTGGATGTGCCTCAAGCCAGCGCTAGGAAGGAGACTACACAATCCATCTGATAGAGAGATCCCTGAGTTGCTTCCAGGCTAGCCTGCTCCTGTGCCATCTGTAATCAGAACCCTGGACAGCATTTGCCAAGTAAAGGTAAAGAAACTGCACCCTGTTGTGTCCTTGCCTCCTTCCTGCAACCTCCTCAGCACTGCTACATCTCTGTGCCAAACACTGCACCTTCTTCCTAACCCTTTATCTACACTGCCCTGGGACTACAGCCCTGCCTGTGGAGGGCTACAACATCATAGCTGCACTACACCATCAGTCCCAGAGGATCTGCATGCAGCGTCGGCTTAACACCTCCCTTGCCGAACACCACAGGTGGCGTCACGAATCATTCATTCATAAACTCTATTCCAATCACTCAATCCCCTTTTTCATGGGCGCCCAGGGCCACAGACCAGGTCATCGCTGCTGTGACACTCCCCTCTGAAAGACCGGCCCGGTACCGAGTACCCCACAGCCCTGGGAGAGCGACCCATTTGCCTTACAAAAATTTCCGGGTTTACTATAGTGAAATGTAACAATTTTTTGGAAGCGGTTTTGTGAGTTTATTATACCAAAGACCTTTAATAAGAACGCCATGAGTGTATGGATGAATCCATAAACATTTTTTCAAGTTTTGATTTTTATATAACTAAATGTAACAGAAAGCATGCAATACTATATGGATCAGTAACTGAATCTAGACAAATTTCTCACTTTTTTGCAGTGGTATATACACTCACTGGCCACTTTATTAGGTACACCTGTCCAACTGTGTGTTAAGACTTAATTTCTAATCAGCCAATCACATGGCGGCAACTCAGTGCATTTAGGCATGTAGACATGGTCAAGACAATCTCCTGCAGTTCAAACCGAGCATCAGTATGGGGAAGAAAGGTGATTTGAGTGCCTTTGAACGTGGCATGATTGTTGGTGCCAGAAGGGCTGGTCTGAGTATTTCAGAAACTGCTGATCTACTGGGATTTTCACGCACAACCATCTCTAGGGTTTACAGAGAATGGTCCGAAAAAGAAAAAAAATCCAGTGATCGGCAGTTCTGTGGCCGGAAATGCCTTGTTGATGCCAGAGGTCAGAGGAGAATGGGCAGACTGGTTCGAGCTGATAGAAAGGCAACAGTGACTCAAATTGCCACCCGTTACAACCAAGGTAGGCAGAAGAGCATCTCTGAACGCACAGTGCGTCGAACTTTGAGGCAGATGGGCTACAGCAGCAGAAGACCACACTGGGTACCACTCCTCTCAGCTAAGAACAGGAAACTGAGGCTACAATTTGCACAAGCTCATCGAAATTGGACAGTAGAAGATTGGAAAAACGTTGCCTGGTCTGATGAGTCTCGATTTCTGCTGCGACATTCGGATGGTAGGGTCAGAATTTGGCGTAAACAACATGAAAGCATGGATCCATCCTGCCTTGTATCAACGGTTCAGGCTGGTGGTGGTGGTGTCATGGTGTGGGGAATTTTTTCTTGGCACTCTTTGGGCCCCTTGGTACCAATTGAGCATCGTTGCAACGCCACAGCCTACCTGAGTATTGTTGCTGACCATGTCCATCCCTTTATGACCACAATGTACCCAACATCTGATGGCTACTTTCAGCAGGATAATGCGCCATGTCATAAAGCTCGAATCATCTCAGATTGGTTTCTTGAACATGACAATGAGTTCACTGTACTCAAATGGCCTCCTCAGTCACCAGATCTCAATCCAATAGAGCATCTTTGGGATGTGGTGGAACGGGAGATTCGCATCAGGGATGTGCAGCCGACAAATCTGCGCCAACTGTGTGATGCCATCATGTCAATATGGTCCAAAATCTCTGAGGAATGCTTCCAGCACCTTGTTGAATCTCTGCCACGAAGAATTGAGGCAGTTCTGAAGGCAAAAGGGGGTCCAACCCCTTACTAGCATGGTGTACCTAATAAAGTGGCCAGTGAGTGTATACACACCATCAAAATCTACCAAAGAATATGGAAAACTACATGCATCTTCCTCCTGTTTCTGTGCTACCCAACCCTCCCCCTCAGCGCTGCTGGCCTCTCTCTGCATGCCAGCTTCCCAGGTTGGGTCAGTTACTGTGCCATCCACCACCTCCTCTTCCACTGCTGCACCCTGGTCCTCCTGACTTGCTGACTTACCAGGGTGACTTATTGGCAACTGTGTCTCATCATCTTACTCCTTAGACAAAATTTGAAGTACCCCCCCACCCATCATCTTCTTGTGGTCGTGGCTGCTCTAAGTTTTGTGCCTCGTTAAACCGCATATTCTCCGGTCCCTCTTGGAGCATGCAGGGGGAGGGGCCACAATCAAGAAACAATGTTGTAAAGAGCTCCTCAGAGTGTCCTGGTGTGGGATCGCTAGTCTTCCGGGACTCAAACTAGACCATGTGGAAGACTGGGTCTTGCTGCAAATCAAAGTGGATGCATTATCTGTTATACAACTAACCACATGTTCATACTGCTCTGGCTTCAGAAGTGGTGTACCATGCCTCCCTGGAAAGTGGGACAGAAACTCATGTGTCATGGATGGGCATGTTTCTTGTGCTCCAGCAAAAGGCGTAGTTGCACCTGCCCCACGTTCTCGGCATCTGTGTGCACCGTTATCAGCAATTCCACGTCCCTTACTGCATGCCTTATGCAGTTTTTAATTGCTGTGCCTCTGTCAACCATTTTTTTCTTTTTTTTTTTTTTTATTTAATATAAAACAAAAAAAATTGTCACCAGCATTTGTTTTTTGGGAGTTTAATACTACTGCTATGTACTACAGACCATATAGTACTGTATGGCTGAGGAATTTAATGCAGAAAAAAATTCAGAGCTTTTCAATGCTTTTTGGAAGTGTTTGATATCACAGAAATGTACCCCGCACCACAGAATACTCTATGGGTGAGTAATTTAATCCAGAAATTTTTTTTTTTTCTGGAGTGTTATATACAACAAAGTGCCACAGAGTTGTGAAATTGAGTTAGTGTGTCAAGCTGGGTGGCGCTTGTTCTTTTGTAACCCCGATGATGTCACATGGCCAGCCAATCACAGAATTACAGTAATGCATAGGCAATCCCCACATACTTATTGGCTGTGCAACAAGCGCCAAACATGCGGGGTGGCGAATCGAGTTTTACATCGAGCACTCCCCACTGCTCACCGAGTGTCGAGTACATCCATGCACTCAGATAGTCGAGTGATATCCGAGTATCACCGAGCATGTTCGCTCATCCGTAGCTGCAGCCTTCTTACTTCCATCAGGCAGAACTGTTTCATCTGACAGAAGTGTGAATGTCATAAAGTCACCAGGGACACAGTGCTGGAACAGTGCCGGTTTGGAAGGAAACGTTTTTTTTTTTTCTTTTTTTATTGTATTAGGCAGTGCACATTAGTGAAACTATTATTTACTGAGACTATTTATTTCCTGAAACCTGAATACGCTGCTAAGAATTTACAACCAATATTAGGAGTCACATACCTTTTTATAAAGATTTTGTTTTTCTTTGCCATGTCATCCATCACAACCTTTAAGGGAGGGTATGGGCACAGTCCTGAGGTGAAGAGATGCAACATGTAAATATCACAATGGTTTATTATAAGGATGGAGGATTTGCATCACAGGGTCCTCAGTTCAAGTTTGACCAAGGAAAAAGTCTGCATGAAGTTTTGAATGTACTCCCAGAGTTTGCTTGGGTTTCTAAAGATAGGGAATCTGGATTGTGAGTTCAGTTAGGGACAGTGATGATTATGTCTAAAGTGTAGAATAGTGGTTCTCAAAATTCCTTAGATTGATGCCCACATTCAAGTCAGAGGGTTGCAAGCTACATCCAGGACTCTGCCGCTCCCCCCCCCCCCCAAGCAGTGACAATCAGCTTGCACCTTCACCACAGTAGTGACACCAAGAGCCTACATTATCGGTACAACAACAACCAAAGCTTCCCCACAGAAAAACAGAGGAAGTATACTTGCTTCCAGTGGTTCCCACCATTGGGTATTCTTGCATCAAGCCTTTATCATCTACTCAATCATCCCATCTCCAATTTAAAACACAATTTAGTTCTCCAACTTCAAAAGCAAGTATATAAGCATCCAAATCTTCACTTCTATGCAGGGCTGCTGCCAAAAATCACCATATAGACAGCTATTTGTAGCGGTTCGCTAGACATGGTGCTAATGCACCAAGCTGGCAGACAACCGGCAACTACATATCATTGACCTTTAAACATGTAGTTCCCGAGCAAAAGGTAAGGGAACCTTATTGTAAATATATTAGCACTATATAAAAACAATAGAAACACACTGGAAAATCTGACTTCTTGCATCAGGCCAAAAGCTTTAGGCACCATGTACACATCTGTGAAATTCGATCCAACGTGACCCCCAATGTACTGACTTTCCGGGGGTCTCCAGGCAAAAACTAGACAGCCTCAAACATCCCTATGAGATTATCATACTTAGGTCAAGGTTCCCACAGACAGTCAGTACATTTCAGTCCGTGCTAAGGGTATTGAATATCTGCATTAACCTTAAGGATAGGTTTGCTCAGTTTCTGGAGTGGAAACTGTGTGAACAACATGTTAACACCTTTAGGCAACACCCCTGCCATTTAGGGGTCTTTAGGCAGACACTACATTTAGGAACCCCATTATAAGTGCCCTATGGCTTTCACAGTATTAAGTCATCACCTTACAGTCACTACCCTCAAAAAAAATTGTTTCAGCATGGAGCCGAGGAGGGATGCTGACTGATAAAAGTCCTAACAATGATTGTGGAACTTTAAAAAATATATACATTATATTTTTTCTCTAAAATGGTAGGAAATGTTATAATGTAATGAAGTGTTCCATTTACATGCTTTAACCCCCATCAATGGCTGTTTCCTGCCTTGGGACAGACTGTGCAAGTGAGGACATCCTTTTTCTGTCATTGACCACCAAGGCATTGAATGATGGAACCATAAAGTTAGACTAGGTCATTATGCCTGATTTAAATATAACATTCCCAGTACGTTAGAAGAGAAAAATGGTAGAAATGACACATCCACTTTAATTTTTTGCTGTGAATAAATCACTAGTGCCTTGTGCTGTAGAACACCACATCTCATTGGCTCCCTAATGTCACATTTAATGTAGGTTATGTATTGGAATGTACTAATATGATTATTTCTTAGCTGTAATTTATACTATATGGATCAGTGGATTTATTTTTTGCTCTTTGTGGTCAAATTGCTATGGAAATGATGGCTTTAAAAAAAAAAAAAAAAAAAAATCAATCCCTCATGCAGGTAGCAAGTAATTTAATGAATTAGTCAAACACTATTTGACTACACAAATCTGGTATAAAATTTGAGAGGTTTGCCAGTACTCACCCCATTCTATCTCCGCCTACTTTGGCAAAGCTGGCAGGGACTGGCGTTGAGAACCTCACTAAATATTTGCTCAATTTCAGGTCGCATCAAATTTTTTGTGACATTTCAAGGTGTTTTATTCTGAAATAAACACCGTGACATGATCAGCCTATACTTCCTTTGAATAAAAAAAAAAAAAACCTCACGTTAGATATTCGCTACTGCAAGTTAGTCATACAATTCCTTCCCTTTACCTTTGAATACTCTGGTTAGCCAGCGTCCTTGCAGCTCTGATGTTGGCATGATGGGTCCAAGTGGTTGAATAAGACCTAAAATGCCCAGTGTTGGCTTTTCAAGGGCAGGTGGAACAACATTTTTGTATAGGTGGATTGTGTTTTTTTCCATTTTGATGACAGATTCATCCAAGAATGGGAAAGAAAAGGAATATCCTGTTGCAAATATGACAACATCAATGTTGTCCTCAATAGACCCATCTTCAAATTTCGCAGCAGTTTCAGTGAAGTCCAACACAGATGGTTTTACTACTACAAAACCGCACGTTATCCGGCTTGGCAGATCATCATTAATTAAAGGCTCTTTAAACTGTGTCCTGCAAATTGGAGAGATGCAATAAAGAAAGACAAAATTGATTTGGTGGTCTGCTGAAAATAACCATAGCAGCAAACATCTATAAAGAGCATATTGTTGAGGATCCTTGAACTTAAACTCTGTTAGCACTGTGAATTTTGGATTATTTTTGTAGGAGGGTGGACTGATATGTGGACCTGTCTGATGGGAAAGTGAATGTAAAATGTGCAAAATCCAATGTTTGATGTGAATTTATATATATGTGTGGGACAACAGAAAGAATGAGTTAGAGATGGTGTAGTACTGAATTTTGGCCACTAGATGGAGACATACGAATAGTGAGAAGAGGACCTAACAGCAGCTGAAGCTAGGAAACGCCGAATCATGGTGGGCGGAGTTACGGGGACTAAGGAGGGGAATTCCCAGGAAAAGGAATAAAGGGAAGGAGAGTCCCAGGGTTAGAGGGAGATCTCAGGAGGCGACAGAGGAAAGAAGAGCTCAGGAGAAGACAGAAGAAAGCAGAGCTCAGGAAAAGGCAGAGGAGAGAGACGAATAGTCGGGGGGTGGCTCTGACAGGACAGCTGCAGAACGAAGAATGCAGGACAAAGGACATCTGGGGTACCGGACGGCTGGACACTGAAGGGGTATTAAGTGCCGCAGCGGACAGACTCGACCGTGGGAAGCGCTGTTGTCGTGTGCCTAATGACAGCCACAGTGAAAGAACCCAGAGGGCTGTCACAAACAGGAGTAGGAGGAGGTGATAGGTACCCGGGCCAGCGTGCAGAACCTGTCTCATTGCTGTGGATGTCAAAGACGACACCCAATAAAGTTGACCCAGTGTTGGACTGGGGTGCTAAGGGCCCACCAGTAACACTCACTTTGGGGGCCCACTTTTCATATGCATATAAATATTACATTAGCCTCATTCACAAATGTACCTATATCTATATAAAATAATAAAGTGGGTAGTTTGGTTAATGATGAGTTGCTGCTTTTTTCTGCACATTGGGCAGTACTTGGCTGAATTCCCTAACAGGAGAGTTGCTGCCCAGATCTGCACAGGGGCCCCCCGGGGGATTGCCCTGCTACCCTATGGGCCAGTCCGAGCCTGAGTCAACCTGATTGAACGATCTCCTGTGTCTGTCTCCAGTCTGTTTCGCAGCCGAAAGGGGCCACCCCCCAGTCGGCACACGTACTACATTTTGGGAAGGACAGAAGATGGGTTTTTTTTTTTTCTGCCCATAATTTATATCCTCTGGGCTGTTTAGGACCCCAGAACGGAATAATGCATGTTTATTTACATGGAATAATAAATCTGCAGCAATTTTTTTTGCTGATCTGCTCTTCTACCTGTTATTTACAACCTATGCGATCCATTTCCATTATGGATGTTCAGCATGTATATTTAGTAATATATGTTACATACACACAAACACACAAATTTTGGTTAATTTTAGTCAGTTTACCAAATCTTTACTCAATTGTCGAAGTGTACAGAAAGAACTAATTGTAGGAAAGGATGCATGCCCAAGACCAAATACATAATTACTGTAGTTAAAAAATAAAATCGTACCGATCAATAGGTTGGAGCCCATAGTTAGTATGGTTAAACCACGTGTTCATCTTTGACTCATTCAAATATGCCACAAGTGACATGGGGAGATTGTTTCTTTTGAAAGTCTCAAACCGTGTATCATAACAGAAATCCCATGGGTATCCATCATCATACACACGGCTTAGCACCCATGCACCTCTCCTCGTACTGAGAAATACCTGCAAAGAAATGGAGAAG